>NW_028274813.1:36467083-37785000 GCF_037043125.1 Eumetopias jubatus | reverse complement strand
GGTTTTAGAGAAAAGATTGAAAAGAGGAAACACAATAATTTATAACTATATTGAATGGGATATGGAGTAAGGTAGGAATAGATAACCCTTAAACCCTTAACAGGAATTGGAGACATGGGGAAAGGAAGGCAAGAGGCATAGCATCTCCATACTGTGCCAATTTCTATACAGCTTATAAAAAATGAAACACAGAAGGTTTTAGCACTTAAAATTATGGTGCTTTGGAGAAGAAAAAAGCAGAGAGGAAGAAGTGATGTATAAAACACACTCAGTTTTCTTCCAAGAGTTCTGATGTTATTATGTGGATACCCAGTTTGATTGCCTCTGGAGCAGCAGCAAGCCCATGGGTTACATGAGGCTACAGATGCGCTCTCTGAAAGGTCACTTGAATATAACTCAAGTGACCACGTGAATGAGGACAGATCAGGCTCTATGGGATGTGGCTGTGTACATTGTTAACTCTTCTACAGTTTCCCATACCCTTCCAAACAGAGCATATATTTCTGGATTTAGGGAGCAGTAGATAAGGACTACAGTGCCCAAACTAGTGAGGAGTGGTGTATGTTTTCTGAGCTCTCACACATCTCAGATCAACAGGAGATAAATATGTCATGAGTTTGTGAACCAGAATTTCTTCTTCCTAATAAGAAAGCACAAAATAGAAAATTATGTATTAGTCCACATAAGGGCATAAGTCATAGCCCTGTGGGAGCAGTACTCCTCAGAAACTTCTTCAGTTTTATTTTTTTGTGTGTGTAAATCCAAAATAGCAAAAGAACAGAGAAAAGCAAGAGATCAAATTAATCTGTCTGGATGGAATCCACTAGAGCACAAGGTGTGGGGTCAACATGAAAACCTCAGAGAATAGAAATAAGAATTTCAAAGCAGACTTCAGTCAAAATCACTGACTGAATGAAACTTCCCTTTGAAACCTTTCATGTTGCAGTGCCCCTTTTTGTTATTCCTCTTTCAGTATCTAGAACCCTTAACATCATTTATCTAAAAGGGAGAAAATAAAAGTAGAAATTGAATTAATGATAAAATTGAGACAATGTAAGTTTACTTACACCAAGTTAATTTATTTTCCCACTGAGAATGAAGGAAACAAAGGAAAACAAACATAGAATAGAATAAAAATGTTCAGGTGGTCAGAATTGTTTTTATGAAGATTGTAGGAAGTTCACATGATGTCAGGTGTAAAAACTTGAAACATGAATACTTTTCAACTCAGCTAAAGAAGATGCAAGGTTACAAAAGAAGGGTTATGACATTTGTGATTCTTTTCAATGGAGAAATCTGGCTTCTGGTGGAACCCCAGTTAAGAGATATTGCTCCTGAATACAACTCCTCTTCATTACAACAGAATACTCTGATCAAGGATGGCATAGACATATCAAGACACATAACTAGATGGAATCATTTCCAGGTTAGGAAGTATGACAACTAATTTTACTGTTTAGTTTAAACTAAAATTTACTGTTAGTTTTTCTTTTTGGGAATGAAAAAAAGTGATAACTCTTACTTAAAAGGAGAAATCAAATAAAAATGCTGATTTTTGGCAAATAGTCATATGTTTGGTTCTTACTGGACAAATAGAGTAACATCAAAATTTAGAAAGAAATGTTCAGAAGATAGACATTTCTGTTAGCTCACTTTTTTCTTCAAGTACTGGAAAACAAAATGTTTAAGAATGCCAACATATATAATTTCTGGCTCATGATATATATAAATATTTCCAAGTTAACTATATATTTATCATCTTAGAGTGTTTTAATAATTTTAAAAATAATTTTAATAATTTGCCTTATGTTGATGAAGTTACCATTTAGAGAGTTAATCTGCGCATGGTAATAGGAAGATATATGATTAAAGGAATCAAGATTGTTGTACCTAGAGTAGTTAAAAACATGCAAACATTTTCAACAAAGTAGGAACAGAGGGAATCTCCTTAACCTCGTAAAGAGCACATATGTAAAAATACAACTAGTACACTTAATGGTGAGACTGAATTCTTTCCCTTTAAGATTGAGAGTAAGTCAAAACTATCCACTCTAACCATTCTTCAACATAAAACTGGAATTTCAAGCCAGTGCAACAATGCAAGAAATACAAAATATTACAGATGGAAAAAAGATAAATATTTTTATTTGCAGACACATGATTATTTGCAAAGGACATCTGAGGAATCTACCAAAAGCTCCTAGAACTAGGAAGTTCAGCAAGGTCATAGGATGAAAAATAAACACAAAAGTCAACTGCATTTCTGTATACTAAAAATGATCTGACACATAAGTGCAACTGAAAAAAAACCTTAAAATGAGCAATTGAAAATAAACTCTTCAATACTATTTATAATTGCTCCAAATAAAATTAAGTACTTGGGTTTAAATCTAACAAAATATGTACAAAATCTGCCTGCTAAAAATGACAAAATGTTAATTAAAAAAAATCTAAGATAACTAATTGGAAAAGCTTACTTTACCCTCTTCATAGATAGAAAAATACATCATAATAGAGATACTCATTCTCCTCACATTGTTCTATAGGATTACAGCAATTGCTTTCACAACTCTAAAGAATTTTACTAGACATAGATAAGCACGTTCTAAGGTTTATATGTAAAGGAAAAGGACTTGGAATAGCCAAGACAGTATTCAGTACTGCATAGGATGTATAGATGACAAATAAGCACCTGAAAAAAAATACTCAACATCATTAACCATTAAGGCAATGCAAACTAGAACCAAATTGAGTTGGTATTATACACACCTATTATAATAAAAAAACTAGTGGTAACACCAAATGCTTGTGAGATTGTGAAGAAACTAGATTACTCATACATTGATGATCAGAATTTAAAATGATATAGTAACTGTAAAACAGTTTATAGAACTAAACATAAACTTATCATAGGATTCAGCAATCATACTGTTGTGTATCTATCCCCAAGAAATAAAAATTTATGTTCACACACAAACCTCTACATGAATGTTTAGAGCAGCTTTAATTGTAGTAGCCAATAATTGGAAACAACCCACACATCCTTAAATGATCAATGAATGAACAAATAAATAACAAAAAATCATCCATACCATGGAACACAATGCATCAATATAAAGGGATGAACTCTCTAAATATGTAACAACGTTGATGATTATCCAGGAAATTTTTTTGAGTAAAGCAGACCTCAAAGATTACATACTATGTGATTCCATTTATATAGCATTATTGAAATAATAAAAAGAAAAGAGAATTAGAGGTAGAGAGCAGATTAGAAGTTGCCATGGTTTATGTATATGGAGAAGTCGGTAGGTATGACTAAAACAGGTAGGAAAAGGGAGCTTTATGGTGTTGGAACATAATTGATTGCAGTGGTGGTTACGCAAAGCTACATATGTGATGAAATTGCCTAGAAGTTCACCCATCCACACAGAAATGAGTACACGTAAAACTTGTGAGATCTGAATAAGATGGTGGATTTTACCACTGTCAGTTTCCTGGTTTTGATAGTTCTGTAACATGTTATCATTGGAGGAAGTTGCGTGAAGAGTACTTTTTTGGTACATTTTGTACTTTTTGTATATTTTAAAGACATCTTCCTGTGAATGTATAATTATTTCAAAAATTTTTAAAAATTACCAATGATTAGTTATTCTCCAATCTGTTAAGTATTGCATATAGTTTAAATCATGAAACAGATAATGTAATCTAAGAGATCATTTGTCTTGAAAAGTTAGAAGGTCCAAGATGTAATAGGTTTGTTTTGGTATAATTATAGGGCATATTTTACGATGAGAAAAATTATGAATAATCAAAGGCATAGGAATTTCAAAAGAAACATTTCTCAAAGGTGAACTGGTAAATATGGATACTTTAGCTGAAAGGAGAACCTAAGCCCTCTGTAATGCTTGCCAAATGAAGACTGAATTTTGACATCTAGCTCTGGGATGATAAATGTGTTGAATACTTTTTATACTAAGTATGGAAAAATAATGATTGAAAAAACAATTAAGGCAAACATTTAAAAATGTGATTGATGATTTTTAAATATTAAGGAAAATATAATTCCATTTAATACTTAATCTCTTGATAATCTCTAAATAATATTGATGAAAGATATTGTAGAAAACACCAAGAAATGGAGGGACATTCCATATTCCATGCTCATGGATGAGAAGAACAAATTTTAAAATGTCTAAACTACCCAAAGCAATCTATAGATTTGATGCACTCCTTATCAAAATATCAACAGCATTTTTCACAGAGCTAGAACAAACAATCCTAAGAAGTGTATGGAACCACAGACGACCCCAAATAGACAAAGCAATCTTGAAAAAGAAAAGCAATACTGGGGATATCACAAGTCCAGATTTCAAGTTATATTACAAATCTGTAGTAGTCAAAACAGTATGGTACTGACATAGACACATACATGAATGGAACAGAATAGGAAACCCAGAAACAAACCCACAATTATATGGTCAGTTAGTCTTTGACAAAGGCAGAAACAATATGCATTGGAAAAACAAGTGGTATTGGGAAAACTGGAAAGCTACATGCAAAAGAATGAAACTGGACCACTTTCTTAAACCACACACAAAAGCATTCAAAATGGGTTAAGACCAAAATGGGAGACCTAAAACCATAAAAATCCTAGAAGAGAGCACGGTAACTTCTCACACATCAGGCATAGCAACATTTTTCTATGTGTGTCTTCTGAGGCAAGGGAAATAAAAGCAAAAATAAACTTTTAGGACCACATTTAAAAAAAAAAAAGCTTTTGCATAGTGAAGAAAACAATAAAACTATAAGGCAACCTTCAGAACGGGAGAATACGTTTGCAAATGACACATCTGATAAAGGGTTAGTATCCAAAATATATAAAGAACTGAAATAACTCAACACTCAAAAACAAATAATCCAATTAAAAATAGGCAGAAGGCATGAGTAGACATTTCTCCAAAGAAGACATAGGAGATTGCCAGCAGACATTGAAATGATGCTCTGCATCACTCATCGTTAGGGAAATGCAAATCAAAACTACAATGAGATACCACTTCACACCTGTCAGAATGGCTAAAATCAAAGGCACAAGAAACAGCAGGTGTTGGCAAAGATGTAGAGAGAAAGGAATCCTCGTGCACTTTGGACAGAATGCAAACTGGTGCAGCAAGTGTGGAAAACAGAATGGATGGTCCTCAAAATGTTGAAAATAGAATGACCTTTTGGTCCAGTAATCACAATACTGGGGATTTACACAAAAATACAAAAACACTAATTCAAAATGATTCATGCACCCCTATGTTTATAGGAACCTTATTTACAAGAGCCAAATAATGGAAGCATTCCACATGTCCATTGATAGATAAATGGTTAAAGAAAATGCAGTATATATGTACATTGGAATATTATGCAACCATAAAGAAAAATGAAACCTTGCCATTCGCAATGACATGGATGGAGCTAGAGCGTATAATGCTAAGCCAAATAAGTCAGCCAGGTGAAGGCAAATACCTTAGGATTTCACTCATACATGGAATTTAAAAAACAAAACAAATGAACAAAGGAAAAAAGACAAAACAAGAAACAGACTCAACTATAGAAAACAAACTGATTAACAGGAGATGTGGGTAGGGGAATGGGTGAAATAGGTGATGGTAATGATAGTATACACCTCATGATGAGCACTGTGTAATGTATAGAATTGTTGAATCACTGTATTGTATACCTGAAACTGATATAACACTGTATGTTAACTCTACTGGAGTTAAAATAAAGTTAATTTAAAAAAAAGTAAGTGGTAAATTCAGGATTCAAACACTAGTCTGATTCCAAAGTCAATATTCTTTTCACCACAACATGCCTTCTTTCTTTTCCTTATTTTCTATAGAACCATTCTCTGAGTGCTGAGAGAAAGTTCCCGCTAATATTTGTTGGTTAATGACCATATCTCATGTATCATGAATTTCAATTTCAGGTGCAGTTTGTTCAACAACGTGAATTCCCTGATCTATGGTTCATACCTACTGCCATACTAATGAGATACATTTGTATCAAGGTATTTTCTCAAAGCCTGTCAATGCTATAGTCCGGGAGTCAACTGTGACCACCACATCCTGGCATTTTCTTACAGGAGCCAGTTCTCCAACAACCAGTGCAAATTGGAACTCTTTCTCCCATAGACAGATATTAACCCATGGGATCCTTTCTGGGCGTAGCTTTCCCATTGTCAGTTATATACTCTGATATTATACTATAGTTATGCAAGATGTTTAGGTTGCTTAGTGAAGGGTATATTGGAATTTCTTGTACATTTTTCTGCAACTTCCTTAGAAGTTATTTCAAAATAGTTGAAAAACCAGTAAAATTTTTTTGGCACATAACTGAATGCAGTTACCTGAATATATTGCTATGTGCTAAACATGGCTGTATGGGGTGTGTGTGTGTGTGTGTGTGTGTGTGTGTTAGGTCTAAACATGGCTGTATGGGGTGTGTGTGTGTGTGTGTGTGTGTGTTAGGTCTAAACATGGCTGTATGGGGTGTCTGTGTGTGTGTGTGTTAGGTCTAAACATGGCTGTATGGGGTGTCTGTGTGTGTGTGTGTTAGGTCTAAACATGGCTGTATGGGGTGTCTGTGTGTGTGTGTGTGTGTGTGTGTGTGTGATGTTAGGTCTAAACATGGCTGTATGGGGTCTATGTGTGTGTCTGTGTGTGTGTTATGTTAGCTCTAAACATGGCTATATGGGGTGTCTGTGTGTGTGTGTGTTATGTTAGGTCTAAACATGGCTGTATGGGGGGGGTGTGTGTGTGTCTGTGTCTGTGTGTGTGTGTTAGGTCTAAACATGGCTGTATGGGGTGTGTGTGTGTCTGTGTATGCGTGTGTTAGGTCTAAACATGGCTGTATGGGGTGTGTGTGTGTGTGTGTGTGTGTGTGTGTGAGATGTTAGGTCTAAACATGGCTGTATGGGGTCTATGTGTGTGTCTGTGTGTGTGTGTCTGTGTGTGTGTTATGTTAGGTCTAAACATGGCTGTATGGGGTGTGTGTGTGTGTGTGTGTGTGTGTTAGGTCTAAACATGGCTATATGGGGTGTCTGTGTGTGTGTGTTAGGTCTAAACATGGCTGTATGGGATGTGTGTGTGTGTGTCTGTATGTGTGTGTGTTATGTTAGCTCTAAACATGGCTATATGGGGTGTCTGTGTGTGTCTGTGTGTGTTATGTTAGGTCTAAACATGGCTGTATGGGGTGTGTGTGTGTCTGTGTCTGTGTGTGTGTGTTAGGTCTAAACATGGCTGTATGGGGTGTGTGTGTGTGTGTGTTAGGTCTAAACATGGCTGTATGGGGTGTGTGTGTCTGTCTGTGTGTGTCTGTGTGTGTGTGTTATGTTAGGTCTAAACATGGCTGTATGGGGTGTGTGTGTGTGTGTTAGGTCTAAACATGGCTGTATGGGGTGTGTGTGTGTGTGTGTGGGTGTGTGTGTGTGTGTGATAGGTCTAAACATGGCTATATGGGGTGTCTGTGTGTGTCTGTGTGTGTGTGTGTGTGTTATGTTAGGTCTAAACATGGCTGTATGGGGTGTCTGTGTGTGTGTGTGTCTGTGTGTGTGTGATGTTAGGTCTAATGGCTATATGGGGTGTGTGTGTGTGTGTGTGTTATGTTAGGTCTAAACATGGCTGTATGGGGTGTCTGTGTGTGTGTGTGTGTGTGTGTGTGTGTGTGTGTGTGTTATGTTAGGTACAAACAAGAAATTCTTTCAGCAGATGGAAGAGATTTATGAGAGACCTGGCGTCACCAAAAATTAGGATATTTGAGTTAGACCTTGCAGAGTACATACCATTTGTCTTGGCAAACTAGAGCTAAGAAAAGTTAAGAATGGTGAGATGAGAGTGAAAGCAAATAAAAAGAAGAGGAAATGAATGTGCAATGGACCAAGAGGATTATTAGTTTTTGAGAGGCCCGGAATAACAGTAAGGCTGTTTCTACATTGTCTTTGGAGATTGGGAAGATCCCAATACAGGATTTCTAGAGAGCAGTTTCCCTGTTATTTATTGAAAAGATCATCCTATCTTTTCTACATTTAGGAAAAGTAATAAGGTTGCAATAGTTATTACTTCTTGGTTAAAATCCCAGCTTTGCTCTTTACCAGGTGATTAACTTGTGCAAGTTTTGACCTTTCTAACCTTTAGTTTCTTTATCTGTAAAATTGAGGTAATACTATTTCCTCAAAAATCACCGTGACCATTAAATAACTTGATGAATTTTGGGAGAGTTGCTTAACAAAAGTCAACAAATGGTGATAACATTGATGATGATGCTTTCTTTCTCCCCAATAACTACATTTCTTGTGGTACGAGTATTAGATTTCAGAGTTGAGGACTTGCAGTATAAAAACTTAGTTCTGCTATAGAATATGAACTATGGCTAAAATATAGGATTTATTATGCTTATTTCTCCATTCTTGGACCAGCCACCTTGGTCTTTTTACCCTGGACAGTATTCACATTTCATTGAGCTATTGTCCCACATCTGCCCCGCTTGATTTCTTTAGAGAATTTAAGATGTTAACATTTTCATGGATATAATAAGGTATGCTTGCCACTTTTAATTAAGGCATCATTTGGTAATCAGGAGTTCTTGAGGTAATGAAATACAAACTAAATCTTATAGTAAGAATTTGGCATGCTTCAAAGTCCAATGGTAAGAATGTTAGTTAGGATTGTTTGTTCCTGGCAATATAAGTAAAATTGATTTAAACCAAAAGGAATTTATTTCTAGAATATTAGGTGGCTCACAAGATCACCAGGAACCAGGCTCAGAAAACTGGCAGAAATGAAGATGGGCAGCAGTCACAACCCCTACCAAGGCTACACAAGTAAAACCAGTCCAATGACGCCACTGCTGTTCTCACACAGATCACTAGTTGCTATCCCTTGTGCTACTAAATGTCACTGCAGACATTGCTTATATTGCTGCCCCAGCCATTGGATGTCTCTACCTGGCCACAACAACAGAAAATAGTTCTCCACTATTATTCTTTCTCTGAGTTAGTAGTTCTATATTTAAATTCCCATCAGTGTACTCTGAAAACTATAAGACTTTGATGAAATTGAGGAAGACACAAATAAATGGAAAGCTATACTGTGTTGATGGATCAGAAGAGTTAAGATTTTTAAAGTATCTGTACTACCCAAATAATTTTTTACAAAAGTAGAAAAAAACAATCCCAAAATTCATATTAAACAACAAAAGACCCTGAATAGTGAAAGCAAGTCTCAGAAGAACAAAGCTAGAGGCATCACACTTCCTGATTTCACACTATATTACAAAGCTACACAAAACAGTGTGGTATTGGCATAAAAACATACAGAGCCCAGTGGAGCGGAACTGAGAGCCCAGAAATAAGCATTCACATACAATTTACTGCTGTTTGACAAGACAGCCAACAATATACAATAGGGAAAGCATAGTTTTTCAATAAATGGGAAACTGGATATCATTTCGGAAGAATGAAATTGGACCCCTATCTTACACTACTCACAAACATCAACTCTAAATGGATTAAAAATGTAAACATAAAACCTGAAATCACAAAATTCCTAGAAGAAAACAGGGACAAATCTCCTTGACATTGGTCTTGGCAATGATTTTTTTAAGTATTTGACACCAAAAGCACAAGCAACAAAAGTAAAAAATAAGTGGTAGTATATCAAATTTAAAAAAATCTCCACAGCAAAAGAAACAGTCAACAAAATGGAAAAGTAGTCTACAGAATGGAAGAAAATATTTGCAAGCCATCTGTCTGATAAGAGGTTAATATCCAAAACATATAAGGGACTAATATAACTCAGTGCAAAAATAAAAAATTGCCATTTGCAACGACGTGGATGGAACTAGAGGGTATTATGCTAAATAAGTCAATCAGAGAAAGACAATTATATGATCTCGAGATACGTGGAATTTAAGAAACAAGGCAGAGGATTGTACGAGAAGGGAGGAAAAAATGAAACAAGAAAAAACCAGAGAGGGAGACAAACCATAAGAGACTCTTAATCATGGGAAACAAACAGAGTTGCTGGAGGGGAGAGAAGTGGAGGGATGGGGTAACTGGGTGATGACATTAAGGAGGGCATGTGATGTAATGAGCACTGGGTATTATATAAGACTGAAGAATCACAGACCTGTATCTCTGAAACCAATAATACATTATATGTTAATTTAAAAAAAAGTGGTCAGAAGACCTAAGTAAACATTTTTCCAAAGAATACATACAGGTCATACAAATGGCCAACTGGCACATGAAAAGGTGCTCAGCCTTTTTCACTAGAAAAATGTAAATCAAAACCCCAATGAGATATTACGTCACATCTATTAGAATGGTTATCATCAAAACGACAGGAGATAAAAAGTGTTGGCAAAGATGTGGAGAAAAGAGAATCCTCATGCACTGTTGGTGGGAGTGTAAATTGGTAGGGCAACTGTGGAAAACAGTATAGAACCCTCAAAAACTTAGAGAACTACATATGATCCAGCAATGCCACTTCTGTATATATGTGCAAAGAAAATAGTCAGGACCTCAAAATGGTAATTGCACTACTATGTTCATTGCAGCATTATTCACAATAGCCAAGACATGAAAACACCCTTAAGTGTTCCTTAATGGATGAATGGATAAAGACGATGTATATGTATGTATGTGTATACACACACACACAATGAAATATTATTCAGCCACAAGAAAAAAGGAAATCCTGCCATTTGTGACAACATTGCTGGACCTTGAGAGCATTATGCTAGGTGAAATAAGCCAGATGGACAAAGACAGATACTGTATGATCTCACTTACATATAGAATCTTTAAAAAGCTAAACTCATAGAAGCAGTAGAATGGTGGTTGCCAGGGTTGAGGGGTGGGGGAAATGGGGGTCAAAGGGTACAAATTTCCAATATAAGATGCATTCTGAGGATCTAATGTACAGCATGGTGACTATAGTCAACAATATTATATAGTTGCTAAAGATCTTAAATGTTCTCACAAGACATGAGAAAATGTAATTACATGAGGTAATGGAAGTAGTAACCTTATTATGGTAATCATGCAACAATACATACATGTATTAAAACATCCTATTGTACACCTTAAACTTATACAATGTCATATGTCAGTTATATCTCAAGGCTGGAAAAATTTTAAAAAATTATATCAGAATGTTAAAATATTTGATCCAAATATATCCTAATATTTGATAGCTGCAAGGAAGGTTGGCAAAGTATCTACTGTTAGCAGCTTCTGTGGTGAGAAGCAGGCTGTACTTTCCACAAGATTCATAAGATGGAGAATTCTTTAGATTTAAGGAGGGATAAGTTGCTAGGAAGTCTAAAGTTGACTAATTTCCATCTAGGAAGGTAGAAGAGGCCTATGAGAGGAAGACTTAAAACTACAGCATATTACTGATTGCTCTCAGTTTCATCTATGTGGTGAGTCTACTTCCGTCCTGCTTTGTTCCTTATTAATTGTATTCCTTTAAGAAGTCTCATAATCTCAGTAGCACTGGATAGCTGATAAATCAGATTCATATGGTTTTACTTGTTGCTCAAGATTAGATTTCCAGATTTTATTCTGTCTTTTCTATTTCACTTGTACTTGTGTGAATGAAATATGAGGAGGAATTGCAGGAAGAATTGATAGATGGTATTGTGGGCTCAGGTAACCGCCCTATCACCATCTGGTGCGTGATTGGCAATATCATTTAATCTTTCTGAACTTCAATTTCCTTCTCTATAGAATTGGAATATAATCACCCAATTTGAAAAATTACTCCAGAGATTAAAAGAGTTTTTAAGTACCTAGTAGAATGCTTAACACAAAATAAAATACTAAATAGATAACAAATGATATATATATTTTTGTTGTTACTGTCTTCCTTTAGGAAGTCCTTGGCTTTGAGGAGTTTAGTGTATTTGCCGTGCCTAAAAAAATATTTTCCTTGTAATGAGATCTTGCCATTTGCAATGACGTGAATGGAACTGGAGGGTGTTATGCTGAGTGAGATAAGTCAACCAGAGAAAGACATGTATTGTATGACCTCACTGATATGAGGAATTCTTAATCTCAGGGAACAAACTGAGGGTTGCTGGAGTGGTATGTGGGTGGGAGGGATGGGGTGGCTAGGTAATAGACATTGGGGAGGGTATGTGCTACGGTGAGCGCTGTGAATTGTGCAAGACTGTTGAATCACAGGTCTGTACCTCTGAAACAAATAATGCAATATATGTTAAGAAAAAAAGAAGAAGAAGAAGATAGCAGGAGGGGAAGAATGAAGGGGAGTAAATCAGAGGGGGAGACAAACCATTAGAGACAATGGACTCTGAAAAACAAACTGAGGGTTCTAGAGGGGAGAGTGGTGGGGGGATGGGTTGGCCTGGTGATGGGTATTAAAGAGGGCACGCTCTGTGTGGAGCACTGGGTGTTATGCACAAACAATGACTCATGGAACACTACATCAAAAACTAATGATGTATGGTGGTTAACATAACAATAAAAAATTTAGAGAAAAAAAATAAAATACATCCCTCTTATAAAAAAAAATATTTTCCTTGTATCCCTCATTTCCACCAACTTCCATTGTTTATTGTGATTGCTACTAACCTTTGTTTTATTAGCCACTACAGTTATAGTCAGCTATCCAGACAATTTACTTCTTGCTGGACAATGGCAAAGCCATATCCATACACCTGGGAGGTGTCTTGTTAGAAAAGCAAAACAATAGAAACAGAAAGGAAATGAGGATTGGGCACTGATGTGTTTTGCAGCTCTGCTGTTGAGAAGCATATCAGCAATAGAACTGAACAGAATTAGAAATGCATTCCCAGTCAAGCTGGTAACACTTTATTTAGAAGAACGCACTACACAAATTCTTGCACCTCCATAATACCGAGCTTCATTCATGGAAAGCTGAATGACAACCTGAAACTTTCCTTTCTGATTAGCTAGGTAAATGCATCCAAAAGAAATCGGTTCTCAGCAGCTTATTTTCTTAAAAATATAGAGTGATATAAAGTTAACACATATGTCAACAAAAGATTAGATAAAGATATCAGAATTTTCTCCAGATGACCCTGACTATTAAGA
The DNA here is from genome assembly GCF_037043125.1 of Eumetopias jubatus. Classification (NCBI taxonomy): domain Eukaryota; kingdom Metazoa; phylum Chordata; class Mammalia; order Carnivora; family Otariidae; genus Eumetopias; species Eumetopias jubatus. The sequence continues at coordinate 37,771,874 of NW_028274813.1, read as the reverse complement.
TAACTACAGGGCATAATATTTCATCATATATGTTCTAGTTTAGGAAATATAAAGAACTTTCCTTATTTTTGATACATTTTTGAGGAATCATGGTAATGTAGAATAAGCTCTGGCTTGTATAGACTTGAAAATAAAATGATTTTCTTTGAAGCACTTATTTATTGAATAGTAGCTCTTAGAAAATTTATTAACTTGGGTTATATTTACACTCCTATTGCCAACCCAAAGAATCATTTCTTAGCATGAATTTAAGGTTTTTTTCATTCCTTATAGTCATATGTGCTTCTAAATAAAAGAGACAATACTTGAATATAGGAAGTATGTGAAAATGTGCCTGTGTATGAATTGTAGTTTGCAATTATAACAGGGTTTCTTACTCAAAATGAAAATTGGAGTTCTCAGGGTAAAGGATTTAATCTAACAAATATGTTTCTCAATAGGACTATAAAGGGAATACTAATTAATGTGCTAATAGCTATTCCCTGTATACAGGGCATTATCCCAGGTCTTGAACTATAACAAACATACATAAAAATTAACGTTCACAGAGCAGAGAGAGAATACATTTCATTTCTAGAACTCTGCCTCTGAGACATTTCAATAAGAGATATTGGATAAGAAGTGGGTCCTGAAACTAATATTACGTTATGTGTTAACTAACTGGAATTTAAATTAAGAAACTTAAAAATAAAGTACTATTGAGTAAGACAAAAGAAATGGGTCTGAAAACATTATCTTTGTGAAGTTTGAGACTAAAAGGCTTTATTTCTTATAAAATTTACTGTTTTTTAGGGAGGCAGAGCAAGATGGCAGAGGTAGGAGACCTGGATTTCGTCTGGTCTCAGGAATTCAGCTGAATGGGGATCAAACCATTCTGAACACCCATTAACTCAACAGGAGATTGAAGAAGAGAGTAGCAACAACTCTGAACAGAGAAGTGACCACTTACTGGAAGGTAGGACATGCGGAGAAGTGAATCCGAGGCGATATTCGGGAGGATAGTCGGCGGGGGAGGGGGCCTCCGTCGGCCGCTTCTGGCAAGTGATAGAGCCGCGGAGCACAAAATCAGAACTTTTAGAATTTGGCTCCGCTGAGGGACGTCACTCCAGTGGCTAAGCGGGGGGTGGAACCCTCGCGGGACAGTGTGGTCTCAGGACCCTCAGGGTCACAGAAAGACCGGGGGTGCCTGAGTGTGGCAGAGCTCCCAGGTATCGGAGCAGGGAAGCTGGCTGCAGAGACGGAGCCGAGGTGCGGGCTCTCAGCTCCGGGTTGCCATGAACTGTGATCTGCGGCCCAGTCGGGCCACTGCTCCTCCAGCAGGGACCCAACAAGCGGCAGACCCGGGGAGACTCCCCTTCCTTTCCAGGGAGGAGCAGCGCAGGAGCGCACCACAGGGATCTGCTGGGTTTGGAGACTCCACATGGGGTCGGGAGCCAGAGATAGAAATGCTCGGTCACAGGCCGGGTGAGCAGGAGTGCGGCCGGAGACCAGGGAGACGGGAGTGACTGACTGCTTTTCTCTGGGGGCGCACTGAGGGGCGGGGCCCCAAGTTCTCGGATCCTCCGGAAGGAGATTGGGAGGCCACCATTTTCACTCTCATCCTCCAAAGCTGTACCAAGAGCTTGCAGGGAACAGAAGCTCCCGAGAGCAAACCCGAGCAGATTAGTAGCCAAGACCGACAAGGGCGGGGCAATTCCGCCTCCGGCAAAGACATTTGGGAACCACGGCAACAGGCCCCGCCCCCAGAAGATCAGCATGAACAGCCAGCAAGCCAAGACCAAGTTTACCGATCAAGGAGAACAGGAGAACTCCAGCGCTAGGGGAATATTGCACATAGAATTCATGGCTTTTTTACCATGATTCATTCATTTTTCAAAGTTAATTTTTTTAAAAGATTTTTATTTATTTATTTATTTGAGAGAGAGAATGAGATAGAGAGCATGAGAGGAGGGAGGGTCAGAGGGAGAAGCACACTCCCTGCTGAACAGGGAGCCCGATGCGGGACTCGATCCCAGGACTCCAGGATCATGACCTGAGCCGAAGGCAGTCGCTTAACCAACTGAGCCACCCAGGCGCCCCAAAGTTAATTTTTTTAACTGTTTTTTTTTTTAATTTTTCTTTTTCCCTTTTTCAAACAACATCTTATCAATCCCTTTTTAAAAAAGAAACATTTTTTATTTTTTATTTTTAGAGTCATATTTTTATCCCTTCATAGTAGTTACCCTTATTTTTGGCATATATATATAAGTTGTTCTCTATTTAAAATTTTGAGATACAGTTTCTTCTAAGAGATCAAAATATACCCTGAATCACTAGTGTATGGCTTTGTTCTAGTCTCCTGCCTGATCACATTCTCTCCCTTTGTTTTCTTTTTAAATCTTCTTTCTTTTTTCAAACAACTTCTTATCTTATCAATTCCTTTTATAAAATCTTATATAATTTTCATCTTTACAGTCATCTTCCGTCCCTTCATTGTATCAGCCCTTATTTTGTACATATATATGTCTTTCTTTCTTTAAAATTTTAAAAGGCACTTTCTTCTAACAGACCAAAATACACCAAAAATCTAGTGTGTGGCACTCATCTATGCACCAGCCTGATCATATTTGATCATATTCTGTTTTTTTTGGTTTTCTGTTTTTGTTTGTTTTTATCTTTATCTTTTTTTTCCTCTTTCTTTTTTCTTTCTTTCCCTTTCTTTTCCCCTGGTTTCAGTCTTTTCTGATTTGTTTAGGGTATATTTGCTGGGGATGTTGTTAACCTGTTAGCATTTTGTTCTCTCATTCATCTATTCTCCTCTGGAAAAAATGACAAGATGAAGGAAATCACCTCAGCAAAAAGAACAAGAGGTAGTACCGTCTGCCAGGGACCTACTCAATACGGACATTAGTATGATGTCGGACCTAGAATTCAGAATATGATTTTAAAGATACTAGCTGGGCTTGAAAACATGGACGTTATTAGAGACACCCTTCCTGGAGAAATAAAAGAACTAAAATCTAACCAAATCGAAATAAAAAAGCCTATTAATGAGGTGCAATAAAAAATGGGGGCAATAACTACTAGGATAAATGCGGCAGAAGAGAGAATCAGCGATATAGAAGACCAAATGATGGAAAATAAAGCTGAGGAAAAGAGAGAAACAACTACTGGATCATAAGGGCAGAATTCGAGAGATAAGCGATACGATAAGATGAAACATTAGAATAATTGGGATCCCAGAAGAAGAAGAAAGAGAGGGAGGGGCAGAAGGTATAATGGAGCAAATTATAGCAGAGAACCTCCCTGATGTGGGGAAGGAAACAGGCATCAAAATCCAGGAGGCACAGAGAACCCCTCTCAAAATCAATAAAAATAGGTCAACACCCCGACATCTAATAGTAAAACTTACGAGTCTCAGAGACAAAGAGAAAATCCTGAAAGCAGCTCGGGAGAAGAGATATGTAACCTACAATGGTAGAAACATTAGATTGGCAGCAGACCTATCCACAGAGACCTGGCAGGCCAGAAAGGACTGGCATGATATCTTCAGAGCACTAAGCGAGAAAAATTTGCAGCCAAGAATACTATATCCAGCTAGGCTGACATTGAAAATAGAAGGAGAGATAAAAAGCTTCCAGGACAAACAAAAACTAAAGGAATTTGCAAACACGAAACCAGCCCTACAAGAAATACTGAAAGGGTCCTCTAAGCAAAGAGAGAGCCTAAAAGCAACATGGACCAGAAAGGAACACAGAAAATACACAGTAACAGTCACCTTACAGGCAATACAATGGCACTAAATTCCTATCTTTCAATAGTTACCCTGAATGTAAATGGGCTAAATGCCCCAAACAAAAGACACAGGCTATCAGTTTGGATTAAAAAACAAGACCCATCGATATGCTGTCTGCAAGAGACTCATTTTAGACCCAAAGACACCCCCACATTGAAAGTGAGGGGGTGGAAAACCATTTACCATGCTAATGGACACCAAAAGAAAGCTGGGGTGGCAATCTTTACAGCAGACATATTAGATTTTAAACCAAAGACTGTAATAAGAGATGAGGAAGGACACTATATCCTACTTAAAAGGTCTACCCAACAAGAAGATCAAATAATTGTAAATATCTATGCCCCTAACTTGGGAGCAGCCAATTATATAAGACAATCAATAACAAAAGCAAAGAAACACATTGACAACAATACAATAATAGTGGGGGACTTTAACGGCCCCCTAACTGCAATGGACAGATCATCTAAGCAAAAGATCAACAAGGAAATAGACTTAAAATGACACACTGGAACAAATGGACTTCACAGACATATTCAGAACATTCCATCCCAAAGCAACAGAATACACATTCTTCTCTAGTGCCCATGGAACGTTCTCCAGAATAGATCCCATCCTAGGTCACAAATCAGGTCTCAACTGGTCCCAAAGGATTGGGATCATTCCCTGCATATTTTCAGGCCACAATGCTTAAAAACTAGAACTCAATCACAAGAGGAAAGTCGGAAAGAACTCAAATACATGGCGGCTAAAGAGCATCCTACTAAAGAATGAATGGGTCAACCAGGAAATTAAAGAAGAATTAAAAAAATTCATGGAAACCAATGAAAATGAAAACACAACTGTTCAAAATCTTTGGGATGCAGCAAAGGCAGTCCTAAGAGGAAAGTATATAGCAATACAAGCCTTTCTCAAGAAACAAGAAAGGTCTCAAATACACAACCTAACCCTATACCTAAAGGAGCTGGGAAAAAAACAGCAACTAAAGCCTAAACCCAGCAGGAGAAGAGAAATAATAAAGATCAGAGCAGAAATCAATGAACTAGAAATCAAAAGCACAGTAGAACAGATCAACAAAACTAGGAGCTGGTTCTTTGAAAGAATTAACAAGATTGATAAACCCCTGGCCAGACTGATCAAAAAGAAAAGAGAAATGACCCAAATCAACAAAATCATGAATGAAAGAGGAGAGATCACAACCAACATCAAAGAAATACAAACAATTGTAATACATATTATGAGCAACTCTGTGCCAGCTATTAGATAACCTGAAGAAATGGATGCATTCTAGAGATGTATCAACTACCAAAACTGAAGCAGGAAGAAATAGAAAACCTGAACAGACCTATAACCACTAAGGAAATGGAAGCAGTCATCAAAAATCTCCCCACAAACAAAAACCCACGGCCAGATGGCTTCCCAGGGGAATTCTACCAAACATTAAAAGAAGAATTAATACCTATTCTCCTGAAACTGTTCCAAAAAATAGAAATGGAAGGAAAACTTCCAAACTCATTTTATAAGTCCAGCATTACCTTGATCCCCAAATCAGACAAAGACCCCATCAAAAAGGAGAATTACAGACCAATATCCTTGATGAACACGGATGCAAAAATTCTCACCAAAATACTAGCCAATAGGATCCAACAGTACATTAAAAGGATTATTCACCATGACCAAGCGGGATTTATCCCTGGGCTGCAAGGTTGGTTCAACATCCGCAAATCAACGTGATACAATACATTAAGAAAAGAAAGAACAAGTATCATATGATCCTCTCAATAGATGCAGAAAAAGCATTTGACAAAGTACAGCATCCTTTCTTGATCAAAACTCTTCAGAGTATAGGGATAGAGGGTACATACCTCAATATCATAAAAGCCATCTATGAAAAACCTACAGCGAATATCATTCTCAATGGGGAAAAGCTGAGAGCTCTCTCCCTAAGGTCAAGAACACGGCAGGGATGTCCAGTGTCACCACTGCTATTCAACATAGTGTTAGAAGTCCTAGCCACAGCAATCAGACAAAAAAAAGAAATCCAAGGCATCCAAATCGGCAAAGAGGAAGTCAAACCCTCACTCTTTGCAGATGATATGATACTTTATGTGGAAAACCCAAAACATTCCACCCCAAAACTGCTAGAACTCATACAGGAATTCAGTCAAGTGGCAGGATATAAAATCAATGCACAGAAATCAGTGGCATTCCTATACACCAACAACAAGACAGAAGAGAGACAAATTAAGGAATCGATCCCATCTACAATTGCACCCAAAACCATAAGATACCTAGGAATAAATCTAACCAAAGAGGCAAAGGATCTGTACTCAGAAAACTATAAAATACTCATGAAAGTAATTGAGGAACACAGAAAGAAATGGAAAAACGTTCCATGCTCCTGGATCGGAAGAACAAACATTGTGAAGATGTCAAAGCTACCTAGAGCAATCTACATATTCAATGCAATCCCCATCAAAATACCATCCACTTTTTTTCAAAGAAAAGGAGCAAATAATCCTAAAATTTGTATGGAACCAGAAGAGACCCCGAATAGCCAGAGGAATCTTGAAAAAGAAAAGCAAAGCTGGCAGCATCACAATTCCGGACTTCCAGCTCTAGTACAAAGCTGTCCTCATCAAGACAGTATGGTACTGGCACAAGAACAGACACATAGATCAATGGAACAGAATGGAGAGCCCAGAAATGGACCCTCAACTCTATGGTCAACTGATCTTTGACAAAGCAGGAAAGAATGTCCAAGGAAAAAAAGACAGTCTCTTCAACGAATGGTGTTGGGAAAATTGGACAGCCACATGCAGAAGCATGAAACTGGACCATTTCCTTACACCACACACAAAAATAGACTCCAAATGGTTGAAAGACCTAAACGTGAGACAGGAGTCCATCAAAATCCTAAAGGAGAACACAGGCAGCAACCTCTTCAACTTCAGCTGCAGCAACTTCTTCCTAGAACCATCACCAAAGGCAAGGGAAGGCAGGGCAAAAATGAACTATTGGGATTTCATCAAGATAAAAAGCTTTTGCACAGCAAAAGAAGCAGTCCACAAAACCAAAAGACAACTGACAGAATGGGAGAAATTATTTGCAAATGACATATCAGATAAAGGGCTAGTATCCAAAATCTAAAGAACTCATCAAGCTCAACACCCAAAGAACAAATAACCCAATCAAGAAATGGCAGAAGACATGAACAGACACTTTTGCAAAGAAGACATCCACATGGCCAACAGACACATGAAGAAGTGCTCAACATTGCTCGGCATCAGGGAAATCCAAATCAGAACCTCAATGAGATACCAACTCACGCCAGTCAGAATGGCTAAAAATAACAAGTCAGGAAACGACACATGTTGGCGGGAATGTGGAGAAAGGGGAACCCTCCTACACTGTTGGTGGGAATGGAAGCTAGTGCAGCCTCTCTGGAAAACAGTATGGAGTTTCCTCAAACAGTTGAAAATAGAGCTACCATACGTTCCAGCAATTCCACTACTGGGTATTTACGACAAAGATACAAATGTAGGGATCCGAAGGGGTACGGGCACCCCGTTGTTTATAGCAGCAATGTCCACAATAGCCAAACTGTGGAAAGAGCCAAGATGTTCATCGACAGATGAATGGATAAAGAAGATGTGGTATATATACACAATAGAATATTATGCAGCCATCAAAAAGAATGAGATCTTGCCATTTGCAACGACGTGGATGGAACTGGAGGGTGTTATGCTGAGTGAAACAAGTCGATCAGAGAACGACATGTATCATATGACCTCACTGATATGAGGAATCCTTAATCTCAGGAAATAAACTGAGGGTTGCTGGAGTGTTGGGTGGGTGGGAGGGATGGGGTGGCTGGGTGATAGACATTGGGGATGGTATGTGCTACGGTGAGCGCTGTGAATTGCACAAGACTGTTGAATCATAGATCTGTACCTCTGAAACAATGCAATATATGTTAAGAAAAAAAAAGATAGCAGGAGGGGAAGAATGAAGGGGAATAAATCGGAGGGGGAGACTAGCCATGAGAGATGATGGACTCTTAAAAACAAACTGAGGGTTCTAGAGGGGAGGGTGGTGGGTGGATGGGTTAGCCTGGTGATGGGTAATAAAGAAGGCACGTTCTGCATGGAGCACTGGGTGTTATGCACAAACAATGACTCATGGAACACTACATCAAAAACTAATGATGTATAGTATGGTGATTAACATTACAATAAAAAAATTAAAAAAAACTTAAAAAAATTACTGTTTTTTAGACTACAGACACAACTCAGAGATCATCTCCATTTTCTACTGGGATTAAAGAATCTCAGAATCTTATTAGGGATCCTAGAGGCCAACTAGTCCAGTTTATATCATATGTATGAATACTTGACAAATGGTTAATTGCTAATTGGATTTATTTAGTTAGGCATCTCACTAGCTTTTAAAGCAAAATTTCCCTGTTTGATTGTCTTATCATTAGTTGGAATTTTTTTTAATTTAGCCTGTTTTTCCTTGTTCTATCTTCTGAAGCCACTTAAGTCTAGAATTTTTCCCCATAATTGTCCCTCAACTTTAAATGGATATGAATAAACATGCCTCTTTTCATATTGTCAAACTACATTTTCCCTTCCCTTTTAAATGTTACTGATGTGATTTGTTTTCCTAGAATTAAAGTATCATGGGGCTTCCACTTCCACTAATGTTGGATTAGGTAAATTTGACCAAACCTGCCACTGAAAACATGTATTTTGGAGGAAAAAAATTAAAGCATTTTCCAAAACACATCAAAATGCTAGCATGACCAGACAAGATGCTGAGGACCTAGAGAAGTAAAACAAGTGCTTGGACAGCTTTTTTCGTGGATCACTTGTCCATGCATAAGAGACAGTTGAGACACTGAATTGTGCTTCTGGTGACCTCAAAGGTATAGGAAGACGAAAACTCAGTGTCTGAGACTCACTAGTGACTGCCGACTTTGATAAATGCCCTCTCTTTGGTCCTGAAGAAGCTAGTCTATAAGCGTGGAATGGGGATAAACAAGCTTTATAATAGTATGTAGCCAAGCCTCATGTCATCCAAGTGATCTAGAAAATCTTAAAACTTGAATTTGTATTAAGATGGTCCTGGAGTGCTAGTGTTCCCAAGCATCAAGCATCTGACTGAAGCAAATGAAAATATTCCCTGAAGGCAAATTTTACCATCTTAGAACTCAAATTGTTTCTACAAATATTTTTTTCCAAATATAGCATCAAATGACTACTTAAAAATAACTAGGCACAAGGAAGAGACAAGACAACCTGAGAAAGAAATGTAGGAAAACACGGAAAACAGAAATATAAAGATTAATGTATACGGGTTCTCCAAAGAAACAGGACCAAAAGGATGCATGCACACGCACGCACGCGCGCACACACACACACACACACACGCCCTACTGGTTTTATCCTCTTATATACAAGAGGAGGTTTATAATAGGAATTGGCTTACGTGGTTATGGAGGCCAGGAAGTCTTAAAATTTCCTGTCTGCAAGCTGGAGAACCAGGAAAGCCAGTGGTATAATTCAGTTCAAGTCTGAAAGCCTCCGAGTAGGAGGGTGAGAGTGTAGGTCCAGATCTGAGTCTGAAAGCCCAAGAACCTGAAGCAGCCATGTCCTAGGGCAGGAGAAGATGGATGTCTCAACTTAAGCAGAGAGAGCAAATTCACCCTTCCTCCACCTTTTTGCTCTGTTTGGGTCCTCAACAGATTGGATGATGTTCACCCACATTAGGGAGGGCCATCTGCTTTATTTGATGAATAATTCAAATGCTAGTCTCTCCCAGAAACACCCTTGCAGACATACCCAGGAATAATGTTTTACCAGCTATCATGACATCCCTTAGTCCAGTCAAGTTGACACATAAAATTAACCATCACCGTTAGAGATATTGGAATTATCATGGATTGTAAAACAAGTACCCTTACTATGTACAAGCAGATAAAAGCAAAGTTAAATTTTGGCAGGGAACTAGAAACTATAAAAAGTAATATATATTTGTAAGAGAAACAAAAATTCTGTAACTATAAAAACAGAACATTAAAACAGTTATAACTATATCCCTTATGTTTAAGAATGTAGAGAAAACTGTAAACATGTTAAAGAATAATATGAAAGAATAAAGACCCAAATACATCTTCTAGAGATGAAATATCCATGATTTGGCTCCTTGGTTCCCACACTCATGTATCATTTCTTTTGAGAACACAGCGTATAGTCTCTAATTTAATGCTTATACTGTATCCTGAAGGATGACATCCCATCCTTTTAGAATGCTACCTCTGAGCTGGTATTTTAGCTACACTTTTCAAAGGGCATTTCAGTGCTCTGTAAGACTTGCTCCTTTGGGTTTGTGTAGTCAGTGAACAGTGGACTCTATAAATGATATGACCTTATGTTGGCCCACCCCCACATCTCCACTTCTGTAAAGTGGGTCCCTTGATTGCTAGGCTTTGTGGGATTCTATGCCTATAAATAAGGCATTTCTGTAAACTCCCAGGTGATAGTACTGAGGGTTTTTTTGGTTAGGAAAGAAAAACATACCTAGAGTACTTCGGTATCCCTGTTAATATAAATCATTGGCCTTTCTAGGATGAAGAGGCCAATGTGGTGAACTTGTCACCAAGTTGTCACTTGATCTCCAGGAATTTTGCTATATTAGAGGAATGGTGTTGTTAGGATACTGAGAAGCATCAGTAGCTGCATTTTCTTTGGTAAGTGGGAGTCCATACTGTTGGCTCCATCCATAGCCTCTGTCTCTGCTACTGTGTCTACTGTTCTCATGTGCCAGTAGTGATAGTTCTAAGGTGATCAATAACAGAAGGTAACATCAGTGGTCCAAGACATTTTGATAGTGTGGTTGTTCAGTGCCTCTTTCATGGTAGATGCTTCCTCATGGAAGTTGATGACTTTGTGTTCAATCCCATTTGTTTATCCATGTGATTCTATAGCAGAATTCCTTGTCTCTGGTCATTCAGTCTTTTTCATTCCAGGCCTCTGGCCATTCATCCAGGCTGTTGGTCACTGACCAGAAATTTGCATGTATCCTCACCTAGGGCCACTTTTTCCATACACAGTGGATGATCAAATGCACTGTGTCTCTGTTCTTTGGAGAAGTTTTCATCTCCAGTCTTTCAAGATCACCCCTGAATGTGGCTTTAATGCAGCCACGGTCAATTTGTAGCTTGTATCTGCTTACTAAGCTAGCCTATTCTAAACAAAGTTTGGGCTTTTTCCTCCTCCTCCTCTAGCTGGTCATATGAGATACCCCCCACCCCCTCCCGCAACACACATATACACACACAACCAATTAAGCCAACGATATGAACTGGAGAAGAGATGTTGGTCCATCTGTGTCAGATAATATGGGGGCCTAGGAACATGTCTAAATAGCTTCTTTATGCCTCCTGGTCCTCTGTGGGATCAATCTAACGTGTACCCAATTGTATAATTTAACGGGTCTGACAGAACCCAGGTTATGATGGACAGTTCCAGGCTCAGTCACCTGGTATCCCATGGTGAACTATTTCATTTCTACCAGATTTGAACTAACATACCAGGAATTGTTCTCCAAAGGCATATATAATTCTTTGACTTGTTTCAGAATCCCAACGGCCTTGGTGAAGTGATGCATCTTTGGTATCCTTCCATGGGACACAATCTTTTGTTGGGCTTTCAGGTTTCATAGCTTATTCATCCCAGCATGCCCACATCTTTCAGCCTATTTTTTTCCTTCACTGTCTGACAGGGCAATTCAGTCATCTCTACATCACTTAGTGTTGGCCATTGCTTTCTCCATGCTTCTAATAGCCATTTTAACAATGAGTTTGCCTGATCCCCTGGAGTCCCTGCCCTAGGAAATGCCTTGAGAAAGTACCTCAAAGTCAGAGAATTCTTGCTTATCCCATCTTACATTCTTAATCAGTCATCCTCAAAACCCAATCCCAGGGTATTCACCTGGCTCTTTCTAGTATATACTACCTAATTTTTTTTTCATCTCTTATCATGCCCAATAAAATTCCAGTCTGTTTTTTTTTTCTGGGATTTAACCCATTTATTGTCCTAGCTATCAGTAGAGCAGGTAGAAATAGCATCTGAAGGGAACACTTGTTGCTTTGTTTAGAGCAGCCTCTGTGGCATCTTCTAATGGATGAGAAATGCTAGCTCTTACTAAGAAAGGATGGACTTCCTCAGCAAGCTCTATGGGTTCAGGGTATTCTGCAGAGCCAACTTCCTCAGAGGCATCCACCCAGATATTCCCATCCCGTGTTTTTAGGTTTTTCCAACCAGGACTCTACCTTTGGCATTGCAGATTCACTTTATGAATTTAAATGTCTTTGTTTTATGACTATGAGATTTTTAATCTGCTGCTTAGCAGTGTCTACTTTTGTACTGGAGGAGGTAAAATCTTTGTAGGCAACCAAAGAGGTCCTTTGTTAGAGATATACTGCTTGTTAACGGCCCCCAATTTCTCATTATCCCTCTATAGAAGATGATAGTAACAAATCAGCCAACTCTGGTGTTGGCAGTGCAATGGGAAATGCATGTACAAGTGCCCTCCTCCTGTCTTTCAAACACCTGAAGCTTCTAGCTTCTCACCTGCAGAGGCCTGGAAAAAGTGGCTCCTCCACTAGGATGTTATCCTAGGTAACCATCAATGAAACTTTCAGCAGTTGAGCTGCCTGCTTATGACACGAACACTCCATATTCCACATAAGATGGTGTCCTCTTCACCACTGGACATTGTGTGGCCTTAGCATGAATGTTGATGGGGATCCAGAGAAGTAGTAGCTGAGGCCGTCAGTCAGTTATACTCCTTGCAGCAGGAGATCTGACTGGTGTGTTTACATGACTGATGCACAAGATAATATATAAAATTGTTAAAAAAATTAAAAATAGAAATACCATGTGATCCAATATTTCCACTATTGAGTATTTCCCCAGGGAAAATGAAAAGACTAATTCATAAAGATATATACACCCCTATGTTTATTGCAGGATTATTTACAATAGCCAAGACTTGGAAGCAACCTAAATGTCTATCAGTAGAAGAATGCATAAGGAAAATGTGGTATATATACATAATGAAATATTACACAGCCATAAAAAAGAAAGATTGTGCCATTTGAGACACCATGGATGGACCTAGAAGGTGTTATGCTAAGTGAAATGAGTCAGACTGAGAAAGGCAAATACTATATGATTCCACTTACAAGTGATATCCAGAAAAACGAATAAGCAAAGCAGAATCAGAATTATAAATACAGACAACAAACTGATGGTTGCCAGAGGGAAGGGGGATGGAAGCTTAGGCAAAATGGGTGAAGGGGAGAGGGAGAGACAGGCCTCCAATTATGGGATGAGTAAGTCCTGGGAATAAAATCAGAGTATAAGGAATACAGTCAGTGGTATTATAATAGCAATGTAGTGGGACAGGTGGTAGCTAGATTTGTGGTAAACATAGCATAATGTATAAACTTGTCAAATCACTGAGTTGTATGCTTGAAACTAATGTAACATTGTGTGTCAACTATACTAAAAAAAATGGAGACCATTCTGAAAAGAAAAAGTATGATTTTTGTCTCTTTATTCATTAACTGTCACCTGTTCTATCTCATTCCCTTATCTTTTTTTATTCCAAATAATGGTACCTAGCAACTATGACATGGTATCATTATGATTATTATTCCTCTCTTTGTAGATGGATAAAGAGATTTTTTTAAAAGATTTTATTTATTTATTTGAAAGAGAGAGATAGCAAGAGAGAGAGTGCGAGTGGGGGAAGAGGGAGAAGCAGGCTCCCTGCTGAGCACGGAGCCCAAAGTGGGGCTCCATCCCAGGACCCTGGGATCACGACCTGAGCCAAAGGCAGATGCTTAACCAACTGAGCCACCCAGGCGCCCCTAGATAGACTATTTTTTTTAATAGCACTGAGTCTTTGGAGTTTGAGGGGAAAAAAGAAAAAGATGACCTTATGACTTGACTTGAAGAACTCTTCTTAATACTCCAGTATCTTGTAGAACTATCAAGGAGTTAGTGTCAAAATAAAATAAGAGAAATTTCATTCAGTGGTCAGATGATCTATCATTCAATGCTGCAGAGATAACTGGAATAACCAGAAAGGGGAGGCAAAAAACTAAAAATGGAAACAAAGTGTGGAAAGAAAACAACACTTTGAGTTTCAGGTGATAAATATTCCTTGTCAAAAGAAGGATTTAACATTATTCATTATGGATGGCAGGATCCAAGAACTTAGGAATGATTACCTTTTCCTCAGAATGAATTTGTATATAAAATTTAATACAGGATATTTTAAAATTTTAAACAAAGTATTGACATTAAAGCAACAGAAATATCATGTAGAAATAGTATTAAAAATTTCAAAGAAAGACGTTCATTTTCTGAATGTTTTGAACAGTTCAATGATTAACATTAGACAATCAATATTCTTGAATAAACAAAGACAATCAATATTCATGAATTAATATTTTATGTGATATTCCATTGAGATATGGCATGCATTTTATCTATACTCTGTTTCTGAAAAAGTTGCCATTTTTATAAAATTGGTAAATTCACTATTCTAAAACACTGATCTATTATATTTGTAATATAGTTTCAATGGTTAAATGTTCACTTTGATCATGAGTGGACATGTGGAATAAATAGTCATGGGCAAAAAAAAATTTAATACAGGAAGCCAACTCTGGATATTTTTTAATTCTATTAACAATTTTAGAATATCAGAAATTATACTAGTCTAGTATAGCCATATTTTATGATGTTTCACCAAATCTTTGCTCTATTTCTATAATACTGCTTATCTCAAGGTTCAAAGGTCTTTTAAACTTTCAATTTCCAATTGCTTAAGACAATTTATTACCTTTTTAAAAAAATATTTGCTGTGTTTGGTGGTGCTGGTTGAACCATTTGTTAGGCAGGTATTTCTTTTTTTTTTAAGATTTTATTTATTTGACAGAAACACAGCAAGAGAGGGAACACAAGCAGGGGGAGTGGGAGAGGGAGAAGCAGGCTTCCCGCGGAGCAGGGAGCCCTATGCGGGGCTCGATCCCAGGACCCTGGGATCATGACCTGAGCCGAAGGCAGACGCTTAACAACTGAGCCACCCAGGTGCCCCTAGGCAGATATTTCTATATCAGTTTCTGTAAGAACATTAACCACCTTTAAGTTAGAAATTTAATAGTTTGAAAGAAGAGAAAAATAGAGTTAGGATCCATGGCTGCTGATGTGCTATTTAACAGAAATTTTCAAAAGAGGTTGGCTAATTCATAAGAGTGATGTTTCCAGATTTCTAAAATGTTCTTATATTCCATTGAAACTATCATGGTTTCTCATAGTGTCATACACAACTTTTCCCTTTTCTGATTAACAGTCTTTAAAGCATATTAACCCACTTTAAAAAATTAAACCCAGGAGAAAAGAAGAGCTTGCCTCAGTTCCTCATGTCCCCCAGAGGCCAACAGGGTAGACTGAGTAAAGAATCCTCCTGAGAAAACCACGTGAAGGGGCACCTGGGTGGCTCGGTCGTTAAGCGTCTGCCTTTGGCTCACTCAGGTCATGATCCCAGGGTCCTGGGATGGAGCCCCACATCAGGCTCCTTGATCAGCAGGAAGCCTGCTTCTCCCTCTCCCACTCCCCCTGCTTGTGTTCCCTCTCGCTATGTCTCTTTCTGTCAAATAAATAAATAATCTTAAAAAAAAAAAACCCACAAGAAGTCTAGGCCGGAAGATAAAAATAGCTAAAGCCAATGCCAAGAAATTATCGTAATATATTTTGCACATCTTGGGAGCTAAATCTTCAGTGGGTAAAATCCATGTTTTGTGCTTGCCCTATACAACTTCTGGTTGATTCAGTTGTTTTTAAGGTGAGCTATGATTTTCATAGGTATTTTTAGAAGCACTTCTGTCCTAACAAAACCGAAATCACTTATTCAAACTACATAGAAGTAATTTTGGATAGCAGAAAGTTCTTTTCCTTTGCCATGGGCTTACCCTAAAATCTTTTGTCTCCCAAAAGTACACTCTCAGATAACAAAGAAGGCTAGGAAAAATAGCATGCATTTCTCAGTGTGAAGCCACTCCTTCAAGGAGCATTTTGTATTTGTGGTATATCATTTGTATTCTGATTTTAAACAATAAATGTTTAAAAGTACAATGATGTGGCATGGGTTTTCTTTTGTTAAGTGGTATTTATTTTTAAAAAATCCATCTCCATATGAAAATGCTTTTATGTATATTAGGTCCCTGTTGGGGGACCAGGGTGATCTTCTCTACTTAATATTTGATATTTGCTGCCATATCACTAAGAGTTAGTTTCATTGCATATAAATACGAACTTAGTTTAGAAGGTGAAAAGGAATCATTCTGCTGGGCTAGACAAGTCAGAGGGGCCAGCAGTGAATTTACCCAGGTGGTAGCAAGAACAGGGGGATTAGCATATTATGCTAATGAGGTGTGCTCCACTCCCAGGCTCTTGGAGACTTGTTGCTAAGCAATATCCACTACAGCAGTGTAAAAGATATGAAAACATAATTCAGTTATGGAAACAATAAAAGCCGTTACCATTTTCAAAGGAGGTTGCAGTAATACATAATTTCAGACCAAAACCACTCTAGAGCTCATATGAGGGTTGCAGAGCAGTAACAAATTATTCAGATTTATGAAGGGGCGGTGTGAGATTAGCACGAACTATATAAAATCGGTTTAAGCCTCCTTGCCATCCATCACTCCTGTGGTGCATGACAATAACCATAAACACAATAACATTACAGGGAACCACACACACACAAGAGATTTATATCACCAGTATAATGCTATTAGATCAAAACTGGGTTTAAAGTTCATTCTTTGTAGGTAGAATATTCCATTCACATAAAATTGCTTCTAAAGTGAACAGGCATTTTCCATGAAAAAAGAATAATATTAAAAACATCAAATATGTCTAACATTTCAACGTTACATACATAAATGCATTTCTTTTAAACACATATTTTTGGTTACAGAACTCAAAATTACTAGAATTCTATCTAGTTCACCTTTAGGATTAGCTTTTTTTTTTTTTTTTTAAGAAGAGGGGCATAATAAGTAATTTGGTGGCGGAACTGTGGATTTCCTTTAATGTATTTATAATATAATAAGTGATAACCAAGGGTAATAAGTTTGTAAAAAGAAATTAGTCCCTGAAGGAGGATATATTGTTATTTGTAGTCATGCAGGGTCTATCTTAATTGTGTTGAGAAACTATGAGGCATACCGTAGAGACAAAGTGCATTCTCACTTGGTCATTTTGCTCAGATTTAAACATGGATTTTTCCTAGATTGCTGAATGTTGAGGTCCTCTCTAAATGGGAATGATCCATTTATAATTTTATATATGCTTTACACATTGCTTGTCATCATCTCTAAATGTAAATGTGGCCTTCGTTAGGGTTATTAACTATTGCAGATTTATAGAATACCAGGAAATCACTGTTCGAACTATTCTAAAAATTTTTGATGTGTGTCTTAGATTCCACCAGGATAATAATTTGACAAAATAACAGGTGTGTTTTTGTACTTCTACCCACAAGCATCCTTTATTCATGTGTGAAGATGTGACATTGCCATTTGTCTCGGGGGAGAGTTGTCAGGATTACACATTTCTAGCACCTATAATAAATTTTTTGAGTTCACTTGAAAGAAAGATTTAGGAAGAGGAGTAGTCCAGCCAGCAGCATCTGCATTACCCAGACTAGACAGAGCTCTGAGCTAGGGAAGAGTGAAGAATTAGGAGAGGAAGCAGGAGTTTACTTTGAAGTTTTTTTTCTTACACCCGTTGGAAATTTCTGATAGAAGGAGACACATGAAAAAAAAAAAAAAAAACCCTCAAAGTTGAGGATCTGAAAGTAAGAGAGACCTATGTCTCTCCAGGCTCATTGGATCTCTAGTAAAAATCAGCCTCACCAAAGTCTCTCACATCTTGGCACAAAGACGATAAAAAAAACCACCATGTTTTTAGAGAAGAGTGAGACCTTGCTCATGTAGGTGTCTCCTCCTGCCTCAGAAAGACAAGGGTATACAGTGAAATCTTTTCTGCACTCCTGGGATGGGCACAGAATGACTAAGGGAGAACCGGCACCTCTGAAGAATCTGGTGGTCAGATCAAGGAGATAGCAAAGTGGCATACGTGACTTCATGGTCAGAGGCTGAGTGAGACCTGGGAGGCTGACATAGGGATAGAGACACATGACTGAAATCTGTGACCGGTAACTATGCTCCACAGCAAGGGCCATTGTGCACATAGTGCCCACCCAGGGATCAAGGAGAGCTAATAACTCTGCAGCCGAAGGAGACAGCATAGTCCCTTTATTGAGCACTTGCAACGGGGCGGTGTACATACATGGAAATAGATTAGCCCCCTCCCCACCAACCACCACATGACCGACAGCTCCCAGCTTTGAGATAAGTGGCATTATCTTTTCCTGAAAGACACAACCTTTAAAGTCGTGTGAGAAGATTGCTTAACGTCTTGGTCAAGCAATTTTAAACAATTAATTTCACATTCTACCTAAAACTTCCTCTCTTTTCTGTCCCCCAACCCAGGCAAAGTTCGTCCCTTGGGGAAAAGGATGTTATCTGTTTTATTATTCCTCCTCACACTCCAGGGTTTTGAAGGAGAAGAAGTGTGATCTAGGTCAGGGTGAGCTCCTCCTTTTATTCTCTCTTTCCTTCCTTCCTTCTCTTGCTTTTTCTTTCTTCCTTACCTTCCGTTTTCCCCTTTTTTCCTTCTATTCCTCTTCTTGCTCTTTTTCTTTTCCTTGCCTTCCTTCCCTCCATCCTTTCTTACAATATCACTTTATTCTTACATATAACAAAGGTGGTCATATGTCCTGGTTTGCTAGGACAGTTTCAGGTCTTACCAGTTGTCTTCATGTAATAATGCCCATCTACTTTTACTATCAAAGGTATACGAGTTTGGAATATTAACTGCATAGTCATGCCAAGTGATACATATAAAGAAAGGTAAAATGTGTGTGTGTATATATATATATATATATATATATATATATATATATATATATAAATGCATGACTCAGTGAATAATCCCAAGATAACATTTGTGTAGTTCTCACACAAATCAAGAAATAGAACATGGTCAGTATTTGGGAAGAATTCAGTTCTTCTCCAAGTCACTATAAAAGGTAACTATCATCCTTATTTCCAACACTATAATTTAGTTATGCTTATTTTTTAATTTTTGTAAATTTCTTATTTTATGAGATTCATTAATGTTACTGAGTACAATTAGAAGGCATTCATTTTCATTGTGGTATAATCAAATAGATTTTTTTAAAGATTTTATTTAATTTTTTATTTGAGAGACAGCAGAGAAAGGAGCAGAGGGGGAGGGAGAGAGAATCTCAAGCAGACTCTGCACTGATCATGGAGCCCAATGCGGGCCTCAGTCTCACAACCCTGAGATCATGACCCAAGCTGAAATCAAGAGTCAGACACTTAATCCACTGAGCCACCCAGACACCCACTGGGTTGTTTTTTTTTTTTAATGTATTCTGTTTTGGGTGGTTGGATAGTTTCTAGTTTTAGGCTATTATGAGTATGAACAATTGTATACAGGTTTCTTAGTACATAGACTACTTTTGGATAAATACCTAAGAGAGGAATTGCTCAGACATAAAATACAAACATATTAGTAGCTCATGTTAGGCTGGTATATAATAATGTGGCTGATTTTTTGTACATGCTTATTTTATTTAAGTCTCAAAATAGCCCTTTGAGATACACACATACACACACGTATGTACGTATGTCTTTGTTTATTTAAAACTTACAGATGAGAAAACTGAGACTTAGACATGTTATATATCATGCTGTAGATCAAACAACTAGTAGGTGGAAGATGTTAAACTAAGTAATCTGACTTAGAGGTGCCATGCTTAAACATGAGGCTTTACTTCCTTCCATACATGAAAAAAACTGCTAGTTGCCAGTCCACCATCTATTCTCCCTGTTTTCCTAATCAGCCGAATCCTGATCTCCAGGAAGCTAAAACTAAATTTCCTAATCTTTCATGCAACTAGGGGTATTCGATGAGATATAAGCAAAAGTTTTGAGTGAGAATTCTGGTAAAGGCACTTAAAGGGGGTAACTCTGTTGTGAGAAACATCCTTCGTCTTTTTTCTGCTTCCTTTTTCTTCCTGTCCAGAATTTAGAGGTGATGGCTGGTGTTCTAGCAGCCATTTTGGACCATGAACAGTCCCTGAGATTAGTTCATGTCAGTTTTTGTTTCATGTATTTTGAGTCTCTATTATGAGATACATGATCGTGTGGGATTGTTATATTCTCTTGTTTATTTAACAACTTTGTAAAGTGAACTTTTATTCTTGGTGTTTTAGTTTCCTAGAACTACAGTAACAAATTACCACAAAGTAGGTGACTTCAAACAACAGAAATTTATTTTCTCACAGTTCTGGAGTTAGAAATCAAAGTGTGGGCAGAGCCATGCTCCCCTCAAAATCTCTGGGGAAGAATTTTTCCATGCCTCTTCTATCTTCTGGTGGTTGTCAGCAATCTTTGGTGTTTTTTGGCTCATGGCAGTCTAACTCTAATCTCTGCCTATGTCTTCACATGGTCATTTTTTTTCTCTTGTTTCTGTACCCATATCCTCCTCCTTTTATAAGGGTGCCGGTCAAATTGGATTTAGAGTCCATCTTAAGTTGACTAAATCTACAAAGATCTTATTTCCAAGTAATGTCACATTCACAGATTCTAAAGTGAATTATTTAAAAAAATTTAAACAAGAGTGGTTTAAAAAGATAGAATTTTATTTTCCCCTTACATTAAAGAAGTCTGAGGAAAGCATTTCAGGGCAGATGAGGCAGCTTCATGTCCATCAGGGAGCCAGGCTCCTTTTATTCTCTGATGTCATCCTTAGCACATGCCATCCATCCTCATGTCAACACATTATCACAGAATGGCCCCTACTGCACTAGTCTTCATTTCCCTTTTCCAGATAACAGGAAGAAGGGGTAAGATCAAAGGCCTCCCTACTAAATCATCTTTAAAAAAAACTTCCAGAAGCCCTACCCAATGATTTCCACATACTGCTTTCCTTTTTTTGAAATTTTATTTTAATTCAGTTAATTAACTTAGTGTATTGTTAGTTTCAGAGGTAGAGGTCAGTGATTCATCAGTTGCATATAACACCCAGTGCTCATTACATGAAGTGCCTCCCTTAATGCCCATCACCCAGTTATCCCGTCGCCCCATCCCCCTCCCCTCCAGCAACCCTCAGTTTGTTTCCTATGATTAAGAGTCTCTTATGGTTTGTCTCCCTCTCTGATTTCGTCTTATTTTATTTTTTACCTCCCTTCTCCTATGATCATCTGTTTTGTTTCTTAAATTCCACATATGAATGGATGAATAAGATGTGATACACACATACACACACACACACACACACACACACACACACACACACACACACACACACACACTAGAATATTACTCAGCCATCACATACTGCTTTCCGTCATCCCTCTCTGCAAGGGAGTCTTTAAACAAACGATCCCTTTGTACAAGCTAAAAGAAATACAGTTTTTTAAACTGAGCACATTACTGCCCTGATGGCACAGGCAACTGTTACATAAGAAGATATCGAAGATGGAAGGAGGATAATCACCTAGCAAACTTTGCCGTATAAGTATCACTATTCACAATTATATATTTGTGTGATCACTTAATGTCTGTTTTCCCCTTTAGAATATAACTTATAGAATGCAGGAATCATTTTCACTTTTTTTTTGATCAGCCCCTATCATAAGAGAGTCTTAATAAATATTTGTTAAATGAGGTTTATTGCATAATATTAAATTGTTCTCAATATAGTCTCCCCTTATACAGTCTTGTGATTTGGATCTTATAAAGTCACTCTTGGATGGTTCCTGAAAATGGATATCATGGCCCACATGGGATTTAACCAATGTGGATATAAATGCTTTTTCCTTTTAATAAAAGACTTTAGCAGGAAATTTATGTAAAGGCATTTCATAGCTCAACAGTTATGCATTCAAATTTTCTAGTGTCTATAAAGTACCTGATCCACCCTCAACTGCTTTGGCATTCCAAGTCTGTCTCACATTAATATTCATATTGGGTTTCAAGAAAGACATTTGCTAAGTTTAGAACCTGCAATAACTCATGAGCTAAAAAAATTTTTAATTAAGCACCAAACTTTGTAGGCCCAGTTCATTTACCCTTGGAAGAATGAAGCTTTCAGCAGAACAGCTTATATAGCTGATTATAAAAGCTGTAAGGGTTCCCAGGACAGAAGATGAGTCCAAGAAAGAAAACATCCCAACAGTGATCTAATGATCTAACTGTAAAAGACTCAGATGTGTAATAACAGATGTTCCTCCAAAATGCAGTTTTTATAAAAGCCAGATGGAAAAATGGCATGAGTCAAGTATATTCTACAATTTTAACAAATTTTAGGTCCAGTTGGGAAGAATTTAGGTGAGGCTAGGCATAAAATACGAGTAAAGAATTTTTCCAGAAGTACAGAATCAGTGTCCTATGCACCTGCTTCTATGGACTAGATCACTCAGGCAGCCAAGATGTTGTTATTCTGGCCCACAATGATTTTTGTTGCTTTAATTTATGAAAATGCTTTACTAACTAAAGAGATCCTAAAGGTCACCACTCAAATACTTATGAAGAGAGAGGCTGACATGTGGCATAGTTTCTTCCAACATGTAACTGGTGACCCTGACAGAGTCACTTTCATCTTCCTTATCTTAAAATCCTTGTCATTGTGGGCAATGAAAAGAGAGCCACCACCAGGCAAAGTCTGAAATAGGAGTTCTAATGAAAATGAAGGAACAAAATGAAATAAACAAAATGAAACCTTCCCAAAGAAACTCACACTCAGCTAGTATTGATTACATGCTCTCTACATATGGGGCACTGTGATAGACGCAGGGGCTGTAGTGGTGGCTAAAAGAGACCTAATTCCTGCCCTCAGGAATTTGCATCTGCAAAGGACCAGACCCCTAGTGAAGGAAAAGAAAGCCCAGAGCCACCAGATTTCCAGCCCAATTTTTTCATTGTTTGGTACAGTATATTTAAAACAAGAATATGATGGGGTGCCTTGGTGGCTTAGTTGGTTAAGCATCTGACTCTTGATTTTGGCTCAGGTCATGATCTCAAGGTCGTGAGATTGAGCCCTGCATTGGGCTCCACACTGAGCAGGGAGTCTGCTTGGGATTCTTTCACTCCTTCTCCCTCTGCCCCTCTCCCTGCTCATGCTCTCTCTCTCAAATGAATAAAATGAAATCTTTAAAGAAAATAAAACAGGAAAATGATGGGAACAGCAATAGAACTTGTAAGAATTACCAATAGAAGCTGCTTCCCTAATGCCCTTAAAGGTGGATTTGAAAGCTAAACATCCTGTTCATCCTAAACATCTGGCATAAGTGCATGCATGAAGACCCAAATGCTTATCCTTGTTAGGCTGTGTCAGAAAGATTCTATTAGTTCCAGTTAATGATGCCATTTTGCGGTGCATATGTGTTGATTGTATATCTTCTTCTTTCTTCTTTTTTTTTTTTTTGGAGGAGGGAGAGGGGCAGGGAGAGAAAGAATCTTAAGCAGGTTCCATGCCCAGCACAAAGCCCAACACAGAGCATGGTCTCATGACCCTGAGATCCTGACCCGAGCCAAAATCAAGAGTTGGACACTTAACCAACTGAAGTACCCAGGCGCCCCAGGTCATATATCTTCTTGAGAGTAAACTGAAGAAGCAAACTAACAGGCTTATTGGCATTCTAGGAGCAGGCACCAGTAAACCTCACAGAGATGCTGTGGACAGAGAGTTCTTTTGTTCCATGTAAGGGTTTCTAACATTGTCTAACTTTATTTTCTGTTGACAGAAGCTGATATATTTTGTAACTTTATTAAAACCATAAAAGGGAAGAAATTTGTATGCTCCATGGGTGCTTTGTTCAGTAATATTCAGACCTCAGGTTGTTCTATAAAAAGGACTATATGAACTCTACTTAAATCATAGGATGCTATATTTTTAGAGATGGTTGTCCAATCCTACCCCATAGGCCAAGATAAGCTATAGCATCCATCAGCCACACAATTACCACAACAGAAAACAGAAACACTCTTGCTTTTTTTTTCACATGAACCAATGGACAGCAAAAAATGTCTAATGTTGAACAACCCAGAACTATATTGTAGGTCACCTGGGCTCAGATTTTAAGCTATACCAGTATTGGAAATAATAAAATCTTGGCTTAGAAGAAAGATAAAATGATTTCTCCCTTTTTATCAGGATGGAAAGAGGCTCAACACAATACCCTTTAAAAAAAGTAAAAGGCAAGATAGCATTCTTTAAGAAAATTGGAAGAATACTGTTTAGCTTATTGAGCCAGTTTTCAGAATCCACGACATACAACAGAATTTACAATTTGAATAGGAAGGCGTGCACCTCATAGTTTACAAGGACATCCTTGTAAATGCAAAACTACTTGAAGTATTTGAACTACCACTTTTAGTAATAGGGTTGACTGAAGGGAGTGGAGGTCCTTTCTTTAATAAGATGTTTCACAGTTAACTGGTGTGTGTGTGTGTGTATACATACATATATGTATACATATATATACATATATATATATATATTTGTTTAGAGTCTCTCCAGCTGAATGTGGCCCTTCCATTCAGTAACCCTTTTGATTTGCAGTTTCCACATCCTCTGGAAAAGCCCATCAGGCTAGCAGACTGTAAAATCCAGCTCTGTGATTTCTCTTGTATTTACTCCTACTCACATTTCTTTTCTGAATCATCAGAATTGCAGCTTCTGAGGCTTGTGGGTTAACTTTAGCGACATCATTTCAGAATCATTCTAAAACAAGACTGTCCACTTCTCCAGAGATTTCCATACAGGAGAAAATTTTTTTTTTATATCATGAAGGATACTGCTTTACCGTGAAGCTAGGGAAAACACCTAGAGTGACCATTGTTATTTAATATTATGAGAATTTTTAACTTGCCGTGATATTATGTGAAGATATGTATCACAGTAATAAACCCTGAGATGGGTTCAGTGAACCCTTAGGAACAGCCCACCTTTCACTCCCATTGATCATTGTCTTTATTTTTGTTGCTTGTATTTGTAAAGAAAAGTTTATAGCTACCTGGATAGAGCTTAAATATTAAATTCACAAAATATACAATATAGTTAAAAACAATGTTCAGATAATTTTTTTCTTCCTGACAAATTCTAACCAGTAGAATATCTGACAGGTAAAAATAATGGCCATGATTTACATAATCCATGTAGCATTTAATTATCTCTTTAGGCAAAAATAAGTCATGGATTTGAAATCCAGGTTAAGAGATGATGCTGTGTTTTAAATTGATTTACAGTTTGACAGAGCCAAGTGATCTTTATCAGGAACAACAAAATTTCAGAGCTTGTCTGTGATGAGGGGACTCATTCAGTTGAAGAAGGGATGACTAGGGTAGGAGCAGGGACAGTGGGGTGAACATGGCTTGTTGTTAGGACAAGTCAACAGGTGTGTTACCAGACTTTTTAAACAAGAGGACTGGATCTTTTTAATTGAAAATTTTTCTTGAGATAATTACAGAGTTACATACAATTGTAAGAAATAACACAGAGATTTCTATACAATTATCAGCTTTCTCCAATGATAGCATTTGCAAAACTATGGTATAATATCACAACCAGGATACTGACACTGTGTAACTACAGCTGTTTCTTTTAACACTATATAACTATGATATCACAACCCGGATAATGATACTACACAGCATTACAGCGAGTTCTACAACACTATGTAACTGTAACTATAGTATAATATCACAACCAGGATACTGACACTATAGCACGACAGCTAGTTCTGAAACCCGGTATGACTATAACTATAGTATAGTATAATATCACACCAGGATAATGATACACTGATTTCATTCAGATTTCCTCAGTTTTACTGGTATGTGTGCACATGTTTAAGTGTATTTAATTATATATGGTTTTATCACCTGTGTAAGTTTGTGTATCCACTACCAGAGTAAAGATACTGAATAGTTTCTATACCACCAAATCCCGTGTATGTTCTTTAATAATCGCACTGCCTTCATCCATAACCCCTATCAACCACAAATCTATCCTTCATTTTTAAAATGGTATAATTTCAAAATGTTATATAAATGGAATTAGATGATATGTTGCCTTCTGACATTTTTTTTTTCTCAGCATAACTCCCTGGAGGGTCATCAAGTTATTGCATGTTCCTTTTAATAGCTGAATAGTAGTCCATGGTTTGAGTGTACTATACTTTTTCACCCATTGAAAGGCATCTTTTTCAATTCCAGGTTCAGGCTATTACAAATAAAGCTGCTATCAATATTCATGTGCTGTGTGTGTGTGTGTGTGTGTGTGTCTGTGTGTGTGTATGTGAACATAGTTTATATTAATTTGGGATAAATGCCCAACAATGTCATTTTTAGATCATATGGTCCTTGCATGCTTAGTTTTATAAGAGAAATGGATTTTTTAATTTACACTAAGAACACTATTTTTCTTTTTTATTTAATTTTTAGTGTGGGAAAAACACAACATGAGACTTTTAAGTCTATAGTGCAGTATTTTTTAACTTCAGACACTATGTTTTATAACAGATCTCTAGAACTTACTTTTTTTAAGGTTTTATTTATTTGTCAGAGAGAGAGAGAGAGAACACAAGCAGGGGGAGCGGCAGGCAGAGGGAGAAGCAGGCTTCCCACGGAGCAGGGAGCCCGATGCAGGACTCAATCCCACAACCCTGGGATCATGACCTGAGCCGAAGGCAGCTACTTAACCAATTGAGCCACCCAGGCGCCCTTAGAGCTTATCTTATACAACTCTCATTTCCCCCTCCCTTGGCCCCTGGCAACCACTATTCTACTCTCTGTGAGTTTGACTCTTTTAATAACTCAGATAGGTGAAATCATGTAGTATTTGTCTTTCTATGTCTGGCTTATTTCACTTAGATTAGTATCCTCCAGCTTCCTCTATATTGTCATATAAGGTGGCATTTCCTTCTTTGTTTCATGCTGAATAATATTTCATTTTATGTATAAACCACATTTCTTCATTCATCCAGCAGTGGGTGTTTAGGTCATTTCCATATTTTGACTACATAGAATATGTAGTTAATGCTACATAGAATATGCAAGTACAGATATTTCTTCAAGATCCTGATTTCAATAATTTTGGATGTATACTCAGAAGTGGGATTGCTTGGTCATGTGGTCATTCTACCTTTTAATTTTTTGTTTTCTATAGTGTCTAAACAATTATACACCCCCACACTGTATAAAGGTTTCCTTTTCTCCATATCCTTGCAAACACGTAATCTTTAAAAAAATTTTTTATGATAGCCATCCTAACAGGTGTGAAGTGCTATCTGGTGGCTTTGATTTGCATTTACCTGATGGTTAGTGACGTTGAGCATTTCTTTTTGTATTTGTTATCTATTTATATGTCTTCTTTGGAGAAATGTCTATTTAAGTCCCTGTACATTTTTAATTGGGTGATTTGCATTTTTTGTTACTGATTTGTAGGATTTCCTTATTTATTTTGGATATTAATTCCTTACCAGGAATATCATCAGGATTTTAATGAAGATAGCATTGAATCTGTAAATCACTTTGAGTAGTGTCAATATCTTAACAGTATTAAGTCTTCAGCCTACAAAGATGGAATAGCTTTCCATTTATTTGCATCTTCTTTAATTTATTTCATTGATGCATTGTCTTTCAGTGTACATGTTTTTCACCGCCTTTTTTTTTTTTAGGTGTATCTGTATATCTTATTTGAATATTTTTTCTTCCTTTTTTAAAATTTAATTTTATTGTGTTATGTTAGTCACCATACATTACATCATTAGTTTTTGATGTAGTGATCCACGATTCGTTGTTTTCGTATAACACCCAGTGCTCCATGCAGTACGTGCCCTCCTTAATACCCATCACCGGGCTAACCCATCCCCAACCTCTCCCCTCTAAAACCCTCAGTTTGTTTCTCAGAGTCCGTAGTCTCTCATGGTTCATCTCCCCCTCCAATTTCCCCTTCATTTTTCCCTTCCTTCTCCTAATGTCCTCCATGCTTGTTTTTCACCTCCTTAATTAAATTTGTTCCCAAATATTTTATTCTTTTTGATGCTATCATAAATGAGATTGTTTTCTTAATTTTCAGGTAGTTTGTTATTAGCATATAGAAATGCAACTGCATTTTGTGAATTGATTTTGTGTCCTGCAACTTTCCTAAATTCGTTGAATAGTTCTAACAATTTTTTTGTGGAATCACTATGATCTGAAAGCAGGGAAAATTTTACTTCTAGTTGAAATCAACAGTATTTTTGACAGTTCATATTGTATTAGATAGGTAAAGATAGGCAGACTTAGGAGTGTCATTTGAATATAAATTGGAGACAAAGAGTTATCTGGGCTTAGGGAGTAGCTTAAATGGTTAGTGCTCGGATAGTAAGATACTCAAAACTGTATTATGCTTGTCTTCATTGAAGACCTAAAATTTAGGTTTCTGTTTGGTCTAAAATGGAAAAAAAAAAAAAAAAGCCTGGAAATTGAATACACCTAAAGACTTGAGCTTTTTATGTAATTTTAGATGGATGATAATCCACTATATATTATGTCAGCAAATTATAGAATAGAATCAAGGTCTCTTGACCAAATTCTTAGTATTTTATTACTAACTACATAATTACCCAGGCTTATTAATTAAACCTATAGTATAAAATTGGCTGAAAGCTGCTAAAAACATTTGATACTACTTAATATAAAATATAACTGGGAAGAGAGATATCCAAATTCACTTGTGGATACATGCTTAATATCTTCATAAGTCCAAGATTCACATTAAAAATGGAAGCATTCAAACCTCTCTATATTCTAATGTCTGTGAGTTTTACATTTTAAAAATATTTTGACATTTTACTGTAATTCATTTTCCATTGGCATAGGATGATTGATGAGTTACGGAGAATGGATTCAGCTCATCCATTTGACATCTGTTTGTCCATTCATGACATGGTTATCAACTTGAACATGCTTCCACCTTACTTCTGAGGGAGTTCTGTCCAAAGGAGTTAAAGTCCTTGAAAATTCTGCTCCTGCCTGAGCTCACTAGGGAATCCTAAATTCAGGAATCCTAAAAAATTTTTTTTAAGATTTTTTATTTATTTATTTGAGAGAGACAGAGATCACAAGAGAGAGCAGGGGCAAGGAGAAGAGGGAGAAGCAGGCCCCCCACTGAGCAGGGAACCCAACTTGGGGCTCGATCCCAGGATCCCTGGATCATGACCTGAGCCGAAAGCAGATGCATAACGGACTGGGCCACCCAGGCGCCCCAGGAATCCTAAAATTTAATCTCAATTAAATTTAGTGAATAAAAGCTATCCTTCACCACAGCTATACTTCACTCAATGTACTGCCACCTACTGGATCAGCTAGTCTTAGTCAGCCCCACATTCTCAGTTCCATTCTTCTGTATCCCTCTTCCCTAAGCTCCTTCACCAAGAAATCACTACTGTTCCATACTCACTCCCTGCTTAAATTCTTTGAAAATTTGGCTCCTATGAGCCCTGGGGAGAATATATTGGGGTGTGGATGTGGTAATACACATAAGCAAACAAAAATAAAAACAAAAACAAAAAACAAAGAACAGTGGTCTTAAAGCTAGACAGAATCAGCTAGATTCTGATTGTGCCCCATCCCACCTTATGGTCTGGGCAATTTGGACAAAATATTCATGTATTCTGTGACTCCATTTTTTAAAACTAATCAAAATGGGTATAATAATCTCTTCCAGAAAATTGTTTTTAGAAGGATATGAAATAATAAATGTGAAGCCATAAGGTAAGAATTAGGTGTTCAGTATATTCCAGTTCTCTTCCATGCTCTTGCTATTGATATAAACTTAGAGCCACATATTGTAGATGTTTGGTGGTTAAAAGCAGGTGCTCAGAAGACCACATTTTTCAGGGCACTTGACTGTATTCTTTAAAACTGTATTTATATAAATCATACTTCACTAAAGCTGATTTCCAAAGGGAGGATACTTGGAAATGAGCTAAACTCAGAATGGCTCTAGACTTCTGCTACCTTATTTTTTTCACTATGGATGCATATCCTCTTTTTAACAAGCACCCGTGCTTTTCTCAGACAGGGATTAGAGAGTGATTTATTTACAATTTTCAAAGAGTATGAAAGGCTTCTCCACAACTGCTTAGACTCAAAATACCTTACGACTCTCCCTAATTCCCTTATTTTCAAAGTGTAAAAAAAAAAAATGTTAGTGTGCCTTCAAGAACATCTTAGGTTGATTATTGGCTCCTGGCTATTTCCTCCTCACTACTCTGCAGTCAGTAAAGATGTACCCTAGAATGAATACGTTACTTAGTTCAATAAGTTTTGCTAGTTGGTCACCATTTTGGAAAATATATAATACACGAAATAAATGAGTACATAATATTTCAAATGATCTTTGTGTTAGGTAGACCCATGATCTCCATTTCCCATTGTTCACGTGCAACACTTTAATGGTATCAACCAACAAAATATATACATATCCTATAAAACACACAATACTGATTTATTCTGATGTTTTAATTGCCTATATTTTCCTATAAATAATGGAAAATGGCTCTCATTCTTTGCTATTTTACTCAATCTGACCATTGGATCTCTTATTTTTTTAGGTGTGTGTGTGTGCACATGCACTTGTCTGTATTTACCTTTTCTTTGAGATGAAATCTCTTTATAGACTGTTAACAAATGTTAACATACATCTGGACTTCTTTATGTCTTCCTATATTTAAAAAGATGCTGAATTTTATTGGCTCAAGTGCTTACTTTCCAGCTGGAGTTGTAAGCCAGAGGAATTATTTTACAACAATTTTATCATTTCTTTATTTTTCTTGCCTAAAGGTCCTCTATGATTTATTTCATTACTTTTCTGGTTACATGATTTAAAGATACAATAGATAAAACATATTCCGATGAATTTTTTTCTGTGTTTCTTCTTTTTTAGAGTAGCCTTTTATTTAATGTTTTTATATTACTAATCTAGGGGAAACTCATTTTTATTTCAGTTCTCTAAGCCTTGGATAACCACTGTCTTAAACAGTCCTCTGATAAAATAAGGTCTAGATTTCTTATACTATATTTTGGAAAATTTCTATCTTATTCTATATTTTGTGTCCTAGATTTTGGATCATTCATCAACTAGATGTTGGTATGAGGTTGATGAGAGAATAGTTGATTTTTGGTGGATAAAAAAAAAAGCTATTAAGATCTCAACAGAGGCTAGTTTTCACTCCTTGTGGTGAATACTCCCTGTGGTGGACAGAGTCAGGAATCCTGAACTGTACTTCTCTCCCACTCTGCCTGCCCTAATTACATCCATTCATTAAGATAAAGCTTGGATATTATCTTCTTCATTAAACTTCCTCACTCTGGCCATAACTGCTTTTTTCCATCTGCTGAATTCCCATAATCTTGGTTTATTCATCCCTTTTGGTACCCATCCTAATCTAAACTATAACATGGTAATTTGTAAACATGTGGAATCTCCCCCACTTGATTATAAAATTCTTTAGTAACATAACCATCTCTAATATACCATCTGATCTCTCAAAGCATCAAATATACTGCCTTGGAAATAGATAAATGGATGATCAAAGCATTTTATGTAGAATTTTTCTAATAAGGCTATAAACATTTTTAAGAATAAAAAACATGGCATTTCAAACTACCCTAGTTATTTAAATGCTTGTTGTTAATTGTCCAGGCAAGTATAACCCACATGGACTCCAGAGCTCTTATGGCCCATTGTCAGTATGTCCCATTTAAAGAAATATTTGTCTGATTCTTAAAGCTGTAAAGAATACTGTAGAATTTTACTGTGCCCTGAAGAGTGTCACAAGAGTTTTACACAGTACATGTAATAAGGGTTCCTAAAAATACTCTAGATATCTCTTTCCCCACAATTTCTCATCCATAACTTCAACTAAGAATCTTTCATTTTCTCCATAGAATTCTTTACAGTCAGGATAGCCAAACTATGTAGTTCCAGATAGCTGTGTGCATGCCATTATCTTTGTGAAAAACTACTTCTGGAATTGTGCCATGTAGCACCTGTCCAACCATATGCAGTATCCCTGCAATTATGCTATTCCCTATTCATTTATACCTTCTCTGCATCATATTACTTCCACACAGAATCATTACACATGACTCTCACCATCTGCAACCCCCTGGGAAGTACAATTCCTAGGGTAATTAGCTTTTCTCATGAGAACTGATGTCCCTTGCAATTCTGGTGAATAAGCATCTCTACGTAACTAAACAAAAATCAGTTATAAGCAATATCCATCTCCTAGAAAACACCCTAGATTTACTTTCTGACCTTTAGCTGGAACAACCATCCATTCATTCATCTATTCACTACCTGAGAATCTACTGTATATAGAGAACTATACTGTAGTTGAAAGTAAAATAATAAATAACACTGTGCTCTTGGGGGACTTAAAGCTCAAGTATGGAAGTCAAACAAACAGACAACTATATGTTATAAGTACTATTAGGAGAGTAGGCAGGGACTCCTACGGAAATACAGATAAGTGATGGTGAACTCATCAGGACTTGAAGGTCAGAGAAAGCACTCTAAATACTTTGAATTCATTTATTTAACAAGTATTTATTGAGCCACCTGTGGTACTAGGTTCTGGTGTTACAAAGGTAAGCGGATCTTCTTTCACCATCTGGTGAAAAATTAGCTAAATGAGGTTCTGAGAGGATTAATAAGGGTTCAGCACTAAGGAGTCTGGACTTTATCCTGAGGGAGAAGTGGAACCATTAATGACATTTAAGCTTGAGAGTAGCATAAGCAGATTGGTATGTTAGAAAGGTCATTTGGGATAGAACAGGTAAAACAGGGAGAGACTGAAATCAGAGAATCAGGAGACTATGGTAATAACTTCAGCTATAGAATGAGCACAGTGTTGAAGAGGTGGAATTAAGGAGTGAAATCAGCAAGATGGAGAAATATGAGTTTTATACCATCATCTTCCCACAAAACATTGATTCTGACGATCATCTACAGAGTAGAGTACTTTTGTGGGAGTCTGGGAGTTTAGGGGAGAAGTTCCAGTGCACCATTAGAGAAAAAATTCTGAGACTGGATACACTGAAGAGGTTAAGAACATTTTCACTTTATTCACCCCCACCCCCAGGAGGCACAGCTCAGTGCCGAGAGAGACTCCCTTGGCCCCCAGTTTCTCCCATGACAGAAAGTGAGAGTGCAGTAAGTGACTACCCAGCTTCCCCAGCTATGTGGGACATTGCCAAAGAGGCCCACTTATTTCTCACCCCCTTGCACCCCCGCAAAGTACTGAGGTTATCTACATGACTGAGGGTTTATTAGAGGCTTTGAGCCCAACAGTCAGCACTTGGAAATCATATAAAGGATGTGGATCCTACTAAACTCATTGTAGACTCCTTTAGGAAGGCAACCCATAAGCTGCTGGGGATACCACACCTGTGGACCCTCCCAACTGGCCCATGGACAACCACAGTGGTTCCTGCTCCTCACCTATATACTCCCAATGTGATCAGCTTCCTGCATGCACCCCTGTGGGCAGCAAGTACAAGTCTTTGCGGATGTCTAGTGAGCATGAGAAGGAAGCTGACGACACTGTGAGATTGGGGAAAAACTATACAAATGAGCATTCAGGGCACTGCCCTAGGTTAAACAAATAGGAGGATCTTAGCACTCAGCCTGGTTTTATGGGATTGGGAGAAGGCATACATTCATAAGAATGCACCTCAAAGAGGGAACAAGAAGTGTGGTACAGGCATATTCATAGAAAAGATCTGAGAAGCCTTAGAATCAATCCCCAGTAGAAATGACTATTAAAGGCATTTCTTTCCTGAAGTCAGTAAAGACTAGAGGAGGTGATTACTTTTTGAAATGCAAAGATAGCAATTAGAAGACTTTAAGGAACAGAAAAAAGTTAAGTAAACATGACACCACCAAAGGAGCACAATAATTTCCAAGGAATTGAACCCAAAGAATTGGAGATCTACAATTTGTCCAGTAAAGAATTCAAAATGGTTGTTTTAAGGAAGCTCAGGGAGCTACAGAAAAGCACACAATTCAACAAACTCAGGAAAATAATATGTAAATAAAACAATGACTTTAACAAAGAGATAGAAATCATAAAAAAACCAAATAGAAATATTGGAGCTGAAGAACACAGCAGGTGAAATTGAAAATTCAGTAGACAGCATCAATAGCAAACTTGATCATTCAGAAGAAAGAGGCAGCAAACTCAGAGACAGTTTATTTGAAATTATCCAGCACCCCCATGTTCACTGCAGCATTATTCCCAATAGCCAAGATATGGAAACAGCCTAGGTGTCCATCAACAAATGAATGGATAAAGAAAATATATATGTTTACATGTACCCAGAAGAATATTCAGCCTTATAAAAGGAAATCCTGCCATTTGTGAGAACATAGATAAACCTGGAGGACATTATGCTGAGTGAAATAAACCAGTCACAAAAAGATAGATAAATACTGTATGATTTCACTTATATGTGGCATCTGGCAAAAAAAAAAAGTGAACTCCTAGAAACAGAGAATAGAATGATAGTTGCCAGGGGCTTGGTGTATCAGAAATGGGGAAATGTTTGGTCAAAGGGCACAAACTTGAAGTTATTACATGAATAAATTCTGGATATCTAATTGTTGCATGGTGAGTGTAGTTAATCATACTGAATTGCATACTTGATAATTTGTTAACAGAACAGATATTAAGCATTCTTAGCACACACGAGTATGTGAAGTGATAGATCTGTGAATTAAATTCGTTGTGGTAACCATTTCACAATGTATACATTTGTCAACTCAAATCATGAAGCTGTCTACTTTAAATATATACAGTTTTATCTGTCAATTATACCTCAATAAAGATGGAAGAAAAAAAGATGTAGAATTGGTAAGAGTGGGTGATTGGGAATGAGAAGTGAAAAAGAGAGGAGTCAAGGTTACTCCCAGTTTTCTGACTGTATCATTTACTGAAATGGTGAACACATGACAAGAGTGGTTTTACATAGTAAGCTAGTGAGTTTAGTTTTGAGTAGATTGGGTTTAAAATACTAATGAGACCCTCCTAATGGAGAAGTCAGTTAGCTTTTGGCTATATGGGCTGGAGATAATTATTTTTGATTCAGTAATATATCAGGATGGTGTGATAGATCCTGCCAGCTGCTCACTAAAAATTCATTTTCATTTCTTCCTAGTCAACTTGTACTACATTTCTCAGTTTCTTTCAAGTGTGGCAATGTAACTAGATCTGACCAATAAGACATAAGTGAATGTGATGTGTGTTGTTCCTAAACCAAGGCTTTTTTTTCCCCAAAGATTTTATTTATTTATTTGTTTGTTTGTTTATTTATTTAAGAGAGAGAGTGAGTGAGCACACAGGTGGGGGAGCAGCAGAGGGAGAGACAGAAACAGGTCTGCCGCTGAGCAGGGAGCCCAGGACCCTGGGATCATGACCTGAGCCAAAGGCAGACACTTAACTGACTGAGCCACACAGGCACTCCCCTGAATCAAGGCTTTTAAGAAGCCGGTATGCCTTCTCCATGTTCTTTTTCCACTTTAGCTAAATGGGAGCCAAGGCTGTAGAGGATATTGGATTCATAAAATTGAAGCATTTGAGCTCTTGAATCTCCACATGAAAAAAAAAGAAAGCCTTCCCACCCACTAGGAATACTCACTTTGGACCAGTACATGAGAAATAAGCTCTATTGTGTTTGAGCTCTAGGTTTTGTGGTCTGTGTTACGGCATTTTAGCCTACCTCAATAAATACAATAGAAATTGGTGAGACAACTCAAGAATGCACAGAGCAGTGAGAGAAGTTGCCAAGGAAACCCTCAAAAGAGGTTTACAGTTAAGGGATGGCAGGAGAAAGATGAACCTATGAGGGAGACAGAAGAAGCAAGTAGACAGAAGGAAAATCAGAAGACAGCTTAGAGAGTCCAAGGCAAAGAGCTTCAGCTGTGCTCCATAGTCCATGTGCAGGAGCAGAGGATGAGCCAAAGTTTTATTGGGAGAATAATGGGAAGAGAAGGGATTAAGTATGAGGTGATGGACCATAAAGAATACGATGAATAAAGAAAGAAAATAGGGTAACAGAAAGGAAATAAACAGGGACCAGCAGAAGAATCAGGATTGGTTAAATAAATGGTATAGTCTAAGCGACAGTGAGAGAAATCAGCTGATACTGTGATTCAGTAGTGTTTTTGGGTTAGGTTTGTAGAAGCACAGCGGTTCTAGGTAATAATGTCTAGGGTGTAGTCATGGGAGAAGAGAGCTAAAAAGGTAAATAGCTGATATGAAAACCAGTAGAACTGAGGAAGCCATAGCTTTGGATAAGTGTTTACCTTAGAAACTGAGTTCATCCAAGTTGATGTTTGATTTGGGTAGAGTATAAAGAAGACTGCAGTCCTCAACCCACTCAGTGTATTACAGTGGTTAAGACACTGTATCCTAGGGGCGGAATTTCATTAAATTCAAATCCTGGTCTGCAACTTTACTAATTACATCCTTTTGGGTAAGTTACTTACCTGTGTCTTGGTTTTTCCTTTGAAAAATGGGCTTTATAATAATAGTGCTTTTCTCAAAGATTTAAAGTTCCTAGAACAATATTTGACATACAGTAAGCTCTAAAAATATTTAATTTATATTATAATGATATTACTAAAAAGTGTTAGGATTTTGTAAGTTTCTGTTGTTTAACCACAAGTAAACAAGGGAAATCATAGACACACATCTCTGTTCCCACCATAAGAAGTGTAGTGAGGACTCTACAATATATTACAAATTGTGATGGGAAGCCTATGCCTCAAAAGAAGTTGGGGCTCAATTTTAGCTTCCTGGGAGACCTCTAATTTAGGTATGCAGGTGCCATCTATATGTTATATTCCTAGGCTAGGTACTGGTTTACCCTTCTGGTCCACAAGAGTCACAACTAACAATTTTCTCAAACCCTCCTTTGATTCCATCTTTAACATCAGTAGAATTAACTATTCTAGTTAACTATTCTATTTGGCTTTGGGTTAACACTAATTGAGAAACTACATCATGAATCAGCAACAGGAATGACTCATCAGTCATTCGGTTCTTCATTAGGCAGGATTACTCAACTGGCTAGAACCTTTGACACATTTAGATCTTTATAACTATTAACTAGCTCCAATGGCTTTGGGCCAACACAACCTAACAGGAAAGGGGTAGCTAAAAAATACCCCTAGCAATTCCAAGTAAATTAAAACTAAATAGGTGAACAACACTCCCCTTTCCACCAGCTGATTCAAAGGTTGTATTCATTTGATTCAAATGTAATCAAGTTCATCTAATTCTCGTGACTTCCTACCACAGCTGAATTCCAAAGTCTGAGTGCTTAGTAATCTTGGCCACTTTTCTATTTATAAAAAAGAGGGGCATTATATGTGACAAAATGTAATTACTACTTATTCATTTGAAAAATATGATTTCTCATGTTAATACATAAAAAGATTAATAGATTCTTAATGCTCTGTTTATTTTCAGAGGGGCCAACAAAAGGCCTACTCAAGTGATCACAGAAAATTTATTTTAGTGAAGTACTGTGAAGTTAACCACTGAGATTCTGTAGAATAATTTATTACTGATAACCATTCATTTTGAAGCTCATGTCTAAAGTTATTTTTATGACTCAGAGTGGGGTGTAAGGGCAACTGTCAATAATTCTGACATAGTCTGTGCATGTGTGTGTGCATGTGTGTACATGTTCATTGGTTGAATTATAGACCATCCCCAACTCTTATGAAAAATGCTTTTGAAGTATTTCAGACTTTCAGGAATGTGAGAAAGTCAACTTGATTATGCATTTCTGTTGGGGAAAGGGGCACAGGGTAAGGATGAGTGAGGAAGAGCTGAGGATGTTTCATCTGGAAAATGAAAATAAAATCCTTAATTTTATCTAGGTTCTTAGATACAGTCATGAGAGGTATATTTCCAGTACTGCATACATGTTCTCTTAGTTATTTTACTGTTTAAAGTCCAGCGTGTTTTCAAATGCAACTAAAGGTGTGACATTACTTATATACCTAATAATATTTCCATCTTCCTCTCACATATGGTAAGTTCATGACATCTAGAGGTTTAATTTCCAGTATCAAACATTTTATTTTTCTACTCATTTTATAAACTAATAAGATCAAAATTCAGGATAATGATCATTTGCACAATTATTGCTGGAAAAATGAGATGGTGTAGATTCCAAAGTTGAACTACTTGGAGGCAGCCATTGCCCTCATGGAAGAGCCTAAAATATTTCATCATGGGTGGAGAAAAGCAAATATGTGGCATATGAAAGGTTTTTTGCAAATTTACCAACGCTGGCTATTTGAAAGTTAATTATTTGAAAGTCAGCACATTTGTGAAAATGCTGCGTCATGATGTATTTTTTTGTGAACTCACATATTTCAACATATGCTTTCATTTCTTTGTTTACTGTTTCACACTTTACTGAAATATACTCCCCACATGATTTAATCTTTTTCTTCAGCTTTTCCATGCTGGAATCCATTAGATGGAATTAGAAGACACTCACTTTGTTTTACCTTAGCCCCATTGGGATCACTGGCTCTATTTGCCTCCTTACTCCCTGTTATAGTCAAGTCAGTGATAGCTTTTACTGTGACCTTAGGCTGGAATAAGCCTCAGAGTTTGGGGCTTTGTTCTTACTATATTGTTATTTATCAACCCCACTGTAGTTCCCTTAACCTTCTTTCATTTTTCTTCAGTTCTTGTAGCTGCTTTTCTAGGTTCTGGACAGAGCTTGTGGGGTATTTTCATGGCCTCCGTGGGATTCTATTTATGCCTGGTTTTGCTACTCCTCTGTAGCTCCTATCTGGACCTCAGAACATGTCTGCTCACCTTTCCCTTTGGCTCCTTTGGGTGTGACCTCTGATCTATTTGGCTAGGGAATGTGGTCCCCTATTGTCTAGGTGAACTTCTACCCTGATTCATTCTGACCAAAATCTTTCTCCAGTATGACAGACATTTAAGAGCTCCTTCTTTAGAAAACATAGGCTATATGTAGATATTTAAATAAACTAATATTTACCTTTTGCACAAATGGAACACCCCAATTTTTATATAACAGCCTATACACCCTTACTAAATTTAAACAAGTGTGGAATTAATCCAAAGCAGGATAGTTTGCAACTTGAGTATTTATGCTACCAACAGAAATCTGGCTATACAGTAAGTTGTTATTTTTTTATAAGAGCACCAGCAGCAAAGATTGCATCTACAAGAACTAATATGAAAATATGAAATATGAAATATGAAATATCATATTTTGCAGCTATACTGTGCTTAGGACAAAATGGTACTCGGCAGGAAGAAGTGATGCAGTTAAAAAAGCTTGGGCATAGTGTAGCGGTTAACAGTATGGAGTATGGATTCAAACTGCCTAGGTCCAAGTCTTTATTTGGGAACTTATACTTTGATAACCTTGGAAATTTGCTTCATCTCTCTATTCTTATTTCATCTTCTAACCCTCATAGGGTTTTTGTAAATATTGAATGAGATAAAAGATGCAAATTGCTTAAATTCATGACAGGTACAAAGTAAGTACTCAATTAATATTAAAAACAACCCAGATTTTCTGAACACTTAATTCTGAGCCAAATACTATTTTATGTATGTATTTTAATTCAGTTAATTCTCACCTAATTCTCCTATAAAATTTGTACTATTATTCTTATATTAGAAATGATGAACCTTAGGCACAGAGAGGCCATTTAATTTGGCTACATGTTATAACTTAAAATTTCATCTCTGCATATGGTTCCTGAATCCATAGTCTTAACTGCTTCACAATACTGACTGTTGGTTAATGTTAACTATCATTATTATTCCAATTCATGAATTTCCATTTTTGGAAAAAATTCTAAATTCCTGGTCTTCTGTCTAGGTGCAGTACATTTTTGGGGTCTACATTTTAGTTAGAATAGCATCTTCATCATTGAATATCATTTTTCTCTTGCCTCTCTAACTCTTTGACTTCCTTTTCTTTGGTATATACACGTTATCATGGATACTATATAAAAGTAAGTCTTGTTTGAGGAGGGAGGGGTCCGTGCTACTTACCCAATGAAATTGTAAGCCCCTTGATAGCAGGGAACACAGGAGCCACCAGTGCTGGGCTAAGAACACATTATAGGCTCTGTAATATTTTCAGATAGATGCTTATGTAACTAATGACTTCAGTTTATTTTAAATATAATGTAAGAGATTTGAAGCCTCTTATGAATACAGAAAAGCTATCTCAATGCATTATTTAATATACCTTCTGATGAGGTTTATAGAGATTCTTTTTTTTCCTAATTACTGCTCTGGTTAAGCAATAAAGAACAAATTGATCATTATGTAATGGCATGAATATGAGTTTAGTCATGCCTAGAATACTGTTCTAACCCTGGCTCTTATTTTGCCCTTTAGCTGCCAAAGGAACCAAGAAAGTAGATACTCCAGGAATTCTGACAATCTAAATTTTTTCAATCTCCCAGCATGTCCTGCTGGCACAATGAGGCCATAGAAATTCAGGCTGTGCACTCTGATGCATGCTTAGTAGACTGTCTTTAAATCCCAGCAAAGTCAGTTATTCATGAAGAACAATTTAGCTGAAACTGTAGCGTTTTCACTGACACAGCACTTCAGGGTGGCAAGTCAGAGAGGTCTATAGTGTCTTAGTGCCAGAATTGGGTACTACAGAACTTGCTTTGTTTATTTTTATTAGGGATGGAACATCGTTATATGTGTTGAACAATCTGAATTTAATAGTCTCTAAGTCACTTTAGATAAATTCTATGGATGATACCATTTTGACAACATGGAGAGGATTGAGATTTCATGTTTTCCTTAGTAAGGAATTCTGTTTTTAGCATTTTATCAAGACAAGGGATAGAGGAATAGTGGATATTCTCTGGCAGATATAGGATACATTTCTACCAGAAGGAATATAAATAGAGCACTACAGGCAGTTTTAATTTAAGAAGACCAGTGAAGAAATTGGAGATGCCCCCTTCTCTATTAAGCACCTATCTCCTATATATCACTAGTCCTATTTTGTATGTAGTAAAAGCAATGTTCAGCAATATTAAAGGTCAAAGTATATGTAAGTGTAAAATTACTCACTTTAAACCAAATATGGGGTACCTCTGTCTATTGGAAGGCAAATTATAGAACTTATTAAATAGCCAGTAATGATAGAGGTTTTAAAACTAGTAGATACTATATTACTTAGTGATAAATGTATTACCAGATTTTGTAAAATTTAAATTCAAGCCACTATCCTGAGAGAAGACATAGGGAAATAGTTTTTCTGTTCAGGATATTTAAATAATAGTAAATAGTAAAGCCATTGCTAATCCTGGTAGATACATTTCTTAGAATTATCCATATGACTGGATACCTAGAAGTAAAGTGGTAAGACTACAAACCACTTGTAGACTTCTAATGCATGTGCAAATCAGAGTTGATGGATTCACTAAGACAAAAACTTGGGGATGCCTGGGTGGCTAAGTCAGTTAAGCATCTGACTTTTGATGTCAGCTCAGGTCTTGATCTCAGGGCCATGAGTTCAAGCTTCATGTTGGGTTCCACACGGGTGTAGAGCCTACTTAAAAAAAAAAAAAAAGACATAAGAAACTTGTCTTGTATGTGAGTGTAACTAAACTGGGGGAAATATTTGTCATTTGGAGAAACAGAATTATATTTATCATTTGATACTAACTGAAACCAGAGTCATCAGCCCAGCTTTTTTATAAAAGCTGCTCTTTCAAGAGACCAAATGTAAAGGAGTCTAAAACATTAAACATAAAGTCATTAATCTCCCAGAATAAGATGTCTTATAGACAGAATTTAAGAGTCAAGAGAATTACAAAATTGCCATATTTACATTTGTGTCTCCAGTCTGGACTTTAATGTCCTACTAAAGCTTTGTAGTCAGAGGTAAGTCATATTGGCTCCAGTAGACAGGTGATCAACAGGTAACTTAAGCATTGTAGTACACGTTTTAGCTAATGTCAGAAAAAATAAGAGCTTGGGATGATTAAAAATGTCTTTGGAGACTTTTTTCCCTCTGAAACAAAGTGGAAATTTATAAGACAGATGGAGAAATAATGAATGCACATTGAGAAATAGAAGAAAGAATGGTCTAGTATCATTAACTCCACAAGTTCCCAAATCATCGCCTTCTCCGTACTCCAGGTACCATCTAGATGCAGCATTTGAACAGTAACCCTAACAAAGTCTATTAAAAAAATTATTTATTTTAGAGAGAGAGAGAGCGCACAAGCACAGGGAGGGGCAAAGGGAGAGGGAGAGAATCTCAAGCAGACACCCCGCTGAGCATGGAGCCCAACTCGGGCTGGATCTCACAACCCTCAGATCACGACCTGAGCCGAAACCAAGAGTCAGATGCTCAACCAACTGAACCACCCAGGCATCCCCCCCACCAAAATCTTAATGCACAAGGCTACAAAATATATTTCAGTACATAGTATTTTCAACATTGAATAATACTCTTCTTCATATGGTTCAAGAGTTAAGCTTCTTTTCCTAAGTAGATCATAAACTCTTTTGAGGACAAAAATGTGTTTTATTTGCATGTATTTATTCCAGACCACCCAACAATATATGATTTCCCTAACAGTTTCTTAAAGAATGCCCATTGAATTAAATTATATAAATCATTGAAGGAGTAATGCTATGGGTCAGTTGCAAAGAAAGAATACAGATGCCAGAAACATCATGAATGTGAATATATGAATAAGAATATAAAGAGACTCTAAAAGGAAGCTGTGACATATACTTAAAATTAATTCGCCTGGGTGAGAAGCATTTTCCTATTTAACATCTGGCCTATTTACTAGGCATACAATACTAGATCATAATTAATACTACCAGCACAATTGAGCTTGTATATATGGATCTCTTTTATTTCTCTAAGGATCAGTTTTATAGCAAATGAAATTAGGCAGTAACAGACAACACAAAAGTTATACTCATTTAAACATTCAGAAAAAGAATGAAAAATCAGAACTTTTGCTCTTAATTGCTAATTATTACAATGTTAAACCTTAATGAATTACTGGCAAACCTAATATTGATTTAAAGCTCCCATTTATTATATACTATTTCTATTAAGAAA
Source organism: Eumetopias jubatus (assembly GCF_037043125.1). Taxonomy (NCBI): domain Eukaryota; kingdom Metazoa; phylum Chordata; class Mammalia; order Carnivora; family Otariidae; genus Eumetopias; species Eumetopias jubatus. Next base: position 37,728,678 of record NW_028274813.1, on the reverse strand, counting down.
AACATAACACATTCAAATCTGTTTTAGTGTTACAGTGAATTCTATTTGGTCAGATTCCAACAGAATATAAAATATTGCTAACATTCTACTTGCTATTAAAATGTTTATACTCTGAAGTGAGCAAAAAATGGAAACTGAATTAAAGAAGATGTACAACATGTGAAAATATTTGTCTTGGTAGAATATTGTTTTACATCTCCCTCCTACAGTGTGTGAAAAATTGTAATCAAAGCAAAAAATAGGAATCAACGAAGTTATTTTATTATAATCTCAATGATTTGTGATTCATGGGCTTGGGCTTTTCTGGTGCTCAAAGGGAAAAAAACAAAGGAAAAATAATTCTGATGTGCTGCAGTAGAGTTGTATAATTGTGTACTGGTGCAGTTCCATGGGTTTACAGCATCCACATCACAGAAACCATAGCAACAGCAACAACCTCCTATGTAGCACTGAAATTGCAATTCCCTGGTGCCATGACTCCATTCAAACCAATGTGAGAGAATTTATTTTATTTTTAAAATGATACATAACTATTTTAAATAACCCATAGACTGGAGGCTGATAATGTCCCTCTTTAGGGCTTCATTTAGTGTTAATCCATGGTACCTGTGTTTAGGGGGACTCGTCAGATGCAGACTGTGGTGTATACCCATTCCACCACCTCCCCAAGTTCCTTTCATCCCACTAAGTCCTGCATCCAAGCACTGGGCAGAGTAGCAGGGTGGCAGTGTTGTCCATGTATGAGATCTTTATTACCACCATCGTCAGTAGCAGTAGTCTTTTATTCCCTGTTGAGTTTGCAAATCTCTCTCACTCCTCCAATTGGCTATAATCAAAGGAGAGTGGTTGCAAGAGAGGTGGGAAGCAAGTGTTTAAACAGAGGATTGCACTTGAGAGGGTCCCAGAGTTTAAATTCATCCTAAGTAGCCAAATGCATAGAGTTTCATGAATTCTTAATATGGGTTAATTGTTTGATTATAAATGGAAGATCTCAGGGTCTCCCCTGGGGGAAGTAGGTTCACTCCCAGGTTTAAGGGCCTATAAAAATACAAAGTTTTTTTTAAAAAAATAACATGGTTTTTATATTGTTCCCTTTGTCTGTAAAATCCACCTCTTCAATTATCCCTCGCCTGTCCTTCCTTCTCACTCAACACCCCGTCCTAATCACACATTGATCTTTTAATGTTTATCAGGTGCTCTCTCCTCCACCTAGCCATGCTGGACTCCACCTTACTTCCCCTATGCTATACTTCTATTTGTTATAGCCTTTAAAAGTGCATAATTAACTTATTCTATACAACTTTCTCCCAATTTGACTAAAAACTCCTTGAGGAGTTTTTATAGGAGCTAGTGTTGTTTGCATCCCTTTTTTGCCCCTGAACTAATCAGAGCCCCCATATTGCAAATTTTGTTAGAGATGAGACTAGAACTATGGTTCTCAAATACCTGTTCTCAGTTCAGTGCTGGATTGAGAGGAATTACTTGGAGGGATTTTTAGAAAGACAGATTTCTGGGCCCTATCTTTAGATATTCTAGTTTAGAAGGTTGAAAGTCTGTATAGAATTATGTAATTTTAAAAGATATCTCAGCTTTTAGTCCCTTTGAAATTATATTGGTAGAACAGATGTCCTGAAGATTCCTGTCCTGGATACCTCACACTCAAACTCAAAATTAAATCTATATTTAGCTTAAGTTAAGCTGTGAGGGAGGTTGAGTAAGGGGAGCTATTCTGGAAATCCACAATCCCCTCATCTCCTAAACTTCCTTCTTCTCCCCCGAAATAGTTCAGAACAAGAAGATCTGCAGAAGTTATGGATGTGATAGGAGCTTAACTCTTTCCCAAAATATTTTCATTGTCAGTAGTTCGTATTTCTAACTTTAAGATTCATATTTTTAAAATTCCTAAATCAAATGGGATATTTAAATTTTAATGTCTAAATATGCCTTTTTAAAATTTTACTTAATCAAATAAATTTTCCTGTTTATAATTTTTTTATTGTGATGTTAATCACCATACATCATTAGTTCTTGATGTAGTGTTCCATGATTCATTGTTTGTGCATAACACCCAGTGCTCCACGCAGAATGTGCCCTCTTTAATACCCGTCACCAGGCTAACCCATCCCCCTCCCCCTCCCCTCTAGAACCCTCAGTTTGTTTCTCAGAGTCCATCGTCTCTCATGGTTCATCTCCCCCTCCGACTTACTCCTTTATCTCTAACCTTATTATTTTTTTTAAAGATTTTATTTATTTATTTGAGAGAAAGAGAACGAGAGACAGAGAGCACGAGAGGGAAGAGGGTCAGAGGGAGAAGCAGACTCCCCGCCGAGCAGGGAGCCTGATGTGGGACTCGATCCCGGGACTCCAGGATCATGACCTGAGCCGAAGGCAGTCTCCCAACCAACTGAGCCACCCAGGTGCCCCTCTAACCTTATTATTAAAATTAAGACTCACTGACACAAGTAAACTTTTCTGAAAGTTATCTACTCTAAAACAGTTTTGTCTGGGATCATTTTCTTTCTGCCTAATAAACACCTTAAATATTTTTAGTTTGAGTCTACTGATGATCTGATCTCAGTTGTTTATTTTGTTTTTTGGTCTGAAATTATCTCTATTTTGCCTTTATTCTTTAAGTATATATTCACTGGGTAGAGAGTTCTAGCTCATCACTTTCTATTAGCTTGAAGGTATTTTTCTATTGTCTTCTAGCTTCCAGTGGTAGCAGAAGGAAAATAGTTGCCTGTCATGTCTTTGATGGCAGCTTTTCTTCTGGTGGCTTTTAAGATTCTTATTGTCGGGTATTAAGGAGGGCACGTATTGAATGGAGCACTGTGTGTTATACACAAACAATGAATCATGGAACACTACATCAAAAACTAACGATGTAATGTATGGTGATTAACATAACATAATAAAATTAAATTAAAAAAAAGATTCCTATTGTTTTCTAAAGTTTTACTTAAACAGGTCTTTATTTTGTGCACATATACATGTGCCCACATACTGTCTATTTGAAAATATATCCTCCTTGAATCTGTTGAGTTGATGAATTATTGGAAATTCCTAGCTATTATCTCTTCAAATATTGTTTCTGTAGTCCCTCTTTCCTCATCTGCTAGGACTCCAGTTAAATGTATTTTAGACATTTTAATGGTATTGTGTATGTCACTTACCATTCTACTGCATTTTTCATCTTTTAGTACTTAATTGTGAATAGTTTCTTTAAACCTATCTGTTGTTCAATCCATTAATTCATTCTTAATTTCAGTTATTATTATAATTTCTACTTCGTTCTTTTTCAGTATTTTAATGTTACTTATAGTAGTTTCCAGTTCCTTGCTCACTTTTTTCAGATAATGACTTTTATCTCCGAAATAAACAGAAGTATTGTGTTCAATCCATATCTGATCATTCCCTTATCTGAAGTCCCTAGGTATATCCCTTTTGTTTCGAGATAATTTTGTTTTGTCACCAGGTATGATTTAGAGTATTTTCTGGATATCTTACTAGAAAAATCTTCTCAGAAATAATTGCAAATCTAGGATGATGTTAAGCTCTTTGAGGGAGGATATTGCCTACTTTTGCAGGGCATCTGAGGGCAGTAGCAATCTCAAGACTAAGGGTAGATACATTTCTGATTCAACGAGGTGATTAGCCATAGCATAGTCTGTACCACCATTTCAGAAAATTTCTCTCCAGATCTCAGTCTGGAACAGGACTGTTACACTGGGGCTTCTGTCTTTGGTGTGCACAAAACTCCAAACCCACTTCCCTCTACTTCATAAAAACAGCAAGATATTTAGCCTCTCAGCAACATTCCAAAAGTTAGAAAATAGTCTCAGGGTAAAAACCCTGGGTGGTAGAAAGTGTTACACATGAAAATTCTTCTTCCCTCCTACCTTACCTAAGCTCAGAACTCAGACCTATGCACCACACATCTCCTGCCCTTCACCAGCACCTGTTTCTGAGCTGCTTTTCTGAATGGGCATTTTTTTTTAAAGATTTATTTATTTGAGAGAATGAGAATGAGAGAGAGAGAGAGAGAGAGTACATGAGAGGGGGGAGGGTCAGAGGGAGAAGCAGACTCCCCGCTGAGCAAGGAGCCCGATGTGGGACTCGATCCCGGGACTCCAGGATCATGACCTGAGCCGAAGGCAGTCGCTTAACCAACTGAGCCACCCAGGCGTCCCTCTGAATGGGCATTTGCCCCTGAGGCAGAAACAGATCTGGCTCACATCTGAGGTGTACTTCTCTTCCTATTCCAGCCAGGACATTTTTCAGTCTCTTGTTAGGTCTCTCTATCTTTTAGAAGGTGATTTTTGTCAAGCCTTTTTAGTTGTCATTACCAGGAAAATTGATCCAATTTACCAGGACTGTCATGACTGGGTGCTTTGATGATGTGTTATTATTTATTAATGGTTATTTTCATTTTATATTGGTTCATGGCTTTTTTCCCTATTTTTTTCTGGTTTGTTACACATTTCATTTTTCATTTAATTTGAGAGTTTATTAAATTTTCCATTGCATTAATAACTGTGTTCTTTTTCTCATTACTCCTTACCAAACACATATTTCTTTACTACTATATGAAATCAGTATTTTCAAAACATTCTCAACCAATATATTTCTGTTACTAAATTGCAACTTTTAAATATTTTTACTTCTCTATTTTCCTCCTCCCTGACATAGATGAGATCTTTGGGATTTTTTTTTTTTTTTTACCTGATCTCTCTTTTCCAAACACCACTCACCCTATCTCCCAAATGCTAAGTTTTGCTAATATAGCTGACTAATAATAAGAATTTATAGTAGGCTCCTTATATTTAAAGATTATTTAGCATTTAAGTAACAAATTATTAAATAGTTAACTACATAATGTATTGCTTGAACATAACAGATCATTAAATAGTTAACTACATAATGTATTGCTTGAACTTTATATGCATTGCAGTGTTCTTTGCTCAGCACTTCTTTCCTTGAGATCTCTGCACTGACCCATATGTCGCTTCTCAAGAGTTTTGTTCAGAGAAGTTATGTGGCTGGATGGATTATTGCAATGCTTACATATCTGTGAATATCCTGCTATCACACTGACCTATTCGTTCTGTCATGTATGGGGCTGGGAATAAGCACTTGTTTAAATCCTAATTATTGGGCACCTGGGTGGCTCAGTTGGTTAAGCGTCTGCCTTCAGCTCAGGTCATGATCCCAGGGTCCTAGGATCGAGTCCTGCATCAGGCTCCCTGCTCCTTGGGAGACTGCTTCTCCCTCTGCCTCTCTCTCTCTGTCTCTCATGAATAAATAAATAAAAATAAAAAAATCTTAAAAAAAAATAAATAAATCCTAATTATTAAACACCTACTATAAGTGTAGTAAAGTTGTAGGTATCAGACTAGTGATATAATCTTATTTCTTGAAAATTAACTTTATAGATTTAAATGTGTTGCAGTGGGAGTGGGAGGTAGTTGTGTAACACTCAGAGAATGTATGTCAAAGGAGCAACAACCTAGTATTAACTGGAAGCCTGCTGTCCTGTGATTATTTTCCTTCGTAAATAACATTTTTGTCTGGAAGTTTATCAGGTTTTCTTTTTGTCCTTAGAATTTAGGAATTGTACATGGCTATATTCTTGATCTTATTCTCTCTGGATGTTGTTCTCTTAGGGGTGTTGTAATTTTTTTTTTTTTTTGGTCCATTCATTGTGTCTGGCACTGGAAGTATCCTGGAGAATAGAGAAAAGTTTCAGAAGCCTCTGTCTATCTGATCAGTGGGATCACTCTCTGCTTTGTAATCTTCTTCTTCTCTCTAAGCCCCAAAGATAGAAAGGACTCAGATCATATCAGTTCAGTTCCTTCTCAGTTCCTACAGACCAAGACCAGGCATATTTATGAGGTACCCCTCCCTGAATGGAAGGGGGTTGTCCATATATCTGCAGGATCCATGATCATGTGTCCTTCCCCAGAAATTGTCTACACCAGAGGGTAGAGAGATCTATAGTAATTCTCCTGCCTTCATCGGCTTTCATCTTCTGCTGCCTCCTCATTTACTCAGAAGTACCTGAGTGGGATTTGGAGTTGGTAATAGAAAAGACAGAAAATTATTTAAGTATCATCCCAGAGTTCTTTGCTTAGATGCCAATAATGTATTATTTTGCAAATATTATTGAATTCAGATAACTAACATTAGGGTTTTTGCACTTATGTATTTAAGTAAAACACATATTTCTACTTTATTTGGTTTGGGGATCAAAGTTTATCAGCCTGTATTAGTTTTCTATTGCTCCATAACAAATTACTATGAACTTGGAAGTGTAAAACATTTATTACATTATAGAACCCATGGTTCAAGAATCTGGCATGTTTTAGTTGAGACTTCTGCAGTACTGCACAGACTAAATCAAGGTGTTGACTGGCTGCACCCTCCTCTGGAGGCAAATTAGGGAAAGATCTACTTCGTAGCTCCCAAAGTTGTGGGCAATATTCAAGTTGCTGGTTGTAAATTGAGACCCCTGTGTGTTTCCTCTATGGCTGTCATCCCTGGTGGGCTCCTGGAGGTCATCCTCATGTTCTAACCACAGAGTTGTCTCACAACATTGCAGCTTACGTAATCAAAACCAGCAACGGACTCTCTCTTTTCAATGCTTACCTGATTAGGTCGGGCCTACCAGGGATAATCTTTCTTTGGATTAACTCAAAATCAACCTATTAGGGACTATAATTAAATATGAAAAATTCCTTCATCTTTGCCATATCATGTAACCTAATCAAGGAAGTAACTGTCCTATCGTATTCACAATACCACTCTCACTCAGGGGAGAGAATTGTAAGAGAGGGTAGTAATCTTGGGGAACTTCTTGGAATTCTGCCTACCACAAAGCCTCATATATACCCTGATTTCCTTCTTTTTGTATTTCAGAAAAATCCTGAAATTTTATAATTTTTATTCTTTTTAAACGAAATTTAGTTCAGGGCATTTTTTTTTAAGCTTTGAGACATACTAGATATTTTATGATGATTTATCAATCTATATGATGTTGACCTTAAGATATTAACAATTTTTGTGGCCTAATATTTGGTCTCTTTAAAACAATATTCCATATGTGCTCAAAGAAAATGAAGATTTTTTGTTTTGTCCATATTATATTTTGTATGTATGTAGCGTGAAAAAATAGACCTTTGCTAAATTAAGACACTGACTGGAAAGGGTTAATTTACTAGCACAGCAGAGCCTGGTCAATACTGTATAAGATGGGGAAGTTTACCTATTTAGAACACAGTAAATTTCACTGATTTATTTATTCAGCTTTCTTTTAATTCATCTCAATTCTCCCTTCCCGGAGAGCTACCACTAAGAATGTCTGCAAAGAGGACTCTTCTTGTGAAAGAAAATTTGTGAGGCCTTTTCTGGGTGAGAATAGTGTTTCTTCTATATAAATTAGTGTTTGGATAGATAGATGTAACCTCAAACTTATTTTACTTTGGCACTCTGAAAATGTTACTCCATGGTCATCATCTTGTCTGTGTTACTATTGGGTTGTATAGAAGTATTTTTCCCTTTTTAAAATATACAATACTTTGATTAGGTATGTTACTAGATTTTATTATCCAATGCTGGATATTGTGTGAAAATTCCCAAAAGGTAGTTTTGGAAGTTGAATCTTTAATTCAGATATGACATTTAAGTAGTATATGTGAAATTCTGTGAGTCTTAGACTTCATAAGGGAATGAGGTAGTTGGAGAATAGTACCAAGGACAGCTCCCAGGGAATGGATACCTTTAAATTGTAGAAAAGCTTCCAGGGAGAGAGCAAACCATATTCAAAGAAAAATATGAGGACTGATAAGTATAGGAGTTAGTATTGCTCCTATTTTGTGGCTCATGGATTTTAAAGCATAAAGCCACTAAGTGGTCAAAAGAGTTCTTATCTTGTCGTTATCCTTAAATTATTTTATTCATTACTATTTACTTGATTCATTGATGTTTATTTGTTAATGTTTAAATTCAGATGAAGGTGCAGGGAAGGGTAGATCTGCAAGACTGTCTGGATGGCAGTGTCTTAGACATAGGTCAAAATATCCTGATTGTAAAATATGAGCAGCAAGGTCATCCCAGGAGGACACAGTTGACAAGAATGAGGAAAGAGCTCTTTAACCTACTGAGGGAGGACCCAGTCCCATTGGGAACTGAATTAAGAAACTGAGACCAGAGATAAAGAATAATCTCATACAGGAAGATTAGGGATAAAGCCTGCAGCTTTATAAATGGAGATCTTTTTTTAACCCCTAACATAATGGGTCTAGAACTATAAGACAACTGTCCTTCCAGACTTACTAGTGAGAATGGAGTGTCTCCTAGGCAATAAAGACCCAATTCTCTGTATCTTGTGTTATAGATTAAATTATGCCCTTCCCCCAAAATAATGTGTTAAAGCTTTAATCCCCCGCACCTCAGAATGTGACCTTAATTAGAAGGAGGGTCATTGCAAATATAATCTAGATGAAGTCACACTGGAGTATGGTGGGCTCTTAATCCAATATGACTGTTGTCCTTACCAAAAAAACAGCTATGTGAAGACATAGGCAGAGACTGGAATTATGCAGTTGCAAGCCAAGGAATACCAAAGATTTCTAGAAAACCAACAGAAGCTAGGAGGAGACACTGGAGAATTCTCCTATAGTATTCAAAGGAAATGTGGTTCTGCTAACTCCTTGATTTCAGACTTCTAGACTCCAGAACTGTGAGACAATATATTTTTATTTTAAGCTATCCAGTTTGTGATATTTTATTTTGGCAGCTCTAGGAAATCAGTACACCTTGGGTCCTGGAAGTGAGTGGAGAGGAAAGACACAATTTCTGTTCAGTGGACTAAGGTAGGCTGGAGAACAAAAGGAGGGAGATTTCTCTTCCAAAGACCATAGATAATAATCAAGATCTTTGCCTGCAAACTTGTTGCCCCTTCCCTGCACTAAAGCTCTGTCAAATATCAAATTGTTCTCTGAATGTTTACTGTGATGATAAATACTTGAAATAAGTTGGAGCTCAAGTTCACATTATGTCCTACTAACCTAATGAGACAAAAAGCCAAATGTTTCTAAATCTGGCCCATCTCTGGTTATAACATTTTTCTATTGAATCTCTCTTAGGTTTTTGGCCATTTTAAGTTAATTTTTATACATGGCTTAAGTGTTTAGAGTCAGTGGATGTCCAAATATTATATATGGTTTCCCAAATGTTACAGCACTATTTACTGAAATTTCTTAATGAACTACCTTGGTACCGTTTTGGGAATCCAGTGACATGTGTGTGTGGGACTATTTCTAGACTCTCCATTCTATTCCACTGATTTATGTGTCCATTCTTAAGCAAATACCACATTTTCTTGATTATTGTACCTTTTTATTCTTAAAATCGCATAGTACAAGATCACCATTTTTGTTCTTTTCTGAAATTTGTTTAGACTATTCCAGGTCTTTTTAACATATACAAAAATTTTTGCTTGGATTTGGGCTGGGGCTGTGTACAATTATTTAGAGACTAATTTGGGGAGAATTGTCCTCATGACCATACTTTGTCTTCCAATCAATGAATAGGTCGTGGGGCTCCACTGATACAAATCTTCCTGATTTCTCTCACCAATGTTTTATAATATTCAGCATGAAAATCTTGCACATATTTTCTTAGATTTATTCCTAATTATTTTGTTTTGTAGTACTACTGTAAATGGTACTATTTTCAAATTTAATTTCCAATTCTTTGTTGCTGGTGTATTTAAATGTAATTGATATTTCATATGCTAACTTTTTATCCTACAAACTCATGAAAATATTTATTAGATTTAGAAAGTTTCTCATAGATCATTCTGAATTTTTCATTGTATGTATCATTTATTAATTAAAACCTTTTTATTCTTTTTTATTTTCCTATCTATCTGTCTACTTACCTACCTACCTACTTATTTTTATATAATTTCATTGGCCAGGACCCCCAGTATAATGTTGAATAGGGGGAATGACAGTGGATGTATTACATTTTATATGATATTAGTGTGATAGCAATCAGTTTTTCGCTGATGTAAAACTAAGTTAACTATAATGTTAATTGTAGGATTTTTTTAATAGATTTCCTTTATCAGGGGAGGAAGTTTCTTTATATTCCTAGTATGATGAGAACTTTTATCATAAGTGGATGTGGATTTTGCTATTTTTCTCTGTATCTATTGAAATATGGTTTTGTCTTTCACTTTTTAAATAGTCGAGTAATACATTGTTTTTTTATTTTTTCATTTTTTAAAGATTTTATTTAAGAGAGAGCGAGCGAGCGAGCGCAAGCATGAGCAGAGGGGAGGAGCAGAGAGAAAGAGAGAAGCAGGCTCTCTGCTGAGCAGAGAACCCAACGTGGGGCTTGATCCTAGGACTACACCCCCGGGATCATGACCTGAGCCGAAGGCAGATACCTAACTGACTGAGCCACCCAGATGCCCCCATTAATTGTTTTTTAAACAAACCTTGGATTTTGGGGGTGAATTCCATGTGATCACACTGTATAGCAGTTTTGATGTTGCTGGACCCACCTTAAATGCAAAGATACAGATTCTTTAAAAATAAAAGAATCTTAAATATATGCCAAAAATCCCACTGATACAAATTAGCCAAGTGCCTATATTAATATCCAATAATGTTGACTTCAGAGAAAATATTACCAAGGGTAAGTAAGGATATTGCATAATAATGAAGAGATCAGTTCATCAACGCATAATCATGCTAATTATGTATGCATCTAACAACAAATCTTCAAAATACATAAAGCTTTTATGGATAGAACTGAAATAGAAATAAAAAATTCTAAAAGTATAGTTGGGAACTTCAACCCTCCTCTCTCAGCAGTTGATAGAATTAGTGGTCAGGACATGATTTAAAAAAAGAAATAATCTTGATCTTCTGCAAACTCTTCCAAAACTAGAGGACAATGGAGTGCATCCCAACTTATTAAAAGTCAGCACACCCTAATGTCAAAGCCAGACAGGCACATCATAAAAAAAGAAATTAGAAGCGAGTATTTCTCATGAATATAGATTGCAAAACTCTAAGAAATAATAGCAAAATGAATTCAATAAAACTCTGCTTTCTATCTACCATTAGTCTTGCTTGGGAGTTACTTTCCTCTTCTACTACATTAGGAGATTTCTCCATGGTATTACCTATAGGATTTTAGACCCATAATAATTTCTTACCTCTTCCAGAAATAGAGTTAACTTTTTACTCCTTAACCAGCTGCACTGTGTCTTTGCCTGTGTGTTCTGTATGTGATTTGGCCTTTCTGCCACTGTCCCAGTTGCACTGGGTTTTTTCTTCATCTATAGAACATGAAAGCAAGGCTATGTGCCTACTTACCACTTCCTGTAGTCAATAATTTCTACAGGCCTGTATTTTCCAGTCTCCTGATTTGACACCAATTGTAATTCTAAGCAACCAGTTGAGACTTCTGAGAAGGAGCCTGCATGTGATAGCAGGCTTACCTTTTGTCAAGTGCCTCTTGCTGTACTTGGTTACAGATAAGGCAGTTTTGGGGTCCAGTTTACTTCTTGGAAGGGTTGTCCCTTTTAGGATTTCAAAATAGATGGTCTTGTGGCGTTAGCTCTTTGATAAGCTGAAGGAAAGTCATGATTTTGAAGTTCCTCCAGATTTTCCTCATAATTGTTAGGTTAGGAGAACATTTTTTGCAACTTTGTACACCCTGAGTGGACACCAAACTTCGACTTTAACTTCTGTTCATAATTGTTCTCCTCACAATCAACAAGAGCAAACTGATAATCTTCTAGATATAGGAATTGAATGCCCTCCATTGCTCTGGTTTTACTTGTCCCCTCCTGCATTCTGGCCAGCTCTCTATTATGTATTTTTTTTTCTTTTGTATCATGCCTGTCCATTGTTCTTTCATAGCTGCTCCCTTCCGATTGTCTTTTTTATCTTACAGCCTCTTCTGATATCCTGGCATTGTTCTAATGATCTGAAAACCCCATCCTCCTAGTTTCCTCTTTATTTAATGCCAAGTTTCTTAGTCATTATAACTCTACCTTCTGAAGTTGCTACCCTATCAGCCTGGGCAGAAGCCCTTGTCCACACCCCCTCATCCTCAGTCAGACAATGCTGCATCTCTTTGACATCATGTAACCTATTATGCAAAGCAATTAATATTATGTAAATATTATTCAATACAATGGTTTCACATTCTAATCCACCTCCTATCCACATAGTTTGATAATGTTCAAATCTGTCATGATTTTCGTATGTGAAGGTTTTATTATATTGATTTATATTTAGACAACACCAACCTGACTTTTGATAAGCTAGCAGATCAGCAAATAGGTAGAATTTGAACATTTTGACTGCTCATTGACAAAAAAAAGTATGGCACTTCCTTTATTATTTACCTTTTAGAGCAACTGCCAGCTTTAATGTAATATATATTACATAAGAGTGATAATGGTCTCATCATGGGAGTTTTATAACTTAGCATATTGGTTTTCTATAACTTAGTCTCCCCTCTCATCTATGACCCACCAGGGAACCATATTGTTATTTTATAGACTAGCTTCTTCAAGTCTCAACACTTGAATAATTTCTCTCTTGTCCCAGTAGGGTTGCTTCACCTTGATGCATTTTCTTATTTTCTGGTTCTTCATCTTGCTTTTCTTTCATATTTCCTCTTAAGTCCCAAACCCAGTATGTTTCCTCTATTGAGGCTGTTTCTTTAGGTTGTTTCTTACTATTTAACATTCCATTAATGTGAAAAGAGGTCTATGTCCACATGTTTCCAAAATTTACTTTAAAAAATAATAACACCAAGCTTATATCCTTGTAACATCTGAGTAAGGTTTTCATAAGGAAATGGTAAAATCCCTATGTTACCCATAAGCACAAGGAAGTCCTGAAATCTTAAAGTCAGCAATTTAGTTGGGAAATGTGGCTCTTATAGTTCTTTTTTAGTTCAGTTCCTCATTCATAGACATGGGATGTGAACCTCACATATATTTATATGGTCTTTTGATCACATTCTGGACTTAGAAGAAACTCACAGACTGTATCTTGACAGAAGATGTGATTTATTTTGTTTACACAATACTTTACGCCTTTTGAATTTGTTGTCAACACCTAAAGTTTTGGAGATTTTACATTTTTTTTTAAATATGTAAGGACTGCACTATTGGGCCTGTATTTTTACATGGCAGTACAATTACTGTGATTGCATAGCAGCTTCCCTCTTTAAATGGGGCATGGAAATGTTGCTCACAGCTCCCCACTGTCTTTCTCTCTGACCACTCTGTACACTCCTGTTACCTGGTTGGCTCTTAAAGCATTTGATATTATAGCTCTTACCTTAGAGATTGGCCTCCAGTAGAGGCACATGCTGTTATAACAGCTAAAGAACAAGTCAAAACGAACTGTCCAAATTGTCATATAACTTCCCTTCAGGTCCTTAAAATCTAAAACAGATGAGACTGGTATTGTCTAAATTTACCTATACTTTGCTCTTATCTCATACAGGCTTCCCCTAAACATAAACTTAGGGTGATTTTAAATTATTTAAGCCAAAATATTATGAGTGTAAACTGGAACATGATCAATAATTTGTTAAGACTACAATGGTATAAGATGGTCCTGTGCAAACTATACCATATGATCATCCTAGTTATACTCATGGACAGAATCTTCTTCATCATTGAACTACAAAAATATCCATAACTCCATATTCTTAGTTAAATTTTGAGATACCTGCAGTTTCTACTCAAAATCTTTATTCATTCATTTATTCTTTTGATGAATATTATGTGCTAGGCCTTATTCTAGGTTCTGGGGATAAGATGGAAAATGCAACAAATTCTTTAACCTTATAGAACCTACATTTTGGTAGGAGTGCCTGGGTGGCTCAGTCGTTAAGCGTCTGCCTTCGACTCAGGTCATGATCCCAGGGTCCTGGGATCGAGCCCCGCATCGGGCTCCCTGCTCAGCGGGAAGCCTCCTTCTCCCTCTCCCACTCCCCCTGCTTGTGTTCCCTCTCTCACTGTGTCTCTCTCTGTCAAATAAATAAATAAAATCTTTAAAAAAAGAACCTACATTTTGGTTACAAACAATTAAAGATGCAATTATAGGGATAAGATCTATGAATAAAAATGAAACAAGCTAAGTAAGGTATGGAAGGTGATATGTTTGGTTCTATTTTTTTTAAAGATTTTATTTATTTATTTGACAGAGAGAGAAAGAGCACAAGCCAAGAGGAAAGACAGAGGGAGAAGCAGACTCCTTAACCACTTAACCAACTGAGCCAGACGCTTAACCGACTGAGCCAGACACTTAACCGACTGAGCCACCCTGGCGCCCCTGTTGGTTCTATTTTATATAAAGTTGTTAAGAGAGACCTCACTGAGGAGGTGATACTGGAACAGAGCCCTGAAAGAAATGGGAAATTGAACGCTTCCAATGTCTGGAGGAAAGCTTTTGAAGGCAACAGCAAATGTGAATACCCTGAGAGTGCTTGACATCATCAAAAAAGAGGTAGTAGACCAATGAGGCTACCACAGAGAGATTAGGGGGATGATTATTAGAGAATGAGGCCAAAGATGTAACAAACCAAATTAAATAAATTGAAGATTATAGGAATGAAACTTGAAGCCTTTTGAGACTTCCTCTGTCCTGACAGAAAGTATGAAGAATGCTTAGGTCAAAACACCATTGCCTTTGGATTGCGCCAGTGCTTTGGGCCTTCGTTTCCTTATGTCAGGTTTTCTGGGTCTGAATTCTGGATCTCATGAATATTCTGACCTCTCCTCGTGCTCCAAGCAACTGATTGGCCCAGATCTCTGGCTCCTTCCTGACAGCTAGTTACTATAGACACAGGCTCCCTGATCTCTAAGTCAAGTCCTTGACCTTCTAATCCTTAATAGGATCCTAATGGTTGTGTCCTATACTGGTTTCCTAGGTTCTTGATCTCAGGTTGAATATGATCTTAAAATTCAAGCTGTTCAATTTTAACTTCTTTTCCTCCTCATTACCTGCCTTTCTTAATCACTTAGTTTGAAATAACAGTTCCACACCCGCTATTTAGCCCCGATCATGATATAAGAGTTCAGTCTCTGGTGTCACAAACTTCTTTGTGTAACTGACTTCATTAGAGTGGGTGATTAAAGAAAATATAATGCCTGAAAGACAGCAACTCCCAATATTGTGCCTAAACTTGATGCCAACTGAAGTCATGCTAGTTTCTTGTCAATATAAACCAAGAGCAAGAATATTTTTTTTGTTTCTCTCTTTTCACATGCAAATGGATAATATACTTTTTTTGTTCACAGTGGTTTGCTATTCATGAGGAAATGTTTAATTTCAACGTCATGACTTACTCTTGTACCACAAAGAAGTGCTTCTCATCCCTCATCATATTTTGACCTTTGTGGAAAATATCTGCAGATCACACTGAGTTCACTGGATGTAACTACGTGGTGGCTCCAGGGAATCAACTCCGTAAGACATCCAAAGCATACTGGTTAAGAGTTTTTTGTGCAGGTAGGTTTTTGTTTTTCCCCTAGAGTTAGCTCAACATGGCTAAAATTCAATTAATTACATATATTCCTACACATATCATAATAAGAAACTGAGACCCCAGCTACATTTCACCTATATTTCTGAAACATGCAAGACCAAAAAGAGAGTAGAAAATATCATACCATTAGTATTTTTTTCAATTCCTTTTCATCCCTCTGAAACAAATAACTTATTCAAACGAGATTGATATAAACAGTAATATATTTCAGAATTAGCTCATAATTCTGAGCTTTGAAAATGTATTTTCCTAGCTTCATTTTTGTCAAATATTATCTATCCTAAGCTTTTAATAATATGGATTTCATTCCAGGGTACTTTCACTTTTAGTTTTATACTTTGAAAATAAGAATTTTTCATTTCAGCAAATGCCTACTTACTACCTATGATATGCTATGTTCCATATTCTAGGGAAGTAAAAAAAGAAAGACATGTCCTTTGTCCACGCTATTCATGGCCTAGAGTGGAAAACTGGCAAGGAAATCTTTGATTGTAATATGAAGTATGAAAGGTACTTATAGTATCAGATATATTTATAAAGAGATAGCATAATAAATAGGAAGGAGTAATCAGTTTATTCAGGTGATAGGACATAAGGCAAGTGAGGCTCTAAATCCACAGACTGGGAGAGATAAAACACTGAAGTAAGCTACCTAGAATATCTGCAAATTCTGTGTCTTCAAAAGTAATGTCAAATCCTTGTGCAAAGTGTATTAAACTTGGCATTAATAATCCTACATGTATTACTATACTATCCTAAAAGAAATTGTTCTGGTCTTTAAATCTCATTTTTTTTCTCAGCATAGAAGATAATTCTCAATGCTAAGTGCACTACAAGTGCATGTACGGTTATGAGAAAAATGCTGATCATTTCCATTGCCCTGAATGGGTTAATTTACCCAAAGACAATGATGTGCTATCATAGATGGTGAATGAGGTTCTTCCTAATGATTTTATAGAGGATATGAAGCCAGTGCCACTGGGACACCAGCATCTTTTTACCCATTTCAGAAGCTTAGCATTAGAAGAATACCAGTTACATTCCTGAACAAAAATGTATTCAGACATTTTAGGCATCCGCTTCTGTATTTAACTTAACTCATGCCCTTGCCTCACTGCAGGTGCCATGAGTGAGGGTGTTAGCAGTAATACTGTCTACCCTGAAGATGCCTAAATTAGTTTTCTGCTTTTGCCCCTGCTGATATTGATGATTCATCTGAATCCCTGGGTTTGAGGGGAATGTTAACCTTAGTGGCCTGTAAAATTCCAAACCAGGTAACTGTGATCTAATTTCTGCCTGTCAAACACATATTAGCAATTTAAACTATGTGAAAATATATCTCTTCATTTCTCTCCCAAAACTATTTAGTTTGACTACAGAAGATTGGTTAAAAAAAAATGCACATCTAATTCCTTAAAAAAAAAAAAAAAGATTTATTTATTTATTTTAGAGAGAGGGGGAGAGTGCAAGTGGGAGGGAAGGGCAGAGGGAGAAGGGGAGAGAGAAAGAGAAGCAGACTCCTTGCTGAGTGTGGGGACAGACGCAGGGCTCAATTTCAGGACCCTGAAATCACGACCTCAGCTGAAATCAAGAGTAAGATGTTTAACCGACTGAGCCATCCAGGTACCCCTAATTCTAATATAAATAATTTTTATTACATACTGTAAATATCCCAATACTTGCAAAGGTTAGGTAATTTTTATTCATTTTCTTATTCATGTATTTATAAAGAACTATTGATCTTTTGACAAATATAGGCAATTGGAACCAATTAAAATCAATTAGATAATGACTATGAAGGTATAATAAGACAAGAGATTCTGTGTTAGATTTCTATTCATTATCTAGTCTTCTCTTTCTACATGATCTCTCAGAGTAGTATCTTCCATGACCATGATTTCAATTCAATCCCAGAATTCTCTGTCCTGGATTTCAGGCCCCTATATTCTGTTCCTTAACAGATGTCTTCACTTGGATATCCTCAAGACGTCTCAATCCCCAATTTCAGAAATGGTCACATTATCAGCTCTTTATTCTTGTATCTTCTTTTCTCTCTGTATTCCCTATGCTAACCAGGTTTCCAAGTCAGCAACTTGTGAGCTATCACAGATCCATTCCTTTTCCTTTCTATTTCTTCCAAATCCAAGAGTTTTCAGTCATGAAATTTAAATCTTATGAATATTCCTCTCATTCATATTTTCCTTTCCATTCTTATGGCTATTACCCTGGTTCTGGTGCTGTTCATCTCTCTCTGGGCCAATGGAATGACTCCTAACTGAGGTCTTCCACTCCAGATCTCAAGACTGCTTTGTTCTCATGGTTACAGTGGCCAGGGAATATCCATATGTTTAGCAGATGGTCTGAAGTTAAGGGTATAAGTTGTAATTTGAGGGAAAAGACTTTAGAGATCCAGCAATTTGAAATTCTGAGGGTAAATTGGCTCAAAGAGCCAAAATTTCGTGATAGAAGATGGCCTAGTAAACATTAATATTTAAGGGAGATTGCCAAAACAGGAAAAAATAAAGACAGTAGAAATGTTAGAAAAGCAAACTTCCAATCTCATTAAAGTATGTGATTATGGTTTGCCCTATTCTGGACAATAAGTAGTTTGTTTGTTTGTTTGTTTTTCAATGAGGGCATGTGTTTAGCAATCCAAGATTAGGTTGTCTGTTGCTCCAAAGCACACTAAAAATCCTTAGGATGGAATGAAGCATTTGACCACTTGTTCCTAGAAGTTTCTTGTACTTGCTTACTGTCTTCTATAATTTGTCCTGCCTAATAATTTAACTCCACAATTCATGTCAGATAGACCTTCAGCTGGTGAAGTGGAATGGTAAGAAGAGCAGTGCAGTGCCAGGTATGTGTGTTTACCTGATGAGTGTTTGAAAGAGAAAACATCTGTGTCATACAGTCTCAAGTCTCACAGGAAAGCTATGAAAATGATACGATCAAAGCTGTTACAGAGCAGAACTACAGTCACTTAAAGTACTTAAGTTAGACATCTTTCTCCTTAAAAAAAAAAAAAAGATCATAAGGAGGGTTATTAAATGTAACACACTCCACATTATGGTCTGCAATGGATTAGAAAAGTGAACAACATTGTTGTAGTTAATCACTTGAAACAAACTTCCGAGTTCCCCTAGTATTTAAGAGCTACATATTATGCTCTCCTGTATCACACTTAATTTGGAAAGGTTGTTAAACTCAACAACAACTTCTAATCACTATTTCTGTAAGAGCAACCGCCCTATCTCTTCTCCTTTAGATGATGCATACTTTAATAAGAGAAACCAATAGTATGTGTAACACATTGTTTTGCAAGGAACCTGATACTGCAGAAAGCAGTAAGCAGTGTGTTGCCTAATGCCTATTTTCCAGTAAGATATCTGGCTAAAATGAAAAGCTTATTCAGAACAATCACTTGTGATATTGCTAAGCCTTTATCCCTAGACAGATAAAAGAAAAAAACTATTAATGATGTTGAAATGATATGGGGTGTGGAGAAAGACATTTTCTACCATTTTTTAAAAAGTCTCTGTCAATCTAATATAAGATCTTTGCAATGCACATGGACCTAAACACTTAAGGAAGTCAACTAAATTTTCCACTAAATGAATGGATAGAATTACTGTAAGTCAAAAGTCTTCATATTTCACTTGCCTGATATAACCAAGTTGAAACATTTCTTGTGCTGTGTTGACTGAATTGTTTGAGTTAAAGGAGTATAAACAACTTTCAAGACAGGTCAACTAAGTGCACTTTACAAAGCATTCAATTTTCAACCTTCTTTAAGGACAGAACACTAGTACTATTATTAGCCTCATACTGGGTTCACTGGCGATAGTTTCACAACATTCTGATAAGTTTCACTGGGACTAATCTAGTTTGTTCCTGCTTTAATTCTATTAAAATAATTTTTACTATATCCAAAGGACATTCATTTGGGCATTGAAATTACTCTCAAAAAATGCAAATAAGCTCAAGGACAACTCATGAATATAAGTTTGAAAAGCAGTTAAATACTGACCAGTGCCAAATATCAGGACATTTTCCTACCCAAAATGGTACTCAGTTGATGTCCACAAGGATATGTGGTTTCTTTGGGTTGTTCACACAGATACTTAGATAGCTGTCCTGTTTTCCCTTTTTTGCTTGTCAAAGTTTGTCCTGGCTGGTCTCTGTAGTAGGCAGGTACATGGACATTCGCCTTTACGCTGCAGCTGGAGGATTCTTTTTGCTTCCAGGCCTCCATTGCTCAGCTCTGTGATTCTTTTCTAATTTAAAAGACCCCCCACACAATAAAGTACCTCAGAAATCCTCAGAGCCACAATTTCATTATCCACATCTCTTCATTCAAGTGAGAAAGAGCAAGACTTCTATTGTTAAATTTGTATTTAATCTTAACTGGATTTAGGGTTATTTTTGTAAACAGACTAACCCGCTCTAAAGTCTAAGTAAACCCTTTTGTTCAATTAATTTTTTGGTTAGCCTGACTGATGATTTTTCTCCTTGAAGTACAGAATTGGAAATCCTATGAGGTGGTAGTTCATGTGGTTTATTTTTCTTGGATAGTCGAAGGATATACTGCTGACAATAAATGAACCAAATGCCTATGTTTTAGACATTCAGTTTCCATTTCAACTCCCTTTAACCTCTAGAAGGTCAGAGACACTGCTTACAATATAGGAACAAGGTTTTTATATAGGAAAAGAAAAGAGATGGTATTCTCAGTTAGTACATCCCTTAGTATCTGCTGGTACTAGGTCTAAGTACACACCAAGATGGCTAGAGAATACCAGTGGGATGATGTGAGTTTGATGTGGTTTTGGAATATAGGTGAGGTTCAGTGGGATGGAGTCTGGAGCCGACGGCCAAAAAAGAATTCTTGAGGCGTGTTTGGTGCAAAATGTTGATTTATTAAAGGCCGGGGACAGGACCGGTGGTCAGGAAGAGCTGCTGCCCCGGGATTGTGAGGGGTGGCTGATTATATAGTATGGGATTGAGGGAGGTAAGGGAATGGGAGGTTTTCAAAAGGATTTGTTAAAGAAGATTCACAGGATACCTGAGGCCTTGCCATTGTTAAGTTAAGGTTGTTTTTCTCTCTAGCAAGGCATTCACATGAAGATAGTTGAGAGCTTCCTGGAGGAATATTATACTCTGCCCACTTCAAGTATCTGTCAATGGGCTGCAGATTATAAGGACATTGAATTGTATCTACATTTCCTCCTGGAAGCTAAGTTATTGATAGAAATGCTTTGTTCTTATAGATCCCTAAGACATTTATAAACTGAGGGAGATTCATGTCTTGCAGGATTGTGATCGCTATAAATTTAACTATTTGTTTTTCCTTTCTTTAGCTTCAGGGCAGCCAGGAGTACATGAGGAATGTCACAAGTATCCCAAGGCAGGGGAGGGCTGTGGGGTGTCAGCTTCTGCTTTGTCCTCAGCATGCCTTCTGTTCCCTCATCAGGTTGTCTGAAATATCTAAAGTATGGAAGAATGAGATCTGCTTTGTGCCCATTCAGGCTATAAGTAACCATGTGTGGGTAGACTGGCCCTTGTGGTTCTTCTTAGGATTGCAAGACAACCTCAGCAATAACCATCAGGAAACTTTGGGGGAGAAAAAAGGGTTTATCACTTAGAGGTCCTGGAAACTTCACAAGATATGTGGAGCCACACAGCAGGGTCATGGGTAGAGAGGGAGAGGGTGGGTCTGTAGTTCTGTTTTATTGGAGCTGTGGGTGGAGATCTAGGGTTTCACAGGCTCACTCTTTATTGGTGAATTTAAAACATAAGAGTGGGAATTTAAAACATAGGAAGCAAAAAAACAAATGGTCAGTTATCAAAATCAACAAGTATCTCTAAAACAAAGGAGCCTCTTGGGGAAAGTGGGGGGGAGGCTAAGGGGGTGGCAGAGGCTGTTGGCTCTTTATCTAGTGTGGCTGGCAATTTGAAGTGGATATGACTTTAAAGTGGATGCCTGGGCAATCAAAGCTTAAGCCAGGCACTTGCATTACCCACCACCCCCCCGGCCCCGCCAAAAAAAAAAAAAAAAAAGAAGAAGAAAAGAGAAAATTTTCTGGGCTTACACTACAAGGTCAAACTCAGTGCTAAAATGAGAGGAGTTGAAATCCCTCAGAATACATTCTGAATCTGCCTGAGTATTTTTAATTTAGTTCCAGCTATCAAATGGCCTCCGCCTTCTTTATGAAACTGATTATTAAAGGAAGCTGACCTTGTTTTGACAGCATTCATTTCCATGGAGGTGGGTTATAGGTTCTATTTCAACAAACATTTCTGGTCTTTGGCACCTTCCATGTCCTATGAAATCAAGAAAGTAAATCAAAATAGCTTGTGTCATAGGGATATAGTCTATCCTCTGCATTAGCAGTTCATGTTTTGGAGACATCTTTCTCCTTGTCCAAAGCCAGGCATCCAGCCAAGACTAGAGCTCTGACAATCCTTTTGTTAAACATGGATTATGTGGCCATGTTATCGAAGGTCCACATTTATCACGCAGAATTTCTCAGTCGCTACTTGTTTTTCCTTGGACTTTGGGAAAGTGAAGTTTGCTTCAATATTTTAATTAGTTCTAACATGCAAACTTCAATGGATAGCCATTGTGGGTGCTCAAAGAAAATGCCTATAGGACAGAAAACAGGTGACTCATTGCGAGGAATATAAATTATAGATGTGCACAGAGCATTGTGTGCTCAAATATTTTCAGTGGCAGATGACTGAGATATGTGGGTTCTTGTGAGAGGTGCACAGTGAGTGTCATTATGGGTTTTCCTGATGTGTTAAATTTTGAGAAAACAATTGAAACAGCCACCGAAGCATTAGTAGAGCCTTAGTCTTGGTGTATGGGTAGATCATGTCAATTCTATTGAATTCAGAGTAAAATTTCTAAAAGATTAGCCTGCAAGGTAAGCAGATTTTTTTTTAAAGCAACCGACAGGTTCTTGCACCTCTGCCCTACTCGATATTATCCTTCTAGAAGGGATTGATCCTTTTGAGTAAGGCTTTAAGCGGTCCATGTTTGAGAGCATGAAAGTCATAAACTGCAATGAGTACTGCAAAGAAAAGCATGTTCAAATCAAATAGGAAGATTAATAGTAAAACAGGATGAGAGGTATAGCAAAAGGAGTGGAAACATGTGTATCTGCCCCTTTTCCATTTTCTTTTAAGGATCTGACATTTCCTTCTTTCCTCAAAGCCTAATGGCCTTATACTTATAAAACAGGGACATATCGTTCCTTTTGTTTCTAACTAAGCACCTCAGAATGCCTCTCTGCGGGTCTGAACTTATATACTCTTGGGGTCAGTTATGTGTATGGAAATAGCAGACAAAGGTGAAGAGAGGTTTTTCTTCTCTAATCTGGAAGAATTGGGATTTTTTTTCTAAAGATTTTATTTATTTATTTGAGAGAGAGAGAATGAGAGACAGCACAAGAGGGAAGAGGGTCAGAGGGAGAAGCAGACTCCCCGCTGAGCAGGGAGCCCGATGTGGGACTCGATCCCGGGACTCCAGGATCATGACCTGAGCCGAAGGCAGTCGCCCAACCAACTGAGCCACCCAGGCACCCAGAATTGGGATTTTTAAATAATAGACTAGGAAACTCAGTAATCTAGCCATCATTGATTTGGCAGTTAGAATTATTATAAGATGTATAAGCTCTTAGGTTAGGTAACTACCAGAAGGCTCCCTTGTCATTTTTGTTATCTGGGTTGCCAAAATGATGGAAGTAGAGGACAAATTAGAAGAGACTGGAAGAGAGAATGTAATATTGTGCTTAATCATCTTTGTAGAAGTATTTTTTAGGACAGTATCCTATTCTCACAGTGTCAGGGATTTCATAAACCAGGCTGGCATCTCTCTTAAGTTATGCTAAGGCCTTAAAACATTTAAAGAGTTGCAACTGCTTAAAAAAGAAGTTCTGATACCCCTAACAAAATGGTTAAATAGTAAAATACACTATATGTACAAATTTTGACAGTTGTATATCCCAGCTCTACCACTCTTTGGTCAGGGGGCTGTGATAGAAGAAATAATTAAGAAATAGATGAGAACGCTGATAAAGCAAATAACTTTGAAAAGTATTTATAAATGGGTAACTCTCCTCATGAGAACTCTGAAACCAGTATTTTTCCTGTTTCTGTCAAGAACCTGGAAGAATTATGAATCCTTCACAATGCTTGACCAAAAAAAGAAAGAAAGAAAGAAAGAAAACATCGTAGCAAGTAGGAAAGAGCCTTATAACCTGAAGTTGGTGCATTTGTTCAAATCTGCACAGTATCAAATAGAATGTAGTTAGATCTTTTAAAATATTTTGTCCTTAAAAAGTCTAAACTCTAAGCACTGGTATGCAGTCTTAGAGTTGTTACATATTATCTAATGCGAGGAAGTTAGGAATCTGATTTGGACTTCCGTAGATAGAGTGGGAGATAGATACCGGGCTAAGGATAATGAGGAAGAAAGTAATTTCCCTTACCCAGTCAACATGCAGGATTCACTGATGCAGTGGTGAAGAGAGAGAGGTGGTTAACTCCGAATTCCCACACCGCATATTTGTCATAATTGTATTAGTGTGTGTATACATGCACAGGCGTACTCAGAGATTTGCTTGGGTTCCTTGTTTCTGTGTTCATGATTGATTCCATCATGAGTTTCGTTTTCTCTAACTAATAAAACTTGATATCTTGATGAAATCCTAAGTTGAAATGCAGCCCTTTAAGTAAAGTCTCATTTGTATATGTTATTGAAAATACTATTGCTCAAAACTGACAAAATAAGTATGTCCACTTGTAAAATAAAATTCACACACATTCATGGGGAATGTGATGGTTAGTGAGCTAATATTCAGGCACAAAGAGTTATAATATATAAACTCACGATCCGATGAAACCTGGAAGTTTAATAGAAGCCACAATTCCTGAAAGAGCAGCATCACTCACAAGGCATGAACTAAAAAACATTCTGTGTGACATAAGATGGGGGGGGTTATGCTTATTGGGCATTACCCTTCAGGTACCAGCCTCTTTCATATTTCTGTATTACTTGAGTAAGCTCCTCAGTATGGGATAGGAGGATATAAATAAATCTAAAAGTTTACACTATAAAAATCATGTATTTATAAAGAAAAATCTCTTTTATTATGAAAGCAACTCAAACCATGGTGATGAGCAAAAATGCATACCGTTAAACTTTTGGAGCTTTTCTCTCTTTTTTTGAAGCATGTAAACAAGGGTTCCCCCTAAGGCTCCAGTCCTCCTTGGGCCTCTTTTAATCTTACCTGATTTTGTTTTCCCTGTCTTGATCACCAGTCTTTTTTGAAAACAAACCCCCAAGTTTTAGTCCAGCAGATCAAACCTGATACCAAAACAATGTCTATAGCAAAGTACAGGGTCAAGACTTATTTTGAGTAGTTGTTTACTGACAGGTAAGTTAGATATAGCAGGGAGTCATCTAGAACTCATTTTGTATTTTGGGAGACTTGGATACAGGAGAAAATTGTAACAGTAACAAATATAAAGGAGGTTTGAAAATCTGTACATATTACAGTGTGTTTCTTGAGGAAAGACAGTTTTTGACCTTGCCCAGAATAGGCATTAAGGCCAGATAGCACTGAAAATGGAGTCTTGTTGCTCCTTTTGCTCAGGTCTAAAAGCCTGAGCCAGCATCATTCATGCCACCCACTTCCTTCTCAGATACCTAAACAAAAATGACAGCTCTAATTTTATTATCCTTACTCTAGCAAAATACCCACTGTCATCTGTAAGGACAATATGATCATCTCCCTTGGCTGAAGAATGCATTTCCTCAGCCATAATATTCCTAAGGCTTCTAAATAAAATGGAAATTCAAACTTTACTTTTAGAAAAAAAAATCACTATGTTGCATTTCTAAAAATAAGTTTTGTTCAGAAAGAGCTTTCTGTAATGCTAGAGGGAGTCATTATAGCTGAGGTTTCTAGAAAGTGGCAATCGAGTTTCCTAATTGATATACAGTCAACGGTGTGGCATTAACTCTAGTCACGGGTAAAATAAAGGTAAGGGATAGATGATCTGCAGCCCAGTGAGGAAAAACAGAGCCACAGTGATGAAAATCTATGGTCTTCGGGGCCAGACTCAGATGCCTGCAGGGGCCACACAGGAAATGCACCTTTGTAGAGCAGTAGGTGTAATATAACATGGAGTGTTTGGAACTATGACACATCAAGCACACATATCTAGGGGCTTCCATTGGCTTATAAACTATGAGCTTGTAATTCTGTATTTACAATCTGGAGCAGAGGAAAGTGGTCTCATTAACTGGGATTACTTCCTTCCTGGAAAAAGAATTGGGAACTAGAGAGAAGAAAACATTCATATTACACAGCTCAACAATTCTTTGTTTTTTTTTTATTGTTTTTGTTTTTTTACCTGATGTAATTCATTAACTCTCATTGAGGCGAAGTCGAAAAGACCTTGTAGATGTTTTTCCTATTTTCACCAAAGCAAAGGGTCGTAATGTTGATGAACAATTGAAGCCTGAGAGGCAGCCCTGAAATTTATTAAAGAGACCCTGACATCTACTGTTTTGTTCTTGTCCTCCGTTTGCTTACCTCTTCTGCATATTATGCACCAGAAAAACATGTTCCATAGTCATTTGTAAAGAGCAGGGACTAATTATATAACTTTGGGAGAATCATTTTTCCTAGCTGAACCTGTTTTGCTATCAGTAAAATAGGAATAATATATTATGCTAGCTCCCTTACAAGATTGAGATGGAGAGGAAATTACTAGATGAAAATAGGGCTTCTAAAAGTAAAATAATTCCATATTAAAGTGACATTTACTTATAATTATGAGACTATAAATGATGATTCCTTACAATCAACTAAATTTTAATTTTAATCAGCTTATTCAACTATATATGTGCTCTAAGATTATCTCCTATCATATACGTTTTTCTACAGAAGAGTAACATATCTATTAATATATAAATGACAAAAATATTTCTACTCTGAAAATTCTCCTGTAGCTGTGAAAAACTATGTGAATAAGTAGTTGTGTCTGTCATTCTTTATAATCACTGTTATTGAGACCACCTCTATGTGAGATGCAGCAAAAATCATCCATTACATATCATTCGCAGCCCAGAGAATTGTTGTCACTGTAAAATACTGTCTTGATAAAAAAATCCTATTTCTAAAATTGAGGCAGGAGATTTTTATGAACCAAAAAAATAACACATATTCAAACAATCTTTCATAAATTATAAGACCTAAATAGAAAGAATACTTTTGGAGATAAAAGGAATGGAATCAAGATTACCAGACATATTTTCTGTAGCAGAAAAAGTAAAACATCCTTTTCTGTTTGAAACCAAATCAAGAAAATGTATGATTTTTGTATCACTGAGAGAATACTTTCATCATGTGCCCAGGTGAATAACTCTTTTGGAAGGAATAGAACCATTCAGAACACTAGAAAATAGTTGAAAATAATATCTTTCTTTACACCCTGGAAACTTTAAGGTCAAACCTTATTCAGTTGAAAGAAGCTTTTCCCTTCCTTGGAATTATGAGAAGAAAGCCCTTCTTTATGATGATTCTTTGTTTTATATCCTTTGATGCTCCAAAAAACAACAAAAGACATGTACACAGAAGGCTTAACTAACATATCTTTCAAGAATATTTGAGAGCACCTCGGAAGAATACTGCTACATAAGTTACCTGGTAACCAGGGCTCACTTGGTAGCAGCTACATTGTTTAATGTCATAGATCAGAAATATCCATAACTGTAGAGTTTCACTCACTTGTTTATTCACTAAACAAATACCTATTGAGTATCTACTGCATGCCCAGACTAGGAATGTATCCACAAACAGCATCCCTGCTCTTTTAGAAGAATCCAGTGCAAGAAGTAGGGAGTTAAGGGATACTTAATATGTGAGATAGTAATATGTGCTGTGAAGAAAAATGTAGCATAATAAAATAACTAAGGGAGGTTGTAGTGACCATGGTAGAGAATGTGCTTTCATATCCGATGGCCAGGGAAGATCCTCTGATAATGTGATATTTAAGCTGAGACCTGAAAGAAATAATAGAGTGAGCCAACCATCTCAGAGTACTCCAGGAAGAAGGGAGAGTAAGTCACAGTGGCCAACAATCTGAAGGCAGGAGTGTGCTTTCCCTTTGTGAAGACAATAAGGAGGCCATTGTAGATGGAAAAGAGAGAATGGAAGGGTGATGATCCTTGTAACATTAGATCATATAGTCCCTTGAAGGTCAAAGTAACGACTTTTGTCCTAATATGAGTGGGATGGGAGACACTGCAACATTTTAAGCAGAGGAGTGACACAATCCAGTTCACATTTTGAAATTAATTTGGAAGCCATGTGAAAAGTGTAGAGAAAAGTATGAGCAAAGAGACTGGCTAGAGGCTCTTGTAGTAATGCAGGTGAGAGGTGATATGACTTGGGTAGCAGGGAAGTAGGTGAAGACAGTACAACTGTCTAGATTTGCTGATGAATTAGAAGTGTGAAAAAAGTGGTCAACGATGATGGTAAGGCTTTGGCCTAGGCAATCAGAAGAACAAAGTTGCCATTTACTAAGAAGATGGATCTGAAAGTATACACAGAAAGTTAGGTGTCCCCAGAAAAAGAAAGATGAGACATAGCTTTTGTGATACAAAAGAAATCATTTCATTTTCTGTGATCTATGCCCTACCAGCTCCATTTGCCCAAGCATACTTTTTTTTAAAGATGTATTTATTTATTTAGAGAGATGGGGGAGGGGCAAAGGGAGAGGGAGAGAATCCCAAGCCAACTGACTCCTCAGGAGCACAGAGCCCAATGCAGGGCTCAGTCTCATGACCCTGAGATCAGGATCCAAGCCGAAAGCCAGAGTCTGAAGCTCAGCCGACTGAGCCACGCTAGGTGCCCCTGCACAAGCACACTTCTTGCAGAACTTTCTAGGAGGTATCAGAATTGCAAAAACTTCAGTAGTTAAAGATTTTAAGGGGACAAAGGGAATACAAAAACTAAGAGTTTCTACCAGGTCTGGAAATAACCCAACCATATCAGAGGCAATAAATCAGTGGTAAAAGCTCCCAGTGCTATTTCAAAACTAAGCAAGGCTGCATGCCTTACAGGAGATAACAAGCCTAAGACTCCACCCAGTTTATATCACCTCTGGGTGCATGCCCATAGCCCCTGCCCCTTGTCTCATTATAATGTTAAAATCTCTACCCAAGGAGGAGCATAAACCTCATTAACATAACATACAATGTGTATATGGGCATGTTTCCTTAAGATACATGTGCAGCCTTATGCCCACCTGTACATACAATGACAAAACTCCCCTTTCCAAATATTCATCTTAACCCTCAATAAAAGAAACTCGCTCACCCCTGCTCAGAGAGCCACAACTTTGGAAGTTACTCCCTGTGATCTCCTTATTTGCTGCAAATAAAATTTCATTTGTGTGACAACTCCACCTAGTATAGTTTCTATCTGTAACTCACCAAGGGGCAAACTCAGGTTAGTTCCTTTACAAAAGTAGCAGGTTCAGGGGCTGGGGGGGAGTGAAAGTTCAGTTTTGGAAATATTAAGTTTGAGATGCCTTTTCCACATGTAAATTTTAAAAGGCTGGAGATACAAATTGGTAGTTAGTGTTTAAAGAGACATAAGACCATGAGACTTGATGAGATCACCTGGGGAAGGAGTGTACAGAGAGAGAAGGAGATGTCCTAGGACTAAGCCCTAGGACACTACAACATTTAGAGGTTGGGAACATGAGGATGACTCAGCAAAGAGACTAAGAAGGAGTAACTTGTTCAAGGAAAACCAAGAGAACTGTGTCCTGGTAGCCAGAGGAATAGGTATTTCAAAGAAAATGAGTAATCAACTGTTGGTGGGAATGCAAACTGCTGCAGCCACTTTGGAAGACAGTGTGGAGGTTCCTCAAAAAGTTAAAAATGGAACTACCCTCTAATCTAGCAGTTCCACTACTATGTACTTACGCAAAGAACACAAAAATACTAGATCAAGGGGATACTTGCACCCCAATGTTTATAGCAGCATTGTCTACAATAGCCAAATTATGGGAACAGCCCAGTGTCCATTGACTTATGAATGGATAAAGAAGATGTGGTGTATATATATAAATTTAATTTATAAATTCCACATATGATTTAATTCATATAATAATTTATATAAATTCCACATATGAGTGAAATCATATAGTATTTGTCTTTCTCTGACTTATTTCACTTAGCATAATGCCCTCTAGTTCCATCCACATTTTTGCAAATGGCAAGACTTCAAAAAGAGTGAAATCTTGTCATTCGAAATAATGTTTTTTAAGACATTGGATACTAGGCAATGCAGGGCAGTGATCCCTAGGACACTGGCAACAAGTAGGTTAGCCCTATAGATGCTCCAGTTTACTGTCTTGAGAGAGTTTCTGGGCTGCAGCACCACAAGAAGGAAAACAGGACAGAGCGTGGTGGAATTGAAATGAGGCTGGGAGTCCAGGAAACTAAAAAAGCTACAGTTCACAGGAGAAGAACAACACAAAGAACTCCAAAAATCTTCATAAGATTGCCCTCAGTTTTTTAGCTGAGTCTTGATGAGACTATGCATGTAAGGAAGTTCCTGAGATTGGGGAAAGAGCTAATTGAAAGGAGAGTAGGGAACAGTATGTGCCACTCACAGAGGTCCAGGAATAGTGACCGTTCCCATCTGCCAGACTGGAAAATCTCACACTTCACAGAGCATCGAGTAAAGTAATCAGAAGTGTCTTGCCTCAGTGCTGTGGTTCCAACCTAACAAGTCTTAAAAGAAGAATCTGAAAGGCCAAATTCCTAATAGCTGCATTTCAGAACTGAAAAATATGCAGCACCCACTGAGGTAAAATCAACAATAAATGTCATACAATAAAAAATTACCAGGCATGGAAAAAAGCTTATAAATACAGCCATAATGAGGAGAAAAATTAAATATCAGACTAGATTCTGAACTGGTACAATTGCTAGAATTAGCAAATAAAGACATTAAAACAGATACTATAATTGCATTCCAGGTATTCAGGCATGGGTGATTTAAAAACAAGTTGCAAATCAAACCTCTATAGATGGAAACTGTAATGCATGTGATCAAAAATAACATGGAGTGAATTAAAAGCTGATTAGACAGTGTAGAAAAGATTAGTGAACTTGAAGGCATAGCAAGAAAAGTACTATACAAAAGAAAACACATAAAGAAAAAAATAAAATCTTATAAAGGATTATTCTATCAGTATCAGAGAGATGAACATTCTGAGTATAAGAGACAGGATAGGAAGTTGTAATAGGGAAAAGGAGATCGAAAACATTTGCCTTAGAGAGTACGGGTCCATGGGGCCAAACTCTGGCTGGGAGGTTAAAATAAAATTCTTGAATAAACTTGGGTGCTTCATTGTAGGAAGGGCAAAGAGTAACTCTTTCTGAATTTTATTTTGTATTTTGCAATTTATTATTTATTTAGATGTTTAAGTTCTTGCACTAGGATTTTACAAACTGGTGAACACTGACAAATTACATCTCCCACAGAATTATAACCACACTTGCACACACAGTATAAATACATGGTTGAACAAACATTAATTTACATCACCATTTTATCAATTACATAGTAAAACTAATGACTAAGTATCTATATATTAAATTGCACAACATAAAAGACATACATAATATTAGACGTCTGCTCAACTTATTAGCAGAAGCCCACTTGTTTTTTTTTTGCAAAAGTGGTTGGGAAGATAAGGGGAAAAGTCACACTTCAAACAAAAATAATAATTGATGAACAACTTCCAGTAGGTACAGAAAATTCTAAGAATTTCAGAAATTTGATGGTTGAAAATTATTTTAAGCATGATGACTGCATCTCTGCCTTTTAGAAAATATTCAGTACATTAAAGGGCATATCATACATGTTCTGCACAAAACTAAGGCAACATTTTATGAAAAATATTTAATATCCCTTCCCATTCTTCTCAGATCCCCCCCCCATTAAGTGGTACCCTGAAGTGCAAACATTAAATTATAGGCTAATGTTAAGGCTTTTTTGTCGGGGGTCATTAAAGACACGTGCTCCTGTACAATGCAGATTTTCAAAATGGAGGTTTTTCATAACACAAAAGGAGATTTATGTACAGGCTTTAAATAACCGACATAAGATTTGATTAAAAATCCAACAAAAATCAATGGTGCAAACCTGATGTGAACTGGTACAGCTCTGAGAGAGGCAAACATACAGTGAACAGGAAAATAACCATATAACCATGTACTTTCAGTGTTTGAATGACTGAAGAAATAAACCACATAAGGTCTAGAATGTTCATAGTTCGTAGGATTTTAGTTTTGTATGTATTGAAAATATGGGAGTATCATGTTGGAGATTTTGGCACCTAATATCCCTAAGTTCTAATACTTTGATAAGATTCTAGCATGAGAATAGATTTAAAGAAGACTTATAACTCAATTATGTATGATTTCAGGAAAGGCACATTCGATTGGTACAAATAAGTACATTTAAAATGCTACACAGTAAGAATCTTTTGGTAAGTATCCAATAAGTTGACTGTAACTGAATTTATCAGTCTGTTTAAGGTGGCATTGGTTAGACTGTATAAGAATAAGAAATCTCATGTTCTTGTATGTGACTTCCACAGGTCTGGGCAGTTTACTCAAATATTTAGTTAAAAACGAGGGGCGGAGCAAGATGGCGGAGGAGTAGGAGACCTGGATTTCATCTGGTCTCAGGAATTCAACTGAATAGGGATCAAACCATTCTGAACACCTACGAACTCAACAGGAGATCGAAGATAAGAATAGTAACAACACTCTGAACAGAAAACCGACCACTTACTGGAAGGTAGGAAGAGCGGAGAAGTGAATCCAAGGCGATATTCGGGAGGATAGACGGTGGGGGAGGGGGCCTCCGTCAGCTGCTTCTGGCAAGTGATAGAGCCGCGGAGCACAAAATCGGAACTTTTAGAAGTCGGCTCCGGTGAGGGACGTCGCTCCAGTGGCTAAGTGGGGGATGGAACCCTCGCGGGACAGTGTGGTCTCAGGACCCTCGGGGTCACAGAAAGACCGGGGGTGCCTGAGTGCGGCAGAGCTCCCAGGTATCAGAGCGGGGAAGCTGGCTGCAGAGACAGAGCCGAGGCGCGGGCTCTCAGCTCAGGGTTGCCATAAACTGTGATCTGCAGCCCAGTCGGGCCACTGATCCTCCAGCAGGGACCCAACAAGTGACAGAGCCAGGGAGACTCCCCTTCCTCCCCCAGGAGGAGCGGCACAGAAGCGCACCGCAGGGATCTGCTGGGTTTGGAGACTCCACACGGGGTCGGGTGCCAGAGATAGAAATGCTCGATCACAGGACGGGTGAGCACGGAGTGCGGCCGGAGACCGGGGAGATGGGAGTGACTGCTTTTCTCTGGGGGCACACTGAGGAGTGGGGCCCCGAGTTCCTTTTTTTCTTTTTTCTTTTTCTTTTTAAATCTTCTTCTTTCTTTTTAAAAACAACTTCTTATCAATTCCTTTTATAAAATCTTTTATAATTTTCATCTTTACAGTCATCTTCCATCCCTTCATTGTATCAGCCCTTATTTTGTACATATATAAGTCTTTCTTCCTTTAAAATTTTACCAGGCACTTTCTTCTAACAGACCAATATAGGCCCAAAAGCTAGTGTGTGGCACTGATCTATGCACTAGCCTGATCATATTTGATCATATTCTGTTTTTTTTTTGTTTTGTTCTGTTTTTGTTTGTTTTTATCTTTTTCTTTTTCCTTTTTTTTTTTTTTTTCTCTTCTTTCTTTCCCTTTCTTGTCTCCTGGTTTCAGGTCTTTTCTGATTTTTATAGAGTATATTTGCTGGAGACATTGTTAACCTCTTAGCATTCTGTTATCTCATTCATCTAGTCTCCTCTGGACAAAAAGACAAGACGAAAAAAATCACCTCAGCAAAAAGAACAAGAGGTAGTACTGTCTGCCAGGGACCTACTCAATATGGACATTAGTACGATGTCAGACCTAGAGTTCAGAGTCATGACTTTAAAGATACTAGCTGGGCTTGAAAAAAGCGTGGAAGTTATTAGAGAAACGCTTTCTGGAGAAATAAAAGAACTAAAATCTAACCAAGTCAAAATCAAAAAGGCTATTAATGAGGTGAAATAAAAAATGGGGGCACTAACTGCTAGGATAAATGAGGCAGAAGAGAGGATCAGCGATATAGAAGACCAAATGATGGAAAATAAAGAGGCTGAGAAAAAGAGAGATAAACAACTAGAGGATCACGAGGGCAGAATTCGAGAGAGAAGCGATACGATAAGATGAAACCACATAAGAATAATTGGGATCCCAGAAGAAGAAGAAAGAGAGAGAGGGGCAGAAGGTATATTGGAGCAAATTATAGCAGAGAACTTCCCTAATGTGAGGAAGGAAACAGGCATCAAAATCCAGGAGGCACACAGAACCCCTCTCAAAATCAATAAAAATAGGTCAACACCCCGACATCTAATAGTAAAACTTACGAGTCTCAGAGACAAAGAGAAAATCCTGAAAGCAGCTTGGAAGAAGAGATATGTAACCTACAATGGTAGAAACATTAGATTGGCAACAGACCTATCCACAGAGACCTGGCAGGCCAGAAAGGACTGGCAAGATATCTTCGGAGCACTAAGCGAGAAAAATATGCAGCCAAGAATACTATATCCAGCTAGGCTATCATTGAAAATAGAAGGAGAGATAAAAAGCTTCCAGGACAAACAAAAACTAAAGGAATTTGCAAACACGAAACCAGCCCTACAAGAAATATTGAAAGAGGTCCTCTAAGCAAAAAGAGAGCCTAAAAGCAGCATAGATCAGAAAGGAACACAGACAATATACAGTAACAGTCACCTTACAGGCAATACAATGGCACTAAACTCATACCTTTCAATAGTTGCCCTGAATGTAAATGGGCTCAATGCCCCAATCAAAAGACACAGGCTATCAGATTGGATTAAAAAACAAGACCCATCAATATGCTGTCTGCAAGAGACTCATTTTAGACCCAAAGACACCCCAACATTGAAAGTGAGGGGGTGGAAAACCATTTACCATGCTAATGGACACCAAAAGAAAGCTAGGGTGGCAATCCTTATATCAGACAAATTAGATTTTAAAACAAGGACTGTAATAAGAGATGAAGAAGGACACTATATCCTACTTAAAGGGTCTATCCAACAAGAAGATCTAACAATTGTAAATATCTATGCCCCTAACATGGGAGCAGCCAATTTTATAAGGCAATTAATAACAAAAGCAAAGAAACACATGGACAACAATACAATAATAGTGAGGGACTTTAATACCCCCCTAACTGAAATGGACAGACCATCTAAGCAAAAGATCAACAAAGAAATAAAGACTTTAAATGACACACTGGACCAAATGGACTTTACAGACATATTCAGAACATTCCATCCCAAAGCAACGGAATACCCATTCTTCTCTAGTGCCCATAGAACATTCTCCAGAATTGATCACATCCTAGGTCACAAATCAGGTCTCAACCGGTACCAAAAGATTGGGATCATTCCCTGCATATTTTCAGACCACAAGTCTTTGAAACTAGAACTCAATCACAAGAGGAAAGTTGGAAAGAACTCAAATACATGGAGGCTAAAGAGCATCCTACTAAAGAATGAATGGGTCAACCAGGAAATTAAAGAAGAACTAAAAAATTCATGGAAACCAAGGAAAATGAAAACACAACTGTTCAAAATCTTTGGGATACAGCAAAGGCAGTCCTGAGAGAAAAGTATATAGCAATACAAGCCTTTCTCAAGAAACAAGAAAGGTCTCAAATACACAACCTAACCCTATACCTAAAGGAGCTGGAGAAAAAAACAGCAAATAAATCCTAAACCCAGCAGGAGAAGAGAAATAATAAAGATCAGAGCAGAAATCAATGAACTAGAAACCAAAAGAACAGTAGAACAGATCAACGAAACTAGGAGCTGGTTCTTTGAAAGACTTAACAAGATTGATAAACCCCTGGCCAGACTGATTAAAAAGAAAAGAGAAATGACCCAAATCAACAAAATCATGAATGAAAGTGGAGAGATCACAACCAACACCAAAGAAATACAAACAATTATAAGAACATATTATGAGCAACTCTATGCCAGCAAATTAGATAACCTGGAAGAAATGGGTGCATTCCTAGAGATGTATCAACTACCAAAATTGAACCAGGAAGAAATAGAAAACCTGAACAGACCCAAAGCCACTAAGGAAATGGAAGCAGTCATCAAAAATCTCCCAACAAAGAAAAGCCCAGGGCCAGATGGCCCCCAGGGGAATTCTACCGAACATTTAAAGAAGAATTAATACCCATTCTCCTGAAACTGTTCCAAAAAATAGAAATGGAAGGAAAACTTCCAAACTCATTTTATGAGGCCACCATTACCTTGAACCCAAAGCCAGACAAAGACCCCATCAAAAAGGAGAATTACAGACCAATATCCTTGATGAACATGGATGCAAAAATTCTCACCAAAATACTAGCCAATAGGATCCAACAGTACATTAAAAGGATTATTCACCATGACCAAGTGGGATGTATCCTTGGGCTGCAAGATTGGTTCAACATCCGCAAATCAATCAACGTGATACAATACATTAACAAACGAAAGAACAAGAATCATATGATCCTCTCAATAGGTGCAGAAAAAGCATTTGACAAAGTACAGCATCCTTTCTTGATCAAAACTCTTCAGAGTATAGGGATAGAGGGTACCTACCTCAATATCATAAAAGCCATCTATGAAAAACCTACAGCGAATATCATTCTCAATGGGGAAAACCTGAGAGCTTTTCCCCTAAGGTCAGCAACACGGCAGGGATGTCCACTATCACCACTGCTATTCAACATCGTATTAGAAGTCCTAGCCACAGCAATCAGACAACAAAAAGAAATCCAAGGCATCCAAATCGGCAAAGAGGAAGTCAAACTCTCACTCTTTGCAGATGATATGATACTGTATGTGGAAAACCCAAAAGACTCCACCCCAAAACTGCTAGAACTCATACAGGAATTCAGTAAAGTAGCAGGATATAAAATCAATGCACAGAAATCAGTGGCATTCCTATACACCAACAAGACAGAAGAGAGACAAATCAAGGAGTCGATCCCATTTACAATTGCACCCAAAACCATAAGATACCTAGGAATAAATTTAACCAAAGAGGCAAAGGATCTGTACGCAGAAAACTATAAAATACTCATGAAAGAAATTGAAGAAGACACAAAGAAATGGAAAAACGTTCCATGCTCATGGATTGGAAGAACCAACATTGTGAAGATGTCAACGCTACCTAGAGCAATCTACACATTCAATGCAATCCCCATCAAAATACCTCCACCTTTTTCAAAGAAATGGAACAAATAATCCTAAAATTTGTATGGAACCAGAAGAGACCCCGAATAGCCAGAGGAATATTGAAAATGAAAAGCAAAGCTGGCAGCATCAGAATTCCGGACTTCCAGCTCTATTACAAAGCTGTCATCATCCAGACAGTATGGTACTGGCACAAAAACAGACACATAGATCAATGGAACAGAATCGAGAGCCCAGCAATGGACCCTCAACTCTATGGTCAACTAATCTTTGACAAAGCAGGAAAGAATGTCCAATGGAAAAAAGACAGTCTCTTAAACAAATGGTGTTGGGAAAATTGGACAGCCACATGCAGAAGCATGAAACTGGACCATTTCCTTACACCACACACAAAAATAGACTCCAAATGGTTGAAAGACCTAAACGTGAGACAGGAGTCCATCAAAATCCTAAAGGAGAACACAGGCAGTAACCTCTTCGACCTCAGCCGCAGCAACTTCTTCCTAGAAACATCGCCAAAGGCAAGGGAAACAAGGGCAAAAATGAACCATTGGGATTTCATCAAGATAAAAAGCTTTTGCACAGCAAAAGAAACAGTCTACAAAACCAAAAGAC
Source organism: Eumetopias jubatus (assembly GCF_037043125.1). NCBI lineage: Eukaryota > Metazoa > Chordata > Mammalia > Carnivora > Otariidae > Eumetopias > Eumetopias jubatus. The sequence continues at coordinate 37,691,055 of NW_028274813.1, read as the reverse complement.
AACCGACAGAATGGGAGAAAATATTTGCAAATGACGTATCAGATAAAGACTAGTATCCAAAATCTATAAAGAACTTATCAAACTCAACACCCAAAGAACAAATAATCCAATCAAGAAATGGGCAGAAGATATGAACAGACATTTTTCCAAAGAAGACATCCAAACGGCCAACAAACACATGAAAAAGTGCTCAACATCGCTAGGCATCAGGGAAATCTAAATCAAAACCTCAATGAGATACCCCCTCACACCCGTCAGAATGGCTAAAATTAACAAGTCAAGAAATGACAGATGTTGGCGGGAATGCGGAGAAAGGGGAACCCTCCTACACTGTTGGTGGGAATGCAAGCTGGTGCAGCCACTCTGGAAAACAGTATGGAGGTTCCTCAAACAGTTGAAAATAGAGCTACCATATGATCCAGCAATTGCACTACTGGGTATTTACCCCAAAGATACAAATGTAGGGATCCGAAGGGGTACAGGCACCCCAATGTTTATAGCAGCAATGTCCACAATAGCCAAACTGTGGAAAGTGCCAAGATGTCCATCGACAGATGAATGGATAAAGAAGAAGTGGTATATATACACAATGGAATATTATGCAGCCATCAAAAGGAATGAGATCTTGCCATTTGCAACGACGTGGTTGGAACTGGAGGGTGTTACACTGAGTGAAATAAGTCAATCAGAGAAAGACATGTATCATATGACCTCACTGATATGAGGAATTCTTAATCTCAGGAAACAAACTGAGGGTTGCTGGAGTGGTGGGGGGTGGGAGGGATGGGTTAGCCTGGTGATGGGTATTAAAGAGGGCACATTCTGCATGGAGCACTGGGTGTTATGCACACACAATGACTCATGGAACACTACATCAAAAACTAATGATGTAATGTATGATGATTAACATAACAATAAAAAATTATTTAAAAATATGTAGTTAAAAACAACCAATAGCATTATGGAAGAATTTTAAAAATTGAATACAGAAATGATATAAAGATACTGGTCTGTTTCAATATACTCCACATGAAATTCTCAGTGCTTTGAGTATGAAGCCGGAGGTAATACAAAATGAAATGAACTTCCTAACCAGAAGCAGCAATCCTTCAGTTCAGTAACACTGAGGTAATAGATAGGAAGCCTGCTGAGGCTTACCCCATCTAGGTCACAACTTTTGACAAATGTTCCACAGATTTCAATTCAACACTCTGAGTCCAGGTTAACTGCTCTTCTGGGGCTTGTGAGTGGAGTAGTGATAAACTTCTACAGTTTACTGTCTACATAGGGGCCATGCTGTGCCTGACAGTAGTCCCTGCTGCCCTTCAGAAACTCCATAAACATGACCAAGAAAGGATTATGTTACTCAGTCAGGACTGTGGTCTAATCATACACCTAGACTCTGGGTGACAGGAGCACAGCAGGTGGCAGAGCTCTACCAGGCAGTGAGTGGCCCCGAAGACAGCTTGGTGCCAGTTGGCCCACAGCGTAGAGAGCCAATATGTATGCTGAGGCCAAGTGGTTATCTTTTTTTTTTTTTAATTCAAGTAGGTTCAGTTCCTAAAATTTTTCGTCATTAATGTGGTTTTTAATTCCTTCATTTTCCAGATTTTCCTTCTTTGAATAAAAGATAACCCAGAGGTTAACCCAGATAACCCTGTGGACTGCTTCCCCACCCACTTTTCTGTTACATTCAGCACACTGACTCTCCACAGTTCCTGCTAAGGTAAGGACAACAAGAGAACGTTCTTGCTAAAGTAATGCCATCAAGAGAAAAAGACTTGATGGATAGAGGCAGAATGTTTGTATGTGGTTTGCAGGGAGAAACGTATGGATGCATATGCAGTTGGGTAGGTGTGTCTGTTATCTGCTGCTCAGGATTACTACAGTCTCTGTTTCCAAGGGGTAAATCAGAACTTCCTGACCCTAACCTCTTCACTAACTTCTCTTACTTTCAGAGTAAAATTCAGTTTTTACCATGGGTTACATCGTCTTAGCCACTGCCTGCGTTTCCACCCTCATCTGCCTTTTATCCTTTCCACATTCACTCTGTGCTCTAGCAATTCCAAGATGCATGCTCTCCTACTTCTGTCCATTTTTTTTTTTTTTAAAGGCTGGTTGAGAGTTAAAGCCTGGATTCTCTCGAGAGTCCAAGCTCTTTCCATCTTATCTAGCCTCCTTCTTGCTAATTGGAATCTGATGACAGTATATGGCTAGCTTTAGAGGCCATCCTAAAAGTGATATACCCACTTCTTTGTACCATGAGTACAGGAAAATAGGAAAGAATATGCCTTTAAGTTCGGAGCCATCTGCCTCACTTACTGACTCCCAAGAGAGAATGTCAGTTCCCAGGCCACTCTGTGGCCTTTCCAGTTCTGGGATTATTGAGTTCCTGCTGACGATTTCTGCTCCAAAGCCTGCTTTTAGCAATGCGGAGTTCTCTAGTCGATGGAATCCGTATGTTTAAAAATGCTGCATTCCCTCTATTCTAAAAATACTTCCTGACAGTTCTCATCATCTAAAAGCCCCTTGGATAAATTAACCCAGATGTACATCGTTGAATTGATAGGATCTGTCTGACTAGGAAATTTTCACATGGGTGTAAAATTCCAGAGATTGAAGATAAATGAGATGACTTGTATAATATTTTGAGCTTTGTGGACAAAAACTGCTATATACATCTAAGGCGTAGTAGAATGATAGTAGAAAAAAAATGGGGGGAACTTAAGAGAACTACCAATCAAACAGGAAAGCAAGTCAGCTCACTAGCTTGCAGTCAGGTTGGTAAGAAAGAACTGAATTTCGATGTTAAAGGACCCATGATCTGGGTGAACGTTTCTCAAACTTTTCCCTTTGTTTTTTCCATGGACTTCCTGTGTATTCTGCAAGTTCAATGAAGAAAAGCAGAAGGAAAAACATTCATTTTCTCTATGTGTTGGTGTCATAAAGTTTCCTAAATTAGCAAGAAAGTCAAGGGGTTATAAATTATCCCTCTTCTTTAATGACTTGTTTTCTTCCTCCTTCTCCCCCTCAAGTGACATTTAGATTCCCTGATAGAATTCAAGGGCACTGCCTCATTCTCATCCCACTCCAGATACCCTTTCTGCCCAAGGGCAGACAACTAAGATGGGAGGGGTTCCGGAAATCCTTTTCCCTCCCACTTCTTCAGACTAACCTCAGAGTAACAAATGTCACCCTTACCCTAATTCTGTGGACCGCATCCCTGCCCACTTTCCTGTTACATTCAGCACACTGACTCTCCATGTTCTTGCTAAGTAATGCCATCAGTAATGTTTTTCTCTTGCCTCTTCCCACTTGTCCCTCAGGGGGACAGACCAACATCATGGCGGCTATCACACTATTTCAAAATGGGGCAGATATGTTTTAGGAAATACGGTTACTGCACCATGTAAGCCTGAAAGCATATATATCCCACTTCTCTAGGGAGAGTGTGGCTACCCCACAACCTCTCCAGAGCTGCATCTCCTTTTATCTCTGCATGCTTCTGAGACACCCATCTGATATCTGTTCCCTCTTTTGCTCTGGGGGAGTGGGTAGATAGATAGGGGCCACTTGAAGCTATTGAGGTTTGGGAATCCTAGTGTTCACAACTTATAAACTTTGAAATTTTGTTATTAGTCACAATTCGTCAGTCCCTTTGTAATCTTAGATTTCTATTTTCCAAAAGTCTAGACTATACAAAAAACCCAAAAAACAACAAAAAACCATTTCTGTCTATTTTTTACTTTTTAGTTTAGTTCTAGTATACTTAAAATTCAGGACACTCCTGTTGGGATACTAATTGTAAATATTTTAATATCTTTTCCATTAAAAGCCTCTAAATTACTATCTCAGAGACCTGGAAACTGAGCCAGACATTAACATATTCAAATGAGGAAGTCAGAAAGAAATGCATTGTTTGCACGAAGAACTACATGCATTAAAAAATATCTATGGTTTGCATATTTCTATAAATACACAAAAAGGACTTACAGCATCACATTGAAGCACAGTAGGGGGGAAATCCTGTAAAGTTTCAGTGAGCAGTGTATGAGAAATGAAAAATAATTGGATAAAGTTAGCATTTCTAAATTTAAGATACGTATTATGCAATAGATAGTCACTTAATGGGCTGTTATTCTGTGCTTTAGTGGGCGACAAATAAAAGGACGTTATATGACCTATGACTGTGTTTATTGCCATGTAACAAATCACCCCAAGACTTTGTGGTTTAAAACATCAACAGTCAGGGTGCCTGGATGGCTGTCAGTTAAGCGTCTGCCTTTGGCTCAGGTCCTGATCTCAGGGTCCTGGGATTGAGCCCCACATTGGGCTCCCAGCTCAGCAGGGAGCCTGCTTCTCTCTCTTACTGTCTCTCTCAAATAAATAAATAAATAAATAAATAAAATCTTCAAAAAAAATTTTAAATAAAACATCAACAATCATGTTATCATCATCTCTTGTGGTCTCTGGTCTTAGAACTTTGGGAGAGCCTGGACTGGACCCCAGTTCAAGGTCTCTCATGTAGTAGCTGTCAGACCAAGGCTGGAAATGGAACAGTGAAGAGTTAGAACATCAAGGGATTGGCAAGGCCTCTCTCTATCACCATGTGGCCCCAGACCTTCTCCATGTTGTCTGGTTGTGTGAGTTAATTGAGGCTTCCCCACAGCTCTGGTGAGCTCAAGGCAGTTGGACTGCTTACATGGTAGCTCCGGGCTCCAGTGTGAAAGTACTGGTGAACAAGCAGAAGCCTTTTATGAACTAGCCTCTGTAGTTACATAACATCATTTCTGTCCTAATCACACCACTTCTAAGATTTACAGGAAGGGAGTACAGACCCCATTTCTCAGTGGGAGCAGTGTCCAATAATGCGGGGCCATATTTTAAAATCTCCACATTCTGTACTTTGGCCAAAAATTATTTTCATTATTTCCACATTCAAAAAACAGTCACTTTCTCCTAATAGTTCCCACAGCTTTGATCTCATGATAGCATCAGGCTCAGGGCTGGTTTCCAGCAACTCATTACAGACAGGCATGAGGTTCCCTGGGCTAGTTTAGTTGGACCCATCTCCTCAAGCATCATTCCTCTCAATTTTAAGATGTGCAAATTAAGATTAAAAGATACTTGCCTCCCATACATCCTGTATACAATGTTGGGGTAGGCATAGGATAGATACACACCTATTAAAAAGAGGAAGTGGCACAACTATTCAGAAGGGATGGTGGTGGAAATGAGAGGCACAAAAGTCGCTGGTATAGAGCAATTTTTTTTTTAATTGAAGTATAGTTGACATACAGTGTTACATACAGTGGTCTCAGGCATGCAACAGAGTGATTTGCCAAGTCTCTGTGTTGTGCTATGCTCACCACAAATGTAGCTACCATCTGAGACACAGCAGTTTTGAAACCTAGCCAGGCACATGTTTCTAGTTCCTTGATTAGGAGCCAGTTCTCCCTGGGATTGATTCTCCAGAGTTCTTAGTTCCATCTTGTGTGAACATGGTTCTGTCACTGAGTGATTATCCTTCCTTTCCCATAAAAAAGACTGTGTATGCAACTAAGTCATTTTCTCAGACTCTCTCCTGCCTGTAGGGGTTCAGAGATCCAGATGCTATTTTGCATTTTGTATTGTCTTTGTCCTGTTCTGTCCACACTGATACAACTACTTTAAAAATGATATGGGCTTTCTGTGTACTAATTTGTAATTATCTCATTAGATAGAGATCAGACTCACAAATCTTTTTGAGATAACCTCTTTTTTACCTTGTGTTCCCTGTGGGGCTTTTATGGAAAAATTCTCCTAAGTTTCACAGGGACCTGTTGTTTAACAGGGGTGGGGGGTGTCTGCCAGGCATGCTCTTAAAATACTTAGAAGGCTTTTTTTTTTTTGGTCTGTTTGAAAGGATCTGTGCAGCACAAAGTTAAATTTTTCTCATGTCTTAACAAGGAATCTTATAGGTCTTTCCCCTGAAGATATTTCTTAATTTGAACATTGTCTTTTATTTTATTTTTGCTATTTGGAGAAACTGGGAATAAGAAGTGATCTTATTTTAGAACCCAGCAAGCACTGGATCCTTTATATTTCCTCCAAATTTTACTTGAAAATCAAGCAATTCCTTTTTATAATTCATCTGTCTATGCCTCTGACCTATCATACATGGTTAAAAGAGCTTACACTTCCAGTACTTGGCCCCAAAACCTTAGCCAGATCCATCAGCTCATGAGGTATATTCTCTATTTTCAGTAGTACCATAATTAAGAGTTTTGTTAAACATTCTGCCACCACATGAAATGAATCTCTTTTCCTCCAGCTTCGAATAACATTTTTCTCAATTTCCTTTAAGCCCTTGTGAACAACTTCATTGAGGGCTGTCCAGGTTCCATTTACCATCTCCTCAAGTCTACTCAGTTTCCCCTGTCACTCACCCAAAGCCAGTGTCAGCTGTTTTATTTTTATTTTGTGTGTGTGTGTTGGATCTATCTCTTTAATGTTAAGGAAAAGTATTTTTTAAACTTTTTTGAGGATAGTTGATGCACAATGTTACATTAATCTCAGGTGTACAACATAGTGATTCAACTTTTCTATGTGCTGTGCTCTGCTCACCACAGGTGTAGCTGCCATCTGTCACCATACAACACTATTACAGTACCATTGACTCTATTTCCTATGCTGTACTTTTCATCCCTGTGACTTATTCATTCTACAACTGGAATCCGGTTTAGGTTTGTGTTACAGATACAGTCCACTTCGAGACACCAAATTTTGTTCTGATTCTCCCTTACTGTATGAAAAAATAACTGAAAATGTAATGGCTTAATAACAGCAATCATTTTGTCATGTCTCACCATTTCTGTGGGTCAGGAATTCTCAAAGGACCTGCAGTACCATGGTGAATTCATGAAGTTGCACTTGGACAGTGGCTGGAGCTGGAAGAGCAGGGAGCTGAAGTGGCTGGTGGCCTGCTAGGCCTCGCTCATGCAGTCTCAGGGCTTCTCCCTAGGATTTCTGCCTATGGGCTGTTAGTCCTTCCTCATAGCATGGCCCCCTCAGGGCTCTTGTACAAGCATGCCCCCAGTGAGCAAGACAGTAACTCTATTTCCTTTTGTGACCACTTGCCATCATTTCCCTGTAGTCACAAATTCTCCCAAATTAAGGGGAGAGGACATAGATGGATCCCACCTCTCAATGAATTTGGGACTGTTTTAAAACTGCCATGATGACTTTGGCTTATTTTAATCATACTTTTAAAATAAGGTCTTAAGTTTCTTAACCATGAAGTCTGAGTTTCCTACAAAAATTCTCCAGGAATCCAATTCTTACCTTGGCATGAAAGTACTGTGGTACTAATTTGAATAGCTGTATCATGGGCTTTTAAGCACCAGATAACATGGTAGATGGGTGTCTTAACCACCTCCTCTTTGGCCTTCCTGCTTTCCTAAAACAACAGCTTGGACAAGACTCCAAAGGTCCAACTTCCCTGTAAGTGAAATCTTTCTCTTCTGCTCAGTTAGTCCCTATTTCTGACCATTGCCTCTTAAAACAAGGGATATTTTTTTTTCCTTTTTTTTATTATGTTATGTTAATCACCGTACATTACATCATTAGTTTTTGATGTAGTGTTTCATGATCCATTGTTTGCGTATAACACCCAGTGCTCCTTGGGGAGTCTGGGTGGCTCAGTCGTTAAGCGTCTGCCTTCGGCTCAGGTCATGATCCCAGGGTCCTGGAATCGAGCCCCACATTGAGCTCCCTGCTCAGCGGGAAGCCTGCTTCTCCTTCTCCCGCTCCCCCTGCTTGTGTTCCCTCTCTTGCTGTGTCTCTCTCTGTCAAACAAATAAATAAAATCTTTAAAAAACAAACAAACAAACAAACAAAAACACCCAGTGCTCCATTCAGTACATGCCCTCTTTAATACCCATCACCAGGCTAACCCATCCCCCCACCTCCCTCTCCTCTAGAACCCTCAGTTTAAAACAAGGGATATTTTAAATCAATTACACTAAATGATATGATCTTTGAGCAACCTGACCTTCTGCTCTGAAGAGTGTTTCTATTTACACAATTGACTTCCTTGCCCCTATGAAGGACCTGAAATTGAAGTCATTTCATTATATCTATCCCTCAGCGTAAATATTTCATTGGAGTTATGTGTTCATTATAACAGGTGAAAGAGGACATTATGCCTGCTTGATAATAACAGGTTTTAAGCAATCCCGATGGCTGTGAAATGCCCATAATCTTGATCTTATTTCTGCTAAGGGAACACAAAACATCAACATACAAATGAAAAGGCTTATCAAAACACTTGGTCATCAAGAAAAAATTTTGCTTTTTTTCTTCTGGTCATTTTTATTTGAAAAGCTGACCAGAGTTTCAGGCTTTCATATGAAAATAAAGCATTCAAATAGTTGAAGTACTGCTTAGTTTTTAAAAACAGTTTTTAAATGGCGTGTCATTACATAAAACTCTTGGGTTAAATGTACTTTTCAACTTAATTTCACTACCTATCATCCATCACCATCATTTTGGTATCATAATAGGTGCACAGACTATGAATTTAAAGTGAAGATTCTTGTCTTGAATTTTATTCTTTTAATGAGCACACACTTTAATTTTCACTTGATAGCTTAATAAGATTGGCCAGACCCAGATCTACCTGGACATTTAATTAGGGGCTAAATAAAGTCTTCCATGACTCTGACTTTCTCACACTATATAAAATAAGAAAAATCTAGGTAGTTTAAGTCAGAGGAATTGGCATTTTAGAAGATCTTTATCTTTCTTATTCAAAAGTTACTTAACTCTAAAATACTCTTTTTTGTGTGAAAATTTTCAATTATTTATTAAAAGACTTAAAATTAACAAAAGTACAAAATTTGGGGCAGATTTGAGTTATGTAACTGTCCCAGACCTCTTCTTCAAATATCCTAAAACCAAAAGCTGAAAAATACATAAATAATGCATCCTTATTGCTAGCATTGTCTGATTGTAGTTTTATAAATCCATAGCTATATTACAGTAGTAACCAATAGCACATGTACGATATAATTATTTTCCTTACTTGAAGTTTTGTATATTTCTTTTTTTTTTTTTTTAAGATTTCATTTATTTGACAGGGAGAGACACAGGCAGAGAGGGAATAGAAGCAGGGGGAGAGGGAGAAGAAGCCTTCCCGCAGAGCAAGGAGCCCAATGTGGGACTCCATCCCAGGACCCTGGGATCATGACCTGAGCCGAAGGCAGACACTTAATAACTGAGCCACCCAGGCACCCTCTTTTTTTTTTTGATGTTGTGTTCCATGATTCATTGTTTGCATATCACACCCAGTGCTCCATTCAATACGTGCCTTCTTTAGTACCCATCACCAGGCTAACCCATCCCCCCACCCCCCTCCCCTCTAGAACCCTCAGTGTCCATAGTCTCTCATGGTTTGTCTCCCCCTCCGATTTCGCCCCCTTCATTTTTCCCTTCCTACTATCTTCTTTTTTTTTAACATATAATGTATTATTTGTTTCAGAGGTACAGATCTGTGATTCAACAGTCTTACACAATTCACAGCGCTTACCATAGCACATACCCTCCCCAGTGTCTATCACCCAGCCACCCATCCCTCCCATCCCCCACCACTCCAGCAACCCTCATTTTGTTTCCTGAGATTAAGAATTCCTCATATCAATGAGGTCATATGACACTCTAAAATACTCTTAGTTCACACTCATCACATTCTTCAACTCATCAGGTGCACAAGGTTGTATAGTATGGCCTCTTATCTCAGTATTTTGTATTAGCAAATAGAAGCTACTGATGAATGTTAGTAGGTATAATTAATTACATAAAGGATAAAACATAAAGAAAATACATTGCTATTACCAGCTTCTCTTAGCCTTATGGCCTGTTTTGTTAACTGGAGCCCCACTTGGCACAGTTGTCTTTACTCTTTACCTAAAACTAAGTTAAAGCAATTCTATGAAAAGAGGTAGTTTCTACCTAGAAAATGAGGCAGGAACTTAATAGAAGTTAAGTGCTGCTTCTTCTACAATGTAAGAAAGAACCAATATATGCAGACTATGATCTGATTGATTGATTGATTCATTCATTCATTCATTCATTCATCCAACAAATATCACATATTATAAGTCATGTGCCATGCAGAGAGGACCTTCTATATGTGCTTATCCTGACTTTTAGCAAGTACAAAGATTTTATTTTCTTTATTTAGGACAAATGAGAGATTAGACAAGCTGTGGATTTTGATTGACTTCCAGATAATCCTGGAAGAAAAACTCAAGAAGAATGGCTGTCTTTGTTTGTTTGTTTGCTTCAAGTTTTTATTTAAATTCTAGTTGGTTAACATATAGTGTAATATTGATTTCAGGAGTAGAATTTAGTGATTCATCACTTAAGAATGGCTGTCTTTTGGGGCACCTGGGTGGCTCAGTCGGTTAAGCGTCCAACTCTTAATTTTGGCCCAGGTCATGATCTCAGGGTTATGAGATCAAGACAGAAAACTGGACGTGGATGAGAACAAGGACAAACTGCAACCTGAAAGGATGGAAGAAGACATGGAATGGCAGATGGAACTCACGAAGACAAACTGGGACTTATGTCTGCTTCTTACCATATCTAACCTCAATGCCGAGGGTATGCAGGAGAATCTGGTGTCATCATACAGTAGCACATGCACTTGTGCGTGAGCTAGATTGCCCAGTACCCTGCATCGATCTTCAGAACTGCCTTACTTCCATCTTCCAAATCTTCTGCATAATATCTCCCGAGGGCCATACAGAACCAGAATCATGCAGAGGAGTTCTAAAAAACGTGGTTTAGCTCAGCTAAGTTGACCTAGTACAGAGCCACTGAAGAGTTATGGCAGAATCTGAGTCTTCTGATTTAAGCCTTTTCCCACTATATTTTCCAAGGCTAATGTCCAGCAATAAGCTGATGTCCAGCACTGGCCATAGAGGAAGCAGAGCCCAGGAGACAAACCACCAAAAAAAAAAAAAAAAATCCAATACATTTGATATGTGATGACTTCTATAGTGCCATGGTAAAATCAACCACCATTGCTCAACAAAGAGGAAGAAGAATCTTGTATTTTGTTTTATGCACCAGGCACATTTCAATAGAAAATTAACCTTTCTTTTGATCCTACCTACCTTTCATCATTAATGCTCCTGTTTCAATAAACTACTCTCTTTAAGCAGTTCTTAGTAAGTAAATATAATCATGAAAATAGTTATGATTAATCATATAACTGTCATCATTTACTTCGCTTCAGTGAAAGTAATTATGTCCTTGTGTTGAGCAATCAGATCCCCAACTGTATGAAAAGCCAGTGCTTGGCCTGGGAATAAGGTATGATTAAATATGCAGAGACTTTTATCCCCTACGTTTATGTTTTTCTAGCCAATCAGCAAGACTTAGTAAATGGCAAATCTAACTCTATAGGAAACAATAAATTATAAAAATGTCCTCTTCTCATTTCCAAGGCGCCATTTCTCCTGATCTTTCCCCACCTCCCAGTTAAGGGAAACCTGGGCCTTAGGAACCATAGGTAAGCCTAAAGGTTGTATATTCCATTGTCTCTTAGCTACAGTATGTGGAGCCAGTGAGCTATGCCTGGGGGAAAAAAAAACTAGTCAGGCAGTTCTTCTAGATGAGTCCAAGGGGCTAGAGAGAAAATAAGAATTCAGGCATACAGAAATATGGGGGAAAAAAACCCCAAGATGTGGAATGAGGATAGAAGTAGCAATGGAAGGCATGTATCAAAACCCTCAAGCAAACTTTGTTTTCAAGTGTGGGCAAGGAGACTCCTTGTGCCATTAACTTTTGGAAGAACTCTGTGGGCCCATTAGAGAGAAATGAGACTCAAACCCTGCAGAGAACTACACCAAATACAAAGGTGGTCATTACTATACAGAGCCTAGAGTCTGGAGTTAAGAAGACAGAGGGTTAGAATCAAATATTGTAGGGGTTGAAAAGAAGGATCAAAGCCTTAGTTAGAGCTTCGTCCAGAGTACACTTAAGCTTTGAGGCCTATCCCAGAGTTGCCTACCATGACTACATACAGTCCGTTCTCCCCAACTGTTATAATGCTGAGATCGGTTTGTTAAAATTATGAAGTACATAATAAAAACAGATCTGTGATCTGTTTGGCATCTTTTCCACCATGTCTAGTACTACCTAGTAAGAGAACAAATCAGCAAGATTGACTATCATACAAGAACTGTTTCCTGGTCAGTAACAGTAGTTCTCATGCTTGCTATGGAGGAGCAGAGGAGTGGCTGATGTGAGTGTCAGCACCTGGGCTTGTAGCTGCGGTAATATATGATTTTATAATAATGGCTGCTACTTTTTTTTTTAAGAGCAGCCCTACTTTTTTCCCTGGTTACTCAGCTTTTTATTTTTTGGAAGGGAGGGAAGGGCAGGTACAAAAAACTGCCACAATATTATATCAGAATTTCTACAGAAGCTCATGAGAGGAGAAAACATGAAAATAATACAGAGTTCCGGAAAACACTTGCTTTTGAGGAAAGGAAAAGTTAAATTTACTCTAGAATCACCCAAACCTGAGGTGGGGATTTCATCTTCTTCATCCATCTTTAAAATTTGGACAGGCCTGGGCGCCTGGGTGGCTCAGTTGGTTAAGCGACTGCCTTCAGCTCAGGTCATGATCCTGGAGTCCCGGGATCGAGTCCCACATCGGGCTCCCTGCTCGGCAGGGAGTCTGCCTCTCCCTCTGACCCTCTTCCCTCTCATGCTCTCTATCGCTCTCATTCTCTCTCTCTCAAATAAATAAATAAATCTTTAAAAAAAATAAAATAAAATTTGGACAGGCCTGAGTTGGCAGGTACACTGATCCAGGTCCATTTGCTAGGAGATTGAAAAATCTGAGGGAGTTTATCCCAAGAGAAAAATGATGCGCTGACCCAGGTTCAGTTCCTTAACTGATGGACAGGCAGTTATAGGTTCAGGATAATGGACATTACTTGAATTTCCTCATTTTCTTCATAGCCCCTTGCCCAGATTCTAGGGATATAGAAAGGCATAATTAAAATTTTAAAAAGCTGTTTTACTAAACTAATATTTTAGGACCTTTTTATCTCAATGTAACACAGTTTTCAAAGGCTTACCTCCCTCTTGTGTCACAGACCCCCTGAGGATCTGGAATCTTGTGTTCTTAGGATTTTCAGTGACAGTACCAGGCAGAGGGTGATATCCACAGGAGCCATGGAAAGATCTACCAGGAACAGACTTACTTGTGCATATCTGAAAAACTCCCTGGAGATAGCCAGAACTATAAGGTTTTGATTTTGAGGAGGAAAAATATTTTCAAAAGGCCTGGGTATCTTGCTTCAGAAAGTGTGAGCAAGTCCCAATTAAATGTGGGTTATTACTACATGTGTGACAATTTACCTACCCAGATGTTAATGAGGCTTGGGGGATTGGGGTTATAAAAATAATTGGGGACTGTATTAGTTTTATAGGGCTGATGTAACAAAATACTACCAACTGGGTGGCTTAAAAAAACAGAAATTTATTCTCTCACAGCTCTGGAGGCTAGAAATCTAAAATTAAGGTGTCAGTGGGATTGGTTCCTTCTGAAGGATCTGAGGAAGAATCTGTTCCAGGCCTCTCTCCCAGCTTCTGGTGATTGCCGGTAATCCTCAGCATTTATTCTGGCTTGTACAGGTATCCTTCCAATCTCTGCCTCAGTCTTCACCTGGTGTTCTCCCTCTATGTAAATCTCTGTGTCCTCTCCTGTTAGTCTGAGGACACTAGTCATTGGATTTAGGATCCACTCGAATCCAGTATGACTGCATCTTACCTGATTGCATCTGCCAAAATTCTGTTTCCAAATAAGGTTGAATTTGGAGTCCATCATCTGGATAATAGGAGCAGTGACTTTTATCTTCTGTCAGAATGTGTATACATTTAAACTCGTAATTTGATCAGCAACCCTGAGTCCTCAAAGGGAATAAATGTCTGCGTCAAGTCACAGTTGACACAAAAACCAGCAAAAGTTATCTTCATACTCTGATCTACAAGATAGGTTTGCTATAGGAAATTTTACTTTTAATTATTTCAAATGACATTCTCCTTGCTGCCCATTTAGAAATCCAGAATGTCTTTTCTGTAGAATTCTCTTCTTGGTATGCTTCATTTAGGAAGACTCCTGATAAGTCAATTTATTTTAAAAATGAAAAATAAATGTTGTATGTTGTATCGGATTTCAGAACAAGGGTCCAGAAAAACTGCCTGAATCAAGGGTTTGGAAGAATGGTTAGTGAAAGTCACACGTGACAAGATTGGAGAGGTAAAAGATAACAGGAAGTCTGACATTCTAAAACCTTCTTTCAGTTGGCAGTAGTTTTCCTTTTATCCAATCTAAGGATGAAAAGGAGAAATCTATATACAAGCAATTTATTCTTCCAATACTTAAAATCATCATGTTCTTTCTAGCTCTAAAGGAAATGGCAAGAGACCAGAGCCATCTTTGCTAGCAGTTCCATTTGAAGTCTGAATAATCTGCTCCATTTCCATCTCCTGGAGTTATTTTATATTATTCACATCTACGCTTCATACTGTTTCCTGTCAATTTCCTTTTGCATAATTGATCGGGAGCTAATATTTCCTAGATTTGGTATTGGGAAAGGAGGTTGCTAGCTTTGTATAAGTATGCCTTTAACTTTTTTTTCCCTAACACAGCCTCATAAATCCTTCATTAACATAAAAACAATATAACATAGGAAAAGGTCTTTAAATGAATGATGGCTGATGAAGTCATTTGGGATACCATAAATATGCATTTTTGCTTTTTTCAAACATGGTCACCACTTTATAGTTAGTACTAAAGGTTTTATCTACCATAATTGACTGAATTTTTTAAGCCCAAGAATTACACCATATTCATATTTGGGACCCAGATTTTGGCATTGTGCCTGACAGAGAATAGTACTCAGTGAGTGTTGAATTGAGTTGAAAATCATGTTAAGGCCATATGCTGTTTTCCCAAACAGAATATGCCATGTTTTTGTCTCAAAGGAGAAAGTTTGGACTATTTTCCAGGCCTCTTCAGAAGAACAATCCTGAAAGATAAGCTCTGCGGGAGGTTTTTCTCTTTTTTTTTTTTTTTCAGACGCCCTCTTTGGTAGTGACATACTCTGTGGCTAGATCTCATTAAAAGCATCTCACATCAGGTGGGTTTACTCGAGCTCAGAGCTCTGTTCTCCGAAAAGATAGCTGCAAGAGTGAATTTAGGTTTTACATTCCATCATTCTCATTCTAGTTAGAACTTTGAAGTGATTATAAATACAGTTTACTATGTTATTTTATTTCTACTGTATTTACCTTGTATCATTGCTGTAATTATTATACATTTACATGCATTACAACTTGAAAAAAATCTAACTTCTTGTAATCATTTAAAGAATTATCATCAGTTGACTATTATATCACTGGTTTAAATATAGGTTGATAGAATTCTGGATTTGCTGCATAGGAAAGAAACCTTATGCTAGTAGTTTCCTCCAATAGCTACTTTCATGCCTAAAACCTAGAATACTCAACTTAACTCATCTTTTGGCATTCAAAACAAAATAAATAAGAAGTGGAAGAAATCCTGTAAACAGTGTTCTTCTATCACTGACAAGAAACACTCTGCTTTTATTCATCCTGAAAACCAAAGTCACCCCAGGCAGAAATTGAAGCTCCTGGCAGGTGAAGGGAATGTCAGTTTTAGGACTTAGTGAAGCCTGGTTTTCACATCTTTCTCTCACTCCCTCCAGCACTTTCTGAAGCAAAGTCTTAGGCTGTGGGCCAGACTAAAGCTTGACATGAAATCTGCTGCTATAATCTAGATCCTTCTAAGCAACAATGCTCTATCATAAAAAGTTTGCTTTCATATATTTAAAAAGTAAAATATTATATTTAAGAATGTTCTAGAATTTACATTTCTGAGGATCCTTGAGGTGATAGCATTTTAAGCCCATGGAATAGTACATTGCCACTGTAAGCTCACATTCTAATAAACTTTGTATATTGCAAAATAGATTCTCCCAAAAGCAAAATAATAATAGCTATACCTACCATGTAATTTTTATTACTCATGATCTATCAGATGATTGTGGTTCAGTGTGTTAGCTATAATGTAACAACTATAAGAGGTTATGGCAGGTTCCATAATGATTATTAGCAGTGTTATAATGATTCCGGTTAAGTTCATCCTTATGAGAACTGCATGTTTCATAAAAACAAAGAATTGATTAGAACTGTCACATTTAATGGGAATATGATAGAAAGTTGAACTTCAGTATCATCAAATGCAGTATTATTATCGTTAGTTAGCTCAAGTCCTAATTTTGTAAGAACAAAAAAATGTAAAACATAACAAAAAACCTTCAGGGACAGCCCACACTTGTCTTCAACTTTCTAGTAGCACATTTGGAGGGTAAAATTCACTAGTAGTACATTTAGAGGATAAAAGTGCTCCATAACTACCACATTTTGATAGTTATTTCAAATATTTACTCAAGATTCAGTTTTTGATTTGGACTAGAGGGAAATGTATATAATCAGAACGGCTAAAAGTAATGTCACAAAATCAACTAGTCCTTAAAATATTGTGCCATGGCCTTCATAGTATGCTATTTGTTCTTAAGTGATACTCTGACAATGAATCTTTGCATTTATGCTTCAAAGTACAAAACAGAAAAAAAAACTCTGCTGAATTGAAATTTTGGGTATCACAACAAATATTTATGAGCATTGAAAACATAAAAAACAATGCTTGAGAATTTCAGTGCTAAAATATCCTTTGGGAGATTATCTAGCCCATCCCAAAGCTTGAGGTAGTATCACAGCTAAATAATTATCCTATTTGAGACAATGGAGATTCCATGAATTTTTTATTATCCCAAAGAAGTATTCAATAGCTTTTTGTTGTAGGAAATTCTTTTATCTAATGAAGAAAATGTAGCCTAAGTAAAAGTCCTTTTGTTTTTTCATTGTTATTCAGTGTAATAAAGGGAGAATTTTGATATAGACCATGAGCAGCATATGGCTTTTCTATGTCCAAAAGAAAATGAATACATGAAGTATATTTGAAAGTAGCTCTGGAGGAAATGGGCCAATGTTCTTTAGTCTTTTTTTGGACCACACTCCACATCTAGTCAATTGTTCTCTTCCAAGCTTTGATGGCACTTTGATCTCATTGGCAACAGAATTGTCAGACTAGGGGATCTTGTTCAGGTTAGAAAGATCATCTTCACACAAATCTGAGAGGTAAATGCTTATTTCTCTTAGCATATATCCCTTTTAATCTATTCACATTTTCTTCCCAGACCACTTTTTGAAGGAAAGAAATTAATAGGTATTTTTCCCATTGTCAAAATTAGTGGCATGTTCTTCTTTTGACTTAAACTTACCTCAAGAAGTTTAAACAGGAACTTCCAACCCATTGTCCTAGCAGTTTTAAATTTTCTATTTCAAAATTTAATTACAAAATTTACTTCTTTGGAAATAAAATTTATATACAATAAAATGTCCATGTCTTAAGTGTACAAATCTTGGAATTTGAGGAAGGCAGACACCTGGGTAACTCATGTCAAAATATAGAACATTTTCATTACCTCAGAAAAAATTTTTGTGCTTTCCCTTCCGATTTATCTTCACCAAAAGCAACTGCTTTTCTGATTTGTTTTGCCTATCCTAGGGTTTCATATAAATGGAATCACACAATACACAGTCTTACTTTCTTTGGCTTACTTCCTTTGGCATAATGCTTATAAGATTCTTGCATGTTGTGTGTGTTTTTGTTGTTGTTAAGAAGTCATCCATTGTTCGATTATACAAAAGTTTGATTATTTTACTGCTGATGAATATTTACATGGTTTCCAGTTTTATTGCTACTGTGAATAAAGTTGACAGAACATTCTTGTACAAGTATCCTTCCTGACATGTTTTATTTCTCTTCGGTAAATACCTAGCAGTGAAATTGTTGGATCATAGGATAGGTATATATTTAAATTTGTAAGGAATTTTCAAACTGTAGAATTTCTTTTAACTTTTGACTCTCCCACTAATAACATGTGAGAATTTCAGTAGTTGTCCAATCTTACCAAAGTTTGGTACTGACAGCCTTTTTGATTTTAGCCATTCCAGTGATTTTAAATGGCATCTCGTTATTGTTTTGATATCTTATTTCCTGAAAACTAATGGTGTTAAGTATGCTTGCATCTACATATTGGGCATTCATGTATCATCTTTTGCAATGTGTCTATCCAAGTCCTTTATATGTTTTTAAAACTAGATTGTTGTCTATTCTTGAGTTTTAGGAATTCTTTGTGTATTCTGAATATAAATCTTTTGTCAGATATATGTTTTATGAATATTTGCCTGTTCATTTTCTTAAAGTTGTATTTTGATGAGGTTTTAATTATATCTTATGATTTTTTTCTTTTATGGCTGTTGTTTTCTGTGTCTGCTTTAGATATCTTTGCCTAACCCCAGGTCACAAAGATATTCTCATGTTTTCATCAAGAAGATTTATAATTTTAACTTTAATTTTAATTTTATTTTTAATGAATTTGAATTTTTAGGTCTGTAATCTTTCTCAAAAAAAATTTTTATATGCAAGACATAGGAGTTGAAGTTTACTTTGTTTTTAAATGTATATCATATTCAAAACCCATTTGTTGAAAATGGTTGAATTTTTATTGTACTGCACCATTGAATTCCTTGATCACTGTATCAAAAATCAATTGGGACAACTGAAGAATAGACAGGATGATACAACAGCAAGTCAAGGAAGACTGAAGGGTAGAAACAAGAAGGTGAACAGCTTAACCATTTGGGCAGTTGAGGAACAACACAGTGGTAGGTTCCTCAGTTTTCTCATTGCTCTCCATATATCTCTAGACAGCATGCTGCAGAAGCTTCCAATTCTGAAGCCAACAAGCACAGTTAAAAAAAAAAAAAGAAGCAGAAGAAGAAAAAAGGACTTCAATTAAAGCCTTCCCTCTAGGCTAAGGGCCAGTGAAAGGGTGGTCCAACAAGAATAAACCTATTTGCAATATCCCACTCTATCCCAATCAAACACCAGTGGAAGAACTTCACCCCCACCCACTATGATTTCAGGAAGGCCAAGTGGGAAACTGATCTTTCACCATGCCCCCCAGCCAAGCAGAAACAGACAGCACTTTGATTCCCCTGTTGGTGGTGAACCAACAGAAGCTGATGTTCCATTTTTACTGGCCTAAAGGAGGCTGTTTTCCAACTCCCCAACCAAGAGTAGTGTCAGTGAGGAGGACCTTTCTCTGCCCTTTAAGGTCCTTCTCAATTAGATTAGATTTAGAATCTAATTGACATGAGATGGATTATCAGGAGAAAATCACATTTTAGTAGGGTACATATGGAGTGTCCACACAGACATGAAAATCCAAAGACAATGAGGCAAAATGAAGCTTATATGAGCTAAGGACAGGGGAGGGTCTGAGGATGCAAAAGGGGACAGAGGCCATTAGATAGGTGGAAGGAGATGTTTTGTAAAACAAAGGTTGCCCTATAAGGCAGCTTTATTGAGGCACATGGACAAAGAATCATCTTGAATATTTTGAGTATTTCAATCCAAGACATGGTATACCTTACTCACACTTAGATCTTCTTGGAATTGTTTCATTAGTAATTTGTAAAGTTATGCATAAAAAGCCTGAACTTATTTTGTTAGATTTATACTCAAATATTTTAATTTTAAGTGCTATTGTAAATATCATTTTTTAAAAAAAATTTCAGTTTCTATTTGTTCATTGCTAGTATATAGAAGTATGATATTTGTGTGTTGACCTTGGGCCCTATAGCCTTCTTAAACTCATGTATTAGTTCTAGGAACTTTTTGGCAGATTCCATGGTCATTTTCATTTAGACAATCTGTAATCCAGAATGGGAACCAGTTATATTTCTTTCTTTCTGAGATCATAAATGCCTTTTATTTCTCCTTTGCCTTATTGCACTAGATATGGCTTATAGTATAATGTTGAATAGGAATGGTGAAGGTAAGATGGTTTGCCTTATTCACAACATTGGAGTGAACACATTCAGTTTCCAACCATTAAGTGATATTTGAGGTAGGTTTTTGTGGATGCTGTTTATCAGATTAAGGATATGCCCTCTTCTTCCTAGATGATGTATTTTTATGATGAATGGATGTTGAATTTTGTCAGATTCTTTTCCTGCATCAATTGATAGGATTATATGATTTTTTTCATTATGTTAATATGGTGGATTACATAGACTGATTTTCAGTATTTAGCCAACCTTGCATTCCTGGCATGAACATCACTCGGTTATGTTGTACTATTTTTTCTATATGTTATTAGTTTAGATTGGCTAGTATATTATTGAAGATTTCTGTGTTTGAGTTGAAGAGAAATACTTGTCTATTATTTATTTGTCTTGGTAGAAGTTTGTCAATATTACTGATGTTTTCAAAGAATTATCTTTGAGTTTCATTGATCTGTATTTTTTTCTCTTTCAGTTTGATTAATTATGATTTTTATTTTTATTTTTCCATCTAGAGTTATTTCTATTTTTTTTAGTTCTTGAGTGAAAATGTAGATCATTCATTTGAGATCTTTCTTCTTTACTAATATAACCACTTAAAGATGTAAATTTATCTCTAAGCACTGCCTTAGTTATATCCCACAAACTTTTATTTATTTGGACTTCATTTTCATTCAGTTCCAAATGTTTTCTAATTTTCTCTTTGACTTCCTTTTTGATCCATGTGCTATTTATAAGTGTGTTGTTTAATTTCCAAGTGTTTGGAAATTTTCTTATCTTTTTGTTATTGAATCCTTGTTGAAATCCATTGTTTTTTTTTTTTTTTTGTTTAAGATTTTATTTATTTGACAGAGAGAGCACAAGCAGAGAGAGAGAGAGGGAGAAGCAGGCTCCCTGCTGAGCAAGGAGCCCGATGTGGGACTCGATCCCAGGACCCTGGGATGATGACCTGGGCCGAAGGAGCCACTTAACCAACTGAGCCACCCAGGTGTCCCTGACATCTTGTGATCAGAGAATACAATTTATATGATTTCAATGATTTTAATTTGGTAATATTTGTTTTATGATATGGTAGTTCTGTTTTAAGATATAGTTTTTGATATAAGGTACAACCTATTTTGGTAAATGATTATAGCATTTGAAAATACTTGTATTCTGTTTTTCAGTGGTGGTGTTTTCAAAATGTATATTAGTTGGTTACTGGTGTTGATTTTTCTATGTACTTACTGACTTTCTATTGATTACTGAGAAAGGGGTTTTGAATTCTCCAACTATAATTGTGGGTTTGTTCATTTTGCCTTTCAGTTCTATGAGTTTTTGCTTCATCTAGTTTGAAATTCTACTGGTATGTACTATAAGCAAACACATTTAGGATTGTTGTGTCTTCTTGCTGACTTGACCTTTTGATTGTATGCAATTTCCCTCTTTACCCCTGGTAATTTTACTTGATCTGATACAATTTTTTTTTCTCAGAATATATCCACTCCAGTTTTGTATTGATTAGTGTATATATGTGATATCTTTTTGCATTTTTTTACTTAAAAAAACTTTATTGTGATAAAATATACATAACACTTAACCATTTTAACCAATTTTAAGTATACAATTTACTAGCATTAGGTACGTTCACAGTGTTGTGCAGCAATCACCACCATCTATCTCCAAAACTTTTTCATCGTTCCAAACAAGGTCTCTGTACCCATAAGACATTAACTCCCCATTCTCCCATGCCCACAGACCCTGGTAACATCTATTTTACTTTATGTTTCTAAAATTTGCTAATTTTCGGTACCTCATATACATGGGATCATACAATATCTGTCCTTTGGTGTCTAGCTTATTTCACTTAGAAAAATGTTTTCAAGGCTCATCCAAGTTAGAGCATGTATCAGAATTTCATTCCTTTTAGGGCTGAATTACATTCCGTTATTTATATGTACCAATTTTGTTTGTTCATCTGTTATGGACATTTAGGTTGTTTCCAATCTGTTGGCTATTGTGAATAATGCTGCTGTGTACTTTGGTATACAAGTATTTATTTGAATAATGCTTTTAGATATATAATGAGAAGTAGAATTGCTGTATCAGCAAAATTACTATAGTAATTTTATGTTTAGCTTTATAATGAACCACCAAACTGTTTTACATAGTGGCCATACCCTCTTATATTCCCACAAGCGATGCACAAGGGTTCCAATTTCTCCAACATGCTCACTGACATTTGTTATTTTTCCTATTTTTTATAGTATTCTGATGAATGTGAAGAAGTGGTATCTCATTGTGACTTTAATTTTAATTTACCTAATGGCTAACAATGTTGAGATATTTCCCTGTGTTCGTTGGTCATTTGCATATACTTTTTGGAGAAATGTCTATTCAAGTCCTTTATGCATTTTAAAAATTGTCTTTAGGGGCGCCTGGGTGGTTCAGTCAGTTAAGCATCTGCCTTCGGCTCAGGTCATGATCCCAGGGTCCTGGGATCGGGCCCTGCATCGGGTTCCTTGCTCAGCGGGGAGCCTGTTTCTCCCTCTCCCATTCCCCCTGCTTGTGTTCCTTCTCTCATTGTCTCTGTCAAACAAATAAATAAAATCTTTAAAAAAAAATTGTCTTTAGGGGCACCTGGGTGGCTCAGATGGTTAAGCATCTGCCTTTGGCTCAGGTCATGATCCCAGGGACCGAGCCCCACATCAGGCTTCTGGCTCAGCAGGGAGTCTGCTTCTCCCTCTGCCTCTCCCTCTGCTCATGCTCTCTCTCTCTCTCTGTCTCAAATGAATAAATAAAATCTTAAAATAAAAATAAAAATAAAAATTGTCTTTAAAAAAATTGTCTTTTAGTGGTTGCTGAGTTATAGTAGTTCTTTATATATTCTGGATATTAATCCCTTACCAGATATATGTTTTGCAAATACTTTCTCTCATTCTGAGGGTTGCCCCTCTTGATGGTATCTTTTACTGGAAAAAGACTAAAATTGTTATTAAGCCCAATTTATCTTTTTTCCTTTTGTTGCCTGTACTTTGGTGTCATATTCATATCATTGACAAATCAACTGTCATGTTTATTTTCCTCTAAAATTATTATAATTTTAGTTCTTACATTGAGATCCGTTATCTGTTTTGAGTTAATTTTTGTATATGGTGTAAGGGTCCAATTTCATTCTTTTACATATGGATATCGTTTTCCAGCACCACTTATTGAAAAGACTGTCCTTTCTTTATTAATGATCTTGGCACTCTTGTCAAAAATAATTAACCATATATGAGATAATTTATTTCTGGACTCTGTTTGATTCCGTTTGTCTATATATCTGTTCTCATGCTAGTACCACACTGTTTTAATTATTGTAGCTTTGTAATAAAATCTGAAGTCAAGAAGTGTGACTTTTTCAACTTTATTCCTTTTTCTCCAAATTATTTTGGCTATTTGGGATCTCTTGAAATTCCATATGAGTTCAAGGTTAGATTTTTTCTATTTATGCAGAATCATTGTTGAGATTTTGATAGAGATTACATTAAATCTGTAGATGGCTTTGGGTAGTATTGTCATCTTAATATAAAGTCTTCTAGTCCATAAATGTGGGATGTCTTTTCATTTATTCATGTCTTCTTTAATGTATTACAAGAATGTTTTGTAGTTTACAGTGTACAAGTCTTTTCTATCCTGGTTAAGTTTGTTCCTAAATACTTTATTCTTTTTAATACTCTTTAAATGGAATTATTTTCTTTATTTCCTCTTCAGATTTCTCATCATTAGTATATAGAAATGCAACTGATTTTTGCCTGTTGATTTTATAACTTAGAATTTTTCTGAATGTGTTTAATAACTCTAACATTTTTTGTGGAATATTTAGGGTTTCTATATATAAAATTATGTCGTCTGTGAACAAAAATCATTTTACTTCTTCCTTTCCAATTTGAGTGTTTTTGTTTGTCTACTTCCCTAAATGCTCTGGCTAGACCTTACAATAGAAGTTGAATTGGAGAGAAACCATATTCAACACTAATGATAATGATAAAATGATATATGTCAGGCACTAAGCTAAGTATTTCATATTCGTGTTCTTATTTACAATGTGAAAAAAAATAGATATTATCGTCCCCATTTTAGAGACAAGGAGAATGAAGCAGAGACTAAATAAGTTGCATGAGATCACACATCTAGAAAATGAGACACCTGGAGTTTGAATCAGATATGTGTGACTTCAAAAACTATATACTGTCCTGTATACTTTGCCTTTATGTCAATTATACAAGCAGTGCCATTAATGCATTTTCCAAATTTACATATTTTTTATTTGCTATGTAATATTCATTTAGGTATATTTTTTTCCTCACTGATTTATTTAAAAGGAAGGAGACTTATCTAACCAAACTTTACATTTTGTGGCTATTTGAAATTTTAAATATTTGCTGTGTGGAAAAAGGCTGAGTATAAAATCTTTAATTAGAGCAGATGAATGCTCTATTCTCCCAAAACTGTGGTAAAATCCATCAGGAGAA
The DNA here is from genome assembly GCF_037043125.1 of Eumetopias jubatus. Classification (NCBI taxonomy): domain Eukaryota; kingdom Metazoa; phylum Chordata; class Mammalia; order Carnivora; family Otariidae; genus Eumetopias; species Eumetopias jubatus. The sequence goes on along the minus strand of NW_028274813.1, from coordinate 37,666,498 downwards.
GTCATGGGTGGCTTTTGGAGTTTACATCATAAATGACAAATCAGCTACACTGAGATTCTTTAGGCTCAACTTGTATTTTATATGAATTACTAATTAAAACCAGAGTGCCTATATTTGTGTGATGATGCATGAAAAATGAAGATAAGTAATTTTGTATTTGTCTTTTAAGAGAAAATACACCATTATAAGAAAAAGCGTAGATTAGCATCCTTCTTGGCATATACCAAAAATGATCCTATTTATATGAAAGAACTGTAATTGCACAAGATGTACAGAGCATTAGTTCGGCAAGAAGATCAATCTTGTACTCTGGTGTATGACTGTGACTCAAATTTCCTTATCCTTTCCATAGTTTTATAGTCACTCTTTCACTTAACATTCTTTTCCTTCCTAAAATACTTGCTTCTTTGTTCAACACTTTTTCAGTAGTCCCAAGAAATTAGCAGCAGCAGCAGCAAAAAGCTCACTTCTGGAAGAATTATTAACTAGTTCAAGAGTTAGATGATGAAAACAACGTCAGGAGTGGTAGTCTTGCTTATAATGAGGCTTTTTAAATGTTCAAGAAAATAAACAGTTCTAATCTGCTAGATTCAGTATAAATTTCTGATTATCATATATACCTATTTCTGATTATTATGGATATAGTATGCTTCCCTGCATACCCTATGTAGAGACAGACCTGAGAGTTAGAAGGCTCTCTGTTAAGCACTAGGTGATCTAAATTTGTATAAGACTTGGAACCTTCCGACTATGTTTTAAGAATACATGAAACATAATAGAACTAGCTTTGTAACATAAGAGCTATCTGAATAATTCAGAATTCTGTAGAAAGAAAAAATTAAAATAAGTACTTTTGTCCTGTATTGTGATATAGCTATACAATAACAGAATAAAGAAAGTTGAAACTAATGTCATTGAGGATAATTAAAAAAAAATGGTACAAAGACAAATAAATAACTTAGAGAATTAAGGAAGTCAACTTTTAAAATGGAGACAGACTTCTCTCAGCTGCTGCTAAGGTACTTGGTCCTTCTAAGGAAGCTAAGGCCATGATAGGGTGAGGCCCTCACTTCATCCTATACCAGCATCCAGTGCCAGCAGCACCAGCCCAGCACCTGCCTGTACAATGGCCTCCATCTCAGTGCTCACCTGCATCTACTTGACCATCATCGCGCATGATGCTGAGGTGATGCAGGTCAGGGAAGATAAGATGAATGCCTTCATTAAATCACCTGGTGTAAATGTTGACCCTTTCTGGCTGAGCTTGTCTGAGAAGTCCCTGGCCAATGTCAACCGATGTCAACATCAGGAACCTCATCTGCAATATTGGGGCTGGTGGATCTGCCTGGGTAGCTGGTGCTGCACCAGCAGGAGGTCCTATTTCCTCCACCATTGCTGCCCCAGCTGAGGAGGTAGAAGCGAAGAAAGAAGAATCTGAGAAATCTGACGATGACATGGGCTTTGGTCCTTTTGACCACACTTCTTCTGTAACCTGTTCAATAAAAAGGTGAACTCTTGGGGGAAAAAAAGAAGTAGGAGTGGTAGAGACAGAACTTTCAAGAGACATAAAAAGAAAACAAGTTCTTCGTATAAGAAGAAAATTACCTGGCAATGAATGAGTAGGAATATTAGAATAGTACCTAACATTGAAAATATGGGGTTTTAAATACTATATTAGGGTCACAGGTAGAAATTTTTATATTTTGAGCAAAAATAAATAATGTGAAACTTTTAAAAAGAACATCATGCATCTGCATCCTTTTCATTAGACCCATATTGGGAAGGGATTTGCAAATTCAGACTATGAGATCGAAAAGAGGCAAGATCGTAAAGCAAAAATTTGTCACAACCCAAAAAGTGACTGGTAATAGGTAGGTAGTGGTAGCATAAGTTATACCAATATAAATAATAGTGAATGCCATGTAATTGAAAGCATTCAAGCAGAACTTAAGTGACTATATGTCACTATATGTCAGGGTGCCATAGAGCATAAAAAATTAGAATAAGCAAATGACTTTTAAGTTTCATTTTAAATCCAAGATATTATTTTTCTAGCATGTTAATTCCCTTTGTTTATATTGCTTTTCCTGATTTTATTCCCCTAGTTATAAAAATTTCATTTATTTCTCTTTGTGGTAATATCAATTGCAAAATCTATCACTATGCCTGTATTTACTACTGCTTGTTATTTACTGCAGTAAAAATTATGTCTAAGGAAATACAAAGAGTGGAAAACATCCTTTCAGGAGATAACATCTCATTAAATATGCAACTTGTATCAAAAATTTCATGCTATTACAGTTTTTTCTTATTATAGAATTAAAATATATTCTTTGTAGAAAATTTAGAATTCAAATGAAATATAAATCATCCTGTGGGCTAAGGAATGAAAACATTTTTTAAAACTCTTCTCCCTTACTCCCCTTTCATTTTTTGAAACAGAGGATTAATATTATAACCTATATGGTCTGGAATGCTGCTAGGGCATACTTTCTAGTGGCCAGAATCACTGCATTTTTAAAAGTTAAACACACCTTCTGTCATGTGAGGACATGGTGAGAAGACAGGCCATCTATGAGCCAGTAGGTAGGCCCTCACCAGATACCAAATCTGCCAGCATCTTTAGGTTGGACTTCCTAGCCTCCAGAACTGTGAGTGAATGACAAGATGGAAAAAATCACCTCAAAAAAGAGAATAGGAGGCAGTACTGACTGCCAGGGACCTAATCAGTATGGATATAAATAACATGTCAGAACTAGAGTTCAGAATAATGCCTATAAAGGTACTAGCTGGGCTTGAAAAGAGCACAGAAGACACTAGAGAATCCTTTTCTGGAGAAATTAAAGAACTAAAATCTAATCAAGTCAAAATTAAAAAGGCTATTAATGAGATGCAATAAAAAATGGAGGCTCTAACTGAGGATAAATGAGGCAGACGAGAGAATTAATGATATAGAAGACAAAATGATGGAGAATAAAGAAGCTGAAAAAAGAGTGATAAAAAACTACTGGATCACGAGGGTAGAATTTGAGCGATAAGTGATACCATAAAGTGAAACAATATTAGAATAATTGGGATCTCAGAAGAAAAAGAAAGAGAGCCAGGGAGAGAAAGAGGGAGAAAGGCAGAAAGTATATTTGAGCAAATTATAGCTGAGAATTTCCCTAATCTGGGGAAGGAAACAGGCATTCAAGTCCAGGAGACAAAGAGAACCCCCCCAAAAAAATCAATAAAAATAGGTCAACACCTTGAATTATAATAGTGAAGCTTGCAAATTTCAGAGACAAAGAGAAAATCCTGAAAGCAGATTGGGACAAAAGGTCCTTAACCTACAAGGGTAGAAACGTTAGACAGGTAGGAGACCTATACACAGAGACCTGGCAGGCCAGGAAAGACTGGCATGATATATTCAGCGTGCTAAATGAGAAAAATATGCAGTGAAGAATACTTTATCCAGCAAGGTGTTATTCAGAATAGAAGGAGAGATAAAGAGCTTCCAGGACAACAGAAACTTAACAAATTTGTGATCACTAAACCAGCCCTATAAGAAATATTAAAGGGGATCCTTAAAGCGAAGAGAGAGCCCAAAAGTAACATAGACCAGAAAGGAACAGAGACAATCTAGAGAAACAGTAACTTTAGAGGTAATACTATGGCACTAAATTTGTATCTTTACTCTGCATAAATGGGCTAAAGGCCCCAATCAAAAGACACAGGGTATCAGATTGGATAAAAAAGCAAGACCCATTGATATGCTGTCTGAAAGAGACTCATTTTAGACCCAAAGACGCATCCAGATTGAAAGTGAGGAGGTGGAAAACCATTTATGATGCTAATGGACATCAAAAGTAAGCTGGGATAGCAGTTCTTATATTAGACAAATTAGATATTAAACCAAAGACCATAATAAGAGATGAGGAAGGATACTATATCATAATTAAAAGTCTATCCAATAAGAAGATCTAACAATTCTAAATGTTTATGCCCCTAACATGGAAGCAGCCAGTTATACAAACCAATTGATAACAAAATTAAGGAAACACATTAATAATAATAATACAAAGACAGTAGGGGACTTTAACACCCCACTCACTGCAATGGACAGATCATCTAAGCAGAAGATCAAGAAGGAAACAAGAGCTTTGAATGACACACTGGACCAGAAGGACTTCAGAGATATATTCAGAGCATTCCATCCTAATGCAACAGAATACACATTCATCTTGAGTGTACATGGAACATTCTCCAGAATAGATCACATACTGGGTCACAAATAAGGTCTCAGCTGGTACCAAAAGACTGGAATCACCCCTGCATATTTTCAGACCACAGTGCCTTGAAACTTGAACTCAATCACAAAAGGAAATTTGGAAAGAACTCAAACACATGGAGGCTAAAGAGCATCCTACTAAAGAATGAATAGGTAAACTAGGAAATTAAAAAAGAAGTTAAAAAGTTCATGGAAACAAGTGAAAATGAAAACACAATTTTTCAAAACCTTTGGGATACAGCAAAGGTGGTCCTAAGAGGGAAGTATATAGCAATACAAACCTTTCTCAAGAAACAAAAAAAAAAAAAGGTCTCAAATACACAACCTAATCTTACACCTAAAGGAGCTGGAGAAAGGACAGCAAATAGAACCTAAACCCAGTAGGAGAAGAGAATTAATAAAGATTAGAGCAGAAATCAATGAAATAGAAACCAAAAGAACAGTAGAACAGATCAACGAAACTAGGAGCTGGTTCTTTGAAAGAATTAATAAGATTGATAAACCCCTGGCCAGACTTACCTAAAAGAAAAGAGGAAGGACCCAAATAAATAAAATCATGAATGAAAGAGGAGAGATCACAAGCAACACCAAAGAAATACAATTATAAGAGCATATATGAGCAACTATATGCCAAAAAATGAGGCAATCTGGAAGAAATGGGTGCATTCCTAGAAACATATAAACTACCAAAACTGAAACAGGAAGAAATAGAAAACCTGAACAGACCCATAACCAGTAGGGAAATTGAAGCAGTCATCAAAAATCTCCCAACAAACAAGAGCCCATGGCTAGATGGCCTCCAAGGGGAATTCTACCAAACATTTAAAGAATTTATAACTATTTTCTGAAGCTGTTTCAAAAAAAAAAATAGAAATGAAAGGAAAACTTCCAAACTCTTTCTGAGGCCAGCATTACCTTGATCCCAAAACCAGACAAAGAGCTCACCAAAAAAGAGAATTACAGACTAATATTCCTGATGAATATGGATGTAAAAATTCTCACCAATAACTAGCCAATAGGATCCAACAGTACATTAAAAGGATTATTCACCATCACCAAGTGGGATTTATCCCTGAGCTGCAAGGGTGGTTCAGCATCTGCAAATCAATCAGTGTAATACACTACATTAATAAAAGAAAGAACAAGAAACATATGATCCTCTCAATAGATGCAGAAAAAGCATTTGACAAAATATAGCATCCTTTCTTGATTAAAACTCTCCACAGTGTAGGGATAGAGAGTACATACCTCAATATCATAAAAGCCATCTATGAAAAGCCCACAGCGAGTCATTCTTAACAGGGAAAAACTAAAATCTTTTCCCCTGAGGTCAAGAACACGACAGGGATGTCCATCTCACCACTGTAGTTCAACATAGTACTAGAGGTCCTAGCCTCAGCAGTCAGACAACAAAAAGAAATAAAAGGCATCCAGATTGGCAAAGAAGTCAAACACTCACTCTTCGCAGATGACATGATACTCTATGGAAAACCCAAAAGACTCCACCCCAAAATTGCCAGAACTCATACAAGATGTTGGTGAGGATGTGAAGAAAGGGGGACCCTCTTACACTGTTGGTAGGAATGCAACTTGGTACAGCCACCCTGGAAAACAGTATGGAGGTTCCTCAAAAAGTTGAAAAAGGGGCGCCTGGGTGGCTCAGTTGGTTAAGCGTCTGCCTTTGGCTCAGGTTGCGATCCCAGGGTCCTGAGATCAAGCCCTACAAGCTCTCCTTGTGGAGAGCCTGCTTCTACCGCTCCCCCTCCTGCTCCCCCTGCTTCTGCGCGCTCTCTCTCTCTCTCCTCTCCATCAAATAAATAAATAAAGTCTTTTTAAAAAGTTGAAAATAGAGCTATCCTGTGACCCAGCAATTTCAGTACTAGGGATTTACCCCAAAGATACAAATGTAGTGATCCAAAGCGGCACCTATACCCCAATGTTTATGGCAGCACTGTCCACAATAGCCAAACTATGGAAAGAGCCCAGATAGCCATCAAGAGATGAATGGATAAAGAAGATGTGGTATATATACATATATAATGGAATATTACTCAGCCATCAGAAAAATGAAATCTTGCTATTTGCAAAGACATGGATGAAACTAGAGGGTATTATGTTAAGCAAAATAAGTCAATCAGAGAAAGACAATTACCTTATGATCTCATTCAAATGTGGAATTTAAGAAACAAACAGAGGATCATAGGGAAGGGAGGGAAAAATAAAACAAGACGAAATCAGAGAGGGAGACAAACTATAAGAGACTCTTAATCATGGGAAACAAACAGGGTTGCTGGAGGGGAGGGGGATGGGAGAATGGGGTAACTGGGTGATAGACATTAAACAGGGCACATGATGAAATGAGCACTGGGCGTTGCATAAGTCTGATGAATCACTGAACTCTACCTCTGAAACTAATAATACACTATATGTTAGTTAATTTAAATTTTTAAAAAAGTTAAATACAAGGATGTGTTTTTCTTTTTTCTCACATCTCCAAATAGGCGACAGTAGTTATAATTGAATCCAGGCCTTTTTTGAGAACAACCTGTTCCCCTCTCTCTTCTCTTCTGCCACTAGAATCTAACAGGGCCCAAAATGCAGGATGGGCTTGGGAGTGGAAGGAAATAGGGGATTGGTGGTCATTAGGTTTAGAGATATTTTAGATCTCTATCCTGGGGCACCAGCCCAGTAGGATTTGAGACATACTGCCAGATTGCAAATTTGTTCCTTGGAGGACTTGTGTAGAGGAATGTCTGAAATATGAGTGGAAGTCCAGGTATTACTTGATTACCTGGTCACGTATTTTCCACTAGTACCATACTTTCACTCTGATTCCTCTGCCCTGAGATAATCGCTGGAACATGTTAATGTGTAAACTTTCCGTCTTCCTTCTATGATATGAGTCCAGGAGGTTGTATTTTTAAGTAATCCTCCAAAGTATATATTTTTAATATTTATAATTTAGCAATTATTTTCCATGTTGTTAAATATGTTCTCTAACATGATTTTAAAAGTATCTTTGTGTCTGTACCTAGTTATTGAACACATGAAGGGCAAACATTGTTAGTACCTACCCAAAGGCTACTCTCTCTCCTTTTCCTGACAACTTAACCCTGATTTTGTTTGGGGTTGCAGTGTGTTTAGCCCTTAGGAAATGATTCGAGATTGTTCCAAATTAATAATGAAAATTCTGTCTCTTTTTCCAGGTACCCATTTTCCCAGCTTCCTTGCAGCTAGAATTTGCCATGTGATCCACTTCTCGCAAACAAGAAGTCAGGGCAAGTCTGCTGAGATAAGGAAACTTCTGGGAAATATTGCCCCCTCCCCATGATAAATGGAAAGCTTCATTTACCATTTACTTCTTTTTCTCCAGGCATGTTGCTTGGATCTGTGGTCCTAGTGAAAAATAAGACAGATAATGCTGTCAAATGAGGATGGCAGACAAGGATAGAAAGAGCCTGTTCCCTCAATAAGATCACAGAAACACACTAGGAATAGACTATCTCCAGACTATGAATATGGTTTTCTGTGTCTTGCAGCTGAATATAACCTGTGATGTTTCAAATATTTCCCCTTTATAAGCAGAGAGCTTTGATGAATATTTACATATATAATCTATGGTTATGTCTTCATGATGAATTCCTAAAGATAGAATTACTAATTCATAGAAGATGCAAAACACTAAGACTTTTGATATATACGACCAGTTACCCTCAAGAAAGACAGTACAAACTGAGGATTCAATAAACACTATAGAAACTCTTTTAAAAATGAAATTGAACCAAAAAAATGTCAAACTTCCTGAAAAAGAACCTATATTTATACAACTTCCTGAAAAGCCCAGCAAAATTCCAAAAGAAAACAGAGTGTCCATAAAGTCTGGAAAACAATCAAATATATATAATGTCATGAAGGACATCTTCAATCTATAAATGCATATATACATAAAGAAATCATCTAAGCCTCTAGACTTAACGGGCACCAGGTAGAACTATCAACTGACAGTGCTGTTGGGTTTTTTTTTAATTCCAGTGTAGTTAACATACAGTATGCATACAGTAATGTTTTAGTTTCAGTGCTCATCGTAAGTGTACTCTTAATCCCCTTCACCTATTTCTCCCATCTCCCCACTGACCTCCCCTCTAGTAACCATCAGTTTGTTCTCTGTAGTTAAGAATATGGTTTTCTGTTTATCTTTTCTTCTCATTGTTTGTTTTGTTTCTTAAATTCCACATATGAGTGAAATATGTGGTATTTGTCTTTCTCTGACTGACTTATTTCACTTGGCATTATACCTCTAGATCTATCATGTTGTTGTAAATGGTAAGGTTTCAATCTTTTTATGGCTGAGTAATATTCCAGTGTACATATATACCACATCTTCTTTATCCATTCATCTATCAATAGATACATGAGTTGCTTCCATAATTTGGCTATTATAAATAATGCTGCTATAAATACAGGGGTGCATATATCTTTTCAAATTGGTGTTTTTGTTTTTGGGGGTAAATACCCAATAGTGGAATTACTGGATCATATGGTAATTCTCTTTTTAATTTTTTGAGGAACCTCCATGCTGTTTTCCATAGTGGCTGCAACAGTATGCATTCCCACCAACAGTGTAGAAGTGTTCCTTTTTTTCCACATCCTTGCCAATCTGTTGCTTCCTGTGTTGTTAATTTAGCCATTCTGACAGATGTGAGGTGATATCTCATTGTAGTTTTGATTTGCATTTCCCTGATGATGTTGAGCATATTTGCATGTGTCTGTTGGCCATTTATACATCTTCCTTGGAGAAATGTCTCTTTATGTATTCTGCCCACTTTTAACCAGATTACTTGGTTTTTTGATGTTGAGTTGTATATAAGTTCTTTATATATTTTGAGTTGTGTATAAGTTCTTTATATATTTTGGAAACTAACCCTTTATGGGATATGTCATTTGCAAATATCTTCTCTCATTGAAAGTTGTCCTTCAGTTTTGTTGATTATTTCCTCTGTTGTGCAGAAGCTTTTAAGTTTGATGTAGTTCCAATAATTTTTGCTTTTGTTTCCCTTACCTCAGGAGACATAGCTAGAAAAATGTTGCTACTGCTGATGTCAGAGTAATTGCTGCCTGTGTTCTCTTCCAGGATTTTTATGGTTTCAGGTCCCACATTTAGGGTTTTTTTATGTGTATGGTATAAGAAAGTGGTCCAGTTTTATTATTTTTGGTGCATTCATACATGGGACTTTTTTAAAATTTCTCATTCTGCTACTTCATCCGTAGTGTATAGTAATGCAATGGATTTTTATATATTGATTTTATATCCTCTAACTTCACTGAACTCATTTATCAGTTCTAGAGTTTTTTTGGTGAAGTCTTTAGGGTATTCTGTATAGAGTATCGTGTCATCTGCAAATAGTGGAAGTTTCACTTTTTCCTTACCAATTTAGATGCCTTTTATTTATTTTTGTTGTCTCATGGCTGTGGCTAGGACTTTCAGTACTATCTTTAATAAAAGTGGTGAAAGTGGACATCCTTGTCTTGTTCTTGATCTTAGGGGAAAGGCTCTCAGTTTTTCACCATTGAGTATGATGTTAGCTATGGGTTTTTCATAAAAACCCTTTATTATGTTGAAGTATGTTCCCTCTAATCATGAATGGATAGTTTTTCTGTATCTATTGAAATAATCATATGGTTTTTATCCTTTTGCTTATTGATGTGATGTATTACGTTGATTGATTTGCAAATATTGAACCACCTTGCATCCCAGAAATAAATCCTACTTGATTGTGATGAATCATTTTTAATGTATTCTTGCATTCTCGTTGCTAATATTTTGTTGAAGATTTTTACATCTGTGTTTATCAGAGATGTTGGCCTGTAGTTCTCTTTTTTTGTAGTGTCTTTATCTAGTTTTGGGATCAGGGTAATGCTGGCTTCATAGAATGAATATGGAAGCTTTCCTTCATCTTCTATTTTTTGGAATAATTTGGGAATAGATATTAATTCCTCTTTAAATATTGGTAGAATTCACCTGTGAAACCTTCCATTCCTGGACTTTACTGGTAATTGGTCTGTTATTTTCTATTTCTTCCTCATTCACTTTTGGGAAGTTTTATGTTTCTAGGAATTTATCCATTTCATCTCTTCTGGGTTGTCCAATTTGTGGGCATATAGTTTTTCCTGATATTTTCATATAATTGTTTGTATTTATGTGGTATTGGTTGTTATTTCTCCTCTTTTACTTCTGATTTTATTTGAATTCTTTCTCTCTCTTTTGATAAAGCTAAAGGTTTATCAGTTTTGTTGATCATTTGACGAATCAGCTCCTGGTTTCATTGATCTGTTCTGTTGGGGTTTCTGTTGTTGTTTATTTCTATTTCATTTATTTCTTCTATAATCTTTATTGTTTCTTTTCTTCCAGGGGTTTTGGTTTTTTGGTGTTTGTTGTGTTGTTTGGTTTGGTTTTTTGCTCTTTTTCTAGCTCCTTTAGATATAAGGTTAGGTTGTTTATTTGTGATTTTTCTTGCTTCTTGATATAGGACTGTATTGCTGTAAACTTCCCTCTTAGAACAGCTTTTGGTACATCCCAAAGATTTTGGATTGTTGTGTTTTCATTTTCATTTGTCTATGTATTTTTTTATTTACTTTTTTATTTCTTGGTTGACCCATTCATTGTATAGTAGTATGTTACTTCTCCTCCATGTATTTGTGCTCTTTCTAGAGTTTTTCTTGTCATTGATTCCTTGTTCCATAGTGCTGTGATCAAAAAGATACATGGTATGACTTCAGTTTTTTCCTATTTGTTGCATCTTTTTTTGTGGCCTAACATGTGACCTTTTCTGGAGAATGTTCTATTTGCACTTGAAAAGAGTGTGTATTCTGCTGTTTTAGGATGGAATGTTCTAAATATATCCATTAGATCCATGACATCCAAATGTGTTATTAAAAACCACTGTTTCCTTGTTGATTTTCTGTTTGGATGATCTATCCATTGATGTAAGTGTGCTGTTAAAGTCTCCTACTATTATTTTATTACTGTCAATTACTTCATGTTTGTTTTTAGCAGCTTATATGTTTGGAGTCTCCCACGTTGGGTGCATAAATTTTACAATTTTTATATCTTCTTGTTGTATTGTTCTTTTTACAATCATGTAGTATCCTTCTTTGTTCTTGTTACAGTTTGTTTTAAAGTCTATTTTGTCTGATGTAAATATTGCTACCCTGGCTTTCCTTTCACTTCTATTTGCGTGATAAATTCTTTTCCATGCCTTTACTTTCAATCTCTATGTGTCTTTAGGTCTGAAATGAGTCTCTTGTAGGAAGCATATACCAGCATCTTGCTTTTTTATCCATTCCATCACCCTGTATCTTTTGTTTGGAGCATTTAGTACATTTATATTCATTTACACATCTTTGGAGATGTTATTATTGGTAGGTATATACTTACTGCCATTTAATTTTTTTATGGTTGTTTTTCTCATTCTTCTTTGTTTCTTTCTTACTCTCATTATTTGCTGGCTTTCTTTAGTGATATTCTTGGATTCCTTTCTTTTTTTTGCATATATATTACCAGTTTTTGATGTATGGTTGCCATTAGGATTATATATAACATCTTATTCGCATAGCAGTCTGTATTAGGTTGATGGTTGCTTCAGTTTGAACCCATTTTTTAAAAGATTTTATTTATTTGAAATGGAGAGAGAGCATGCATGAATCAGGGGGAGGGGCAGCGGGAGAAGGAGAAGCAGACTCCTGGCTGAGCAGGGAGACAGACGTGGGACTCCATCCCAGGACCCTGAGATCATGACCCGAGCCAAAAGCAGACTCTTAACTGAATGAGCCACCCAGGTGCCCTGAACCCATTTTAAAAGCACTAAATTTTTACTCTCCCACATGTTTTAAGTATTATGGAGTTATGCCATACATTTTTTTATTTTGTGAATCCCTTGACTGATTTTTATAGATATACTTAATCTTACTGCTTTTGTGCTCCCTATTTTTCTTACTTCTGCTTATGATCTTTACTTTCCACTCAAAAAATGCCCTTTAACATTTTCTGTAAGGCTGGTTCATTGGTGATGAGTTCCTTTAACTTTTGTTTATCTGGGAAACTCTTTATTTCTCCTTCTATTCTGAATGATAGCCTTGCTGGACAGAGTATTCTTGGTTGCAGGTCTTTTTTCTTTCAGCACTTTGAATATATCATGCCACTCTCTTTTGACTTGAAAAGTTTCTGCTAAAAAATCGGCTGATAGCCTTATGGGGACTTCCCTTGTATGTGACTGTTTTCTTATCTCTTGCTGAAATTCTATCACTATTTTTTGCCTGCTTAATTACTATGTGTCTTGGTGTAGACCTGCTTGGGTTGATTTTGCCAGGGGCAGGAGGGAATATCTGTGCCTCCTGGGTCTGGATTTCTGTTTCCTTCCCAGACTTGGGAATTTTTCAGCTATTATTTTCTCAAATAAATTGCCTGCTGCCTTGCCTTCTCTTTCTCTCCTCCTTCTGGAATCCCTATAATGTGAATGTTATTATGCTTGATGTTGTTGCTGAGGTTCATTTATTAATATTTTTTTCTCTCTCTTGTTCAGCTTGATTGTTCTCTGCTACTCCGTCCTCCAAGTCACTGATCCATTCTTCTGCTTCCTTTAGCCTACTATTTATTCCATCTAGTGTATTTTTAACTTCAGTTATTCAGTTCTTCATCTCTGGCTGGTTCTTTTTTGTTTTCTATCTCTTTGTTGAGGGTCTCACTGGGGTCTTCCACTTTTTTGTTCAGTCCAGTGAGTATCTTTATGACCATTACTTTAACTTCCCTATCAGACATGTTACATATCTTCATTTTGTTTAGCTCTTTTGCTGTGATTATTCTTTCATTTGATACATATTCCTCTGTCTCCCCATTTTGTCTAATTCTCTGTGTCTGTTTCTGTGTTTTAAGAAAGTCAGCTATGTCTCCTACTCTTGAAAGTGGTGGCCTTATGAAGAAGAGGCCTTGCAGTGCCTGGCAGCGCAATGTCCACTGTGCACCATATCTGGCATTTTAGGGGCATCTCCTTTGCCTGTGCCCTACTGTTGTGGTGGAGCTGCATTTGCCTTCAGTTCAGTTGTGTACAATGTATGTCCTTGGCTATTGTGGTCAGGCTTTTGTCTCTGTGTTAGTGGGACAGTCTGGACTGCCATGGGCTTGAGTTGAGTCAGACCAGGCATTTTCCAGAGTTGAAGTAGTACCAAACTGCATGGTGGTTTCCATATGTTGTCCCTTGAGAAGCTTTCACTGGTAGGTGGGGCCTATAGTCCAACTTGATGTTTCCCATCAGCCTACTACTGGGGCCCCAGTGGGACTAGTATGTGTGGTTATCTTCCCTTCTCCCTGGGGCAGGAGTCACTTTGGAATGGAGCTGGCCCTTGTTAGGGCTGCTTGCATACTGCCAGGCTTGTGGCACTGCTTGGATGGACTCTGGCCAAGGGCATATTGGAGGGGGCAGGTCCACAGAAGAATGTGGAGGTGGGGTGCAGACTGCCAGCAAGGTCTTTACTGGTCTTCTGTGGGAAGGGACCTGCAGCAGCTCAGGAAAACTGCTGAGGCAGGCTAGGTTGGAAAGGGACAGACTCATAGAAGGATGTGGGGGTAATATGCTGTTAGCAAGCTAGGTAAAGAGTGTTGGCAGTGTGCTAGTTCCCACAGATATCCTTGTATCTAGGCTCGGGGGCAGGGAGTGAAATGGCACCTGCCAGCTTTTTTGTTCTTGGAAGAAGTTTCCCAAAGATCCCTGCCTTCCAGCACATGCTCTGAGATTATTAAATAAATCTTCCCACAAACTCCTGGAATTGTTTAAATTGCTGCTTCTATGATGTATCTCAGCAGGGCTCTTTGTTGTGCTGTCTCTTTAAGGGCCTTTCAGGGCAGGAACTCAGTTTCCTGTTGCCCTCCTGGCTCTCCCAGAGCCAAGCCTGCTGATTTTTAAAGTTCCAGGTGTTAAGCCCCATTGATTATAAGAACTCATGAAGTAGGCTCCTCTGATTTTCAAAGCCAAATGTTATGAGGATTGGTCTTCCCAGTGTGAATCCCTCATGTCTGGGGTTCCTGGTATGGGGGTCTGCTCCTCTCCCCTCTCTGCACCAGCAGCATCCCTACCTCCTGTATGCAGTCCCATGGGTCCCTTTGGTGTCCAACCTCTCTGTGCCCTTCCTACCCACTTTGATGTGGCCTCTCTCTATGTTTAGCTGTGGAGGGTCTGTTCTGCCAATCCTTGGGTTGTTTTCTGTGTTATTTACACTGATGTGGGTGTTATCTCATTGTATCTGTGGAATGAGGTGAGCTTAGGATGCTTCTACTCTGCCATCTTTCCTGGAAGTTCAACTGACAATGCTGTTTGTGTTCAAAGTTCAAGTACCTCATTTATCAGGTACAGGAACAGTTACTCCAGCACAGCATATCTCTGTGGCTAATGTGCTTGTCCCCTGAAGACTGTCACAGAAGAACCTGCAAAAATAAAACTGTCCCTGAAGTTCTATTCTCAGAACTTAGGGCTGAGTTTCTTTTTTTTTTAAGATTTTATTTATTTGACGGAGAGAGAGTGAGAGTGAGAGAGCATAAGCAGGGGGAGTGGGAGAGGGAGAAGCAGACTCCCCGCTGAGCAGGGAGCCTGATGTGGGGCTGGATCCCAGGAGTCTGGGATCATGACCTGAGCCAAAGGCAGGCACTTAACTGACTGAGCCACCCAGGCACCCTTAGGGCTGAGTTTCTGAACTTAAAAATCCCCACTGCTCCATCCTATCAGTCTGTTTCCTCTGGTAAAGGTAATTTCAAAGAGTTATAAAGCCAGATGTCAGCAGTAGCATACTAAGTCCAATGAAATGGTGGGAAAACATACGGCAGGCTGATTACTCCAATATAGCTCAAATTAATGACACAGCAGACCCCCATTATCAGGTTAGTTAACTGAGAGGTGAAAGAAAAGTGGAAGGTACAAAAGGTCCTTTTGACAAGTTTTTATTTGTTGATCTCTGAACTATAGCTCTGTTTGACTAGTCTATTTTTCCCTGAACCCCACTGTGACTATTCCTAAATCTAAACTTATATGCTAAGATATCTTTAAAGCAAATTTCCAGGACATAAAATGTCATTTTCCCGAAAAAACAATTTATTTCCAGCTTCCTCTGGAGTCATTTAGACGTTAGAATACATGGCATTTCCAGATAGCTATCCACTTAATAAGAATAACAAGTTCATTCCTACCATTCCTGACTGCTCTCTTTAATAAAATGGGCCTGTTTACTTCTAGCTATATATTCATTCACATGGGATGTGAGATTAATGAAACACGGGGTACAGTGAGACCAGGGATGTAGGACAAGCACTATGAAGAACACATTATTTGTTATATTGACATAGGTGTGAAAGACAACTACATGAGACCATTATGGCTTGGTAAAGCCAAGAGAAGAAAAAAAATATGTCCACTTTTCCAAAATGCTTAAATCCAACTCTGAAAGTATGGTTACTGTTGTCATTGTTAAAAGAAATGCATCAAGGGCACACTGCATGCATTGAGAGGTATCAATGTGGTCTTTGCCTTGAAATATTTACAAGTGAGAAGAGAGTGCAAGTACATCAGGAGAGTTAACTGTGATATGTACACAGGGAGAACACCATGTAAAGATTTAAGTTATGCTGCCATAGCCAAAGAATTACAGAAGCTGGGGGAGAGAGCTGAAGAGGATCCTCCAGAGGGAGCTTGGCCCTGCCCACAACTTCACTTGAGCTCTGGCGTCCAGAACTGAGGCAGTGAATTTCTGTGTACCAGTTTTTCTTTTTAACCCAATTTTTGGTACTTTGTTACAGCAGCCCTGGAAAACTACAACTATTTTTGTCCATAATACTTCTCATCATCTGAAAGTTACCTTATTTGTTTATCCATTTACATTCTTCTCCACAGAAAATTTCGTGAGAGTGGGAACCACAGATAGCACCGTTCTGGGTGCTAGAGGTTCATAGACAGATGAAATATAATATTTATCCTTGAAGGACTTAAAAGTATTTAATTTTGAATTAAAATGTAAAGCATTTATATATTCATTAATTTAACAAGTATTTAAGTACTGTGTGTTCCAGGTACTGCTACAAATGCTGATGTCACAGTGGGGAATGAGAGCTTACATTCTGCAAGGGAGAAAGATAAATAAAAAAGTATAAACAGGAAAAGAATATAAAACAAAGTAATAAGATAGAGGCTGGAATTTTGAGGAAAATTTAAGTTGAGTGGTCGAGAAACATCAGTCAGAACTAAACCAGGTCTCTTTAAGGAGCAGAAGAAGGTGAGCATTTAGATCAGGTGACTGAAGAAGTGGTTGGGAGTAATGAGAAGGAGGGGAGTAGGTGTTTGATCTCATAGAGCCTGTAACCTATGGACAGGGTATGGATTTTATTCAAAGAACTATGGGCTGTCTTTAGAAGGTTGGAGTTAAAGAGTCTGCCATGTTCTGAATTATTTTCTAAAATAATCACTCAGCTGCTGTGTGGTAAAGGAAGTGTAGAGAGGCAAAGTTAGAAGCAGAAAATAGTTAGGGGGCTGTTGCAGGAGCCCAGATGAGAGATGGTTTTGGCTTTGTTTAGGGTGGTAGCAATAGAAGTGATGTTTAGGGTGGTAGCAATAGAAGTGATGAGAAAGGTACAGGTTATCAGTGTATTTTGGAGGTATAGCTAATAAGACTAGCTGTTGGATGGAAGATAGAGGTGCTAGAAAATAAGAAATCAGGAGTGATTTGTAGGTTCCTTCATGATCTCTCCCAAAATAAAACAAAATTATATTGATTGGATGACAATTCTTTACTTAAGAAGAGTTTACTTGATGTTTAGGTAGAAGATGGTGGAGTAGGTGTTTGGGTTAGATGATCTTTAAGCTCTTTTACAACCATGAGTGTCTATGATTCTAATGATCAAAGCAGAGCTGCTACTCTCCTGTTGGTCAGTCAGTCCCAGGACTTGAGGAACCCACACACTGAGAGGATAGAGACTCCATCCATACTGAATGTGTGTTATACAAGAGTTTTCCAATTCCACAGGACGGGGTTTTGCTTAATCACAATCATTAACATTTTCTGGCTCCCCCTGTGTTCTAGTTTTAATGTTAAATCTTTTACATATATTACCACATAATGCTCATAAAAATGCCACACAGTAAGTAAAATTATCCTTCTCTTATAAATCTATCAGCTGATTCTGGAAAGGTAGTAAAATGTCTACGAACGTAGGGACTGGAAGTGACATAACAAGAAGTTTTAATCTAAATCGAACATCTGAGACTGTCCTTAACTCCTGTTTTATACTGCCTCCTCTCTAATTTATAAAGATCTTCAGTGAATAATAAATAAGGGCTGTGAGAAGAATTAAAACAGATTAGATCAATAATTTTGTCTTACTTTATTTGAAATTCATTTTTTTAATTTTATTATGTTAATCACCATACATTACTAGTTTTTGATGTAGTGTTCCATGATTCATTGTTTGGGTATAACACCCAGTGCTCCATTCAGTACGTGCCCTCTTTAATACCCATCACCAGGCTAACCCATCCCCCCACGCCTCTCCCATCTAGAACCCTCAGTTTGTTTCTCAGAGTCCATAGTCTCTCATGGTTCGTCTCCCCCTTCAATTTCCCCCCTTCATTTTTCCCTTCCTACTATCTTCTTCTTCTTTTTTTTTTTAAACATATAGTGTATTATTTTTTTCAGAGGTATAGGTCTGTGATTCATCACTCTTACAAAATTCACAGTGCTCACCATAGCACATAACCTCCCCAATGTCTATCACCCAGCCACCCCATCCCTCCCACCCCCCACCACTCCAGCAACCTTCAGTTTGTTTCCTGAGATTAAGAATTCCTCATATCAGTGAGGTCATATGATACATGTCTTTCTCTGATTGATTTATTTCGCTCAGCATAATACCCTCCAGTTCCATCCACGTCATTGCAAATGGCAAGATTTCATTCCTTTTGATGGCTACATAATATTCCATTGTATATATATACCACATCTTCTTTATATATTCATCTGTCCATGGACATCTTGGCTCTTTCCACAGTTTGGCTATTGTGGACATTGCTGCTATAAACATCGGGGTGTATGTACCCGTTCGGATCCCTACATTTGTATCTTTGGGGTAAATACCCACTAGTGCAATTGCTAGGTCTATGGTAGCTTTATTTTCAACTTTTTGAGGAACCTCCATACTGTTTTCCAGAGTGGCTGCACCAGCTTGCATTCCCACCAACAGTGTAGGAGGGTTCCCCTTTCTCTGCATCCTCGCCAACATCTGTCGTTTCCTGACCTGTTAATTTTAGCCATTCTGACTGGGGTGAGGTGGTAACTCATTGAGGTTCTGATTTGGATTTCCCTGATGCCAAGTGATTTTGAGCACTTTTTCATGTGTTTGTTGGCCGTTTGGATGTCTTCTTTGGAAAAATGTCTGTTCATGTCTTCTGCCATTTCTTGATTGGATTATTTGTTCTTTGGGTGTTGAGTTTAAGGAGTGCTTTATAGATCGTAGATACTAGCCCTTTATCTGATATGTCATTTGCTAATATCTTCTCCCATTCTGTCAGTTGTCTTTTGGTTTTGTTGACTGTTTCCTGCTGTGCAAAAGCTTTCTATCTTGATGAGGTCCGAGTAGTTCATTTTTGCCCTTGCTTCCCTTGCCTTTGGCAATGTTTCTAGGAAGAAGTTGCTGCTGTGACTAAGGTCGAAGAGGTTGCTGCCTGTGTTCTCCTTTAGGATTTTGATGGACTCCTGTCTCACATTTAGGTCTTTCAACCATTTGGAGTCTATTTTTGTGTGTGGTGTAAGGAAATGGTTCAGTTTCACTCTTCTGCATGTGGCTGTCCACAATTTTCCCAACACCATTTGTTGAAGAGACTGTCTTTTTTCCATTGGACATTCTTTCCTGCTTTGTCGAAGATTAGTTGACCATAGAGTTGAGGGTCCATTTCTGGGCTCGCTATTCTATTCCATTATTCTGTGTGTCTGTTTTTGTGCCAGTACCATACTGTCTTGATGATGACAGCTTTGTAATAGAGCTTGAAGTCCGGAATTGTGATGCCGTCAGCTTTGCTTTTCTTTTCCAACATTCCTCTGGCTATTGGGGGTCTTCTCTGGTTCCAAACAAATTTTAGGATTATTTGTTCCATTTCTTTGAAAAAAGTGGATGGTATTTTGGTGGGGATTGCATTGAATGTGTAGATTACTGTAGGTAGCATTGACATCTTCACACCATTTGTTCTTCCAATCCATGAGCATGGAACGTTTTTCCATTTCTTTGTGTCTTCCTCAATTTCTTTCATGAGTATTATATAGTTTTCTGAGTATAGATCCTTTGCCTCTTTGGTTAGATTTATTTATCTTATGGTTTTGAGTGCAATTGTAAATGGGATCAACTCCTTAATTTCTCTTTCTTCTGTCTTATTGTTGGTGTATAGGAATGCCAATGATTTCTGTGCATTGATATTATATCTTGCCACTTTACTGAATTCCTGTATGGGTTCTAGCAGTTTTGGGCTGGAGTCTTTTGGGTTTTCCACATAAAGTATCATATCATCTGCGAAGAGTGAGAGTTTGACTTCCTCTTTGCTGATTCGGATGCCTTTGATTTCTTTTTGTTGTCTGATTGCTGTGGCTAGGACTTCTAGTACTACATTGAATAGCAGTGGTGATAGTGGACATTGCTGCCGTGTTCCTGACCTTAGAGAGAAAGCTCTCAATTTTTCCCCATTGAGAATGATGTTTGCTGTGGGTTTTTCATAGATGGCTTTTATGATATTGATATATGTACCCTTATCCCTACACTCTGAAGAGTTTTAATCAAGAAAGGATGCTGTACTTTGTCAGATGCTTTTTCTGCATCTATCGAGATGATCATATGGTTCTTGTTCTTTATTTTATTAATGTATTGTATCACATTGATTGATTTGCGGATGTTGAACCAAACTTGCAGCCCAGGAATAAATCCCACTTAGTTGTGGTGAATAATCCTTTTAATATACTGTTGGATATTATTGGCTAGGATTTTGGTGAGAATTTTTGCATCCATCTCCCTCAGGGTTATTGGTCTGTAATTCTCCTTTTTGATGGGGTCTTTGTCTGGTTTTGGGATCAAGGTAATGCTAGCCTCATAAAATAGTTTGGAGGTTTTCCTTCCCTTTTTTTTTTTTTTTTTTTGGAACAATTTCAGAAGAATAGGTATTAATTCTTCTTTAAATGTTTGGTAGAATTCCCCTGGGATGCCATCTGGCCCTGGGCTCTTGTTTCTTGGGAGATTTTTGATGACTGCTTCAATTTCCTTAGTGGCTTTGGGTCTGTTCAGGTTGTCTGTTTCTTCCTGGTTCAGTTTTGGTAGTTGATACATCTTAGGAATGCACCCATTTCTTCCAGATTATCTAATTTGCTGGCATAGAGTTGCTCATAATATGTTCTTATAATTATTTGCATTTCTTTGGTGGTGGTTGTGATCTCTCCTCTTTCATTCATGATTTTGTTGATTTGGGTCGTTTCTCTTTTCTTTTTGATAAGTCTGGCCAGGGGTTTATCAATCTTGTTAATTCTTTCAAAGAACCAGCTCCTAGTTTCATTGATCTGTTCTACTATTCTTTTGGTTTCTATGTCATTGATTTCTGCTCTGATCTTTATTATTTCTCTTCTCCTGCTGGGTTTAGGCTTTATTTGCTGTTCTTTCTCCAGCTCCTTTAGGTGTAGGGTTAGGTTGTGTATTTGACGTATTTCTTGTTTCTTGCGAAAGGCTTCTATTGCTATATACTTTTCTCTTAGGACCACCTTTGCTGCATCCCAAAAGATTTTTAACAGTTATGTTATCATTTTCATTTGATTCCATGAATTTTTTAAATTCTTTTTTAATTTCCTGGTTGACCCATTCATTCTTTAGTAGGATGATCTTTAGCCATCATGTATTTGAGTTCTTTCCAACTTTCCTTTTTTGATTGAGTTCCAATTTCAAAGCACTGTGGTCTGAAATATGCAGGGAATGATCCCAATCTTTTGATACCAGTTGAGACCTGATTTGTGACCTAGATTGTGATCTATTCTGGAGAATGTTCCATGGGCACTAGAGAAGAATGTGTATTCTGTTGCTTTTGGAATTTTCTGAATATATCTGCGAAGTCTGTTTGGTCTTTTTTTTCTTGTTGATCTTTTGCTTAGATGATCTGTCCATTGCAGTGAGGGGGTGTTAATGTCCCCTACTATTATTGTATTGTTGTCAATGTATTTCTTTGCTTTTGTTATTAATTGGCTTATATAATTGGCTGCTCCCATGTTAGGGGCATAGATATTTACAATTGTTAGATCTTCTTGTTGGATAGACCCTTTAAGTATGATAAAGTGTCCCTCCTCATCTCTTATTATAGTCCTTGGTTTAAAATCTAATTTGCTGTAAGGATTGCCACCCCAGCTTTCTTTTGGTGTCCATTAGCATGGTAAATGGTTTTCCACCCCCTCACTTTCAATCTGGTGGTGTCTTTGGGTCTAAAATGAGTCTCTTGCAGACAGCATATCGATGGGTCTTGTTTTTCTATCGAACCTGATAGCCTGTGTCTCTTGAATGGGGCATTTAGCCCATTTACGTTCAGAGTAACTATTGAAAGGTATGAATTTAGTGCCATTGTATTGCCTGTAAGGTGACTGTTACTGTATATTGTCTGTGTTCCTTTCTGGTCTATGTTACTTTTAGGCTCTCTCTTTGCTTAGAGGACCCCTCTCAAGATTTCTTGTAGGGCTGGTTTCGTGTTTGCAAATTCTTTTAGTTTTGTTTTTCCTAGAAGCTTTTTATCTTTCTTTCTGTTTTCAGTGACAGACTAGCTGGATATAGTATTCTTGGCTGCATATTTTTCTCGTTTAGTGCTCTGAAGATATCATGCCAGTCCTTTCTGGTCTGTCAGGTCTCTGTGGATAGGTCTGTTGCCAGTCTAATATTTCTACCATTGTAGGTTTCTGACCTCTTGTCCCAAGCTGCTTTCAGGATTTTCTCTTTGTGTCTGAGATTTGTAAGTTTTACCATTAGATCTTGAGGTGTTGACCTATTTTTTATTGATTTTGAGAGGGGTTCTCTGTGCCTCCTGGATTTTGATGCCTGTTTCCTTCCCCACATTAGGGAAGTTCTCTGCTATAATTTGCTCCAATATACCTTCTGCCCCTCTCTCTCTTTCTTCTTCTTCTGGGATCCCAATTATTCTAATGTTGTTTCATCTTGTGGTATCATTTATCTCTCGAATTCTGCCCCCGTGATCCAGTAGTTTATCTTTTTCTCAGCTTCTTTATTCTCCATCATTTGGTCTTCTATATCACTAACTCTCTCTTCTGCCTCATTTATCCTAGTAGTTAGAACCTCCATTTTTGATTGCACCTCATTAATAGCCTTTTTGATTTCGACTTGGTTAGATTTTAGTTCTTTTATTTCTCCAGAAAGGGTTTCTCTAGTATCTTCCATGCTTTTTTCAAGCCCGGCTAGTATCTTTATAATCGTCATTCTGAACTCTAGTTCTGACGTCTTACTAATGTCCGTATTGATTAGGTCCCTGGCAGTCAGTACTGGCTCTTGTTCTTTTTTTGAGGTGACTTTTTTTCCGTCTTGCCATTTTGTCCAGGGGAGAATAGATGAATGAGAGAACAAAATGCTAACAGGGTAACAATGACCACAGAAAAATATACACTAAACAAATCAGAAGAGAACTGAAACCAGGGGAATAGGAAGGGAAAGAAAGAAAAAAGGAAAAGAAAAAGAAAAAAAAAGAATGTGATCAAATATGATCAGGCTGGTGAATAGATCAGTCCCACACACTAGATTTTGGGTGTATTTTGTTCTGTTAGAAGACAGTGCCTCCCAAAATTTTAAAGAAAGGAAAACTTATATATGTACAAAAATCAGGGTTAATACGATGAAGGGATGGAATATGATTGTAATCATGAAAAGTATAAAAAATTTTATAAAAGGAATTGATAAGTTGGTTGAAAAAAGAAAGAAGATAAATTAAAAAAAAAAAAACAAAAAACAAAGGGAGAGAATATGATCAGGCAGGAGACTAGAACAAAGCCATACACTAGAGATTTAGGGTATATTTTGGTCTGTTAGAAGAAATTGTATCCCGAAATTTTAAAGAGAGAACAATTTATATATATACCAAAAATAAGGTTAACTACAATGAAGGGATAGAATATGACTCTAAAAATGAAAAATAAAAAAGATTTTTAAAAAAGGGATTGATAAGATGTTGGTTGAAAAAGGGAAAAAGAAAAATTCAAAAAAAGAAAGAAAAAGAAAATTTTAAAAATTAACTTTGAATGACTAAAGAATCGTGGGGAAAAAAAAAAAAAAACATGAATTCTATGTGCAGTATTCCCCTAGCCCTGGAATTCTGCCATTCTCATTGATCGGTAAACTTGGTCTTGGCTGGCTGTTCTTGCTGATCTTCTGGGGGAGGGGCCTGTTGCCATGGTTTCCAAATGTCTTTGCCAGAGGCGGAATTGCCCTGCCCTTGCTGGTCTGGGCTAAGTAATCTGCTCGGGTTTGCTCTCGGGAGCTTTTTGTTCTCTGCAAGCTTTCGGTACAGCTTTCGAGGACAAGAGTGAAAATGGCGGCTTCCCAATCTGCAACCCAGAGGAGCTGAGAACTCGGGGCCCCACTTTCAGTGTGCCCCCACAGAAAAGCAGTCAATCACTCCCGTCTCTCCAGTCTCCGGCCGCACTCTGTGCTCACCCGGCCTGTGACCAAGCATTTGTATCTCTGGCGCACAACCCCATGTGGAGTCTCCAAACCCACCACTCCCTGTGGTGTGCTCCCGCGCTGCTCCTCCTGGGGGAGGAAGGGTAGTCTCCCCAGATCTGCCACTTGTTGGATCCCTGCTGGAGGAGCAGTGGCCCGACTGTGCCGTGGATCACGGCTTATGGCAACCCCGAGCTGAGAGCCTGCTCCTCGGCCCCATCTCTGCAGCCAGCTTCCCCGCTCCAATACCTGGGAGCTCTGCAGCACTCAGGCACCCCCGGTTTTTCTGTGACCCCGAGGGTCCTGAGACCACACTGTTCCAGCAAGCATTCCACTTCCCATTTAGCCACTGTAGGGACGTCCCTCAGTGGAGCAGACTTCTAAAAGTCCCGATTTTATGTTCCGCTGCTCTATCACTTGCCAGTAATGGCTGATGGAGGCTTCCTCCCCCTGCCGTCTGTCTTCCCGAATATCACCTCAGATTCACTTCTCCGCATGTCCTACCTTCCAGAAAGTGGTCGCTGCTCTGTTCAGAGAGTTGCTGCCATTCTTTTCTTCGCTATCCTGTTGAGTTCGTAGGTGTTCAGAATGGTTTGATACCTATCCAGCTGAATTCCTGGGACCAGACGAAATTTAGGTTAGGTCTCCTACTCCTCTGCCATCTTGCTCCTCCCTCCTGAAATTTATTTTAATATAAAATAGTGTAAATATGTTTTAGTGTGTGAATATATACATATGTACACACATATAAAATATTTTAATATAAAATAGTGTAAATATGTTTTAGTGTGTGAATATATACATATGTACACACATATAAAACTGCACACATACAGGCTTTTATAGAAAATAAAATATCTTAGTTGAGAAATAGGTAAAATCTTGTCATGGGTGACTTTGGTGATTTCAGATCTACCCATGTAGGTCAATACTTTGGCTTATTGGAGAAGTTTCCTTTAAGCCAAAATGAGAATGTTCTTTTAAAAAAGAAAGAAAGTGGATGCCATTTTTATTGCTTGTTCTATGTTCCTATTCATTGGGTACTTAGAGAAATGAATCAAAATGACAATGAGTTGAAATGAAAATCAAGTTTTGCTAGCATTTTCATTCAAAGAAGAATTCTTCAAAAAGCTGAAAATAGAAGAAAAAATGAAAGTCATTCTTATTGCTAATGAAATGTTTTCTTTATGTCAAGCAGTATGTGGTTGAAAGAAAAACAACTTGAACTTAACCAGAAATTCAAAATATGGTGCATTTCCAACCCAGTATTTGGGCTGATCTGAGATGTCACAAACTGATTGTTACAGTGGCCTGGCTCTGAAATGCACACTCTTGATCAAACGGTACCTGAATGGTGAGGACACTGCTCTGCAGGTTTAGCTAATCTATGTGAAATGATGGCGCTAGGGAAGCCACTCCTGTTGGCTCTGACCAAAGCCTGCCCCTCTGCAAAAGCAGGTTGTTTCTTTTTTCCCTAGATCTGATTTTAAAAATAAGGTTAAAAGATGACAGCTGTGAGAAAAATGAAGCTATTCTCTGGAGAGTAGCTGCCTTGTGGGATAGGGGAAACAACTGTTGGAAGCCAGCCCTGGCAGCACTTCATTAGTCAGGTGTGAAAGGAGAGCTGCCTCTTCTAGAACTTGGGCTGAAAAGTTTCCTTTTAATCCTCTCTTAGGCAATATAATTTTTCACTTTTAAAAAATAAAGAAAATGAATGTCTACTAGTATGTTCATTTGACATTTGTTCAACAAATATTATTACACAATTACTGCAATAATATTAATGGCATTGCTGCTAAAGTGCACCTGAAAAACTAAAGAACTTTATAAGTTAAGGAAATTTTGATGTTCTATAACCAAAGAATTTTAATTCAGCATTTAACATTTCTACACACATGTGACAGACTTACTGTTAATTAAGGTCATTTGGTGGTACTGCTCATGGATATAAAAAAATCTTCCCATGAATAACATTCCAAATATATTTATCAAATGCCTATTTTGTACAAAATATGTGTACTAGGAAGGAATTTCATGATGAATAGATATTCATCTTTTAGGGAGCTAAGAATCTGGTGAAGAAAGTGGATATATACACAACATAAAATTCAAGTCATAATTTTGCCTACTTGCACCAGAGAGAACTAGAACTCACCTGGGGCAATGCAGGGACCATTTAGGGGGATCATATTCGAACTTGGATCTGGATGTAGAGAATAAATCAGGCAGACATATTCCAACAGAAGGAAAAATAGAAGCAACAAAAGACCCAGAGACTAGAAAATTTGGTGGAAATGACAAATAGTATTCCGGTTTGAGGGTGGAGGTGGGAGTGGGGAAAGGGGACATTTTAATAGGTGATAAAAATGAAGTGAGTGGCCCTAAATAGCATGTGAAATAATGAGGACTTTATTTTTGTAGAAAGTCAGGAAATATTAGTAATGTTTTGGGAAGAGGGGGGTTCATAATCACAGTGAGCTTTAGGAAGATAATGCTTGTTGGCTGTATTGGGAGCAGAGACATCTGTTTAGAGGCTATTGTAGTACTCCAGGCAAGAAGTGATGGGGCCTCAACTGAGTGCAGTAGCAGTAGGGATGAGGGAGGAAACAGATGTCAGTAACACAGAAGAAATAGTATTGGTGGTTAGTAGTTGGAGTTTGGGGCCAGATGTGAAGGTGTTGTGATAACTATCAGAAATTCTGGTCTCACATCAAGGAAAACTAGGGTTGGAGACTTAGATCTGGGAGTCCCCTGCATAGAATTTAAGTGTTGACCTGGTAGGGGTGGATGAAGGTGTCCAAAGAAAGAAAATAAAGCAATCACTAGGGAGAGAACTTATGAGATAATCCCAGTGTTTAATAGCATAAGTAGTGGAGCCATCAAGAGAGGATGCACAGTTTGCTCAGAAAGACTGTGTGATCCAGGCTGTGGGAAAGCCAAGTCAGGTGGATTACAAAAATGAGGACTTGGTCCTGGTGGTTCGTAGGCATTGGTGACCATTGTCAGACAAGATTCATACAGTATATGACAACCAAAGATGAAGATCCAGGTGGGAAAAGCAGTATTGCTTTTCTGTGTGTTGGGGACTAAAAAACTGAGGCAAGAGAAACAGTGAACATAGATAACTTTTTGTGGCATTTGGGATTTAGGATAAGAGAGTACTTTGGGAAGCAGAGTTAAAGGGGTTGTTTTTTAGGAGTGAGACACAAGATAATGTCAATGAAAGTCAAGGAAATCTGGAGAAGAAGGGAATAAAGTGAGAGACAGGGTCTAAGAAGACTAAAGTTAAGCACATAAATGGATTATATAGTTTGCCTTGGCAAGGTAGAGAAAATGTATAAAAATGCAAACCAAGAAACAGACTCCTAACTATAGAGAACAAACTGATGGTTACTGGGGGAAGGTGGGTGGGGGGATGGGGGAAATAGGTGATGGGGATTGGGGATTGAGGAGGGCCCTTGTGATGAGCACTGGGTGATGTATGGATGTGTTGAATCACTATTTTGTATACCTGAAAGGCACTAAAGTCAAGTTACAATGAGAATTAATTAAGCTGATAAGGATGAAAATTTAGACATAAAAATAGGAGAACTTTGTCTACTAGTGCACATGTATGTAGTGTTTTTGCTTTGGTCAAACCACTTTCACATACCCTAGAATCACTCAGGTGGGAGTTATTTTTCCCATCCTGCCAAAGAAGAAAACTAACTGCTTTTCCCATCTGGGTCTTTATCTTCTAAATTTTGGCCCAGAGCACTTTCTGTGGCAATCATCATATCACATTGTTTTTCTGTTGAGGTAAAGATTTAATTTTTTAAAAGATTTTATTTATTTATTTTGACAGAGAGAGAGAGAGAGAGAGAGACAGGGAGAGAGGGAACACAGCAGGGGGAGGGGGGAGGGAGAAGCAGGCTTCCCGCTGAGCAGGGAGCCCAATGCCGGGCTCGATCCCAGGACCCTGGGATCATGACCTGAGCCGAAGGCAGACGCTTAACGACTGAGCCACCCAGGTGCCCCAAGATTTAATTTTTTTTAAAGGAGCAAAATATACAAGTGATATAATCTTTTCAGTGTTCAAGTTTTTATAAACAGGTTTACTGATATTTATACATTAATTTACTGTTCACAGGGAGTTTTGATAAAATCTCAGTGTCCACTACGTGCTCCTTTGAATTCCAAGACAATCTTTTATTGCATGAACATAACCATTATCTCACCTCCAAGCTGCCTCAAAACTAGGTGCTGTGAGGAGCGCCGCAGACTGGCAAAAAATCAGACTGTAGAGGAATTACCGGAGAGAAAATAAACTGCACTTTGATGGCATTAATTATTTAGTTGAAACTTGCAGACTGGATATTCAAGAAGCTTTTGACATATCCCACATTACAATGAGGCACTAGAGAGAGAGTAGCAATGCAGAAATGTTCTCGTTGCCTGAGGCGTGTTTTAATTTGGGGCTCAATGATTCAGTCCTACATGGGTGCTAAAATACAGACTTTTCTCTTGGAAGTTGGCTTGTAAAGACTTCGGGGTTAACATCTCTGAAGGGCTTAAAAGTACCATCTGCCAGAGTAGGCTTGTTGTTTTGTTCCTTTTAGATTTGTGTATAGGTAGAGAAAGATAAATTTTTATTAAATTCTGACATGTTTTCTTTCTCATTTTATATGAAAGAGGATATGTCATTGGTTGGGAAGCAGTAAAAACAGCATCTTACCAGAGTGGATTTAAAATCATTAACCCAGGGTTTCATTCTGGCCTCTTTCAGCAGGACCAGTATCAAGGGACAGTTTCTGTTGAGACTCACCTGAAATTTATATTTTACCAAGTTGTTTAAGGTTTGAAAAATGGTGGGACTGAGCACCTCAGTGCTTTCTGCAGCTTCAAGGGGCCCATTTTCTGAAGCTGGTTCTTTTCCCATGGTTCTGTGTCAGGCATGTAATTTAAGAAGGCTGCCATATTATTTTGGAGGTTAAGCTCAGTGCTTCCTTGGGTAATTGAGGTCACCTTCATGTTGGCAGAAGTTGGTCCGAGATAATTTTTTTTTTAATCTTTTCCTTTTCTCTGAAGATATCTTCAGAGAGGGCAGTGAAAAAGTCAAAACAAAATGGTCTATTAGCTGGTGGTAGGCTCACAAATATTCAGTTATTAAATTCCTTGTACCATATATATTATATATAATCTTTTATATGTACAAATAATTCATTTGAAAGCCTTTTAAGTGCATTTTTAAAAAGTGGTTTTTAAAAGTGATAGAAGTCTCAGAAGTAAGAATCTTCCCTCCATTTCTTTTGCTTTTCTCTGATTTTGGAACTTATGAGGAAAGAAGTAAAATTAAGCACTCGCTAAAATCACCTCTTTTCAGAGACCAAGGATATGGACTAGCATGCTTGGTTGTGGCCACTTGATTTTATTTTATAACTTAGAACTAAAAGAGCATTTTAATAATTCTACATATTTTTTGTTTGGTTGTTTTTTTGGTTTTGCATTTTCCCTGTTTTTATTGCAGGATTTTTTAAGACCTTCCTTTTGAAAAACTGCAGAAATGTGGTACTGCAGAAACTGGATATTAAGCATAGAGAGACCTGATGTTTAACCTGAACTTGGTTGAAATCAGATGGGAAACATTTGGGTCCTCCACCCCACTGTTCTTGTCTGTTAGGACATTATCTCCTTAAATCAAAATAACCCTCCCCAAATGACATTTTTGCACAATTACATTCCTATTGTGGTTTTTTTTTTTGGTGAAACTTTATTTTTTATTATTTATGTTAATCACCATACATTACATCATTAGTTTTTGATGTAGTGTTCCATGATTCATTGTTTGCGTATAACACCCAGTGCTCCATGCAGAACGTGCCCTCTTTAATACCCATCACCAGGCTAACCCATTCCCCCACCACCCTCCCCTCTAGAACCCTCAGTTTGTTTCTCAGAGTCCATAGTCTCTCATGGTTCGTCTCCCCCTCCGATTTCCCTACCTTCATTTTTCCCTTCCTACTATCTTCTTCTTCTTTTTTTTTTTTAACATATAATGTATTGTTTTTTTCAGAGGTACATGTCTGTGATTCAGCAGTCTTGCACAATTCACAGCGCTCACCATAGCACATACCCTCCCCAATGTCTATCACCCAGCCACCCCGTTCCTCCCACCCCCCACCACTCCAGCAACCCTCAGTTGGTTTCCTGAGATTAAGAATTCCTCATATCAGTGACATCATATGATACATGTCTTTCTCTGATTGACTTATTTTGCTCAGCATAATACCCTCCAGTTCCATCCACGTCATTGCAAATGGCAAGATCTCATTCCTTTTGATGACTGCATAATATTCCATTGTATATATACATACCACATCTTCTTTATCCTTTCATCCTATTGCTTTTTTAGGAGTGAGGCAGCAAGAGAATGGCTGTGGAAAGCAACTACAGCTGGAAAAGGAGAGAATAAAGATGTATGAGAGGGAATAAGAAGGGCAAGACCAAAGCATAGTAAGCCTTTGACCTAGTGTGCGGGGAATATACAATGGTCTATCAGACAATGAGACCAGTACTCTGTTAAGAAAGTCTAAAAATGGGTGCCTGGGGGGCTCAGTCAGTTAAGCATCTGACTCTTGATTTCAGCTCAGGTCATAATCTCAGGGTCATGAGATGGAGCCCGCTTTGAGCTTCATGCTCAGCACAGAGTCTGCTTGGGATTCTCTTTCTCCCTCTGCCACTCCCCCCTCTCACACTCTCTATCTAAAATAAATAAATAAAATCTTTTTAAAAAGTCTAAAAACAGAATGATTGGCTTCTTTTTAAAGGCACAATTACCAGTCTCAAATAAATGCTTGGCAATGCCATGCAGTTCTACCGTGTTGTCCCACTACCCCACTCTCTACAGTGATGTCCTTCTCTATTCTTTTCAGAATTATGTACCATTTCCCTCCTCCTTCCTCATTCCTGGCAGATGGCCTCAGCTCATACATTACATGGAAAATTGAAGCTATCATATGGAAACTTCAAACCCTCACCGCCTCCAAACAACAAACTTCCCACATCTGTACACATCATCTCTTCTCTTTTTCCTATCTCATCATTTGAGTGTCACTCCTTCTATCTGAATCCATTTCTTCCCCTGGTACTTTGGATCTCACCCCTTCTGCACTACTCAGGAACTCTGCTTCACTCTTCCTTCTCTCTTTTGTATTGATCCTTATGATGACCACTTAATACATGTTCAGGTCTCACAGATAAACCTTCCTTCATTTGCCTCAGTAATCTTCCCTTCACAGACTCTTTAAAAGAAATAGATGTGCGTTATTTCTGTCTCATTTTCTTATTTTATACTCATTGCTCAACCCACCCTTCTATCAGTCCATCAAAGCAGTTCTTTTAGTGGCTACTGATGGCCTCCATTTTCCTCAAAAGGCCATCCTCCATATTCATCCAAAAGGCCATACAAAGAATTCCTCATTGTACCTGTTTGGTCAAGAGTATTTGACACTGCTGATTGCTCTCTTCTTTCTGAAACTCTCTTTTCTCTTGGCTTTGATGACCTCACATTGTCCTAAGTGTCCACACCTCCCCTTTGTAGTTTCCTTTGTAGGCCCATCCTCCTCTACCTAGGCATCAAATGCCAAGAGTGCCTCAAAAATGGGTGCTTGTCTGCCTTCTTGTTTCATTCAATCCAGTCTCCTTAGCAATGTCTCCTACCCCATGGTTCCAAACACCCTCATTATACTAAGTTCCCAAAGTATATCTTCATCCATCTCTTTAACAGCTATCTGATATTTCTTACTGGATGTCATGTAAGTACTTCAAATTCAGAATATCTAAGATAGATATCATGATTCTCCTTTACCCCAAGTCTAAGAGGTTTTTTTTTTTTTATATTAGTGACTCTACAATCCATCCAAGTAAAAATCAGAAATCTGGAGGGCATTTGTATTATTGCTGTCTCCCTCATTAGCTATAATCAATTTACCACTAAAACTTGTCAAGTCTCATCTCCCAAGTAACTCCAAATCCATTCCACTTGACTCCTTCCACTGCCGCACTAATCCTAGATATCATCATCTCTTTCTGGGACTATTGCAGAAGCCTACTAACCAATATTTAATTTTTCATTCTGGCAACCCTCCCTACCACAGTTCATTCTGAATTATAGCAGATGTGATCTTTTCAGAACAGAAATCATAATTGTGTTGCATCCCTAACCTACTGAAAACATTTCAAGGGCTGCCCATTGATCTTAAGACAAGAACCTAAATCCTTAGCAAGGTCAAAATGGTTTGATGATATAGCTGTTGGCTCTTTCTCCAGCCTTGTGCCATTTTTAGTTTATTTCTTTTCTTCAACCACTCTGGTCTTTCTCAGTTCCTCAGCAAATCATATTCTCTCCTGTCACAGAGAGTAATATGTCAACATATTTTACTCAAACCTTCCCCCACCAGTTCTCACCCCATTCCTTCCTATTTATCCACGGATCTCAGAGTCTCTAGTCACCTACCTAGGCACTTACGAACATAGTCTAGACCATGTTCCATGTATTTCATCCCCATAGAATAATGTTCTTTCCTCCAAAGTATCTCAAGTTGTAATTATTTATTTGTAATATTTTTTATTAAATCCCTTTCTTTCTCCCTATAAGCTCCATGAAAGCATGGAGCTCACAATTTTTTTGCTCTCAATTTTGTCTCCACCACTTAATCATGTGCAAGAATATAGGAGGATTTAATATTTTTTTAAATAAATGAAACTCTGAATAAGATGGTGATATCAGGGGACAGGGAATAGGGAAGAGACCAAAGAAGATAAAGTAATAGTGAACTTATGTCTTTGTGAAAGGTTTCTGGGTTGGGTTGCGATCAGTGGTCTCTGACTCCTCTGTATTATGCTGGGAACCAAAGCATCTATGACTTCCAGAGGGTAAGTTGTAGAACAACACTTGTCACTTTTTCATGCAGTTTCCTGATTGGGCTATTGGTGCCTATTCACAGAATTCAGATTCTTCATCCTGGATTGTAAGATTTTTTGAAACTTGAATTAATGTACACTACTAAGGAGAAGGCCTCTACTTCCTGCTCCTAATCTTTGTTCACTTTGCCTCATAGGTTTTCCTTTCCTTCCCACTGTCCTTCTTGCCCTCTCACCCATGAATCTGCTCCCTTCTGGTATAACTAGTTGCACAGAGGCCAGACTTGGTGAGACTTTTTTTTTTTTTTTGTAAGATAAGTTCCAACTGGCCTTCTCTACAGACCACTTAGCATCAAACTGGAGGGGGGGGCAATAAAAATATAAATTGTTTAAAAATAATGTTATATATTTTTCTGTATAGATTTCTATTTATGTGTTACCCTGTGCATGTATAGCTCCGTAAATGTGCTCTGTTGCTTTTTCATGTAAATTATTTATACAATAAGGAGAGTTCTATAAAATACACCCTACCTTGCAGCAAATACATACAAATATTGGTAGACATCTTTTAAAAATGTTATCACTTTGTATAACAGACTTAAGTTTCCCTGAAGACAAAAGCATCTTTTAAACCAAATTATTGGTTTTAAGCTTTGTACTCAATAGTACTGTAGGTAGTATATGCCATTACATTGTGTAAACAAGGAGAGGCTTGGAAGGATGAATTCATAAAGTGAGTCGGTAGAGAACCCAGAAATACTGCCTCCTACAAGTTAGTTATCCTCCTCTGCTCGCTTTTAAGTGGAAGAGATAACTATAAACTTCTGAAAGCTTATTAATGTATAATTCATGAAAGGGGTCCAAAAAAGAGTTGTTTGGTGAATTCCTTTTGAGTCTGAAGGTAGATGTCCTTACATCTAACAAAGTTGTGAATAGAAATCTTGTCAACAAGCACACAGAGATATGTCATTAACAATTTGAGGATTCACTTTTCCTGGAAGATTACAAATATATCTAAAACTACTGACCCAGTAATGCATTGTATATAAACGATTTTTATTTGATCCCAAATTCAAATATTCAGGATGATTGCAAAGTAATATAGAACGTAAAAAGGTGTTATCTTATTCAGTTATTGTGTGATATTTATGCATTAAAATAAAATAATTTTAAACAAAAGTTCTACACATAAATAAAAATTTTTAGCTACACAATTAAATTTGTGCCCCTTTTGTAAGCTTCTCCAAAACTCTTAATTTTAAAAACTGGACAAGCAGAAGTTGCTTTTTTTTGGTCAAATGTATGGGAAGATACTGTTCTGAATCAGTGGTATTAAGTTTATAAAAGTAAAAATTCTTACCTTGTAGTATAAAAGTATGCAAGTAAGTGTAAATCCTTTATAGTACCTTCCTTACTTTAATTACCCTGCCTTGACTGCCATGTTGCACAGGTTTCCCCTTGAGTTTGTGCAATGGAGCAATATCACCAGCCACCTTAATATTTTCCCCATAATGAAGAAATGTCTTCCTTGACATTTTTCAATACTATAATTAACATTATCCAACAGTGGTTTCTTTATCCCTCTATCCACACATAAGTCCATCTAATTTTTGATGTGTTTCTAAGAACTATTGAATTTGAAGAGTTCTTTATGCATCTTGGATAGTAGTACATTTTCAGATATATGTTTCACAGATATATTCTCCCAGTCTGTACCTTGCCTATATATTTTCTTAATGTTGAATCTGATGATGAGCATTTTTTCATTTTAAGTTGAATTTATCATTTTTTAATTGTGCTTTGAATGTCGTGTCTACAAATGCTTTGATGTACTCTAGGTCACAAAGATACTCTCCTATGGTTTCTTCTAAAAAATGTGTAATTCTACATTTAGATCTGTGATCCATTTTCAGTTAATTTGTATGTAAGGCATAATATTTAGGTTGAGATTCATTGTTTTGCATATGGATGTCCAACTGTTCCAACACCATACCTTGAAAAGACCACCCTCTCTCCATTGACTTTCTTTTATAACTTTATCAAAAATCAATTGGCCATTATTTGTAAGTATCTATTTCTGGATTGCTGTCTATCCCTTCACCAATATCACCACGTCTTGAGTATTATAGGTTCATGATGTTTAAAAATTGAATAGTATGATTCCTCTAACTTTATTCTTCTTTGTCAAAATTGTTTTAGCTACTCTAGTTTTCTTGCCCTTCCATTCAAATATTAGAATCAGGTTCTGTATAGCCAGAACAAATTCTGCTGAGATTTCAGTTGGACTGTATTAGATATATTGCTAATGTAGGGAGAATTAACATATATACATTGTTAAGTAATCCAACCTATCAGCTCAGTACTTGTCACCATTTATTTTAGTCTACTTTCAGTTATCAACATATAGATCTTGTTTTGTTAGATTTATATGTAAGCATCTGTGTATTATACATATATTATATCATATATATTATATATAAAGGGGGCTATTTAGAATATTTTTTAAATTTTAGTTTACAATGTTCATTACTAGCATATACAAATATGATTGATCTTTCTATGTAGACCTTGTAGCCTTTGACCTTGATAACTCACTTATAAATTGTAGAGATTCTTTGTAGACTGCTTGTGATATTCTACAGATCGTATCATCTGCGAATAGGAGCAGCGTTTATTTCTTCTTTTCTAATCCGTATGTTTTTATTTCCATTTCTTGCATTATTGCATTGGTTAGAACTTCTGGCACCATGGTGAACAGAAGTGGTGAGAGTAGTCATTCTTGCCTTGTTCCTGATCCTATAGGGAAAGTATTCAGTCTTCCACCTTTAAATATGATAGATGTAGATGATGGATTTTTGTTGATGTTCTTTATCAGTTTGAAGAAGATCCTTTCCCTGAGTTTGCTGAGTTTTTATCATAAATGGGTGTTCAAATATTTTTCCACATCTGATAATATGATCATGATTTTTTTCTTCCTTGGACTGTTAAGATGTAGATTACCTTGATTGAAATTATTTTCAGATTTATTGTGATATAATTGACATATAACATTGTTTAAGTTTGAAGTATACAGTGTGATGATTTGATACATGCATATATTATGAAATGTTCACCATAGTAAAGTTAATTAACACATCCTTCGCCTTACATCATAACATTTCTTGGTTGTTGCTGTTATGGTGAGAACATTTAAGATTTACTCTCATAGCAACTTCAGGTATACCATACAATATTGTTAACTATAGTCACCATGCTGTGCATTAGGTTCCTGGAAATTATCTTATAACTGAAAGTGTGTGCACTTTGCTCAACATCTCCCCATTTCCCCCAGCCCTGGCAAACATCAGTCTACTGTTTCTATGAGTTCAACATTTTTATATTCCACATATAAGTGATATCATTCATTATTTATCTTTTCCTGGCTAACTTACTTAACTTCACATAATGCACTCAAGATCCATCCATATTGTTGCAAATGGAAGGATTTCCTTGTTTTTATGGCTGAATAATATTTCATTGTGTATGTATACCACATTTTCTTTATCCATTCATCCATCATTGGACACAGGTTGTTTCCATCTTTTGGCTGTTGTGAATAATTTCAGTGAACATGGAGATGAAGATATATCTTTCAGAATGCTGGATTATAGGGTAGTTCTGTTTTTAATTTTTTGAGGAACCTCCATACAGTTTTCCATATTGGCTATAGCAATTTGCATTCCCACCAACATGGAACAAGAATTCCCTTTTCTCCACATCCTTGTTAATTACTTACCTCATTTTATTGATGATAGCCATCCTAACAGGGATGAGATGATACCTTTTTGTGGTTTTGATTTGCATTTCCCTTATGACTGGTGATGTTGAGCACCTTTCATGTACTTGTTGGCCATTTGTATGGTCTGTAGGTCTTCTTTGGAAAATGTTTATTAGGTCTTCTGTCCATTTTTAAATCAAATTTTTTTTTGTTTTATGCTACTGAGTTATATGAGCTCCTTATAAATTTTCCCATATTAATTCTTCATCAGGTAGAGGGCTTGAAATATTTTCTCCCATTCTATAGGTTGTCTTTCATTTTGTTGATTACTTCTTTTGCTGTGTAAAAGCTTTTTTAGTAAGATACAGTCATTTTTGTGATCAATCATGTATTTGCCTTGTAAGTTAAAATTACTTAGAAACATGTAACAGGTTGATTGGCAAGAACAAACTTTGTCTTCATATTTCATAGATATTATCCAAATTCTATTATCATTTCTTATTTAAATTAAAACATTTTATTTAAAATAACAACAATAACAACAAAACTTTTTTAGTTTGACATAGTCCCACTTATTTATTTTTTGCTTTTGTTGGTTGTGCTTTTGGTGTCAAATCCAAAAACTCATTGCCAAAACCAGTGTCAAAGAACTTTTTCCCTGTTTTCTACCAGGAATTTTATGGTTTCAGGTCTTATGTTTAAATTCTCAATCTATTTTGAGTTAATTTTTGTAAGTGGTGTCAGCTAGGCATCCAGTTTCATTCTTCTGCATGTTATTTTACAGTTGTCCTGCACCATTTGTTGAAAGGCTATCCTTCCCCCATTATATATTCTTGGCTCCCTTGTCAAATATTAGTAGATTGTGTATGTGAGTGTTTATTTTTGGACTCTCAATTCTGTTCCACTGTTCTCTGTGTCTGTTTTTATGCCAGTACCTACTGTTGTGATCACTACAGCTTTATAGTATGGTTTGAAATCAGGAATTGTGATGCCTCCAGCTTTGTTCTTTTGCAATATTGTTTTGGACGTTTGGCATCTTTTGTGATTCCATATGAATTTTAGCGTTGCCTTTTCTATTTCTGTGAAAAATGTCATGGGATTTTTTCATAGGGATTGCAGTGAATCTGTATATGGCTTTGGATAATATGGATATTATAATAGTATTAACTCCTCTGATCCATGAACATAAACAATCTTTTTTTTTTAAAGATTTTATTTATTTATTTGAGAGAGAGAGAATGAGAGAGAGAGAAAGCACATGAGGGGGGGAAGGGTCAGAGGGAGAAGCAGACTCCCTGCTGAGCAGGGAGCCCGATGCGGGACTCGATCCAGGGACTCCAGGATCATGACCTGAGCCGAAGGCAGTCGCTTAACCAACTGAGCCACCCAGGCGCCCGAACATAAACAATCTTTTCATTTATTTGTGTCTTGTTTAATTTCTGTCATTATCATCTTACAGTTTTTAGTGTATGGATATTTTACTGCCTTGTTTAAATTTATTCCTAAGTATTTTATTATTTTTGATGACTTATAAGTGGGACTCTTTTCTTCATTTTCCAGATAGTTCTTTATTAGTGTATACAAATGCAACTGATTTTTGTATGTTGATTTGGTATCCTACAACTTCACTGAATTCATTGAATAGTTTTAACGGTTTTTTTAGTGAAGTTGGGTATTTTCCATTTACAATATCATGTCATTAACAGACAGAATTTTGCTTCTTCTTTTTCAATTTGGTTGTCATTGATTGACTGATTGATTGATTGATTGCCTAATCGCTCTGACTGGGACTTCTAGTACTATGTTGAATAGGAATGGTGAAAGTGGGTACTCGTCTTGTTCTTGATTGTATAGGTAAAGATTTCAGTCTTTTACCTTTGAGTATGATGTTAGCTATGGGTTTATCATGTATGGCCTTTATTATGTTGAGGTATGTTCCTTCTATACCCAATTCTTGAGAGCTTTTATCATGAAGGGACATTGAATTTTGTCAAGTGCTTTTTCTGCATCTATTGAAATGATCATATATTTTCTGGTGTGGTGTATCACAGTTACTGATTTGTATACGTTGAGCCATCCTTACATCCAAGGATAAATTCCACTTCATCATGATGTATGATTCTTTTAATAAACCATTGAATTTAGTTTGCTGGTATTTTGTTGGAAAATTATTATATCTATATTCATCAGGGATATTGACCTGTAGTTTTTCTTTTCTTGTAATATCCATATGGCATTGATATCAGGGGTAATGCTGGCCTTATAAAATGAGTTTGGAAGCAATCCCTCCTCTTTAATTTTTTGGAAGAGTTTGAAAAAGTTTGGCATTAATTCTTCTTTAAATGTTTGGTGGAATTCACCAATGAAGCCATCTTAGACTTTTCTTTGTTGGGAGTTTTTGATTATTGATTGAATTTCATTACTCATTACTGGTTTGTTCAGATTTTATATTTCTTTGTGATTCAGTCTTGATAGGTTGTATGTTTTCTAGAAATTTATCTACTTCTAGGTTGTCCAATTTGTTGGCATATAATTTTTCACAGTAGTCTCTTAAGATCCTTTGCATTTGTGTGGTATCAATTATAATGTCTCCTCTTTTGTTTCTAATTATATTTGAGTTCTTTCTCTTTTTTTCTTGATAAGTCTAGCTAGAGGTTTGCTAATTTTGTGTTATTTTTAAAACAATAACTTAGTTCTGTTGACCTTTTCTATTGGTTTTTCTATTCTCTCTTTCCCTTATTTCTATTATGATCTACATTATTTCCTCCCTTCTGCTAATTTGGCTTATTTTTTTCTCTAGATCCTTGAGATGTAAAGTTAGGTTGTTTACTTGAGGTCTCCTTCTTTATTCTTTTTTTTAAAAAATGTACCCACTTATCACTATCAACTTCCCTCTTAACACTGTTTTTACTGTATCTCATAAGTTTTGGTATTTGTTTCCATTTTCATTTGACTCAAGACATTTTTTGATTTCCATTTTGATTTCATCTTTGACCATATGGTTGTTCAGGAGTATGTTGTTTAATTTCCACATATTTTAGAATTTCCCAGTCATCTTGTTTTTATTTCTAGTTCCATACCTTTGTGTTCAGAAAAGAGCCTTGATATTTTAGTCTTCTTAAATTTGTTAAGACTGGTTTTTATGACCTTCTTTATGATCTATCCTGGAGAATATTCCATCTGTATTTGAGAAGAATGTGGATTCTGCTGATGTTGGGTGGAATGTCCTTTATATGTCTGTGAGGTCCATTTGGTTTAAAGTATGGTTCAGAACCAACATTTTCTTACTGATTTTCTGTTTGGATAATCTATCCACTGTTGAAAGTGTTGAAGTCCCCTACTCTTACTGTATTGTTGTTTATTACTCCCTTCAGATCTGTTAGTACTTAATATATTTAGGAACTCTGATGTTGGGTACATATGTGTTTACAATTATAATATGTTATATCCTTTTGATGAATTGAGCACTTTATATTTATATATGATCTTTTTTGTCTCTTGTACAGTTTTTTACTTAAAGTCCATTTTGTCTGGTATGAATTATAGCTACCCCTGCTCTCTTTTGGTTTCTGTATAAGGTTGGAGATGTGCAGATGCACAGCTGGAGTGACTAGCTGCAGGTGAGCCCAGAAGACACAGGGCTGGATCCAGACCTATAAGCAACTTCAGGGGTCCTGGCTATTGATGTGCATTCCTGTGGCTACATAATCTCACCATGGGCATATGCACTGCAGTGGAGCCTGGTGATAGGAGTCAGGATGGGGCTTGCAGGTACACAGCTGGCAAGCCTAGCCCTAAATATGCACACAGTGGTGGGGGTCAGCTGCAGGGGTCTAGGCTGGCATCTTACATTTATGGCTGGCTGCTCGTCCAGATCCCAGGCTCCAGTGGGGTTATGAGGGAGATAGCAAGATATGACTCAGGTGGCTGGCACCTGGGAACATAAAAACTTGTGGAACCCAAATCAGTGAAATCTGCTGAGTCTATGTTGGCTGTACTAGCTATTGGTTTCTCTAGTAGCAAAAACTGCTATGGTCCTTGACAGAGCAAGTCACTGGGAACCATGACTATTCCCACTGTGTACTTGATACTGGTAGCTGCTGTTCTTCTTCCTTGTTCCTAGTCTTCTTTACACTCAGATTTGCCAGTCTCTGGGTTGGGCAAAATTGAAGCATGTCCTTCCTGTGATGCCCTGAAAGGCTGAGGAAGCTAATCACTCACCCTGCCCTCCCTTTCCCAGTGATGGAAATTCCTACTACCTGGGGAGTTTCCTCTTGGCACTGCAGCAGTGCTGGCCTATGGGGGGTAGAATGATGCAGGCCTAAGTAACCCCTCCATTCCCTTTTTGTATAGTTATTCTGTTTTTTATTGTTGTTGTTGTTCCACTGTGTTTACAAAGTTTCTTAAGTGAACTCCTGAGTCTACTAGAAATGTTTTGTTCATAGATACCTGTCTAATTGTTGATCTTTGTCCAGGGAGGGAGGTGGGGAATGGAGGCTGTGATCTCCTTCTCCACCATCTTGGTAACATCACTCTGATTGAAGTTTGAATATTGAACCAGACAAGCATTCCTGGAATAGATCTCAAGTTTTACTTTTAATTGCTGAATTCTATTTCCTAAAATTTTGTGAAAAAAATTTTTATTATGTTTATGAGAGATATTGGATTATGGTTTTCTCTTTATTGTATTGTCTTTGTTTTTGGTATTAGGGTAATAATAGCTTCATAAAATTGGTTAGGAACCCTTCTGCTCTTCCATTTTCTGAAAAAGTTGTGTAGAATTAGAGTTGAAATTATTTACCTTTTTAAATGTTAGTAGAGGGGCACCTGGGTGGCTCAGTTGGTTAAATGTCTGACTCTTGGTTTTTACTCGGGTCATGATCTCAGGATCGTGGGATCAAGCCCCAGTTTCAGCCTTCCTGCTCAGCCTGGAGTCTGCTTGAGATTCTCACTCTTCCTCTCCTTTTGCCCCTTCCCCTGCTTGAGCTCTCTCTCTTTCTCAAATAAAATCTGTAAAAAAATTTTTAAAAATAAAATAGAAGTTAGTAGAATTTTCCAGTGAAACCACCTGGGCCCTAATGATTTCTTTTTTGTAAGGATTCTAACTAGCTACTAATAAATAGCTGTAGGACTCTACAGATTATCTATTTCCATTTGAATTAGTTTTGAATTTAGCTCTTGACATTTTTGTGGAATTGATCCAAATCATTTAAGTTTCAAACTTATGTATGTAGAATAGTTCTTAGTATCCCCTTACCTTTTTAACATCTGTGGCAAGTGTAGTGATATCTTATTTCATTCCTGAGAGTGGATATTTGTGTCTACTCTCCCTTTTATTTTACCTTTGTCAGTCTTGCAAGAAGTTTATTGATTTTATTGAGCTTTTGAAAGAACCAGCTTTTGGTTTGAGTGATTCTTTCTAATGTTTTTATATTTTCTGTTTATAATCTCTGTCCTTATGTTTATTCTTCCTGTCTTTCTACTTGCTATGAATTTATTTTGCTCCTCTTCTTTTGGAAAAGCAAAAATATATTTTCTATCCCAGCCCTTTATAGAAAATGTTTACCAAACCCTGGCTTTGATTACTAATGTGAAACTTTCCTCCTTTTCTTTCTTCCTTCCTTCCTTCCTTCCTTCCTTCCTTCCTTTTTCTTTCTTTCTTTCTTTCTTTCTTTCTTTCTTTCTTTCTTTCTTTCTTTCTTTCTTTCTTTTTTCTTTCTTTCTTTCTTTTTTCTTTTTCTTTCTTTCTTTTCTTTCTTTTCTTTCTTTTCTTTCTTTTCTTTTTCTTTCTTTCTTTCTTTCTTTCTTTCTTTCTTTTCTTTCTTTCTTTCTTTCTTTCTTTCTTTCTTTCTTTCTTTCTCTCTCTCTCTCTCTCTCTCTCTCTTTCTTTCTTTCTTTCTTTCTTTCTTTCTTTCTTTCTTTCCTTTCTTTCTTTCTTTCTTTCCTTTCTTTCTTTCCTTTCTTTTTCCCCCTTTCTTTTTAATATAAGTATTTGGTGCTATAATTTTTTCTCTCAGCAAAGAGTTAGCAGCACTTCATAGATTTTTATATGCTGGACTTTCATTTTCATTGACTTTAATACGTATTAGAATTTCTCTTGAGACTGCCTCTTTTACCCAGGAATTATTTAGAATATGTTGTTTAAAATACAGATGAGGGGAGATTTTCTTGTCATCATTTTGTCATTTTGATTTTGTTATAAGTCAGAGAAAATACTATGATTTCTATGCTCTTAAATTATTTAGCTTTATGACTTGGGATGGGGTCTATCTTGGTGAATGCTCCATGTACATTTGAAAAGAATGTTGGTAGATGATATTCAGTTTTTTATATCTTTTTTATTTTCTGTCTACCAATTCTGTTGATTACTGAGAGAGGGTATTCAAGTCCCCA
Organism: Eumetopias jubatus; assembly: GCF_037043125.1. Taxonomy (NCBI): domain Eukaryota; kingdom Metazoa; phylum Chordata; class Mammalia; order Carnivora; family Otariidae; genus Eumetopias; species Eumetopias jubatus. Next base: position 37,623,418 of record NW_028274813.1, on the reverse strand, counting down.
ATTATGATGGATTTTTAATTTCCACTCTCAGATCACTTTTTATGTGTTTTACATAAATATGTGTGTTGTATATATTTTGAAGATCTTTATTTGGTACATGATCATTTCGGATTCTTTTGTCTTCTTGGAGAATTTCCATATTTAGCCCTGATAATTTTCTTTGCCCTGAAGTCCACTAGTCTGATATTAATAAAACCACTAAAGATTTCTTCTGATTAGTATTTGCATAGTATATTTTTTCTAATGCTTTCCTTTTAGCCTATCCATGGCATTATATTTTTTTAAGATTCTTATTTATTTGTCAGAGAGAGAGAGAGAGAGAGCTCGCACAAGCAGGGGGAGGGGTAGGCAGAGGGAAAAGCAGGGTCCCTGCTGATCAAGGAGCCTGATATGGGACTCAATCCCAGGACCCCGGGATCATGACCTGAGCGGAAGGCAGCCGCTTAACCAACTGAGCCACCCAGGCGTCCCTATGGCATTATATTTAAAGATAAGTTTCATGATTGACAAGACTCCATCCCACAGTCTGTCCTGGGTTTTTTTTTTTTTCTTCAAGTTTCTATTTAAATTCCAGTTAGTTAACATATAGTGTAATATTAGTTTCAAGTATAAAATTTAGTGATTCATCATTTACATGCACCAGTGCTCATCATAACAAGTACACTCTTTAATACCCATCATTTATTTAACCCATCCCTCCCCACCAACCTCCCCTCCAATAACCCTCAGTTTGTTCTCTATAGTTAAGAGTCTATTTCCTGGTTTGCCCCTCTCTTTTTTTGTTCCCCTATGTTCATCTGTTTTGTTTCTTAAATTCCATATATAAGTGAAAAAAAGCTTCTGCACAGTGAAGGAAATAATCAACAAAACTAAAAGGCAACCTATGGAATGGAAGAAGATATTTGCAAAAGACATATCTGATAAAGGGTTAGTTTCCACCGTCTTTGAAAACCCCATTGGTGTGAGAATGGAGTGCAGTGCCTTTTGTAGTGCTTACCTATAGTAGGTCTGGTATAGTCACAAGGGTGTGTGTGTGTGTGTGTGTGTGTGCGCGCGCATGTGTGTGTGTGAAGGAAACTCACTTATAAGGTCATCCATTGAGTCTAAGGTCCCAATCTGACTTCCTTTTTTCCACTTTCAAAGTCTTCTGATAGTTATTTTATTACTTTTCCCTCCAGGGTTTTAGTTTTAATTTGTGGAATAAATAGGGTGCATTGTGGCTATTCTATCTTGTCTAACATTGGATATCCTGCCTTTTTTATTTCCATATAAGTCAAATTTTCCTGTTCTTTCACATGTTTGATGTTTTTTTTATGTTGATACTAATGTTCATGATAGATACATTGTAGAGACTAAATTCGGTTACCTTTCCCTTAAGATTAATTCTTATTCTACCAGACCATTAGCTAGGTTCAAACTTCAGACCCAAACAATTGAAATCTCTGTCTAGTTCTTTTAGCTTCAAGTCACAGGTTTTCAGCAGACCCTGGTGTCTCCTCTGCAATTGTACAGTTAAGTCATTAGCTGAGGATTTTGGCAATTTTTATAATTCACATGCAGAAGTTTCTACCTATATGACCCCTTCTTTTCATGATGTTCTGCCTCCTAATTTTTGTCTGTTCTACCGGTCTCAAATGCTGTCTTTGGACTTATGAAGCCAGCAAACCTACAATTCTCTGATGCTCTGAATAGTTTTCTGAAGCCTTGAGCATTGGAAGATTGAGGAAGAAGTCAGACAAAAAATTTTTACTTTAAATTTACACATCTAACCAGGATCTTATCTTCCTTGTCTCTCAAAAAACAAAAACAAAAAACAAAACAAAACAAAACAAAAAACCTCCTCTCCAATTTCTGTCAGCTTTTGATCACTATCTGGTGCCTTCATATGTTGAGTGATTTTACATATGTATCCTAGATTTTATATCTGGTATTTCTGTTTCTACTGTATGTACTGGAGGTTTAGTCTTTCTCTTGGCTTCCTGTTCTACTCATTTTTCAAGGCATACCCAAACTTCTCAGTGTTAGTAAAATGAGATAGTATGTAAGAGAGAAGTATAATGGCTTGATATGGAAAATGTAATATGTGGACCAGTAGTGTTAGCTTCATCTAGGAACTTTTTAGAAATGCAGAATACCAGGTTTTATAATTCCACTGAATCAGAATGTGCATTTTAACGAGATACCCTTGTTAAAGGGATTCTTATATACAATATAAGGTGATTTTTATATACAAAAAAGTCTGAGAAACACTAAGCTAAAATGCAGGCTGCTCTGAGCTGCTTAAACTATCCCTGGATGTTTTCAAGTTTTTGTTTATTTGTTGTTCATAGTCATTGTAGACCCATACATCTATTACATACAATAAAAATGTATTAATGTAAAAATAAAATAAGATGCAATATAAAATCCTGATTTTTATTAGATTTAGCACACATAGAATTACATTTCAAAAATATAATCAGAACATACATAAAATGTAAAAAATTAAATTAACATAAAACTGTATGTGTTCATTGAAAGAATACATTTTAGATTATTAATATTCACATAGAACATATTAAACATCTTCTCTTGACTTTATAATTGATTATTCTTCCTTCCGAATTATTATTTTTGTGGGAATTTATTTGTAATGGTTTTTAGGAAAATTCCACTTAGGTTTTGCTGGTTTAATTGCTTCATTTAACCAGTATATCCCTGCAAATAATACATTGAGGTTTTCTCACTTCATCATCAAATATGTTTACAAAACCTAATTAAATGTAACTTGGATAAACTCTTTTTGTCTTTATTTCTTCAAAATCATTTTGTTTTTATTATTTGTTTTGGTAACTATTTCCACTTTAGGAAAAGGGTATTTTTTGTTTGACAAAGAGTCCCGAGAAAGTTATTTTGCTGTGTATAAATTATGTTTTAAAATAAATAATTCAAAATTTACTTATTTAGTCAGTAGTTTTAAACACTAAATTTAGAAAAAGTGTGATTGATCAAAAATTTAAATAGTCTAAAAATATTGCTATAAAAATAATGTTTATATTTTATCAGATTCTTATATCTTTTGAATTAGAGACAACAGACTAACTTAAAACATTCTGGTTCACAATACTGTCTTACAAGGCGTGTAGTATACAGTTCACACCATAGATCATATTCAGAAAGACAAATCCACTGATCATGTTCTTGGATGTCACAGTATGTCAAATTACTATAAAAATGTCTAAATGCTTCCACTCAGAGTACTTATCTTTCTGCATATCTGTAATAGATTGGCCTTTATCAATCCACAGACCATACTTGGAGCAGCATTGGTTTAGATTACTGAGATTGAAGACTGTATTACCCAGAGTACCAAGGAAGTACATTTACCATTTTCAAATCTATTTCTCTTGTGCAGTGATGCTTAATAATAAATGGGGCAGTGTGGTAATGGCAACTTTGTGATTTATGTCCTATATATACCAACTATAACCTACTTGAAAATGACAGGTTGTTAAGTACCCAAAAAGTTCTCACAATACAGATTTGGATTTGCACATTAAATTTAGATCAAAAGCCTCCTCTTCCTAATTTCCTCATCTACCCCACCCAGGTTCTTTACCAAAAGCTTACTTGATATGGTTCTACAGTGCACTATGTCCTACAAACCAATTTGCCTATACTTCTGGCTTCTTCAATTTTTCATTTCTTTGCATTATAGAAACTAGATAATCCCTTTCCATTGTATCTTGTTAACATTTTGTGTTAAATAGACCTGTGTGTATTTGCATTTTGACTGTACTTCTTAGATGAAGCTGTTTTTTCTTTTTTCTTTTTTTATTATGTTATGTTAATCACCATACATTACATCATTAGTTTTTGATGTAGTGTTTTTTCTTAATGTTTTTATTTATGTGTTCATTTCTGTATGCTGATACTTTCTTCAATGCTTTATTATAGTCACCATCAGCATCATCACAAGCAAAATTAATAATTTTAGGCCCCAACAACTTTAGAACATAGTCTGGAATCTTTGGAAGACAGTTTCATTGAATGAGGGTTGTGATAGGTGGAAAAATGGTAGTGGTGTGGGGTGGTGGGAAGAATCCTAAATGTTTACCACCTAAAAATCTGCTTGAAGACAGTAGCTCACCGCTACCTAACTACCCGTACACTCACTGGGAAATTCAATTTCCTTTTCCACTGACGTGTTGCCTGCTGGTTCTGCCTAAGCCTTCAAAAATCTTTGACTTGACTAAATGACAAAACATTTCATGCAGCATTCAAAATTCTGGAGCCATGATGTACCTTGGAGAAATGGTAACAAACTCCCTTTCCCTACACGCTGTCATCTGGATTCCAAAGCTGCAGTACCTACATCCTTAGTCTCAGTGAACACTTAGTGAAAGAGATTGTAACCTTCTGTAATGATTTAAGGTGTACATTAGGAGAATGAGTCCAGAAAGAAAAGAAATAGAATGGTATGAAAAATACAGATTGGAAGTAGAACATTATGGTAGTTAAGGTCTAGATAGAAAGTAATGGGGACCTGAATTTATGTAGCAGAACAAGAGAAGACAGACAGTTTTCAGGGATATTAGAGAGATTGATTGTATATGAGATGATAGGGAATGTGAGACTTTCAGAAAGAGAAGAATGTGGGAAAACAAGTAAATAAATACTGTTTTAAGTAAATGAAATTTGAATGCCAGTGGTATTCAAGTGGCAGTCATAAATTTAGGAATCTGTGCAATAAAAGTACCCACAGAGTTTTAAATTGATGGTAAGCACAAGCATTTAGATAAAATTATGGGTAAATTGTTGTAAAAACAGCAATTCCAAGTAATGACTAGATGATGAGTCAAGAAATAAATGGATGTTTGTTTTCATGCCCAAAGGACATTAAACTACACAAAATGTAGTTTTAGAAAGTCCCACACTGCAACATATATAATAAGAACATTGAAGTATAATATATATAAATTAATGAAACTATATAAAAGCATTAACACTGTAGTGAGCAAAAAATTCTAATACGCCAGAGTTCAAGCAGGTATTAAATACAGAAGGAAATATAGTTAATGAACACTTGAAACAAATTCAATAGTGTGATAGAAGTTAATTTCATAATAAGTTAATTAGATTTCTATATTTCTATATCTAATACTCTTTAGCTTAACAAATTAGCAAAACTTTTTTTTAAAATTTTTTATTATGTTAATCACCATACATTACATCATTAGTTTTTGATATAGTGTTCCATGATTCATTGTTTGTGCATAACACCCAGTGCTCCACGCAGAACGTGCCCTCTTTAATACCCATCACCAGGCTAACCCATTCCCCACCCCCCTCCCCTCTAGAACCCTCAGTTTGTTTTTCAGAGTCCATCATCTCTCACGGTTCGTCTCCCCCTCCGATTTACCCTCCTTCATTCTTACCCGCCTGCTATCTTCTTCTTCTTCTTTTTTTTTCTTAACATATATTGCATTATTTGTTTCAGAGGTACAGATCTGTGATTTAACAGTCTTGCACAATTCACAGCGCTCACCATAGCACATACCCTGCCCAATGTCTATCACCCAGCCACCCAATCCCTCCCACCCCCCACCACTCCAGCAACCCTCAGTTTGTTTCCTGAGATTAAGAATTCCTCATATCAGTGAGGTCGTATGATACATGTCTTTCTCTGATTGACTTATTTCACTCAGCATAACACCCTCCAGTTCCATCCACGTCGTTGCAAATGGCAAGATCTCATTCCTTTTGATGACTGCATAATATTCCATTGTGTATATATACCACTTCTTCTTTATCCATTTATCTGTTGGTGGACACCTTGACTCTTTCCAGTTTGGCTACTGTGCACATTGCTGCTATAAACATTGGGGTGCACGTACCCCTTCGGATCCCTACATTTGTATCTTTGGGGTAAATACCCAGTAGTGCAATTGCTGGATCGTATCATAGCTCTATTTTCAACTTTTTGAGGAACCTCCGTACTGTTTTCCAGAGTGGTTGCACCAGCTTGCATTCCCACCAACAGTGTAGGAGGGTTCCCCTTTCTCCGCATCCCTGCCAACATCTGTCATTTCCTGACTTGTTAATTTTAGCCATTCTGATTGGTGTGAGGTGGTATCTCATTGAGGTTCTGATTTGGATTTCCCTGATGCCGAGCGATGTTGAGCACTTTTTCATGTGTCTGTTGGCCTTTTGTATGTCTTCTTTGGAAAAATGTCTGTTCATGGCTTCTGCCCATTTCTTGATTGGATTATTTGTTCTTTGGGTGTTGAGTTTGATAAGTTCTTTATACATTTTGGATACTAGCCCTTTATATGATATGTCATTTGCTAATATCTTCTCCCATTCTGTCGGTTGTCTTTTGGTTTTGTGGACTGTTTCTTTTGCTGTGCGAAAGCTTTTTATCTTGATGAAGTCCCAAGAGTTCATTTTTGCCCTTGCTTCTCTTGCCTTTGGCGATGTTTCTAGGAAGAAGTTGCTGCGGCTGAGGTCGAAGAGGTTGTTGCCTGTGTTCTCCTTTAGGATTTTGATGGACTCCTGTCTCACGTTTAGGTCTTTCAACCATTTGGAGTCTATTTTTGTGTGTGGTGTAAGGAAATGGTCCAGTTTCATGCTTCTGCATGTGGCTGTCCAATTTTCCCAACACCATTTGTTGAAGAGACTGTCTTTTTTCCACTGGACATTCTTTCCTGCTTTGTCGAAGACTAGTTGACCATAGAGTTGAGGGACCATATCTGGGCTCGCTATTCTATTCCATTATTCTATGTGTCTGTTTTTATGCCAGTACCATACTCTCTTGATGACAGCTTTGTAATAGAGCTGGAAGTCCAGAATTGTGATGCCGCCAGCTTTGCTTTTCTTTTTCAATATTCCTCTGGCTATTCGGGGTCTCTTCTGGTTCCATACAAATTTTAGGATTATTTGTTCCATTTCTTTGAAAAAAGTGGATGGTATTTTGATGGGGATTGCATTGAATGTGTAGATTGCTCTAGGTAGCATTGACATCGTCACAATGTTTGTTCTTCCATTCCATGAGCATGGGACGTTTTTCCATTTCTTTGTGTCTTCCTCAATTTCTTTCATGAGTATTTCATAGTTTTCTGAGTACAGATCCTTTGCCTCTTTGGTTAAATTTATTCCTAGGTATCTTGTGGATTTGGGTGCAGTTGTAAATGGGATCGACTCCTTGATTTGTCTCTCTTCTGTCTTGTTGTTGGTGTATAGGAATGCCACTGATTTCTGTGCATTGATTTTATATCCTGCCACTTGACTGAATTCCTGTATGAGTTCTAGCAGTTTTGGGGTGGAGTCTTTTGGATTTTCCACATACAGTATCATATCATCTGCAAAGAGTGAGAGTTTGACTTCCTCTTTGCCGATTTGGATGCCTTGGATTTCTTTTTGTTGTCTGATTACTGTGGCTAGGACTTCTAATACTATGTTGAATAGCAGTGGTGATAGTGGACATCCCTGCCACGTTCCTGACCTTAGGGAGAAAGCTCTCAGCTTTTCCCCATTGAGAATGATATTTGCTGTAGGTTTTTCATAGATGGCTTTTATGATATTGAGGTAGGTACCCTCTATCCCTATACTCTGAAGAGTTTTGATCAAGAAAGGATGCTGTACTTTGTCAAATGCTTTTTCTGCATCTATTGAGAGGATCATATGATTCTTGTTCTTTCGTTTGTTAATGTATTGTATCACGTTGATTGATTTGTGGATGTTGAACCAGTCTTGCAGCCCAGGGATAAATCCCACTTGGTCGTGGTGAATAATCCTTTTAATGTACTGTTGGATCCTATTGGCTAGTATTTTGGTGAGAATTTTTGCATCCATGTTCATCAAGGATATTGGTCTGTAATTCTCCTTTTTGATGGGGTCTTTGTCTGGCTTTGGGTTCAAGGTAATGGTGGCCTCATAAAATGAGTTTGGAAGTTTTCCTTCATTTCTATTTTTTTGGAACAGTTTCAGGAGAATGGGTATTAATTCTTCTTTAAATGTTCGGTAGAATTCCCCTGGGGGCCATCTGGCCCTGGGCTTTTCTTTGTTGGGAGATTTTTGATGACTGCTTCCATTTCCTTAGTGGCTTTGGGTCTGTTCAGGTTTTCTATTTCTTCCTGGTTCAATTTTGGTAGTTGATACATCTCTAGGAATGCACCCATTTCTTCCAGGTTATCTAATTTGCTGGCATAGAGTTGCTCATAATATCTTCTTATAATTGTTTGTATTTCTTTGGTGTTGGTTGTGATCTCTCCTCTCATTCATGATTTTGTTGATTTGGGTCATTTCTCTTTTCTTTTTGATAAGTCTGGCCAGGGGTTTATCAATCTGTTAATTCTTTCGAAGAACTGGCTCCTAGTTTCGTTGATCTGTTCTACTGTTCTTTTGGTTTCTAGTTCATTGATTTCTGCTCTGATCTTTATTATTTCTCTTCTCCTGCTGGGTTTAAGCTTTATTTGCTGTTTTTTCTCCAGCTCCTTTAGGTGTAGGGTTACGTTGTGTATTTGAAACCTTTCTTGTTTCTTGAGAAAGGCTTGTATTGCTATATACTTTCCTCTAAAGCTGCGTTTGCTGTATCCCAAAGATTTTGAACAGTTGTGTTTTCATTTTCCTTGATTTCCATGAATTTTTTAATTCTTCTTTAATTTCCTGGTTGACCCATTCATTCTTCAGTAGGATGCTCTTTAGCCTCCATGTATTTGAGTCCTTTCCGACTTTCCTCTTGTGATGGAGTTCTAGTTTCAAAGCCTTGTGGTCTGAAAATATTCAGGGAATGATCCCAATCTTTTGGTACCAGTGGAGACCTGATTTGTGACCTAGGATGTGTTCAATTCTGGAGAATGTTCCATGGGCACTAGAGAAGAATGTGTATTCCATTGCTTTGGGATGGAATGTTATGAATATGTCTGTGAAGTCCATTTGTTCCAGTGTGTCATTTAAAGTCTTTATTTCCTTGTTGATCTTTTGCTTAGATGATCTGTCCATTTCAGTCAGGGAGGTGTTAAAGTCCCCCAGTATTATTGTATTATTGTCAATGTGTTTCTTTGCCTTTGTTATTAATTGCCTTATGTAATCGGCTGCTCCCATGTTAGGGGCATAGATATTTACAATTGTTAGATCTTCTTGTTGGATAGACCCTTTAAGTAGGATATAATGTCCTTCCTCATCTCTTATTACAGTCTTTGGTTTAAAATCTAATTTGTCTGATATAAGGATTGCCACCCCAGCTTTCTTTTGGTATCCATTAGCATGGTAAATGGTTTTCCACCCCCTCACTTTCAATGTGGGGGTGTCTTTGGGTCTAAAATGAGTCTCTTGCAGACAGCATATCGATGGGTCTTGTTTTTGAATCCAATCTGATAGCCTGTGTCTTTTGATTGGGGCATTTAGGCCATTTAAATTCAGGGTAACCTTTGAAAGATATGAATTTTTTGCCATTGTATTGCCTGTAAAGTGACTGTTACTGTATATTGTCTCTGTTCCTTTCTGGTCTATGCTGCTTTTAGGCTCTCTCTTTGCTTAGAGGACCCCTTTCAATATTTCTTGGAGGGCTGGTTTCGTGTTTGCAAATTCCTTTAGTTTTTGTTTTTCCTGGAAGCTTTTTATTTCTCCTTCTATTTTCAATGACAGCCTAGCTGGATATAGTATTCTTGGCTGCATATTTTTCTCATTTAGTGCTCTGAAGATACCATGCCAGTCCTTTCTGGCCTGCCAGGTCTCTGTGGATAGGTATGTTGCCAATCTAAAGTTTCTACCATTGTAGGTTACATATCTCTTCTCCTGAGCTGCTTTCAGGATTTTCTCTTTGTCTCTGAGACTCGTAAGTTTTACTATTAGATGTCGGGGTGTTGACCTATTTTTATTGATTTTGAGAGGGGTTCTCTGTGCCTCCTGGATATTGATGCCTGTTTCCTTCCTCACATCAGGGAAGTTCTCTGCTATAATTTGCTCCATTATACCTTCCGCCTCTCTCTCTCTTTCTTCTTCTTCTGGGATCCCAATTATTCTAATGTTGTTTCGTCTTATCGTATCGCTTCTCTCTCGAATTCTGCCCTCGTGATCCTGTAGTTGTTTATCTCTCTTTTTCTCAGCTTCTTTATTTTCCAACATTTGGTCTTCTATATCGCTGATTCTCTCTTCTGCCTCATTTATCCTAGCAGTTAGTGCCCCCATTTTTGATTGCACCTCATGAATAGCCTTTTTGATTTCGACTTGGTTAGATTTTAGTTCTTTTATTTCTCCTGAAAGAGTCTCTCTAATAACTTCCATGCTTTTTTCAAGCCCAGCTAGTATCTTTAAAATCATGATGCTGAACTCTAGGTCCTACATCACACTAATATCCATATTGAGTAGGTCCCTGGCCGATGGTACTACCTCTTGTTCTTTTTGTTGAGGTGATTTTTTTCGTCTTGTCATTTTGTCTAGAGGAGAATAGATGAATGAGAGAACAAAATGCTAAGAGGTTAACAACGTCCCCAGCAAATATACTCTAAACAAATCAGAAAAGACCTGAAACCAGGGGAAAAGAAAGGGAAGGAAAGAAAAAAGAAAGAGAAAAAAAAAGAAAAAGATAAAAACAAACAAAAACAGAACAAAACAAAAAAACAGAATACGATCAAATATGATCAGGCTGGTGCATAGATCAGTGCCACACACTAGATTTTGGTTGTATTTTGGTCTGTTAGAAGAAAGTGCCTCCTAAAATTTTAAAGAAAGAAAGACTTATATATGTACAAAATAAGGGTTGATATGATGAAGGGATGGAATATGACTGTAAAAATGAAAATTTTTAAAAATTTTAAAAAAGGAATTGATCACAAGGTGTTTGATAAAATAAAGAAGAGGATTAAAAAAAGGAAAGAAAGAAAAAAAAGGGGAGAGAATGTGATCAGGCAGGAGAGTGGAAAAAAGGAGTGGGGCCATGCACTAGAGATTTAGGGTATATTTTTATATGTTAGAAGAAACTATATCTCAAAATTTTAAAGAGAGAACAACTTATATATATATGCCAAAAATAAAGGTAACTACTATGAAGGGATAGAATATGACTAAAAATGAAAAATAAAAATTAAAAAAAAAAGAAATTGATAAAATGTTGGTTGGAAAAGGGAAAAAGAAAAATTAAAAAAAAAAAACAGTTAAAAAAATTAACTTTTAAAGACTAATGAATCATGGTAAAAAAAAGCCATGAATTCTACGTGCAGTATTCCCCTAGCACTGGAGTTCTCCCGATCTCATTGATCGGTAAACTTGGTCTTGGCTTGGCTTGTTCGTGCTGAAATTCTGGGGGAGGGGACTGTTGACGTGGTTCCCAAAGGTCTTTGCCGGAGGCGGAAGTGCCCCGCCCTTGCCGGACTGGGCTAAGTAATCTGCTCGGGTTTGCTCTCAGGAGCTTTTGTTCCCTGCAAGCCTTCTGTACCGCGTTGGAGGACGCAAGTGAACATGGTGGCCTCCCAATCTCCGCCCGGGAGGAGCCGAGAACTTGGGGCCCCACTCCTCAGTGCACCCCCAGAGAAAAGCAGTCAATCACTCCCGTCTCCCCGGTCTCCGGCCGCACTCCATGCTCACCCGGCCTGTGACCGAGCGTTTCTATCTCTGGCACCTGACTTGGTGTGGAGTCTCCAAACCCAGCAGATCCCTGCGGTGTGCTCCCGTGCCGCTGCTCTCAGGGAGGGAGGGGAGTCTCCCCAGATCTGCCGCTTGTTGGGTCCCTGCTGGAGGAGCAGGGGCCTGACTGGGCCACGGATCACAGTTTATGGCAACCCCGAGCTGAGAGCTTGCTCCTCAGCTCCGTCTCTGCAGCCGGCTTCCCCGCTCCAATACCTGAGAGCTCTGCTGCACTCAGGCACCCCCGGTCTTTCTGTGACCCCGAGGGTCCTGAGACCACACTGTCCCGCGAGGGTTCCAACCCCCACTTAGCCACTGGAGTGACGACCCTCCGTGGAGCCAACTTCTCAAAGTTCCGATTTTGTGCTCCGCGGCTCTATCACTTGCCAGAAGCGGCCGACGGAGTCCCCCTCCCCCGCCGTCTATCCTCCTGAATATCGCCTCGGATTCACTTCTCCGCACGTCCTACTTTCCAGAAAGCGGTCGCTTTTCTGTTCAGAGAGTCGTTGCTGTTCTTTTCTTCGATCTCCTATTGAGTTTGTAGGTGTTCAGTATGGTTTGATCCCTATTCAGCTGAATTCCTGAGACCGGACAAAATCCAGGCCTCCTACTCGTATGCCATCTTGCTCTGCCCCCAGCAAAACTTTTTAAAAATGTTGTGATTTCTCCAAATTGGAGAATATATAATGATACAGACCCAGCTATTCTGGTACAATTAAAAGGAATTTTAAAAATATATATCAAAATACTTAAAAATGTCTGTGTCTGGAATTATACTTCAAGTCTTTTTGGAAATAATCACAAACACAAAGATTTAAGAATAAAGGTTCCTTATTATTTTACTATCAAAAAAAGGGAGGAACTAAATGCACATTAATATCTCCCCACTAATTTCTATTCCTTTTGATAGTAAAGAACATTTTTTGAGGTTTTTTGCGTGGTTTTTTTTTTTTTTTTTTTTTAGTTTTAGAACATATTAGGTATGTATTACTGAATAAATAAATTACATAGACATTAAAATAATACTGATGACTGGGAATGCAAGATGGTGCAGGCATTCTGGAAAACAGTATGGAGGTTCCTCAAAAAGTTGGAAATAGAGCTACCATATATGACCCAGCAATTGCACTACTGGGTATTTACCCCAAAAGTTGGAAATAGAGCTACCATATATGACCCAGCAATTGCACTACTGGGCACTACCATATATGACCCAGCAATTGCACTACTGGGTATTTACCCCAAAAATGTAGTGATCCGAAGGGGTACGTGCAGCCCAATGTTTATAGCAGCAATGTCCACAATAGCCAAACTATGCAAAGAGCCAAGATGTCCATCAACAGATGAATGGATAAAGAAGATGTGGTATATACATACAATGGAATATTATGCCACCGTCAAAAGGAATGAAATCTTGCCATTTGCAACGACATGGATGGAACTGGAGGGTATTATGCTAAGCGAAATAAGTCAGTCAGAGAAAGACATTCATCATATGATCTCACTGATATGAGGAATTCTTAATCTCAGGAAACAAACAGGGTTCCTGGAGTGGTGGGGGGTGGGAGGGATGGGGTGGCTGGGTGATAGACATTGGGGAGGGTATGTGCTATGGTGAGCACTGTGAATTGTGTAAGACTAATGAATCGCAGACCTGTACCTCTGAAACAAATAATACACTATATGTTAAAAAAAAAAAAGAAGAAGGAGAAGAAGATAGTAGGAAGGGAAAAATGAAGGGGGGAAATCAGAGGGGGAGATGAACCATGAGAGACTATGGACTCTGAGAAACAAACTGAAGGTTCTAGAGGGGAGAGGGGTGGGGGATGGGTTAGCCTGGTGATGGGTATTAAAGAGAGCATGTACTGAATGGAGCACTGGGTGTTATATGCAAACAATGAATCATGGAGCACTACATCAAAAACTAATGATGTATGGTGATTAACATAACAATAAAATTAAAAAAATAAAATAATATTGATGAATTTTGTGGAGAAATGCTTGTGATGTTAAGTTAAAATGGGCAAATAATGTATATGTAGTAATTATGTACAATATATACAAATAAGAGAAATCCACTAACATTTCATGTAGTTATTTGATACGTTGTAGTTAGCAAGAGCAACCATTCATTTTTTTGTTTCTGTTTTCAAGAGTTACATCCATGTGGCATATATAAGTTTTTGGGTTTTTGTGGTTTTGGGTTTTTTTTTGCTGAACAGCATAAGGAATGCAGTTAGCCGACAGGCCCTAGCTACAGTCTCTTTAGTGCCCCGGTGTTTGAGATAAGTCATGCTTTCCTTGGGCAATGCCAGACAATGACAATAACTAGGCACAGTTTGTATTTTAGGGCCTATTTGTGGTCCAATGAAGACCTAATCAATGTGTAATCTTTGTGCCAATACTTTCTAGTGGGTAATCCAAGACTTTCTCAGAGTTGCACTATACTTTGAGACTCTTCAACCAAACCTCCCTTCCTTTCCCCTAGCTTTGCACAGATCTGAGATGTGCATCATGATCTTAGGAATTTTCTACTCTGCTTCCCTTGCATCTTTATCTGTAACAGATGTTTCCACTAAACCAACAAATCCACTCATCTGTTGATGGATAGTTGAGTTAATTCCACTTTTTGGCTGTTAAGAATAAAACTGTTACAACTGTATAAATGCTCTTTTGTTTGTTTAGTTTGGTGGGTGTTTTTTGGGGGGGGCATGCTTTTATTTCCCTCAGATAACTATCTAAAGTGAAATTGCTGGGTCACAGAGTATGTATATGCTGAATTTTATTAAAAATTGCCCAGTTTTTTCCCAAAGTGTACTCTTTTCCAATCCCACCAGCAATGTACAAGAATTGTCATTATCCTACCTCCCCAGTGACACTTGATATCATCATTTCTGAAGCTATTTTCATGGTTTTACATAGGTTTCTCATTGTGGTTTTAATTTACATTTCCCTCATGACTAATTATGTTGAACATCTTTTCAGGTACTCAGTGATCATTTATCCATCTTCTCTTATGAACTGTCCATTAAAATTCCAGGCCCCTATTTTCTATTTGGACTGTTTATCCACTCACTGCTTTTTAAGAATTTTTATAAATTTTAGAAAATAGTCATTCCCTGAAGATATGAGTATTGTGAATATTTTTCTCCTATTTGGCAGTTTGTCTTTTCATTTTATTAATGGTGTCTTTTAAAAAGATGTTAGACTGATAAAGTGCAATTTATAGGGTTTTTTTTCTTTATTGTTTTTATGTTATGTGCCACAACAGTGTTCTATTTTTTTCAAGAATCCTTATAGCCATGGTCTTTTTATTGAGCTCTGGGATCAATTCCAAATAAACTGTTGTGTAGTTTGAGGAAAGCATTGAGGTTCATTTTTTAAAACATAGATCACCAGTTCAAAATATTTTTTGAAAAAAATACATTCCCATGGATTTACATGAATGTGCACATTTTTCATTCCATTGACTCTGTATATGTAGGTTTATTTCTGGACAGTCTATTCTGCTTTGTTAATTTATATGTTTACTCTTATGCCAATACTGCATTGCATTGACTTACCATTTTATAGTAAGTCTTGAAGTGAACTTTTCTCTTCTTTTCAAAATTGTTTTGGTTATTCCAGTTGATTTCATTTATTTATTTATTTATTTATTTTTAAAGATTTTATTTATTTATTTGAGAGACAGAGAGAATGAGAGAGAAAGCACATGAGATGGGGGGAGGGTCAGAGGGAGAAGCAGACTCCCTGCTGAGCAGGGAGCCCGATGCGGGACTCGATCCAGGGACTCCAGGATCATGACCTGAGCCGAAGGCAGTCGCTTAACCAACTGAGCCACCCAGGCGCCCATTCCAGTTGATTTTAACTTCAAAATCAGTGCAAGTATGTGCATTAAAACTATGTTGCCCCTTAATTCTTTGAACATATTTGACTTTCATTCTTTGAACATATTTATTTATAATAGCTGATTTAAACCTTTAATTAATCCAATGTCTGGATCACTAGAGTCAATTTCTATTGACTACTTTTTATTTTCCTGACTATAAGCCACAGTTTTCTATTCCTTAAATGTCTACTAATTTTTTATTTTGTACTGGACATTATAAATACATTTTAGAAGCTCTGAAATCTGTTATCTTCCCCTGGAAGATGTTGATTATTGTTCTAGTTTACTGTTCAGTTCCCAGCTGAGCATCTTGAACTTGTGTATGCTCAGTCTTACATTTTGCTAGTGGAGCTTCTGAGAAGCTTACTCCTTTTCCCAAACCCTTCTAACTTGACAGGACTCAACATTTAAACTCTGTCTCCCCTGTATATCTGGCCAAGACCTGGTTTTAGGCTTTATTAGGGCAGATCTAGAGTAGGTGTTGCTTTGTTGTTCTGTTGTTGCCATCGCTGTTTGAAGGTGGGGGTTTTCTGATGGCTCACCTGAATGCTCATCATTTTAAAAGAATATTTACAAGTTCTCTACACTTGCTGGGCTCGACTCCATTGCAGCTACAATCTGGTTAGCCCAGTGTTGTCTTGTCCTGCCCATTCAGAGTCCACTGCATTCCTAAGAACCCACCAAGAAACCCTCTGTGCAGTTGCTTATCTCCATTGTCTTTCCCATATCTTCCAGTGACTTAAACTGCCAGGAGGTCTTAATATCTGACTCTTCAGATCAGCCTGACTGCCATGCTCTGGTTGGACTCTGGCTCAGTGTGCTATGGTCAGAATATTACACCTAGGCACGTAATTGTCTGATTATGCATCTCACCTTCAGTTTCTCAGCCCTTAAGTATTGCATTATTGTACCACCTGTTGTGCAGTGCTTAAATATATTTGCTTAAATGTATTGTTCAATTTTATGATTATTTACGAGAAAAGGACTAGAGGAGAGTAGTAGAGGTTTTTTCTTTATGGCTGCAAATGCTAGTTTAGGCTTGATGATGGATCAATTCATATTTCTAGGTCAGTGCTATCTAATAGAACTTTCTGAATGACAAAAATGTTTTCTACCTATGCTACCCAATAAAGGAGCTACTAACTGCATACATTTATTGAGCACCTAGAACATGGCCAGCATAACTAAAGAACTGAATTTTTAAGTGTTATTTAATTTATATTTAAATAGTCATGTGAGGGGGCATCTGGGTGGCTCAGTTGTTAAGCGTCTGCCTCTGGCTCAGGTCATGATTCCAGGATCCTGGGATTGAGCCCTGCATCAGGCTCCCTGCTCAGTGGGGAGCCTGCTTCTCCCTCTCCCACTCCCCCTGCTTGTGTTCCCTCTCTCACTGTCTCTCTCTCTGTCAAATAAATAAAAATTTTTAAAGTGTTTAAATAGTCATGTGAGGCTAGTGATTACCATACTGGACAATACATTTCTAAGTAATAGGGGTAAAAGTACTTAACCCGAACCAGAACAACTCCGAATTTGAGTATCTTATCTTGATATTGTTACTTGAGTACTTGAGTCAGCTCTCTGGCTAGGTTGGTTTGTTTTATTAATTACAATTTATTTGGTTCTCAGATAATTGCTCTCCCCAGTGGCCATGACACATTCTTTCTCTGATATGTGTTATTCTGGTATTTTTGCTTCTTCATTGCATCTAGCATGCTGCTGGTCTTACTCTCACTCTTCTTACCTTTCCTCATCTAGCCTGTATCCTTGACTCTGATCCAGAGTTTTGCTTTAAAAAAGTTTAGTCTTAGCATTAAGTATCTAATAAATAGTAACTGTATTCCAATCATTCTTAAAAAGAGGATAGCAGTATTTTCTGTGCCTGATTATATGTTTGTCTATATTGACTTTTAGAGTGAACTGGAAATTTACACTTAGTAAATGGTGAGAATTGAGGTAAACATTAGGATTACTTGAATTTATCAAGAAATACACAGAATCAGACCAAAGTGTATGTTTTCCTCCTATTGGTCTAAATTTATGCCATTAGAATATAATGTTAAAATTAGATCATTCTTATTCCTAGCTGTTTTTTCAAATTCAGAATTCAGTGTGCAAATGAATACGTAATAGTGTTAATTTTTATCTAATTATCCACTGCAGTTTAAAGAAAGTGGTTTTTGTCTATTAGAGTTCAACATCAACCTGCTAGAAAGTAACATTGATATAAAGACATGAAACCTATATATAAAAATGCACAGATCAGGGGTGCCTGGGTGGTACAGTCAGTTAAGCATCTGACTCTTGGTTTCAGCTCAGGTCGTGATCCCAGGCAGGCTCCACACTTGGCATGGAGTCTGCTTAAGACTCTCTCTCCCTCTCCCTCTGCCCCTTCCCCCTGCTCACACTCTTTCTTTCTCTCTCTCTCTCAAATGAATAAATATTTTTTTAAATGCACAGATTATGAGATCATTAGATATGTCTATCTAAACAAATTAAGCTATAGCAAACTGTTTATTGTCACTAGCCCTTGATATTTTTGCTTGAAAGTTTGTGTGTGTATGTGCATGTATGTGAGAGACAGAGAGACAGAAATGGGGGTTATCATGATTACTTAACAATTTGGTCACTTTAAAATATGAGTTTTCCATTTGCATGGACTATGGACCATCTATGTTTTTTTTTCATTTATAGTGTGATAATTTTATATCTTTAAATATGCACTATATTGACTGATCATTTTATTATACTAATTATGATTCATATAATTGTATATGATCTTTGTTTATATATAATTCTTACTGTCCCCAGTTTATTGTTTTGTGGCATAGTCATGCCTTTATGTTAATAACATTAAAGAAGGATGACATAGTTGACTAATGCGTTTCAATTGTCTAGTATATTTGTCACCATTGAAATACAGTGGTAAAATATTTCTATAAATAAAAATGATGTTAATAATATAAAAATAATTAATAGTTATTACTACTAGCTAAAACATAGGGCTGGAAGAGACAATGAAATACTATTTTCCAACTTCCGTAATGAAAGCAGAGCCACTGCTATTTTGCTTAAGAAAAAAAAAGCCACTAGCTTTTATTTCATGAGATGTTGCTTGTAATCAAATCCATTGATTTATATTTATGTCCATTTTCTCTTATTCTGTAGTCAGTGGAGATTTATAATATAAAACAGTTACTGTCCAGATAAAACTCTCCTCTTATTTAAATCATAGCTAATTAGTGGCATTTTGTTTGACATTTTCTTATATTGCAGTGTACCATTTGGCTAAATGATTCAATGTTTCAACTAGATGACATGTTCTTTATAGATAAAGATTCCATATACCTTTACTTCTCTTGTCCTCCAGAGCACCTAGTTTGGTGCTGTGTATAAAAGCACTCTACTTACTTGAAATGACACAGACCTGCCAGCTCACATATTTACAGGGTGGAAATCTGGACCTGTCTCCCTAGTAGCCTGAAATCACTATAGTCTTTCCCACCCTGTGCTCTTTCCCAGTATAGATTTGGATTTAAGCCCTTAGTGCCTCCCAATCTGCCTGCCAACTAGTCCTAGGTAGAGGTCCTTGACTACCTGTGTAGTCAAGCATGATATGTACCAACTAGGAACTCTTAAGATGGCAAAAGTACTTTGGTCAGTGTCTATGGGTTGTTAGTCCAGTTTTACCTCTTTTTTTTTTATAAAGATTTTATTTATTTATTTGAGAGAGAGAGAATGAGAGATAGAGAGCACGAGAGGGAAGAGGGTCAGAGGGAGGAGCAGACTCCCTGCCGAGCAGGGAGCCCGATATGGGACTCGATCCCGGGACTCCGGGATCATGACCTGAGCCGAAGGCAGTCGCTTAACCAACTGAGCCACCCAGGCACCCCAGTTTTACCTCTTTCCAGAGGTAATATGGGTATTATACTATATAACTAGAGAGAGACTCAACATACATACATATACCTGATTTGAGAGTGGTGAAGGGAATGGGAAGAGAGGGGACACAGTGAAAATCACTTCAGTGTATATGGCATTTAAAAGACTTAGAGAACAAAGCAGAGAATGAAAAGACTAGAGGGGGGATTTATGCTTTCAGATGTTTGCTTCAGAATGAAATAAAATAACTAATTTATAAACTTACACAACTTGCTGGCATTGTGATAGTCTTTACTTATTTGATCTCATTCAACATAACTTGGCAGGGAAGAGAGATGAGCAGGGACTGAAAACAAGAAAAATATGAAGCAATCCAGTGTAGGGAGATGAAATTTTACAGATAGGACTGAAAGGTAGGACTTTGGCCAGCAGCTAGGCTGCTGGCAGGAAAAACTAGAATCTTAGGCTCTGGCTTGAAACCAGTAGTTGCTGGTTTACTTCTCTGCACATGGACCATGTTTTTCAACTTCCTTTCTCCATTCTCCATGGAATGAAACTAAAAAAGCAAGTTTCTTTTAATGACATTCCAAATATCTATGTGCATGTTTCAAGCATAATTGTAAGGACTCTTGCTTCCCAACCATATATTCAACCTGGCCGTTATGCCAGATATTCCATTGTTGGCATAAAAAGCCAAATTAGAACATTTTTTTAATAAAAATAACTTTATAATTGGAATCAATAGAGGCAAAAGAACACATGGCTGACATTCTTCCTATAATAGCTCAGTACCAGGGTATTGAATGTCCCAGAGACAGAAAATAATACTTTTAGTATCCAGCCATATTATTTTCATAATAGTAGTGAGAAAACTCTTAATAAAATCACCATTTAAAACACTCTTTATCATTTTCAAATCCTTGACTTGTAAACAAACTTGTGAAAAATAGTGTCTTTGTTGGGAACCAGCAATAACTAAGATTGGCCTAAGACATAATGCCTTGGACAGTAATTTGAAGAAAAAACATGTTGATGTAAAGTATCTTGGATATATAAAATGCTAGATGCTAATGATGATTATCTGAGACATTTTGATGGCTTAAGCACATTACTATAATTCATAAAAAGTAACTATAAGTCATACTTAACATGAAAGACATACTAATCACCCTAAAAAAAGTCCAGTCTAGTTTATTAGCTTGTTTCTATAGTAGCACAACTGATTTGATTTAGTGTAAGCACTGGCCCAGTGTTAATCATTCAGTGTTTTATATGCGTAATTTAATTTTATGCAAAGCAAACTTTCCATGCTCAATACTTTGGTCCAGGCAATCAAATTCATCTATTGCTTTTATTGTCAACTTCTAACCAATTATTTATGAGTGGACTGACTCTAATTTTATAATTGTATCACATACACACAAAAATTCCATTTCTGTTATTCAATTTTACTTGTTAAAATCTACTTCTAAAAGTACAGGCAATTAAATAAAAATTTATCTGAATTACTTATGAGGCAGCAAGGCAGGTCCAGGTAAGGTTAAATTCTGGCTTCATTAGCTCTGTCTTTAAAAAACAGTTTCTAAAACTTTCCTTATATAAAATAAATGTTGGAAGATTTCTTTATGACTAGGACAATGAAATTAGAAATAACAAAGAATGCATAGATAAGAAATATAGCACATGCATGGATTTAAGGAGAAAAATCTGGTTACTCATAATACTTTGCAATGTGTTGTCCTTTCCTTATCAAAATGATTTTTTGGACACAGCCAAAAAAAGTTTTGGGGTAATTTTCACAGAAAAAAAGAAGATAATATATTTATGTTGAGCTGAGCTGACCACTTAATCTCTCTTCTGTTGTAACCATTTTGCCGTATTTGCAAGGTGGCAGGCATTAACTAGGATACTGAAATAAACCCTATAGCAGTTCATCTTTTTTAATCTCATCTGTTGAATTTTTAATTCTCCTAATATCTTAATTTCAAAAATATTTTTTATGACAACTTCTTTTTCAGATCAGTCAGTTCTTACTTTAAGAATGCAGTATCTTTATCTTTAGTGTCATTTGCAAAAATCTCCCATTCTGTGGGTTGCCTCTTTGTTTTGTTGACTGTTTCCTTTGCTGTGCAGAAGCTTTTTATCTTGATGAAGTCCCAAAAGTTCATTTTTGCTTTTGTTTCCCTTGCCTTTGGGGACGTGTCTTGAAAGAAGTTGCTGTGGCCGATGTCAAAGAGGTTACTGCCTATGTTCTCCTTTAGGATTTTAATGGATTCCTGTCTCACATTGAGGTCTTTCATCCATGAGAGACCTTGGACTCCAAGAAACAAACTGAGGGTTTTAGAGGGGAGGCGGGGTGAGGGGATGGGTTAGCCTGGTGATGGGTATTAAGGAGGGCACGTATTGCACAGAGCACTGGGTGTTATACACAAACAATGAATCATGGAACACTACATTGAAAACTAATGATGTACTGTATGGTGACTAACATAACCTTAAAAAAAAAAAAGAATGCAGTATCTATCCTTTCCAGTCTCTCTGAGCATACCAATTAGAATTATTTTTCTTTCCCATAGTTATCTCTAATTTTTTTCAGGGGCATTTGTTCTGTTACTTCATATTGGACTTCTTTTGTTTTGTCTATTTTTTTCAACTCTTTGGTGATCTTTCGTTTTCCATTTACTAATGAAAGATGACTGGCATATACATAATACAGAACTATTTTTAAACAAATAAAAATAACTGATTATACATGGAAATCCTGTTTCCAACTTACACAGTATGTTTGTCTTCCTTTCATATTTTTACTTCCTAATATGAATTAAAAATCAAACACATATTTTGGGAAAATAGTTTAAAATGTAATTACACAGAAATTAATTAAAATTACATAGAAATAAAAGAGTAATAAGGGGACTTTTGCTTCTAGACATGTTGGGATAACTGATACAACATATGTAGCACAGTGAAGAAAAATATGGGAAAAAAATAAATTGTGCTTCAGTGACCCATAGGACAATATAAAATGACCTAATATAAGGTTAATTGGAATCCCAAAAGGGGAGGGTATCAAATAGGAAAAAAAAATTTTGAAAAAAATGGCTGAAATTTTTCAAATCTGATTAATCCTAAGTATCCAAGAAGCTCAGTAAACTCCAAGTAAGAAAAACATATTTTAAAAGTATACCAAGGGATATTTTTACCAAATTACTGAACTAGTGATAAAGAGAAAAATCAGAAAAGCATCCAGAGAAGGAAAATGATTTCAAGTGAAACCTTGGATCCATATGAAACAATAAAATATACTGCAAATATTAAATTGTGAGTAAACATAAAAGGCTTTTTCTACTTTTCTAAATTTTTTAAAGATAATTGTTCAAAGCAAAAATAGTATCACTGTGTTTTGACTACATCACTATATGTAGAAATAAGTTATTTAGAATAATACTACAAAAATAAGAGGGTAAGTTGGAAACATACTGCTCTAAGTTTCTTGTATTATTTGGGAAATAGTATATTATTCTTTGAAGGTACACCATGATAAGTTGAATATTTTAATACCCCAGAGCAACCATTTATTTAATGCAAAGAGGTATAGCTAATAAGCCAAAAAGAGAGATAAAGTGGGATGCTAATAGATAGTAACTTAATCCAAAAGAAGACAGGAAAATAGGAAAAATAGAATAGACAATATGGGACAAAAATACAAGTATCAAGATGATGGACTTAAACATGGCCATATAAATAACCACATTAAATATAAATATTCTGAACACTCAAAAAGCAATGATTGCCCTACAGGATAAACAAGACCTATATATGCTGTCTACAAGAAACTCATTTTAAATGTAAATAAATATATAGCTTAAAAGTAAAGGGTTAAAAAAGATACATTATGAAACACATGAGAAAATTGGATTTACGGGGCGCCTAGGCGGCTCAGCCAGTTAAGTGTCTGTTTCGGCTCAGGTCATGATCCCAGTCTCCTGGGGGTCAAGCCCTGTATTGGGCTCCCTGCTCAACGAGGAACCTGCTTCTTCCTCTTCCTCTGCTGCTCCCCCTGTGTGTGCTCTCTCTCTCTGTCAAATAAAGAAATAAAATCTTTAAAAAAGGATAAAAGAAAATTGGAGTTACTATGTTAATATCAAAGAGGACTGTAGAACAGTTAAAATACAAAATGGGTGACATTTTCTAATGATAAAGGGCTAATTTATCAAAGAAACATAAAATTACTAATTGTGTTTGTAAAAAGATCCAAGTATATACAGCTTTAAAGTACAATGAAGCCAAAACAGAACTGAAGGGAGAAAGATTTAATTCCACTATTATATTTGGACATTTCAATATTCCTTACTCAGTACTTAATAGAAGTAGGTAGAAAATCTAAAAGGATATAGGAGAAATGAAAAACCATGTTAACAAATTTGAACTAACTGATATTTATAAAACAGTCCACCCAACACCTATAGGATACATGGTCTTTTCAAATGCAAACAAAAAATTCACCAATATAGACCATTTCCTGGACTGTGAAGCAAGATTCATTATTTTTTAACTACTTCATTGAGATACGATTGACATACTGAAGCTGTAGATTTTTATGTATACAACTTGATGTGTTTAGAAGACTCATTAATTTAAAAGAATCGAAATAATACCGAATATATACTCTCATCATAAAAGGCTTAAACCAGAAATAAATAGCAAAATATTTTTCAAAAATGTCCTAATACTTGGAAAATAAATGGCAAAATTCTAAATAGCCTATGGATCAAGTAAGAAGTAATAAGGTAATTTAAAAAATATTTTGGGAAGAATGATGATAAAATACATTAACTCAAAATTTGTGGAATGCCCCTAAAGCAAGGCTTAGAGGGCAATGTGTAACCTAAAATGCTCATGTTAGAAAAGAAGATAGGGCTAAGTCAATTAATTAAAATTCCGCTTTAAAATCTTTGAAAAATAAGAAAATTAAACCAAAAGTAAGGAGGAGAGAAATAAATATATTTTAAAAAGATATAAATATAAGAAAAATGAATCAACAAAACCAAAACATGTCTTTAAAAATTATTAATAGAGCAAAAAGGAAAAAGAGAAGACCTGCAAATGAATTAGTAGCAGCAATATCAGGAATGAGAAAATGGACATCACTATAGATACTACAGACGTTAAAAGGATAGTAAGGACAGTTTTGCTCAAATATTGCCAATAAGTTTGTCAACTTAGATGAAATTGATAAAATCCTCAAATGACACAATTTATTAAAATTCATACCAGAAAAAAATAGAAAATATTAATAACTCCACAGCTGTAGCACTGGGTGTTATATACAAACAGTGAATCATGGAACACTACATCAAAAACTAATGATGAACTGTATGGTGACTAACATAATAAAATAACAAAAACTGAATTTAAAAATTTCCACAAGAAAACTCTAAGCCCACATGGTTTTACTGGTGAATTCTACTAACACTTAAGAATAAACAATGCCAGTCCTACATAAACTCAATATTTGAATAAGGAAAAATTTCAGCAAGTTTATTGAGGTGGACATTACCCTGATATCAAAAGCAGACAAATACATTAAAAGAAAAATTATAAAAGTTATTCATAATTATAGATGCAAAAAACCCTTAATAAATTTTAACAAATTGATTCAAGCACTATATAAAAAGATAATTTGTAAGGATCAGGTTAGACTGATTTCAAGAATACAGGATTAGCTTATAAAAAAATCAATGTAAATCACCATATTAACAGTAAAAGAACTATTTTATGAACTCAATGGTTGCAGAAATACTATTTGTCAAAATTGAAACTCATACTCTTAGAAAACTAGTAATAGAAGGGAGTACTCTCAACCTGATAATGGACATCTGTGCAAACTTTATACTTAATGGTGAAAGAAAAACATTCTGATCTGGTTCAAGATGGTGGTGTAAGAAGACTCTGCACTTACCTCCTCCATGGGATACACCAAATTATACCTATTAATTGTTCCTCCTGAAGAAGAACTGAGGCCTCACTGAACAGCTATTGAACAATCAAAGATAGAAAAGCAAGAGAACAGCAAGAGAAACAGAGATATGGTAGCAAGGGGAACCCACACCCCAGGTGCTGCCAACAGCAGTGGGGAGGGATGGTGCTGAGGGATCAGAAACAGATCCCTCTATCCTTGGGCACAGAAAAAATACTATGGTTTAAAAGAGCAACTTGAATATAAAAGAGGCAACATTAGAACTCTGCCAAGCAGCACAGGAGCTGCTGGAAACCTCTCCAGTCCCTCTAACCAGGTTAGAGGGACTGGAGAACAACACAGTTGATATTCCCACCCCTCCTTAAAAGCCTAGACGGGAAGCAGGGTCCAGACACCATAACAGGCTGGTCTTTTCATCTCAGTGAGCAGGGACTTTAGCAGGTCAAGACTCCCGAAGCCTACATCCCAGCCCTAGTCCTGTTGGTGCACAGAAAAAGAAGCTAGGGTTTAAAAAGGGTGAGGAAACAGTCAACAAAACAAAGAGGCAACCCACAGAATGGGAGAAGATTTTTGCAAATGACACTACAGACAAAGAGCTGATAGTCAAGATCTATAAAGAACTTCTCAAACTCAACCCCCAAAAAACAAATAATCAAGTCAAAAAATGGGCAGAAGACATGAAAAGACACTTCTCAAAAGAAGACATACAAATGGCTAACAGGCACATGAAAAAATGTTCATCATCATTAACCATCAGGGAAATTCAAATCAAAACCACACTGAGATACCACCTTAGACCAGTTAGAATGGCAAAAATTGACAAGGCAAGAAACAACAAATGGAGAAAGGGGAACCCTCTTACACTGTTGGTAGGAATGCAAGCTGGACACTTCAATAATCCTTACTCAGTAGTAAGTGTGGAGTTGGAAAACAGTATGGAGGTGCCTCAAAAAATTAAAAGTAAAGCTACCCTATGACCCAGCAATTGCCCTACTGGGTATTTACCCCAAAGACACAGATGTAGTGAAAAGAAGGGCCATATGCACCCCAATGTTCATGAGCAGCAATGTCCGCAATAGCCAAACTGTGGAAAGAGCCAAGATGCCCTTCAACAGATGAATGGATAAAGAAGATGTGGTCCATATATACACTGGAATATTACTCAGCCATCAGAAAGGATGAATACCCAACTTTTACATCAACGTGGGTGGGACTGGAGGAGATTATTATTTCTTCCTGGTTCAGTTTTGGAAGACTGTATGTTTCTAGGAATTTATCCACTTCTTCTAGGTTGTCCAGTTTGTTGGCATATAATTTTTGGCTTGGGGCCAGGGTACGGAAATTGCTGCAAAAACCATCAGAAACTCTGTGGGTTAAAGGAAATTAATGGCTATACATATTTATCAAAATTTACTAAACTTCACTTAAAATGAGTATATTTTATGTAAATTGTCCAATAAAATTGACTCTAAAAAACATTATAATGAATTTTTAGGGAGGGCAGAGATAGACAAGCTAATTTTATAATTCATATGGAAAAAAGAGGCAAGAGTATCCAGAAAAATTCTGAAATATAAGAATAACAATGCCTTGGCAAAACAGTGGTCTCCAAATTTCCAAGAATTGAAATACATGAAGTCCACGTTCTACAATAATATTTATTATATTTTATTCAGCCAAAAATTTTATTTCTGAGGAAACAGGACTAATAAAGTTTCAGTTTAAAATGTTATATGAAATATGTTAATGTATGAATATTTCTATCATTAAAATATTAGCAATAGCTTTTTTATGCTTGACTTGCTAATTTAGCCAAATGTTCTAATACCACAGTAACACAAATGTCTTTTAAAGTTAAAATTTGAAACATTTTCCTGGATTTTAGAATGTCATGGAAGACAAGTTAATGTGAAAATGCCTGGTCAGCCATGAATCTAATGATCTAATGAGCAGAAATTTGGGTTGATTATTAAATGAGCTTGTGAACTTAGTGCAGTTAAACTTGGTGCAGAGTTATTAAACCAACAGTATGCATTAAGTATGAAACTCTTACAGAGGATTGTTACAAAGCCTGCTCTAAGATATATCATATACCTCATTTAACATGGAAATGAATAAATATCTCAATCTTCAGTACAATATAGAATCTGATTGGGCTTTCCTTCTGTTGAATATTGGTCCAGAATAGATCTGACTAACCTGTTAGAAGAATAGGAAACTGCTCAGAATTAGAGAGAAAACTTCAAGATCTCCCACCCTTTGAGTCTCAGTCTTTGTGTTCTCCCTCTCCCTCTCCCCACCATCTGTCTCTCTCTCTCTTTCTCTCTCTCTCTCCCCCTCCCTCCTTCCTTCTCTTTCTCTCTTAGGATGCATTAAATATTAAACTCTTACAGTGAGTTTGTAATTTGTAGAGTCTACATGCGATCAGGTATATACATATATACATACATACATTCATTTATCTATTTATCAATGTATGTGATATGTAAAGAATATGTATATATGTATATGAATTACATGTACATGAAAAGAAAACCTTCATATCTAGCTAGAAAAACATGTCACTGCCTAAAAGATGTTCATTAAAATATGCACCAGTGGAAGGTAGTTCACTGAGAATTCAATGAATTGCCTGTCCTGGAATATTCACATCAGACAAGTTCATAAAACCAATATGAATGTACTGGGACTGTAATTTTGCCTTATCACTTGTTTGAAAGAAAAAAATTAAACTAGGACCCCAATACACTGTTTAGTAATATTTTTTGAATAGAATAATTTTACCTATGAAATATATTTATTGTTAAGAAATTTTTAACTCATGGACGCCAAATGCAAAACAAAACAAAACAAAACAAAAGTAAAAAGCTAAAATGTGTCTTTATTTGGATAGGATTTGTTTCCTAAGGATGGTGATTCACAGGCTTTCAATGTACTTTGGAAGTGCATGATTCCCATCATTACTTAAACAACAGAGTTGTAAATCACCAGTTCTTCATTTCCGTGGAATTAAGAATGACTTCTGGGAGGTGAATATGGAAGACCCGGGTTTGAATTCTCATTTCTTCTCTAACTTTGTCCTTGGTCAAGTCACTCAATCTTTCTGTTTTAGTTTCTTCATCTATAAAATGGGGATAATACTCTTGCCTTGGAAGGGTTGTAGTGAGGCAACAAAGTAATAAATTTGAAAGGACTTTTAAAATGTGGCTTTGTTTGAAAATAAAGCCATTGTGTTTTTTTTCTTACTTTTATTTTTGGTTTTACTTGAGTATATTTATTGAAGGAAGATTTGTAGGTTTGTTTCCTCAAGGCCTCGTTGTTGTATTCAGGTGCATATCTAGCCTATGTTGTTTTTATTGTATGTAATACCCAGAAACAACTATAAATTAGTATTTCAGTTATTAATAGAATCAGGCAGGCGTCATATATTTTTTTAAATGAATGCCAATCTGGCATGAGCAAGGCCATTTAAGGCTTCTTAGTAGCATACAGTAGGTGGATAGCTCTAGATTTTATTTTGGTGATTTCCATTTTGAAAATGACTGCCAATGTCACTGAAAATGGGAGTATAGGCATCAAATTAAATGCCAAGGCTGACAAATAAAAGTGGACTTTGCATCCTCAAAATATCCAACTTAATTAGGGAAAGAGCATTATAAAAACAGTCTCAGAAAAATGCATTTAGTAGAAGTCTGTAAAGCCCCGATCGTCTGGGGTGATGATGGAAACCTTATTGTTCATGTGATGCCCATCACTACCCCAGGCCTTGCGGAAACAAATCTCAATATATCCTTTGCAAGGAGTACACTTTTTCAAAGATACATAAAATGTAAATCCTTCTACATTTTATAACACCCTTTACAAGTTTCTCCTCTTAGATTCTGTACTCCACCCCCATCATCATAACAACACATATCACAAAATAAGCCGCAGGAGCTTTATCAGGGAAGATAAGATTGACTTGCAATTGTACCCTGATTCCCAAATAGATATTTTTCTTTGGGGATCTCCTATTATGCTGTTATCAACTAACACATACACTTTTGATGCCACTTGTACTGGGAAAAGAAAAAGAATATGCAGTTCTGATATTTTGATCCATGATTGGGGCATGCTGATTGTTAGAGACAATAAATGTGAAGTTTAAGCAATAGCCTTAGAACCAAGATGTTGACCCATTCTTCATTTATTTTTTTCTTTCTCTTCTTTTTTTGTTGTTGTTGTTGGTGGTGGTGGTGGTGGTGGTGGTGCTATTCCTTTAATGGATACACATATACTCGAGATGGTCACATTCTACTGATTTCTTTCCCTTTTGTTTTCAGGTAAGCTACTCAGAGGAACTTCTCTCTTCCCTCTGTGGACCATTCAAGGCCCTGTGTCAGGTCCTCCTCTCAATGTACATACTCTCCTGCATGACCTCATCTAGTCTCTATGCTCAGTTACAAGTTGTACAAGCCAGTGACTCTGAGAGTTACATCATTAGTCTTGAGCTCTCTTATGAGCTATCATCTACATCCCTAATGTTCAGCAGCCGTTTGGGTATCTTAGTGTAAACTTCTCCAGACCCTCGCTCATCACTTAAGTAAGAGAACCCATTATTTTCTAGCTAGGCCAAACCTCTCCCTTTCAGTGTTCACCCCCTCAGTGAATGGTGTTACCTTTCGCTCAGGTGCCATGTCAGAACCCTGAGTGACTTTCTTGATGCCTTTCTCTTGCCCACCCTTGTATATCATCACCACATTTGCCAGTTCTACTCCTATATATCTCTCAAATTAGTCCACATTTCTCCATCCTCACAGCCACTGGCTGACATCTGATCCCCATCAATTTTTGTCTGGATCATTTCAAAGCCTCCCTATCACACTCTTCCTGCAATTTTATGGCCCTTCTAAGTGATCCTCCACAAAGCCATCATAGTGGTCTTTTAACACTATAAATACAGTAATGCCAAAAATGCTTCAATGGTCTTTCAATTGCCTTAAGGTTAAAATTCAAACTAATTAGCATGACATTTTCCAAGATCCGGTCCCTGTCTGTCTGTCTAGCCCCATGTCTGACTATTCCCTGCAGGTGTAACAAAGTAGTATATTTGTAATTCTAGGCAGTTGCCCCATTCTCAATCACTCCTCTCTCTTGAACAAACTTTTCTCACTATGTAGAATGTTCCTGACCTCTTTCTTTGCTTATTTAGCCCCTGTCATTAACAATCCTGTTCAAATGTCACTTCCTTTGAAAAGTTGTCTCTGCCCCCTCTTTATTCCCACCACTTAGACTACATTAGGTGCCCTTCCTCTGAGCTTGTACGTGATGAAGCTCTATAATAGCATTTCAGTTCTTACCAATTTTAGTATTTATTAAGAACTAAATACATATAAGTCAGGCACTGGGCTAAGAGCTAGACATACAGATGAAGACACAAGTCTTCCCTCTATGAAGCCTTGGGTCTAATCTAGCTCTCTTTTCACACTGCCTAGTGTTTGTTTACGTCCTCTTTCGTTCTGGAGCTTCTGGAGGCTTCTGGAGGCCAGGAAATTTTGGTCTCCACTGTTTAGCATAGTATGTGGCATACTTTGTGTGCTGGATAAATGTGTAGATGAATAGCTTCAGTTTTACCCATATGTGATGGTTTCAGGGACCTTACAAATCTGTGGCGTTTTAAAGTAAGTATGCTTATTTGCAAATGAGCAGAGATATTATCTATATATTTGTGGTAAAAATTCTTCCTGACATGTTGCTCTATCTCCCTTCTCCTCACATCTGTTTGAATTTTGGCAGAAGCCTGAGCTATATTCAGGCATTATTTATGTAATGCCTCCTCTCAATACATGCCTTGGCTGAGTGGCATGAAAGCCCCAGCTTTTCTATGAAATCAGGTCCTTATCTCTGGCAGAATACTCAACTCAGTTTTCTTATTTTGTGTTCCAGTTACTTTACTAGACATCCTAGAGTTTTTCTTTTTAGCCTCCACTGGAGTGCCCATGACAACTGCAAACCATTAGTTACTGGGCTTGCAGGGCTGCAAAGCACTGTGCCATGATAGTATGAAAAATCCAATTCATACAACAACCATAATTGTGAATTTTTTATGGGGTTTTAATATGGATGGCCAGGGGAGAATGTATCTCAGAGCTACTAAAATTATTTTTTTTCTCCCAGTCAATGCCAGGGTGAATTTGAGAAAGCATCTTTTGTCTTAAACACACACACACACACACACACACACAGAAAAAAATTTATGTTTCTTGCTTGATGAGGTAAAATGTAGATACTCTCTAGAAATGTTTTCACAAAACAACTCTCCAAAATTGATGTCTGTCATTAGCTGCATGAATTCTCTGCCCATGGGAAAGGAAAAGTGAGTTGGGAAATGTCTATGCATGCCCCAGAAATGGCTCCCCACTGGTTTTTATGTCGGTCTCTTTCCTCACCAAGTTGGTGAATGTCAATCATGTGCTTATGCAACAGTGTTCCTGAGATTCCGGGGTCTTGTCTAAAAGTACGGTGTTCCCAAAGGATCTTTGAAGAGTGAACCAAAGCTTGAACACTTCATTGCTGTATTATGCTTCAGACATTAAAAAGGGACACACAGGGCATGTGGCTCAGTTGGGTAAGTGTCTGCCTTTGGCTCAGGTCATGACCCCAGGGCCCTGGGCAGCAGAGGGTCTGCTTCTCCCTCTCCTTACGCCTGTCCCCTCGGCTTGTGCTCACTGTCTTTCTCAAATAAGTAAAATCTTTAAAAAAGAAAAGGGACAGACAAAAGGAAAAACAAAATATATTTTTCATACATTATCTCAGTCAGGATTAGCTGCTCAAATGATTGATTAAATATGAAATAGAGAAAATACAATGTTTCCATTGACCTTTGTATCTTTACCAATTCTTAACTCCCTGTCCTGTTTCTACTTTTACGGGATGCTAAAAGGAAAGGAAAATATTCCTACAAAAGATGATCGTCACTATGGAATTACATGTGATTACTAAATTTCCCGAGAATATTTTATTTATTATTCACAAATTTATTCAGTAAATTGTCCTAAAGTGACTACTTTATGACAGACGTGTGTGGTGCTAAGAACACAACGTGTTAAAAATAGACATCTTCCATATCTTCAGTGAATTTATAGTGTAGATGTAGAGACCATTTTTCTCACATAATTTTCTCACATAAACAAATATGAATATTTGTGATAAAAGATATAAAGTAAAAGTAAAGAGCAGAATGTGAGGACATAAAGTTTAAGCAGCCTCCTCCTCCCCACGTCTGGTCCCGGGCACAGATGTGCAGAGCAATGTTCCTAGTAATGCTGTGGAAGAACAATTTCTCAGCGCCATGTAGATATTGAAGCCCACTGTTTAGCTTGAGTCAAGGTCTATTGGTGTGTTGGCCAGGTACAAGCTGGGGGCACCCTGCTGTCTGACAGCTAGGGATGCGCCCCCCCCCCCCCACCGCCTGGTCCGCTGCCCTGACCAGAACTGTCTATGATAGACCACTGCCTGGGAAATTCTGTTTCATGTCTGTCCAAAGAAAACAATGTTTGTTGCAAGTCAGAAAAGCTTGAAACCTACTCTTCTGGCTTCTGAGACTTTCCACACTGTCCACAGAAACAAAAGTGGCATCTTTTACAAATCACTTGCTATTTTCAAATTCATCCACATACATTATCCAGCTTGAGCTTCGTATCCACCCAAGGAAACACAGTGTCTATTCTCATTTACAAGAAAATCAAGGCTAACAAAGGGTACGTGACCTTCCCAAGGTCATGCTGTTAATACGTTATGGTGCTGGGGTTCAGACCCAGCTCTTCTGAAGCCAAAGCAGGAGCTTTTTCTACCATGCTCTAGTGCTCACCCCTCCAAGGCCTTCATCACCCCAATCCCTGGGATGATTGTTTAAAAAACCATCTGGTTTTTGATCACCTCAAAAACAATTCTAGTCTTTTTGAAACTTAATTGTGAGCCACGAAGAACAGATATGATAAAAGTGTCTCTTAGAAGGAGAAGAAAATTCAAATGGCCAGTGTCACTGTCTTTATGAGATGAAAATCAAGGCAACTGAGAAATAGAGTATGACAAATAAGATCATTAATGAAAGATCTATAAGTAACAATAAGTTCAAAAGCAAAAGAGATGAGGAATAATTTTGTTAAGCCATGCAAGTCACTGTCCTAGTGGTGGATCTCATTTTAGAAAACTGAGCATTTAATTTAAACACTTTGCAAATGTAGATTATCGTATTGACGTGGAAAAAAAAATCCCAGAGAAAAGCATGTTCTTTTAAGGAAAAACAGAAGTTGTTGTGGGATTTTTTGGTAGGTCACACAAGGACCAGTGTTAGGGTAATAAAGCCACAGCCAACAGTCATGGCTGGCTTTTGCTCATTCTTCACTCGGGTACAGCAAGAAAGGCCATGAGCTAGATCCGGGAAAAGCTTCTTACCAACAAGTGTACTTTACCTCAAAATATCCCAGTTGGGATCAGCTTTTTTTTCTTTCTGGCTTGCATCATATGTGTAGGGTACTTCATCTTCTCAATTAGTACATGCTTTTTTAAGGAGCAGAGGTTGTGCTCAAATCAAACCAATATGCAATTATGCACTGAGCCTGAAAAGCTGCAGAGTCTAGGAAGTAAGGTAACCTTAGAAAAGCAGAAGTTTGTATTTAGTGCACTCTATTCTATGTGTCTGGCCTGTCAGCGTTTGGGGCACAAGAACAGTAACATGATTAAACATATAAAATCTGAAATCAGGATCCCTGGTTTGATTCTTGGCTTTACTACTTATCATCTGAAAGTCTAAGAAGACATTATTTAACTATTGTTACTTCACCTGTAAAATGAGAATGGAGTTTTTTTTCTCTATTCTTTTTTCTTCACTTCTCTCTTCTCTCTTGTCTTTTTTCTCTTCCCCCCTCTCTCTCTCCCTCTCCTCCTTCTACCTTCCTAGCATTACACAGCCTTCCTTGACTTCCTCGTGAGGAATCCAGCACTTGTAAGCCTTTTCCCCTAGAGTTCCAAGAGGCCAGATATCCTCTCAACTCCCCACCCTATTGGTGAATGCTCCAGCATGTCACCTC
This sequence comes from Eumetopias jubatus, assembly GCF_037043125.1. NCBI lineage: Eukaryota > Metazoa > Chordata > Mammalia > Carnivora > Otariidae > Eumetopias > Eumetopias jubatus. The sequence continues at coordinate 37,588,995 of NW_028274813.1, read as the reverse complement.
ATCTCAGCCAACAATTCTTCCCGCTGAGGCTTTGTCTCTGGAAGGAGAAGCAGACACAGGAAGGAGAGATGAGAACAGATAAGGCAGAGAGCACAGCAGAGGTGGCCAGGAGCACCTAGGAGCAGCGGAATCCGCAGGCACCATCTGACCTGGCTGCATTCCTCCAGCCCTGGGGTTCCGGCTCCCTGCAGCAATTTTCTGCCTCCCTGCAGATTCTGTTGGCTTTCCCGTATCTATCCAGTACATTCCTTCCCTAAGTTAATCCAAGTCAGGTTCTATTGTTTTCCTTTAAGAACTCTGACCAATGAAATGGGAAAAATAATACACTTGCAAGGACTAAATAGGAAAGTATAGGTCAAACGCTTAATATACTGACTGGAACACAGTATACATTTAACAAAATATTAGTTATAAATGTTATTATTAAAACCATTACTGGGGCACCTGGGTGGCTCAGTCAGTTAAGCATCTGCTTTCAGCTCAGGTCATGGTCTCAGGGTCCTGGGATCGAGCCCCATGTTGGGCTCCCTGCTCAGCGGGGAGCCTAGTCCTCCCTCCTGCTTGTGCTCTCTCTTGCTTTCTCTCTCTCAAACAAATAAAATCTTAAAAAAAAAAATAAAGCTATTACTGTTGGAGGCTCCTGGGTGGCTCAGTCAGGTGGTGTCCCACTCTTGATTTCAGCTCCGATCATGATCTTGGGTCATGGGATGGAGCCCCATATTGGGCTCCACACTCAGCAGGGAGTCTATTTGAGATTTTCTCTCTCTCTCTCTCTCTCTCTCTCTCTCTCCCTCTGTCCCTGACCACAATCTTCCTCTCTCTAAAATAAATGAATAAATATTTTTAAAAAATAAAAAAATAAAACTATTACTGTTCTAGCATTCAGGTTATCTTACTTTTTATGAAAGAAATTTAAAGGATTTTTTTCTGGATATAGATTAAAATATGTTTCTAAATAAAAGAGAATGAGTAATACAGTATAAAGAATTTTAAAATATAGAAAATTATAAAGAAGGAAATGGAAATAGTTCTTACCCTCTTTGAAGAGGCATACAGATAAATGGACAAAAAGGGTGTGTGTGTGTACCTGTGTGCACATGCATGTGTGTAATGAAATATTATTAAACAATGAGAAATAAGGACATCCTGTCATTTGCCACAACATGGATGGACCTTGAGGACCTTATGCTAAGTGAGACAAATCAAACAGAGAAAGACAAATACTATGTGATATCACTTATATGTAGAATCTAAAAAAGCCAAAATCATAGAAATAAAGATTAGAATGGTGGTTGCCAGGGCTGAGAGGTAGAAAGGGGAGATGTCAGTCAAGGAATATAAACTTCCAGTTATAAAATGAAAAAGTTCTAGGGATCTAATGTACAGCATAATGATTATAGTGATAAAAATATATTACATACTTTTAAAAAAGAATAATTGGTGGGCAACTATGGAGATGAGCCACTTGGCTCTCCCATTACGAATAAATTCTCAGTGCAGCTGCAAGGAATATAGTTAGCTGACAGCCTCTAGCCATTAACAGCTTGGAACTTAGCTCTAGAACTGAGGCCATGCTCTTCCCAGCCAATAACTGAGCCTGGTGGAAATACCAGAGCCTGGCCACTTCTGCCCAAAATGGAACTCCTCTAATGGTCAGCCTTTGCTCTGGAGCTCCCTGTTGGGTTGGCAGAGACTGTCAGATCTGTTTTGTGAAGAGTGCTTTTTCCGTTTTTTCTTCTCACAGGTATCAGATCTGTATAGTGGTCTGAAGGCTATTTCTTCCCAACTCCATTTCCTCCCACTTTCATCTTTTGCAGGTAGTGTTCCCCCAACAAAGCTCCCCCAAACAAACACACTCCTATAAGACCTGACTAACATAAAGATATCTTTGCTCTCTAAATCTAAATCTCTAAATCTCTCTAAATCATCTAAATGTCTGTATCAGTATATGTGTGTAATTTTTGTTATACAACTAAGCTCATATTGTAGACTTAATTTCATAAAGTTGTTTTGTCTTTGGGTTAAATATTAGAATGTTTCCATATCAATAAAACTTTTCAGTATCTTTTTAAAGGCTGAAGAATAATTATCTTACCTACTTATGTATATTATCTCACTGAATTCTCACATAAATTCAAAATAGGCATTATTAATACCAGTCTTATAGATGAGGAAACTAAGTTCATAGAAGTCAAGAAACTGACCTCCAAGAGCAAAGCTGGTGGAGCCAGCACTTGCCTAACTCTGGGCCCAGGTTCCTCCAGTCTCTGTGTTGCTTTGGCCCCTACTCTACTCTCAGGCACCAGACTCTATATCCACTGGCAGCTTTTACCTCTTTCCTTGCAGCACTTATCCTAGCTCTAGCCGGGGGGGAAATTATGAGTCAGGATACTGCTCATGGCCCCTCTCCCTAACTTAATCATCACTATCACCTAGTTATTAGACATAAAATAATAGCAGACTTTTCATTCAATCTTTAAAAATTTGTAGGACATCTACTATGTGTAGGTAGAGGTCACACATGCCTTGTTGCCTCCATGGGCCTGTGGGGAAAAGGCAAGGAGACAGACTAGTATAATTCTATGTGACAGACCACATAATAGAACCTTACAGAAGGCTCTACGGGAACATAATCTGATGGACAGAGTTGTAGCAAAGGCTTTTGAGGAAGCGGAGCTTAAAGGACTTACTGAGCGTTCCAACTTAGTAACAACATGTGCAAAAAGAATCCAAAGATATTAAGAATGAATGAGGTCAGTAGGATGGGCCCTAATACAATGTGACTGCTGTCTGATCACAAAAGGGTATTAGGACACAGACACACAGGAAAGACCATGTGAAGACACAGGGGAGAAGAAGTCCATCTACAAGCCAAGAACAGAGGCCTCAGAAGGAACCAATTATGATGACATTTTGATCTTGAACTTCTAGCATCCAGAATCATGAGAAAATATGTTTCTGTTATTTAAGACACCCAGTCTGTGGTACCCTGTAATGGCAGCCCTAGCAAACTAATCTAGGAGAGGAGGCGGAAAGGGCAGGCAAGGAGTTGATTAGGGAGGCCCTCGTGTGCCATATTTAGGAGTTTATGCTTTTATTCAGAAGGTGCTGGGGAAATACCAAAAGATTTAAATCAAGGAGAAATATAACAAAATTCATGTTTTAGAAATGTTTAACTTTCGTACTCAGTGTTTTCCACTTCTCTTCCCATCTAGCTCTTCCATGATGAAAGTAAATGGGGCTGAGGGGAGAATGTAGGTAATTTGTCAGTGGCTGGTTCCTACACATCTGATCAGGCTTCAAGCTACGTTTTCTGACAATCCCATCTCTGCCTTGTCCTTGTATCTATTTTTTTTTTTCCCAGAATAACCTCTGAGTTCACAGTTCAGACTTCTTCCAGGCCATGAGTCCTGCCTTACTCACCAAATCTCATTACTACCCATGACCCAGCATGACAATTAGAAAATACTGTAAAGACTTAAAGAGGCTGAAAAATGAAAGTATTTGTAATAAAGACCCAACACTGAGCCTAAACTGGGGTTCAAACCCATCTGGGCATAGCTGACAACATAGGTGATGCTTCTGGGTTGCTTAGGGGGATGAATAGTCTAGAAACACTAGTCTGTGCCATTAATCTCTAGGCCAACCCCTTGAATGTATGCCAGGTTAATGAAGGGGGAAACTGAAGAAATCAGTTTCATGGGGGTCTCATGAGAGGTACAGAGGGGTTACATGTGACAGCGTGGTTAGCAGAGAAATTCTCCCCCTGTTCTTCACATGTCACATGGCACAGGACCTGTGGGGGGTCTTGCTCTTTGGGAAGCATGGGTAGATAACAATGTTGGTGTGGAAAGGAGAGTGCTCACAGGAAGTAGGTAAACCTTGAGAGAGCTGTCTGTAAACCCATGAAGCATTCTTACCTCCCACCCTCACTCCTGGGAACCACCCATGACACTTAGGGTAGTGACAGAGCAGAGATTAAGTCTTTGCATGGGGCAGGTCACCAACAGCCAATGAGCTAGTGATGCCCAGAGAAACTTGGCTTTACTAGATAAGGAATTACTCAGGTAGACATTGAGTGTCATTCACCAATTTTTACTGTTTGTCTATCCCTATTCCTTGTTTAGTGTGTCAGTGTTCATGTAGCATGCTATATATCAAGCTATCACATTTCTCCTTCATCTTCTAGGAGGAAATAAAGATAGATGGTAAGACTGGATTTTACCCTCTGTACAAAACATGACTTCCTCATATATTTTCTTCTTAACTTTTGTTATAAAATGGCTTGGTAATTAATAATGGCTTTACTTTTTAAATTATGACAGAGTGGGAACAAGGTGCTGCTATTTCCTCATAAAAATCATCCTCATGACATTTGGTATTAGCCTTCTCAAAGACAGCAGTAAAAATTCACTGCTGCACTCTAAGACGCTTGTGCAGAATACTCAACAGACATGATAAATTGAGTAGAGTGGGCTCTTTTTTATGTGGGTGGGTGGTGAGGCAGGAATTTCTTACAACTATTATATATATATATATACCTAAACCTCCTCTCCAAGTAATAAGTAATTGATTCATCTTCTCAACTTCCTATGCTTAATATACCATGGATCCCGTCCATAGACTTAAGACCACCACTGTTCCTGAATACACCGTGGCTAAGTCTGAATATATCCCAATTAAGTTTTAGTTCTACTGCTGTTAGCCTTAGTAATGGTGTGGCAAATTGTATTGTCCAAAAAAGTTCATGGCAATATTTCTGACCTCACGTGCTCTTCTAGAGCCTTGCTACTCTCCCACCAAGAGGTAGAGTTTATTTTCCTACCTCTTGAAACTGAGCCAACCTTTGTGGGATAAATGGAATGCAGCAGAATTTACTCTATGTAACTTCTTTTTTTTTTTTTTTTTTTTTAAAGATTTTATTTATTTATTTGAGAGAGTGAGAGAGAGCACGAGAGGGAAGAGGGTCAGAGGGAGAAGCAGACTCCCTGCTGAGCAGGGAGTCCGATGTGGGACTCGATCCCGGGACCCCAGGATCACGACCCGAGCCGAAGGCAGTCGCTCAACCAACTGAGCCACCCAGGCGCCCTCTATGTAACTTCTTAAGTTGGGTCAGCAAAGGTCACACAACTTCCACCTGGCTCTCTCTGCTTTCTTATGTTCACCTTTGGGAATAATTCATCATGTTGTCAGGTAACCCAGGCTGTAGGAGAGGCCATGCATAGATGTTCCAGTCTGTGGCCCCAGCTAAGGTTTGAGGTGATAGCCAGTGATATAGTCAACTGGCAGACGTGAGTGAACAAGCCTTCAAATGATTCTAGCCTTCAACCTTCAAGCTGACATTAGTGGAGCAGAACTATTTCCACTGAGTCTTGCCCAAATTGCAGATTCATGAGCCAACTAAAAGCGGTCATTGTTTTGGAGTGACTGTTACAAGCAATGGTAATTAGAATGAATGGGCTTGTTGCCAATAAGACGTGGTTTCTTTTGTGCCAGGGATGAGAGCTCAGTGCCTTAGTATTAATAACATTGCCTTGCAGCATTTTAGCAATTCTCTTTGAGGTTAAAATTACATAATGAGAAGGAGCCACAGGCTTTGGAAGCAGAAGAACCTGGGTTCAGATCACAGCACTGCCTTGTACTACCAGCTGGATGACCTCTGGCTAATTACTAAACTTCATTGCAAGAAGGGGACAATTTTACTTACCTCACTAACCTGTTGTGGGGACTAATTGATGGCCTTTGAAGCACTTAACACAAACTGGCATATGCTCTTAGGAACTAAGATCTCTGAATCAATAGAGTTCAAAGTTTTAGAGACAGGGAGCAACATGTTGGGAGTGGGTTATTAAAAGTAATATCGGGAGAAACCTCTTCCACCTCTGCACTTTGATTCCTGAATTTGTAGTATTTTGGCTATGGGATTAAGAAGTCCCATTTTTTTTTATTTTTTTTAAATTTTTATTGTTATGTTAATCACCATATATTACATCATTTGTTTTGGTGTAGTGTTCCATGATTCATTGTTTGTTCATAACACCCAGTGCTCCATGAAGAATGTGCCCTCTTTAATACCCATCACCAGGTTAACCCATCCCCCAACCCTCCTCCCCTCTAGAAACCTCAGTTTGTTTTTCAGAGTCCATCGTCTCTCCTGGTTCGTCTCCCCCTCTGACTTACTCCCCTTCATTCTTCCTCTCCTGCTATCTTCTTCTTTTTCTTTTTTCTTAAAATATGTTGCGTTATTTGTTTCAGAAGTACAGATCTGTGATTCAACAGTCTTACACAATTCACGCGCTCACCATAGCACATACCCTCCCCAATGTCTATCACCCAGCCACCCCATCCCTCCCACCCCCGACCACTCCAGCAACCCTCAGTTTGTTCCTGAGATTAAGAATTCCTCATATCAGTGAGGTCATATGATACATGTCTTTCTCTGATTGACTTATTTCACTAAGCATAACACCCTCCAGTTCCATCCACGTCGTTGCAAATGGCAAGATCTCATTCCTTTTGATGGCTGCATAATATTCCATTGTGTATATATACCACTTCTTCTTTATCCATTCATCTGTCGATGGACATCTTGGCTCTTTCCACACTTTGGCTATTGTGGACATTGCTGCTATAAACATTGGGGTGCACATACCCCTTCGGGTCCCTACATTTGTATCTTTGGGGTAAATACCCAGTAGTGCAATTGCTGGATCGAATGGTAGCTCTAATTTCAACTGTTTGAGGAACCTCTATACTGTTTTCCAGAGGGGTTGCACCAGCTTGCATTCCCACCAATAGTGTAGGAGGGTTCCCCTTTCTCCACATCCCCGCCAACATCTGTCGTTCCCTGACTTGCTAATTTTAGCCATTCTGACTGGTGTGAGGTGGTATCTCATTGAGGTTTTGATTTGGATTTCCCTGATGCCGAGCGATGGTGAGCACTTTTTCATGTGCCTGTTGGCCATTTGGATGTCTTCTTTGGAGAAATGTCTATTCATGTCTTCTGCCTATTTCTTGATTGGATTATTTGTTCTTTGGGTGTTGAGTTTGATAAGTTCTTTATAGATTTTGGATACTAGCCCTTTATCTGATATGTCATTTGCAAATATTTTCTCCCATTCTGTCGGTTGTCTTTTGGTTTTGTGGACTGTTTCTTTTGCTGTGCAAAAGCTTTTTATCTTGATGAAATCCCAATAGTTCAGTTTTGCCCTGGCTTCCCGTGCCTTTGATGATATTTCTAGGAAGAAGTTGCTGCGGCTGAGGTCGAAGAGGTTGCTACCTGTGTTCTCCTTTAGGATTTGGATGGACTCCTGTCTCACGTTTAGGTCTTTCAACCATTTGGAGTCTATTTTTGTGTGTGGTGTAAGGAAATGGTCCAGTTTCATTTTTCTGCATGTGGCTGTCCAATTTTCCCAACACCATTTGTTGAAGAGACTGTCTTTTTTCCATTGGACATTCTTTCCTGCTTTGTCAAAGATAAGTTGACCATAGAGTTGAGAGTCCATTTCTGGGCTCTCGATTCTGTTCCATTGATCTATGTGTCTGTTTTTGTGCCAGTACCATACTGTCTTGATGATGACAGCTTTGTAATAGAGCTGGAAGTCCGGAATTGTGATGCCGCCAGCTTTCCTTTTCTTTTTCAATATTCCTCTGGCTATTCGGGGTCTCTTCTGGTTCCATACAAATTTTAGGATTATTTGTTCCATTTCTTTGAAAAAAGTGCATGGTATTTTGATGAGGATTGCATTGAATGTGTAGATTGCTCTAGGTAGCATTGACATCTTCACAATGTTGGTTCTCCCAATCCATGAGCATGGAACGTTTTTCCATTTCTTTGTGTCTTCTTCACTTTCTTTCATGAGTATTTTATAGTTTTCTGAGTACAGATCCTTTGCCTCTTTGGTTAAATTTATTCCTAGGTATCTTAAGGTTTTAGGTGCAATTGTGAATGGGATCAACTCCTTGATTTGTCTCTCTTCTGTCTTGTTGTTGGTGTATAGGAATGCCACTGATTTCTGTCCATTGATTTTATAGCCTGCTACTTGACTGAATTCCTGTATGAGTTCTAGCAGTTTTGGGGTGGAGTCTTTTGGGTTTTCCACATAAAGTATCATATCATCTGCAAAGAGTGAGAGTTTGACTTCCTCTTTGCCGATTTGGATGCCTTTAATTTCTTTTTGTTGTCTGATTGCTGTGGCTAGGACTTCTAATACGATGTTGAATAGCAGTGGTGAGAGTGGACATCCCTGCCGCGTTCCTGACCTTAGGGGAAGAGCTCTCAGCTTTTCCCCATTGAGAATGATATTCGCTGTAGGTTTTTCATAGATGGCTTTTATGATATTGAGGTATGTACCCTCTATCCCTATACTCTGAAGAGTTTTGATCAAGAAAGGATGCTGTACTTTGTCAAATGCTTTTTCTGCATCTATTGAGAGGATCATATGATTCTTGTTCTTTCTTTTGTTAATGTATTGTATCACTTTGATTGATTTGAGGATGTTGAACCATCCTTGCAGCCCAGGGATAAATCCCACTGGGTCGTGGTGAATAATCCTTTTAATGTACTGTTGGATCCTATTGGCTAGTATTTTGGTGAGAAGTTTGCATCCATGTTCATCAAGGATATTGGTCTGTAATTCTCCTTTTTGATGGGATCTTTGTCTGGTTTTGGGATCAAGGTAATGGTGGCCTCATAAAATGAATTTGGAAGTTTTCCTTCCATTTCTATTTTTTGGAACAGTTTCAGGAGAATAGGTATTAATTCTTCTTTAAATGTCTGATAGAATTTCCCTGGGAAGCCATCTGGCCCTGGGCTTTTGTTTCTTGGGAGATTTTTGATGACTGCTTCAATTTCCTTAGTGGTTATAGGTCTGTTCAGGTTGTCTGTTTCTTCCTGGTTCAGTTTTGGTAGTTGATACATCTCTAGGAATGCACCCATTTCTTCCAGGTTATCTAATTTGCTGGCATAGAGTTGCTCATAATATGTTCTTATAATTGTTTGTATTTCTTTGGTGTTGGTTGTGATCTCTCCTCTTTCATTCATGATTTTGTTGATTTGGGTCCTTTCTCTTTTCTTTTTGATCAGTCTGGCCAGGGGTTTATCAATCTTGTTAACTCTTTCAAAGAACCAGCTCCTAGTTTCGTTGATCTGTTCTACTGTTCTTTTGGTTTCTAGTTCATTGATTTCTGCTCTGATCTTTATTATTTCTCTTCTCCTGCTGGGTTTAGGCTTTATTTGCTCTTCTTTCTCCAGCTCCTTTAGGTGTAGGGTTAGGTTGTGTATTTGAGACCTTTCTTGTTTCTTGAGAAAGGCTTGTATTGCTATATACTTTCCTCTCAGGACTGCCTTTGCTGTATCCCAAAGATTGTGGACAGTTGTGTTTTCATTTTCATTGGTTTCCATTAATTTTTTTAATTCTTTAATTTCTTGGTTGACCCATTCATTCTTTAGTAGGATGCTCTTTAGCCTCCATGTATTTGAGTCCTTTCTGACTTTCCTCTTGTGATTGAGTTCTAGTTTCAAAGCATTGTGGTCTGAAAATATGCAGGGAATGATCCCAATCTTTTGGTACCGGTTGAGACCTGATTTGTGACCTAGGATGTGATCAATTCTGGAGAATGTTCCATGGGCACTAGAGAAGAATGTGTATTCCATTGCTTTGGGATGGAATGTTCTGAATATGTCTGTGAAGTCCATTTGGTCCAATGTGTCATTTAAAGTCTTTATTTCTTTGTTGATCTTTTGCTTAGATGATCTGTCCATTTCAGTCAGGGGGGTGTTAAAGTCCCCCACTATTATGGTATTGTTGTCCATGTGTTTCTTTGCTTTTGTTATTAATTGCCTTATATAATTGGTTGCTCCCATGTTCGGGGCATAGATATTTACAATTGTTAGATCTTCTTGTTGGATAGACCCTTTAAGTAGGATATAGTGTCCTTCCTTATCTCTTATTACAGTCTTTGTTTTAAAATCTAGTTTGTCTGATATAAGGATTGCCACCCCAGCTTTCTTTTGGTGTCCATTAGCATGGTAAATGATTTTCCACCCCCTCACTTTCAATCTGGGGGTGTCTTTGGGTCTAAAATGATTCTCTTGCAGACAGCATATTGATGGGTCTTGTTTTTGAATCCAATCTGATAGCCTGTGTCTTTTGATTGGGGCATTTAGCCCATTTAAATTCAGGGTAACTATTGAAAGGTATGAGTTTAGTGCCATTGTATTGCCTGTAAGGTGACTGTTACTGTATGTTGTCTGTGTTCCTTTCCGATCTTTGCTGCTTTTAGGCTCTCTCTTTGCTTAGAGGACCCCTTTCAATATTTCTTGGAGGGCTGGTTTTGTGTTTGCAAATTCCTTTAGTTTTTGTTTGTTCTGGAAGCTTTTTATCTCTCCTTCTATTTTCAGTGACAGCCTAGCTGGATATAGTATTCTTGGCTGCATATTTTTCTCGTTTAGTGCTCTGAAGATATCTTGCCAGTCCTTTCTGGCCTGCCAGGTCTCTGTGGATAGGTCTGTTGCCAATCTAATATTTTTACCATTGTAGGTTACATATCTCTTCTCCCGAGCTGCTTTCAGGATTTTCTCTTTGTCTCTGAGACTCGTAAGTTTTACTATTAGATGTCGGGGTGTTGACCTATTATTATTGATTTTGAGAGGGGTTCTCTGTGCCTCCTGGATTTTGATGCCTGTTTCCTTCCTCACATTAGGGAAGTTCTCTGCTATTATTTGCTCCAATATACCTTCTGCCCCCCTCTCTCTTTCTTCTTCTTCTGGGATCCCAATTATTCTAATGTTGTTTCGTCTTATCGTATCACTTATCTCTCGAATTCTGCCCTCGTGATCCTGTAGTTGTTTCTCCCTCTTTTTCTCAGCCTCTTTATTTTCCATCATTTGGTCTTCTATATCACTGATTCTCTCTTCTGCCTCATTTATCCTAGCAGTTAGTGCCCCCATTTTTTATTGCACCTCATCAATAGCCTTTTTGATTTCGACTTGGTTAGATTTTAGTTCTTTTATTTCTCCAGAAAGGGTTTCTCTAATAACTTCCACGCTTTTTTCAAGCCCAGCTAGTATCTTTAAAGTCATGATTCTGAACTCTAGGTCTGACATCGTACTAATGTCCATATTGAGTAGGTCCCTGGCTGACGGCACTACCTCTTGTTCTTTTTGCTGAGGTGATTTTTTTCGTCTTGTCATTTTGTCCAGAGGAGAATAGATGAATGAGAGAACAAAATGCTAACAGGTTTACAATGTCCCCAGCAAATATACTGTATACAAATCAGAAAAGACCTGAAACCAGGGGAAAAGAAAGGGAAAGAAAGAAAAAAGAAAGAGAAAAAAAAAGATAAAAACAAAAACAGAACAATACAAAAAAAGCAGAATGTGATCAAATATGATCAGGCTAGTGCATAGATCAGTGCCACACACTAGATTTTGGGCGTATTTTGGTCTGTTAGAAAAAAGTGCCTCCGAAAATTTTAAAGGAAGAAAGATATATATGTACAAAATAAGGGTTGATACAATGAAGGGTTAGAAGATGACTGTAAAGATGAAAATTATAAAAGATTTTATAAAAGGACTTGATAAGATAAAAAGTTGTTTGAAAAAAGAAAGAAGATTTAAAAAAGAAAAAAGAAAAAAGGGAGAGAATCTGATCAGTCAGGAGACTAGAACAGAGCCATACACTAGTGATTTAGGGTATATTCTGATCTGTTAGAAGAAACTGTATCTCAAAATTTTAAAGAAAGAACAACTTATATATATATGCCAAAAACAAGGGTAACTACTATGAAGGGATAAAATATGACTCTAAAAATGAAAAATAAAAAGTTTTTTTTTAAAAAAGAGATTGATAAGATGTTGGTTGAAAAAGTGAAAAAGAAAAAAAAAACAGTTAACAAAAATTAACTTTGATGAACTAATGAATCATGGTAAAAAAAAAAGCCATGAATTCTATGTGCAGTATTCCCCTAGCACTGGAGTTCTCCCGTTCTCCTTGATCGGTAAACTTGGTCTTGGCTTGCTGGCTGTTCGGGCTGATATTCTGGGGGAGGGGCCTGTTGCTGTGGTTTCCAAATGTCTTTGCCGGAGGCTGAATTGCCCCACCCTTGTCGGTCCGGGCTAAGCAAGCTGCTCAGGTTTGCTCTCAGGAGCTTTTGTTCCCTGCAAGCTCTCTGTACAGCCTTGGAGGACCAGGGCAAAAATGGTGGCCTCCCAATCTCCACCCGGAGGAGCTGAGAACTCGGGGCCCCGCTCCTCAGTGCGCCCCCAGAGAAAAGCAGTCACTCCCTTGTCCCCGGTCTCCGGCCGCTCTCCGTGCTCACCCGGCCTGTGACCGAGCGTTGCTATCTCTGGCACCCGACCCCGTGTGGAGTCTCCAAACGCAGCAGATCCCTGTGGTGCGCTCCCGCGCTGCTCCTCCCCGGGAAGGAAGGGGAGTCTCCCCGGATCTGCCGCCTGTTGGGTCCCTGCTGCAGGAGCAGTGGCCCGACTGGGCCGCGGATCACAGTTTATGGCAACCCCGAGCTGAGAGCCCGCGCCTCAGCTCCGTCTCTGCAGCCGGCTTCCCTGCTCCAATACCTGGGAGCTCTGGCGCACTCAGGCTCCCCCGGTCTTTCTGTGACCCCAAGGGTCCTGAGACCACACTGTCCCGGGAGGATTCCATCCCCCGCTTAGCCACTGCAGCGACGTCCCTCAGCGGAGCCGACTCCTAAAAGGTCCGATTTTGTGCTCCGTGGCTCTAGCACTTGCCAGAAGCGGCCGGCGGAGGCCCCTCCCCCGCCGTCTATCCTCCCGAATATCGCCTCGGATTCACTTCTTCGCACGTCCTACCTTCCAGAGAGTGGTCGCTTCTCTGTTCAGAGAGTTGTTGCTACTCTCCTCTTTGATCTCCTGTTGAGTTCGTAGGTGTTCAGAATGGTTTGATCCCTATTCAGCTGAATTCCTGAGACCAGACGAAATCTAGGTCTCCTACTCCTCCGCCATCTTGCTCCGCCCCTATTTAGGAAGTCCCATTTTTAATGAGCATATTTTAGCCATTGGTTCAGAAAGCATATTCCACTACCACTTAATAACAGTATTGATATCCCACAGACTTCATTATAGTTTGGTGGATTAGATATCCTTCAGTTCATTACAGGTTGCTCAGGTTGTCTGACCACCTGGTATTCCCAGGTCAGAAATTTAGTCTTTATTTGGGCCCAGCAGCAAGCAGGATGCTATAGGATCCCTGTTTGCCAGGGACTTGAGCACCATTGTATCAGCTGGGTCAAAAGGCCTCAGTGATGCAGTAGCCTGCACTGCCTCCTGGTCCTGTTGCAAATTTTGTTTTGCTCCAGGCCTCACCCAACTGTCAGTTACTCAGCAAATGAGAGAGGGCAGCACACTCATATTGGTATATACTGTTTTCAAAATTTTCAAAAGAGATGACTGCCTCTTTCTTAATGGTACAAAAGCATGTCCTTCACTTTGGAAGGGATATCCCAGCAAGCCCCAGACCTGAACACTTAGAAACTTTTCTAAAGAGACCCTTGAATTTTCATGGTGTTCATGTCCCACATTCTGGCACACATTTGTCTTATTTAGGCTTCCATGATACTTGACATGAACTGCTCCTCGGGTTCAGTCAATATAATGAATGATCTCTGGGGTTCAGGAGGGTCAAGGTTCTCCACACTCTATTATGACTGAGAAGAGTTGCTATGGCCCTCTCCCTGCCAGGTGAAAACAAACTGCTTCTGGTAGTCCTTAATGTTAATAGGGAGGAAGGAAGCTCTTAATTGATCAAGATGCATATCAGCTGTCACAAACTGTTAATTTGCTTCAGTAAATATACCACATCTGGAAGAGCATCTATAAAAGGAAATCATCACCTAATTGGATTTGTGATCCTCTCTAGTCATTGTCTATAATCCACTTGGCCAGACAGGGCAGTGAAATGACAATGTGATAGGAAGCATCATCCCTGCCACTCTCAAGCTTTGATGAGGGCACTAATTTCTGCAGTACTTTCATACAGAAAGCCCTGGCTCTGTTTACATGCTGAAACAAAGGGGAAGTTCCTGAACCAGTGTGATGGTTTTGCATTTGTTGAGTGTGTCTATCCCAATTCTGTATTTAGGAACTGAAGAAATAACCACAGAATGGTTAAATCCATTGGGCCCACTGTGAGACGCCAACCCCATTTAACAGCTGATCTCCATAAACTCTAAGACCCTTAGAATTCATTTCAACACACATTTTCCAAATTTCCACTATTATAAACTAAGATTTTTCTACTATTTCAAACTCAGCTCTATCCTGGTTAGAGTTTTTAAGTTTCCTTCTTAGAGCTTTCTCTAGTTATGTGTCTAGTCATGAGTAATTAGGGGTAATGGAGTGGGTCTAGGGTAGAATGAGCATCTTCTTGTAAGGCATCTGCTTCAGGGGATCTTCCAGCAAGTTAGTGTCCTTAATAGAAGGAGTTTCTTCTACTGGCACAGGATGCTGAGGAAATTGGAGGGTTTGCGGTTCTCAGATTCTACCCAGGTGCACCATTCGTGCAAGGGGTCTCCCTTCATTTCACTTAAGTCCCTAACTTTCACATGAGAGACTTGGAAAGTGTATGAATGTTACTTATATTGTAATTTGCAAACTAGAAACAAATTCTGAGTTTTTCAGAATTTCAGCTCTTAGTCATACTGATGGTGAAAGTTTTAAGCCTTGAGCTTATTATTTTCTTTGTGTAAGCTCTCTCAGGCAATCAGAACTAACCAAATCATCTCATCATTCTTGTGCATTCATTACCACCATAATGGTCTGCTTCAGAGTCCAACTGGTTCCCCAAACCCCATCTTCTATAGGCATTCTCTCCCAGTTTTCACAGATTATACTTAAAATTAATTGTGAAAATTAACCATGTCCCTGGCTATCAGTATTATATTTTCCACTGGTAATGGGTGGTAATTTTGCTCAAGTTCATTCAGATTCTTATTTCTGATCATTTTTTTCCAAAGAAAAAAATAACAGGATCTGCTTAGGAAGCAATATATATTAAGAACTTGAAGCAGAGAGACAGGGAAACTGTTAAAATGTGTGAAAAGCATTGGAAGAGCAGAAGGAAGAAAAGACGTCACCCTGAAATCAGCAAACTGCTATGACCTCTGTAATGGATCCCATTTTCATGTACTACCTAGCATTTCTAAAGAGTGCTACCCTGCCAGAGCCAGAATCCAGGGAGAGCTGGCCTGCTGGAGTACCTTCTGGTCTCTGCTACTCTTAAAATCAACAGCTACTAGAGCAACTGCCAGTGCTTTCAGAGGCAGAATCAGAATTATTGTTTCTTTTTTTTTTTTTTAAAGATTTTGTTTACTTATTTGTCTGAGAGAGAGAGCAAGAGAGAGAGAAAGCACAAGCAGAGGGAGCGGCAGGGAGAGGGAGAAGCTGGCTCCCCACCAAGGAAGGAGCCCAATGCAGGGCTCAGTCCCAGGACCCTGGGATCATGACCTGAACCGAAGACAGACGCTTAACCGACTGAGCCACCCAGGCGTCCCAGAATTATTCTTTCTTCCTCCCACTTTAAAATCTCCTATCAGTGACTCCTTTTTGTCAGAATTAATAAAAAGCCAGCTGCCTAAAGAGTCTGGGAAATATAGATTGCAGAGTCCCAGGGCCAGGAGTTTGAAGCAGAGGAGAGAAAAACGGGCAGAAAGCTGGTAGATAATCAATGATAACTTGGTGGAAAGATTCTGGAATGTTGGTGGCATTGAGGAGTTGCTTTAACAGCCCTGAGTTACTCTGTTTCATGAAAAATAAAATTCTAATTTATTTAAACTATTTGTATTCTCTGCTGCATTCAACTGATTACTACCCTTGCCTGACACAGAATTTGGTGAGAGGAAGTGGATGCTACCATACAGAATTAGCTTAGCAGGACCTTGTGATGCAAGACACACTTACTGTAGCCTGGAGAACTGATGACTTTTGTTATGTGGTGGTGAGATATTTGGCCAATATTTTACCTGTCCGACCTTGAAACACAACTCATATTCCTATTAAGGCTGCAGTGTTAGGGGAAATAGCAGAAAATCTAGATTTTTTTGGTATATGCTGATTATTTCTTGTCATTTTCTGCAAGAATGCCTTGATAAAGAAATATGAACTCAGGGCACGGGGTGGCTCAGTTGGTTAAGCATCTGCCTTCGGCTCAGGTCATGATCCCATGGGATCAAGCCCCATGTTGGGCTCCCTGCTCCACAGGGGACCTGCTTCTCCCTCTCCCTCTGCTGCTCCCCCTGCTTGTGCTCTTTCTCTCTCTTTGGCAGTGCTCTATCTCTCTCTGTGTCAAATAAGTAAGGAAAATCATAAAAAGAAAAATAAATATGAACTCAAACTAGACCTCATCAGTCAGAACCCTAAGATGGGAAGGAGTTTGGCACTCTAAGAGAGATGTTCTCTGACCCTGCCCGCAATCTAGATTGAATGAGAGCCCCATAATTTGGATCATAATAGAGTTGAAAAAGTCAGTTGTTTTTTTTTGTTGTTGTTGTTTTCGGTTTTGGGTTTTTTGTTGTTGTTGTTGTTGTTGTTGTTGTTGTTGTTGTTTTTGCCCAAACAGAAGAGTTTTAAACTGTAGCAGTAAAGCTGCATTTATACTAATAGATGAGGCTTGGTGCCCCAGGCCTTTACCATGTACCTCCTTTAAATAAGGAGATGACAGAGTTTTGACCAGGACCCACATTAAAAAAATATATTTTATATTGCCACCCAGCACACATATTCATGTACATAACTAAAACAAATGTTTTCATGAAACAGTGTTTACACTTATTATCTGTGATGCTGTCTGGTATTTTGTATTCTAATCCATCCCAATCTATTCTGCTTATTCTTAAAAATGCTGACCGTGACCCACTCAACGGCCTTTGTAATCCAGTAATGAAATATTTTTCCCACTACTGGTCTGCATCTTCACAAATCCTATTACATTTTCATTCATGAACTTCATGTCTTTACTTTTCTCTTTGCCCAGCTTAGATTATGGGGTGTATCTTTCTAATCACCTCCTGGTATCCCCTTCCACTATTATTTCTTTCTTGCCATCATAGTTGTCACAGGTGGTGAAATCCAACTCTTCACTCCCATACTTGAGTAGATGAATATGACAGGAGAAATCACACACCAAGCTAAGTGATCTACCAAGCCTTTGGTGCTGCCCAGAAATTTTCCTACATTTCTTCATCAATCCACTCCCCCACTCCTAACAGATGATTTCATATTTTCTTCTCTTTCCTGGACTTTCAGCATATTTTCTCCCTATTTCAAGCTCAGTCAGTATAAATTCCTTGTTATTTCACTGAGAAAATAAAAGCAACCAGAAGAGAATGTGAACACGCTTGCACTGCCAGACCTACCAACCCACCTGCATGCACTATGCCTTTCCATCTTTGATACAGCATAACGTCAACACCTCTGCCCCAGCCCTCAATCTCATCTCAACTCTTGCAATTGTCACTTTTCACCTGCAGCATCAGTTTTTACCTTTCTGCTGAATCATTCCCAAAGTTATATAAACACTCTGTAATCTATCCCACCTTAATAGAAAACTACCTTACCCCACATTCTACCCCAGCTACTACACATATCTCTGATTCCTATTACAGCAAAACTCTAGAGTTACTATCTCAACTTCATTCCCACCCATTATTTCTCGAATCAACCCCAAGAAGGTTTTATATCAATTTCACTATGGTTTCTTAAGCCTCATTTTCTTCAGCCTGTGAGCAACCATTCATGTACATAATGGCTGATTCTTTCTTTGGCCTCCAGAATACCATTCTCTTTGCCCTTTTGTATCATTTCTTATGTTTTATTAGTCACCTTTTCTAATACTTACCATATTCTAGACCTCTAAGCATTTGTGTGCCTTGGGTCTTCATCTCACACAGGACTTCTTTGTTTGTTTGTTTGTTTGTTTAAAGATTTTATTTATTTATTCATAAGAGACAGAGAGAAGCAGAGGGAGAAGCAGGCTCCCCACTGAGCAGGGAGCCTGATGAGGGACTCAATCCCAGGACCCTGAGATCACGACCTGAGCCAAAGGCAGACACTTAACCATCTGAGCCACGCAGGCACCCTCACACAGGTCTTTTGTATAAGTATTTTAGATAATTTCATTCAGTCCCATGGATTTTAATAGTATCACCTTATGTAGACACTACTCCCATGATGCTTTTAATAATGAGTAAAGTTATCTCCACTTTTCTATACATTTGTTTTCAAAATACTCTCTTGATAGTATTTTTTTTAAGAGTAATTATTTTTCAACATCATTTAAACATCAAATTGATAATTTATCTTGAAAGTTGGAATGCTTTTTTTCTCAAAAATGTGTTAGGCAACATTAAACTAACAGCCATTTGTCCTCACAGAAATAATAAAAAATTTTAGAACCCTTGCTATTTTATTTTTAATACATAATTCAACTTTAAGTTCCATAACTGTACCATACATTGCCATTAGATTGCTAGCAAATTTCTATGAAATCCAAATGAGTCTCTTAGTTATTCTCCATCTCATGTAAGTATTTTGAAGATTCTGATGAGTTGAGAAGTCCTTGTATTTTAAAATTAGCCTCTTCCATGATACCCTGGCTTCCGCCTCACTGCTAAAATACATTGTCTGTAAAATAAGCAACAAATGGATTTTACATATAGTGTTATCTCCATAGCACTTGCCTTGGGTTCCTTTTCTCATTCCATCAAAGAAACTGCTCCATAATGTTTACTTTTACACACTCTTTCATTCCAAAAATGTATTTATTAAATGTGGAAAACAGTAGTGATCATCAGCACTCATTTCTTCTCTATTTCTTGGGCACATAGGAAATCTATACTTCTCACCGTCTTGCCATTAGTGAAGCTATCAACTAATTCTGGCCAAAATAGAAGTGACCTGAGTCATTTCCTGCCCGAGGCAGTAAAATATCCATGTGTGAAGATCCAGCCCCTTCTTCTCCTGCAATAGTGACCTGGCAGTCTTGTCCTGTGATGGAGCATAAAAATGGAAGTACCCTGGATCTCTAGGCCATTGCTTAGAAGACAACTCTCTTGGGAAAAGGCCAATAGACTCAAGACTACTGAAAGAAATAAACTGTTGATATATTAGGCCATTGTAACTTTGAGTTAATTTGTTACCAAAGTATAGCACAACTTCTCCTGATACATTATTCATTTTATGGTGAGACTATATAATCTCTGGTACCTTTTTTCCTTCAGTGGTTCACAAACATGCAGTTATTTCTATAGTCATTATTGAAAAGGGATACTTAAAAAATTCCTTAAGCTGAGAGACGTTAAAAATATTTTACAATTTTACAAAAAAGTTGTATTTTACAAATAACAAAAAATATTTTTGTAAAATACAACTTTTATCCAACTCTATAGCCATCCTTCCACACTGAATAACTTACTCAAATAGTATCTCTTCCAAATCTGTAGCAGCAATGTATCCCCCCGTGAATCTTCCAGTAGTACTTGATGACAGATATATGCATTTTAGTTTCACCATATTATCTTTCATATATCACTTCAGCCAACATTGCTGCAGCGTGGGAACACATGTGTTCCTTTTGATTTCTCTTTATCTTTCCCTAATAGATGAGAAAACTTCGAAAGAAAGATCTAAATATTTATCAAGTCTGCTGAAAAATTTAAAGTAATGGACTGAGAATCTCATGAACTTAAACAGTAATAAAACAAAAGTTGTAGAGGTATATTTTCAGGTTCCACATGTTTGGCACTTACATGTTTTAAATTCTGGGTATTTTCAGACAAACCATGATGGTTTCATGCTAGCATCTCAAGATCCTTGAGATGAGGTGATCCTTCCTTAGGTCTTTTAGATAGTTTCAAGATGTTTTGTCTAACTTTCAGTCTGATCTTCTTGGATTGTGATCATTTTAATCACAGAATGTGTGCGATAATGAATTTGTGTAGTTTCTGTTTCTTTAATTATTACTAGTATCTTCATATCATGGTTTCCTTGCAAGAATCATTTTTTAAAGGTTTATTTAATTATTTGAGAAAGAGAGAGAGGGAGAGCAGGGGATGGGGGAGGAGCAGAGGGAGAGGGAGAAAGAAACTCAAGCAGACTGCACTGCGCACAGAGCCTGACACAGGGCTCAATCCCATGACCCTTTATCATGACCTAAGCCGAAACCAAAAGTTGGACCCTTAACCAACTGTGCCACCCAGGCATGCCACAAGAATCATTTTTAAAAACACATGTGTTTTATGTGAGGTTTCATTCCGTTATAATT
Source organism: Eumetopias jubatus (assembly GCF_037043125.1). Taxonomy (NCBI): domain Eukaryota; kingdom Metazoa; phylum Chordata; class Mammalia; order Carnivora; family Otariidae; genus Eumetopias; species Eumetopias jubatus. The sequence continues at coordinate 37,568,701 of NW_028274813.1, read as the reverse complement.
AGATAATATAACCCATAAATCCACCTAGCGAAGAACATGTAAGTTTAAATACATGATAATACACTCACTGAAACTGAACAAATGAATACAGGTGCCATAAAGCCTTCTGCATGGTTGGAACTTCCACACCTCCTGAGGGGTACCTCCAATGGCAGAGAATGAAAGGTGACTCTGCAGGCATTATTACAACCTCCTTCTTCTTCACCCTTCCATTTCCTCTAATATAGACACGGCTATCCCAATCTCTTCCTCAATCTAGGGTGGCCATGTGACACTATGCTAGCCAATGAGATGTAGCCAAAAGTCCTTGCAGAAAGCATTCCTTCCAAGATAACACCATAATGGAAGGATTTTCACTTTTGGTCTTTCCTTGTCTTTCAGCTTGGAGCATGAAAGCAATGCTTGAAGGAGCAGTAACCATGTTGCCTGAGGCCAAGAGGCTTCAAGTACCAACTAGTAAGTGAGAAAATATAGACTAAGATCCAGAAATGTCTGATTGTAAAATCAAAATGCTCTAACCGCTATGGTATGCCACTCAGCATAGCTGGGATGAAATGAGTTTCACGGGAGGGAGAAGATTTCAGATGAAAGACAAAAAAACATGGCAATGGAGAGTTAATGAATGGTAAACTAGGTAAGAGAACAGGATTTTGGGAGAATAAGGAATTTCTGCAGCCCAGGGCTAAAAGAGGAACTGATGCCCCCAGGAAGCCGGGTTTTTTGATGCAGCATCTTTAATATTAAATATGCTCACACATAAACCAACTTTGTAGAAAGGATTTGAATTGTGGATGAAGTTGTAATAAAAATGGAGATTGTTCATTGCTCTGTGTACTGCAGGATTTGTTGGAAGACAGTGAAGTAAAGAAACAGGTTGTTAACATATTTGGACATTTTGGCAAGCTTTCCTACTTGTCTGAAAGGCAAAATTTCAAATGTCCTAGTATTAGATCCCTGGATAGGAGCCTGTTATGTACATTGTTTTTTTCTTGGATCAAAGCTCAATTTTATTCTCATTTTCTTCCATTTTGTGTAAAGAGTTTTCTTACTGTAAACAGTATTCATAAACATTTAACATTATAGTACTGCCCATGAAAAATAATTAAGACTGTTGGGCTTCTTACATTTTCAGAAGAGGCATTTTTTTCTATTGCACAAGTCTTGTACTTCAGAGAGACTTGTGGGAGTAGACTTGATATTTTTGAAACTTTAATTAGACTGGTTTGAATAGAACAGGGGTTCATAGACAAAATTAGTGAGAAATAAAACTTGAAGGTCATTTGGGACCAGCCTGTGGTCTAATCGGTCTAATTGAGGAGGTCCTAGAGTTGAAGAGGACCCTGGGGTTCAGGATGGGAATTTGATGATGCCAGCCTCTAGAATCAGAATGGAAGGATTTATAGCTTATTCAACAAATATCTGTGAAAATATACAGCTGTATCTGACATTTGCATTTTCGTATCAGGAATTAAATTTAAGTTTCCCTATACTTTACTGAGCATTTTTCAGATATTCCACAATGTAATAAAATCTTGTTTTTAGTAAGTCTGCAACCAACTCTTAAAAATCCCCTATGTTTGAGCAGTGAAGACCAGAAACTGAAGCTCTGTTCTTCCAAATCAAGTCAGAAATGAGGAGAAATAGGATGAGCAACAACTGTCTGTGGAAAATTCCCTGTCATTGGTTTCAGGAAGCTGGATTTTGAGCACTGCTAACAGGAACATCGCTGCTGACCTGAATATCACGGCACACAGGTAGATTTGGAAAGGCATCCAACCTGAAAACCTCTTAGGAATTTGTAGCTGGTAGTTAGCACTTGGTGTTATATTCTGACACATGCTCAGACCTGGTCAGGATGTGTTCTTCTGCTGCCTTTACCATTTCATCAAGCTCCTGGGTTCTGTGCCAGATGCCAAAGAGGAAAACAGAGGTGGAATAGGCATTTCTGTAATCCCATTATGGCAGTTTGAACTAGTGGATCTACTTGGAGTTTGAACCCCAGAAAATTTAAAGAATTCTCTTTTCCTTTTGCTCTATCTAAAGGTTTCTCAACTTTAGCACTATTAACGTTGGTTAATAATTCTCTGTTGTGGGGACTGCGTGTGTACTGTAGGATATTTAGCAGCATCCCTGGCCTCTACTCACTTGAAGCAAGTAGCACTCCCCAGTCCTGTCAATCAAAAATGTTTGCAGATACTGCCAAAACTCCCCTAGGGACAAAATTGCCCTCCCCTCACCTCTGTCCACTTGAGAACCACCGCTCTATTCAGAGATTCAGCCACTAAAATATTCCAAATGACTCCATGGTCCACAATATCAAATAGAACACAGGAGTCATATAGAACAAAGGCTCAGAAAAGGTCATTCTATTTGACAGACTGGGGATGAGGAGGCATTATTCTGGCACAGTGAGAGGAATATAGACTACAGGGTTTGGGAGAAAGAGAGAGATGTGATTTTTTAAAAAGTAGAAATTGCTTTTCTGCAAGTTGGCATGAAGGGAGACATGTAGGCTGATATTTGGCAGGGTTCAGTGCCTTACTGAAAGGTGTACTGAACAGATATGTGTTTGTTTAACTTAGGACTGTTTTTCCCCTTTCAAGATAGAGACAACTAAGCAGATTTGGAGTCAGGAAAGAGTTAATAGAAAACAAACTGTATTAGATACAGAAAAAGGAGACAGAAGGTGGAAGTAGGAGCCCAGGGAGAGTGACGGGAGCTAGAGGGTGTCCTGGGAGGAGGATAATGACAGGGAAGACAGAATAACATAGCTGGAAGAATTTGGTATCAGAATTAGACTGTGTGACTTTAAATCCTGGGTCCATCATTTATGAGATATATGACCTTGGAGATTTTTTAAAATCTCTTGAAATTTCAGTTTTCTCCTCTGCAGATGGGGCTCATTATAACTTCCATCCTTGAAGGTTGTCTAGATATGAAGAACTGTGCTAAATAGATAGAGCTTTCGAAAAGTATGGAGGGTACAGTGGGGCACTGAGGAGCATATAGTCCCTCTGTGTGATGGCTTCCACAGTGACTGTGAGGGTCCTTGTAATCCAGGTGCAGTGAGGGTTGGTAGGAAGATGTGGGCTGGGCCCAGCAGGCAAAGGAGAACGGAGAAGAGAAGATTAAAAGGCCTAATCCAACCACAGACCAAGACCAGGCCAGGAATCACCAGCTTTCTTAATGAGTAATATGGATATGGGTGAATGCAGAAGAAGGCAGGGGCTAATTTGCCTGAAGCATTGGCAAGCAAGAGAGATGACAGGTAGGCAGCCATAGAAAGTGTGGGAAGTGGGTCACCATGACCAAGATCTTAGCAGGAGAGCAGGGAGGAATGTTGCACAAATCTGTGGTCTAGGTGCTGTGCATATGGCCAACACAGTTGTTCTCTTTGGGGGTGGGGCCTTGTGCCATCATCCCAGCCTTTAAAACAGCATCTCTTCCATGTAAATGCTCAGTAAGTATCTGTTGAGTGAACAGGAGAATTGAAGAATAAATGAGGTGACTCGATGGCCTTTTTCTGATGTGAAATCTTCTTCTTTCAAAACTTTTAAATCTGTATAGCAATGAAATTTTACTTTTTATGGCCATTTACAAATTGCGTTGGCCAATTTTATGAATCAACTCGGTTGGGATGTGGCATGTGCAGATATTTGGTCAAATGTGATTCTAGGTGTCTGCGAGGATGTTTTTGGATGAGATTATCATTTGAATTGGTAGACTGAGCAAAGTAGATTGCCCTCATTACTGTGAGTGGCCCTCATCCACTCAGTTGAAGCTTTGTATTAGAAGGAACAGGCTGCCTCTCCTGTGAGCAAGAGGGGACTCTCCTGTCTGACCGGCTGGTCTTTTCCTGCCTAGGACTTGAACTGAAACATGCGCTATTCATGAACCTACCATGTTTGGGGCTGGAACTTACACCAGCAGCTCTCCTGATTCTCAGGCCTGTGTGCTCTAACTGGAACTATGCCATTGGCTCTTTCAGGTCTCCAACTCACCAGAGGCAGATCTTAGGAATTCTCAGTCTCTATACTTGCACAAGCCAATTCCTTTAATAGATCTCTTTCTGTGTATACATCCTGTTGGTTCTGTTTCTCTGGAGAACTTGACTAATATACGTTTGTTTGTGTGTTTTTTTGCCTTCGTTCTTTCACCAGACTAAAAATTCTTCAAGATAATGACTATAGCTTCATCATTTTTATATTTGTTGTCTCATCATATCTTGTTTTGAGTGCCCAAGCACTATAGACATCTGTAGAATTAAAATAATTTGAAGGCTATGATAACAAAGAAAAGGTGCAAAGCTATGATATCACATTGGCTGGAGGGTCATAATTTGGTGCAGTGTTTCTTAAACCAGAATGCATTCATACAGTCTCAAGAACTTTTGAGAAAAGAATTTTTCTTTTAATTTGCAGTTTTAATTTTGGTGGTAATCTAAATTAATAACATCAATTATAAAGACAAACTTGTCTTTTGGGGTGATAATGCATAATTCAAAGATATTTTGATAAACTTTGAGCTCTTAAGTCAATGCTTTTCCAAGTTATCAGACTTTTTATTCTTATTAAAAGGCATTACTATATTATTCAGATTTTAATTAGGGAAGAACCCTGAGCTAACTATCAAGAGAGCAGGGTCTGGCCCTGGCTCTGCCAACAATATTTGGCAAATTACTCTAGACCTTAGTTTTGTTGTCCATAAAACAAAGGGTTTGAATTTGATTGTTTTCTTAGTTTCTCCCTTAGCATTAAATTTCTATGTTTCTAATGATGTTAACATTACCAGGGGAAGATGAGGAGAATAAAAATGTGGACAAGATTGTATAAATTTTGAGAAAGATGGAAGTAGTGCCCAGAAAGCAGTGAAAACAGCCATATATCAACTATTTCCTTTAGATTTTAAACTGTATTTATAATGTGACTACTATCTATCAAACATGGTTCCAGGCATTTGGGATTCATCAATTTATAAATCAAAATCCCTGCACTAGGAAGTTTGCACTGGGGACATACTTCAGTAGTTGGGTAAGTGGGTTAAATAGAAAATAAGTAAATAAATTAATGAATAGTATGTAGTATAGAAAAAATTATGCTTTAATGAAAAACCATGCACTGTAGGGAGAATATCCCTCCAGGTTATCTGGTTTTAGTTATTCATTGTCTTTGAGCAATTTTACAGTTCTGTAAGCTGTACACAACTGATGGCAATGCAAAATAATTCTTATATACTTGCATATTCTTTCTGTATCATAGAGATACAGTTGACTTCTCTTCCCCATATGCCCCCAGTTCTCCCCAAGAAAAACCAGTTTTATCTCCATTTGCACATTCATTTTCAATATTCCTGATCTATAACTTTATCTAATCTACAGATTATCTCTTGAACTGGTTATAACATCTGTATAGTTGTTAATTAAAGAGTAGATAGAATTTTTAAAGTGTTCATTTTTATGTCCGCTTGAGGGTTTTGGTTTTACCTTTTTCTGAAATTGACCTTTTAATAATGACTGAAGTTCATAAAGGGAAAAGAAGCCAGGTTAGTGTGGTCAAGAGAGATGAGATGGACAAGGGGCTGGATAGCTTTAACTCTGCTGGTCAGGAAAAACCTGGAGGAGGGCCCCCCTGAGCTGAGACCTGAGGGATGAAATGAGTACCTGGAGGACAGTCATTCTAGAAGGAGGCAGCAAAATGTGCAAAGGTTAATGGATAATTTCTTTGGTGTGTTCAAACTTCCAGAAGCAAAGGGAGCATGGTATAAAGTAAGGACGGTGAGGTAGGCAAGTGCCAGATGTTTAGGACCATGAAAGGCCACGACAGAGTGGGTTTTATTCTCAGCACAATTAGGAAGACACGGGAGAGGAATTATTTGGATTGTTTTTGAAAGAACTTTCAATGGCCAAGATACTTGAATTGCTGCTTTGAGTACATTATTTCAGTTAGTCTTCATGTTCATTCTATGGAGCAGTGATTATTATTTTCCCCACTACACAGATGAGGAAAATGAGACTCAGAAGGTAAATGCACAACTAATATCCTCAAAGTAACAATTCTTATACATCAGCGTAAACAGTGGGTATTTCTACTGTCTACTGTTGATACAATGATTATGATTAAGTCCTGAATAAGTTCATACACGATCAACAATACATTGAATTAAGTTTTATAGATTTGCTTTACAGAGTTTCTTATCCTCTCATTTAAGATTATTTTCTGGCTCTCCTTTCAAGAATTATTTGAAAAATGAATTTTGATTAGGAATTTGAGTTAATTTACTATTACTGAACCAATGCTGGCTGTGAAGGCCATGGTAAACGTATCCGACTTCTATATTGTTGCTATAGGTTTTTATTTGTGTATATAATGGAGCACACAGTACAGCAGATACTTAATTACTGCACTCAAACAATGCCCTTAAACTGACATGTTTCGCATACCTACTTCTGATGTCAACAGAAAGTAAAAATGCAATACGACTTACAATTACAATTGCAATACAAATCATGATTGTGATAGCATTTACAATTTGATGATTCTAATAATGATTTGGTCTTTTTTATTCCCAATTTAGTGAATCTATTACAAATCTTATTCACATTGATACTTCACTGTTCAAAGCTTACAATATTCTCACTATTGGAGTAGGGGGAAAGCATTTGGGGGGAAAATCAGCAAATTGGCAAGTAAAGTCACACCAGTGGGATTAAGTTATGAGACTTGATATATACAACCTCTTTAACTCAGATATTTTAACTTTTCAGTAGATAATTGTAATTCCTTTCTCATGATATTCTTATACTTTTACTATTGTGATCTGCTTCACTTTCCTTTCTTAGCTAAACTCCTTTTCTGTGTGTTCAACTTAGACACTTTTCCATCTCAAAATGCAAACAATTTTGAAATTTGACAAGCAAGACAATAGAAACTTGACATACACCGAAATGAGCCACCAGTGATTTCTCAGAAGTAGAATGATTATTTTGTGTGGACAATATCTTTCTCTGAGTCCCCTGAATCATCGAGCCTGGCCACGTCCCAATTTTTTCTTTCAGCAAAAAATGGAAGAAAGGAAAAACTTGGGATGACTAGCTAAGCAAAACACAAGCTGCTTAAAGATTAAAGAAGCACAAAGGATATTTCAGGAAGGGCAGTCAACTGGAAGTTTGGAGTCCTAAACTATCAGCTTGTTGGATCAGAAAGTTTTAGCAATTTAAATTTTATAAGAGAAAATAAAATTAAACCAGTCTTCCTCTGTGTGTGTGTGTGTGTGTGTGTGTGCATGTGTATGTATATGTGTTTGGATATGTATGTATACACTCATTGTGCATTTTACCTTTATTTTATTTTAGATTTTATTTATTTGAGAGGAAGAGTGAATGAGAGAGAGAGAGAGAGCACATGAGCAGGGGCAGAGGGAGAAGACTCCCTTGCTGAGGAGGGAGCCCAATGCAGGGCTCCATCCCAGGACCCTGGGATCATGACCTGAGCTGAAGGCAGACACTTAACCCACTGAGCCACCCAGGCACACCCATTTTACCTTTATTTTAAGGAAATTTTCCAAGATGCTCATGTTTGAGCAGATACCTTCCACATCCACAGTGGCTCTATGAGAAACAAAAATAAAACTAAGCATATTAAAATGTGTAAATATTTCCTCCTGCTGATTTTATTAGCTGAGCATCTCATGTGTACATTTGCTCCTCATTCAGCTCAATAGGTTTCTTTTCTTGATTCTGCATTTTACTTCAGGCTGGGCAGAATGCCTCTGAGGTGAAGACAGCTGATCTGCTCAGACTCCTGTGTCACGCCAGTGAAGGAGTGCTTTATTGCTTGCTCAAGCTTTAAAAATTCTGCTTGTTAAGCCTCAGAGATCAGAATACTGTCCTTAAAAAGCCCTGAAATAGGGCACCCTACATCACATGTGCTCTGCTGATCTCCCTTGGAGAAAAAAACATCAAACTGAATGCTTTTTTTTTTTTTTTTGCAATCAAGCAGAGTATGCTTAAGGAAAAATAGTGACTGCTCTTCTCACCAGAACTTGAAGACTTTCTTTGACTACCTTGTTATACCCATATTGTAGAAATTAAAACATCTATATATTTTGGATCAGTTTTAGAGGGAAAAAAATGTCTACTTACAGTTTCTATGCCACTACACATTAGGATATAAGAAGTCCCATAGCTTCAAGTATCACATAATGGTAGGAAAACATGAACTGAGTCAAAACAGTTGCTTTAACTAGATCAGAAGTTCACTTTGAAAGGTCAGATCAGTATATATATTGCTTATTTTCAAGGTAGAAGTAAGAGTTACAACCATCGTCATCCTATTTTTCTTACGCACTGGACATCTAACATCACTGATTATTAACAGTCCTTTCTAAAAACAGTTAATACATTGATGGATTGTTAACATATTTTATGTGTTTGTAAATTACTCCATGCATCTTTGCTGGGCCCTGACATTACCTGTGCCCAGCACCTGGTAATAGTTTCTCTGAAGGTAAATGGAGCAAAAGGATGGAATTCAATTACATAGAAATATAATGAAGGGAGAGAAAAGGGAAAACTGCTATCCTTTCAGAAGCATATATCGGAAAAACATCTTATGGCCTTACCATTTGACATGTATTTTAAGGTTTTTTTAATTGTTAGATTCTAAATCATTATATTGAGTTATATCTGGGCCTCCAAATAGCTTTTACATGTGACTTTAAATACAGCTTAGAACGGTAGTCCTGCAATTCATGTTGCAACCTAATAAGGAGCCATATTGGGTGACCAAGCAAAAAACCTGAAGGCAATGAGATAGGACACAAAGACACATGAGGCCCAAAATGTCTTGGGTTCCCAAGATGGCCAGCAAAGCTGTGCTCAATTTCTTGCTCCATTAATGAATCTCGATGGATCCCTGGCACAGAAAATAAGGATCACTATCATACAACTACCTATTGTCCACCAATAACCTGTTCTGTTGCTCTGTGATAGATGTCTCAGTTTGAAAGGAAACTACCTAGGCGGCTTCCAGAATCCTATGTTCATCAATATATTTGCCAGCAAAACTTGATGATTGATAAAGGACAAATATCAAGATTGAACTTAGCAATTCAAATTGCTTTCAATGAACCAAATATGCTTACCTGTCTTATGAGTAAGAGGCATCTCACATGGAAATGAGAGCTTATATTTATATGGGCTTTAAACTTTTTGAAGCAATTTCACATTTTATTCAACTTGGTTCTTATGTCAGTCGGGATAAGAAAACTTTTGTTGTGAAGACAAACCACTCCAGAATAGCATTTACTTAAAACAACAAAGGTGTATTTCTTGCTCATGCTACTACTTGTTTATCATGGGTTATCTGAAGAGGGAGTGTTGCCCTATATCATTCACACTCAGGTGCCCAGGCTAAGGGAGTTCTATCTCTGTGCCTCCATGACAACAAAAAATGGGGAAAAGGGATCATGGTGCCTGATGTGCTGACTCTTAAAGTATCTGCTAGAAAGTGATTTGTGATACTTCTGCTCATAGATTATGAGCAAACCATGTGATCCCTCCTAACTTTAAAGGAAAGGAGAAAGTTTAATCTGGCTCTGTCTAGAAAGAAAATACCTTGAATGCTTGGAAAAGACCAATGACCACCATACCCCTGTTCATAGCCTTATGGGAAAATACAGCCAGTAAGACAAGGTGTGGAGACCAGGCCAATTTTCTAAAGATGGAATTTAAAGAAAGAATGGCTAGTTACCGACGGGTGGCAAGGCTCTTTCTGTTTGTAAATATCTTCCTCTCACCATGTCACAATGCCTAAAATCTCATTCTTCACTTCTTTAGACTAACCAATGCCTTGTTTAAAGGGACAATAACTTTCTAACAACAAGAGATGGTGGGAGGCTGTGCTCTTCGAGATGGACATGAAACACACTAATGACATGAGAATCAAACAATTAAGTAGAGCACCTCTAGGCTGATTGTGCCAGCAGAGGTTTCTGGAGTGCAGTGTGGAACGTGGGTGGGGTCAGGGGAATGGGGATTCAGAGGCTCTTTTTACTGAGAGGCAGGACAATCTGTATATATTTCTGGGGATAAGACCTCTATAGACATTTTTGCGAATAATACACTGTGAGGGAGCTAAATTATACATCCCCTTAAGTTATAATATTTCTCAGAATTGTGTAAAGCAATTTAAAAAGCAAAATAAGAATTAATAGATGATGCACTTAAACTGCGAGACTGAGAATTTCCTTGAAATTGCTGTGCCAACCTGAGCCAAGCAATTGACCATTCCAGTAAAGGTCAGTTTGGAGCACTAAAATTCAGAATTAGAACCAACAAAGAAGAACCGAGTGATGAGATTTGAAGACACACTTCTCCAAAACACATTTAGACAGAAGTGGAAGTTGATACCAAAATCATGCTGTATATTATTTGCTTGACACATGAATGTGCTTCCTTATATTAACAAGGTGCTTTGGTGTCTTTGATCATGAAACTTTTTTGAATGGACTCTTTCATGAAGTCTCATGTCTGATCTTTTTCTGCTAGTGTTCTTATAAAATACTAGCATATTTTCAATCCGTAGTTTCTAGTTATCCTTTTCACTTAAAAGCTCAAAACTCCAATGGAAAGATCCAAGTAGCTTTAAGAAAGTTATCCATTATGGTGAGAATTTCTTTGCCTAAACTAAGAAGTGCTAAAATTTATCATAATTTTTAAAATTGAGGGACACCTGGGTGGTATGATCCCAGGGTCCTGAAATTGAGTCCCGCATTGGGCTCTTCGCTTCTTGGGGAGCCTGCTTCTCCCTCTCCCTCTGCCTGCCACTTACTCCCCCTGCTTGTGCTCTCTCTCTGTCTCTCTATGTGTGTCAAATAAATAAATAAATAAAATCTTTTAAAATTGAAAAATTTTGTTCAAGCCTTTCATGAATAGCTGGTTTGGGGCTGATTTTTAAATTTAGTTTTTTTTTCAAATGACTGAAGTTTTAAGTTGCTAGAAACTAAAAAGTTATGATGACGTTTTATACTAATAGCAGTGTTTGCTTCTAAAAGATATAATAAAAAAACAAAAATAAAAGATATTATAATAATATGAGTGTTTGGTCATTAAGCTTTTATCTTGATTTCTAGTTCTTAAGTTTGCAAAGCATTTTGTGATAAATTTTGAAAAGAAATTGCGAACATTACTGCTTTACTATTTAAGCTGCATTTTATTATCAAAAAAACCCCTATTTACTATCTTGTAAGGTATTTCATAAGAGCTAGAATATATTTAAAAGACCCATTGCTGAAATATACTTGTACTTTTTTACAACAGTGATAGCCTTATTCCAAATTCCTGTATGAGACTTGAGAGACACTTCATTTACCCTTAGGCACACCGCCGATTGAAGTCAAAAGTCCACCAGGATTTAAATTCTGGCTTTGCTACTTACTAGCTTTTAGAACTAAGCCTCGCCATTTACCAGATCCATTTTAACATGCATCAAAAAGAAGTAATATTTGCCCTGCCTTATCTAGGTTTTGTGTCAAGAAGATTAAACAGGTTTAAAATCATAAAAAATACCTGACCCTTCTGAAGTATTATAGAAGCTTAAACTTAATATCACGATTTAATTATTAGGTATGTTTCCCTACCCTTCAATTAACTTTAATTATAATGAGAATTAAAATAGTACTAAAATATTTAGTTTACTTTTGTGGCCATTGAAAGCCTTGCTGGCTACAAGTGTCTACATTCTATGGAGATTATTCACTATCTTGTTTCTATGTATTCTTACTGAGTTTATAAGACAGTTAACTGTGTTACAGGAAAACAATATCAAATTGCTTATTTCATATTCAGTTTAGGACCTAAAATATACATATCATGGTAACAATCTCTCCTCCATTTTAGAGTAAAATTTTATTTATTTATTTGAGAGAGAGCGAGTGAGTGGGGATGGGGAGATGGAGAGAGGATCTGAAGCAGACTCCATGCTGAGTGCAGAGCTGGACACAAGGCTTGATCTCACAACCCTGAGTTCATGACCTGATCCAAAGTTGAGCTGAAAGCGACTGTGCCACCCAGGTGCTGCAAAATTTCTGCCTTTATATGACACTGGAGAAATAGTGAGACAAGCTGGCAGGGGATATAGAAGGTGTGTCTAAATTAAAATGAGGAAGGCCAATGACTGGTATGGTGGATTCACTTCACTCTTCACCAGGATATCCATGTGTGATTGAGTTCTTCCCCAACTCTTCAGAAACAAACAAACAAAAATCTAATCCTGGAAGAAATGTCATTGAATCCAAATAGATACAAAAACATTTCTCAGAGATCAAAAAAGGAGGTTTAATATAAACAAAGAATTTGTTGGCAGATTTTTAAAAATCCAAATCTCAAAAATATTTGAAATGCTAAATGAATTGATAGGGAGATGTATTTAAATTAAAAAGATATTAGAATGCAACATCAAAAACTAATGATGTAATATATAGTGATTAACATAACATAATTAAAAAAGTAAAAAAAAAAGATATTAGACTTTCTTCCTAAATCTTGTTATTGGATTAACTGACTCTAGCACTTAACACCATGTTCCCTGGATAAGGACAGGGCCCTAGCAAATGTGGGTTGCCTTCTTTGTTCCTTTTTCTGTAGAATAGTTTCTCTTGCCTTTTTCTCCTATAGTTTCTTGCCTGTGGGTAATGTCTTCTACTTCACTAAAGCAACAAAACAATCATGACGTTCTTTATCTATGGTGCAATGAAATCAAATTAAGGGCCTTTGGTTCCTAGTATCACCAAGAATGTTATGCTTCACATTTCAAAGGAAAAACATTGCAATTTACAAACACCCTTTCTCCATTTCCTGAAAATCTTACTGGGACATTCCAGTAATAAGACGGTCACCACGTGGGTACTATAGCAAATAACTGAAAGATGGAAAATAGAAGGTGTGTTTTCACTGAAGCATAGGAGCTATAAGATAAAAGACCCAAACTCTCTGTATGGGCAGGACTTTCAGACAAAACAGTTCTAAGACTTACTGAAAGGTGAGGCTTATTCTCACACTCAAACTATGAATATATTTAGTATCAGGTGGAGTTCAAAGCAGCATCAGCCTCTCCTCCTGCATTTCCTCAGCCAGCTGTAGTCAATTTCCTCCACCTTCTTCTTCCTCAGTTGTTTCCAATGACAACTTTCTTTTTCCCATCTCCAGTTTAGACCTCTAGATATCCAAGGTCAGGCCCTTCCGGTTTCTGTCTTAACTCATGCTGTTTCCGTTCATATAGAATCCCTCCCAGTGTGTCTGGTCAGATCCCACCTAAGTTCCTTTAAGATGTACTTAAGAAGTATCCTGGCCTGCCGTACCACTCACATATGCACCCCCCCCCCCCGCCCCATTCAGGCAGTAGCTACCTCTCTGTTCTACTGGGCTAATGACTTTTTTGGATCATTCCATATAGTGCATTCTGACTTTACTGGTATGAAATCATGTACCTCCCACTGACCAGCCTTTTCCACTTTCTATTCCTGAACTAGGGGCTCGCTTTCTTTCATAGACCACCCCCCACCATCATATTACCATTTCCTACAACCTGAATTGACATTCCCACCATTCTTTTAACAAATATTAACTAAAAGTGTACTTGCTGCAAAATCTCATTTGATTAATTCTCTTAGAAGAGACAGTCAATCAAGTGCTTTGCACGGCGGCGGGGCAGGGGGAGGTGTTTCTGTTAAATGCTTGAGTATCCTTAGTAAGGGATTATTTGAGGAATCCTCCAGCTCTCTCCTACTAGTTACAGAGTAGCTTGTCAGTGGTTCCTTATTGCTTTAGATGATTTGGCTATGGGGATAAAATCTGGGATAGTTGTTTTAATGAAAGAGTAAACTTTGAGGAACGGGGTGGCAAAATTCTGAGTGGAATCACAGAAAGCAGAAGGCTTTAAGAGAAAGCAGTGGAAGAACGAGGTCCCAGATGTTGGATTGCATAGAAAAGGATAAAGGGGTGGTGAAGACATGCTGCCAAATGAATTGGAAAGGGAGGAGGTTTGGGGAGGAGTAGAGAAGGCTCTGCATATAAATCTGTATTTCTTCACATTTTGACTAGAATTAACTATAGTCCTAAAAAGGGGGTTTAAGAGGAGAGAGACATTATGAATGATTGATACTCAGAGAGTTTTCATTGATCACCTAGAATGCATCACAGACAGATGTACAGACTACATCCACAGAGGCTCTAATTCAAGTGTGTAGGGTGGGGCCAAGGAATCTGCACTTATAATAAGTACCCCAAGTGACTCATACATGTGGTCCAAGGGCCGTCCTTTGGGAAACACTGGTAGAAACCATAAGGTTCACTGTCAAAATATGGCTAAGATGCCAACATCTCCTAGTTAATTTGCAGCCCGGCCTGTCCATGAATCTGGTGTTCGAGTAGGAGGAAAATATCTGGATGGCTTCGTGCACAGATTGCTCACTATTCTTGTAGCCACCAGAGGTTCAATCTAAGAGAGAGGGAAGAAGTATAATTTTGACATACTGAAATCTCGAGGCCCCACATCTGTTCCACTTAGTAGTACAAGTTTTCAGCTGAACAGGATATAGTTTTTCTTCCATATATTTTAAGTTGCTTAAAGTCCAACAGCATATATAGTTTTCAGTAGTAAAGCCTCTATAGATGTCCCAATGATAATTCATAAAACTTCTTACAAAAGCCAAATGTGCAAGTACAAACACAATCCTATAGCTTTTCAACTTTCAAACTATATCCAAGGAGCACAATTAAGTCTCTGTATAGTAATTTTCTCATGAAAAATGGCCAGTAAATGCTTCCCATAGATAATTTATTTTAGTATATTGATTTTTTTTTCCTCCTAAAAAGCTGTACTGAAACAACAGCAATTAAGGCTTATAGAGCTTTGCAACATCTGGTTATGATTACAGACAATTGCTCCATTCCTTATTCTTGAGGCTGCATGTAATACCACTGAGAACACCTTCATTAGCCGCCTACTATTCCCCTTTCAGATGGCACCTGGGGAAAGGCATGCAAAAGAGATAAAGAAATATCTGAAGGCAAAGCAATAGTTATTGTCCATAATTACTTATGTCACTTACCCACAGAGTCTGTTCCCTGGTGTTGTGTTAGAAGAACATTTTGCTTCTGTATTCGTTACTTAGGATAGCTGTGTGCAATGTATTTAGTGAATTAAGTACATCCATTTTTAAATTAGAGGCATACTAGCATATAGTTTTCTACTTAAACAATTTTGCATAAGTAAAATTCATCCATAGTTTTTAGTTTTGTTAGCAGAAATAAGCAGAAACTGACTCTGGCCAATTGAAGCAAAAGGATTTTAACAAAAAGATTGAAGTAACTCAGGAAACTCCCCAGGAGGCTAGAGCACGAGGCTTGGAAAATGAGCAGGAACAAGGAAATAGCAGGTAGGTCCCAGGAACTGCTATGTGAAGATACTGCTTCTCTGCCATTGGAAACAGTCATGGCTGCTACTGCCAACCTGGGACATGCGTGTAGCTGCTGCACAAATGAATGCATCCCAATGTCTCTGATTCTTGTGTCACTCCAAAGTGCCAGGAGGACTTTGATCTTGGCTAAGCCTGGATCTCATTCATGAGAGAAGCCTGAATCTGACTTAGCTGGGCTTTCTGGAGCTTTAGTAGGATTCAGGGCCTGCCTCCCACCAGGACATATACTGGAAACATAGGAAGGGGATTCAGATGCTGGCAGTCAAAAAAACCCTTGTGTCCACTACACTTAGTGGTAAGACCCACCATGAAGTTTGAGTTATGTTTCCTTCAGAGGCTTTTGACTCAAAATGGCTGATTTTTAATATGGGCTATACCACATCTGAAAGAGTAAATTTAATTACCAAGTCCATACTTTGAGGAAGGTGAACTGGTAGAGATTCTTCAGAGAACCAGATATTTATGCCCAGAAAGATAAAGTTTATAAACATACAAATATATAACTGAATAACTTTTAAAAATATGAATATTTCCATCATTCTTTTATCCCCCCGATCAATACGCATTTAAGCATTTATTTAGTGTTTCCTCTAGATCAGGCACTCTGAGAGGTACTGGGAACTGAGTGAATTTAACTCTGTTCTTATCCTCAGTGAACTTATAGTAGAAGACGTATATGTAAACAGACGATGCCATAGTGTAGCTAGGGTGCTTTATGAATTCATGTACACAGCACAGTGGAGGTAGAAATATGTGAGGGGTCAAATCTACCTAAGCATAAAGGAAGACTTCAGGTAAATAAAATGGCGCCTGGGTGGCTCAGTCGGTTGAGTGTCTGACTCATGATCTCAGCTCAGGTCTTGATCTCAGGGTCATGAGTTTGAGCCCCACATTGGGCTCCACGCTGGGCATGGAACCTACTATTTAAAAATGAATGAATAGTAAATAAATAAAAACTATATGAACTAAGTCTTAGAAAATGAAGATGTGTTCTCCTGAGAAAGTAGAATGGGTGCCAGGGAAACAGCAGAAGTAGTCGCGTGTTATTTGGAAATGGGTGAAAGTGTGTATATGGGTGGCTATGGGAGGTGAGAGAGCAAGGAGCAGCAGAATCGTGAAATGAGATTGCAGAAGTAGAGTCAAAATAAGGAGAGCCTTCTCAAATAGGGAATTTGAAATTATCAGGTATGCAATAGAGAATCATTAAAGGTTTTTAATCAGAGGGGTGTAATATTTTACTTTTGTGCTTTATGTTTTATGGAATATCTTACAAAGGTTGTTCTGATGTGAAGAATGCATTCGAGAATGCAAGGTAAGGCAGGAAGATCTGATAGATTTTGTTAATATATCAGGGAAGAGAAGAGAGCCAAAGCTAGTGAAATTGAATTATTAATGGAAAATGGGAGGATTTGAGAAATGAAAAAGAATAAAGAATTGGCCGGGCTTAGCACTAGCTGCGTGTAGGGAGAGAGGGGTAGGGAGGAGGAAGGTGCTGGGCTAACAGCCAGGCTTTGGCAGAGGTACAGGGTGCCAGTGGAAAAATAGTAAAAATTTTGGTGGGAAAAGAATGGACATCTAATAAACTGGATGTGTACAGATTTAAAGTACAAGAGAGATATTTTAGTTAGAAATACCACTATTAATCACCAGGTTGGGGTATATGAGATCACTCTGGGAGAATATGTACATTAAAGACAGAAGAAGACAAAATATAATAGAGGCCATACCACACCAACATTTTTTTAAAGATTTTATTTATTTATTTGAGAGAGAGTGAGCGAGAGAGAGAGAGAAGGAGTAGGGGAAGGGGCAGAGGGAGATGGAGAAGCAGATTCCCCGCTGAGCAGGTTGCTGGATGTGGGGCTCAGTCCCGGGACTCCAGGATCATGACCTGAGCTGAAGGTAGGCAGCACTCAACTGACTGAGACACCTACGTGCTCCTCCACACCACGCTAACATTTGAAGAATTGACAGAAAAAGAGATTCTGCAGTAAGAATGAAAGAGGAATGATGAGAGAGGTTGGAGAAACCAGAAACAGTGGTAACGCAGAATGATAGAGTAGAGAGATACTAAAGAAAAATGGCATGACCAATAAAATATTAAACTGAAATGTTTTTCATCGTCTGCAAGGCCCTCAGTAGAAGAAATAATGCCTTTTTAAACTCCACGGGGTGCCTGGGTGGCTCAGTCTATTAAGTGTCTGCCTTTGGCTCAGGTCATCATCTTGGGGTCCTGGGACTGAACCCAGTGTCGGGCTCCCTGCTCAGTGGGGAGTCTGCTTCTCCCTCTTCCTCTGTCCCTCCCCCACATCATGCTGTCTCTCTTTCTCTTTCACACAAATAAATAAATAAATAAATAAATACATAAATAATCTTTAAAATAAATAAATAAAAATAAACCGCTAACTGCCCAGCATTAACAAAATACCTGGCACATGGTAGATGCTCAGAAATCTTCTTTGGATTGAAGTATAAAATATGCTTGCTGCCAGAGAAGGAGTTGGGGATATAATACCATCCAAAATGTTCCCTCAGGGAAGTCTGCATATCAGTAAGTTAATAAGAATACCCTGAGCTGAAACAGTCATGGGACCATATTTCTACCTTCCAGTAAAGGGGGAGTACTGTTATCAGCTGAGAGTACAGTTAGAAAGTGATTCATCTAATCTAAAGGAACATCTCTTATCTGCCAATTAGAAAAGAAAGTTAGAGAAAACAGAAGGGTGGAATAAAGAACAACTGGCCAGAGACCCCATAGAGTTCAGATTCCAGTGAGATACATGCAGAGCACCCATTCCCAGAGTAACAGTAATCAGCGGCTGTAATGTAATTAGTGGCGGGCATTTTGCTGAGCATCTTACAGGGACTTGAAGTTTCCTTGGTATGGTGGTTGATTAAGGGTATCAGAGTGAACTTGGGATATTTACTGATGTGTCAGGAATACCAACAAGATCCCTGATATAATGACTGATCATCCCAGGAAGGATTTATGTGTGACAAATACAGCACAGAACACTCAGTGAGGATCTGGGTGATTTCTATGATGAGAAAGGAAGGGAAGCTAGACACTGGCCAGAGCAGAGGAGACCCTTGGTTCAAGGGTTCCACTAATTCCTTCATTGGGAAAATAGCTTGCTTCCTTAATGAGCAAGGAAACTAATGTGAGAAACCTATTGTGGAAAATATGTTATTTAAAATATTTAATTTTGCTTGTGCTAAATGACTAGTGGAACATGAAGTCTTCTCAATCCATAACCTAGGTCCATTTTGTTAACATCTTTTGGTCGTGAATCCTTTCTGGTATACAGACATATGGATATGATATAGAGATATAGATATATATGTATATAAATATTAATACAGATATAGGGGTGACTATAGATGTGGATGTAGATATGGTTATGAATATGGAGATAGAGATGCTTGGACTAGGGAGGGGCTGCCTGACTTTTGCAAGATGGATTCAGGTGCCTAAGGACACTTAAAAACAGGTACTGTCAAAATGTTTACTTCACATTATGAATATTTACAAATAAAATGATACACAATTCCTAAGATTTATTCTGAAATAGTATGGGAGAGAAAATAGGTGGGGCACAGATCAAACAAAACTAGCTAGCTATGAGTTGATCATTGTTGAAGCCAAGGGATGGATATATAGATGTTGATTTTACTAAATTGTCTACTGCATTCAATGAGATGTTTTTCCACAATTAAAAGTTGTCAAAAAGTGAGTTAATTTCTGTCTCCGAGCTCTATATGTTAAAATAGCATTTAACTAGGCACTAAACTACATGGTCGAGATTATTAAGTCAGAGAATGTTCGAAGGGAGTGTCAAAGAGAGGGTGGGACTGGAAGCAGGATGTTGAAGGGTGAGTACCTTTTGGATAGGCAGAGGAGTCGGGAGGGCATTTTAGGCAAGTGAAAGCAATGAGGAAAGGAAAAGAGGAGAAACATCGTTGAACAACTTATAATAGTAATGGATGAATGATACAAATATTGGATTAAGGAGATAGATCTGAATTGTGAAAATCCTTGAGTGCTAAAAGGTTCAATTTCATACCTCCATAGTAAGAAGTAGGAACCCACTGATGGTTTTTAAGAAAAGGAATAATATGAAGAAATTTATTTTAAAGAAGATTAAACTGTATAAGACGATGAGAAATGGATAGACTATTAGCAGAAAGTCTTGCTAAAAAGCCATTCAGTAGCCCCAGGGATAGTGTGGTAAAGACCGAACAGTTGTGGTGGTTGGGAAAGGAATGGCTGGATAATAGGGAATATTTGAAGCAGGAATGCAATGATGCAGGGACTGTCCAGAGGTGAAGCTCAGGGATGCTCATAGTACCAAAGTAAGGAGAACATTAAAGATAAGTAAATCAAATTTTTATTTATAATAGGATAATTTTGGCAAGAATTGGGAAGTTGATGTAAGTTTTTAAAAAGTGACCTGTTCAGATATTTTTTAAGATACATGTCTATTTAATTTTTTAAACTGATGTTTAGAAAGCCTAATGTTCCTTCTCATTCCAATTTTCTTCAAATAGAGAGCAACGTCTATAGCCAATATTCTGAATGCATATTATATAGAGGTAGGTAGTCTGAATAATACAAAAGTAAGTGTGCAAGGACAGGGCTACTCTGTTCAAAGTTATACTTTTTCTAGCCGCCAGAACTGTTAGAAATAAATGTCTATGTTTAAACCAAAAAACAAAAAGTTATACTTTTCCTTTGTAGACAGGAAAAAAATCACATGTACATTAAAACACACCCACACAATAAGTCAATAGTCATGAAACCCCATTCTCTACTCATTACATAAGAATGTAAAGAACATCTCAATTGTCACTTAATGCATCTGTACCTCTATCTGAGTTTATTAAGATGGAGCATAAAAAGCAAGAGGCTGGACTAAAAACCAACATTAAAATACCCAGGTGAATTTAGTTTGGTATTTGTGGAACTGAGCATATTTTATTCTAATAAGAAGCCGCTTAATGCAATTCGGGGTCTGAACAAACACGGTCCTACACAGAGGATAAAATTGTGTAAAAGTGACAAGATGCCAACACATTATGACAACTACCGTGCTGCCTGACCTAGAGCATTCATGCATTTTCAAAAGTGCATAAAAAGCAAATTTTATCATTGCTTGCAGCACATCAACCCTACATTTTTACTTTTTATTACCCACAATCCCACAGGCTCTGGTAAAATACCAAACTGAAGTTCATTAGTTAACATTTTAAAAGGACACGATTTTAAGAAGCTCCCCCAGGTGTCCTGATTTCAGCAATTTTGCTTCATATGCCAAGTAACAGACAAATCACTAGCCCTGAAAACAGCCAACACCACTATTATTATCAACAATGAAATACACCCACAAATCGAACCAGTGCCAACCAGCCATTCTGCAATGCTGGCGGCACTGGGGGGTTTTCCAGCGGTGGGGACGAGGAAAGCAGCTGTGACTTCCCTCCCTGCATGCAGACGGTGAGGAGTCTGACTGTGTTCGCTGGTGCTCAGCAGGATGGATCCTGATGGGAGAGCCACTTCCACAGATGTACCCAGTGATGCAGCGATGCCGCAGTTTGTTCCAGATATTAGTTACAAACTGATCTTTTCATCCCCCACCTGCTTCTCTGCCTGCATTTTCTTTCTTAGATCATTTCGTTACCATCTACCTAATGGTCCAAGCTGGAAACCTCCAGATTGGTTTTTTTTCTCTACATTCCCCAAACCCACAGTCAGAAAATCCCAATTCCATCCCCTCTTCTCTGGCTCCATTCAATTCCGTCCCCTCCATGCCTCACGTCCTCCTATTTCCCTCTGGACTGTTCCTAGAGGTCTTAATCAGGCTTATGTTTGGCCATAATTAATCGCTAATACAGGATTCTGTCTTTAATAAATGATTAGATGACACAGACTTGTTGGTAGAAGATTTAAAAACTATTAATTTAGAAATTAGAAATAAAATTAACAATTGGACTCATTTCCATGTGGTGCTTAAATTCAGATTCAATATTCACAGGGCTGATGGATAATTTTTTAATTAGATATTCCAGATATTCCAAGAAATACTAATTTCTTATGGAAAAGTACGCCCGTATACAACGGGTAAGTAGCTAAAGGAGGATATAAAGATTCTCTTCTTCTGTTGTTTGGGGGCATGTCCCAGATTCCCACATTCTTCCCTCAGTATGCATTTGAAAATGTTGGAAATCTGAGTTCCTAAGAGATTCATTTTCAGAAAATTAATATATCATCTTTGATTTTAAATTTAGAGGTTGATAGGCACAGTGAGCTATTTCCTTTTCTGCCACAGAAACAAATTGTTTCTCCCAAAACCTGGACTCCATGTTTTGGAGAATTTACTCAGATCTAGTCTATGAGTAACAGCTTCCATGGGGGCTCTATTGATTATGCTGTCCCCCTCCACCAAGGCCACTGTTACCAGCCTTGTTAGGGGGCCAGCCTATTGCTACATGACAAACAGTCACCTTGGAGACACAGCAAGAGCAGCTTCATCCAGTGCCTTTTCTTTAGTTCTTCATTTGAAAGCCACTTACACTTGAATGTATTATTTAACATGGTGAAAAATGCATTGCTCTTCCAAACCTTCAGAGCTCAAATCAGTTTAAAAAGCTCCGGAAACCTTTCTAAAGCTAAAATAACCCTGCCTTTGGAAGAAAGATACATAGTGTTCATATCAGGATTATCAGCAGTGGGCCTGGATGAGTAAAACAAATAAACAATTTTATGAAACTGGTGGTGTGACGCCCCCCCCCCACTCACCCAAGAAGCTTATAAGGGTCTCTTATGTCATAAACCAATTATCCTCCCATCATCCTTAAAAGAAGTACAAAATCGCTGTAGCCATAGCCTCAAAGGTAGTGTTAAATCCTAGACACACAATAACTGTGACAAAGACAAGTGAAATAACTTGATCCAGCTTAAGGCACAAAGACTAAAATAGAGTTGACCAGATGTCCAATTTCCAGACAAATGGAATAAAATGACCCTACTGACTGAATTCAGAGATTGCCGATTCAATTAGGTCATTTAAACAAGACCTAAAAAATGTGTATGTAATTTTTCAACACACCTTGTCAGCTATAGACTTGAAGCACAGATGGGAAGAAAGAAAGGGGTTTGGTGTCTCTGCCTTGTGCCAGCTTCTCTTCTCTGTGTGATTCTGGGCCAGGGCTGACCACAAAAGAAATTTGTGAGAGCAATGGACTCCAGAAGTGCATCAGGAGTCTTGTCTACCTTGGCAGGTCAGTGCAGTGTTAGAGGCTAGTGCAGTTCATGTATGTTGTTGCAGATATCCTGGTTCACCTTGTTGGCTTCTGGATGACCTCCTCCCTGGGCTTTTCTAACTCCTGGGCCAAGTACATTTTTGGGGTTCTAAGAGTGTCACCTTCTGCTGCAGGTCACCTGCATCATCAAAATTATAGGACTCGAAGGGAGGCGGTGACAGACCGACTCAGTTTCCAGCTTATCCTCCCAGATTCTAGTTTGCCCTTGCTCTCCTCCACTTCATACCCATCTCTCCTTTCCAATCCCCACTCACCTCAGGCCAAGCACCAGATGCAAAAGAAACAGCCATACATAAATTATTTAACCAACCTCCATACTTGCACAATGTCAAGTCCCTCTAATAAATTGCTTGTTCTTTCTCATTCCTGATGATTTTGCTGTTCTGACCAAAGCCTGAGTGACACAGAAGGGATGAAAGGCCCTGTGACAGGTGCATTGCTATACACTGTTCAATTAAAACCTCACAAAACTTCATTTTAAGTAAATGGTAAGAAAAAAAATAGGTGAAGGGCCTAAAGCCACAGAAGTTTCTACGGCACTAAATTCAAGATGTATGTATTTTCTTTGTGTCATATAGCTTGATGAAGTCTCCTTCTTCCTGTTCAAAGCACATTAAACATCGATCTCTAGAGTTTTGGTGACAAGGTAAAGCATTCAGAGCAAAGAGGCAGGCTAGAAGGATAGGGCCAGAAGGAAACAAATGGACTAGAATAGGGCAGAGCTGAGGCACAGGAGGTGAATGTAAAATTAAGGATCTGGAAATAAGGTCTCACTTTTTGGGTACCAAAGATTCACAGCAAGATTTTCCAGGAAGTCAACTCTTCACAACATAGAGGAAGAGTTAAAATTGGGGCAAGTAATAAACCAGAAAAGAACCAGAGGATGCCAAGTCCAGAGGTCAACCAAGGCAGAAGCTCTAGGAATTTGGAAACCAGGAGATCAAACATTTTACGAGCACCTATTTCACACGAGGTAAATTTGGATGCCATGTAATTCAAAGAACGGAGCAAAGTGAAAAAAAAAAAAAAAAAGGCAAACTCATGGTTGAGAACCAGCCCACAGGGACTGAAGAAGCAGGAGAAATGTTCAGGAAGACAGATTCAGGGAATGGTCTTTTATGCAAGGTCTGGGCTTTCTGGTTGAGCTACCGGCCATTCTCAGTGAAGCTTGATCTAAGCCTGTGCCTGATATTGAGATTTAGGTACAAGGAGCAAGATGAAGATCCAGTCAGTCATGAGGATTCAAGCTCAAAGCCAGATTAGAGGCAAGTCAGGGTGACTTGATGTTGAACAACAAAGCATTTGCCTTGAGATTCTGTCACTCTTGCCAGAAGTCAGGTTGGTGCCGTCAGATCTGTATCCTGAGGTCAAGCGATTCCTACAGCCAGGAAGAGCCAGGGAATCAGAAGGGGGTGACAAACTGCGAGGCTTGAGAAACAACTGGATGTGACTAGGTGTATTATCTATAAATAAATCCTAAAATACAAAATGGATCATTATTAAGTGATTTACTGGAGTTTTATTTATGTATGTAATACTTGCATATATGATATATGATATACATAACAGGGAGATTATATATACACCCTATATATGTAAAGAAGCTATATTGACCCCATTTTTATGACAATTATATTTAGTCGAGTTGAGTATAGGTTCTGTTCAGTGATTAGCTGAAGGTTCTCAATTCAAAGAACTATTCATTTTTCCTAAACTGCTTACACTGGGGTAAAAATAATTTTATTGACATTATTTACACAGGTATTACTTTTCTTTATGTAGTTATGGAGATTAATTATCTCACATTAAGTTGTGTTTTTCCAGTTTCATGAGACTTCATATTTTTGCCACAAACATGTAGATAAATAATTATATTGATTAACTTAGCTTTGGGCTTCTAATACTTCTGTAATTCACACAATGGGAATGCAAAGCTAACGAGTCCATAAATGTATTGTAGGAGTCCATGGCTCCTACCACCCTCTCCCCACACGCAAACTTTTATGTGTACGCATGCACATGTGTGTGTGTGTGTGTGTGTGTAGATAGATAGACAGACAGATAGATAGATAGATAGATAGATAGATAGATAGATAGACAGATAGATAGATAGATCGATCTTGAAAGAAACACAAGCGGACTCTCACACAGCTGCCTTTATAGCCAGAAAGGAAATGTTTGAAAAGCAGTAATGGCAGCTTTCTGGCTTTTTAGATTATTAGATCCCTTGCTTAACAATAAGTTTCTGCAAATAGAGATCTTCACAACTCAGCAAATAAAAACTCCCACTCCACCACATGATAAAGTTTGCAAAAGGAATCGACATCAGCAATATTGCCTTAGGTTCCATTTTGGTAACGATTCATTTTAATACCCTCTGTCTTGCTAAATTATTACACTACTTTTATTTGCTCACTCTGTCCTAACCAGCAAGAAAGCTATTAACATGATATTCATGCATGTTCCTTTCTCTAGATACTCTATTTTCTGTTCCCCTTCACTGGAGGTAACAACTTAAAAATGAATATTAGATCATTATACTTTCATCTATGTATAATTGTAATCCATTTAATCTGGACCAGGAAAACCTGTTCTCTAGTTGAGCTATGAACAGAGAGAAATTTCTAGGTTTCTCAGTCCTGAAGCTTGGTGTAACAGTAGAGAATTGGGCCAAGCTGATTTCCAGAGGGAATGTGAGGATAAATCACATCGTGGCCAGCATTATCCATTATCCTCAGGCTCACTGGTAGATCAGACAGAACTATTGTTCTCATAGGGAGTTTCAGAAAGAAACGTTTATGGTAAAAGTTCTGATCCCATGAAGATCATTTATATATTACTATTTGAAAGAAATATGTGTGGACGTTGGTGTGTGTGTGTGTGACTGGCTGCTATGCACCAGAAAGTACTCATTTAACCTAAATTATTTTCAGTTATGTGAAAAGGCATAAGAGATGCTAATTTGAGCTACTAGGGATATTCTACAAGCAGGGTGGTACCAAGGCCAGTGGTTGAGAGAGTTCTTTCCTGGTGCAGCATTAAAGGGATGCTTTGACTTTAAAGAATTGAAAAGAATAATAAAACCAAATAAAAAGGAGTCTGTGTTTTATTAGCACCATTAATTGGCAACTCCTAAAACATCAATGATAAATATATGTCTCATGAAGTGTTTTTGTTCATCTAAGTTCTAAATATATTCAACATTATTGTTGAGTTTTAATTAAAGATGTATAAATTATATATATTATAATTGTTTTTATTTGTTTACAAGTCAAAACAGTAAAACAAAGTATGAACTGTGAGGTGTATTTTTCTTTGGTAAGTGCAAGTTTTAGTTCATAGGTAAACTGGTTTACTGAATTTGAATAATTATTTTCAGTTAATTTTTATCTTTCATTTTTAATTATTTACTTGTTATAAAACTAAAGAAAGAATCTGGAAATAATTATTTTTGATTATTACATTATTATTATCATAAATATTTTTGCCCTACAGAGGAAGAAGGTGTTAAAAAAAAACATACAGTCTCTCTAGGGATCAAATACTGACTAAAGTAAGCAAGATAGATCGTGGGGTTTACAGGGCGTCAGACAGTCACTCCAGAGATAGAAAATTGAGATTGTGGGGTTTACAGGGCGTCAGACAGTCACTCCAGAGATAGAAAATTGAACCAGCTTGGAAAAAGCCCTCAGAGGCATAGATGTGATCAGTTCTGGATATGCCAATGAGAAAGTTACCATGTTTAATAGTTAGCCTGTCCCAAAGGATCAATAATTTGATTTCTTAAAAAATAATCTTAACAATTTCTTAAAAAGATCCAAGATTTCTTAAAAAAATAGTCTTCACTCACTGCATTTCAGTGTGGGGAACAAAGCAGAACTAGCCCACCCTGAGTAGCCCTGGCTAGCATTCTGGATTGAGAGCTATTTGCATGGCTGCTTTGTGAGGACCATCTAGTGTGGTTCAACGATACTCGGAAGCCCAGAGAAGAAGGTGAAGAGCTGCCTGCTCGCCCAAACCCTTGCTGGAATGCTGACTGAGTGGAACTGAGGAATCCAAATGGGTTATGCCCTCTGTCATCTTCATCTCCATCCCTTTCATCTCCATCTCAGCTTGATGTCTTTTCTTTTCTTTTTTTTTTTTCTGGAACAGAGTATATACTTAGTCACTAATAAGAACTAATCTTTGAAAAACAACTGTGTTCTTTTATTAAAAATTAATTATCAGCTTTGAATGAGGGTATAAAAATGCTGGGCATTCCTGCCACACAAAGAACATAAAAATAGAGCAAATATAAGATTCAGGAATTTTTCAATTTGTTTTTGATTTTACTTTATTTCATGATAAGGAATCTGTAAATATAGCCACTGTTGGTTGCTTCATAGATAAGCATGGCTAGTAGGATAATCCCAAAGCACTTCACTGTATATTTACACATACATTTGTGTATAGGAGTGTGTGATATTCTAGGAAAAAACAAAGTTCAAATGGGAGTCACGATCATCGTTGAATAGAACAAAACTTTGGTTTATTTTGATCCTTTCTTTCATTTTCTGTGCTTCTCGGCTCCATGTTTCTATACATGAATAGAAGTAGAGAGATGATAAAAGGGCTTCTTAAAAAGGATCTTTTCTCATGTACCACTCAAGGTTCAGAAAGTGTCTCAGGTCTTGGTTATTGACTTAGTGTTTATAGCAAATGCCATCCTTTAACCTTCATTTTTTACTAATCAAACAAATCGATAAGAGGTAAAGAAGTACCTCACCAAATGTGAAATAGCACACTCCTGGTGGATAATGTGCCATGGAGATCATATTTACAGATATTAAAAACACAGCAAGGAGAATAACACTTTCTACCCACAGTCTAGCACATTTTTTAATAGTCGCTATTTTTAGAGTCATGTCTTTCTCTCGATGACAATGGAAAGAGTTTTTACATATTAATCTGTCTTTAGGCCAAATTTGAATAAATAATTCAACTGTAAGTTTGTTCAGGTTTCAACCTTGTCACATTTAATCATCACAAAAGCAAATATTATGAGAGAAAATTTGAGGTTACTTAAATTTTTTTCACTTAGAAAATGTGTTTCCCTGTGTATTTTCTTGCATTTCTCTCATTTTTTCTTATCTCTTGGCATTACAACAGCTCAAAAGGAGATGCATCCTGCCAAATTACATAGGATTCCTCATGCAATGCTAGTGTCCAATTAATAGTAAGGGCATTCCCATGCCAAAGGGACACTTGCAGAGTTCACAGTTTACCATCCATTGCTTTCCCCTGAGCAAGTTGAACCGATCCTGCACTTTGCTCCTCCTTTTTTCTCTCCTTGTCTGACCTCAGATACCTTCTGCCTGCTTTCCTAATATATATACATAAAATGTGCTTATTTTTAAGGCCCTCTGGTATTTCATAGCTGCCTCTTATTCCTCTCTGTAGTTTCTCCTTGATGAAGACTTGTTATTTCAAGGTATTATATCCTAAACTATTAGATTGTAATAATAACTAGCATAGACTGAGTGCAAATATCACTAGTACAACTAATATCCAAAGATACTTCATGTCTTGCAAAGCAGAGAAAACAAACCTGTCTAAATAACTTTAGGTATTCAAAATGGAAAATGGAAAGTTTCTTTAAAGCAAGAAGTGAACCCAGCTAATTAGTGCTATTTTATGTACAATTTGTTGAATATTTATGAATATCCTTAAAGAGGAGATAATAAATAATCTTAATTAGAGAAGTTATGTAAGACTCTGAAGTTAGACTGCCAGGGTCAAATTATGACTCTATCATTGTACTAGCTAGGCAACCTCGAACAAGTGACTTATCATCTCTGTGCCTCAGTTTTCTCTTCTATAAAAGTAGGATTATAGGGTTGTTGTAAGCATTAGATTGGTTAATATTTGTAAAGCACTGAAAATAGCACCAGGCATATATACAAATACAGCTCTGATATAGTGTGAGTCTTACTCTCATAAAGTCAGTGGTTATATAGATAGCAAAGGAGAAGATACTACTTCTTTCAGTGAGGATCATGGTCATTATCACAGAGGAATGGACCCAGAACAATTAGAATGAGAGAACATCAGTGCTTATAAGACCAATTATATTCTAATACTTCATATAAGAGAAAATGGGAGTTGGTTCAGAGTAATAGCCATGGGATCAAATTAGGGGCAGCATCAAGACACGGTGAAGAATCTGCCGAATGTGGCAATTGGCTGAATATGTGAAGTGATTGAGCAAGAGGAATTAGCAGTAACAAGATAGTGGCCTCAGCATCTGGGAGAATGAGTATCTCTTAAGTGCACAAAGCACTATGGGGTTTTGGACTGGGTAATGAGATGCTTGGCAATTTGTCAGCAGATAGCAGAACCATTACAATAGCCTGGAGTTTGAGGTCAGGGATGCGTGATCGGGAGGAGAATGCCAAGATCAAGGCAGGGATATAGGCAGGTGACCAAATCCAGGACTCAGATTTAAGGAATGAGAAAGTAGAAACAAGGAAAGTCCTCATCTGGGAAAACTAACGAGAACACAAGGTCAGGGAAGAATCTTAGGTGGCCTCCATCTATCTCCCAAGGCATTAGAGTAGAGCCTTCCAAATCTCTCTTGCCAAAAGCCAAGATGTATCCTAGATGCTAGGAAGTCATCATCATAATGTAGGAGTTCAACTAAGAAGGAAAGAAGAATGAAGAGGAAATAGAAGTCTGCCACCTTAAAGTCCTGGAGAGGAACTGAAGAACTTGAAGAGAAGGATGTTTCTGCATTTTTTCGCTGATCCAATAAGAGGGGTTCCAAGTGCAAATGGAGAGAGAGAAACAAAATTATCAGTCACAAGTTATAAACAACTCCTCTGAAGCATGCAAAGGTCATCGATGAAGAAAGTACCTGGAAGTTCACAGAATAAAATAGCTAGGAAAGGGCTCAGAACATACTCAGATGTCTCATACAGATACACAGAGATTTGATAAATTGAACTTAGGTCTCTGAGCTTAAGAAGAAATATAGTAACACACACACACATATATTACTAAGACATGGCAACAAATCTATAGCTGTGGAAAACTACATCCTGCTCAAAGTAAGCATAAGTTTTTCCTTGTTTGGTTTGATTTGGTTTGGCTTAGTTTTCAGAAGGGATATAAGAGAGGTTCTCTGTTAAGAAGGCATACATTTCTGTATATTGACATGAATTTCTACATGGAAACTAAG
The DNA here is from genome assembly GCF_037043125.1 of Eumetopias jubatus. Classification (NCBI taxonomy): domain Eukaryota; kingdom Metazoa; phylum Chordata; class Mammalia; order Carnivora; family Otariidae; genus Eumetopias; species Eumetopias jubatus. The sequence goes on along the minus strand of NW_028274813.1, from coordinate 37,538,688 downwards.
CCTTTGGCTGATGGTAGGAGAGGGGACATGAAGAGGAGCAGGAGCTTCTGGGAGAACCAAAGACGTACTGTGCTTACTTAACAGTCATTACTGGGCACAGTTCTGTTCAAGAGGCTGCCCGGGTAGCCAACTGAGCAGACAGAAGGTAGAGTCTGACCTTACTCTTTGGCCTTGAGTAAGCTTATCAGAATTGTGGTGGTCAGCAGTTGTGTGATCAATAAAGCCTACATCTTCGAGCTTCCTAATGGCCTCATTGCTCATTAAGGTGTAAGGAATATTTAACGACAGACTGTTTTGGTTGCAGCCTGACTTCTTCAACATAAATATTGAGAATATAGATCTGAATAAGAGATATCAGTAACTCTCAACCACAAAAGTATATATGTAATTTATCTGATACAAAATTATGGTGGACAATGGTTTCAACCACAAATCAAAGATCAGTGTCACATGGGTGCCGTGTGGTAAGGCCTGCCCCTCGGTATTGATCGATCCTCTGAGCCACAGCCCCACGCACAGATGATAATTACCATCAGTCATACTGGCAAAGAAAGGACCACAGCATCTCTCTTCCACATGTCAACTTGCAGCAAGACACTGTCATTTAGGATAAATCCATATTTTCAGCTCTGTAGTTCAGTCTTAACTATTTATAGGTAAATAAGAATTATAAAGTCACATTTTAAAAAATGGAGTCTATTGTACTTATAAATGTATTTAACAGTGAGTTGTAACCATGATATTTATTTGAAAATAAAAGAATATAGTTTTTACAATATTCTATAATCCTGATAAAACATTTCCCAAAGGAGTCATGTTACTAGAGTGCATATATGTGTGTCTGTCTATAGCACTCTTAAAATTTCTGGAATAAATCAGATAAAAATATAAAACATTGCTGAAACAATTTAAAGTCTTTAAGCAAACTACATGATCTTCCCACCAATATAAATAAATACCAACACAAATTTTCTGTTTTTAGAAAATTATATTTCTCCGGTGTCTTAGAAAGTGTGTTTAAATTACCCAGATTCCAACTGTCTCATGCTCTCAATGAAAGAGAAATTCTTTATATTTTTGTGTCTCCCACTACACCCAGCATTGCCTGTACAGAGTAAAGGACCAATAAACATTTATTGGCTGATGAATTAAAAATAACGGAACATGAAATGAAACAGAACACTGCTAGATTATCATCCACCTTTTATTGAAAATATTTAATAACTGTCAAGCATATAAAAACTTCGAAGGATTACCACAAGCCTTCCTTTGTAAACAATGGTGTTACAGCATGAATCATTAAAAACAAAACAAAGCTGTGTGTATACCCAGGTTCTCTAGTAAAATTTTCCTGGGAAGTCTTGCAAAAAAATCTCTCAGTATAAAACAGCCTTTCAACAACACGTTCACCTTTCGTAGCACACAGAAATGAATAGACTAATCTCAAATGCTTCTCTTGCCTCTGCTGTCAGATTCAGCCACTTAAGCCTTCTTCCTTACCTTCCCTTCAGTACCAATTGTTTTCTCCCCCCAGTTGTTTTTGAACAAGTAGGATAACTAGCCTTGCCTCTACTTTTTCATTATCTTTTTACCTCTTAACCCTTTGCAGTCTGTCTGCCATTACTTCTCTTCTGAATCTACTATCTCAAAGGTTCTCCTTTCCAAATCTAGTGGCAATTCCTCTTATGACCCTAGAAACCAAGCTGCCATCTCCCTACGGACTCTAGCCCATTGCATTTCTTCTGTTGTCGTTCTTCCTCTGTCTTCTTTGCTGACTCATTTTCTTCTTCATCCCTACAGCCATTATGAGAACACCTGACAGATAATGATGATGGTCTCTACAATAATGACTAGTGAAAATTCCTTACCACAAGCTAGGTACTAGTATCCCATCATTTTATCTTCATAACAACTCAATGAGGCATGTACCCATGATAAAACCAAGACACACTGAGCTTAATTAACTTGTTGACACCATTAGTAACTGACCAATGAGGAGTTGGCCCTATAAATACCTATAAACCTAGTCTGGATTATCATTTCCAGCCCCTTTCAGATAATCTCACATGTAAAGTTTTTAATTTAGCTTATCAAAAAAGGAACTTTTTATATTTACACACACAGTCCTTGACAAGTTTCTCTTCCTGATTTTGATGTAATAGTGATGCAATTATTTTAGTCACTAAGTCCAAAACCTTTGACTCCAAAGGCCCTCTCATCCAGGTCCTATTCACTTTTCATCTGTACATTCCTGTTAGAGTAAGTATTGGCTCATTTTCTTTGCCTCCATTTTTCATTGCTTCTGATTCCCTTTACACACGTAGTGAAATTCAGTCACCTATAACACAACTTTAATCATGTCACTCTCTTGCGTGCACTTCAGTGGCTCACCATTTTCTTAATAGATTCAGAGTAAAGCATGTAAGGCCCTCCTTCTTCTAGCCTCCTTAAGCTTTCTGTCTTCCTCTCTAATATATGCGTGAGGTGGTCAAGCCATTCCTCTCAATTCATGCTACCATTTTCCATACGGACTTCTGTTTATGCCTTATCTCTCTACACTCTCCCCCAGTGCTTCAACACCATATCCATTGGAGTTCTAACCACTGGATTCCAGGGCCACCTTTTTCTCTTGAACTCCAAACATACTTCATAGCTCTTTTATAGCCCTTACCATATCCTGCCTTAAATAATGGCTACTTATTTTAAACTCCCCCAATAAAAAAATGGTAAGAGTACCATATTGTTGCAGCCCTAGCAGAATCATGCTTAGTATTTCACAAATAATAGATTTTGAATAAATATGTTTGAGATTCAGGGATAGATTTATGTGGAGCTTGGTGAAAATTTTATCTGCAGACTAACAGCTAATTTAGTGAAGACCTTTCCTTTAGCACAGCTCTGTAAACCCATTAAGCGAATTAACTATGTGTCTTGCACACTGAGGAAAAGGATGGTTTTACCAAGTAGTTTCTTAATTGAAGCATTCAGTTATTTCACATACTACTTTGGAATATCAAGCATAAAACAGCATCATAAAAATTTTACTAGGAATCTGTATTGGAAATCATCTCCCAAAATTCATTCTGCTACTTCTATTTAGCAAAGGTAACCCGGTATATTTGGCCAGTCATATCGCCACCCTGCTAAAACTCAACATGTCCCAGTCATTCTTACAACTATAGTAGGATCTATAACTAAGTCTTGACCCAGGAAAGGTAATCAGAAATGTTTTGTAGTATTTCTTGAAGTCTCCTTAAAAGTTTTGAGGCATTTGGAATGCAGATGAAATGGATGGGGCTCCAGTAGCGAACAGAAATAGAAAAAAATAAGATTTTTAAAAGCACAAAATATTGATTTGTTGCCCATCTCTCTATTTAGAAATAAGATGATTATGAACATTCTAAGATAAAACTTGATGTGTTAATTATTTTCAAGATGATTATAAATGCACAACTACAAAACAATATAATAGGAGTACACATTTGAAATTAACACAAAGAGTTGCCAGTTATCTTGAAGCAATTTGCAATAGAGAAATAGGACAACCAGAGAGGTGGGTTTTTTCCAACATTAATAAGAGAGATTTTCAAGAGATTTTAATGAGAGAGTTTCAAATAGTATAAAATAATGCCCAATGCAGATTACTGTCATATTCTTAACAGTATTTCATGTTCAACCTATACTCACAACTATATTTAGCTTACTACTACTTATCAAAATTCATTGCTACAAGACATAGACTATAACTTCAAGTCTTTTTATGTATTAGATGTCATCATGTCTTATCCATTATAAATTACTTTGAAATCTAATAGCATTTAAGCTGAGGCAATTTGGAGTCTTTTTTATTTTAAGATTTTTATTTATTTATTTTTGAGAGAGAGAGCATGTGCATGCATGCACGCGGAAAGGGGTGGTTTGGGGCAGAGGGAAAAGCAGACTCCCCACTGAGCAGGGAGCCAGATGTGGGACTCAATCAGAGGACCCTCAGATCTGACCTGAGCGGAAGGCAGGCTTAACTGACTGAGCCACCGAAGTGTCCCAAGTTTGAAGTCTTTTAAATTCATTTTCTTGAGGAAAAAATAACTATAGTAAAATGACCTTCCTCTGAAAAAGAACGAAAGGTCATATTTTTTATTTTTTCAAGGATGTGACTATGAAAAATCGGGGGACCTTTAAAGATCCAAATGTAATTACTAAAGCTCCCCTGTGTTCATTGTATCAAACTCTTTTTTGTGCAATTCTAGCTATGGAATCTGAAAATGCTCCTGTAAAACTTGTTGTCATGACAACAAAATCCCCTAAGAAATGATGCAACTCCACATGTGAGGGAAGCATTCATGACATGATTTAACGGAGAGATGCTTCAACCACCCACTACAACCCCATTTTTCAGCTTGTCTATTGTTTGCTTATATTTTTTAACACTTAACAACATTTCCACCCTACATAGCTCTTAATAAATATGCTTAAAGTAGCAGTTGTGTTTGTCTTTACCACTGTTACTTACAGTGAGTAGGAAAGGGGATGATTAAAATTTGTCAAGCCTCAGAAATTATTTAGAAATATTTTTCTTGATCACTCATCTTTGATTTGGTTTGAAGAAGCTCCTTTAAACATCCTCTAGTAGATTTCTCTATAAGGAAATATTTGATAACTCTGGGCAAGGTGAATTTGTAAAAAAGTATATAGACTTATTGTTTAACAAAAATGAGAAAATAAAAAGCGAAAAAGTAAAAATAATAATTTTAAATAAAGCATATTTGTTTTTGTCTTAAAAAATAACTTCAAAACCAGTGCCAAAAAAAACTTCCCGCTATTTGACTTTCTTTTTAAATCTTAGAATCTAAACTGTAAAATGGGATTAAAATTCTAATAAACTTCAAAATGTAAAATATGAGTGATTTGGGGGAAAAGTAAGAAAAAGAAACTAAGAAAAGCTTTTGTCTGTAGCTTTCTTATCCAATGTGTCATATTACTTTCATAATTTTCTTCTTAAATAAGAAGAGGTCTTTCTCATTGTGCTTATAAATGCTCTCTTCAGTCCCTTCTCGCACCTGTATCAAGAATTTGAGGGGCACCTGGGTGGCTCAGTCGGTTAAGCACCCAACTGTTGATTTCAGCTGCTTAGGTCAGGATCTCTGGGTCAGGAGATTGAGCCCTGCTTCGGGCTCTGCACTCATCAGGGAGTCTGCTTGAGATTCTCCCTCCTGCCATTCTCTCTGTCAAATAAATAAATAAATCTTTTTTTTAAAGAGTTTGATACAAGAGTTTGATAACCTAGCTGTACCCTTTGATTTTCCAAGTTAGACTCCTCATTGTTTCCCCGAAGAGGCCTTAACCACCCAGTGTCTTCTTTCATCTCTGTTTTAGCCAGTGCTACAAGGCAAGAAAAGGAATAAAAGGCATATAGATCAGAAAGAAAGAAGTAAAACTATCCCTATTTGCAGATGATATTATAGTCTACATAGAAAACCCCAAGAACACTACAAAAACACTCCTAGAACTAATAAGTTCAACAAGGTCACATAACACAAGATAAACATACAAAAATAAATTATATTTCTGTATAATGGCAACACACTTGAGGAAACCAAATTAAGAATGTAATACTACTTTGGAAAAATGTCTGTTCATTTCCAAATGGCCAACAGACACACGAAAAAGTGCTCAACATTGCTCGGCATCAGGGAAATCCAAATCAAAACCTCAATGAGATACCACCTCACACCAGTCAGAATGACTAAAATTAACAAGTCAGGAAATGACAGATGTTGGTGAGGATGCGGAGAAAGGGGAACCCTCCTACACTGTTGGTGGGAATGCAAGCTGGTGCAGCCACTCTGGAAAACAGTATGGAGATTCCTCAAAAAGTTGAAAATAGAGCTACCCTAAGATCCAGCAATTGCACTACTGGGTATCTACCCCAAAGATACAAATGTAGTGATCTGAGGGGTATGTACACCCCCATGTTTATAGCAGCAATGTCCACAATAGCCAAATTATGGAAGGAGCCAAGATGTCCATCAATGGATGAATGGATAAAGAAGATGTGGTATATATATACATATATATATATGTATATATATACCATGGAATATTATGCAGCCATAAAAAGGAAATCTTGCCATTTGCAATGACATGGATGGAGCTAGAGGGTGTTGTGCCAAACGAAATAAGTCAATCAGAGAAAGACATGTATCATATGGTCTCACTGATATGAGGAATTCTTAATCTCAGGAAACAAACTGAGGGTTGCTGGAGTTGTGGCAGGTGGGAGGGATGGGGTGGCTGGGTGATAGACATTGGGGAGGGTATGTGCTATGGTGAGCGCTGTGAATTGTGTAAGACTGTTGAATCACAGACCTGTACCTCTGAAACAAATAATACATTATATGAGAAGAAAGAAAGAAAGAAAGAAAGAAAGGAAGGAAGGAAGGAAGGAAGGAAGGAAGGAAGGAAGGAAGGAAGGAAGAAGAAGAAGAAGAAGAAGAAGAAGAAGAAGAAGAAGAAGAGAAGAAGAGAAGAAGAGAAGAAGAGAAGAAGAGAAGAAGAAGAAGAAGAAGATAGTAGGAAGGGAAAAATGAAGGGGGGGAATCGGAGGGGGAGACTAACCATGAGAGACTATGGACTCTGAAAAACAAACTGAGGGTTCTAGAGGGGAGGGGGTGGGGCATGGGTTAGCCTGGGGATGGGTATTAAAGAGAGCACGTACTGAATGGAGCACTGGGTGTTATACACAAACAATGAATCATGGAGCACTACATCAAAAACTAATGATGTATGTATGGGGTGGGGGCGATGGGAGCGATGAGGGAACTGAGACGGTGGTAGCCATTGTGTGAAAATGGAGTTTCCCGGAGGAAATGACAATTACCTGACGATCACAGGGCCCCCACTGTCTGCCTTCCTGTCAGGGGCCGAGACAGTCCAGGCACCAAGCTTGGGAGATGAGGAATTTGAAGTCCCACCTATCTCCTTGGATTCTGATCCCTCACTGGCTGTCTCAGATGTGGTTGGCCACTTTGATGACCTGGCAGACCCCTCCTCCTCTCAGGATGGCAGCTTTTCAGCCCAATATGGGGTCCAGACATTGAACATGCCTGTGGGCATGACCCATGGCTTGATGGAGCAGGGCGGGGGGCTCCCGAGTGGGGGCTTTACCATGGACTTGGACCATTCTATAGCAACACAGTATAGTGTCAACCCACCTGTTACAATTGATGTACCAATGACAGACATGACATCTGACTTGATGGGCCATAGCCAGTTGACCACCATTGATCAGTCAGAACTGAGTTCTCAACTTGGTTTGAGCTTAGGGGGTGGCACCATCCTGCCACCTGCCCAGTCACCTGAGGATCGTCTTTCAACCACCCCTTCACCTACTAGTTCACTTCATGAGGATGGTGTTGAGGATTTCCGGAGGCAACTTCCCAGTCAGAAGACAGTTGTGGTAGAAGCAGGAAAAAAGCAGAAGGCCCCAAAGAAGAGAAAAAAGAAAGATCCTAATGAACCTCAGAAGCCAGTTTCAGCATATGCTTTATTCTTTTGTGATACACAGGCTGCCATTAAGGGACAGAATCCCAATGCCACTTTTGGGGATGTTTCAAAAATTGTGGCCTCCATATGGGATAGTCTTGGAGAGGAGCAAAAACAGGTGTATAAGAAGAAAACTGAAGCTGCCAAGAAAGAGTATCTGATGGCTCTGGCTGCATATAAAGACAATCAAGAGTGTCAGGCCACTGTGAAAACAATAGAATTGGATCCAGTGCCACTGTCACAGACACCTTCTCCACCTCCTATGGCTACTGTTGACCCAGCATCTCCAGCACCAGCCTCAACAGAGCCCCCTGCCCTGTCCCCTTCCATTGTCGTTAACTCTACTTTTTCCTCCTATGTGGCAAACCAGGCATCTTCTGGGGCTGGGGGTCAGCCCAATATCACCAAGTTGATTATTACCAAACTGATGTAGCCCTCTTCTATTACTATGTCTCCAGGAGGGATGGTTACCGTTATCCCAGCCACAGTGGTGACCTCCTGGGGGATCCAACTAGGCCAAACCAGTACAGCCACTATCCAGCCCAGTCAACAAGCCCAAATTGTCACTCGCTCAGTGTTGCAGGCAGCGGCAGCAGCTGCTGCTTCTATGCACCTGCCTCCACCCCGGCTACAACCCCCTCCGCTGCAACAGATGCCTCAGCCCCCCACTCAGCAGCAAGTGACCATTCTGCAGCAGCCTCCCCCACTGCAGGCCATGCAACAGCCTCCACCTCAGAAAGTTTGAATCAATTTACAGCAATAGCCACCTCCTCTGCAGATCAAGATTGTGCCTCCACCCACTCTGAAAATGCAGACACCCTTAGTCCCACCAGCTGTGGAAAGTAGTCCTGAGCGGCCTATGAACAACAGCCCCGAGGCCCACACAGTGGAGGAAACCTCTCCTGAGACAATCTGTGAGATGATCACAGATGTAGTTCCTGAGGTTGAGTCTCCTTCTCAAATGGATGTTGAATTGGTGAGTGGGTCTCCCGTGACACTCTCACCCCAGCCTTGATGTGTGAGATCCGGTTGTGAGAACACTCCTGTTGTGAGTAAGGACTGGGACAATGAGTACTGCAGCAATGAATGTGTGGTGAAGCACTGCAGGGATGTCTTCTTGGCCTGGGTGGCCTCTAGAAATTCAAACACTGTGGTGTTTGTGAAGTAGTCCTTCCTGTTCTCCAAGCCAGTCAAGACTTACCTGCTGGGAACATGTCTAAGAGCCTCTTTTTAAAAAACAAGTTAGGCTTCTGGTAGTGCCTGATCTCAACCCATGATGGTCCTTCGTGCATCTCCCCTTTTCTGTCTCTTCATCCGGGGCCATACTATGGAGCAAGGCCATTGAGTTGGCTGTAATCTGGAATTGCTTTTTATTTTCAAGTACAAGCAGAGATACCAGTGATAATAGCAGAGAAAAGGGTAAAGGGAATATGAACAAGCAGAACATAGGGGTGGTGCTGGTGGGGGTTGTTTGAGGAAACTCGGTATAATTGTCATAGGACATGCCTAAACAATTATTAAAATGATGGGAGAATACTCAGCTTTGAGCCTAGGCTAAAACACTGTGTGCACCCATTTTAAAGGGGATAAAAAGTTGCATTAAAGGTTATCTCTTAAACAGGAACGTTTGCTGTCACACCTATACATTGCTTTGAGAACAAAAGTTTTCAACAGAGCAGGCAGCCTGGGCTGTAGGGAAAATACTATCACCTGGGAGTTTCTTATTTATTTCTCTTTACGAATAATGTTATTTCTGTAATCCTTGATCCTCCCTCTTGCACTTACCACAGTTTATGAGTGTAAAAGGCAGAGGTCTATATCCTTAATATAAGAGGTTTTACGAAAGTCAAAAAAAACAAAAAACAAAAAACTAATGATGTATGTATGGTGATTAACATAACATAATAAAATAAAATAAAAAAATAAAAATGTAGTACTACTTGTACTCACTCTGTGTACATCATATATCTCCAATACAACTTATACTTATATCCTGAAAAAGACAAAATGTTAATTAAATGTATTTTAAAGGGGCGCCTGAGTGGCTCAGTCGTTAAGTGTCTGCCTTCGGCTCAGGTTGTGATCCCAGGGCCCTGGGATCAAGCCCCGCATCGGGCCCCCTGCTCAGACTCCCTGGGAGTCTGCTTCTCCTTCTCCTATTCCCCCTGCTTGTGTTCCCTCTCTCTCTCTCTCTCTCTCTCTCTGTCAAATAAATGAATAAAATCTTTAAAAAGTGTATTTTAAAAATTTCTAAATAAATAGATAGATTATAGTCATGGATTAGAAGATTCAACATAGTAAGGATGTTAATTCTCCCCAAACTTATATACAGGTTTAATGCAATTTCTATCAAAATCTCAATGAGATTTTCTATAGATAGATATAGGCAAAATTATTCTAAAATTTATATGGAAAAGCAAAGGAACTAATATAGCTATGAGTAATTTTAAAAAATAAAGAGGGGTGCCTGGGTGGCTCAGTCTGCTAAGCATCTAACTTTTGATTTCAGCTCAGGTCTTGATCTCAGGGTCATGAGTTCAAGCCCTGCATTGGGCTCCATGCTGAACATCGAGCTTACTTAAAAAAAAAAAAAAAAGAATAAATTGGGAGGAATTATTCTACCCAATTTCAAGACTTGTTATATCGCTCCAGTAATCAAGATCATATGGTATTGTAGAGCAACAGACAACAGACATATAAATAAATGGAACAGATTTGTATGACCAGCTGATTTTTTCAAAGATGTAGATATAATTCAGTGGAGGAAGAATACCCTTTTCTTCAAATGGTTCTGGAACAATTGAACATCTATAGATAAAAAAGTAATTGTCAACCTAAGTCTCATACCTTCTACAAAAAACTAATTCATCGACCTATAGAGTTAAGGTGTAAAACACAAAAATCTGAAACTTTTAGAAGATAGAAGAAAATCTTCAGAACCTGGAATTTCATGAGTGGTTTTTAGATATAATTTGAAAAGCATTATCTATTTTTTAAAAAGTCTCTAAATTGGACTTAATCACAATTAAATACTTTTGCCTTACAAAAGATGCCATTAAGAGGATGTCCATACATGTTATGGATTGGGAGAAAATCTTTGCAAACCACACATCCTCCAAAGGACTCATATTTAGAGCATATAACTAACTATTCGTGTCTTTTGCCCATTTTTTGACTTGATTATTTGTTTTTTGGGTGTTAAGCTTGTGAAGTTCTTTATAGATCTTGTATATCAGCCCTTTGTCTGTAGTGTCATTTGCAAAAATCTTCTCCCATTCCGTGGGTTGCCTCTTTGTTTTGTTGACTGTTTCCTTTGCTCTGCAGAAGCTTTTTATCTTGATGAAGTCCCAAAAGTTCATTTTTGCTTTTGTTTCCCTTGCCTTTGGGGACGTGTCTTGAAAGAAGTTGCTGTGGCCGATGTCGAAGAGGTTACTGCCTATGTTCTCCTCTAGGCTTTTGATGGATTCCTATCTCACATTGAGCTCTTTCATCCATTTTGAGCTTATCTTTGTGTATGGTGTAGGAGAATGGTCGAGTTTCATTCTTCTGTACATACAAATGGCTAGCAGACACATGAAAAAATGTTCATCATCATTAGCCATCAGGGAAATTCAAATCAAAACCACACTGAGATACCACCTTAGACCAGTTAGAATGGCAAAAATGGACAAGGCAAGAAACAACAAATTTTGGAGAGATTGTGGAGAAAGGGGAACCCTCTTACACGGTCGGTGGGAATGCAAGTTGGTACAGCCACTTTGGAAAACAGTGTGGAGGTTCCTCAAAAAATTAAAAATAGAGCTGCCCTATGACCTAGCAATTGCCCTACTGGGTATTTACCCCAAAGACACAGATGTAGTGAAAAGAAGGGCCATATGCACCCCAATGTTCATAGCAGCAATGTCCGCAATAGCCAAACCGTGGGAAGAGCCAAGATGCCCTTCAATAGATGAATGGATAAAGAAGATGTGGTCCATATATACACTGGAATATTACTCAGCCATCAGAAAGGATGAATACCCAGCATTTGCATCAACATGGATGGGACTGGAGGAGATTATGCTAAGTGAAATAAGTCAAGCAGAGAAAGTCAATTATCATCTGGTTTCACTTATTTGTGGAACATAAGGAAGAGCATGGAGGACATTAGGAGAAGGAAGGGAAAAATGAAGGGGGGGAAATCGGAGGAGGAGATGAACTATGAGAGACTATGGACCCCGAGAAACAAACTGAGGGTTTTAGAGGGGAAGAGGGTGGGGGGATGTGTTAGCCCGGTGATGGGTATTAAGGAGGGCATGTATTGCAAGGAGCACTGGGTGTTACACACAAATAATGAATCATGGAACACTACATCAAAAACTAATGATGTACTGTATGGTGGCTAACCTAACATAATAAAATTTAAAAAAAGAGCATATAAGTAATTCTCAGGAGTCGACATTAAAAAAAACAAATTAAATAAAATAAATGACAAATAGAGCAATTTCCCTGGAAATGATGTACTAATGACAAATGCGCACACGAAAACATGTTCAACATCACTGGCCATTAGGGAAGTGCAGATTAAGCCCACCGTGAGATATCATTATACACCTATTAGATTAGCTCAAAAGGAAACAGTGACAATACCAAATGCTGGCAAGGATTCAGAGACACTCGATCTTGCATGCATTGCTAGTAGGAATGTCAAATCATACAGTCTGAAAAACATTTTGTCAGTTTCTTAAAATATTAAACATACTTTACTATACAATTCAGCAATTTGTACTCTTGAACGTTTATCTCAAACAAATGAAACTAATGTTCCCACAAAAGCCTGTACACAGTTATTCACAGCAGCCTTATTTGTAATAGTCTACAACTGGAAGCAACTAAAATGCCCCTTAATGGTGAAACAAACTGTTTCATAATTTGTTCATATCATGTAGCACTCTACAGAAATAAAAAGGGATAGCTATTAATGCACACAATGACTTGGATGGTTCTCAAGGGCATTGTGCTGGATAAAAAATTTTCATTTTTTCATGCTAGGTGACTTTATTCCCAAGACATTTTAAAATAAAAGTATAGGGATGGAAAACAAAGTAGCAGTTGCCAACAACTGAGGATAGTCTGGGATGGCAGGGAAGACGATATGACTAGAAGGAAGCAGCACAAGGGAGATCTTCGTAGTCATGGGATAGTTCTATATTTTGATTGTAGTGGTGGCTACAAAACCACCCAGGAGATAAGATGACTTAGAAATATAAACACAGACTGTGCCAGGGTGAAATTCCTAGTTTGGATATAGGACTATAATTAGGTAAGATGTAACCATTAGGGGAAGCTGGGTGAAGGATACACAGGACCTCTCTGTAATACCTTACAACTGCCTGTGACTCTATAATTATTACAAAACAAAACGTTTAATTTAAAAAATATTAGTATTGGAAAATGTTGTTAAAATTTTAATGTGCAGTTTGAATTAAAAAGGTGTCAATAGCCTTTGCAGCCCTTTTCCTGAAAGGGTCACATCAAAGGATGGTGAATTTCATTTACTAAAAGACAATAAAGATAGGCAGGGAGGTGTCATCTGCAATATTTGTGAACCTCTAGAATAGCACAGCACTCCCAGAAGTCAAGTCAAAAATAAAATAATACATCTTTATCTCTATAGGTTACACATTTTCTTTATTTTTTTTTAAGATTTATTTATTTATTTGAGAGAGAAAGTGGTGGGGAGAGGGCCGAGGGGGAGGGAGAGAGAGTCTCCAGCAGACTCCCCACTAAGCGAGGAGCCTGATGCCCTGAGATATGACCTGAGCTGAAATCAAGAGTTGGACTCTTCAGCCTACTGAGCAGCCGAGGCGCCCCCTATAGGTTACACATTTTCAATTTAATTTCTATCTGATAAAATGACAGGGTTTCCATAAACTTCGATTCTTAAACCAATGAATAATAGACTCTGGAAAAAACTTAGTATGATAAATTAATACACCTATGCTCAGAAAAATTAATGTGACAGGTCTAGAGGATTGTATACATCTTTCTACCATCCTTGGGTCCCTTAAACTGGGGCAGGGTGGGCTCCTGACCATTACCCACATCACTGGGACTCAGGAGCAGTGGCTTCCACCTGCTTCTGCTCAAAGCCCTATATCCCTGGGAGTATAAACTGGGCCTTATCACTGGCACTTCCATTTGGAAGTTTCAGGATGATTCTATTGACAATCAGGGTTTTCTCTGTTTCCCCACCCCATTCCTCCCACCCGTATTCAATCCCTTGTGTTATTTGTTTAACTCTCGGCCTCCTACCCTGAATTCTAAGCTCCTTTGAAAGTAAGCTTTCTTCCTGATTTACCCTTCCTTTCTAGGCACAGTAGTTATACAACCAATCTCACGTATGTTTGTAAGATAAAACACACTTGAGTAATTACAGGAGAATTAAAGGGGCACAGTTAGGTATAGATAATTCTGTATTTTTTATAATGTGTTAGCACCATTCCAGAATATATAACACTGGTTTCTTCATTTTAACTATATTGCATGAAAAGGAATAAATTTAAAGAAGCCTGAAAATACTAAGCTAGAACGTAGTCTCCGGATATTCATTCAGCATTTCACAAAGTTAACAACAATATTAAGATAACATTCAGTGTTTGTTTAGTCAATAAATAATTACTGAATGTATTCCATATGCATGGCTCTCTGCCGGGTCCCGGGTCCTGAAGAAACAAGGGTATCCAGGAGATGTGCTCTTAGCCTTCACAGAATCAGGTCACAGAATCAGTCCAATGGGAATGGGATTTATTTTTGTAAATTAGTGGGAGCCTAGTCTGCACTTTATGAGGACAGAGCGAATATATTTAGAAGCAACACAGTCTGGGGTCCCAGAATTGTGAAGCACTTTTTAATAGGCATTTTTTTCAAAGCTTCACTGTGGCTTGAGATGTGGCAGGGAAGAGTGAGCCAAAAGACTTGGTTTGGAGCAATCCTGAGTCTCTCTAACTGCAAGCAAGTCTGTTCTGCTCAGAATTGTTCAGCCTCGTTCTCTTTAGTTAATCTGGAAAAATGAACTGTAGCTGACTAGTCAGAAGAAAAACATCTTTCCCTCATGGCGTTTCAGGAATGAGTTTGCAATACAAACCAACAAAGGTAAACTGGTAAATTCTATATTATAGCATTTCTTAAGCTTGTGAACCAAACTGATTTTTCTAAAGAGAATATTGTTATAGCATTGCTATATGGCTTTATCTCCTGTTTTACAGAACAAGAAGAAGCTTCTTATTTTAGTTTAACTGAAAACAAATAAACAACAAACAACAAAACCCCACAACAATAAAAAGCACAGGCCTCCAAACAGGAGTTTTGCAAATTTGAAGGTGGTGTATGTAGTGACCAGCAAGTAGAGTGGTTTGTGGCATGCATGTCTTTAAAAAACAGCACAGGCTGCTGAAGAAATTAATGAATAGAGCAACTCATTGACTTTTCCACAAAATAAAGGTTTTGACAGAGAGAGTGTGAAAAATAAAGGAGTTGGCCCAGACACTAAGTTGCTTGGATTGCAAGGAACACATTTTCCCTAGATAAACATGTTTCATTTTTTTAGTAGAATTGATTTTTAGGGCAGTTTTAGATTCACAGTAAAATTGAGCAGACAGTGTAGAGATTTCCCATTACCCCTTGCCATCACACACACACAGCCTCTTCCATTATCAATATCCCCCATCTGAGTGGTACATTTATTTCAATTGATAAACCTACATTCACACATCATTATCACCCAAAGTCCAGAGTTGATATTAGAATTTATTCTTGGTGTTGTGCTTTCTGTGGGTGTAGACAAATATATAATGACACATCTCCATCATTACAGTATCATACGGAGTAATTGCATTGCCCTAAAAATTCTCTTAGCTCCACCTTTTCATCTCTTGTTCCCCATGGGCCCCTGGCAACTACTGAGCTTTTTACTGTGTCGTAGTTTTGCTTCTTCCAGAATATCCCATAGTTGGAATCATACAGTAGGTAGCCATGTCAGTTTGGCTTCTTTTAATTAATAACATGCATCTCAGTTTCCTTTTTCTAAGTCTTTTCTTGGCAGATAGCTCATTGCTTTTTATTTCTCAATAATATTCCATTGTCTGGACCATTTCATCTTTAATTCATAAGGTGGTTCACCTTTGACGTTTCTTATAGTTTAAACTAGAGTTCATTCAGATAAATTCCCTCTGAATTCCTTTGCAAAATCAGCTCTTGAGATAAGTAAGATTTTTTGACATTAAAAATCTTTGGCATCAGAATTGTTGCCCAGCACCTATTAGCTGCATTTAGGAGATAGTCTACATGGGTCCAGACATATTAAGCACTAAGGTAGCTTTATAACTTCAGGTTAATACCCTTCCGAAGTATTAGTGTCTCTTATCTCCTCATCAACCCACTGAAATATCTGAATAGGGACTCCTACAGCTCACCAATCAATTAATTGTCATTTCATGGAGCTGGAAAATAGTGTCACCAAGAGGCAAAGCGAAGGTAAGAGATTTGAATGTTTTCTTAATGCAATTTATTTAAATAGACATTTCACCAAAGAAGATGTAGGAAGGCCACTTTAAAGATGCTTAACTTCATTAGTCATTAAGGAAATGCACATTTAAATCACAAAGAGATACCACTTAGACCCATTAAATGGCTATGATCAAAAACACTGAAAATACTCTGTATTGGCAAGGAAGTGGAGAAACTGGACCACTATATACATTGCTGGTAGGAATGTAAAATGGTACAGTAACTATGGAAACAGTTTGGTATTTTCTTTAAAAAGTTAAACATACACCTACCAGATGACCCAGTAATTCCACTCCAGGGCATCTACCCCCAACAAGTGAATATCTGTGTCCACACAAAGACTTGTGTGCAAATGTTTAGAGTAGCATTA
This sequence comes from Eumetopias jubatus, assembly GCF_037043125.1. Lineage (NCBI taxonomy): Eukaryota > Metazoa > Chordata > Mammalia > Carnivora > Otariidae > Eumetopias > Eumetopias jubatus. The sequence continues at coordinate 37,522,229 of NW_028274813.1, read as the reverse complement.
TTCATAATAACCAAAAAAAAAAAAAATGGAAGAATCCAAATGTCCATAAACTGGTGAATGGATAAACAAAGTGGTATATAACTGTGCATTGAAATACAACCCAGCAGTAAAAATGAACTACTGATACATGCAACAACGTGGATTAACCTCAAAAACATTTGTCAGTGAAAGAAGTTAGACACAAAAGCCTACATATTGTATGATTCTATTTAAATAAAATTTCTAATAAAGGCAAATCTATAGAAACAGCAGATCAGTGTTGCTTAGGGCTTGGGTTAGTTCTGAGAATTGACTGTAAATGGGCATGAGAAACATTTTCAGGATTCTGGAAATGTTTTATATCTGGATCATAGTGATGAATGTGAAACTATATAAATTTACTAAAAGTCATTGAATTGTATACTTATAATGAGTGAATTTTATGCTATTTAAACTGCATTTCAAAAGGTTATTTGTAAAAGGCAATAAAGGTTCTTCAATAAAAGCTTCTCCAATAGATCTGCACCTGAAAGCAATGTTCCAATAGCAGGCAGAACTTATTTGTAAACAAATTGTAAATCACTAGCAAAATTGCTGGAGTCAAGAAATTTTCTAGGAATCACTCATTCACAAAATTTTCACACATTTTTTGCCAACATTTATTCTCTCCCCTATAATTTAAGCTATAATATACTGAGTACTAACAAAATAGGCTAATTTGTAATTTGAGAGATACTTAAAAGAGTCTTTTGACTGGTGAAAAAACTCTTCTTTCAAAATGAAGTTAGGAATTTATCATTTTTTTAATTTACAAATTTCACCTGAAAGAAACCACTATGAATATATGAAAACCTACATATCAAGTGAAAGATGAAAGTATTCTGTGAGGATTATACTAAGCTGAAAGTTATACCACTGGACTGAGAATTGCCATTTCATCATGGTAGAATATGATTCTGCTCTGTTCAGACAGATGGGTGTAGAGATTATATACAGAATGAAAGGGTTAAAAACTTTGGATCAGCCACACCCTAGCCTCCAGCCCTTTTGTGGTGCTTAGAACTATTTTTAGGAATGTTCTCAAGGGCTGCTTTCCAAACATCCAACTTCTGACCCTATTACAGGTCAAACTATTCATAGTATGGTTTTTATAATTTGAAAAGCACACATCATATGGTCTAAACCAGTGTTTCTTAGTAAAAGGGTTATGATCACCAAATACCATGTGAATATTATGTGTGTGTCAGGGGCAGGGGTTCCCCACACATCCAACAACTCTCCAACATCAGCTGGGTATCCTACAATTCAACTCATTTCCAACACTGTCTACCTAGAGACTGCATTAGATTCCGCAACTTCAGGGCTGTCTCACAAGACTGCTCTCCACTCTAAGTGCCAACTGACTGGCTGTAAATCAGAAGTTCCCATGACCTCCTCCTTGGATTTAATTAATTTGCTAGAGTGGCCCACAGAACTCAAAGAAACATTTACTTTCTAGATGACTCTTTATTTATTTTTTAAAGGATATAACTTAGAAACAGTCAGATGGAATAGATGCATAGGGCAGGGGAGTAGAATTTCCATTCCCTCTACACACTTGTCACTCTCCCCAAGTTGGCTAACACAGAAGCTCTCCAAACCCAGTCCTTTTGAGTTTTTATGGAAGCTTTATTACCTACGCATGATTGATTAAGTCATTGGCCATTGTGATAGAACTCAATCTCCAGCCCCTCTCCTCTCCCTAGAGGTTGGGGGTGAGACTAAACACATGGTTGATTCCACTGGTAAACAGCCCCCATCCTTAGGTGTGTTCCAAAAGTCACCTCATTAACATAATAAAAGACATCCATTGCTCTCATCACTTAAAAAATTTCAAGAGTTTTAGAACCTGTGTGCCAGAAATGGATACAAAAGCCAAATACATTTTTTTAATTTTTTATTGTTATGTTAATCACCATATATTACATAATTTGTTTTGGTGTAGTGTTCCATGATTCATTGTTTGTTCATAACACCCAGTGCTCCATGCAGAACGTGCCCTCTTTAATACCCATCACCAGGCTAACCCATCCCCCCTCCCTCCTCCCCTCCAGAAACCTCAGTTTGTTTCTCAGAGTCCATCATCTCTCCTGGTTCGTCTCCCCCTCTGACTTACTCCCCTTCATTCTTCCTCTCCTGCTATCTTCTTCCTTTTCTTTTTTCTTAAAATATGTTGCGTTATTTGTTTCAGAAGTACAGATCTGTGATTCAACAGTCTTACACAATTCACAGTGCTCACCATAGCACATATCTTCCCCAATGTCCATCACCCAGCCACCCCATCCCTCCCACCCCCGACCACTCCAGCAACCCTCAGTTTGTTCCTGAGATTAAGAATTCCTCATATCAGTGAGGTCATATGATACATGTCTTTCTCTGATTGACTTATTTCACTCAGCATAACACCCTTCAGTTCTATCCATGTCGTTGCAAATGGCAAGATCTCATTCCTTTTGATGGCTGCATAATATTCCATTGTGTATATATACCACATCTTCTTTATCCATTTATTATAAATCACAATATCACACTCAACCTCAACACTATGGATATATTGGGTTGGATAATTCCTTATTATGGGGGTTATCCTATGTAATAGAGGATGTTTAGCAGCATTTTTGGTCTCTACCTAGTAAGTACCCAGAGTGATTCTACCCCAGTTGGACAGCCAAAAATGTCCCCAGAAATTGACAAAATTCCCCTGGGAGTAAAGTTGCCCTTAGTGGAGAACCAATGGTCTAAATGATCAGTCCAGGGAGCCTGGGTGGCTCAGTCATTAAGTGGCTACCTTCGGCTCAGGTCATGCTCCCAGGGTCCTGGGATAGAGCCTCACATTGGGCTCCATGCTCAGCGGGGAGTCTGCTTCTCCCTCTCCCACTCCCCATGCTTGTGTTCCTACTCTCCCTGTGTCTCTCTCTGTCAAATAAATAAAATCTTTAAAAAAAAATGATCAGTCCAAACTCTAGAATAGTCGAAGGATTGCATAAGAACTTTGAAAAAGTATAATTTCTCTCACCATTGAATTGTCCAGATGAGTCTGATTGGTTGATACCTAGAAAATGCAAAGTGAGTGAGTTGGAAAGTGAAAACATTTGCAAGAAGAAAAGTATCATTACTATCATTACTCCAGTTTTCTTGCATCAACAAACTCCAACATCTAGAACAGTGAATGAGAGAAATGAGTTTGTTCTAAGCATTCCAACTGGATAAAAAGGGACTGATTTTTACTACATGGCTGACCCCCATCTATGCTAAACAATTTGCCTTTATTACAAAATATTAGCTACATTATGTTAAAAGAAAAAATCCAAAATTTATACCAAATCAAATTTTATCACCACATTTGACTACAAAGCCCCACAGATTGTCATTTAATTAAACCATCAAAGTGAGAAGAGACATACAGTCTTAGTTGACAGACATTACAATTTTCTCCAATAAAGTGAATTAATATTTTGTTCTAGCTGCATCCCATTCACCTTGTTGGCAAGGGAGGGATCCCCCATTCTAAATAGTACAAGACGGTTAAATGCACAACACCAAACACTGAACAAATGAAATAGAGAGCAATCTACTAGTCACCTATACTCACAGCCTGGAGGGGAAGGGCGTTGCATACTGTGCAGGTCTACACTGAAGTTACATTCAGGAACAGAACAAACAGGGGCTGAAGGCTTCATAGTAGCAAGAAGATAAGGCTCTCACATGAGGATATGATTGGCTTGTTTGGAAAAAACTCATGGGCTGTCAGGGAAGTAAAATCCTGTTAGGTTAAAGACTGGGTGGAATGCAGCTGTTCTGGCTGATGGAGAACTAGCCAGGTGGGGGTAAGATTTTCCTGCTAGGGATGGGGTGGGGTGGGGGAGTGTTATACATGTGGCAAGAGCAGAGGAACTCATGATTACATCTCTGGGGCCCTGTGAGACACAAAGATATCAAGGCAGCACTTGGAATTTTAGGCCTTATAATTCACATTCTCAGACAGTTAGAAGTGATTTGTGATGTCTTAGTCATCTTGAATGCAAAGATAACACCAAATGGTAGGCATATCTTTCCCACATGAGTTAGCTGTGTTAAAGCTTTTTAAAACAAAAGTAACTCTGAAAAGAATAGATCTGAACGACTCTAAGCATTCTTTCAAGACCTCAAAGCAAGTGTACTGGGCATGGCACATACCTCTAAACACCACAAGGAGCTAGAAAGGAAGAAGAAAACACAGCCCTCTCCTTCGAGTGGCTCATGTCTGCATCACCAGTGTCCTGCACTGATCTCGGTGCTCCTGTGGGGCTTTTCCACATAGATCACTGTGCAAAGGAGAAACTAAGGTGATGCCATGAATTGCAATATTTCATATTTGTGAATAGACAGACCATACATGAAGGTGAATCTTAGTGTTTCTACTGCTTAAGGACCAGCACAAAACCAAACCCTGAAATTCTGTGATGAGATGATAACTTTATGTGAAGACCTTGAACCACTAAAGAGTCCTCCCCCAAATAATTTTAATGTTTTATTTCTACAAATGCTGATATGAAAACCAGGTATCTAATGCATGTCTGAGAGTCACTTTGCGGCAAACCAAACATGATTTGGAGTCAGAAATCTGGATTTGAAAACTTTCTCTGAAATCATAGCTATGTGAGCTTAGAAAAGGCTTTTAGTTACCCAGAGCCTGTGGCCTTGTCTCTCTGTGGGGCTATTGGGAGCAAGAACTCTATATGACAAATAGATAATTCTACTTACCTATTTATCTATCCATCCATCCATCCATCCATCCATCTAACCATTCGTCCATATACAACATACAAAATAGTAAGAAGAGAACTTGGTTCTATATCAAAATCAATTCAAGTATAACAATAACAACAGCAGCAAAAACATAACAGTTAGAGTTCTATAAAAAGTACAGACATCCTGTCAGGGTTTAGAAGAGAGGCTTGATGGGGATGATAAAGTTGTTAGTATTGAACTTTGGTCTTGTGTTATGTTTAGCATGAACACTTTAAATTGTCAACTCCAGCACTATTTTCTCACTTGTATCTAAATCAGTTGGGTGAAAGTCTTAAACTAACTCAACATCTAGGAAACTCTTTATTGCTTAAATACTAACTTTGAGAATTTATCTTGTAGCTCTAAATCATAAATCAGGAAGAACTCTGAAACAGTACTTAATTCCTAATCTGTGTGACAGAAATCTCCCAAGATATTGATAAGTAACTCTGAAAGTGAAAAATTCAAATTGTACAAATAGTACTGCTTTCTAAAGAATTTCAGATTAATGAAGCTAGGTCTGTATTTATGATGTGGCCTACATGTTAATGAATTCTTTATAAATATTTTATTTCTAGAAGTGGGGTGAGGCACAGGACTGGGTGTATGTAGTATTTGTGCTTGCATTTATGATTGATAGGGAAATAAAAACACTTCAGCTGCTATCCACACCTGAACACACTATAATCATGTCCAATTTTCTCTATATGTAAGTGAGAAAAATTTGGAACCTCACTAGAAGCTGGGCGCCAATGTATGTTATTAGTATTTATGACCCCTTCTCAATAAGTTCTGGAATCTCTTCTTGGACTCCTGGGAAAATCAATGGCAAATACAAAGAACCTCAAGTTTTGTATAACCCATTATGTTTTTCAAAGAATTTTCACTTCTCTCTCTTGATCTGGTCCCAACCTACTTTAGGCTACACAGAGAATAAAGTCCCCACTAGCAGAAGGAAGGATGAGGAGAGAGGCTCCTGGCAATTCCACCAGCATGGAAGTATCTTATTTGCTGCTTATGTGCTGAAAGGCAAAACCCCTCCCTGACCTTCCTCCTCTAAAACTACCTTTCAGAGGACTCGATAGTCATTGCCGGATGACTTGTTTTAGTCTTCCCTTTTTTCCTTAGGGAGGCTGTGAACCACAAAGCCACCAGCTTCAGGTCACCTGCAGAATGCTTCTTCTCCTCCCTCTGCTTCGAGCCCACCGGAAAACTACACGGAACAGAAGACAAGGCTATGTGTGCGGCAGTAGAAGAACCAGGACTCTGAAAAATCTGTTCCCTTCTCTCCTTGCCTGAGTTGTTAAGATCTGGGGGGAGGGTGTTAAGAGTGGAGGCCATGGAAATTTAAAGAAGGCCTGAGAGAGCTGAAATTCTTCCCTCTGTAAACCTGGATATTGTTCCTGGAATTCCTGCCAGTCAGTAAACTAAATAGCTCGAATATCACTAATATGAAGAATTTCAACAGAATCTTGTTGGTTTTAGAACAGGATATTCACAGTTTTGGAAGACAACCCTAAGGTCCACACTTTGGGTGCAGCTGAATTTTTCACTGTGGTCACCATATCATACAATGAAGCAATATCTGTTAAGAGGTTGAATGACTCCAGATGAGAAGATGTTAGCACTTCACCCACCACTGACCAGATTGGACATTGTTATTTATAAACCATGATTATAGACATTTATTTTGCCTTTTCACAGGAATAGACCCAGTAGATTTTAAGAACCTAGAGGACTGTCCTCCCCAAACACGTGTACACACACACAAAGACTTAAACTTGGACACTAGAAGACAGTAGAATCAGATGAGATTGGAAAGCAGTGTTTGATGCACCCACATGGGCTCACAGGAAAGAAGAGACCCAGAAGTTGCAGTTCCTGTTCTTCACATAGTGATCTGGGGTGGTCAGCCTCCCGCCAATCTTTTTTCAGTCTTCTCAACCTCTGACCCAGTTGTGCAGCTTTAGCCAGAGACAACAAACTGATGATGTATTTAGTTCTTATTCTAAAACTCTTAGGTGTACAAGCTATCATGATTGTAAACACTGAATAACAACCTTCATATCACATGAAGTGTACACCTTTTGTGAGATACCATTTTTAGGTTAAAAAAACTGAAATAAAGGACACATATCTTTATGTAAATAGCATAGTTGGACGTACAACTGTCCTTTCAGCAACACTCAGAGATGAGTCTAGCAACATCTTCAGTAGCATTAGCTGAAATGCCTCTGTGTGTGTGTGTGTGTGTGTGTTGCACTGTGGAAATCCCTGATAGCAATATGATAGAAGGGAAGAAACATTGGACCTAGAATCAAGACAACTGAATCTGAGTCCCAGCTCCTCTACCAACTGTACATAGAATTTTGGAAAACCAATTACCCTCTCCAGTGCTTGGTTTCTTTGTTTCTCAAGGTAGGTATGCTGCTTATTCATTTCCAAGGTCCCTTCCAGCTGTAACATGTATGCCAGTTCTGGGTTGTTCACACAGGGCACATTGTTATTTAATCCAGTTAAAGCACATTGTGCTAATTTGCTTAGATTAAACAAAATGGATCTGACCTGATAGAGGCAAACTGGGTGTTTTCAGTGATCTTCCAGAAAGCAAAACATTCCCTGCTGGTTGGAAGTAGAGGCGCTGACACAAGACTGAGGACTGGGGGCTCAAGCATATTCCATTCTGCATCACCCTCTGGAGAAAATAGCCCATGGGACCGAAATTTCTGTCTCATCCTCCTCTTAATGGTATTTGGCCCTTGAGTACTTACTCATCCAAATCTATAATGTGTTTTTTATTTATGATCTTTTATTATTATTATTATTATTAACATATAATGTATTATTTGTTTCAGGAGTACAGGTCTGTGATTCATCAGTTTTACACAATACTAATGTTTTGAAAGTTGGTATCTTTCCCAATAGATGTATTATCACAGAATTTACAAGGAGAGATTGTAAGTGATTGCTAAATGTGTGTGTGTGCATGCACATGTACACACACGCGTGTATGTGTTTATGTAAGGAAAAAAGGGGGGAAGGGCAGAGTGGAAAAAGTGTTAATTACCGATAATTTGTGTACTGATCCATTTAATTAAGTGTGATCATCATATCCTTGACTTCTTTATAAACAAGAGCTGACTCTAGAATACCTTCTATAAATATACTTTCATACACACATAACAAAGACAAAGCTTTATTTAGTTGTCCTCTAATCAAAATGCTATATTGAACAGAGAAACAATAGATATGAGTAACTCTTCAGTGATGTCCAAAAAATGTATCCCTTAAACTTGTGTTTCTTTAATTAGAAAAAATATGCAGGCCTCATGTAACAGCCTTCCTATATTACATATCCAGCTTTTGACTTTTAATGCTTCAGGGCTAGTGGCAAACTATTTATGGATTTTTCCAAAGAATGGAAATATTCTATTTTTTCATGTATATTCTACCTTTATGCTTCTAAATTGCACAGACTGGGATAAACCCATAATATTAGGAAAATAATTACATTTTTGATAGATCGCTAGAATTAAGAAACATTAAAAGAAATCCCATTTTAAAATAAAATTTGCCCCAAACTTCTTTCTAGGTTTTATCACTATCTTTAATGGAACAGAGAAATCTTATAATTCAAACAAATATACTGCAGGGGTTTAAAATTTTAACTTCCAATATGACACTAATTTTATTGCGTATACCAATACAGTGCAATTTATTAGAGGAAAGATATTATAGAAGTTTAAAATAACATTATCAAAGCTAATATATCAAAAGAATATTTTCTCTGAACCAACTGCTTCATATTTTTGTAGTGGAGAGCTTCTCATTTATTAAATGAAATTCAAAACAATAATTTTCAACAAAGACTCAATTCAAACAAGTTCCATAAAATGCACATTTTATTCTGTATCATGAAAAAATATTCACATTTAAATAAAGTGTGAAAAAAAACAAAATAATCCTCCCTGATGAAATATAGTTTATTGTGCTGAAACCCAGAATTCTTTTGGGTTAGAAACTTCCACCTGCCAATTCACTTTTTAAAAAGACTATTTCTTGAAAACAAATTTTAAATGAAGTGATAATCACCACAAACTTCCCAAAACCAATCAAATTTTGATCACACGTATTCCAGAATTGACCCTAAAGTCAAAGTTAAAATATTTTCACACATTCTCTCAGCAATCAGGTGATAGGTTAACAGTACATATAAAATTTCTATATTACACATTGCAGTACCTTTGTTTAAGTAGAAAGAAATGATCTGCTAAGCATGAATCAAATTTTTAAAAAAGCAAACAAGTACTGCTTAGCATAATGATGTTAAAAGTTTTTGCATTGTTTCCATGGCCAATACATGAATCAGTTGTTGAAAACTGGAGTAAATTAACCCTAACCCTTAGGGAGGCATTTTTAATACCCCAGACCACAACCAATATGGTCTCAGTGGCAAAGACATTTCTGAATTTGCAAAAATGAATTCCCATATTAACAGTAGTGTTATAGTGAGGAATTTGCATTATAATTTACAAAAATTTGCAACTGGAGTAAACAAAGTCATTAGAACATAGAATAAAGGAAATCTATAGCTTTCAATATATTATAAATATGCACATTCTGATTTGTGTTGTGTGAATATCAAGCAATTCTAGGAGTCACTGCTTTTTCAATAAATTACAGTGAATATTTCAGGGTAGAAATGGTGCTAGATCAGTTTCCAATTTCAATGTGGTGACAGTCATATTGTTCCTAATATGAAATGTATGTTCTGCCTTGCTTTAACTGTGAATGGGTTCTAGGGTGGAAGATGACTACTCAGTGGGAGCTGCCCATGCTGCCAACCAAAACAAAATGTAAGTGAATACTGTGTTTATAACCTCTGAAAAATCTCAAGAATCACAACATGAAAACCTTCCCATGGAGATCACAAAACAATCCTTGCCACTATTTTTCTAAATAAGGAATATATTAAATAATCTTGATTTTAAATGAAAGTGCATTTGGTTTTTGTATAAACTGACAATGCATGTTTTTGACAAAATATACCAATATTAAAGACACGGGCCTATCAAACTTTCTTTGACATGGAATTCAAAATAAATCTATATTGTGATTTTGCATAGCTTCCTAGCTATTCTTTCTGTTTATTCAATCTTGGCCTCATCAGGAATATTTCCTGTCATACTTCGATTGAAAAAAGTTGCGGAGCCAGTGAGAAATCCATGACACCAAGAGCTCTGCAATCAACAATAATCTTTGTTGTTTTAGTCACAAAGTCCAGTTTCCCTAACTCAATGGAGAAGAAGGGCATTCACCTTATTGTTTTTGAAGATGATTTAACAGAGAAGGAGGATAAAATATTTGACAATGAAGTACTTAAATTAGTTACTATGAATACTCGATCTGGCATATTCAGACACAGTGTGGATATTTTGGCCTTGACTGGTCTGGTCATTCAACAATCAGTGATTCTGCATAAAGGAAAGGTCAGACCCTCTTGGCTTTACCCCATAATGTAGAGCTCAGCCAACCAAGTGCTTACAACTGAGCTTCTAGGTCAGAACCAGAGGTTCTAAACTTGGTTGGTGGGAGGAACATTCACATACATATTTATTTTTTAAAACCCCAACATTTGATCAGCTTTCAAACTGCTTCCTAATGTTTCATTAAAATCCTAACAGTGGTTATGACAATGTGTTATTTCAAAATATAAATAAAAACTATTTAAAAACATCACATTCAGAAACCGATGATGAGGAAGCAACTGCTAGCCCTACTCTTCTATTTCTTTTCCTTGGTTGTTCTCTGACCAAGTATACCTTCATTCAGATATAGTACAAGCCATGACCTCATTTAAATAATAATGCAGTGATAATATAATAGTCAAGGATGAAAGTGAGCTAACTATAAAAAGCTTTGGATAGTATCACTGTGGTCCTCTACCATTGTTATGAAAAAGTGAAATGGTCTTTTCCATGGTTACCTCTGGCTGTGTTATCATCAAAATGAAAAAGATGGTTTGAGCTAAGTATCCCAGAGTGTGATGCTGTAATAACCTTGTTTCTTCTCCTTATTGCAACACATTACCTTTAAAAAAAAATCTCAGAGGGTAAGACAAATAAATCACATTCATAAAATTAACATTTTTTTCATTAGAGAAAATTATTTAAACTTTCTAAAGGAAACATACACACAACAGGCCTATTAAATTTGGAAATAATACAAATTGCCATTCTAAACAGAAATGGTTCATTTGGATAATGCATTTAATAGTCATTTGGCCAAGAAGGCAACATCAGTGTAATCAATAAAAAGATCTGCATAATCCACTTAAAACTCAGTGCATCAAAAAATAAATTTTAAAAAATAAAATCTTTCCAGAGTCTCATCCAAATCTCAATATTAAAAATTGAGAGAAATTATAGAAAAAAATCCTGAATGTCTCTTTATTAACATATAATGTATTATTTGTTTCAGGAGTACAGGTCTGTGATTCATCAGTCTTACACAACTGAATGTCTCTTGCTTTCCTTGACTATCATGCATTACCTCCTTAGGTTAAAATTCAATTGGAAAAGAAAGTGTTAATATCAGTGACCACAACTTGCCTCTTACTTATTGCTGCATTTGGCAATTTACCTTTACAGATGCCTTTTGATTATTAGGAGAAGTGAAGGAAAATTCCAGTATTGGGGTGGAGCAGCTTGTGCTTATAACAATTATGACTTCAATCTCTATCATTTACTCTAACTTACCATGAAAAATCAAATATTTACAGTTACACTACAGAGTGAAATTTTTAAAAGTTATTTTAATTTCAGGAGCCTTTAAAAGTACATGTCTTGAAAGACTTGGAATTTGTGGTTGGACTAAATGGTCCTTGCAATGTCAGTATTCTATAAAAATCTCTCTAAAGTCTGTCTGCCTCTGTTAGAACTTCACCTTTACCGCTCAAGAGCTATGCTATCCTGACAAGTTCCTTTATCTGTTACTTCATAGGGTTGTTGCAAAAATTAAATTTGATAATCTGAATAAAGTGTTTAGCACAGCATAAACAGAGAATGAGCACTTAATAAATACAAATCAAATTAACTTATTTAACTTCTAAGCCTGAAGGTCAAGAAGCAGATAGATTTCTTTCAGTCTTCTCTCATCCTTTGCCTTCATAATGTTCCTGATTCCCAGTCCAAATCTCAATGGTCTTGACCATCATAAAGCATGCAAACACACTGGTCTCATCATGAAACTCAAAAGATAGGATATCTCAAGTTAGAAGACAGACCAATACTCTTACAACATCTGGCACAGTAGGTATTAAAAAATTCTAGCTCGTATGTCCCTTTCCTACATAACATGACTCAGAATTTTAATTAGAAGGTAGGACCAACTACAAATTTTAGTACTGTCTAAACAAGTATGTCAGCATAAATGTTGACCTGTTTTCTCTTTACTGAAAAAAAAATCTCTCACTCTCAAACTTCACCATACAGTTTAGTAAATTTAAATACTCAACAAAGAATGAAAATGTTAACCGCCTTTCTCTATGTAGAAGATGATTTGTTTGGTTATGTGTGTTTTTGCATACCCCCAAGTGTTTTGAGAGGTAGAGAAGGACAGGAAAGACATGGTAGTAGAACTCCATTGTGTTTTCCTGGCCTCTGGACTTGGGTAAGAGATATTTTCTGCCAACTAATGGATAGTTGAGAACCATTTTACATAAAATGCTTTGAAGATTAAACATATTAGTAATAATTCACATGGACACTGTTTAACAACTTGATTTGTTTGATATAATCAGGCATCATAATTCTATTATTTTGTTAATAAAGAATGTTCTTTTTTTAGTGCTTCTCATCTTCACATCCTTTATGGCCCCAAACTGATTTTCACTATAACTTTTGGAAATATTACCACATACAAGAATTAAAATTAAATTAGGAGAATTCTAACTTAAATTCCATTATCATGAAAACAAAATAAAGATCAAATTTATAGTTATATAAATGTTTATCTTCATTGTTTCCAATGTGGAAAAAGACTAATTTATTTTTAAGTCTCTCTTTTTTTTAAGTTGTTTTGGGAGAAAAAGTATCAAGGATGGAAAATAAAACCAGTAAAATACAGAGTAAGCATTTTATCCTAATATAAGAAACGTCTATTGCTTTGTAAATGTTAAACATACAGAATAACTCACATTTCCAGGAAGAGAATTACTAACAAAGTCATTATTTGTAGCATTTAAATCTCTAGTTCTGGAAAATATTCTAAATGAGAAAAGTTAGGTAAAATCCAGGAGATAAAAAACTTGTAAATTTGTAAAAAATTAATAGACACTTTTGTGGAAGAAAAAAAAGGTGAGTGGCAAATGCCAAAATGAAGTAGTGCAAATATTAATATTAAGCTTGTGAGTGATGATTCTGTGAAAATAAAGTTTAGGGAAAATAATTTTATCAAAGATCTAAATTTCACAGGAAAGAGGCATGGAAAACCCGAATATGTGTCTCTTTTAATGAGACCATTCTGTAGCTTCATTGTTAAAACTGCATTTTTCATAATTCATCTATGGCTACTAGAAACATCTCACATAAGCACTCTTCTACTTAAGGATGAGAAAAACCAATACTAAAGAAAAATGTATGTACAATAGATATGTTTGAATTTATTACTTGCTAAAGTCCTAGGATTGCATTAGGTCTTATAATTCACATTATTTATTATTTAGGAGTCTTTGACACTTGGAAATGCATCCATGTTTGTCCTTTTGTTTTGTCTGGTGATGTGCCACTGAGAAAAATAAGCTATAACTATAGAAACGTGGATGTTATGGTTTTGTTTCTGTTCAAATAACCCTATTTTTGTTGTCCCTCCACACTTTTTTTTTTTTTTTACGACTAATGGCAGATCCAGACTTAGTCAATCCTTCTCATGGAAAAGGCTGCACATACTTATACAGAGCAGTCAATAAAAGTCATGTTTATAAAGCAATGTACACCAGTAAAGCTAAGACAATAGAAAAAAATCTTATATAAGCTCACCAGACTCAACCTGATGCACCCATAAGCATTACCAATGACATGCTTAGATCTAAATTGTGACCACCATCATGCTCCTCTTTGTAGATTTGTCCCAAAGATGGAAATGGAAATTCTGTCTTGGACTCTTGTGAGCTCATGTAGCCTGGCACTACTAACCTATTTAAAACCTGACTCTTGTTTTTGTTCTGTGTAGCCCCACACACATCACCTCTTGGTTTATTTTCCTGGACCAAGATAAGAACATTTCCCATAATGTCAATTTGATCTATATCAGCCCTCTAAAAAAATTATATATGTCATTCCATACTTGTAAGAGTTTTTGTTATCTGAGTGGTAACAACATGTAGGCTGTAAGTACAAAGTTTACACTGAGAGCAAGTTGATTGAAAATATTTATTTACATATGTGTGAAATACATATGTAATGCAACTGTGATTTGGAATGCCATGGGCCTATCACAGTGGATACAAATATAAATGTTATCAACTATTTAGCAAATAAATCAAAAGTGTTAGAATGGATAGTAAAAAGTCATGGTCAGTGATGGATGATCCCCTTAAATCTCCCTTAATATTCCTTAAATATATCAGGCATTTATAACTAATCCTTCTTTAACTTGAGAAATTGTGTCTGTTTCAAAATGATGCCTAATTCCTAATTTGTAATAATAGTTTTAAAATTCTGATACAACAGAAAGATTAGTAAGAGATCGAAATGTCTCTTATAGTGTATAAGATTTTCCCCCTTGTTTCTAGGTGCTCTTATTTTCTTTATACAAAGGATCACCACATATGTACTGACTGCAGGTTTGAGCGTATTCTTTAGGATACAAGACTGTCTTTGCAGACTGAACAAATGTTAACAAAATGAATCTCATTTTCAAAAAATAAAATGTTTACATGTTATCAAGGGCTTCCTAGAGTTATCAATATTACTAATCACATATTAAAACTTTTTAAATTAGAATACTCTAATTTAGGACACAATAACATCAGTGGTTTTTTAAGGTAATTCAAATGGTTTTCCTTTTTTACCTTTTTATTCTAGTTCAAGATATACATTGAAAAATTGGTTGGTTATTGGAAAAGATTCTTTCACAATTAAGAATTTTGTTATAAGAACATCTGCCCATGTGGAGCCATGTATCTTAAGTCATGATTATTTTTATACAAGAGTTTGAAAGATGAACTGCTCTGTATCATGAATACTCAACAATTTTTTTTTTACTTTTTCTCACAAGATTGAGAATTTCTGCTGAGCAGTATGATTAAATAGAATAAGCAAAAATCATAATATTTACATTTTTTTCTCTTCTTTCTCTCTTCTCTCCAAAGACCTTCACTCTTTCCATGTTTATTTAATTAGTAGTTCTAAATTCCCAGACAACTGTCTTTTGCTCACATGCAAATGACTAATAATTTTTTAGCCATCAATGCCTTTCCCCACCAATCTCTGACCAGAGAAATCTCTAAACCCTAGGAAAATATTTAAAGAGTATATCTCAGCTGATCTTCTATGAAAGAAAGAAAAAATTAATAATTTATCTTCATGTGATTTTCATTTGAGAGGAAGATGATTTCCCACTGACCTAATATCATCTTGATATAAGAATGGAGCAGTTATCTTCATTTTATTATTTATTGGTGCGGAATTGAAGCCCAGACACACCAAAGAACAGTTAATTTGCCCAAAGTTACACTGTAATTGTGGCAAAGCTAGATTCAGAATCCAAGACAGAGCTCAGATACTAATCCTAGGATGTTTTCCAAAAAAATTGTTCTTTCTTCTCTCCCTTTCCATCAAGACCACAAGAGAAATATTCTTATATGTAACAAAATATTAAAACACAACAGTCACATAATTACAAAATATTCATATTTTAAAGTTTTCCATGTATGATATGTACATTCTAGATAAATTTTCTCATTACCTACATAAAATTTTGGAAAAGAGACATAAAATAGCTTAAAAGATAAAAATTATACAAGATAGTAGAATTCATTAAGAATATGACACATAATTTCACCAGTACCAGCCACTGCACACTTTAAAAACAGTCACTGCTCTGAAGATTAATTTTTTTAGGTTTTCTAAAAGAATTTAGTAATTTAAAATAGAACAGCAAATGGGCCAGATCTTAGGAGAACAAAATCTCCTTAAATTTAAAGGAAGCTGTGATTTGCATTTGGGTTCCAATAGAATTAATTTTCAAAATGGCATTTTTGTTAGTGGTCATAATTAATATTCTTGTTAACATGCTGGGAACTCCAGGAGTATATGCTTGTTCTTAAAAGCAGTTTAAAACCCCAAATTTTCTAATTCTCTTGCTCTGATCTACATGCATTTTTTTAACTGGGTACTTAGGACAATTTTACTTCTGTACTTAATGTGAGATGAAACTGGTGTCATAATAAAAATTTTCCATTTTAACAATGATGTATATGTCTCTATTCAATATCTATGCCCAAACCATTCTAAGTACTATTTATGTCATTGTGGGACACTAGTAGCTTTGGTATTGTCATCTGCCATTTGTGTGCCTGTGTTCTCTTTATCATAAGCTTTTCCATCTACTAGATCATATTCAGTGCAATAAGATCCTAATACAGACTGGCAAAACTTGTCGTTATGATGCACAGCTCACATTTCCATTTTTGTTTGACTTTTGCTATTACATTACAACCACCTGTCCAGGGTACAGCATCTGATCTTCTATATTATCATAGAAAAATATTGAAGGTATGTAAGTTGCTTTGGAAAATGTTTGGATTGTAAATACATATCTATTTACTCCTACTAGTACATTGTTCAGAAATATAATAATAAAAATTTTATTCTGGATGCACCGAAAGCATCTATACAGTGTAAGAATAAAACATGCAGTCGTCTGGTCCCCCCAAAAGAGAATCTACTGTCCATGTGCTGGCTGAGGCGACACAGAACAGGACTCTATCATTATTGCACGTATTAAAGCAAGTGTTCATCCTTCATTCAAATCTGAGTAAGTTCAACTGGTAAGAATTGCAGAATCTGGGAACCTAAAAGACTATATACAATGTTTGCTGAACACATGCAATTCTGCTGAAAAAGCAGAGTGCATTCAGCACCTCGTCGTGTCATGCACATAGGAACACAGGTGACTGGAAAAGAATACTGTGATAACTGCACCATAAACAAGCAATTGATACTTTTTCCCCCTTGGTGACAACCTGGAGGAGTTCAAAACCATGTTTCTTGCCCATGTATATGAACAATAATATTGTAGGTCAGTTGAGTTAATGGCAGAACACAGCGAATATTTGCACCACTAATAAGCAAAGGCGTGGATTGCAACATCAAATTGCCCTGCTGTTTTAGTCATTCTGATATAGCTTTACACCAATGGTTATTTTTTTTGAAGCATGTGGCTTAAGTTAGACTGACCATTTCTGTATGCAGATTGTCTTTACTATTCATTCACCTTTAAAATCTTACCCAAGCTTGTCTCATACATGGTTAAATAGAAAAATACCCTGAAATTCAATAAATGTCAGAGGTCAAGAAAAAAGTACCATCCTCACCATGAAAGCAACTTAAATCTCCATTTCAAGGCTGATTCCTTATACTGTGAGTACCTCATTTTCTTGTGCCTGTGGTAGGTAGATGTTGTAACATAGCATGGAGACATGCTCCCCTGGAAACTTCCATGCTGAGTAATGGAAGTTGTGCGCACAAAGAAGGGGAAATGGAACCCATGGCACGTAACATCTGTTCTGAGACTCCTGGATTAAAGAGGCACATTTTGTGGGCATGTGAAGAAGTTCTAATAGAAATTCTAAAATATCAGTTGTTTTTATAAATTACTTTGTTCTGCACTTCTCCAGTCTGATTGCGATAACTTGTCTTTCAGTTCTGGTGGTTTTGTTTGGGGATGCTGGGAGATAGTTAGAAAAGCTCATAAAAATGGCGACAATAGGTCAAAATAGCTCCTTTGATTTTGCTATCATCTTGTGTATGTTGTTAACATATATGTACAGATGCTCCGATAAGGTACAAATTACTGGAATATATTTTCAACTTGATGCAAACAATAACTTCCCTGTTTCCACAGTTAAATGTCATGCATGCACCAGTTTAAAAGTATGCCTCTTTGATCAACTTCACAAAATATACTTTGGTCAAAAGAAATAAATTTTTCTGGGTTCTTACAAATGAACATGTATTTTATTCTCAATACATACCATTTAAGGGACTAGCTATACACAACTCTTTGTGACTTTTTTTTTTAGTTGATAATAGGCACTTTCTAAGAGGAGGATTTATGACTCAAAGACTCGGAAATTCAGTCTCTAGTACCCCCCTTTCAAAAATGGATCTGCCTGAGCCACAGTAGTCTATTGTATCAACTCAGCAGAAGTCCTGCAGTAGAACTGTGTGCAAAAAAAAGCTTTAGAAAATTGTAACCAGGATAAAATTATAGAAAAGCAGTTATCTGAACTGAGCAACTTAACATCAACTTCTTAGATTTTTTTCTAACCATGTTTCATGTGTTATCCCTATAAACATTGTTAGGAAACACGTGTGAACAATTCTGTACCTGTGTTTCGCCCTAAGTTACAGATATGCTACAAAAGTCTGTTTACATTCTTTTTTATTTAGATCATTATAGTTAAAATTTTGATATGATTACTTAAATGTGTTTTGTTTGTTTCTTTGCCAAGAGCCTTTCAACCTCACCTTTGAACAAGTTTTAGAAACACAAATTGAGAACATTCATCACATTTGGAAAACCAGCATCACTAACGTGAATTGCTAAAAGGCCCTTTTACCCTGTGGTGCAGTTTTTCTATAATAATATATACTATATTAATAGTTTCATATTTATGGGGTTGATAAAATCAGCTTATAAGATGGCAGCTATTCTCCAAGACAGAGGGAGTAGGGATTTCCTTACATAAGAGTTAATGATTACTATCTACGTACAGTGTTAAAAAAGGAGAGGTATAGTTGAGCGAAAATGCAATTCATGCACAAAACTCATAGCAATACGTTCTCAATATCCCACACTGCTATCTGATTTAGGCAACAAAACAGTCATTCCGATGGAGCAAACAGTGCCTATTGGGGAAAATAACCTAACACTAAGTTACAGAAAAATATCCTATGAAAAGAGATTATAAAATGGTACCAACAGTCTAAAAGGTTGAACTCTCCCTTGGCATTAATCTATAATTTTAACTTAACAGAACAGTGAGAAAATGACAGTTCAATATACTCAGCCTGAGATCAAATTTGTCATGGCAACATTGGCAGGTTGGACCCTGATTCTTCAAATATTACATTGCCTTGGTTAACAAAAATCATACTTTTTTGTATTAGAATAGAGATTATAAATAAATGTAAAGTGTGCATGCAGTCAACTGCATAATATACAAGCACTACCTATGTTTTAAATAATCATCTTCTTTGGCAGGCCAGAATCCAGCTGGACATGCAATATTTACATATCAAAATCCATATTGTGTTCATCATATGGAAAGCAAGTGAAAATATATATATATGTATATACTGTATATACACACATATGTATATAGATGTATATACTGTTTTTAATATATTAACAAATATATATGTGTATATATATATATATATATATATATATATTAAAAGTGGATTTCATCTTTGTCAGATTCAGGTGACTCTGGCCTTGAAACACTAAAAATATCCTGACATGGTATTTGGGGAGGTACTTGGAGAGGCATTTGGGATTTGGGAGAAGAGGTCTGGGGCACGCTTTTTTCGGAGAGTATTTTTAAAATTTCTGCCACCTGCTTTTCCAGGGCAGTCATTCTGCAGCTTAGCAGCTGAATGTCCTCTTTGAGTTCATGCTTGACTTCCTGCAGTGTGGTTTGTAAGGCCTGCTCTGGGATGGGATAAAAGGGGTGCTTGGCATCAGCCTGAATCGGGCTGTGCTCCAGCGGACTTCGGGCCTCTCCGGCCTTATCCAGACGAAGGTCACTTTTTGTAATCCCACTGTCACAAGAATCCGTTTTCCGTAATGGGTTTTTAGTAACGCTGTTCTCGGAATCGCTGCCCTTGGGGTCCTCTGACAATAGCCCCATCGACTCGGCTTTCGTGACGTTATTCCAGTCTTCCTTTTTCTCCTCATGCACCCCTGTGTTATTCTTGAGTCGCAGCCATCCCCTCCCATTTCCGTTCTTCATCCTGATCGGGCTGTTGACTTTGAGACATTTGGGGTCAGCACCGCCATTGGGCTTGAGTTCCATGGCATCGCGGTTGTTTTGCTTGAGGGACTCGCTGGTTTTCACGTAGGCCAGAGACGTCTGGATGGGCGTGATCTGTGACACGGTGACCACACTGGTGCCCGTGATGGAGGCTCCATTCTGTAAGGAGCGGCTCTCTACCTGGAGCTGGTTCCTCTCGGGGTCACTCTGGGTGGACCCCTGATTCCGCAGCTCCTTCTGCTGCTTGAACTTCTGGAAGAGCTTTCGAACGGGGTGGTCCACAGGGATGCTGAGGGTGACCTCGTTCTTCTGCCTGAGGCGCTCCTCTTCCTCTTTCTTCACGTCACTGATTTTTCGGAAAATGATCTGTGGAGGGGGAGAGACATTCAGAACATGATTATAAACATAGATGGACTTACAATTGTGTGACAGGGTGCTGGATATACTTTGTTTTACTGAGGAAACCCTCGCAGGGTAAGATCACTTAGGAAGGGGAAAAAACACCCCAATGCCATTTAACAGATGCAATATACTGAAAACTCACCATAGGAGCACTGACTTAGCTCATGTTGTCCCACTCGCTTGCATAGGGAAGGGGGAATGTAATGGAAAGACAACTGAAGAGAGGTACTTGCTTTCTAGTTTATGTTCTCGTTTAATAGGAAATATGTAAACATATATGTTAGTATATTATATGTGTGTATGCATATTATGTGTAAGGAAATACAGTAAATTTCCTTGGAATACATCATTATTTTTGTATGTTTTCCTTTTATATACGAATATATTCAATACCATTTTTAATAACATCCTCTCCTTAGGGGTCAAATTATGAGTTCCAGGCTGTAAAAGTTACCAAAACGTTAGGCGGTTTACTAACATAGCCCCTGTGTTGGGTGGGGGAGGGATTACATTTATTTAGGTGGCTGCAGAGGCCAGAACTAGGATCTGTAAGTAAAAGTTCCCAAGAGGCAAATACCAGCTAAATATATACTTCATTTCAAACTGCTATCTATTCATTGAATAAACAGGCTTGAAAACTGACAAACTTCACACCACTAACATATCCAAACAGAAGTAAGAATGTTGTCCATGTAATACTATCACAGGGTGGGAGATTGGACTCTTCAAATTTCAGTATTCTTTAAAATTGTTTTTTTACTGTTAGTATTCGTTTTTCTCTTATCATTATTCCAACCTACATACGGGCTCTTCTTACCTTTTGAAATATCATAAACAATTTCAGTGTAAAGTAAGTGTTTCTCCCATTCGGACTTTAACTTGTTGCCTCAGAACTAAGTATTGTTAATAGTTTTCTGTGCATATTTCCAGAAGTTTTTTTATTAAGTTCTTTAATTCCAGTATTGTTAACATACAATGTTCTGTTAGTTTCAAGCGTACAACACAGTGATTCAACACTTCTGTACATCACCCGGCGCCCATCATGACAAGTGCACTCCTTAATCCCTGTCACCTGTTTCACCCATCCCCCACCCATCTCTCCTCTGGCAAACATCAGTTTGTTCTCTATAGTTAAGAGGCTGTTTCCTGGTTTCTCTCTCTTTTTTTCCCTTTGCTCATTTGTTTTATTTCTTAAATTCCACATGTGAGTGAAATCGTATGGTATTTGTCTTTCTCCGACCAACTTATTTCACTTAGCATTATACTCTCTAGCTCCATCCATGTTGTTGCAAATGGCAGGATATTCTTTGTTATGGCTGAATAGTATTTCATTGTATATGTATACCACACTGTCTTTATCCATTCATCTATCAGTGGACACTGGGGTTGCTTCCATAATTTAGCTATTGAAAATAATACTGCATGCAATAAAGAGGGATGCATGTATCCTTTGAATTAGTTTTTTTTTAATTTTGGGGTAAATTTTGACTATAGAATTAAATACACAATGCATGTGCTGTTAAATAGGTAACCACAAGTAAGTACGCATAAACTTCATGTATAATGTCTTTTGAAAATATTACCGGGAAGAACTTGTAACTCCATCAGGAGAAGTAAAAGTGTTCACCATGTAAGAAATCACCACTCATATTACCAGAGTTAGACGTGAATTTAATGAGTGTGAGATTTTTTGCTCAGTCTCCTTCTGAAGAACAAAATAACTGCAGGTGAGGGCTATAAGGAAAATTCAGAAGGGAGTTATATTAGATACAGTGCTCTCAGAATCAGACAATTTTATGAGGCTGGCAAAATTACTTACCTCATCACCCTCTCTCATTAACTTACTGGTTAGATTGGAGATATATGTGAAGTCCACAGCATATAAAAGACACTCAAAGTATATGTTGGTTCTCTCCATTGAAGTCTCATAAAATACTTTCTATTTGAAACCAATTCCATCATCTCTTGAAGATTCAGCAGCTTCCAGGGTAACATACAAACATCGATTTATACTAGAAACCAATACTAGTGATGGTCACTTAACAGAAAAGTCTGGGAGATAGCAATTCTCTAAGAGCACACTTTCTAAATTGAGATTGATGCACCAAATACAGCTTATCAAGTGGTAATGATTTGTATTTTAAAATATTCTCTAAATTCAATAACCGTCTATGAAGACCAGCATATTTTTCCCTCTCTAGTGGCACATGAAATTGGATCTTTTTCTTTAAGATTTTATTTATTTATTTGACAGAGAGAGAGAAAGCAAGCACAAGCAGGGGGAGCAGCTGTGGGAGAGGGAGAAGCAGGCTCCCCACTAAGCAGGGAGCCCGATGCGGGGTTTGATCCCAAGATCCTGGGATCATGACTTGAGCTGAAGGCAGATGTTCAACTGACTGAGCCGCCCATGCACCCCAAAATTGGTCTTTTTAAATGATGTAATACTAATTCAAAAGTCTGACATCAAAGCTCCAACAGTTTAATTAGAAGTTTTTCAAAGGGTTAACATGTTTCTCATGCTTCCTAAGTAAACAAAGCTTATGCTGAGCCTTCAAGATATTAACACTCTTTGGGATGAGACAGATCCAAACATGGAAACACAGATACCATGTTCCTATTCCATCCCTTTTCATTGAAAAGGTACTCAATCTGGTTTTAAGAGTTGACATGAGGGGACAAATGCCTGGCCACATCCTCCTTCCCACTCAACTCTGACCTTTTTGTTTGTTTTTTTAAAGGTAGCCCCTTAGCCTTGGATAGATATAACCTTGGTGCAATGTAGTAACTGAGAGGCGCCTTTACATTTACAGTAAAAGGATCTATTTCAAACTCTCAACAAAGGAAGGTGGGTGATTGGCATGTAAGAATGTTAGATAAAATGCAAGACATCCATGCAATATTTAGGACATACTTATATGGAAAAATCAGACATTATTTATCTGAATGGGGCATAGTTATATTTTAAAACATATTCGTTGTTTACCTGAAATTTAAATTTAACTGCATGTCCTGTATTTTTGTTTGCTAAATTTGGCAACACTACTGGTATATAATAGACAAAAATATTACTATCTCTGTAGTGTCCATGTGTACTGCTGTGTGAAGCTCACAGTTTTCAGAAATTATAATAACATATTTGGTGTCCCTGGAACTGAGAATTTGTTGGTATCTTAGGCTAGAGTTTTATGTTTTAAAATTTCAGTAAAATGGCTAATGATTGTTTACAGTTATTGTGTGCTTAGCAAGTTTAGAATGTTTAATGATTTTTTTTTAAGATTTTATTTATTTGTTTGAGAGAGAAAGAATGAGAGATAGAGAGCACGAGAGGGAAGAGGGTCAGAAGGAGAAGCAGACTCCCTGCTGAGGCAGGGAGCCCGATGCAGGACTCGATCCCGGGACTCCAGGATCACGACCTGAGCCGAAGGCAGTCGCTTAACCAACTGAGCCACCCAGGCGCCCAGAATGTTTAATGATTTAAGCCCATGTAAAACATCAATGAAATAAGCCTTTTGCAGTTTCCCTGACCACCATCTGGCCCCTCCCCACAAACCAAGAGCAAACAAAGGTGTCTGGACTGCTATTTAAGCTGAGAACAGAAACTCCAAATGCCAAAATGCCTAGTACAAAGGGAGTCCTGTCACAGAACCAGGCAGCCAGTCTGCATCAGGGGAAAAATGAGATAGAACTTGGGTTGGCATATTTGGTCACCATGAAGATATAAAAGGAATTGAGAAAGAGAAAGAAGAGAGATTTGGGATATCAAAATCCTAAGTGCTACACGTTGTTCCTTTCCCTCCATCTCTGCACTCCAGAGGGATAGGAGGTGAGGTGGTACTAGATGTAGCCCCTGGAGATTGAGAGGTACTTATGCACATTCAGACAGGCCCTGACTTCTCATCTGGAGTTTGCAGAGCAGCAGGACCCATGCATTTACTCTCTAGAGCCAACAAAGCATGCTAGAAAGAGCATACATCCTCTTTAGAGGGGAAAGGTTCGCCTCTTTGTGTCTACCCACACTTCTTGTGTGCCTGGAGGGGCATGGCTAGGATCCCCATGGGTCCAGGAACTACAGAAGGTAGACAACTGTGATTTCAGCCCCATAGAAGCCAGATGAGGCCAAGGTACTCCATGGGGTGGGAGGAGTTGCTGCATTCTGTGGGACACCTGCTGACAGGGCTCAGACCATTAAATGTGCCACGCAGAAAAGAGTGCCCGGTAGCTGGTGCAGCCAGCTCAAAGGCCAACACTCTGAGGAGTTGCCACAAGCCCTCCAGGTCTCACAGACAAGCCCTGGGTGTGAAGTGGACCCCCTTCCCTTAGTGGCAGGCCCACAGGCAATCATGAGCCCAGTGAAAGTAGAAGCAGGTGCAGACGGAAAGCTGGGAAGAGAGAGTCATGAGGAAATTTCTTACCCAAGCTACAGAATTTGACCTGGAGCCCAACTGAAAACAATAATCCTTGGATTTGATCAACTACTTACCATAACCAGGCTATAGAATGGAAATTATGACTTACTGAAAAATAGATATTAGAAGGTTGCATATAGCAAAGGGTCACTTCCACACATGTATTATCTCATTTAACTATCATCACTACTCTTTGATATAGGTCCTATTATTCTCATGTTACAGAAGAGCAAACTGAGGCATGGAGAGTTGATTTGGTGGTTTGCTGCAGGTCACCCAAGGAGTAAGTGGCCAGGATAAATCCAAGAAGTCAGATTGTAAGCAGTCCTCACCATTACACTCTACTGCAGCTCTGTAAGGTAATTTTGACACTTCCTCCTGGGCCCCCCAAAGATGTGGATAGTTGAGTGGGTAAAGTAGGGAGTGATAACAGCAGTTTCACACCCAACAGATAACCCTTCACAGAACATTTGCCATGGAGAACCATCCCTGAAGGCAGTGACTTGAAGAAAGGACCGCAGCTCTGTGCTTGCTAGGGAGGGTATTAGGAGAGACAGCTTCTAAGCTCTCCTCATTCTCAAAGGCAAGTCCAATAAATAGGCTGGCTTCACTCTATTTCCCTTTAAAATACATGCTGCCATTTTGTAGCTTCCTGTTCTCTTCAAGGCACCTGTTGTGTTTTCTTCTAACTTGCTTCTACTTAAATATATTACCTTTACCAAAAGCAGGGGGCAGGGCAGGTCAAAAGGTGTAATTTTCCCCAGACTCTAATACCATTCTTGATCCCACTGCTACCTAGATTCATTTATTTATGGGGGCAGAGATTTTGTCTCTTTTGTTACGTGTTGTATCTCTTACAACAGTGTTACATTGAAAGTCCTCAATAAGTAATGTCATTCATTAATTCAATAATACATTCTCATACATTCAGCAAAGTATGTTTGTGATAGGTCTACGAATAGAAAATACTACCAACAGGAAGATTTTCTACTTTTTAGAAATTGTTTTTCACTCAGTAAACAATGAATCAGTGCTATCTATATTATTGTAATTGATCATTAATGTCTACTCTTATTTCCTCATTTGGAGGCAAACACTACATCATCTACCTCCTGGCATCCTTAGCACCTAGCCCACTGCTGGGCCCAAGTAGATAGTTAACAAATGCTGGCTGAATATAATCACATTCAAAACTTTGACCTACAAATCAATCATTAAAATACTTGAATGAGAACCTATCTCCGATTTCCATTGTAAGGATGCAATAACATCCATTAAGAACTTATTTTCCAGTTGGTGACAATGCCACACTTTCTTAATGCAAGGTAATAGGCACAGAAATTAAAAACAAAGAAATGAAAAATGAAGAGATGATTTTATCACGTTTAAAAGGTTTAAAGACTAATTATCTACTGAGGTACCACCACCAGTTGAATCATGTCTTATATGTAAAGTATGATAGCTTTTTGTTCTGTCTTGAGTTATAAAAAATGCATTATAGACCAAGAAAATAAAACAGCAGGGGTGCCTAATGGAAGTAACTCACTACATTAAATGTAATAGGCCCTCTCTATAAGTTCTCATTGTTTTAAAGATAACTTTATGACCCCAGACTCCAAATTTAAATAACAATGTATCTTTATTACTAAGGAGACTAAATTTTATCATAAAAATAGCATGGTAATTATTCTACAATACCGTTACAAGCATGAGCATTCTCAAATATGTTCTGCTGAATCCTTCCTTTTAAGAAGTGCTTTTTACCTTTAACTTTTTAATTATGTATATAATAAAATGGTTCAACTTAATAACAGAATGGAAAGATGGATAAATTTTATTTAGGTAAGCCCTTTAAAAAGATGTTTTTATTTAGATTGTAAAAACTAGCCTTTGGCAATTGAAAGATCTGCAAACAATAAGCATTTTTGTAATTCAGCTGATTCCTGTATGGGCAATGTGTCATACAGAAAAGAAAACATTTCCTGCTAAATAAACACATAAGTTATATAGATTAATTTTAACCAATTATTACATAGAAATCTCTGACAATAAAATAATAAAATCTTGAAAAAATTAGTTGTATTTCTATATTTTTCTCTAGAAAAAAAATTTTTAATTCCCCTAAAGAAATCATTTTAGAAAATGTGAAAGGATCTGAGTGTTCATAGAACACATGAATTAAACAATGTAAAAGAAGACATGTATATCCATGATTCTCAACATGGTATTAAATCAGCTTTTAAAAATCTAGTATTTGGGTTTTTTTCTCAGTATTAATAATCTAAAACTCTTGCACTTGATGTACTCTGTGTCTTATCTTTTGCCCAATGGCAAATCAAATTGCAGATGCCACACCACAAAAATTAAGGACAAAATCAAAAAAAGAAAAATCATGAATCAGGCTATGACTCCAGCCACACATTTATTGGTAGAATGCACAATAGCCTGTACTGTTTCTATCAGCAAAGAGGTTTATTTCATTTAATCTTTTCTTCTCCGTGCTTCATTATGTTCTGTGGAGCCCATGCTGGAAGGTTTAATTTATTTAAATGATAAAAGCTTCTTAAACTTAACAGGGAACATGGCCAACTGAGCTTTCCATTTTGAAAGTAGGACATTTGATCATAAAAGTGATATCAAAATTGAATAATTTGAATGTGTACTGAACTTTGAAATCCAATAAAGGCAAGGAAAAAAAGGGCTAGAATCATTTGTTTAATGACATGGATTTAGTGTTATATAATTTGAAGGAAGATAGAGGAGTTTCCCCTCAAATGGCCCATCACTTTCCAGATCTCTGAATCTAGGGAATTGACTAGGAATTTATAGCCGTAAGTGATCAGGCAGAAGCTCTGGTTCATCTGACTCTTATGGGATCTAGTCGGTTTTGTTCTTTAGTTCTTTTTACTGTTTCTATAAACTTAGTCACGAATTCTACCTCTAGTTCTTTCAATCCATTCCAAGCTAAAACTAAGACAACAAAGAAGTATTTATTAAACACCATCATGTACATAACAGAGGCTATAAGCTCATCTTAATGAAGGCCACAGTGATAGGGCTGGGGCAGATGGTCATTCAGTAAATATAGATGTGTGAAGGAAGGGTAACAATGACACATCACACTCTATTTTGAAATATGGCTGCCTTGCTTTACTTCAGCCACTCATAAGTCCGTAAGCTCTTCAAGGACAAGGAATGTGTTACAGATCCACTTCAGCCTCTTAGGTCCTAAATAAATCTTGAGGAATTAACTAATTAACTGATAAGTGTAAAAAGAAGGGAGAAGGAGGTGAGTTGAGAAAAAAAAGGAAAGAAGGGAGGGAGGAGCATGGGAGAAAAGGAGTATCTTTTGATTTTGTTAATGTGTCAGGTAATGCCTGGTATGGATAAGTGTGGTTAGTAAGATGCAAATGCAAAACATCTTAGAATTACTAATTCTATTCCTGAATTTACTAATGAAACCTTCTAGGCCCCATTTTTCCTTACCATATAAAAGGGTGTTATATGCAACTAATGAATCATTGAACACTACATCAAAAACTAATGATAATCACCTTCCCTTCACGTGCTGGGGAACTCCTACTTAGCCTTTAATACTCAGCTCAGCTGTGCTCTCCCTCATGAGGCATGACCCAAAACAACATAAAAATTCGGAGCCTCTAACATTATCCTTAATGGTAAAATACTGAAAGCTCTCTCCCTAAAATGGGGAAAGAGGTAAGTATGCACCATCTTGCCACTTCTATTCAACATTGCAGTTGAAGGTTCCAGCCAGGAAAATTGTTAGGAAAATGAAATAAAAGACATCCAGAATGAAAAAGAATTAAAACATGGAGATAAAAAATGGATATACCATTCAGAGATGACATGGTCATGTATATAGAAATTCCCGAGAAATACACACACACACACACACACACACACACACACACACGCGCGCACACACAGCTATTATAGCTAATGAAGGAGTTCAGAAGGATGCATGGCACAAAATCAATATAAAATTAGTTGTATTTCAGGTGCCTGGGTGGCTCAGTCGGTTAAGCATCTGCCTTCAGTTCAGGTCATGATCCCAGCATCCTGGGATAGAGCCCCGCATCGGGCTGCTTGCTCAGCAGGGAACCTGCTTCTCCCTCTGCCTGCTGCTCCCCTGCTTGTGCTCTCTCTCTCTCTCTGACAAATAAATAGATAAAATCTTAAAAAATTTAGTTGTATTTCTATATACTAGCTAGGAACCATTGATAATGAAACTAAGAAAATTTCATTGACAATAGCATCAAAGAGAATAAAATACTTAGGAAAAATTTAACAAAAGCGCAGGACTTATATGCAAAAGTTAAAAAGCATTATTGAAGTAAAGACTTAAATAAACAGAAAGACATTTCATGTGTATGGGTTGGAAGACCTAATATTGTTAACATGACAATATTCCTGAAATTGACCTGCAGATTCAATTCAATTTCTATCAAAATTCTAATAGCCAATGTTTCAGAAATCGACAAGCTGACCCTAAAATGTGGATGGAAATGCAAGGGACCCAGAATAGCCAAAACAATACCAAAAAAATAAGAATGTAATTGGAGGACTCATACTTCCCAGTTTTAAAACTCATTACGAAGCTACCATAATCAGGACAGTGAGGTATGCCATAAGAACAGACTTATATATCAATGCACCAGAAGTAAGTGTCCAAAACTAAACCCATGCATCTGTGCTCAACTGTTTTTTGACAAGGATATCAAGGCATTCAATGAGGAAAGATTTATCTTTTCCACAAATGGTGCTGGATCAACTGCACATTCACAAGCATAAAATGAATATGGATACCAGCCTCACACCATATACAAACTAATTCAAAATGAATCAAAGACCTAAATGTAAGAACTAAAGCTATAAAATTCTTAGGAGACAAAGGCATAAATTTGGGTGGCCTTGAATTAGGGAAGGAGTTTCTTAGACACCTAAATCTTAAGCCACCAAAAACAATTAAATAAACAAACTGGACTTCATCAAAATTCAAAACTCTTTTGCCTCAAAGGACACTATCAAGAAAGTAAAATAACAACCCACAAAAGGGGAGAAATATTTGCAAATCATATATTTGATACAGGTCTAATATCTAGACTATAGAAAGAACTATTATGACTCAACAATTAAGAGACAAAAGAAAAACAAAAAATAATCAAAGGATTTGAATGGACATTTCTTCAAAGAATATATACAAATGGCTAATAGGCACATGAAAAGATATTCAACATCATTAGTCATTAGGGAAATGCAAAATCAAATGAGATATACTTCACATCCTCTAGGATGGCTATAATCAAAAAATAATGTGTTATCAATAACAGAAAATAACAAGCGCTGGGAGGAGGTAGAGAAACTGGATGCCCCTATACATTGCTGGAAGGAATAAATAATGGTACAGCCTCTGTGGCAAACAGCTTGGCAGTTTCTCAAAAAGCTAAACATAGAGTAACAATATGACCCAGCAATCCCAATCCTCGGTAGATATCCAAGAAAAAAGAAAACACAGAGTCACACAAACACTGGTGTACCAGTGTTCATAGCAGCATTATCCATGATAGCCAAAAAGTAGAAACAACCCAAATATCTAGTCCTGGTGAATCAACAAACAAAATGTGGTCTATATGGATACAAAGGAATATTCCTGAGCCAGAAAAAGGAACAGAGTACTGATACATGCTACAGAATGGACGAACCTTGAAAACATAGTAAGTGAAAGAAGCCTGACACAAAAAGTCACATAGGTTTGATTTCACTTACATGAAATGTCCAGAAGAGGCAAATTTAGTCAGAGGATATTATCTATGGCCAGGGGGGAAAGGGGGATATGGGGAATAACTACTAATGGGTATGGAGTTTCTTTCTGGGGCTATGAGAAGGTCCTGAAATTAGATAGTGGGTGATGGTTGCACAACTTTGTGAACAGACTGAAAAGTACTAAATTGTACACTTTATGGTGAATTGTATGGTGTGTGAATTATGTCACAATTAAAAGGATGCAGGGCTCCTTGTTCAAAATTATTAAGAATTTCCAGATAACAACAGCAGAGCATTAAACCAAGAACAGGGCCCTTCTAAGTGCAAAGCTCTGTATGGCTCAGGTTGAGCATCTGGGAAGCTCGCTCCGCTAGGAGGCTTTCACTTGCTGCCCCAGGAAGAACTTGGTCCATCCTACTCTACAACCTAACAGCACTTGCTTTGTCACACTTATTGATGGTGGCACGCAGCAGCAAACAAGATCTTCATTCACATTATGTCAAACACCCACTATGTTCCAGGCTGTGTTTTGGAGTTAGGTATACGTCAGTGAACAAAACAAAACTCCTTAAATAGTCTAGAAAATGTCAGGTGGCAATGTGGGCTACAAAGAAAAATAAAGAGCTGTTGGGTCTCTTTGAGGAAGGGAATATGTGAGCCGAGGTAGTGATGAAATGAAGCAGCAGACCATGCAGATAGCCATGGGGAGAGGTGGACCCCTGAAGTGAAGGAGTACTTTGCAGGGCCAAGGAGCAGAAAGGAGGACAAAGCGGGGGCAGCACTTGCTAATGCGGGAGGCCAGGGCCTTGGATCTGAGGGCAGTCATGGGAGAGGACGCACATGATCTCACTTCCACTTTGAAATGATCGCTCAGGCCGCTGTGGGGAAAATAAACCGGGAAGTGGGGAGGAGAGAAGGATGGTACCAATTAGAAGGCTCTTGGACTCATCCAGGTGAGACGTCAGGATGACTTAGAATCAGGAGGTAGAAATGGAGGTAGTGAGGTGGTCAGATTCTGGATTTATCTTGCCAGTAAAACTGATAGTTTTGCAGATAAGCGGATGAACAATTTGAGAGAAAAAGAGAAATTCTTTTAAAAGCCTCTCTTTAGTCTAAACCCAAGGATAAATGATAATGCCATTTTCGGAGATGGGGAAGCCTGGAAAGGAGTGGCCCATAAACTAGAAGGGCAAGTTATCCACCTGCCCCACCTCACCCCAGACACACACACACACACACACAAATATGCTTGCACACATACACACGTGCACAATAGACGAGGGCAGAGCAAGAACAGGCTGACTGACTAAACACTCCCATTAAAAGGGGGCAGGGAAAATGGCTCAAAGACTCCCCAGTCATTGGTCCACAGCAGCGATGGAGTGTGCCAGGCAGGCCCTGGAAGGCCCGTCTGCCCCAGCAGTGCAGTAAATTCCTTTACTAGTTTCTCAGCCTGCTGTACGGGACAAGCTATGTGAGATAAGCTTCTCTGTGGCTCCCAATTCCATCTTCTTGGAGGTGGTTCTTTGTCCCTATTCTATAGTCAGACCTGAGGTAGGGATTGGAGAGTTTGTCCTATATCAGGATTGAAGAACTTCCTTAGCTATTTCCTTTCTGAAAATTTGGGGGCCTAAGGTGTAGTTTCAGGCTCACATAGTAAATGTACTCATTATACTCATATGTACTCATTTGTATCTGGTTTCTTTCACTCACTGTTATTTTGCCGGAGTCACTCATGTTGTCTGTAGTTGGGGTTCATTAACATTCTTGTAGAATTTCTTACTGTGTTCGGGAACCTGGATCGCCCAACGGAAGAACCAAGGCTAACCCATCCCCCCTCCCCCTTCCCCTCTGAAACCCTCAGTTTGTTTCCCAGAGTCCATAGTCTCTCCTGGTTCATGTCCCCCTCTGATTTACCCCCTTCACTTTTCCCTTCCTTCTCCTAATGCCCTCCATGCTATTCTTTATGTTCCACAAATAAGTGAAACCATATGATCATTGACTTTCTCTGCTTGACTTACTGCACTTAGCAAAACCCCCTCCAGTCCCATCCATGTCATGCAAATGGTGGGTATTCATCCTTGCATATATTTTTCCAAGGTTTTAAGTTAAAACACCTACCAAACGTTTTTACTGAACTACTAATTACTAAGCTACATACAAAGCTTTGGTAAGAGTATAAGCTCGAGTGCCTTATTCACTGGGTTCAAATTGTGGTCCCATCTATATCCATTAGCTGTGTGATTCTAGACAAGTTACTGAACCCCTTTGTGCCTCATTTACTTCATTTGTAAAAGGGGATAGTAATAGTGCTTTCCTTATATGGTCGTTGTTGGGAATAAATACACTGCTGTGCCTAAAGAACTCTGAAGAATGCTGAGCCTATCATATGGATTTTCTTGATCAATGTTAGCTATTAATATCTTATCACATCAGATAAGAAAGCTGTAGTTCTAGAAGGTGTGGGACAAATAAGATGAATCTTGGGAAGAAGAGGTGACTAACATTAGTCTGTTGCATGAAGCCACAAACATTGCCCAGCGTGCGGATGTGGGAAAACTTCACAGGACTTTCAGCAGGATCTTAAATCATGAGTAGGAATTCACCAAAGAAATAAAGCCTGGAAGGAATCGTGAGCAGAGACACACAGCTGGTAGAAAAGTGCAGACGACTAAGATCGTGGTGCATTTAAAGTACCTTGAATTGTTCTATATTCTTGAGTCAAAGGTCCCTGGGACTAAGAGAGAGAAAGTTAATCTAGAAAGGTAATTTTTAATTTACTTTTAAAATTTCTGTTCTTCCTCAAAAGCCTGAGTTCCATGACAGTAGTCACCATTTCTACTTTTTCCCCAATAAATATCATCTTATTGAATTGAAGTCAAAGAGTCAGTTACAGTGATCTGCACTTTACATGCAAACCAGGTCTCTATTTTTTTTCTTCTCAGACTCTGCAAGAATACTAGTTATTCTAAGCATTTACATTTATAGTTTGAAATGAAAATATACTTTTTGGACTTAATGGGTTGTCTGCAAGGACAAGAAACGTGGATAAAGTATTATTGTCTGATCCTTATTTTACTACAGCCAAAATAAAATAGCTGCTAGAGTACAGTAATTTAATTTCAAGCATTGCCTTAGAATTAGTGATTCCTGTAGAAGCACCCTACCTCCTTTAACTGTTATGGGAAAAACGGTGCAAAAGAGGCAAAATCAATAACTTTACAGCAACAACATCCACCATGGATCAATTAGTGCAATCAGTGGCACAGTAATCAATTTACATGACACATCCCAGCTCCTTATTTTCCTTTTGTTATTCTTCACTATATGGAAACAAATCTCTCCAAATTGTTATTTCTTGTTTAATATTAACAGAATCAAGAAACCTGTTTCCACACCTAATCAAGAACAGCAATATAGGAGTGTTTATTTGTTAAATGAATCTGAGAACATAATAGACTCACAGAAATCTTCATTTTTGTTGGGAGGACATTATGTACAATTAAAATTTGTCTTTACCAGTAGGTAGACTTCATCCCCCACACAAGGACACAAATGTCAAAAGTGGTAGAGTAAAGCTGTAAAGGCACAGTTCCAATTGGGTGATACTGAACTATGTTCCAAACAATCAGTATAGATTTGGGGGGATGGGTGGTAACTATAGCATGTGACACTCTTTTCTGACAATACCATTTTTCCATTGACTTTATTTGTAAAAAATAAAATGTTTAGAACTTTGAAAATATTATTGACCATTTAAAAAAACACTGATCAGGGCACCTGGGTGGCTCAGTCAGTTAAGCATCTGCCTTCGGCTCAGGTCATGATCCCAGGGTCCTGGGATCGAGCCCCGCATCTGGCTCCCTGCTCAGGGGGTAGTCTGCTTCTCCCTCTGCCCCTCTCTCTGCCCCTCCCCCTGCTTGTACTTGTGCTCTCTCTCTCTCTGAAATAAATAAATAAAATCTTTAAAAAAAAAACCACTAATCATATTGATGGGGGAAAAAACAAAAGAAATGAAGCGATAATGTCATTGTAATAATTCAATTTGTTCTCTTCCTTTTGAGACAATATTAATTTGTTAGTTATAAGCTATGTGGATTTAGCAAATAGGTGGTTTCTACATGGACTGTAAGTATATAAATGTGGTACAGTTTTTTACTAAAATTTAAACCTCGACTATTTATCTGCCTTATGTGACACTTCCTTTAACTTTCAGAAAAAATGTGTTGTACTGAGCATAAAAATGCTAATTATAATACTTGTAGGAATTTTATCTAAATTTTATGAAATAATTCTAAGAGTGCCACCATTATTATGGGTTTAAGTTTGTTGCAAATATACTTTTTTTTTAAAAAAAAAAGAGGACCCAAAAGAAGGGGAGCAAAATAAAATGATCTCAGTTGTATAAGATGGATTTTGAGGGGTGAGCATCAGTGGTCTCATTTCCAATGAGTATGACCTGCTACCGAGCTAATCTGATAAAGCCATGATCCTGAATCATCCCTTCAACTGGCCTTCTTGAGTTACACAGTCAGGCTGCTGTGCATCTATAACTGAATGACAAAATCCGTCCATCCGTGCATGATAGCTCAGGATCTCCAACATCACCTGGGCTTTCAGTGGACATTTCTTGTCTTGTCTTCTGGTCAATTCTGCCCGCCCTGCCCCTGTCCCAGTGACAGATTCAGAGAAATATAACTCTCCTCACAATCCACCCACATCCCACCTTCCCACTCTCAGCAGATGATCATGCCTTCTTTATCAGGAAAATTGAGACAAAGTGTTCAGCTCTCTCAATTTCTTGACTTTCCCTTTTGGTCCCTTCATCACCTACAGATTCAAAACAACTGTGCTTCTGCTTCTCCTTCTTTCCAGTCTGAGAAGATGACGTGTTCTTCCTTCTGTTTAAAGCCAATTCTTTCACCTTGACTCTGACACCTGAATCCTTCAGGACTTTTTCCCCTCAATTATCCATATATTCTCCAATAGTTTTAACTTTTTTTCTACTGACTTTTTACCTCAGCTTTTAGCTCATCTCTCCCATACTGGTGCAGTAAGGAAAAAACTTTGCAAAACTCAACCCTTTTCTTTTACTTTGCAGCCACTTTAACTAATATTGTATCTTCTTATTGCTCTACTCAAACTAATTTTGTACTGCACATACCCTATTTACCCCTCTAGACCCACTCCCACCCTTCTCTACCTGCCCTGGATGCTGGCCTATGACTACACCAATGGGCTTACTTGCTGCCTTGCTTCCAGTTGGGTTTGGCCAATGAGCAGCACCAGAAGGAGATATAACAGAGGAAGGAAAGTGAGGAATCAGAGACTTTTTATTCCAGTTCCTTGAGGTGTCGCCATGGGCTGGTTCAATTCTTTGACTTAATTCCAGGTCACAGCTCCTGTCAGGCAGCCTTCTTCATACGGTCTCTCTCTCTCTCTCTCTCTTTCTCTCTCTCTCTCCCCTTCGCCTCCTTACCCTCTTCT
Source organism: Eumetopias jubatus (assembly GCF_037043125.1). Classification (NCBI taxonomy): domain Eukaryota; kingdom Metazoa; phylum Chordata; class Mammalia; order Carnivora; family Otariidae; genus Eumetopias; species Eumetopias jubatus. Next base: position 37,486,100 of record NW_028274813.1, on the reverse strand, counting down.
CTCTCCTTCATCTTATCTTTTTTGGCCAATGGATGGTAACAGTGTGCTATAACTAGCCCATGGGTAGCACTATTCCTTATACGAAGAAACCATAACAGTTGCCCACTTTATATATAAACCTTTTATTTAGGCTCCTTGAATTATCCAGTAAGAGTCTGCCCTTTGTCTCCTGCTGGGTCCCAGGCTGGTACAATTTTCTTGAAAGAATAGTTTATATAGATACTACTTACACACTTCTTATTCAGTCTCCAATCCACACAACTTAGCTTTTGTCCCAACCATCCATATACTAAAATTACCTTCTTTCTCTCTGGCCACTATTATTGATCCCCAACATACACGAATCCTATGGTCATTCTTCAGTCCATATTTTACTGTACACTTTTTCTATATTTTACATTGTTGGCCACTCCATTGTCCAGTAAATCTACTCCCCTAGCATGCATGATAACCGCATTGTTCTCCCTTTATATTTCACTAACGGGTTCTTCTTACGATTAACTCTTCAAATACTGGTGCTTCCCATAGTTCAGTCCTTGGCCCAATGTTCTTTTCATATCATATGCTTTTCCAAAGTGAAGTCCTCTACTCTCAAGACATTAAGCATACCCAACACTGTCCAAATCTAGCTATCTGCATGTTGACACAACTATCCATATATTCAGATGACACTTGGGCTGCCCACTTGGGCTTCCAGAATATCTTCCAATCTCTCAGAGAATTTAAGATAGAATACTGAAATTATCTGCTAGCATCTCTCTCGACTTCATTAAACCTAAAGTGCTCTGAGGCAAGGAAGAAGACTTGGTCATCTTTTAACAATTTCAGAGCACAGTTTCCTGAATCAAAGCAAATATTTAACAGCAATTTTTGTAAATTAAAAAATAATTATTAATAATAACAAGCCTCTTGTTACTCCTTAATCTCAGTGTCATTACTTAGAAAATAAGCATTGCAGTGCTTTGAATATCCATGAAAATATTAGTATTCTGATACATTAAAGGATAGTTTGCCAAGCCATAAACTGATATATTGTATCCTGAGCCATATGCCACTCTACACCATGTGTTCACTTGAAATCAAGGCAAGTGCATATAAGTCCTTGGAGCAGGCCAGGCTGGATTTATATGCCTCAAGACTGGGGAAGATATCTTGCCAACATGTGTTAGAGCTGATATCCAACTCCTATAGCTGAGACCCTATCAGAGGTCTTGCAGGAAACAAAGATTAATGATGTTCAGTTTTGAAAATGGGGAGAAGGATTTTGTAGTACAAGGACTGCGGGATCAAAAAGAAGAGTCGGTATTTTGATACGTGCAAATGACATTACAGATAAAGGGCTGGTATCCAAGATCTATAAAGAACTTCTCAAACTCAACACCCAAAAAACAAATAATCCAGGCAATAAATGGGCAGAAGACATGAACAGACACTTCTCCAAAGAAGACATACAAATGGCTAACAGACACATGAGAAAATGTTCAGTATCACTAACCATCAGGGAAATACAAATCAAAACCACAATGAGACACCACCTCACACCAGTTAGAAGGGCAAAAATTAACAAGACAGGAGACAACAAGTGTTGGTGAGGATGTGGAGAAAGGGGGACCCTCTTATACTTTTGGTGGGAATGCAAGCTGGTGCAGCCACTCTGGAAAATAGTATGGAGGTTCCTCAAGACGTTAAAAATAGAGCTACCCTTTGACCCAGCAATTGCACTACTAGGTATCTACCTCAAGGTAGGCTAAGCAAAATAAGTCAATCAGAGAAAGATAATTATCATATGATCTCACTGATATGTGGAATTTGAGAAACGAGGCAGAGGATCATAGGGGAAGGGAGGGAAAAATGAAACAAGACAAAACCAGAGAGGGAGAAAACCATAAGAGACTCTTAATCTCAGGAAACAAACTGAGGGTTGCTGGAGCGGTGGGGGGTGGGAGGGATGGGGTGGCTGGGTGATGGACATTGGGGAGGGTATGTGCTATGGTGAGCGCTGTGAATTGTGCAAGACTGTTGAATCACAGATCTGTACTTCTGAAACAAATAACGCAACATATTTTAAGAAAAAAGAAAAAGAAGAAGATAACAGGAGAGGAAGAAAAGGGGAGTATGTCAGAGGGGGAGACAAACCTTGAGAGATGATGGACTCTGAAAAACAAACTGAGGGTTCTGGAGGGGAGGGGGGTGGGGGGATGGGTTAGCCTGGTGATGGGTATTGAGGAGGGCACGTTCTGCATGGAGCACTGGTGTTATGAACAAACAATGAATCATGGAACACTGCACCAAAAACTAATGATGTAATATATGGTGATTAACATAACAATAAAAAAATTAAAAATAAAAATAAAAATAAAAAAATACCAATGTAGTAAAAAGAAGGGGCACATGCACCCCTATGTTCATAGCAGCAATATCCACAATAGCCAAACTATGGAAGGAGCTGAAATGCCCTTCAACAGATGAATGGATAAAGAAGATGTTGTTCATATATACACTGGAATATTATGCAGCCATCAGAAAGGATGGATACCCACCATTTGCATCGACATGGATGGAACTGGAGGGGATTATGCTAAGTGAAATCAGTCAAGCAGAGAAAGTCAATTATCATATGGTTTCACTTATTTGTGGAACATAAGGAATAGTGTGGAGGACCACAGGGGAAGGGAGGGAAAACTGAATGGTTAGAAATCAGAGAGGGAGATAAACCATGAGAGACTCTGGACTCTGGGAACCAAACTGAGGGTTACAGAAGGGAGGCCATGGGGGGATGGAGTAACCAGGTGATGGTATTAAGGAGAGCATGTGTGGTGATGAGCACTGGGTGTCATACCCAACTAATGAATCGTTGAACACTACATCAAAAACTGATGATGTACTATATGCTGGCTAATTGAACATATTAATTAAAAAAGGGAAGAGAAATTAAAAAATAAATTAAAAAATAATTAAAAAAACAAAAAGAAGAGTTGGTATAATCAAATCAATGTTGGTGACATAGAGAGGTGACAGGAATGATGCAGCTGCAGCTGTAATCAGGAAGTGATCTGGGTGAGCACAGGAGTGAGAGTGACCCCCAGTTATAGGCAGAGCAGACAGTGGAGAACAGTGAGGCAGGACTAAGGACCACAGGGGTTTACCCTAGAGACCCTTGAACTGAGGAGAAGGATTTGATGCCTGAAGTTTCTCAGTTTCACTGGTACCATTTTCTTCATGAATTACCTAAGGAAACATGGGCTTGTTATCATTCAGACAAGTATTGTTGGTATTGTGATCATCTGACCATGTTATTAATTGTAACAACAAAATAATCATAGCTACTAATAAGCACTTGTAATAGTCACTGTGCTATACTATATATTATAAACACACACACACACACAAATATATCATCAGTAAATACTACTGTTCATTATTTCTACTCATACCACTCTAGTCTAAGCTAGACTAGACAGGTTGAATTGTGTCTATCAAAAAAATTTGCTGAAATACTAAGCCCCAGTACCTCAGAATGTGACTTCCTTTGTAAACAGAGCCTTGACAGAGGTACTCAAGTTACAGTGAGGTCTTTAGGATGGATCCTAATCCAGGATGACTGGTGTCCTCATCCATGAGGGAGATTTAGACAGAGACAGACATGCACAGTGGAAAGATGTGAAGTCGTGCAGGGAGGTGATGGCCACGTGACCAGAGCTCAGCATCTGCAAGCCAGGGAGCACCCGTGACTGCCGGCCAGCCCCAGAAGCTAGAAGAGGTAAGGAAGGATTCTCATCAGAGCTGACAGACATGGGACAGCCCTACTGACACCAGGATTTCAGACTTTGGGCCTCCATAACTGTGCCCTAGCCAAGCAAGGCAGCCCACCAGTGCTCAGGTCGTTGCAATAGCCTCCTCACCGGTCTCTTCTGCACTTCTCCCTCTCTACCCTGCCCCCAACCCCAGGAATCTATTCTCAATATGTAAGATGGAAGCAAGAGCGAAGCTTTTAAAATGCACATCATGTCATATTCCTCTTCTAGTCAAAATCCTTCAATGTCTTCCCATCTTATTCGGAATGGAAACCAAAGTCTTTACAGTGGACTCTTTACCTTTTGACCTTATCTCCCATTATTCTCTCCTTTGCTTACCACAGTCCAGCCCCACTGGCCTCCTTTCTTCCCTCAAACACGCTAAGAGGGATGGGGTGGCTGGGTGATAGACATTGGGGAGGGTATGTGCTATGGTGAGTGCTGTGAATCATGCAAGACTGTTGAATCACAGATCTGTACCTCTGAAACAAATAATGCAATATATGTTAAGAAAAAAAGAAGAAGAAGATAGCAGGAGGGGAAGAATGAAGGGGAGTACATCGGAGGGGAAGACGAACCATGAGAGACGATGGACTCTGAGAAACAAACTGAGGGTTCTAGAGGGGAGGGGGTGGGGGGATGGGTTAGCCTGGTGATGGGTATTAAAGAGGGCGCGCTCTGTGTGGAGCACTGGGTGTTATGCACAAACAATGACTCATGGAACACTACATCAAAAACTAATGATGTAATGTATGGTGATTAACATAACAATAAAAAAATTTAAAGAAAACCCTTATTTCGGGGCCTTTGCCCTTCTGTTTCCTCTGCCTGTATCTCCTAGATATCCGTAGCCTGGCTCCTTCATCTCTTTCAGGTCTGTGCTCAAGCATCCCTTTTTGGAGGAGGCCTGACTACCCTATATACCATTGCATTGCAGCCCCCTGCAAATGCTCCACTCCCTTCCTCTGCTTGATTTTCCTCCACAGTAATTATCACCATCTAATAATATATCGTGGATAGTATTTATTTTTTGTTGTCATTTTCCCAACATGAATTTAATCTTAACAAAGACTTGATACCTGTTTGTTCACTGAGGTATGCTGAGTGCCCAGAACATACAGAATCTGGCACATAAAAAATGCATAAGGCATGTCTGTTGAGTGAATAAATAAATAATCTCGTGTACCTTAAAGATAACACAAAGTGGTAGAATGAATACCGACTGCCACTGAAGAAAGAATCCTAGGTCCTCTACCCCCACTGAATCACTTACCAGAGCTTCTGAGTCTGTTTATTCATCTGTGAAAATGAGGAGGATAAAAATCCCCTTTATTTATCTCACACTATTGTTCTGAGGGTCAACTTGGATGATGCATATAGAATTACATCTGTAATTTTTACAGTGTTATATAAATATTAGCTATTATTAAAAAAAATCTATTCAGAGTTTTATAGAATGGCAGTGATTCTGTGTGTTAAAGGATAATTAATAAAAGATGACGTTCTTAATTGTTGACAAGTCAGACTTACTGAAAATAGGTTCTAAAAAAGAAAAAGTAAAAGGAGTCCCTGTCAAGCACTGCTTGAAGATTTGTAAAAAGTGGGATCTGCAAAATGCTACATTCATTACTAATAGCTATTACTTGCTAAGAGTTACTGAACATACTTGAGTATATTGCAAAATACCCAGGACATTTCAGCTTTCTTGGTGCCACAGAGGGCTCATTATAAGTGAATGAGATTCAGTCAGCATTATTGACTGAGAGTGTATCACTTCATTTAAAAAGGGAAGAGGAAATATTTTAAAACATCATACTGTGGTTTCTTTAACCTACCTTGCCCACTATGATTTACACAAGCTAGTAATGTTCCTGCCAAGTAAGTTTTCCATGAATAATGCATAGTTTGTGTCCATCTCCCTATCAGATCCTCCGATCATACTTAGGACATCTGGTATCAACTTAACATTCATCAAACAGTTAATTAGGAAGCATTTCTTAGGTATCTATTGAGGGCCAAGCACTGTGCCTGATGGAATGAGAACAGATAAATAAAACCTGGTCTCTCTCTTTCACAGGAATTTGCAATCTAGTTAGGAACATACAGCCATAGAGAACCTCAATACAAATCAAACTCTAAGAGGCTCTTAAAAGAAATGCACAAACCAAATGTATATAGTGAAAGAGGGAAGCTGAGGGCCTCTGAAAAAGTTTTTTAGAAATTGTGCTATTTTAATTAGGTCATAAAGGACTTAATAGGAAGAGAAGTCTCAAGGGGATGTTGGGGATTTCCAGGAAGGGGGAATAACTTGACCAGGAGCAGCAAAAGTTTCAAAAAGAATTTAGATTTGTGGCAACTTTATCTGTAAGTAGGTTTCAAGGGCAATGCGGTTATTCAGGAGTCATCTTTAATCTGTGGAAATTAATAATGTCTCTGGTCAACATTCCCTCTGGTACAAATTATACTCTGGTATATAGTCAAAGACAGCTTGGTACATGGGATTTCTTAACTAGATCTGAAGAAGTGTTCAATCCTTTGAGTGCTACATATTTGGGGGGAATCTGATAAAACTTTAAAAACCTCCCTCAATAGTACACATTGTCTAAGACATGAAACATTTTAAATCTTATTTCAAAAGTTTAGTAGAATTCTTCAAAGCCTGCATTTGGACCTCAGACTCAGAATCTCTAGTCAAAATGATGACTATTTGTGTAGGGAAATTTTTTCCCTTTCTGTGCCAGGGCATTTAGGAGTTCTTAGAGGAAAAGTTTTGAGGGCAGTGTTAAAATAACACAGCATTTGAAAAACAAGAAATTATACGTTGGTGTGGTGGGGAATGTCTAAGATACTGTCTACTGAACATCAACATTTGCCAACTTAATGGAGAAAACTTTTGATAGGGAGTTCTGTGACCCACTGAAACTGTAAATCCCAAAGTCTTGCCAGTTGCAATCACAACACTGTTGTGCGGACTGAAATGCTTATATGAGAAAGTTCTGCACAAACATTACAACCAGACAAAGATTTATGTTCCTGTGGACCCAGGGCATGGGACTTGAGTGTTACTCTTTGTCATATAAACCTGCAGGTAGCTTGAAGAACTGAAGGAAAAGTTTGCTGCTACTGCACTCCTCTTGCTCACCAGCCCTCATCCCATTTTATGCTCCCCTGCCGGCTTTCTAACAGGGCCCCTAGGCTTGCCCCTTGCTTCTGCCCCACTCTGAAAAAGACTTCCTGCTCTGTGAAGCTAGTTCAGAGAAGAACATGACAAGTAAGAGATGTAATCCTAAAAGGATAACCTCCCTATGTTTGCACTTCATTCCGATTTTCTTCCTTTATTTTTATTAAGCTTATCTTGTTATTCGTCTATTTTGGCAGGCTATGCATAAAATAAGAAATATTTAATAGGGAGGTGGAAATGAAGTTTAGTCAACTCTCCATCACACAGCTGATTGTTTGGTGTCAAGGAATCACTTTTGGATAATACTTGCTAAGAATGGAGTTAATACCCACTGACATATAAAGCCTTCCCCTTGTCTCTTTACAGCAATACAGACTGATGAGCTCTCTGTGCAGCAATTTGAAACAAAGAACTCATGGGAAGCTGTTAATAGTCTCGTTTCTGGCTTCCATTACTTACTTAACTAAACGTAATCTGCTAATTTCCAGATACATCTTATTTTTAAGTAGAAGTCATTTAAACATATACCTTGATTTCTCTGAGTATGAAAAAAAAGGAAAATGCTTATCCGTGTAAAAGGCATCCCTGTTACACTTTTAAGGGCATTATAATCTTATGCTTCTAAGTCGACTGTTAGGTGAATAAGACTCATGATGGAGCTTTCCCTGCAAAACAAATGTCCTGTTAGATGAAGTGGTTTGCATCTACTCCTTAAGAACTTTTCTAGGGTACTTAATGCTTCAGCTGTAGGAGGAAAAGAAAAGACCGTATTATATTTTCAGATGAGAGGATGATTGACAATACAAGGACCTGCTCTACTAATAGGCTAGATTGGGATGGGAGAAAAGCTTTCAGGGAAAGCTCATGATAGTGCAGATGGAGTGACCTTCTATTGTAATGCAGGCTTGGTAGATGGGTACAGGCTACAGGGAAATAGTGAACTGCTAGCACACCATGATTCAATTCTTTTAATAAACTGAACATACCAAGCCAACTTTCAGTTAAAATGAAGACTGAGTTATCCAGATTTTAGATTGTGAAAGCTCTGGCATCTCTTCTGGTATCTTGTAGGGCCTATTTTAGTCCCTTCCTCTGGCCCGGTGATAATGGAGGGCCCGGAGAGGATGCACCCACATGAGTGGTATTTGCAGCTTACTTATTATGATTTCTTCTTTAAATGTCTTGTCAGAGAGACAGAAAGAGAAAGTGAGAAACTTTGGGTTCAAAATTTCAGGCAGTAAGATAGTTTGGGTTTTGGCTTCTTTTTTACAACACCCTCTACAATTGTGTTTTAATAAATATCTATGCAAAGACAGAATCGCCTTCGTGGTTTAAATGAAAAGTTGTTAATTCTGCAAAAATTTTCTGTAGGTGAAGACAGTTAAGTATAAGAAAAGACCACTGGCCTCAAAGTGAGACCCTGGGGTGTAAATTCTGTTTCTGCTGCTTATCAAAGGGTTACAACCTTGGGGATCAACTTAATCTTAGCCCCTATGGATCTCTTCTGGATTATAAAATGGAACAGTAATATCGTCCTCAAAGGCCTGGTAGGATTCAATGAAATAACATCTTGAAACTGGTGGCATGACGAGTATACAACATATTTTAGAAGCTTTAGAATAGCTAATGTCATAAGTAGCAAAAGAGTACAAGGTACCTTTATAGTATGTGATTCAGCTTATTTGAGATTTACGAAAGATCTTCATTTCTTTTAGGTTTTATTGTCAGGCTTTAATAGAAATAAGTCAACATAAAAATGAGTTAAGCAAAAATCCTAAATAAAGTGAATAAAAATAATTCCTTTTTCATGAAAACAAACAAAGATTTCATAGACTGAGTCTATGTTGAAAAGGTGAGAAGCTCTTGCACAGCAAATATCTAATTTTATAGATGATGGAGACGGACAAGACATTTTTTAAAAATAAGAAGGAATAAATTGCTACATTCATTTCTTGTAGCTATCTGAGAAAGATGAGTTTAGCTACTCATTTTCAGTGAACCGATATCTCTAGTCTGGTTCCCACAAGACAGTGGATGAGATTACAAATACTTAAAGCTCACAAGGGGTGTTTGTCAAAGTGTTTTCCAAGAAGCATCCAAATTATAATCATTTAGGGTAGATTCCAGGGTCCCACTTCAGACCAACCAAATCAGAATCTTTGAAAGGCCAGCCCCAGGAATCTAAATTTTAACCAATCTCCCCCAACCCCCCACCCTCCACCCCCCTACCCCTGCCACCCCGGGTGATTCTTGCACACAGTTTTAGAATCACTAATCTACTACAATAGGTTTCAACCTTGGCTGCGCATTAAAATCCCTCAGAGAACATTAAAAAAAAAAAAAAAAAAGATACCTAATGCCTTGTCCCAAACCAATTTAAATTAGAATCTCTAGGGTAAGGCTCAGCATCAGATATTTTTTTCAAAGCTCCGGGAGTGATTCTAACAGACAGTCTGGGTGGAAAAACACTGCTTGCAGCACTCCAAGAGTTCCTGCTTCAACTGTCAAGGTGAAAGTTAGAAATCAGTCTCAAAACACAAACTCACCTTTACCTGCAGATGCCCAGCTGGAAGCTGGGATGGCCCCTTACCACCTGTATTTGCTAAGCTGCCTGTATCCACAGAGGTTCAAATTCTCTGGATGTGTTCCATTCGATTCCATCCTGTATCTTGGCAATTTAATTCCCAGAATGAAACTGATGCTAAAATGAGGGTTTTCACTTCATTACTATTATTTGTTTATTCCATCACCACTTTTTGTCACACAGTAGTCACTCAACACATACTTGTTGGTTGGATGTGGATCTCTTAATCTGTTTGAACTGTTATAACAAACATATCATGAACTGAGTAGCTTATCAATAGCGGAATTTATTTCTCTCCATTCTGGAGGCTGAGGAGACCAAGACCACACACAGCAGATTCCGTGTCTGGTGAAGGGCTGTTTTCTGGTTCATAGAGGGCGCCTTCTCTCTGTGCCCTCACAGAGCACAGGGCAAAGGGATCTTTCCCAGGCCTCTTTTATAAAGGCACTAATCCTATTCATTAAGGCTGTACTCTTATGACCTAATTACCTCCCAAAAGCCTTACCTCCTCATACCTTCACCTTAGGGTTAGGATTTCAACATATGAATTTTGGGGGTCAGGGGACACATTCAATCTATAGCAGTCTCTTTGTTTTTAGAAAGCTCTGTCATCCATTGTGAAAACATGCTGGTAGCTGAAACACCACACCACCCAAGCTGAACTTACAACTTACAACTTACAAACTTGCTGTTTTATGTTTCTAAATTTATATAAATCAAACTATCTGTTTCAATCTACCACCACATCACGCAAAAATAGACTAATTTCCACCAGATTTGGAGGGTATATTTCATGTATATGTGATATACGTGAAATTCACACAATAGGGAGCATCATGAGGAGCTAAGCAGCCATTCTCCATAGTAGATAAGATGCAGTGAAAAGCCAGAGTGATTGCCACTCTGGAAGAATAGGGTATATGCATCAGGACATTGCAGTCAAAGAAAATCGAGTGGTTCAAATATGAGGCCATCAAAAATCACAAGGACAGAAGCTGTGAATGGCAGGGCTCAATTTGCAAAGAAATGATTTCTTCACATGGACAATTCTTAGTGGCTTCAAGGCGAGCAATAACAGGTATTTGTTTAACAGTGGCTAATGTTTCTCCTGAGCACCAGCTGTGGACGTCACTAGAAATTTGCTGAATGGTGTAGGCTTTGAAAGAAAGCTCTCTTATCCAGGACGAGAAAGCTGGTTGCAGAGCACCACGTGTACCTAGGAGCTGTCAGTGTGGTCTTTATCCCATAGAAGAGCCAAGAAACAGCCTTGGCCTAGTTCGGAATGGCGACTCAACAAAGCAATAAGGAATTAAGTTCTTGAACTGCCATCCAAAGGTATGTTCTCTATATTAATTTCTTTATCCCATATCAGCTTTAAACTCTTCTAACCTCAGGGAACTAAAGAGAAAAGTAATAATATCGAAGGATTTCTTTGGTAAAGACAATTCCACTTTATTAAATATTAATTTACATTTGTGTAACTATTGATTTAAAAAAAAAAAACCTTTTGCTGTTTCCTCACTTACTGCTCGCAATAATTCTTTGAATCCTGTAAGACACGTTCATAAAAGCAAAATTAGTCAACTTTCTGAAGATTTGGGTTTTGGTTCCAGGACTGTTACTTTGCCATTTAACATTGAGGGATCTTAGCAAGTTACCTTGCTTCTGTAGGACTTGGTTTTCTCATTTATAAAATGGAGACAATGGTCTGTTTCCTGAAGTAACATAAAAAAACACTGCATTTTCAATAGATTTCTAAACCTTAAGAGTTATGGAAGTGTCAGATGTTATAATTATTCCAGTTTTAAAGATAATCAGATTGAGGCACAAGAGGTTAAGGTGGTCAGTCACCCAAGGAATGAAGAAAGTAAGAAATGTTACCATGATTAAAATATAGATTTTCTAATTCCTAGTCAATAATTTTTTCCATACCATCACAGAATACTACCAAATGGACTTCCCGACATCAAATCAAGTAAAAAAAAAAAAAATATATATATATATACATATACATACTATATATATGGAGAGAGAGAGAGAGGAGAGAGGCAGGGAGAGAGAGAGGGAACATACTGTGGTCTGGGATATTAAAGAAAGACAAAAAGAGCCTTTCATATCTTGACCATATCTTTGGGAAAGGAAGTATAACCACATGAGTTTATATACTTTGAAGTAACAAGTACAACAACTAAATGAAAACTCACTCTCCTTGACAACTGGCACCAACCTTCACACTACGGTCTTTGGTCTTTGGTCTTTGCCTCTACAGTTTTGTTTTGACTGGAGTCTAGCAGAGGGAGTTCTTTACCACTTTGCATCCCTGTAAGATGCTGGTATTACACAAGTTGCCCGCAAGAGTGAAGGTCAAACCTCGAGGCTTTTAACGCACAAAATTTATCCTGTGTGGCAAATCAAGTCAGTGGTGGGTTACTCAGGCTGTCTATGTAGACCACAAGCTCATGAGCTGGGAAGTCTCAAAATGTCATCTGTGTCCCCGTCTTCAGGCCTTTGTTGTCCCAGACAGGGCAGCAGCCACACTACTTCTAAAGAATAACATGCTGCCTTCACACTATAAGAGGCTGTCATCCTAGAAAAGGCAACTTTAACCTAAGATCAGTGTGAAGTTGAGTCTGGCTTTCCAACAAAAGCAGTCATTCCTTAGAACATCTAATACGGTATGGGGTGTTCAAAAGTCCCAAGTTCATCAGCTCTGTGAACAAGTATGAATTTAATACCTACGTGAAAAATAAATAAATAAAACGTTCAGAGAACTAATTACATATGCTTACTTTATTTTTACTTAAGCAATCCTTGGAAGAGGGACTTTGGTTAGAAGCAAGGGGCCAGAGAGAGCCTCGGAATAAAGGCTGAATGGGGGCTGAACATTGGTGAGGGGCTAGGATACTCATCACGGTCCATGAGAAGACAGACTGGATAATATTACTCCTGCTTCCCATATGGATCCTATGTCCCAGCACGGATGTGAGTGCCAGGAATGTCTAGGTAAAACATGCTGCACGCTTGGAACTATTCACAGTTTCCATACAGAGCAGCCATTTGCCTGGTCACCCTTATTGTCAGGACAGCTTCATTCATAATCTAAATAAGTCACCGTATAGCTGAGCCATTTTCTCTCTCTCCTTTTGGGGGATGGGGAGGTGATCACAATCCCCCATACACGTTAAAGTCATGCAGTGGCTCTCCAGTCCTACCATCCACGTGAATCACCTGGAGAGAATCCTTGCCCCCCATAACTGCTAACTGTGGTTTAGTATCTGAAGTGGGACCCAAGAATCTGCAACTTGACAAAAGCATCCAAGTGATTCTGCCGTCCTTAGTCTGCAATCCTCACTTTTTCCTATGGTCTGGTCTAAATCATCCCCCAAAATGTTCGTGGCCACAAGGCAACTCCTCCATGTTGCCTGCAATCCTTCAGGTCATAATCTCTTTGTCTGGAATTCCACTGGTAGAGATTGAATAGTCTTTTAAAGTGTAAATATACATATGTAATATGTAATATGTGCACTATATTGTGAAATATATATGTTATATGCATATATATTTTTTATATATTCATATGTATTTGTTATCAGTTTTATACATGTTATAATTGTATATAAGTGTTGTACATGTTATAAATGTTATATATTTTATGCATATGGATGTTATGCCTGTATGTTATAAATGATTCGTAAGCACTGTGATTCCACTTGTACTCATGAGGGGAGAATACAAATGAAGTGACTTCTACTAGGCTAATATTCCTAACATTTTCCTCCATCTTTCACTTCCTTTTCCCCAGAAAAGGAGCCATCTTTCTGGTTAGTGAGGTTGGAAAAAGAAGCTGAGCCTACCCATTTCCTCTCCCCTTTCTGAGGAGTCCTCTCTACAGAGATGGAGCATTTGGCCCATCTACTGAGGCACGAGTGTATCAGAGCAGGTTCTGCCATATTAGGGAAGAGCTTTGGTTTCCCAGCCAGACCAGTGCCTAGAGGGTAAATACACCTAACTCAGGGCTAACATGTAGAAAGTCCACTTGATAAAGCCCTAAAGCCAAATCAGCTTTCTTAGGAATAAGTCATATTTTGATCTGTTGGTTCCAAATATGAGCTGAACATAGGAATACTCTTATCTTGGATCCCTCGTACCTCCACAATGCCCCAAAAGATAGATGTCAGACTTGGCAGAAGAGTGGCTACCTCTAAGCTCTAAAAAGCTGTGTGGAGAATAAGGTTTATAGGGAGTAGGGATGGAGGAAAGATTAGAAGTTCCAGGAGGTGAGAGGAAAGTATGACTCACCAAAGGGAAAATATATGTTACAATTTTCTCGTGACTGTGCTCTGTTGCAGATTTTTTTTATAGCATTAACTTCTCTTCAACAAATTAAACAATTCTAGCCTTTTTAACCTTTTCCTAGAGATATTATTTAAGTTAGGGGAACATAAATCCACGTAATAATAACTATATTCAGTCCTCTTGTAAATAGGAGACACTCAAATATTGATTCAATCACCTGCCAAACATTTTTTGAACATTACAGTAGAAAATACTATAGGTGCAATGATTACATTATTCGTAATCTTTGGCCTCAAGTAGTTTACAATTTGGTGAGAACAATGGGCCAAAAATGAGTATAATCAAAGATTCAAGCAATAAGCTCAAGGAGCTACTATTCTAAGTTAACCAAAGCTTTGATGCAAAACTTGGTGCCCAGCCAGCCAGCAATCCTGAGAAGATTTCACTGAGCTGTAGTTTTTCCTGAAACTTTCTCTTATTCATGAGTTGCTCTTTTTTTAAATGATGCATTTTTCTTCCTGCATTTCTTTTAATTAATAACCCCGTGGAATATTTTTCATTAAAAACGAATTTTACCTTTTTTATAAAATGTCAAACATGAATAAAATGAGCAACTTTTTCTTGTAGGGAATATTATAAAAAGGAAAGATGAGCTCACCTTTTCTTTAACAGATCTGACTAGTGGTATGAGCTTGTTCAAGCAATATTTCTCTTTCTCTACATACGAGTGGCCTTTCTTTATTATGTTCTTTCACAAGCAGATGAATGGATGCAAATAGTATTTTTTTTTTAAAATAAGTCCTTCAGAGATGTCCTAATGTTAAAGGCAGGTGAAATTTAAAAATTTTATGAAAGAAAACGTAGTTGCCTTTCACTTCTAAAAGTGCAATGCAAATTTAGTTTCCGGTTCTAAATAAAAGAATGAACTTAGTTCTTGGTTTACTTGGTTAGCTACTGGGTTAATACAAGACACAGACAGAAAAGCTTTTTTCCATTTGTCCCAATGCTTTCCCTGAGTGTCACCCTTAAGGGAAACACATTTACATAGTTAACTGTTACTATAGCCACAGGGGCTTGGTTGGGAGGAGTAGTTCAATGGTGAGCAGAATGCTCAGACAGTCAAACTCTGATAGATATAATTCAGCATAAGTTTAGAACCTATAGTTAAAGTGCAAGTTTTTAGATCAAAGTACATTGGCTAATGCTACTCTTAGCATGCACAACAAAACAGAGCATGGACGTTGCTCATTAACCTAGGTTACAGAAATACAATCCATGAGCAAAAAGTGCCAAGAACTGGGCTTGACATCCCCAACTCCTGTCTGTTCCCTTAATATGTACCATCAAGCAAATCATTTCATCCAATGTTAGAGACCACAGTTGGGAGTTTACCCCTAACAGAAGTTATGCTAAATGTGTGGAGTTTAGAAAGAGGTAGAGATAGATACTGTTTTGTGTTAACAGAAGAAAGTAGGCATTTCCTCTGGGAAAACTCAACATTCTTTGGGGCAAGCGTAGAAATGTTTATTTCTGCAATTTTCAGCATATTTTACTGCTGTGTATGGAAGTCCTTGCCATTACCTATTACATTTTGTTTACAAGAGGGGGATTCTATCTTCTACAGAGATTAGACTGAGGTGCTTTGTTAACATTTCTTCTCTTATCACCAGTGACTGACAGCTGATACTGAGACTACAGCCCGACCTTCTCTTCCCATTAGAATTTTGGGAGAGGATCACGGGCAGCAGGCTAGCACTGCCATTTCTGAAATGCGTCCTTACCACTATCTTCATCTCCATCATCACTGGCACCATCACTGCCAACATTCACTAAAAGCTCAGGTGGGATAGTCTGTATGCACTTAACACAACAAGTCTGTGAGGTGGGTACTAGATCCTAAACCCCACGAAGACAGGGAAATCTCTGCTTTATTCACTCCTCGGTATTCTGCACTTAGAAAAGTGCCTGGCACTTCAGAAACACTCCATGGATATTTATTGGCTACTGTTAATTTCATTTTATATATGTATGACAGAGGCATCGTGATAAACTCATGTGCACAAGATCACCCACTTGAACCCGAAGCTGGCTTTCTAAGTCCTTACAAAGAGAGATGTTAGAACATTCCCTGGGAAGGAGTATAGATGCCCCTTGGCTATGAGTGTAAATAGGATCACTTTTATTTTTTGAATTGGGTAGAAGCTATGGCCCACTTCTGCCTACAGTTGTTTAAGAGTAAAGGAGCCATGTGTTTAGGACACGCTTTCTCCCTTTTCCTTCACCAAAACAACTAAAGATTTATTCTAAATTGAATGTCTAATTCTAGTGAAGAAATAATTCAAGTGCCTCCCGGAAATCCCAAATATTGCCATTTCCCTTTACTATTTTTGGACAAGTTTTAACCAGTTAAGATGTATTTGCTCACAGTAATCCAATGGCAAGTCTAAATTTTTCATGTTTAATTTCACAAAGAATTTTCTAATTTCTCGAAAGTGTAATCTTTGCAAATTCTTACTAAGTCTACATTCAAAACTATCCTAATAATTATCAGAATTTTTTTAAAAATAAATCAGATACCTCTTTTCCTGCGACTTTCCCCTCACTGCTTACTCCTCCATGGGTATCAGGCTCTACTACTAGAAAGGGAAGCAACACACATTGCTTGAAATCAATAAACTCTGCAATATTATTATTTATTCAATCAAGAAATACCAATGGAGTACTAGAGCACAAAGAACAGTTGGAGGTATGGGATAATAGACATTTCTCTATCTTTAATAATTAAGCTTAATAGCCAATGCATGAAGACAGGCCATCTATTGAATACACATAACCCTGCAAAGCAACATACAGTAAATATTGAAGAAAAATGCTACAGTGGTGCGTGGTACAGGAGTACAGAGAAAGGAGAGGTCACGTGGAGCTGGAACACAGGAGGAAAATGGACAAAGTGAGGACAGAGCTGATCCTTGAGGAAGGAGCCAAGATCACAGGATAAGGTGATTAGTTTCTTTTATAAAAGAGCAATTCAAGTTTCATAACGTATTTTTTTCCCAAGTTGCCTTCCATCTGTCTAAATTTTGATGATTTCACTGTCCCATATTTTAAAGATGTGATCTCAAATTTTTAGTTTAGAGAAAAGAGGTCTTTTTATATCTCAATATAGGAAAACCTTTGGCCTTGCTCTCCATTTAAAACAACCACTTTTGTTGCTGTATGAATGGCTATAGTTTGTCTTTATCATAGCCCTGGTCACTTACATTAGTTTGATTTTATTTTGGTGAGGTATTAAATGCACCTCTGATCTTTAATCAAAATTAATCAGCTGCATCTTTGACAGACTGGAAAACACCTGACTATTGAATTCTGCCACTAACTGAAATCTAAAATAGCAGTTTTCTAAATTGGTCATATTTTTCTGAAAGGGATTTGGACAAAATGAAAAAAATACCTGGATAATTTGAACTTCTATGGCATCAATGGCAAATTTATTTTTGGGATATGAATATATGGCCATGGAAAATACTGAGGTGCCTGTGCTTCCAGAAAGAAATTGATATGTTTGTTTTATAAAATTTACTCAAAAACTGGAAATTCAAGTGTCTTATATGCTGTTTGGCATAGTAAAGCCAGCTCACCCTCAAGCATCAGATACATTTTCATATAATTACATTTGTTGCAAGTCTTTTCTGCTGACAGACTTGTCTTGGGGGTTCTTTGAAATTTTAAAGTTCTCTCTCCCTCTCTCAGCATCGTTTGAGCTTCGTTTATGTTGTCAACCTCCACAGAATCGCTGGTTCACAATTAAAAACACCCTTCTAAAAGGAATGTGCCAAGTAGAATGGCCCAGGAACCCCAAAACAGAGATTTTTGAGCTTGGCAAAACAGCCAAATCCAAATCTCTCATAGTTTTCTCACCAGGGCAAACAGCCATTATTGCGACCTTCTCTACAAACCCTTGGGAGAAGTCAGCTGCATCAGAATAAAGGGACTGAGGCCCCGCCAGGCACTTTCTTTACTCCACAGGACCATTCCCACTCCCAGCAGCCTATGGAGAAAGTCTTCCTGGTGTATGATTACAGTAACAAGCCACTCGGTGACTGTCAGGTGTGGCAATGTGGCTATTAACAAGCTGGCAGTTGGCCTCATTTTATGGAGTCATAAATCCGGAAGGCTGGATCTGATCTCTTGTGCTTGCTTTTTGCTGGCACAGCAGACCCTTCCCCATGTAATAGTGCACTCTACAATGGCTAAGTGGGTCATTTGACATCCCACCTTCTGAATTTCCGAACACTAGGAAACACGCTTTTCTCACTCAAGAAGGGGTTATGTATCTTCCTGTCACAGGAAACTAACTTGCAAAGGACGTGTGTTACATATTACCCATCTAACCTGCTGGGATTATGCTGCCATTCACAACCACATTTAAAGCTATTGCTAAAGCACCTGTAAAAGAGGAAAGCAAATTCCTGGCCAGGGTCCAGTGCCCGGCATTACTTCTGTGTGCTGCTATTAGGGGAACCTAGCTGCTTCCGACGTGCAAAATGAGCGGTTACCATCTTTCCTCTGCAGTTTGCCTTCAAGATTGTGAGTTTCCTAAGGGACGGCGCCTCTGCTGAACTTCTACAACAGATGACATCACTCTCTAAAGGATCAAACTGTGGACACAGGGCAAACCCCAGTGAAATCAAATGCCAACTTCTGAAAGTGTTGGGTAAATCAAGTATAACCTGATTCAGAAAGAAGAGGTAGAAAATGAATGATTGTCTCTGGGAGAAATTACTGTAGCCTCACTGGGTCATCTGAGTGTCTCTGATTATTTGGTAGGATGACTTGATTTGATTCCTTTGGGGAAGATCACTTGATTGGAATGTCAAAATCTATGAAATGCACCTCTTAGATGGGGAAAAAAAATGGACATTCCAGGAAGACAAGATACTATTTTGGTCGTAATAGTTAACTATTAAGAATTCAGTCTAACCACAGAGCATATCTCTATTTTTTTATTTGCAAAATGTATATAATGCTCTAAAATGCTTTCTAGTCTACATATATTGATATATTTTAATGCAGTATTTATTTTACTTTTCTGGCAATAGTCTGAATTCACTATAAACATCTTGAAACCCCTCCTCTGAATAACCTTTTGAAATCTGTTGTAAAGTGTTACAAACGCTACTTCTCAGAATCAGCATGGAAACCTTTTGAATACATGTCTATTGAGCTCAATATTTTCTCAGGTTCCTAAGAGGATAGAAAAAGCTGAGTCAGTGGATTAAGCTCAAAAAGTGAAGGGAAGAAATCCCTATAAAGACAAACTCTGTAATCAAATTTAGATGTTGTCTTGGGGCCTGGGAAGGGAGGAACCCTCCAAAAGAGCTCTGCCTGAAAATATACTGAAATACAGATCCATGAACAGATCCAAACTTAACATTATATATATATATGTAAAATATATATAAGTAATATGTATACATATGTAAAATACACACCTATTATTATATACTACATATACAACCACAGAGGTGATCCACCGATTTCTTTTTCCATAACAGAGAAGGAAAAAGATACATAAGAAATTAGTATAGGGAAAATTGCATGTATTTGAAATTCAAACCAATACCAAAAGGAATTAGGAAAGCAACTATTACATACATTTCAGTCGTGATATTAATAGAAATCCTTGCTTGGTTCATTCAAAAGGAGGGTTTTCCTTTAAATGAAGATGGTGTGACATAGCACTGTACTTCCAAAGGCCCCTCATCAAACATCAATGGTTGAGAATTAAGAAGTGGTAGACACATGGAAATGAACAGTCTGGAATCCAGCTATGATGACCCTAGAAAGGCATTATTGCCAGGCAGGATTCAGCCCTAAAATAAAAACAAATGTTTCAAGTGGACGGTTGACTACTTTGAGGATTCCCAAGAAAAATGATTTATAAAATGTCTACCTTCTTACATTAGTTAAACAGTCTTCTGACTATACTAAAGGCTTATCCATTTCCCTCGTTTACTACTAGAATACATATTTTCTTGCAATAAAAATAAACTCTAGTTTTGAAAAGAGGAGCTATCAAACAGACAGTATAATCGACTGTCAAGTATGTTGGTAAATGACTGAATCCTGACCCCACTCTGAAACTTGGGAAACACTGTCCTTAAATAGTGCTTTGGAGGCATCACTGAAGAGTGAGGGATCTGTGAACCTAGTCCTGGTAACTAAATGTGGAAAAGGTTTTATTCTGGAAGCAGATCTGGAAGCGGATCAAGAGAGCCCTAAATAGAAGCAGCTTAAGGAATCAAAAGACTGCATAATTAAGTCTCTGCTTCCTCTAAATGCACATGATAAACTTCTGGAATTGCTGAAAGTCGGCCTATTTAACCCCCATCAGTGGAATGAGAGCCAGTTTGGAGCGGAGACATGGAGGCTGGAACCTCAGAGCGGCGATCAGCCGTGTGGCCACAAGCAAGTCACCTCACCTCTCTTAGCTCCCTTCCCTACAGTGTCGATTTGAAGCTCAAACGAGACAGAGTCTGTATTGTGTAAACTGCAAGGCAGCGAGCTCCCTTGGTCTGGAGGGGAAACTTCTACAAGCCGCAGAACGGAAGCAGAGCTACTGGTGCCTGGGCATTCACAGTGAATCTGCAATCCTGATGATCAGCTAAGAGAATGAAAACTGTAACTGCCCCCTGCTCACATCCAAGGGTGTAGGCAGACTCTTCAAAGGAAACTGAGCAAAAGTTTGTTCTTCAAAGTCCTTTTGAATGAGAGGAAGGTACTGTTCTGAGGATCACAGCCCCTGGCATCAGGTGATCTTAATGCACGCGATGATGTCAAGATTGCTGTACTCGGAACGTGCTGGAGAGACCGCTGCCTTGTGCAGAATCTGCCGGCATACAGGGCTCAACTCTAATTGTGATTTAACACTAATTAGTAATGGTCCTTTTCATAATCCTATTTCATAAGGCTCTTTGCCAAAATTGTCAAGGGTATCATTTGTTTTTCTGGATGACAGTGATTATTCCAGTCAGTGAGGATAAAAACTGTGCTGGCCGGTTATGTCTGCTTCCCTTTGCATTCATTCACCGAATCACTCATTCAACGACACAGCGGGCACTATTCTGCTCATTGGCAGTGAAGAGAGCACAGAAAATACCTACTTTAAGGAGCTCATTGGTGAGTTGAAAGAACAAAAATGTATATAGGAAACCAAAGTACCATGGTCTGGGCTAGGAGAGAAGCATAGAGTCTACAGAATACTTTGGAGTTTTAGGGAGACCATATTAGCTTTTATTCCAAGTGTGGACAGTGTTTGAGTGATGTCTTTTTAATGGGATGACAAAAGTTGAAGGCTTGCGGAATGAATGTACTCCCATATTTTGTTTCAGCTGCTATGTCAGGGTGGGAGAAAGGGGAAGAAAAGAAAGTGGTGAAGTTGGAACTGCCCTTACAACAATCCTAGAGTCCTTCTTCGAAGATACCAGGACTGACCCCTGAGAAACACGTAGTCTGCAGCATGTGTCCACCACGCAAGTCCTCAAAGCCTGTTCCCTAGCCGATTCCAGTCTGTTTTCCATCCATAGAAGGTAATTTGTTAGAAATGCTTCACTGCTTACAGCAAAAAAAAAATTCTGTGCCACTGGATTCACCGGGATAAGAATGCTTTCTGGAAAGAACAACAGTTACTGAGCTCTGAGCCTGTGTGAACACAAGAGTGAGCCTAACCCACTGTTTCTTAGTACTGTAACATTAAAATACAGGATCGGTGCTCTCCCTAGCCATAACATGACCAGCTGGCTTCTGCTACTCTCACCACTTAAGAAAAGGGCCATTTGTGGGAAAGGACGCTGGCTTTATGGGGTGAAAGGGATAAGTACCTCCGTGTTCTGTTTTTCCAATTTACAACGTGTATTCATCATTCTTGGGGGAAATTTGTCTACATTTAAATGAGAATCCTTTCTTAAATCACAGTAGGAGCCCAAGAATGTTTTGCTAGTATTGATAATCATGCATCGCCTCAACGTTACAAAAATCAGTCCTGAACGCTGATGCTGCTGCGTATCCCCGGTAATGCAGACCTAGTTCAGCTGTAAGTTTTGATTTTAGAATACTTCTCAAAGTTACTCCTTCATATTTAATTTAAAAAAATGGGGTTATTGCGTCCTTCTCCCAAATTCATATGTTTAAGCTCTAACCCCCAGTGCGGCTCTATCTGGAGATGGGGCCTCTAACTGAACAGTTATGGTTAAATGAAGTCATAAGGCCGGGTCTCTGCTCTATCAGGATTAATGTTCTTATAAGAAGAGACATGAGAGAGCTCCTTCTTTCTTTCCTCAGATGCATGCACAGAGGAAAGGCCGTATAAGCGCACAGCGGGAAGGCAGTCATCTGCAACCCAAGGACAGAACTCTCACCAGACACCAACCCTACTGGCACTGTGGTCTTGAACTTCTGGTCCCCAGACTGTCAGATAATCCCTTTCTGTTTAACCACCCAGTCTGTGTTATTTTGTTATGGCACTCTGAGCAGATTAATACAAGGGATACATTAATACCGTTAGCAGGTCCTGGATTAGCTTGTGTCTGAACTACAGAGATGTTCAGTAAAAAGGAGTATAAACTAGGAGCAAGATGGGTCTCCGAGGCAACGTCTCTTTGAGACCACGACTAAGAGCAAGTTTGGCATCACTTTTGATCAATGTCCAAGGGGATCCACTCCATCACAATAGTAGATGTACAAGGAACATTTTCTCTGCGGCCATTTGGCTTAGAAATTTTCACAACACCAGCAACAAATTCAGCAGAGCCACAGAATGAAAAGAAAGACACATAGTTCTCTGGCCATGATGACTCAACCTGGAACTACAGAGGGGTTCACACTCATTAATATAATAGATATGGCCTTTAAGAGGGAAGCCCAGTTTACTACCCAGTTTTCGGCCCATACTGACACTGTTCAATCGTAACTATTTTTTTTTCTTTTCAAATTTCAGTTAGCAATCTCTTCATTTGAGTTTTGGAATCGACCACATGGCATTCTTCATTCTCATTCCTAACAGAGTCATTCTCGGTACCACCAGCTCATTCCCTCCCTGCTTCCTGCTGTCGGGTCTCAAATTTTCCCAATTCTATATGGAAATACTTGTTTTTCTTTTATTTCTTCCTTCCAATCATTCTTCCTCCCTCTCCCTCTTCCCCTTTTTTTAATCAACTAACAGCTTTAGCACTAATGTCACTCTGGGCAGTAAACTCATCAATATTTTTTTTCATAACTTCTAATGTGAAAATGCTAGACTCTTAAGAAAATAACTCAAAATAGATGGAAAAAATAGGAGTTTTGTTTAATGTGGGAAGTTTTCTTTTTATACATGTTTATACTAACTGCTGCAGCAGCCCGTATATTTCTAAAAAGTACTGGCCCAATAGCAGAGAGTACATCAGAACCACAGGATTATCAGCAAGGCAGTATTTCACCATATTCAGTAACACCTCTCGACCAATGCTGACATGTAAGTTACAAGGTTTACTAAAAATGAGACCCTTCACAATGCAAGCAACGTACCTGCTGTGGCCACACCATACACATTGGCTCATAGAGACATTGGGAGTCCTGTTCACAGCTCTGAACACTGCCTACAGGTTGGTTTGGGGGCTCCACTGTTGGTTTTATCCCAAATCATGGTGTGAAAAACACTAAAATCAATCTATGAATCACATGCAAGCTCAGGCCATCCACCCTCCTTTTTCCCTGTTAAAAATGAACACAATCAAGTGTTGCATTTTACTCACAATCTTCTACACAGGGCTTGTAAATGAGGCTAACCTGTAAAAATACCAGCAGCACAGAATTCAAAGGATTTCAATTCCCATCCCAGCTCTGATGCTAATTTGCTAAGCAAACTTGAGCAAGTCATTTAATTCTCTGGGTCTCGGTTTTCTCATCTGCAAAGAAAGTAAGTTGGACCAGGTGATCTACAAGATCCTTCCTTCCTCTAGAACATTATTCTGTTTAAAATGAAATCCTGGGGCGCCTGGGTGGCTCAGTAGGTTAAGTGTGTGCCTTCGGCTCAGGTCATGATCCCAGGGTCCTGGGATGGAGCCGGCATCAGGCTTCCTGCTCAGCAGGAGGCCTGCTTCTCCCTCTCCCCCTCCCCCTGCTTGTGTCCCCTCTCTCACGTGTCTCTCTCTGTGTCAAATAAATAAATAAAATCTTTAAAAAAAAAAAGAAATCCTAATGCCAATGTCATCATCACCTCCTAAAATGTCTCCTTGTGTCCTCCTTGGGATGAGTTGGATTCATCTCCTCTCCCCCCGCCCCCACTGTGTACCCTAAATGAAACCCTCACGTAACACTTATGGGGCTCTGTTAGGATTTGACTCTTTGCTAGACTGCAGGCCCCTAGAGAGCAGGCACTGGGTCTTTTATCTCTGTGACCCCCTAGGTAGGTAGTAGGGTCGTGATGGATATATATTGATATACACTGAGCCCGCCAATACTTTCTGGGCCACACTTTGTCAAAGGGTCTTGTCAGAAGAAGTACCAAAAACAGAAATAAAACTCCTTATTCCTCTTATCTAAATAGTCCATCTGGAGGAAAACATGTTCATGCTAGCTTGAAAGTGGAGGAAATATTTAGAAATAACTCAGAACCCCAACCATACTTAATGTAGCTATAAGTAAATGCTGAGCACAGACCACACTGTTTGAATAAACAGTGTGGGCACCGTGAGCCACTCTCACCCGTTAGCCTGGCGGGAACCCTCCTGAAACCCAAGTTCCCAGAAGCCAGCCAGCCAAGGGCTCACTTCATAAGCAGGTCTTTCAAAGCACAGCAGTCAGACCTGCTCTGTTAACTCTTTTTACACAGAGGATAAACTTCACTGCATCACAGCTCAGCAGAATGAGCAGAAGTGCACTAATTACTTTAAAAGTCTGATTAAAATCCTTTGAAATGTAGATATCACCTGTGCTGGGTGTGCCACTTGCCTTTTCAGACCTGCACCTGAGGCTTGGTCCTCAGCTTGAGAAACATCATTTTATCATTCCAGCATATTGTGTTTTCCATTAACTAAGTAAATAAATACATTCAGTCAGCAAGTGAGTCAACCTTCCTCTGCTGCTCTCCTACACCTTTTCTGAATATGTTTAAACTTAGTGAAAACTATGGAATTGTGTTCTTATTGGAAAAAACACACCAACCAGTCCTTTTGTTTAACTAAGTCCAGTTTCTGACTGTACTACAGGGGGTATTAATCTCTAGCGGTCCAGTAAAGCCTGTGGAACAGGCCTCAATTCAGAAAAGTTGTTTTAAATGCACAAAATAAAATACATAGTATTGCAAATGAAAAACATTATATTGAAATTCAGTTACCAAAATATTAAAAAATAATTCACAAAATAGTGGGGTGCCTGGTTAAGTCAGTTAAGCATCTGCCTCCGGCTCAGGTCATGATCCCAGGGTCCTGGGATGGAGCCCCACCCCAGGCTCCCTGCTCAGCGGGGAGTCTCCTTCACCCTGCGCTCATGCTCTCATGTGCTCTCTTTCTAAATTTTTTTTAAAAAATCTTAAAAAAAATTTCACAAAATAGTAATCTATGTACTTTTTTTTAACACAATAGCCTTATCTTAGGATCACGTCTGTAATAACTATGATAATTATTAAGTAGTGATGAGCCTAAACACTTCAACAAATACAATATAATATGAACATTTCTATGATTTCTTTTGGTACTTCAACTAATACTGTAGTTTGTTACCAACCTTCATAATTGAAGGAAAAGCTACATTTCACTTAGAAATTAAAGAAAATAAAGATGTAATAATTTTTCTTATCCAAATTCACAGGCTTCAGGTAAAAATTTCAGGCTTCTACTATCATGAGATCAAGAGTTCATGAACTCATTCCATTTAGTTCACAAACATTTGGACCAAGAGCAAGCTGACTTGCTTTGTTTGACCATATTCTTATAAAAAAGAAAAACAAACAAACAAAAAACACAAAGCAAGTTAGTTACCAAACTAATGTGATTTTGCATAAAAATTCATACTTCTGTCTTCTCTGAGGAAAAAAAATAGGCAGACCAAGCAACACTGGGCTGGCATTCCACAAAGGCAGGGTGCAACCAGACCGAGTAGCAGCCAGCCCTTCTACAGATGGTGTGAACTCTAGTTTTCAACGGCCATGTGAGTCTGGCCTCCCTCGTGGGTGTTACTGACCTGGCTTCTGCAGCCACCTCTGCTGTGTGGCATTTTCCATCTCATGAAAACCTCTGAGTGGCAAGTGGTAGATTTGCTTCCTAATACAAGGGGAGAGGATTCTGTGTGCATACTCATTGTCCTCCCTAGCTAACTTCCAGTCTTCTCCTTTCAGCAATGGACACCCTAAGGCCCGTGAGAGCCACCAGTTTATGTAGTTTTAGTAAAGCACAACTATGCTCAATTATTTACATACTATCTTTGGCTGCTGTGATGAACTGAATTTTATTCCCCCCAAATTTATATCTTGAAGCCCTAATCTCCCAATGTGATGATATTTGAAGAAAAGGTTTTGGGGAGCCAATTAGGTTTAGATGAGGCCGTGAGGGTGAGGTCCTCATGATGAGATTACTGCCCTAATAAGAAGAGGTACTCGAGAGATCTCCTTCTCCCTCTCTCCCTCCTTCCCCCTTCTTCTCTCTGTCCCTTTCTGTCTCCTAACCCTAACCCCAACCCTAACTCTCTGTCCCTTCCCTTTCTCTCTCCCTCCCTCACAGCCATGTGAGGACACAGGGAGAAGGCAGAGGTCTGCAAGCCAGAAAGAAAAGAGCTCTCGCTGGTACCCGATTGGGCCCAGCACCTTGATCTTGAACTTCTCAGCCTCCAGAACTGTGGGGAATAAATTCCTGTTGTTTAAGTCTAGTATTTTGTGAGGGCACCCTGAGCTAAGACAGCAGCTTTCACACCATGGCAAGCTTGAGTAGTTGAGACAGAGGCTCTGTGGCCCTCAAATCCTAAAATATCTACTGAATGGTCCTTGATGGTCCTTGACAGAGAAAGTTTGCCAACCCCTGCTCTAGTTATTGGATGAAATTATAGTTCTAGTTCTAGAATTTTTATAGAGAGGAACTTAAGGATGGTTAGTGGGAACTATGTTGGCATAACAAATCTCTTATTCTTCCGTAATGGAGATGGGGGGCAGGGGAGACAGGCAGCTAAAGTGCTGCCACATCCCCCACTACTGCAACCACCAAGAATCCCACACCATGCAAAGCTCTCCACCCAGCCACCACACCCGCTCATGTGGCCAGAGCTTTAATCTGTGACAGCTGAAAATCCGGGTTCCAAATCTACTCCCCCAGCTTACTAGAAACACATCCTTAATTAGTGGTTCTGATAGCTATGATATCAAGAGCATACTAAGGACATGGTTTTGATTATACAACTCACAACAAATATCCAATTCACAAAAAATACTCAATGCAAGAATGCTTGCAGTAATAGCCATAAGAACAAAATACCCTTGTATTAATAGCTCCATGGGGAACGAAGTGAAAGTGACTGAGCACATGAGAAACTATAAATGGTTGACAGTGTGTCTGTGGAATATTGTCGTGGAAAAAAAATACCAAGTATTTTGGCAAGCCAAAGCAACATGGTAGCATCAAAGATCTGTGTTTTAGAATCAGACAGAGATGGATTCAAATCCAGACACTGAGCCATAATTTCTTTGGCAGCCAGCTGTCCCATTCTCAGAACCTCAGCCTCCTCATCGATGAAATGGAAGTAAGGTACCTCATCTGTGGGTTACTGAAATTTTATAAGGTCAATTATTATATATAAAATATGTTGAGGTGCATGGCTATAAAACAGGCTCTCAAAATGGTAGTTATTCTCACGAGTCATTGGAGGATATTTTCTCAGTGTTTTTTTTTTTTATGAGAATACTTTTTTTTCTCCTGAGAATGAAGTGACACTGACTGACAGTACACCTCTCCCCACATTTCGCCTAGTTATTGAGACCATCCATCAATTGAAGAAGGGCTGGAATTATTAAAAAATAAAAACATGACACAGGTTGTGACAGGGAGCAGGTTATAAAGGGAAGAAGCCATTTGATGTAACTTGTGCACCAGCACCTGCAGAGGCAGGAACACCATCCACACAGGGGCACTGGGCTGGTGCAGTCGGTTGAACGTCCAACTCTTGGTTTCGGCTGAGGTCATGGTCTCAGGGTTGTGGGATCGAGCCCTGTGTCAGGCTCCACGCTCAGCAGAGAGTCTGCTGGAGATGGTCTCTCACTTTCCCTCTGCCCCCTGCCCACTCTCTTTCTCTCTCTAAATAAATAAATAAAATCTTTAAAACACACACACAGAGTTTTCTGTCTCTAGCTTCTCTTCCTATCAGAGGTATGTGCACTCTCCATTCATTACAATGTGTGTGTGTGTGTGTGTGTGTGTGTGTGTGGTGTGCATATGCTCAGATGTGCAAAAGAGAAAATAAAGAAGCGAGAGAGCTTTGTGACGAACTCATTCTGAAGAACCAATATTTATTTTCTACTGGTGAGTTATCTTAATTATCCCTCTTTGAGACCTTGCACTGCAAATATATCAGTTGGTTATTTGATATTAATCCCCTGGGCCTGAGCTTCCTCATGTGTTTTGAAAGGAAAATAACTGTCCTTTTTTTTACACAGGAATATTATAAACATCAGATGAGATACTGTGTAAACATGCTTCAAGGAAGACAGCGACAAATAAGATCTGTCCTGAGGACCATAACGATGATGGATAGGGGTTTCGGTAATCTTGTGGTATGTGGGAAGACGCCAAAGCTGGCAAAATTTATATTGGAGAAGACTTGATAAGATATGAGTTTCAAATATCTAACGGGCTGCCTTGTAGAAGAGGAATTTGTCACTGGGGAAGGTAGAGTACAGACCAAAGGAGACATATTTTTACTTAAACGAGACTCCACACTCCCTAACGAATAAGCAACAAAGTTCCACAGTTAGTTCCTATCGGCAGCCCCCTTCCACGTCCACCACTACCTTAACTTTCAATTACTAGTACAAATATGTGTTTCACTTATTTGTGTTTCATAGAATATTCACACTTGGCTTAAGCATAGGGACTCACACCTTAAGCACAGGGACTCTATTTTGTCTCTGTGCTTGCAACAACTCTTTACATATTGTCTAGCAGGTTGTGGATCCTCAATACCCATTTATTATAACAAAAATAGAAACCGAAAATGCTATACAAATATAGATCCAACACTGTGACACAGCTAGTACGAATAGGACTCCAGAAGTCCTGTCCTCTCCCAGGACCCCCCGTAGAGAATTATAATGATTTGCTTATGTTCATTTCTATGTTGCTACAGCAGAGATGCTGATTTATCTCTTGGCTTGATTTTTCTCCTCCCTGTTAACTAAAGAGAAGGTCCTATTTAAGGGGCCAGTGGGAGGGAAGGCTTGTTATTTCAAAATACTGCACCATAGATGGGCAATCATTTTAGATGAAATTCCTTAAGTGCAGTTGTCCAAGTGTGTATTTCATTCTTGGCAATAAAAGAGCCCTAGCTTATGTCCAAAGACCTATAAATCATAGCTAGGAGATTTCTTTAGGCAAATTAAATTTGTGTCACACTCATCAATAAAAAAGAAAATGGCCATGAATATTATAGTTGCAGCAGCAGTGCAAAGTTAAGAGCTGCTATACCTATTTGTAGGGTATGTCAGTGTGGCTAATTATTTTTTTAAGATAGTGTGCTTCGAAAGAATTCACAGGGAATAAGCTTTATGAACTGATCATTAAATGAGAAAGGGTGTTTATAATAGAGTCAGGAATATAAAATAAGCAACCAGCTTGATTAACCTTACCGACCTACAAAAAAAAAACCCACATAATAAACTAAGAGACACTCATGTTATTTTTATGGCAGTTATTATAAACCTTAAGAACTAATTAGGTTATAGTACAGTTTGTTTGTTTCTCTTCAACTCTGTTTTTCATTTTACACTTAAATTATAAAGATTCAAGTCTTTAACCATATACTCAGGAATCCCCTACCCCTTAAAAAGTAAACAAAATATAAAGAAAGGGAAAGAAAATTATGTCACTTTACATCGATGAGAATGTACGAGTGCAAAATGAAATACCTCTTGCACTTCTCAGCTAATAGAGCATGACATATTAACCCCATCGATTCTAATAAGGGCAAGTGGATCCACATGACATACCCGTTTCCTCAGATTGCAAGTAAGAGTGAGATTCCTTGAGAATGAGTTTGCAAAAGCTGTATAAAAGTCCAGAACTTTGAGCAAGGCTTCTCGCTTGATGATGTGGAGGTCACAGTATGTCAGTGCTCGGACATTGGCACATGCGTGAGCCAGGGTGGTTTCCTTCCAGAAGATGTCTCCGAATACATCACCTTTCCCTGGAAAATAGTATAAGATATGGATTCAACTATCTACACTAGTTCTCATCCAAATCACTATTTTTATTCAGATTCATATATGGTATTGATCTACTAGCATAATTTAGAGCCTGAGTGGATAACCCCATCCAAATGCATAGAACAATGCATAACACTTTCATATAATCTGTAAAGTAACATCACCCTGAATTCAGTTCTCGGTGGAAATCCAGAGAGTTATGAATAAATGAAATCCAACAGAGAAGCCAAAAATCTCGTTTTAACAAATAGTTTCATTATCCCCTGCCATCATAACTTTTCCCATTCTGACTAGAAGGAGCAAAGGTGACTTTTTAGTTTCATTCTTTCTTCTGCTCCTTCTGTAGAGATGACAGTAGACTGCAATAGACAAGGATCTACTGTTATAGCCTTTATAAATCTGGAACTGATTCGACATATATTAAATATGCATTATTCAGCAACTAAGTCTTGTGCTCCAGGCAGATGAATACTGGCCATGACTTATTCCTCAAGGATGCCTTTCCCTCTCCCCTGAGCCAAACTCTATGCCTCAGGGCCCAGCCCAGGGAGGAGGGGGTGCTCCCCATCACAACTACAAAGCTTCAGCTGCTGAGTAGGGGAACACATGGAGACTCAAGTTTGTTATGCTATTAACAGTTCCATAAAGAGTGCTATACTGTAGTAAAATGTGGATATCTTTTTAAAATTCTGCAAATCACCCAGAAATCAACTCTTCACTTCGGAGCACCATCCACTGGTGACCTGAACTCCACAGTTCACCACCCCAAATCAAGAGTACTTAGTTGCCCAAACAAGGTGGGGAATAAGGAACACCCAGAGGTAAAGTGTCAAAAGAACTTTCTGCAGAGGCAGTTCCATGAGAGCCCCTGGCTTCTGAAGTCTCCTCAACTGCGCTCTCTGTTCCTCTGCAGGAAAGGGAAAGTTTGGGAATGGAAAAAACAAGGAATCTATCCAGGCAGGAAAGATCTTCCGGAAGGCACTATGCCAAAGACTTATGCTTTTGACATGCTAACCACAGAGGTGAGTAAGTATCTGCTCTCATCATGAAGACTGAAGTGAGAACTAACAAGAAAACAGGAATAAGAAAGGCATCTTACAACACTTCAGGCCAGGCTAGACGAGCAGAGAGAAAAGATAACATGTAACCAGAGAAATGAGAGAGAGAGAGGCAGAGAGACTGAGGTTGAGAGAGTGACATTACAGACTCTTGCCCACATAGGCAGTTTGGAAATCCTTAGAGAACCACAAGCCACTCTGGGATGGAAAGAGAAAACATGCATATTATTGAGAAAGTGGTTAAAACTACCATGTAATCATCTGATCAGCATAAAATAACCATAATGGATATTTAATTTATCTTGAGCAATCTTACTTGTTTCTGGACACTCCAAAATTTTCTTTTAGTTAGTGACACTGACCAAGATTCAACTAACTGTCTGATAGCCATGCATTCATCCAAGGAAGGTTAATTAGAGACCTCCGCTGGATAATTCTGCTCCCAGCATCGAAACTCGCATTACATAATAAGCAATATTAATTGTCTTATGACATAGAATTTCCATTAGGATACACAATATATCAACTGGATATTGATCTAATCAATCATTTTTAAAGTGTGTTTGCTCTATCCAGTTGTCCATATCATCTTATAGTCACTCAATTCACAATAAACTTCTATGACTCTTCCGGAAGATGTGTCTTGTAAATCAGTTAATTTACCAGCCACAGTAGAGCTGGCTAATGTTCTTCTTCAAGGAATACTATGCACATTTACACCAAGGTTGTGGAGGCATGGGATTATGTGCAGAATATCCAATAACTGCACAATTTCAGAATTTCAAGGCTGGGAACTCGTGTTCATCTTCATGGCTATAGAATATTTGATGCTAGTTTTTAGGTCAGCTCTCACTGGATGCAAGTAGTCTCAGCTATAAACATTTCAGAGCTTGAGAAAACTAACCTTCCCCCAAAGCCCTAAAATTAGTAGAAAAGTTCACACTCAACATGAAAGTTGTTGTTTGGTCTATTTATATTTTCTCAGTTCTTTGCATCAAGTCTTATATAGTATTTCACTTTGAAACCACAGGAAACAGGATTGGAAAACAGGAGCAAATGTTTCAGATTCATCGACTAGGAAACTGGAAAATGTCAAGACAAAACAGAGGCGACACGTTACAACATAATTAAAGGAGCAATGCGGACCATGGTATATTTAGGGATGATGAGCCCCTGAAAGCTAGCTAGCTTTCCTGAAAAGCTAGCTAGCCCCTGAAAAGCTAGCTTTTCAGCCAAAGCTTTTTAAAAAATTTGAAACACATTATTTGATGAGTTAATGAAATGGATTAAACAAATGCATAAAAATTATCTCGGTTCTTCATCAGTGAATACAGCCAATGAATCCCTAAAAATACAGCATTCAAAACTTAGGTCGTTTCCTGTGGGGTGCAGTGATGATTTTTCTACAGAGTGGACCTAATCCCTGTATTCACTTTTATTTTTTAGTCAGCCCTTCACTATGACTGACTTTCGCAGTAGGTTCATAAACTTTATTATGAATACATAGGCATAAAAATATTCATTTATAAATGAACACTATGAGTTTTAGAATTATATGATTTTTAATGGACTTTGACTATTATCAACAGCAAGTATCATTCGGTAATGTTTTAAAGGAAAAGAAGAGAAAGAACAAGGTGATAAGTGTTAAAATTAAGAAATTGTATAGGTGTATTAGAATAGACTCTCTTAAAACGTTTAGAATTGGGGATGCCTGGGTGGCTCAGTAGGTTACGTGTCTGCCTTCAGCTCGGGTCACGATCCCAGGGTCCTGGGATCGAGTCCCGCATCGGGCTCTCTGCTCAGTAAGGAGCCTGCTTCTCCCTCTCCCTTTGCCTGCTGCTACCCCTGCTTGTGCTCACTCTCTCTCTTACTGACAAATAAATAAATAGAATCTTTAAAAAAAAACAACATTTAGAATTAATGCCTGCCAATCTTCAGTGATGTCCAAAGTCATTCTGTTCAAAAATTATAATGGATACAAACTGGAAGACACTTTTAGAGAAGCAAATAATTCTTACCTACTAAAAAAAAAAAATCACTGATTTAGCTTATAAATTTTTATTTACACAAAGAGTGAGCCAAATAGCTCTAAGTAGATGTAAAAATAGAGTTTCCTAACATCGATAAGGGATGAAGGTAGGGAAGGAGAGTGGGAACAAGACACTGATGTACGGTAGGTGTAAGACAGTTGGGAAAATGCAGATGAAGCTTTCTGTAAGTGGAGGTAGTGACCTCAGGAAAAAACAAGAGCAGTAAGACAGCCGGCCAAGTAGCCCCATCCTGTTGAGAGAAGTCAGCACTTAAGGGAAGGGTGGAGCATTCAGCGTAAAAACTGGGACAAGTCACAAGGTCAGAACAGACTGAAGGAATGGAGAAATAAAGTCCACTTCTTTAAGGAAGAAACTGCAAAGATTTGTGGCCATTCTTGCAATCCCGCAGCATCCTTGAAATTTTCATTTCCACTTTAATACCTACCAACTAGGTGGATGTGAAACTCTTCCAGGACCCAGACGAAAGACCTGTGAGCAGAATTTAAGATCCCCGTCTTGGGTTCTTCAAGTTCCCAAGATTCACACTCTGAGCCAGTTCTCCCTAGTTCTCACCACCTGCCTGGTGGTAAACTTGTCACTATGAGGATCGTAATTTTAGATCCTTAATGGCTGATTAACCATCTTATACTCAGGTAATATTTGGTGAAGCATTCTTGTAATATACACTGGTATGGCACTTAACAGTGTGGTTAGAAAAACAATTTTTTTTTAATAAAAGGAAACACATTGGGGACATTAATATAGGCCCTACATTTTCTGTCAGGATTAAACCAAATAATTGTATAGTTTCAAAATTCTATTTAAAAATAGTTATGACCTGGGGTGAATCACCCGATACTGCAGAGCCTCAGCTTCTTCATCTGTAAGATGACCACAGTTAAGGGCTCTCTTCACAGAGTTAATTAAACTATTTGACGTAATAATGCATATAAAATAATGAGTACTCAATAACTATGAGTACCCAAATCAGATTCTCAAAGGGGCTAAAGTACACTTTTTTAAATATACTTTTGATAAATATTAAAATCAAAATGTATGCATGGATTTTAAACTTTACTTAAGCATGGGGAGGGGGCTCATTTACTAACTACAAAAAATTTTTAAGCCCCCTTTAACTCTTAAATGTTTATTTTCTAATTAAATTAATTCTGACTTGCAGAACTATTTATTCCAGTTGATGAGGAAAGTGATGCCGCTTTCAGGAATCAAAGCGAAGTCCCCTTCCATAGATACAATTTCAAGTTTTCCTACTGTGGCCAATGACCATGGTATAAATTAGATTCTTTCTTGATACTGGGAGTTCCTGATGAAGAACAAGGAAGGAGGGTTTTATTAAAGAGTGTTAAGTGACTTGAGATATTTAACATTTGGCCCACCATATTCTCCTTTTTCAAAGTACCTAATTAATAGTAGGAAAATGTTTTCTCAATCCATAATAGATCTATGCTAAAGCTAGAATCTTAGGGAAATGCATTTTACTATAAGCATTTAGAGGAAAGAGAAACAGAGGGTAGTCAGTATTTCAAGATAAAACATAAAGAAAACAGCAACAGAACACAACATAGTTTTCATGCGTACCCTGAACAAACTCAGTGATGAAAAGGGCTTAATGGCAAAATAAAGTGCTAGCTAATCTGGATAATTGAACCTTGCTGAGAACCTATTTAAGGGGTCCTATCACAGATGACAGAGAGACAAAAATGAGCAAGATGTTTCAAGTGCTTACAGTGCAGACAGAGAGTGAAACAGGTAAAAGATAAAAATGTGCAGGCATGCGGTGAGAGCCCAGATTAGAAGCACCTCATCCAGACCAGGGCAATAAAGGAAAGAATGAAAGAACATGAGGAAGCAAGAGATAGGACAAGTAAAAAGAGGAGAAAAATGTGTTGTAAACAAGGAAGCTTGCTAGTAGTAGAGAACCTGGTGGTATCAGGAATCTTCCTGCAATTCAGCATGCTGTGAAAACACTGTAGGGTGAGGGAATGGCACCAGTCAGGCTGGAAAGGAAACGAGACCAAAATGGCCTCAAATCTACATTTTATCCCCAAGTTGCTAAAATGTCAATCTTAGTGAGAAGACTAACCTGATAAATTATATTTTAGAAGGATTATTTTGGCAGCCACATAACAAAGAATTGGAGGTTGAATCAGATGACGGACTGTGAGCTAAAAGGTCTTTAGGATGGCAGCCACAGCCCAGGACCAGAATTTTATGAGCAGTTGTCATGGGAAGGTATATTATAGGCATAAGATAAAGAAATAACGAGGTGAGAGAGTAAACAAGACTTAGTTTTGAAAGAGGAGGAGGAGAGAATTTGAAGTTGAGTCCCAACTACGAGATTGTAAAGATTTATATTTTATCCAAAAATCTACAGACTGAAGAACTCTTAAGTAAATAATTTGAACCATGTACAAATTATGTCACAATCACTACTTCAAAAATTTAAAATAAGACAAGGATGCAATTTTTAAAAAGCAAATAGCTAGTTTGACCTTTATGGAAATGTCTGAATTAACTGTGTTCATCACAACATGTACAGCAAACCTACCTGGTTCATAGTTCAACATCTCAAAACACAGAAATGTGGATGCAAAAGAAAATAATTGTCTGGGGCTTGGGAAAAGCCCTTTTAAGGAATTAAAGTGTGAAACACTTGACTTCTAATAGCAAGTATACAGGAAGAAATCTTAACTGTATCATAGAAGTCACATTTTCACAGATTCTCAAAATAGCAAAATATTATTCATTCACATCTCAGATTTTTTTTCTTTTTGGAATAAAAATAAGCAGATTTTGAATTTTGAGTGCCATAATTTATAAGTTTTCTTTGATAATGCAAAAATGTTTATAAACAACTGATTCTAATTAAAATGAAATCTTAACTCAGGTACTAGAATTTATTTTTCTAGAATATTCTTATTTAACTCTGTCTGTCCCTGCCTCACTTATGTTCCCGTCCCCAGCCCCATAACAATATCTAACCCCTCCATCCAAGCTCTACGTAAATGAGCCTGGGAATTTGAATTTACAATTAAAAGACTTAGATACAGATTGTTTTACATTAATAACTCCAACTCTATGATCCTAATAATGAGTAGACACAGAAAAGACAAAATGTGATCGCAGCAAAACAAGTATCTTAGGGGCCAGGTCTATGGTTCATGGGGAAATGTCACTTTTATAGCCCTTAAATATATAAGATCCCTCGTGGAGACAACTTAAAAGTAACCTAGCTATTTTAGCCACACCAAGAAATCTGTTCACATTAAGTAATTATAGGGTAGGAACTTAAACGCAAGAAGATATGAAAGAATATAAAATATTATGTATGCATCCTGAACTTAATTTGGAATTCTTTGTGTTTCATAAAAAGTGGGAAGGTCGAAAAGAAAAAGGTGGAGGTGTAGGTGTTGAAAGAACTTCAACTTGGAAAAAGACATGAACTGCAATTATGTTCACCTGCCCTATTTAGAAAAACATCTTGAAGTCATCCTTCAGTGTTAAAAACAGAAGGTATTTGTTGACTACATTTTTTTTATCTTTCCATTAATTAGTTACAGTTCAGAACTTATTCATTAAACACTTAGCATTTTTGACATACTAAAGAATTATGTACCTACCCAGAGACTGTTTAGAGGCAAAGATCCAAAAGAATGAAACTGTAGCTGTTCTTTGGATTCAGCAATTTTAATTAATTTTAAAATGACCTCCCTTCTCTACCTTTCACCTAGCCAATGAATCAGTGTAAAAATCTCCTATCAGACCAACTGAGAGAAATTCTCATTTTTCTGAGGTATGCTTAGATGTGAGAGATGTTCTTTCTTTCCAACTCTCACAACGCAAAAAATCATTAGAGATGACGAAAAAAGGACACATTTCAATGCTCAAAGCCACAATTCATGATGAGGATATACAGTTAGGAATAGCTGTGCACCAGATAACCCAGCAGCAACCACTGAATAGCACAAATGACAGGAGATGCAAGGAGACACAGAAAACACATTAGTAATAAGACACGTGAACACCCGTATATTGTGTTTTCTCACAAGTTGAAGATTTGTGGCAACACTGCATCGAGCAAATCTATCAGGATCATTTTTCCAACAGCATTTGCTCGCTCTGTATCTCTGTATCACACTTTGGGAACTCTCACGATACTTCAAACTTTTCATTATTAGTATATGTTATAGTGACTTGCGATCAGTGATTATGATCCACTGAAAGTGTAGATGATGGTTAGCAGTTCTTT
This sequence comes from Eumetopias jubatus, assembly GCF_037043125.1. NCBI lineage: Eukaryota > Metazoa > Chordata > Mammalia > Carnivora > Otariidae > Eumetopias > Eumetopias jubatus. Next base: position 37,448,446 of record NW_028274813.1, on the reverse strand, counting down.
AGCAATAAAATATTTTTTAATGCAGGTATATAGTTTTTTTCTTAGACATAATGCTATCGCACACTTAATGAACTGCGGTATAGTGTAAACATAACTTTCATATGCACTGGGAAAGCAAGAAATTCATTTGACTCGCTTTATTGTGGTACTTGCTTTTTTGTGGTGGTCTAAAATCAAACCTGTAATACCTCCCAAAGTTTATGCATGCAGAAGACCCAGTCAACTTACTCAATAAGGCAGAAAACCTGAAGATACATATCAAACTTCACACCCTGATAATTTTTGCAACTTTTCATTAAGTTTGTAATTATTTCAAAACTCAACTACCAAAAAATGAGAAGAGGAAGAAGAAAAACAGGAGGAGCGGGAAAGGAATGGTCAGTCACCAAAATGTTAGGAGTGACACTACTGAATTTCCCTTTTCCTCTCCCTTTCTTAAAACATTGTTAAGGCATCTTGAACGTTAAACAACCCTCCCACCCTTCTCTCCATCATCAAAGAAAGTACTTTAATTTAGAAAAGTCTGGAAACATGCATCCTCAATGGAAACCACAAGACTTAAGAAGCCACAAAATGGGGCTGGAATGAGGATCTACAAGTCAAGAGGCTGGCTGTTCGGGAAAGGCCTTTCTGGCAGGTTCTAGGCGGGGCTTCAGCTGCCTCCAGGGTGGACCTGCCCATGGTGTGGACACAAGGGCAGCCCGTCCACGGCCCCACGCTCCCTCTCCTGCAGAAGGTCAGCACGAGTCCACACGTCCAGTCCACAGTGTCCTCAGACTGCCTCTCCAATAAAACCAGGTCGGCAGAAGGCTGTACACCAGGACAGAGTTCTCAAAGCTCGTTTCTGCATCTGTCATGTCATCCCTGAACCAAACCACAGACTCCTGTAAGACAGTGTCTGCCCGGCCCCAGTGCACCCAGGCTGCCCACCAGCCCCGACAGCCCCTGCCACAGAGGCACCTCATACACACACTTCCACTCTCAGAGATCACTTCCGGGTCAAAACTTTTTTTTTTTTAAACAAAAATCGTCTAACTGCCCTTTAGCTGAATTAATCTATGTTAGAGGCCCATGGAAAAAAGGAAAGAAAAATTGCCAGGGAAGGCAGAGGTGTATGTATCATTTGACTCATTAAACGAAGAGATGAAAAGTCTCTGAATCCCAAGACTTTTTGAAGAAGATAAACAAAAAGCACACAAGGAAATAAAATGTGACAGCTGTATGATGAGGCTGGTCCAATACCCAGGGGCCCTGTGTTCTTTTTTACTATGTCACTGTGCAAAACCAGCTACCATTTTATTTTAAAGGGAAAAGAAAATGCATTTTGTCCGTCTCATTGAGCAAATGATTTCAGCTTAACAGACCCAACCTGGAGGCACTGCACCTGAGGGCTTTCTCCAGCCTTCTTTGTAGAAAATAAGTTACCAAGGTGAGGCCGTGATGAAGAAAATGGGGCAAAGCAAATGACAATGAGTACACAGCTGAGGTCATTCATCACAAGACAGAGCTACATTACTGTGTTTCCAATGGCTTCCACCCACCACTGACACCAACGTGCAGGAAAAGAAGATACACCTGTTTCGGGTTTGTGTTCTATCCTCTTCTTTAAGCAAACAAGAATGGTTGTAGTGTGTATATGCTTCGTTTTACCACAAAGGATTGTTCTGGCAAAATGTACACTTTTTATGAAGCATTATATATAACTCCTTTATACTCCAGGAAACAAAGCGGAACAAACACTAAGTAGCATTAAACACACCCACAGTGCTGACTCTCAAGTGCGGTATGAATTTCTCTTGGAAAAATCACAAATAAAAATAGTTCCTAAAGAGATTTCACCTTAACTGTAATATTATTTCTAAGCAGTTAAGGAGAGGTTTATAAAACAATAGAGTGTGGTCACTTGCAATCCTGAACTGCTTTCTATAATTCTTACAAATTTTACTGAACGTATTTTCCCACAAAAGGCCACTGCTTCTCAATTCTCAATTCTGTCTTTTTTCAGGCAACTGTGCTTTTTGAAATCAGTTCTTCATTTTTGCACTGGATTTTGCTTTTCTAGCTCCTCAGATACGTAAGTCAATCTTTGACTCACAGGAATAAGTGGCATTCAAACTATGGTAGGTTGACCTCAGTAGCTAAAAAAAATAGTTTAAAAACCGAGCTCATTTTTCATGAGGCATAAGCCATGAAAAATATGATGAAAATGGAGTTGACATCCTGCAATTCTAAATTCTTTTACTTGAGAGAAAAACAAGGGATGATTCTCTTCTGACCTCATTATTGCTTCCTTTTATATCTATGTGGAATTCATGAACCTGTTACAGAGATTTGAGCAGAAATGATCTAAAGTACCATTTAGGGGTGCCTGGGTGGCTCAGTCATTAAGCGTCTGCCTTCAGCTCAGGTCATGATCCCAGGGTCCTGGGATTGAGCCCCGCATCGGGCTCCCTGCTTGGCGGGAAGTCTGCTTCTCCCTCTCCCTCTCCCACTCCCCTTGTTTGTGTTCCTTCTCTCGCTGTGTCTTTCTCTGTCAAATAAATAAATAAATAAATAATCTTTTAAAAATAAATAAATAAAGTACCATTTAGTATAGTTTTATCAATGTATATGTTACATTGCCCCAAACATGTAATTTCTTCAAAATGTTGTTATTTACATACACTATCACTGCCTTTTTTTGTTAGTATAACCGTCTACTGGTCTCTAAATTTTTGAATGAATTTTATTATTAGTCAAATAATTTTGTTGGTTCATGAATGGATTGACCCAGCTTTATAAACCTAAATTTACTTGTATTGTGATTACTCCAATATAATGGGTCAAATTCACTTACCTGCTCATCACTTTTAGCTCATTACTTAGGTCCACTGTGATGAATGAGGCAGAAATATTTAGAATACGATGATCTGTACTCAAGGCCTAACTCATTTACTAACTAGCTGGGCAAGTCACTAAACTTTTCTGGTCCTCATTTTGCTCATCTCTAAAGGAAAGTGTTGAGTTAGACAGGTTCTATGGACCCTCTGAGACTAACATTCTAGGTTACTAACCTGAAAATAGGTCCACAAGCCATCTTCACAGTTACCAACACCAGGAGGTACAGTCACCTTCGGCTATGATCGCTCTAATCTAAAAGATATTGTCCTACTATTGCCAAAGAAGGTTTGTGCAGCTCTTTAAGCTGTGACCAGTACTAATGTTCTTTGCTGAAAGAGCATTACTAGTTTTCACTAAGATTCATCATCTCATTAGTGACCCAATTTCCAAAGTCACCAAGCAGAGGAAATTCTCTTAAGAAACCTGAGAAGCAAAATCTCTAAAACTGTTACACATTTGCTACTACATTAGGAAAGTTCACAGTACCTAAAATAGCCACCACCTCATCATCCTGGATGACTTCCAAGGATCCTGACACCACAAAGCAGAGGGCATCCACACTTTCTCCAGCATGGTAAATGAGGTCCCCAGGAGCACAGTGAATAGTTTGGAACTCTACCGCCAAGGCGCGCAGACACCCATCGCTGGCCAATCGAAAAGCAGGATGTTCATTAAAAACCTTCCGGTTTAGATGAACACAGATATCAGCTCTCATGTCCTTGGGACAGATGGAGAGAACCTGAAGAGAGTGAGAAATGAATAAGTGAGAAGAAAAGAGAAAGGGCTATTTCAGGAAAAAAAAAAGTCATTCAATAAATATTTATTGACTGTGACAAAGTCTGCAACACACGGTACTAGATACTGGGAATGCAAAGTTAAAAGACACATCTCTGCTCTCAAGGACCTAATAACCCAGTGAGATGGACTAATGAGTATATGGACTATTACAATACAGTACTACAAAGTAAAGCTTTGAGAGGGGTATGGATCTCCCCATAGAAAGAACAGAGTCTTAAGGTGGTCAGGAAGGGTCTCAGAAGAAAACTTGATATAATTTCCTCAAAGAGCCAAATAAACTAGGGCATTAACATTCATTTTAGTCTAGTCTTTGTTTTAGAGTTTTTGCACAACTGAAACAAAATCCAGGATAATGGACTTTACTCCACACTGAAGGTGGATTTGTATGAATCAATTATAAGAAAACAAAATCAACAAAAGTACCCACACAACTTGACATGCTGGCACTGGCTGAGAGAAGTCCAGCCTCAATGTGTGTCTTTTGTCACTCTGAAAGATTTTCATTTTACAAATAAATTTATGTCCAGGGAGTGAAAAGGGTATTCACCAGCCTTCTGTAGGGCTCAGACAATTGGAAGTGGCACTGCCGACAAGGTGGGGCCATTACCGCATGGCAGCCCTTGTTCGTCCTGGTCTTTGACTCCTAGAGACTGCTGAGGGAAACAGGAGAATTCAAGCTCTAGGCACCCTTCAGAAGACAGCACAAATGGCCTATCTAAGGGTTAGAGAGCTCTCATTGCCTGTAGCTTTCAGACAGGGCAATTAAAGACCCAGATTAAAATGGACACTACCATCACATTTAATCAGAGCATCATCAAGCAAGATGTGATTACAGAAGTCAGTACCACCCACTTTAAAGATACATGTACAAACTCACTTAGAATCCTTGCCCAATCCCTTTGGTAAACTATTCCTTATCAGAGATGTTTTTCTTTGATAGGCTTTCAACCCTCAAACTGAAGTCTAAGCTGATCTTTCTCCATTAAGTTATACTGAATAAATTTTTAATATGCAATAGTTTTCCTTCCTATACTACATACATTTTAATCTTTAAAAATTACCCAAGGCTTGAAATATACTGAGTATTCCTTTTGTTTGGGGCTCACTATCAATGAAAAGTTGGTCGCTTCCCTGTGTAGAAGACGAATCCATCATAAATGTGATGACCATTAATTAAAGTATACTTTCAGGATCCCTTCCCTTAATCTTTCCTAATACTATCCCTATTATTTTGTATCACTTAAGCTACCCTGTAGGGGGGTGCCTGGGTGGCTCAGATGGTTAAGCATCTGCCTTCGGCTCAGGTCATGATCCCAGGCTCCTGGGATTGAGCCCCTCATTGGGCTCCCTGCTCCTTGGGAGCCTGCTTCTACCTCTGCTCTCTCTCTCTCTCTCTCTCTCATGAATAAATAAATAAAATCTTTAAAAAAAAAAAAAAAGCTACTCTGTAGGTTTTTTATACTCCTTTGAATTCCCATAAGGAGTAGGGATCAACTCACCTATCCTGAAAAATCTCATCTTTGAGGAAATGAATGCCTAACAGAGCTGTAGAAGCAATTAGCACTTTCCTTCCACGTCCGTTGTTTTCCATAATAATGTAATGTTTTCTTTATTATATTAACTTTTAATGACATTAGTCGTTCCATAGGTCCTTACTGAGCTTCTATGATGGGGCGCGCCACTGCCTTAAACCCGTGGAACTAGAAGGGTAAATAAGACACTGTCTCTGTCATGTAGGAGCTAACCATACAGTAGGGGGTTTAGCCTTGCACATGGCCGGGACTAAAGAAATGTTGGCTTTTATTATCCCCATTGAACATGAGTCTTCTTACAAAGTTTACTGTTGCATTAGTTCTCTGCAAAAGCAATTTGCTTTTCTTTGATTTTCCACCCCAGTCTCAATTCTGTATCTTGGCTGTTTGATGAGATTCCAGGCAAAATTAAGAAAATATTTCAGCATTGAACCTGAAGATATTTCAAGCACTAGCTAATGTTAATATTTTCCTCAAGTTGAAAATGAAATTAGTGCTAGAAAAGCCAAAAAGTAAAAATAATTTTAAAATACATACACACATGCATAAACATTACACTGAAGAGCTTAATGGGAAATGGATCATTCTGTTTCTATTCCATTTACCTTACAGGATTTTTAATTTTTTTGATTCATTTTGGTAATAGTCATTTTATGTCCTTTTAATTATTTCTTTCAGGATTCATGCTGCAAATGAAATCTAATGTTGGCAATATTCTCTGTTCAGTGGCATATTGAAAGAGGATTTTTATTACATTTTAAGTGCATCTTTCCCCTTTTTGTTTCACTCCACTTATGGCACTGACTCATTTATTATTTTTATTGATGGTATATACTAAAGTCCAGATGTCATAAAGTGACAAGTTAAAACTAAGTTGAAATAGACCCAAGTCACACCCAGCGGCAAGCTCTTTCCCTACCCCTGGATAGAGCATGTGCCTTACATATTGTGTCTGTCATCGACATATGAATATAGTGTTATTTTTTCTGTAAATAAAAGCACTAAGAAGTGTCTTAGGCAAGGCAAAATTTAGTTTTAAGTGATAAAATTACCATTCAAGATGACTCTAACACCTGCTCCATTAGTCTCAATTTCAATGAACTCTGCCTTAATGTCACATCCAGTCTCTTGTGGGTAGGTTCCCTAATGGGTATCTTATAGTTATAAATGAAATTATATTTCAGTAGAAAATATTCATACTAAAAGTAATTATTTATCCCCTCTTCATGTCAGGATAGTTATAAATTAGATTCTTAATTAAGACAATGAATAAGATTTCTCTTTGGAAGAGCTATATAGCTCTATAGAAGGAATCATTTTTAGAATTCTGCAACCAACATTGAAAAAAGAAAAGAATGCCAGGATCTGAAAAATAAAACTTTTTAAAATGTATTTATTTATGATGCCAAGGGCACACTCAGTCACTCATTTAACTCAGAGCTAATGACAGTTGGTTATATACTGGTTACATGCTGGCTAGTGTGCAGGCCCTCCAGATCCAAGAGCAAAAACTCTCAAAGTGCCTGCCTCCCTGGAGCTTCCAATCAGGAACAGCTTGAAAAAAATCACTGTTCTTAGTCCAGTGTCTCATTTTACAGATAAGGCAAATGTACTGCATAAAGGTTATGTGATTTGCTCACGGCCTCTCAATAAGTTACTAGCAAAACCCAAAACTCTTTGAGTTCCAGTTGTTAAGCCATGCTCCTCAATGAAGCTCAACCAAGAATAAAATGTTTAACATCTGGCACTTTTTTATGTTTTCTGGTTCTTTGCAGATACAGAAATATAAATGTTGATTTCTGAAAATCATTTAAAGTCCTATTAATCAAAATACAGTTTAATTATTAGGAAATCACTGATGTGACCACCACCACTACCACCACCATAGAACAGCCTAGATTTCTCTGCAGATGTGTTTTCATTTCTAAACACTTTAATTTCAGCTTCAAATAAATGTGTGGCATATTTTAGTGTGTTGGTAAAGACACAGGATGCATATAAGGATAAATTATTTATCCCATTACTATTTGCTAAAAGGAAGTCATCTTATTTGAAATATAAGCTTTAATGTATATAGGAAAAGGATCTGAGCTAGATATTAGCATGGAGTGAACATATTTGATAAATGTCTGTTTCCCCATCACTTTTATCCACTATAATATTAGTAATGCTGCAAAACTTTAGAAAAGCAAGCCTAAATAATTAGAAACCAAAGAGTTAAATCAAGATTCCCTAAGGAAATGGCTGACTAGACAAAGCCCAAAGAAGAAGGCTTTATCCTCCCTGTTATTAACTCTGAATACACTAAAAAATGCATTTTAACAAACACTATATAAAATGTAGGAAATCAAAAACCAATAAAGAGCGTAAGTTTTCTCTGTTATTTACACATACTTATATATGTACATAACCATTTTCATAAAACCTGAATCTCTAAACCTTTGTTTCTTTCTGTGTTTACCCAATATCACATTATAATCATTTCCCATGCCATGAAATGCTGATTTAAAAACATAATTTGAGTCATTGCATAATACTCCATCATATAATTATAACACAATTAACTTAACCACTGCATTGTAACTGGATATCTGGATTTGTAGTTTTCCCTTTCATAATCAAGGTATAACAAATACTCTGTCCCTCTGTCGGATTGTCTGAGGTCAGATTCTTTTAGAAGAAAAATTAGTGAGTAAAATAGAAAAATATTTTCAAGGATCTTGCCAAATTGTTTTCCCAAAAAGTGTCAAATTACTCCCTAACCCAGTAGTGTATGAGGATCACCCTCCCCTCAAATTCTTCATTTGCATTTGAAAAAGAAAAGGCAATTTTACCTGAAACAAAAATAGAATTGTACACAGCTTGTATGAAATTGTATATGGAACTGTAATGAGACAGAAGGCTGAGACCTTTAATCTTAGTGGGAGGTAGTCTCCTATCACTCACTATGCCCTAGTTCAGTGACAAAAGACTGATCACTTTTAATCAATCTACATCAGATTTCTAATATGAAAATCAGGATGACTGTGATAATTCTATTTTAAGTGTCTGAAAGTAGTGAACAAAACAAGGCTCCCTTTTGACGTCTCTCACTGCTAAAATAAATTATTTTGCTGATTATCTACAGAAGCTTATGCCAAGTGTAATATAGCATCAGATATTTTTAATAATAATTGATAAGGGGGCGCCTGGGTGGCTCAGTTGTTAAAAGCGTCTGCCTTCGGCTCAGGTCATGATCCCAGGGTCCTGGGATCGAGTCCCAGATCGGGCTCCCCGCTCGGCGGGAAGCCTGCTTCTCCCTCTCCCACTCCCCCTGCTTGTGTTCCGGCTCTCACTGTCTCTGTCAAATAAATAAATAAAATCTTTAAAAAAATTTTTTTAAATAATAATAATTGATAAGGGCAGATGACCCCTGTGTTCTCTTTCTTAGGAAAAGGAATAAATGCATTAATGACATTTTGATAGGCAATGAAGTTACCACTGACTTTCTTCAAAATCCCTGCTTCCTTTGATGCAATTAAGTTATGTACTGGTAATTAATCTCCCCTCACCGATCCAACCAAATTGGTATTAAATTAGTGAAAATCAGTGGAGAGAGCAAGGCAAGTGACATTTGCACATAAAATATTTTTACAATCCTTCTTGGGAATGAAGAGCACAAAGAATGCCAACAAATGAAGTAAAGTTCTCTACAGGAATTCAATTCTCATTCATTTTATGGGAAGAAAAGAAAGTTCACCTTCTTTTCATTTTTTTTTTTTTTTAAGTATAACCAGGAAGCCACGAGGACCAAGGGAGAGCAGCTGTCTAGAGGTTAGTCTGCCAATTTCTGGGGTATCCAAACCTCCAAGGAATTAACTCAGGAACAATGTAATGAAATAAAACCAACAAATTAACTTCCATTATTTAAAAGTAAAAGGTCATATCAACAGAAGACTGCTATAACCAGTAAGAGATTATAGGTTAAAATTCATAGGTTTCACTTTAGAGATAAATTTTCTGCAAATAGACTACATATACAAAAGTGAGACTTAAGATTTTTGTTTAAAAAAACGTAGTGAACCAATTCTACCAAATTTTTCATGGTTTTGGTTCTGCAGTACAGTTAAGTAGTAAAAAGAAACAGCAATTGTTACCATTTTTTAGCTAGCTAAAGGTGCTGATGTTCTGGGCCACTAATTTTCCGAAGTTAGGGCTCTGATGAAACTTAGAGATTCAATTGTTCTCTATTCTTGATCTTATGTCTGTACTTTTTTATGTGCATATATTTGACTAAATAAGAATATTTTTGCAGAGGACCTGAATAGACATTTTTCCAAAGAAGACATACAGGTGGCCAACAGACACATGAAAAGATGCTCAACATCACTAATTGTCAGGGAAATGAAAATAAAAACCCCAATGAGATATCACCTCATGCCTGTTAGAATGGCTAAAATCAAGAAGACAAGAAACAACAAGTATTGGCAAGGATGTGGAGAAAAAGGAACCTTTGTACACTGCTGGCGGGAATGAAAATTGGTAGAACCACTGTGGAAAATAGTACGGAGGTTCCTCAAAAAATTAAAAACAGAAATACCATATGATCCAATAATTCTACTATTGAGTTTTATCCAGGGAAAATGAAAACACTAATTCAAAAAGATATATGCACCCCTATGTTTACTGCAGCATTATTTACAATAGCCAAGACATGGAAACAACCTAAGTGCCCATCAATAGATGAATAAATAAGAAAAATGTGATGTACACACACACACACACACACACACACACACACACACACACACACACACACACACAGGAATATTATGAAGCCATAAAAAAGGATGAGATTGTGCTATTTGTGACAACATGGATGAATTTAGAGGGTATTATGATAAGTGAAATAAGTCAGACTGAGAAAGACAAATTTCATATGACTCCACTCATAAATGGAATCTAAAAAATAAAAAGCAGAATCAGAACTATAAATATAGAGAACAAACCATTGCCAGAGGGGAGGGGGGGAGTTGGGCAAAATGGGTGAAGGGGGAAGGGGAGATACAGGCCTCCAGTTATGGAAGGAGTAAATCACAGGAATAAAAAGCAGAGCGAAAGAAATATAGTCAACAGTATTGTGATAGCAATGTAATGGGAGAGATGGCAGCTACACTTGTGAACACAGCATAATGTATAAACTTGTCAAATCACTACATGGTACACCTGAAACTAACAGAACATTGTATGTCAACTAACCTGAAATTTTTTAAAAAAGTAAAAACAAGAGTACTTTTCCACATGTGAAAATATTTTCTAAAATTAGAAATGTATTTTAAAATATATTGACTGAATTACCCAGAAGAGTAGAAACAATTTTGGAAACAATCTGGCAATGATCATTTTAAAGTCACCTATGATAAATGATGTTCCAGCTTCTTTAAAAGAATGCACTTCTCACATACTTCCAGGTACTTCTATTACTTGACTATATTGACAAAAGTTGAACATATATACACATATATACCCTAAGACCCAACAATTCCACTTCTAGGTTTATGCCTAACAGAAATGTATATATATATACCAAACCACATAAACAAGAGAATTTGTAAGAGCACTATTCATAATAGCTCCAAGCTGAAAATCACACAAAGATCCATAAACATTAAAATAGATAAATACATTCTGGTATATTCACACAATGTACCGTTATCCGCAACAAGAATGAGAAAAGAAACAACTACACATAACATAGATGAATTTCAACAACATAATGTTGGTTGAAAAAACCTGGCATAAAAGAGTATACTCTATATAATTCCATTTATATAAAGTTCAACAACTGGCAAAATCAATATATGGTTCTGGAAGTCAAGATATGGGTTACTCTGGAGGAGCAAAGTTGGCTAATGCCTGGATAAAGCATGGGGTGGGAGCTTCTGGTAATGGGGTTTTGGGATGCTGACTACACACATGTGTTCACTTTGTGAAACTAATTAAGCTGTCCATTTATAACATAATTTTCCCACATTTCAGTGTGATATTTTAATTTTAAAAGTTTGCTTTAAAAACCACACACACACACAAAATGCTATGTGTAGAGATGGATATGTTAATTAGTTTGATTGGAGTAATCATTTCGCTGTGTGTATGTAATCAAATCATGTACACTTTAAATATATACATTTTTATTTTTTAAAAAAGTACTTTTAAACAGATAAGTATTACCTAAAGAAAACGAAAGAAACAGAAATCAGAGTTGCCAAATCAATAGTGACAACTATTTCTAGAATGATTGTGATTATGAAAGCTTCTGTCTCAACTTACTCTTCTTCCAGTACAGAGAGCAAACAAAGATTTGCATAAGCATTCTTTCAAATTATTTATGCAATTTAATATATCTACACATACGTGTGTGTGTGTATACACCAACTGTAGAAAGTAAAGGTAGTCAAAAGAAGTCAGAGTAGTAAATGAAGCAAAAGATATGTGGGTCGGTCATTCATATTGCATCTAATTCTAAAAAGAATTTGAGATCTGATTATCTGATTGTATAAAATAATATATATGTGCCAATATACATATACACCTATATGTGTGTATACAGATAGATTAAAGCAAGTATATATAAAATATATAAAATAATACCTAGAAAATTATGTTGTCTTGAAAAGACTGGGAAATTATTAAGTGGAAGAAAAACTAAATGAAATAAAACAAAATATCAATGTTCACACAATTGGGATCACACTGAAACATTTTTTCAAAACTCGAACACTTTATATAGATTACAGATATGATGTATATATATATATATATACACGTATTGGTGTGTTTATGTGTAAGAGAACTCTGAACTGTAAAATCAGAAACTTTTCAGAGAACACTAAGCTCTTGCACTCACTCTCCCAATATGCTGACATTTACCAGACCAGATCTTGATCAATATGTTCTTATTAAGTAAAGTCCGTTATGTTATTACATATAGTCGAAATAGGATAGCAATATCAGACTGAGCTTTCTGGTAAATTAAACCCTTCACTATAAATAAAGTGCCTCAGGAATTTAGCTCTCTGGGACCACTGGAATATACAAAAGGGCATAGTTATTTGAATATTTATATGCACAAGTATGCTTTCTAGAGTTTTCTAAAACCTCTCAACTATTCATTTTTAAATGATGAATTTTATGATATGTGAATTATAACTCGATTTTTAAAATAGTGGTGGTTTCAGAAGGGCACAGTAATTGCCTTGACAAGGCATGGGGTAGTGTTCTAGGGTGATAAAAAATTTAGCTTGATCTGAGTAGCAGTTACATGGTATATACGTACAAAAAAATCTGTATGCCTAAGATTCGTACATGTTATATGTGTATGTATGTATGTGTGTGCCTTTCTGTGATAAAACACTATATGGAAAATCATTACTATCACCATTCCCAACCACTGAAAATATTGGCATTTGGCAAATTTGGTCAAAATTAAGTTGCACTATCTATGGGATAGAACACTTCTGCAAGGCACTGACTACCTAATTTCATTCAATAATTATATAGTACTGGTATACAGCGTTTATTATAGGTGAAACATATATATATGTGAAACCATTAAAAACTGGTTCCAAACAGTTCCAGCGTGCAAGCTGCCTGCCAATCTTATCAGGAAGACAAGACAAACTTATTAGGTCAGTGGAAGCTACAGGGAAAGGCTAGGAGGTTGCACAAGGAAGCCAACTCTAGGGGAAATAATATGTAGCAAGTCAGAGGAAGGTATAAGTAAGGAATGTTTGGGGAAAAGTCTACACAGGCAAAGGCAAAGTGAAAACTTGGCCATTTTACAATTAATCAACTTTATGATAGTGAAACCTCTATTTTCATTTCATCTAATGGAAGCAGCTTTTCTTAAATGATGGGTACATCACTGTGAATTTCTTTGTTTTCTTTAAAGATTTTGTTTATTTATTTGAGAGAGAGAGAGAGAGTAGTGAGAGAGAGAGAGGGGGAAGGAAGGGGAAGGCGCAGAGGCAAAGGGACAAGCAGACTCCCCACTGAGCAGGGAGCTGAGCAGGGAGCTCCACGCAGGGCTCAATCCCAGTACCCTGGGATCATGACCTGAGCTGAAGGCAGATGCTTAACCGACAGAGCCACCAGGCGCCCCTCATTGTGAATTTCTCTCACTAAATGTAGTATCTACCATTTTAATTAAGTTTGTGTCAAAGCTATTGATAAGACCTGAAAATACAACAGGGAACATTGCTAGCTATTTAATTGTTTACTTAATAGTATGTATGCTGTCATGGTGACTAAAATTTTACAACGTTTTTAGGACCAAAATTAAACAAACCTTTCTTATAGGCACAAGCTTATTTAGTAGCACAGGGGAAATATATATGTTTTTTAAGTTTAAGAAATTCCTTTAAAACTCATTAGTATTCTATATACCCTAGAAACCAAATTATCATCTTTTTGATATAGCATGTTATGTTGACATTATTAAAAGGACTCTGGGAAATAAGCCCTAAATGAATTTTGGTTTATGTCTTACTTACAATGATATTTGTCACCAACGTCTTCACTGCTGGGAAACTAGACATGTCAGTAATCAACTTACTGGAATTGTCATCATCCAGAAAATAGCCATGGATACCAGAGCAAGTAAAAATGTCCACAAGTAAGAGAAAACACTGTCACAGAGCATGTAGGATTTACATGCAGCAGATGCCCCTGAACATCACTTATTGCCTCAAGAAACCCTACCAGAGTCCCAGATCCTGCAAATGTGATCTAATTTCTGCCCAAGGCAGATCAAAGGCAGCAGATTGATAGGTGAGTGTATTGGCTATAAGGAAAAGCAATAGATGAGAGGTTCAGGCCAAAAAATTATTCAAAAAAAGGTAAAACATAACGATGAATATATGGAAACCACAATTAAAAACATAATACTATTTATAATTTATAAAATGAAATATTCAGGTATAAATCTAACAAAACATGGACAGGATCTGTATCCTGAAAATTACAAAATGCTGATGAAAGAACAAGTCAAAAAACACAAGTTAATGGAGAGAGAATTGTGTTGAAGAATTGGAAGACCCAACATAGTAAATATGTCAATTCTCTCTCCCCAAATTGATCTATGAGTTTAATGTAATTCCTATTAAAGTCCTGGTAAGGCTCTTTTGAAGACATAGATAAGCTTCTTCTAAAATTTATATGGAAAAGTGCAAGATCTGGAAATATCTAAGACCATTGTTAAAAGAACAAAGTAGTAGGAATCCGTCCTCAAAATGTTATGATACACTATAGAGCTATACTAATCAAGACAGTCTGGTATTGGCAGAGGAAAGATAGTCTTTTCAACAAATGGTACTGGAGAAATTAGACAGACATTGGCAAATAAACAACAATATTCAACTTAAGCCTCACACCTTACACAAAAATTAAAATGCATTGTAGGCTTAAATGTAACACTATAAAACTTGAAAAGAATGAGAAGACAAACTATAAACTTGGGGAAAAAATACTTGCAAATTACATATGCAACAAGGAACAGATATCTCAAATACATAAGCAGTCTCAAAACTCAACATTAAAAGAAACCCAATTAGAATATGGGCAAAAGACATGAACAGATGTTTCACTGAAGAGAATATGCAGATAAAAAATAAGCACATGAAAATATGTTCAACATTATTATCCATTAGGGAAATATGAATTAAGCCCACAATGTGTTATCACTGCCTATCTAAAATAAAAAAATAACAATAGCCCTGAATGATGTGAGGATGTAGAGAAACTAGACTGCACATATACTGCTGGGTATACAAAATTGTACATCCACTCTGCAATAGAGTATGATGATTTCATACAAAACTAAGCTTGTGCTTACCATGTGACCCATAATTGCACCCTTGGGTATTTATCCCAGAGAAATGAAAATTTAAATTCACACAAAATTTAAATGTACATGGATGTACATGGATGTACATGGATGCTTATAGCAGCTTTATTTTGCAATAGCTCTAAACTGGAAGCAACACAAATTTCCTTCAGCAGGTGAATAGTTGGACAAACTGTTGTACCATGCCGTGGCATCCTATTCAGCAATAAAAAGGAACTAACTATGGATACATGCAATAATTTAGATGTATCTCAAGAAAGTTATGCTCAATGAAAAAAGCTAATCTCAAAATTTACATGATTCTATTTATATAGCATTCTTGAAATCACCATATTGAAGAGACAGAGAATAGATAGATCAGCAGTTGCCAAGATTCAGGAAGGTGGCGGGGAGGGAGGTGGCTGTCGTGGTAAGAGGGTAGGTAGCCAAAGAGATCTGGGTAATGGAACTCTTCTGTATTTTGACTGTGGTGGTGATGACATGAATCTACACTTGTGATAAAATTGTTTGGCATAAAACCACACACACACACACACGAGTGTGTGTCAAACAAGTGAAATCTGAATAAAGTTGATGATTCATATCAATGTCAATTTTCTGGTTATAAAGGAAACTGGGTGAAGGGTATATATATATAATCTCTCTGCATTATTTCCTGCAAGCACGTGAATCTACAATTATCTCAAAATAAAAAGTGGTTTTAAAAAGCTTAAAGTTTTGTCCCTTTCTTTTGAGGAAGAGACAAGTAGCCTTCCAAACAACCGGAACCCCTGGAATATTAACTAATAACGGGGTTTAGCATTCATTTCCCCTAACACACTTTTATTAAGTGCGCCTTTCATAAAGCCAAAACTACTGGAGAAGCCACTTGGTAGGAGAATTGTCTGAATCCCTGGATTTACATGTGCCAACTTGGCAGAAAGATGAGCTAAATCTCACCAGGGACAATTTTAGTTTGTCCCTCTGCTCCTAGGTAGTACAACTCATGACAAACTTTTGACCGGAGGCTTTAGCTTCTAGCACAAAGCCAAAGGTGTTAGTCCCTGCCAAAATCTTTGCTTTGGGAAATCAACATGCAACCTTGCATTTTATAACAGAGCTTTCTATAATACATTCTAGTTTCATCTTCTTAAATACCCAGAACACTTCAAAACTGTCTTGAAAATTTCATTTAGATAGAGTTTGCTTGGCCCTTGGTGATGTTTTCTACCTAAACAAAATCTTCACACTATTATTTTCCCTTTAGAATCGGTTATTTATTTTAGGTTTGCAAATTTTATCTAATCTAATACACTGAGGGAGCAGTGTCAAAGAAAAAGGAATAACTCCTTCCCTAAGTTCATGGAGGTTTTCAAAGCCCTCTACAACAGTTATGTCCTTGTTTGCTATTTCATTTGCTCATCAATGGATGGTCACCTATGAATGCCAGAAACATGATATGGCTTTGGATATAGACAAACAACAACAACAACAAAACAGCCACTATCTTCAGAAACTTCTAATCTGTTGGTTAAGATATTTTAACCAAAAAACAAATCAACACACAAAAAAACCTATACTATTTTATCAATGAGATATAAGCAACATTCTGGGAAGGCATAAAGTGACTTAAAAGATCTCTTTCCTAGGATAGTGAGCAGCTTTAGCTTTAAGCCTTTTTATGAAATCACAGCATCTAACATTTTAGCGGAGTGGCAAACCAAATATCCCTCTCCTAAGGCTCAAACACAGCTCAGCAGCAATTTCAATATTGTTTCCTTAGATTCAACTGATTCAGGCTTTGAAAGAAAAAATGACAGCAACAATTTAATCCTTACCCAAACTATACAATATAGACATTATTCTTTCCAATTTACAAAGCTTATTAACAGATCCATGGTTTGGGTGACTTAAAAAGCCCTTTTGCTCTTCTGTAACACATCATTGCTTCTGAATACAGAGACAATCAACAGAAATTTATCCCAGGTCAACTTGAGACAGTGGGAGGCACATTTGCCTATAGAAACTAAACCTGATTCAGAATGCTATCTATTATGGTTTTCACAACAGCATGTGGCCCTTTTGGAGACATTTCCTGAAAGATCCTCAGATTAGGACTCTGGAGCCCAACTCTCAATATTCATCAGTTTGCAGCAACATGGCCAGCTGTTCCCTGCCTTGACTTTCTAATCTTTTTATATTCTTTCTGCTCCTCAAAACAACCCTTGATCTTATCCCACTCATTCCCTAATAAATCTAATCATTTTCTGCATTTAGCTCACCCCTTCTCACAAGTTTCTTCATTTCAGAGTGAATGACTCAGAAAACTCACAATTTCTCTGATACAAGGGACAGACTGTCATGGAGCATCTTTTTTTTTTTAAGATTTTATTTATTTATTTGAGAGAGAGAGACACAGCAAGAGAGGGAACACAAGCAGGGGGAGCAGGAGAGGGAGAAGCAGGCTTCCTGCCAAGCAGGGAGCCCAATGCGGGGCTCCATGCGGGGCTCGATCCCAGAACCCTGGGATCATGACCTGAGCCGAAGGCAGATGCTTAAGGACTGAGCCACCCAGGCACCCCTGTCATGGAGCATCTTATTCGCACATTTAGAGACCGGTGGTGTGGGCAATTCAGTCCTTGTGGAAGTAAATGCCTCCAAACACCCCACAGTCAGATCCACACATACTGTCATTGGCAGTTCCTTAACCGCAGTAAGATCTCCAAGCCATTGACCATCCCCAACACCTTCTCTACCAAGCTGACCTCTCCTGTCTTCACTTTTTAAATGTCTAGCATAGATTTCTACCGCTCCTCACGGTAAACACTTCGTATGATTCTTCCCCATTATATATTATCTATGAAAACCCCATCTATGATTCATCTCTCTTTGGCTAGATAATACCACACAATTCTGATGAATGCTTTTATTTTAAAACAATGAACATAAAATGGGCACTTGTCAATACTTAGCATGTCTACTATATTTCCCAAACATTTATAAGGTGTGTAGGACATACCTTGAAGTTATGATAATAGGCCCATATTCCCCCGTATGCAGTGGGCCAGGTATGTAATTTAGGAGTTTTTGTTTGTTTCAGGCCGCTTTCCCGAATTATAGGTTAAACATCAGTTCTGTTCTTTTTGTTTTATTTCATGTTTTGGTAGACACGAATTTTATGTATGTTGGGTCTTTCTTTTTTTTTTTGGCGGGTCTTTATATTTCTGTTCTCTATTACATGTTTGCACATGGTATACCTCTTTCTGTATTTCAATTTCATTAATTTTTTTGCTCTTTTTAATTCTCTATATATTTTCTTATACCTATTATTCTAGCAGAGAAAGTCAATTATCATATGGTTTCACTTATTTTTGGAACGTAAGGAATAGCATGGAGGACATTAGGGGGAGGAAGGGAAAAATGAAGGGGGGGAAATCGGAGGGGGAGACGAACCATGAGAGACTATGGACTCTGAGAGACAAACTAAGGGTTCTAGAGGGGAGAGGGGTGGGGGGGATGGGTTAGCCTGGTGATGGGTATTAAGGAGGGCACGTACTGCGTGGAGCACTGGGTGTTAAATGAAAACAAAGAATCGTGGATCACTACATCAAAAACTGGTGATGTATATATTATATGGTGACTAACATAACATAATAAAATAAAATTAAAAAAAATAACTACTATTCTATAATAAAAGAGAGAATGTGGGTACCTTGTAATTTAGTCTTCGCTTAGAAGGTTATTTTATTTTCTTTCTTTCATTTATTTTCTGACATTGATCAGCCCCCTGTATTTCTCTTTCTATGCTCATTTTTTGGATTTATGACTTCTGAAGTTCTTTCTCATCTTCAATTTCTTGTTTCACTACATTTAATTTAATTTGGGTATTATATCCATTTTCTTCTGTACCGTGGCTTTTTGTAGGAGTGTGCTTTCATGTTCAAAAGCCTTATTTTCTGATTTCCAGTATCTATACTATATTTATATATGAACTCTCTCCTTTTTTCTTTTTTTCTTTTTTTCTTTTTATTTATTCATTTAAGAGAGAGCGAGACAAAGAGAACACAAGCACGTGGACAGGCACGGGGAAAGGGTAGAAGCAGACTCCTCGCTAAGCTGGGAGCCCGACACGGGGCTCAATCCCAGGACCTGGAGATCATGACCTGAGCTGAAGGCAGATGCTTAACCATCTGAGTCACCCAGGCGCCCCTCCTTTTTCTGTTTATCATTATTTATGTTGTATTTTTCTCAACCAGCAGAAGTAGATAATCCTCTGGGTGCAGGGGAAGGAGGGGGTGAGAAATGGAAGACTGTAGGGGACAAGTTTTCTTCTGTTATCCTACCAGATTCCTTAGTTCAAAGGCACCCTTCTCTGTTACAGCAGGTAAGTGTAATTTCTCTGTAAACAATACAATTTGGATCTAACTTCTTCTGTCTTGTTCTTAGTCCTCTTCTCTTCAGACACTTCTTTTCACCCTTTCACCACTAAGCTTCTAAGAAAAACATGAGTCTCCCAAGGCTTTCCTTTTCCCCAGAAGTATGGTCCTTCCCAAACTATTTCTTCTTATCCTAAGCACACTCCAAGCTGCCCAACTCCACAAAAGCATGGTCTCAGTCCCGTCCTCAGTATTTTGCATTCTGGATGGGATTGTTCATTCTGATGATGAATCCTGGTCGCTGTTTTCTGTTCTCCATCATGACAAAGACCACAAGCTTCTTCCTCTGTTCTGTGTATTTCCCTCCTGACTCCCAGCTCTGTTGTGTGTCCCAGAGTCTACTCTGTTGGTTTGGACATGAATAAAATGTTCAGTTCAGTATAAAAATTTACAGTATTCTCTTTCTTACCTGAGCTTTAGCCATACTCTGAGGGTAACTTTATTTGTTCTCCTCGTTAATCTAGAGATTTGGGGAGAAGATTTGTGAGCAAAGTTTGGCTGCCATGATTATATTATGGGAATCCAGAGGTCAGAATTATGTTTTTAATTTGTATTTCCTCTTCTGAGAAATGCCTGTTTGTATCTGTTCTCTATCTTTCTATGGTGTTATCTTTTTCTTATTAATTTATAGGAACTCTTTATATATTCTGGAAGCTATACTGCTTAATTATATTTCAATATTTTCTCCCAATTTGTAGATAATTTTTTCACTTTTCTTATGGTGTAGTTTGATGAACAAAAAGTTAATTAATATAATATTAAATATATATAAAATATAATAATAAAAATAGTTAAATTTATTAATATTTGTTATTTAGTCAAACTGTCTCATGTTTAAGAAATTAAAAATATATTTAATCAAAAATTTTCTACATATTATTTTTTCTTACTGTGGTAGAAACACTAACATGAAATGTACCCTCTTAACAAATGTCTAAGTGTGCAATAGAGTATTGTTAACCACAGGCACAATGTTGCACAGCAGATCTCTAGAACTTATTCATCTTGCATCACTGAAACTTTACACCCATTGAAAGCAATCCCCATTGCCTTCTCCCAGTCCCTGGCAACCACCATTCTATTCTCTGTTTCTAAGAGTTTAACTATTTTAGATACCTTATGTAAACAGAATCATGCAGTATTTGTCCTTCTGTGACTGCTTTATTTCACTTAGCATAATGTCCTCCTGTTTCATACATATTGTTTCATATGGCAGGATTCCCTTCTTTTTATGACTGACTAATGCTCCACTGTATGTGTATACCATATTTTTCTTATCCATTTATCCACCGATAGATTTAAATTGTTTGCACATGTTGGCTATTGTGAATAATGCTGTAGTGAACATGGGAGGGACAGTATCTCTTTGAGATCCTGATTTCAATTATTTTGGATAAATACACATAAGTAGGATTGTTGGATCATATGGTAGTTCTATTTTTTTTAAGATTTTATTTATTTATTAGAGAGAGCATGCGCACAAGCGGGGGCGGTTAAAGGGAGAGGGAGAGAGAGAAGCAGACTCCCCGCTGAGCAGAGAGCCCTACTTGGGACTCCATCTCAGGACCCTGGGATTATGACCTGAGCTGAAGGCAGACGCTTAACTGACTGAGCCACCCAGGCGCCCCTGTAGTTCATTTTTAATTTTTGAAGAACTTGCATACTGTTTTCCATAGCAGCTGTACCATTTTACATTCCCACCAATAGTGTACAAGAGTTCCAATTTCTCCACATCCTTGCCAACACTTATCTCTCTCTCTCTTTCTCTGTAATAGCCATTCTAATGCTAGGTGGTACCTCAATATGATCTTGATTTGCATTTTCCTGATTATTAGGGATGTTGAGCATCTTTTCATGTACTTGTTGGTCATTTGTATGTCTTCTATGTCTCCTATGAAGAATGTCTAATTCAAGTCCTTGGTCCATTTTTTCATTGAGTTATTGGTTTTTGTTTTTTTTACTATTGAACTATATGAGTTCCTTATATATTTTGGATATTAACCAATTATCAAATGTAGTGCTTAAAAATATTTTCTCCCATTCATAGGCTGCCTTTTTACTTTTTTAATGTTTTCCTTTTTTATGCAGAGGCTTTTTAGTTTGATGTAGTTCCACTTGTCTTTTACCAATTTTGTTGCCTGTTTCTTTGGTATCCTATTCGAGAAATCATTGCCACGACCAATGTCATGAAGCTTCCCCTATGTTTTTTTCAAGGAGTCTTATAGTTTCAGGTCTTAAGTTCAGTTCTTTAATTTTGAGTTAATGTTTGTGTATGGTGTAAGATAAAGATCAAATTTCATTCTTTTGCATATAAATATCCAGTTTTCCCAACACCATTTGTTGAGGAGACTATCCTTTCCCCATTGTGTAGTCTCTGGAGCCCTTATCAAAAATTAGTCAAGCAGGGTTTATTTCTGGGTGCTGTATGGTCTATCTGTCTTTATGTCAGTACCATCCAGATGTGTTCTTTGTGAAGATTGTTTTGGCTATTTGAGGTCCTTTGTGGTTCCATATGAATTTTGGGATTTTTTTTCCTACTTCTGTAAAAAATGACAGTTTTTAGTATTTAAATCTTTAAGCGCAGAATTGATTGCCGTGGTGTGGAGAGATTAAACTGAGTTTTTTTCCCCATATGGGTAACCATTAATCCCAATGACATAATTATTGAATGGTCTCACCTTTCCCACAGATCTACATTTGCCTGTCTCTGACACATATAAAAATCTCCCCATATGTTTGGGGCAATTTTTAGGCTCATTATCTTATGCTATTACCATATGTCAATTTGAATGTCCCTATGCCAAAATCATCCTGTCTTAATTATCACATGTAACTCCTCCTCACTCCAATGTTGCCTATGTCTCCACTATTCTAGTAAATCTGTTTTTATTAAGTCCACCAATAAACTCCATGTTGCAAAATACAAATGGAATATTTCACATTTTATGTGTCTTTTAGAAGACTTCAAGATAGTTGTTCATTTTCTCTCTTGGCTTACATAAAATCAAATATTTCCCTTTTCATCTGATATCACCAGCTACTGCTCCATGTTCTTTTTTTTTTTTTAAAGATTTTTTTATTTATTTGACAGAGAGAGAGAGAGACAGTGAGAGAGGGAACACAAGCAGGGGGAGTGGGAGAGGGAGAAGCAGGCTTCCCGCCGAGCAGGGAGCCCGACACGGGGCTCGATCCCAGGACCCTGGGATCATGACCTGAGCTGAAGGCAGACGCTTAACGACTGAGCCACCCAGGCACCCCTCCATGTTCTTTCTAGCCCTTTCTCATCTGCTTGATGTCTAACTGTAGGAGTTTCTCAAAGCTTGATCTTATACTCTTTTGTCTTCCTTAGCCATAATGTCATTTTGAGCGATCACAGCTAGGTGTTGATGGTCTTTTATATATTAATATTTTCCAAATGCATATGCCCTTATGATCCCAGAATTATATCCACTGATAAAATAAAGATTTATTTTTATTTTATCCACCATGTACCATTCACTATCTAGATGCTAATTACTTAGCAGTGAAAAAAGAGGCAAAATTGCCTGCCTGCATGAAATGTTTATTCTAATCATTCTAAGAACTATTATAATTCTTTAACAAAGAAGTGAACTATATATATAATATATACATATATAATACTTCAGGTTATGATAAGTTCTGTGACGAAAGCTAAATCAGGGAAGGTGCCTAAGAATTCTAGGGGTGGAGATGTTGCAATTCTGAATAGAATAGAAATCTGACAGTCTGACTAGACATCCAATAATCTTAAGCAGAGGTTGGCAAACTACAACTTGAAGGTCAAATCTGGCCCACTAACTGCATTTGTACAGCCACTGAGCAAAGAATGGTTTTTACATTTTTAAATGGCTGAAAAAAATCAAAAGAAAAATATATTTCATCACATTTGAAAATATGTGAAATTTAAATTAATGTGTCCACAAACAAGGTTTTACTGGGACACAGAAATATTCATTTATTTACTTATTGTCTATTGCTCTTTTCACACCACAATGGCAAAGTTACGTAGCTGAGACAAAGACCATATGGCCCACAAAGTCTATACTCTGTCTTATCTGGTTCTTTATACAAAAAGTTGGTGGATCCCTGATCTTGATCAATATGGTTTATTGCTTGCAAACAAAAAACTCACATGGCAAAGTTCTTTTTGGATTCAGTGCCGGAAGAAAACATGTAACTCCTTAGACAACTGTACTTGCTTCCTTTATTAGACAAAAACATTTCTCTTGTAATTCAGCTGCCAGGAAAACCAAAAGCTCAATATGACCAGTGTCAGTAACAATGACACTCCAGGTGGCCAGACATCTCTATTGTGCTTAATCTTTTACCTACATATGTATGTGTTTATGTAGGTCAGTGTGCTGTCTTGTTTTATACTGATTTTAGTTTATGTGAAGTCTATAATTTTGTGTGAAAGTCAATACAATTATGAACAAACATAAGGATAAGTTGTGTTTGGTGTAACTATTTTAAGAGGTTATCCATAAAATCGTAATGACCAAACTGTCCTTCTTGGTTATGGGAATTGGAATTATGGGATGAAACGAACACAGGTCTAAATCCATGAGGAGGTATAGTGGTCCTTTGTGACCAAAAATTGTCCTAATTTATATAATATGTAATATTTTTATATAAACATTAAGGAAAATACTAACATTTGAAAGGCTTTTTTTCAAGATCCGTAAATAACTGCAGGAAAGAACAAGTCTCAGTCAACTGGAAAATTTACTTCTGTGAACCAGCTCATGTTTTGCCGCTAACATTCTTTTTTTTTTTTAAGATTTTTATTTATTTATTTGACAGAGAGAGAGAGACAGACAGCGAGAGAGGGAACACAAGCAGGGGGAGTGGGAGAGGGAGAAGCAGGCTTCCCGCCGAGCAGGGAGCCTGATGCAGGGCTTGATCCCAGGACCCTGGGATCATGACCTGAGCGGAAGGCAGACGCTTAAGGACTGAGCCACCCAGGCACCCCACCGCTAACATTCTTATGCACCAATGCCAATAGAGACAGGAGGAATATTAAGATTAAGTGATAATCTCATGTCACATGTTTCATTAATTAGAAAGGAAAAGTCATAACATTAATATTTGGGTTTATCTCTCAACTCTTTTTGAATATCCTATAAAATACTTTGAAAATGAAGTGTGAAGAAAGAAAATCAGACTGTCGGGGAGTTTTGTTTGTTTGCTTGTTTATTTTGTTTTATTTTGTCTTATTTTTCAAACTTTTACAATAGCCCTCAAAAAGCTAAATAAATGAAATTCTCTTTCTGTGGGTGTGTAGAAAGATTTCAGTTGAAGAACTTTCTTAAAACCAATTAAAGATAAATATTAGCTCTGGTATCCACCAAACTTAGACTATAGAAACAGGCGTTTTTGTTGTATATGTGTCCTAAGTAAGTAGTAAGTTTGACGTCCTTCTGAAATCTAGTCATTAAAATATTAGGATTTTTTTAAATTTATTTATTTATTTGAGAGAGAGTGAGAACATGGGAGGGCGAGTAGAGAGAGGGGGGGAGACTCTCAAGCAGACTCCCCACTGAACACAGAGCCTGATGTGGGGCTCGATCTCACAACCCTGAGATCATGACCCTGAGATCATGACCTGAGCCAAAATCAAGAGTCAGATGCTTAACCAACTGAGCCACTCAGGTGCTCCTAACATATTAAGTTCTTAAGGAAACTTAGGTTCTTAAAGAGAATTTAAGAAAATAAAATTGTATATATTTTTAAAATGTTGTATACTAAATGCCTGTACAGATGAAAGCAGCTTTTCCCAACCCTAAAACCAGTAAGAGTACAAGAATTTTTTTTTCAGTATTGGAGAACCCTAACATTAATCTAATATTCATACCAAGTTAGGTAGCATAAGCTCATTAAAATTCCAAGTTTCATTGTTCCTGATTGCAATTACACCAATTCAGTTTAGTGAAATTATATACCTCTTACTGATTAATAAAAACAGAAGCAAAAATTGTCACAATCATGTTATTATCTGGCTATTTTTATTACAAAGTAACAATCAAAGATCACATAATTGTAATATGTTTATAAAAACTCAGAGACTTCAATGCATCACAGAGTACAGCATATTTAGGAATAGTGCATTTACTCCACCATTCTCAGTGCAGGGGAGAACCATACTTTTCTATGTTAAGGAAGAAAACCAAAGTTACCAAAAATACACACACACACACACACACACACACACACAAATATATATATATATATATATATATATACACACACACACACATATATATATATATGTTTTTTACCTTAATGCTAACACTTCATTTAAATCTTTATTTGGGAATTGGAAAATATAAATTGTTCACCTAATTATTCTTCTCTGTCTCCCCTACTAAACTATAAGTTTCATAAGTCAAAGACCCTGCCTATCTTGCTCACAGCTTCATCTCCAGAGTGTGGCATAGCATGTGAAACACAGTAGGTATGGAATAAGTGAGTGATGTAGGGCAAAGAACACTGACTTTGGAGTCAGAACCCTAGGAATCAGAATCAAACATTTTCTCTGCCATTACATGCAGAGAAATGTGTATACCATTACCTCTGATTCTTGGTTTGCATTCTTCTAGGTGTTCCAGGCCCTGAAATCAAGTACTTCTTGGTGTAACCATAAAATAGTATCAGCAAGTCAAAGAAAACAGAAATTGATTTGATCAGTCCTGCTAGAATGCAAGTCCAATGTGGCAGGACTGTCTCACTCACTATTGCATTGCAGAGGCTAGAACAATGTCTTGAATCTAAATAGAGGCTTAATCAACATTTATTATTCAAGATTGGAACAGAAAATGGGGTACCTGGGTGGTGCAGTTGGTTAAACCTCTGACTCTTGGTTTCGGCTCAGGTCTCAAACTCAGGATCATGAGACTGAGCCCCATGGCAGGCTCCACACTCAGCAGAGTATCTGCTTAAGATTCTCTCTCCCTCCACCCCCACCCCTCATTTGCTTGCTCCCTCTCTCTCAAATAAAGAAATAAATCTTTAAAAAAATTGGAACAGGAAACATCTTTAAATTAAACATCAACCTATACATCAATATTTACCTAAATACTTATGAATTTCTCTTAAAGATTTTATTTATTTGTCAAAGAGAGAGCACAAGCAGGGTGAGTGGTGGGCAGAGGGAGAAGCAGGCTCCCTGTTGAGCAAGGATCCCAATGCGGTACTCGAACCCAGGACCCTGGGATCATGATCTGAACTGAAGGCAGACACTTAATCGACTGAGCCACGCAGGTGTCCCAATACTTATGCATTCTTGATGAAACTTCTTGTAGGGCTTCAGATCTCAGCACAGAGAATTTTACCTCCTCTAACCATACAAAATTGTATTAAAAGCTAATAAACATTATTAAATCAAAGACCTTCTAACAGAAAATTAAAATGCTAATGAAGTGTTACCATCAACAATAAAGAGGATTTAGTGTTTGGGTTTTGTTTCTTTTCTTACCATATGGAAGGATGGTTCTCAACTGTCTTGAGAATGGTTGAATAAACGAATTGCTTCTAATCATATTGTGCTCTGTGATTTACTGAAGTATATGAATCATTAACCATATGTAAAATTACGTGACCATTGATTTTACTGCTTTACAATACACTCTGAAGCCAAGTACTAACTGTCAGATTAAATGGGGAAAGTCTCTTTGGATGTACTGGCATTTTAAATTGTGCCCTAGGCAAAAGGAATCTTAACTGAAACCACTGGGTGTGACTTGGTGGCTGGGATGGGTTATTTCTCTGCTAAGGGTGACTGGTTTCCCCTTTGACGGCTGCTCCCCATTACTTTCTCATTCAATGTCCCAAGACAAAGTTTGATACAGGGTTACAATATTATACTATTTAATTTAGACTGCCTTCTGATTTTTCCTGGGTGTGAAAAGGAAACTATTAATATTTCTCACAAACACTTCTCAGATATATGTTTAAATTTTAATCTCAGAAATGGAAATATCATGAAAGAAAATATATCCTGAATCTGAGTGAGTTTAAGTGATTGATCATCCAGCTGGAATGTGACTAGTCTAGCATTTTGTCTATCATACCCCCCCACCCCCCTACCTCCAGTTTGTACCCAAACTGTGGAATCCTTTGATCTTCACGTTGGCTTCTAGGAGTGGAACTTCCAACTTTGCACCAGAAAAGCTATGTCCAAGCTCTATAATTACTTCTCCTGAGCCCACTCTACCTCGTCCTGACCGACCGGCACAAGTTTTCAGATGGTCTCTATGGTATGGTTTAACTCTGACATTGTAACAATGCAATTCCAATCAAATGCTAATGGGACTCATTTTGACGATATAGGAAAATGAGGAGTTGGAAGAGCAGGGAAACTTTATTTGAAAAATAAACACTTGCAAAAAAAAAAACAGGAAAAATTCAGGTGTGATAAGGAGATACTTGTCTACTAATATGTAACATATTAGTTGAAAATAATATGCAACAAGGAACAGAATGCCTGAGAGCATTACCTCTGTAATACAGACCTAACCCAAACCTAATTTCATCATATGTGACCTAAAATGAGTCATTTCATCTCTTATATTCTATTTCTGTATTAGTAAATGTAGTAAATGGAAATAATTATAGTACTTAATGTGTTGGAAAGAGTAGAAATTAAACACACTAAAATTGTTACCCTATTCAACTCACAAAAATTAAAAGATTAATGCCCAGTATCAAATTATAGCTCATTTGATCTTTTAGAAGAAATAAACTAAAAGACCCCGAATCGCCAAGGAAATGTTGAGAAAGAAAAACAAAGCTGGGGGCATCACGTTGCCTGATTTCAAGCTATATTACAAAGCTCTGATCACTGGACAGCACGGTACTGGCACAAAAACTGACAAATAGATCAATGGAACAGAACAGAGAGCCCAGATATGGATCCTGAACTCTATGGTCAACTAATCTTTGACAAAGCAAGAAAGCCAATAGATAAAAGACAGTTTCTTCAATAAATGGTGCTGGGAAAACTGGACAGCTATATACAGAAGAATGAAACTCAACCATTCCCTAACACCATACACAAAGATAAACTCTAAATGGAGGAAAGACCTCAATGTGAGACAAGAATCCATCAAAATCCTAGAGGAGAACATAGGCAGTAACCTCTTTGACATCAGCCACAGCAACTTCTTTCAAGACATGTCTCCAAAGGCAAGGGAAACAAAAGTGAAAATGAACTTTTGGGACTTCATTAAGCTAAAAAGCGTCTGCACAGCAAAGGAAACAGTCAACAAAACTATAAAAGTAATATAAACAATAAAATTTACATACTCTTTGATCTGCCAAACCCCATTCTCACTGTTTATCTTAATATAATTATTAAACATCTTAAATATCCAATAATAGGTTAAAAATGCATACTATAACCTTTAAATAGAATACAAATGTTTATGTAGTATATATTTATAATATAAATATATGTTCACAAAATCACACAGAATAAATGTGGCAAGCCATATTTCTATGAGTAGTGGGATTATGGATTATTTATTATATTTTCTTCTTTCCTAGCTCTTATTTCTAATTTTACATAAGTTATGTATTATAAACATTTGTATTTACATAATATTTATATGTACCTATGTACAAAATGTTTATGTAAAATAAACCTTTTACAGACAAGATAGTTACAAAATATTCTTCTAACATTTATTCATCCTCAGTAGAAGTGGTAACAGAATGCATAAAGCTATACTCAGATCATGAATGTATAATTCTCTGACACTTGCCCACAAAGGCAGCAGACCCGGTTCTAAACAGATATGTGTTGGTTAATTTAAACAGGATCAGGGTACCAGTGAGGTCAGCACTTCCCATATCAATTTATGTGTTGTTATTGGCTTTAGAGTAAGATTTTTAACCAATGTGAAAGATCAGTTGAAGTTATTCTATGGCACATGGAATATATAAGCCATGTACAGTTAATTAATGTTGGTTAATTAATAATTTATGAGGACTTAATGGACTAACTGGATCTTTGCTTTTTCTTCTTTCTATTCTTTTCCAACTTCAAATCAGTAACGATGATTAGCACATAGGTAATTTTTTTTGTTATAAAATATGTGAAGAATTTCAGTTTCTAACAAGCTTTTGTGTCCAAATTCTACTGCTTTCTCTATCACCTTCTTTGACCCACATCCTTCCAACCTAAATTAGATTCATCCCCCTCTCCTCCTTTAAAAATTTTACATAGCTCCCTATATTGTATTTCAAGGATCATCATGATTTGGAATCCTATGTTTATCTCTGTGGTTATTTAAGTCTTTCCTCCCCCATCAGACGCTGAACATCACAAGAGCATGGACTGTGTTTATCTTTATTTTCCACTCCATAGCAATTACTACAATATCCTACAAAACTATGGTTCTGTTTGATATGGATATAAATTTTAAAGGATGGCTATTTTCCTGTTTATAAATTCTACCATAATATAGATCCTTCTTTAATGGATGTCTTCTGTATCTCAGAGATACCCCAGGAGAAATGAGGGAAGTGAAGACTTCCTCAAGAAAATTCCAGATATAAAGAAATCAGGAAGAATGCTAATGCAACAAAAGAAGAGAAGGCCTGAAGGTCTCAGTCTCAAGATAGGTCAAGACTCATAAAAAGCAAAACCTGAGAGAAAGCCACCAGATTGCACAGCCATGTTTTCCTCTCCTTGACTCCAGGACCATGCCCAGGAGGAGGGAATGAAGTAGCGTTTCACGCAATTGGCAGTGAACAACTAGAGGAATCTCTTTCTTTCATAACAAGTTTTCTTTTTCTTTTCATGTATTTATTTTCTCCACCCTCTTGCTGCCTTCTGCTGTGCCAGACAGAGATGCCTATGGTTATTTGGCACTACTAGTAAAGGAGCTAAAAGTGGCTTTTTGGTACTTCAAAAACTATAAACAAATCCAAAATTAAAAAAACAATCAGCGTGAGCCAAAATACAGGCATCTTTTAGGCATTATCATAAGAACCAGAAAAGAGATGGGAAAGTGGCTAAGGAACAGAAAGCCACAGAGCCCTGGAAGAAAAATCTAATATAACAAACACAGTCAAATAATAACAAGAGAAATCACAGGAATGGAGACATCTTTTTTTTTAAGTTCCGTTTATAAAATCCAGCCATCTGCATAATTCTACCTTTGTCTAGTAAACTGCAAAATTTGTAGGAAATACTGTAATCTCATTCAAAAATATGTTTTTCAGTAGACATTTCTGAAGATTTACTCTAGTGTGATTCTGAAAACAGATCAATCAAGGCAGCTCAGAACAAATACACACACCTACTCCTACCATAACACTGTCCGCAGCATGTGGATTCGTTCACGATTTAATTTTTCCCCTAAGTCTAAAATATGTTTGTGCATTTGTGTTCAGTGTGTATGTATATAGAAATATTTTATTCATCCAAATTACTCTACAACTGAGGTTCTATTTTCATCTATATTTAAAGATGACAGGATGCACTGAATACTAAGATTGAAGACTAAGATTAAAAATGGTGCCAGGCATGACCAAGTTCTCATAATTTATAACTGGTAAAGGAAGAAATAAATTATAACCGCCACAGACTAAATTACTTGTTAGCACTTATTATTGTTTCTCTTATGCAGGCACTACATGGGTACTTTCCATCTTCCTGTCAAATAAGTAAGGTGGGTGTTTGTATCGCCAACACAGATGTGAGCACAGAAAAATGAAACCCAATCCTCCTGGTCTATATAAAACCGTGCTACTGTGCAAGTCATCCATTGCCCTAAATAAGCAAGTCCTTCTTCTCATTCCTAGACTATAGATATCAAATGAGTTCTTAGTCCCTTCTTCAGAGACTAGTGGCAGATTGGGAAGAAAATGAAATACAAGCCAGCCCACACTACTGCACTGAAGTAATTTCAGCATGGTACATAAAAAGATTACACTTATGAGGCACCTGGGGGCTCAGTTGGTTAAGCGTTTGACTCTTGATTTTGGCTCAGGTCATGATCTCACGGGTGTAGAAATCGAGCCCCAAGTCCAGCTCTGCACTGGGCATGGAGCCTGCTTAAGATTCTCTCTCCCTCTCTAAAAAAAAAAAATTATAAATAAAAGAATACACAGGGTTTATTTTAGTCACACAATGCCTCCCTATCATTACTAGAGCAAAATAATACTGCCTACTACCACACAGAAAGTTTACTAATAATTATATCAGCTAACAGTAATATAAATCTTGCATTGGAGCATTCCTGAACTATGCCAAAAACCATGACAAACTACATATACACTTGAATGTTCTGAAATATCAGAGAAAATATTAAATTTTAATATGAAAAATATTAAAAATTTCAGAAAATATTTAAAGTTTTCCTTTACTTGTAATGTTTCTCATAAACCCTTGAGTATTATTTTAATTTCTGATACATGGAAGGAAAAATAAAATTGAAGTTTCAGATAAAGTCTACATTTTCAGAGAAAGCCTATAGGTCAGCTAGGACAGAGGAATGTCCATAATGACTCTGAATGCTTCAAACTATTTGAGTGGGTAACGAATGAGCCACACACGTGGCCATGACAATATTTAAGTTCCCTTACCACGTTTCTAGACAGGTAGGAAGCTCAGAGTTCTCAGGAATTCAGGGCATGATGCTTCTCCAGGCTGAAGAGTAGTCCCTTACAAGGACAGACTAAGCAGTCTCTTTTGCTCAACAAACAGGTTACTTAACCACAGAAAAAATATGCCATTTGTCTCCTGGGCATGGCCTAGCTTAGCCCCATCAGAGATTCTGTGTTCCTCAGAATTTTTAAAAAAAATTAGTTTCATTTGTAAAACTACAGTACATAGATGTAGTAATAAAAAATTGTTGAGAAAATAATTACTGACTCACCATAAAATCTTACTCTATAATTTTTATATAGAATATCTTGAATGTGTGTCTGAATTTCAAATAAGATATGGTACATACTTGTACTCCAAATCATTCAGACACAATTATCATATAATATCTTTAATACTACTAAATTAGTGTCAGGACGTGCAAGTTCATTTTGTACTACATTCGGCCTGTATCCTTTACTAGCAGGGAGTTAATTTCCTCCTGAAACAGATCACTGCATTTTAAAATACTTAAAGTAACCTGTCATACCTCTCCCCAGGTCTTCAATTAGCCAAACTAAATATTCATATTTCCTTTAATTATCCACCATATAACAAGATTCCCAGAACTTCATGCCATCATGGCTATTTTCTGGTAAGTGTGCTGTCATTTGATAGTATTTCTTTAAAAATAGCTAGAATTATAACACAATTATTTTATGTATGATCTGATTAACATGGACTGGAATGATTCTTACCTCTCTTGATCCAAAGACAAGAGTGTTTTTAATGCAGGTTAAGACCAATTCAGTTTCATTTTACTATATTCACATGTATGTCTTTACATGAGCTATTTAACATAGCACATTTGTCTGTAGAATTTTTCTTGGAAGGCTGGTGCCTTCACTCAGGTTCTGTTGTACACTGCCATAGGAACCTCTTGAATTATTTAGATATTGAACCAAGAAAATGAGGCCAGGTATGAAAATGTCATCCCTGTTTTTCACATTTAGGAATACAAAGAAAAATATTTAGACATGCTTTTCTCAATTAAAAAAAAAAGATGAAAGTAAACTGGCTAAAAGGAAGTTATTTTAACTTATAGGAAAAACAAAATATATTGCCTACCATATTTGGAAGAAGTAGAGTACTTCTTTGATAGATTTGGCTAAAAAAAATCTAAGATTTTAAAATATTCAAATCTCAATTTGTTTAAATTCTAAAGGCGTACTTCTGCCTGAATGTTTTCCATATTTCTGCCAGAACTTTTCATATAATGACATCTTCCTACTGAGACTTTATGCTTATTACAAAGCACACGAAACAAGAAATGAAGACCAAAGAGCTTTTTTCTACTGATTTTTTCAAATTACATGTTAGAAAAAAAAGTGAGACAGTGAAAAATAAAAAATGACAAGGTTTTAAGCTTCATCATCCTTTCTATTTTTTTTCCCATAATCTTTTTTCCTTTTTAAATCCTCACTCATTCTACCCATTTCTCAGTCTTTTAAGTGCACAGGATGTTATGAGCAGCAAAGCCCAGAGGACGGATTTTGGTTATTAAATCTGAAAAGAATCTAAAGCAACTATAGCAATTAGTAGTCAACAAAATACTTTCAACTAAATGAAATTAATCTCGGTACCATTCCATATAGAAAATCTTGCCTAAGGCAAACTATCCTGATAGAAATGCTACAATCTTCACGTCAGTCCTGACTTTAATGCCACAATTTGTATTAAAGAAAGCATTATTCACATAAGGCAAGGTAAGACTGAATTACATCACAGTGATTAATTTGCTTGTGGGGTAAAGCTGAATTCAAAAAATCTATGAAACTAAGTATGTGGAAATGATAGAAGGAAATGTCAGTAATTAGGGCGAAGGTTCTTCTCTAATTAGCTGCAATGCATCATTAAGTTCTATTGTACTAGCAACTGAAGAAAATCTCACTGTTTTAGAACTAACAAGAGAAGCATTAGAACAAAGAAATTTGACTTAGTATATTTCAATCTTTTTCAGTATATACTCATAGTTAAATCTGATAACAACCAACATTAATAAAATATCTGAAAGAGACTATCAACAAAATGTGAGATAAGAAACATAGTAAGACAAAGAATTTGGCTTACTGAGGAAGTAGAATAGAGGTCTCTGACATCAAATACAGGATAATTGTTAAAATTCAGATGTTGTTTACTAAAGCTACATCCTCAAATACATTCATATTGCTAAGATTGTGAATTACAAAATTTATTTGATTACTACCATCACTCTTTCATTTCCTTTTTTCCACCCTTGTATTTTAACAAGCTCAATTTTATTCTTATTCTCAAAAAAGCCTGCAGTACACACAAATATGTGATGATAGATAGATAGATAGATAGATAGATAGATAGATAGATAGATAGAAAGCTTTATTATGAAAGGGTGCCTGGGTGGCTCAGTTGGTTAAGCGACTGCCTTCGGCTCAGGTCATGATCCTGGAGTCCCGGGATCGAGTCCCACATCGGGCTTCCTGCTCAGCAGGCAGTCTGCTTCTCCCTCTGACCCTCTTCCCTCTCATGCTTTCTCTCATTCTCTCTCTTTCTCAAATAAATAAATAAAATCTTTAAAAAAAAAAGAAAGTTTTATTATGAAAGCCATATAAACTCAAAAGTTGCTGTGCCTAGAATATACTATAAAGGGACAGACCA
The DNA here is from genome assembly GCF_037043125.1 of Eumetopias jubatus. Classification (NCBI taxonomy): domain Eukaryota; kingdom Metazoa; phylum Chordata; class Mammalia; order Carnivora; family Otariidae; genus Eumetopias; species Eumetopias jubatus. The sequence goes on along the minus strand of NW_028274813.1, from coordinate 37,413,631 downwards.
GTTATTTGGCTATACAATAACCCAGGTAGAACATGATAGTGACTTGAACGAGGAGGTGGCGATGGAGTGGTGAGAATTGGAAATGGAGCCAGCAGGATTTGGTGGAGGTTTTAATGTAGAGAGGTTTATCTAAGCAACTGAGGGGTGGAGTTTCCATTAACTTCATTAGGGAAGAATATCCGTGGAGCAGGTTTATGGGAGATGATGAGTTCAGCTCTGGACAGCCTTTTTTTTTTTTTTAAGATTTTATTTATTTATTTGACAGAGAGAGTGAAAGAGCACAAGCAGGGGGAGCAGCAGAGGGAGAGGAAGAAGCAGGACCCCTTCCGAGCAGGGAGCCTGATACGGGACTCGATTCCAAGATCCTGGGATTATGACCCGAGCCGAAGGCAGATGCTTAACCATCTGAGCCACCCAGTTCTGGACAGCTTCACTGGATGTGAGCAGGCAGTTGGATAGGGGAGTCTGTAGTTCAAGAACAGATCCAAATGAGTGTGTAGATTTGGGCACTGTTAGCATACATTTTTAAAGTCATAAGATTGTATGATATCACTAAAGGAGAGAATATGAACAGAAAAGGGAAGAGGCACAAGGACTTAGCTCTAGAATACACCCCAGTTTAAGATATTACCTTGATCAAACTGCTTTCAAGAAATGCCACACCAAATTACACACAAACCATAATTTTATGATAGTGTCAGTCACTATAGCTTTTGCTAAGAGTGGGCATTATCTTTGTCCATTTGACATATTAAAAATGGTCTCTTGCTGTTTCAATATTTATTTATTACAAGTTAAAATAATATTTATATATGTTTATTACTAATTTGTATTTTTGTATATTTATATAAATTAACTATGTACTTAGCTCATTTTTCTCAAGTATTCTAATTCTTATTCATTTACAAAATCACTTTACATATTAAGGTATTAACCTTTCACTTGCGATATTTGTTGCAAATACTCTATCTCATTTTCATTTTCATGGTTTTTGGTGTGAAAGATTTTACATTTTTTAGCCAAATCTATTTATCGGTTACTTTGTTATGTATTCCATTGCTTTAATATGTACAAAGATAAAGTAAACATGGTCACGTATTTTCTTTTTATTAGTTTATGGTTTCTTATTTTTTACACTTAACTCAGTCCATCTGACATTTATGTTAGGCCACATGGGAAACCCTCATTAAATATTTTCTGAAATTTTTAGCTCATTTTATAATTATATGAAATAATATATCAATTCCTTCTTTGTGATATGCCCTTTAACTTACATTCAGTTCTTATCTATAGTAATATCTAGTTCTGAGATGTTTATTCCCACTCTTTGCTCTGGCTAATAATTCTTGGGTCTATACTTCGATACTTTATTACCATATTTTAAAGTTATATGTACACTATGTAGTCAAATTACTGAATGCCTAACAAGAATGTGGCTCTTCTGCTCTGGCTGGAGTTTCTCTACTAAATCAAAAAGTTGAACGACAATTTTTGTTTTCTCTTTGTTCAGTAGAGCATATGGCGTGCTAAGAATGCATTTTTTAACGTTTTTATTTAAATTCCAGTTAGTTAAGATACAGTGTAATATTAGTTTCAGGTGTACAATGTAGTGATTCAACACTTCCATACAACACCCAGAGCTCATCATAGCAAGTGCGCTCCTTAATCCCCACCACCTGTTTCACCCATCCCCCACCCCCCTCCCCTCTGGTAACCATTGGTTTGTTCTCTATAGTTCAGAGTCTGTTTCTGTAAGAATGCGTTTTTAAATTCATCCTCATTGACTATACAATCCAAGAGAATCTCCTATAACTCTGTCCCAGGCCCAGACTTTGGCGTATATCCCTTCATTTACAGTTCTGTTACAGTTAGTTCTCACACATTTGGGTGGGGATTTTCTTAATAGACTGGGAGAAATCAATACAGGCATGGAGAGTTTGCTGCCACATTAAATTAAACTTTAGATAGGATTTATACATGCACAACAAACCTTTCATATTTGCCAGTTATTTAACTCTGCTTCCCCCTTTAGTAAAAAACTACTCTTTCCGGATTCCCCTTTCAGTTAGGAGGCACATCTGTGATTTTTTTTCTTATCCAAAAGCTAATCCACTTTAATATTTTGAATTATTTCTTTAAGAATCTTTTCATTTGAACTGACATTTTATTTTACCTTTAATATTAGCTTTCCAATCTTTTTTTCCTATTACTCCACTTTCTGTGGATACTCTACTGATCAGAAGTACATTCCTGTGACTACAGATAATGAACAAGCAAACCAAAAAAACAAAACAAAACAAACACCAAAAACAAAAACAAAAACAAAAAAATGTGGTAAATACTAGGAACCCAGAAACTGTTTCCCGGTACACTGGCATGTGGTGTGTCTGGAAGTGGACACGGCACGTAGCAGTTTCACTGAATGTGGACCTCAAAGAACATCATGCATTCGACGTCTTAAACACTGAGTCTCACCTGTATCCCTGAGGAGGATTCTCTTCCTTCTCTGGATACCCTCCCTATAACCATATATTGTTTGGCTCAGGCATATATAAACCAAATTCCACAGAATGTAGTTTGTCCTTTCCCCATCTGTAGTCAGACATTCCATTTTAATGGCCATTTAACTAGAAAATTAACACTGCAGCTTGTAAGATGTTGAAAGAGGGAGAAATCTCACCCTCTTTCATGATTCCTCGAATAATTGCTCCCACCCTCTTCCCGCCCCCCACCAAGTATCTCATCTGCACTTCCTGTGAAGGCTTCCCTCCCTCAACTCTTCCATGTCTGACCCCTAAACATCCCCTCAACCATCTGCTCCTAACAACAGCTGCTGTGGCTTAAAATTACCTCAATGAAATTCCTCCGACTGAATATCTACTTTGCTCATTTGCTCTTTCCCTTTGACAATGAAAGGTGCTTATTGAGCAGACCTTTCAGAAAAACTCCAAGCCAACATCATATGATTAAAAGAACAAATCGAATTTGTGGGAAATGGCAAGGAAAGTAATGTACTATCTGATTATCATGTCAAAATTCAGTATCTAAAAATAATCGTCTCCCATGATGCTTATAAAGAAAAAGAGCTCAAGATGGGTTTTCTCTAAAACTCGTGTGCAGGCCCCACTTGTCATCCCCCATATTGGATGTAAATCAGCTGGGTGTAGGAAGTGAGAATTTATTTATTTTTAATTTGGTTTTGTTTATTTTAAGGAGGACTTTGGGTCCTTCTTTTTAATATAAGAGAGATGGGAAAAATTAGAAGAGGTTTCATGAAAAGACAAGGAAGACATTAGAGATGTCAGATGAATGGGGAGGTGGTATCCACTTTATAGATTTGTGTAAGGAAAAGAGGAAAATGAAGAATTGTATGTTCTCCATAAACACGTGTGAGAGAGGGGAGAGATTTAAGTGGAGGACAGCATAGAAGACATATCACTTTTTTCCTTTATAAGCAAGAAAGTGTCTTTCTAAATTTTAAATGAGCAAAAAGTCAAAGAAGAAATCAAGAATAAAACTGACCAGGGAGATGGTAGCACTGTTAGTTTTAGAGGAATGCAGCAAATTATTCTGATTGGCAATGAGTGTTTTAGGGAAATGGAGCAATTAGTTGTTTTCAGAAACCACAATTTCTAAATTGATGATTAATGGTTGAGTGCTTTGCACCTTCTAAGCACTCAATACGTACTACGATTGACTGATATGTCACTTACGAAAAACAAAGTAACACAAAGCAATTATACAAGCAATACATGAGTGGGAGAGCTACAGGCATCTGAAGATCCTATTGAAATGGAAAATAAATAACAACAACAATAATATCCCATACCTTCTCTGTGTCAATGCCTTTTGACATGGACCATGTTGAGACAATATAATCCATGACTCGTTCACTAAGGCCTTTGGGGACCTGATAGAGTTTCAGAAAGTCCCGCACATTATTCAGCATCTCATGGTATCGGTTGGTGTTGGCATACATTTGCTGGAAAATTGTAGTAACATTTCCAAAAATAGTTGCATAAAGAAGAGCTGAAAGAGAAGAAATAGTGAAAATAAAACAAATATCCCAAGTGAAAAATAAATATGAATATTTATTAATCAATGAATCATTTGACAGAGATGTCTTTATAAACTTTTAGAGATTAATGCATGTTAACCCCTGAGAAGAGTGCCTGGAATTTGGTATTCACTCGGTAATTGTTACCTTCAGTCTGAGAAACATGACTTCATGAGCATGTGCCATCCTAGTCAATGTGGCAAAACATGAGACGGGCTAATCAACTTCCTGAAGAATTAGATAAGGCAGAGTTATAATTTGCCTAAGGAATTCTAGCCTTATGACTAAAGACATCCGGCTGTCTTGTCCTCCTGAATGAAGCCTAATCAATTTAAATTTTCCAGGGATTGATGATCCAGTTTAGAAATGTATGCTCTTTTTCAGCTTGTTTCTCTCAGCTTTTTGGAATACTTCTCTGCTAATAAATATTTTTAACAGAACATCAGAAATATAGGGAGTTTAAAGAATTCCATTTTTTAAATAGGGAAATAGGATTGGAATAAATAGCTAAATTAAAATTTTGCAAGTGCTTGAAAATTCCAGTTATTAAACTCATGTTTAGTATCAGGTTTAAGGACACCTGAGCGGCTCAGGTCATGATCCTGGGCTCCTGGGATCGAGCCCCACATCAGGCCCTCTGCTCAGCAGTGAGTCTGCTTCTCCCTGTGCCTCTGCACCTGTACCTTCCCCCCACCCACTGATGCTCTCTCTCTGTCTCAAATAAATAGATAAAATCTTTAAAATAATAATAATATCATGTTTAATCCCAGCATTGTAAGGTTTTTGACTCCATCATTTTAATTAAAAGTAAAGCCAACTTGCAGACCACTGTTATTTATCATCAGAGCCCTATGAATGCAGAGGGCCCCTCCCTCGACCCATAATTCACCAACTCTTCTCTCTCCAGATGTGGTCAGGCTACTAATCTTAACCTCATCTTGTAAAAACTTTTAAGAACAATTGAGTTCAGCCCAGACTCAACATGTGTCCAAACCCACCCACCCCACCCTATCCTGTGCCTTTTCCATTCCTTGCTTAGCAGTAAACTCTTTTGGAAAAGGGGCAATACTTTATTCCCCTTAATATTCATAAACACAGCATTTAGCAACCATGTACATTCCATAAGCATTTCACAAATAAGTGTAGTATCACCAGTGGCCACTTCCTTTCTCCATCCTCCAAGCATTTGAAAACTGACTCCTCTAAACTGAGTACGGTTTCATTTTGCAGCTTCATCAGCCAAATTCCGTTTGATGATAGTGGTATAAAATCAAGCTAGTAAAGCAACTTAACCTTAACCTGTTTTCAGAAATCATTCATTTTTTAAGAACAGTTGTTCTTTGAACACAACAAATTATAAATTCACAACAGAAAGCTGTGGTTTTATAAGCATTTACTCAGTTTGTTTGTTTGTTTTTTGCTGTTATTTAGGCATTTTGATGCCAGTTCAGAACAATTTTTAAGACCGAGGGTATTTTGTTAAAACTGAGCAGGAACAAGGCAACGTCCTTGGGTCCCCTCCGTCTTTGGGAGCTTTGTACTATCACTTTACTATCGCTCAATAAACCTTGCTTTGCTAAAAAACAAACAAACAAAAACAAAATTGACTAGGAACCGTAAAGAGTGTAAGACTGTTGAATCACAGATCTGTACTTCTGAAACAAATAACGCAACATATTTTAAGAAAAAAGAAAAAGAAGAAGATAGCAGGAGAGGAAGAATGAAGGGGAGTAAGTCAGAGGGGGAGACGAACCAGGAGAGATGATGGACTCTGAAAAACAAACTGAGGTTTCTGGAGGGGAGGAGGGTGGGGGGATGGGTTAGCCTGGTGATGGGTATTGAGGAGGGCACATTCTGCATGGAGCACTGGGTGTTATGAACAAACAATGAATCATGGAACACTACACCAAAACAAATTATGTAATATATGGTGATTAACATAACAATAAAAAAATTTTAAAAAAATAAAAAAAAAATAAAACAGCTTCTCCTGTTCACCCATCCCCCCCACCCACTACCTCTCTAGTAACCATCAGTTTGTTTCTTCTCTACAGTTCAAAGTCTGTTTTTTGGTTTGTCTCTTTTTTTTCTTTGTTCATTTGTTTTGTTTCCTAAATTCCACAGCTGAGTGAAATTATATGGTATTTGTCTTTCTCTGACTTATTTTACTTAGCCTTATACCCTCGGGGTCCATCCATGTTGTTGCCAATGGCAAGATGGGTCTTTAAATCTTTGAATATTTATATTTAAAAAGAAAAACAAAAAAAGTAGGTAATCACAGATTTAATATCTCCATTCCATCATTGTCGGTATCAGGAAAGACAAAGAAATGTAAACAAATTAATGGTAGATGAATCATATATCAAAATATGGAAGTTTTCATTTTCAGAAAAGAGAAATAAAGAGAATTTATGTCTTTAAAATAATGAACATTTCAGAAGTTAATGAAATAATGCTATAATCATTTTTTTGAATAGTGTTCAGCTATTATAGGTTGTCAATAAATATCACAGAGCCACCTATTATTTTGACATGTTCAGCTTGTTTGGCTCCCTAAAATGCTTGCAATATGCTATACTTGCCAAAGTGTCTTACTACTGCATTTTAGTTTAACAAATTACCCACACATTTCATCTTTTGGGGTACATTAAATATGCACACATTCTGCTCATATAAAAAGTTTAAGCACTAAAACATGAATAAAACTGCCAAAGTATTAAAAGTGTGCAGCATTAATAAATGAAGAATATAATCAACATCCCATTAAGTTTGGCATATTACAAAGATAACCACTCCGCTTTACATTTTCTCGGGAGTGTGCTGGCTTACATTGGGTAGGACTAAACAAGGTCAGAATTTAAGATAAGACATTCAATTAGGTGTATTTACATGAGAAAAAAAATTTTTTACTTTGAAATAAGTTGCAAAAAATGTGCAGAAAGTTTACATGTACCTACATGCAGCTTCTCACAGTGATGACATCTTACACAACTAAAGTCATTTATCAACACCAGAAAATTGAAAATGGCACAATACAATTAACAACACTATAGATCTTACTCATATTTCACCATTGTTTTATACACACTCATTTTTTGATATAGAATTTTATAAAATCTTATCACATATATAGATCTGTGTAATACAAAAGAGAAACTACTTCTTCCTTTTCTCAATGCTTGGGACTAGCATACATTTCAAAAACCATAGTAAGAGCAAGCAACAATGTCCCATAGCAAGCAAGAACACTGCGTCCCGCCACGGTCTGTGTTCCCAGGATAAATGCTCACATCTCTGTGTTATGTGCATTTGCCAAAATGTCTGGTTTTTTAAGTAGGCTCCATACCCAGTGTGGAGCCCAATGTGGGGCCCAAAGTCACAACCCTGAGATCAAGACCTGAGCTGAGATCAAATGTCGGATGCTTAACCCACTGAGCCACCCACGCACCTCCCAAAATGTCTATTTTTATAACCCTTATATTTGACAACAATGTGGCTATCATCAACTAATCTTTTCTTTTTTATTTAATAGTACTTTTCTAATCCCTTGGAGAACGGTGGTCCTCCCTGTCATTCTGCTGTATTTCAGGGGTCTTGTCTTCTATGCTCCCTACTGTATTTCTAGACCACAGACCAGGCTCTGGAACATAGTAAGTGTTCAAATATTTTTTTCCAGTATATTCTCACACCAAAAACCTAAGAAACGGTTTTTCAGAAACATCCTTTTTGCTAATCAAAGTCTCACTACTGGTGATAAAATAACACAGAAGGAATACACATTACTAACGTGAGTGGGAGAATAAAATATTTAGAAGCTAAGGTGACACGTGCCCTGGCTATATTAAGATAATAAATAATTTGGGAAGGCCCATTATCATTCATCGAACATGAATGCCTGTGCTTGGCCTGGCCAGTTTTATAGAGGCCTGTTACATAATTTTACCCTTTGAATGCAATGCTACATAATCAATTCACCTACTTTACTAATAATAATTTGGCTAATTTATTAAAATTTGATAAGCCTTTTTTATATGCAATCCCATAGCCTTTTAGGCTCAAGACAATTTTAGACAAGTCAAGCTTATCATAGTTAAAGTCTTGGTAATTCTGGCATACAGTTGGGTAATAATCTTATCTAAAAAGTCTTATATTTTCTTATTCACACAAAGAAATTATTTTGAAGATAATTATGTTAGATTGAAGATGGCCACAAGTCTCTGACACCTCTTCCATTGACAAGCAGGGTCTACCCCCTTCCCCTTGAATCCAGGCATACTCTATGACTGACTGATAGAATACAGTTACTATGCTCCTATGTCAGTATCTGGGCCCCGGCCTTAAGAAACTAGAAACTTCAAATTCTTTGCTGTTGGAACACTTGCTCTTGGAATGTAGTTTCCAAGTTGTGAGGGATCCCAGGCATTCTTCTAGAGAGGCCTACATGAAGAGCAATCAAGACACCTAGCCAATAGCCATAGCTGAGCTCCCAGCTAAGCACTGGCCTTAAACTGAACAATTTAAAATATTGATAATGAGAAGACACTTCTGGTAACATTTAAGGCTATACAGGTGATTCGATAATATCTTTCCTTTCTATTTCTATTTAATAATGATAGTTAAGACATGAAGGAGGACAGTCTGGGTGGCTAGTCAGTTAAGTGTCTGACTCTTGATTTCAGCTCAGGGTCATGAGATTGAGCCCCACATCACGCTTCATGCTGACTGCTTGGGATTCTCTCTTTCCCTCCGCCTCTGCCCCATTCCCCTGCACATGCGCAGACACATGCTCTCTCTCTCAAAATAAATAAATAAAATCTTTTTTAAAAATTATAAAAAATACGAAGGAAAACGTTCCATCAATCCATAACTATGTGTGGGGCGCCTGCGTGGCTCAGTCATTAAGCGTCTGCCTTCGGCTCAGGTCATGATCCAGGATCCTGGGATCGAGCTCCACATCGGGCTCCCTGCTCAGCGGGGGGGCCTGCTTCTCTCTCTCCCACTCCCCCTGCTTGTGTTCCCTCTCTCACTATATCTCTCTCTGTCAAATAAATAAAATCTTTTAAAAAAAAACTACAACTATGTGTGCAACACACAGCTTGGCAACATCAGCTAACCAGCCATGTCTGTGGCTGAGCCAACTAAGTGGATTTTCCAGACCCATTTAAGCCACCCCAACTGATACCACATGGACCAGAAATAAGTCATGCCCTCCTATCCATGCATAAATTAGATTCAAGAGTAAAATAAATGGATGTTCTTATTTTAAGCTGCTAAGTTTGGTTAGTTACACAACTAAAATAATTTAAACCTTAATAAAACAGATTGATTCTCAACAGGATAGAGAACCTGGGGAATGAGAGGGAGTGAGCTCCTTACAATGCACATCAGAGCTCAATAGTATATTTTAGGAGATACTTTTAAATATTTAATATACTTCAGGGCGCATGGGTGGCTCAGTTGGTTAAGCTTCTGCCTTCGGCTCAAGTCATGATCCCGGGGTCCTGGGATCGAGTCCCACATTAGCTCCCTGCTCGTCAGGGAGCTTACTTCTCCCTCTCCTTGCTCCCCCCACCCCGCTCATGCTCTCTTTCTCTCAAATAAATAAATAAAAATCTAAAAAAATTAATATATTTTATAGGGTATACAAATTCTAAAACACCTTTTTTATAATATATGTTTAATGTTTTCAAAAGGAGGCATAGATTAAAAGACTGAATAATGTCATTATAACTAATCACAGATTTCATTATCCATTCAACATTGTTGAATTCAGTAGATATTTATTGAACATCTATTTTATACCAGCCACTACACTAGCCAGTAAGGAAATGATCATAAAAAGACAGACGTAATTCCTGCTCTCAAGTAGTAGCACTACTTTCTATAGAAAAGTATAGTCTTTAATTCTCCCAAATCACATTCTTTGAAAGAAGGCTAATGATCTTTTCCTTTTCATAGGTTACAAAAATTCACAAATAAACGTATAGCCAGTCCAAGTATATAAACTAAATATAGTTTATTTTTCATGGTTAAATAATTTGCAAAGTCAAACAAAAATCTATGTTCAGCGAATTAACTGTAACTCAGCTTCCACTCTTAGGAGTTGCTCAAGAAAACAGATTAAGATGATGATATCTGGGTCTCTGAAGGAATTACATTCTCCAGCTGCTTCATTTTGTTTGCTCCTTAGGTCAAGCTGTATCCATTCATCTCATTAATGATTGATTTGTACTTTTTAGACTTTTTGTGACTGTTCATGATGACATCCAACATTTACTTTTCCTAATTACCGTCTTATAAATCTTGGCAAGTAAACACTAGCCTTAGAACGAGCAATTTAAAATGTTGCTATGAAAATGTATTTCTGGTAACCTTTAAACCAAGTAGGTGGTTTAACCATCATTGCCTTTCTATTTACATTCACTAAAGTCCACCTGTAATAATGATATTTAAGATGTAGAAGGAAAATGTTCCATCAATCTGTGATTGTATGGGTAGCTTCCAGCCTGTTAAAACATATGAAATGGCTCCTGTTGGTCTTAGAACAAAGTGAAGAAGCTGATCTGCAGGAACCTGTGGTTTCAAAGTCTTCCTCTCCTTCCAGCTCTCTCATAATGGCTCCTGGTTTCCCTGGATGCTCTTTTGCAATGACCCATATATGTAGGCACCCTCTAGGCATCCGCTTATGAGCAGATATTTTCTCTTTTCCAATCTTCACTTAATCTATGCCCCATTCCACCTAGTACCTGAAATGTGCCAATTATCCAGTTAGAAATGAATCTTATTACTTTATGTTAAATATTGAAAACTATTTAATATACTAGCTCTCTAAGAGATATTGGAATTTTGAAGGGAGGAATTCCAGTTAATACAATGAGTTGATTAAATCATTATTTGAATTAAATGTCAACTAGTGAGATGAGTTGGGACACAGAGGGACAATTTTTAGAACTTAGCATATTATAGCATAATATTGGACAGATTGCACCAGTTTATAGATGATCCCATGAGTACCATAACAACTGACTACATCAAATAGTCTCAATAATTACATGGCAATGATTATTGATATTATTTCCTGTATATCCTAAGAGTTGCTTAATTTTATGAAATTAATACATATAATTATAACAGAAACCTCTGTTAATCAATTACTAATATAACATCAAAGATGGACAGAAAGGGAGGGAGATGAATGGAAAGATGTAAGAGGACTGTTCATTCAGAAGAATTCCAAGAAATTTAAGTTCAAGTAAAAACAAAGAATCAAAGGATCAAAATAGCTTGATCTTCACTTTATCTTTCTGTGATAGTTATTCTATTTTTTTATGCTAAGTAAATCCATTTTCTTTTTCTTTCTAATCCAGCAAAATTCATTTGTACTCCAATAAAATTAGTACATTTACCTTGATTATATAGCTATAGAAGTTTTTGTAACTTTGATAAAGACTAGCTGGAAAATATAGAACAATGACTCTGAAATAAGAGGAATGATAATAACAGATAATAACAGATGTTCAATGAATACTGACCTCATCATTTCAAATTCATTTATTATGAGTCAAACAATAGTTCCTAAAAGGTATCAAAATATATCAGGCAACCAGAGACAACCAAACGTTAGGGTTATCTTTAGAGGCCCCCAGCTCCCTCCTAGTGCCCACCTCTTCCCTCTCTTTGATACACCTGCCACCAGCCTGAGCCCCCTTCTTACAGGGGCCTACCTCGTTGCTTAGGACATCACATCTTCCTGGTTGGTGCACTGCCCAGCTGATGCAAAGGCGAGATTGGTCACACACACACACACACACACACACACACACACACACACACACAACGGCAGAGGGAGCTATCTTGGGCACTGAACACCATCTCAGGCAAGGGCACTGTTAGATCTGCCATCCTTGGGACACTGGTCACTCTTGTTACGTTTCTCAGAAATTCTAAAGCCATCTTAGAAAGTGACAAAGGAAGGAGAAATATGAGGAGGTTTGGAAATCAAAAGGCACAGAGACAGAGATTGCTGATGATGCACAGTCACTCAGACATGCCTGAAGGGAAAGGAGATACTTTTTTTTGACATTATATTTCAAAAATCATAGTTACAAAGAAAGACTAAAACTTCAGCTGAGTACAAATGACTAAAGGAAAATAAGATATGTTCATTTCAGGTGATGCCAAGCTGGGCAAAGTTCAGCACAAACACAAAAGGAAGAATACCAACTTGGAAAAGGTAGCATGATGGACCTTTTTATTTTCTATATCTAAAAATTGCTACTGTTTTGGTTTCTAGGAACAACTGAAAGTATAAACTACATTTTATGAGTTACTTAACTAATAACATGTGCTTTTTGTACTTATATTTTGTTTCCGATATTTTTTGTCCTCTGTTAAGTTAGGAGAAGGCACATTCTCTCCTCTCTCATCTCTATTCACACACACACACACACACACACACACACACACGGAGTTTAATTATAATCTGATCTGATGAATAGATAATAATGATATAAGTTGTATTTTTCAGGATATTTATAAATTCTTATATTGTATCTTTCTTTAAAAAAAAAAACTTTAAGGGGGCGCCTAGGTGGCTCAGTCGGTTAAGCATCTGCCTTCAGCTCAGGTCATGATCCTGCAGTCCCGGGACTGAGTCCCACTTCGGGCTCCCTGCTCAGCAAGGAGTCTGCTTCTCCCTCTGACCCTCCCCCCTCTCATGCTCTCTCTCTCTCTCTCTCTCATTCTCTCTCTCTCAAATAAATAAAAAATCTTTAAAAGCAAAAGAACTTTAAAACACAAAATAAGGAAACTATAATGGTAAGATTCAGACTATAGCAGTTCAATGATTTTGATACAGGAATTTTCCTATGCCCCTCAGATTATGGAATGCCAAGATCAACCTGCTTTACCTAGTTACAAGTCCAGCGTTATGAGCTACAGGGGAAAAAAAAAGAAAGAGAGAAAATAAAGTGAGTTCATCATGGTGTAATTAAGATGAAAATGGAATTTCTTTTACTTATGGCTCTTCTCTGTTTATCTTGTACTAAATACACATTTTAGTTGCTTTTCGGTAGTCTTAGCTTTTCAGTAATGATAACTGCAACTCATTTTTGTAATCTTTAGCACCAGAATATAAAAAGAAACAGTAAGTAGAGCATAACATTAAATCACTTACTCTTTCTATGTATTTATAAAGTGGGTATTACTATTATGCTTACATTAAGATGGAAGCACCAGATATAGTATTTGAATAATATTAAGATACCTTTTTGCCAAAACACAAGAATTACTGATCCAAAATCCAAAAGTGAAGTGGCACTTCCAACAACCTGAGGGCTCCTGGGAACAGTACCTGTGGAACAGCCAAGAGCTTCTCATATACTATTGCAACCCGTCTTCTTGCTGACCCTCAATACATTTCGTTCTCACTTCCAAATCTTTGTTCACGCAACTCCCTTGTGGTGGATTGCAAAATATGAAAATTTTTTTCCATCTTGATATGCACATGTCTTTGCATCGAGACTTTATTGCTTCTCTACCATAGGTGGAATCTATTTCCTTTACTCTGGGCTGGCTTTATGACTACCAATAGAAGGTGGCATAGATGATACTATGCAACCTTGCTTTCGATTTATGGGTATATATAGAAACATGACTAGAAGGATATTTACAAAGTGTTCAGAGTTGCTATATTTGGGCAATAGGTAATTTGTGGCAATTTTTGTGTCCCTTAAACAAACCTACATTTAAATTTTTACAATAAGTATGTACCATTTTTACAAAAAGGTAAGTTATTTACATTTTTAGAAAGGACAGAGCTATAAATCTCTTTAAAGGACAATTAAGTCAGTTCCCAGGTGACATATTCATGAAAAGTCATTAAAAACCCAAGATGCTAATGGTGATAGCAAATCTTTACTTAGTGCTTATTATGAGCCTTATGTATGTTATCTCATCAAATTCACACAATCACCCAAAGTTACTATTTTATCCTCATTGTAAACATAAGAAAACAAATTCAGGAAATTAATCTGCCCAAAGTCAGGTCAGAGTCTCAGTAACTACACAAACTAACACCCTTATCAGCTTTAATGTTGATATTGCAAATAATAATCACCTTGACCCATAGCAGACCTCATATAGCCAATGTTAGCTGTTTACTAATCATTGATCTGGCCAAAAGTTCTTAAGTAGGAACAGTAGATCTCAAAGAATCAAATACTCCCAAGGTCTACATTATAGGTCAAGTAGAAATAGGATGCACCCCTTAAGTGGCAAGTACCCACCACTAAACTAGGATATGTTTACATGAATACAGACAAGAAACCCTTAAATCTGCTATGGTTGCCACAATACCCAAATGGTCATTTAATGCAGTAGAAAACAAAATTTATTGATTAATATCTCTGTAACATAAAAGGAAAATTCTAGTTTATGTTGCTTATGCTTATTCACTATGATATACTATTATATACTATGATACATATCAATACTAATCAGGCATTTATCTTTCTTTTGACAGAATTAAAAATTCAAGAAAATTGGATATGTACTTAACTGACAGAATGGAATTTCTAATTTGTGAATCTTAGAAGGCAAAATACCCAGGAGACATGAACAATACAAATCTGTTACAGTCTCCCCATCATCATCCTCACATTGTACATTCTTAAATGTACTTTTTTTTTAGAGATTTTATTTATTTATTTGACAGAGGGAGACACAGCGAGAGGGAACTCAAGCAAGGGGAGTGGGTGAGGGAGAAGCAGGCTTCCCGCGGAGCAGCGAGCCCAATGCGGGACTCGATCCCAGGACCCTGCGATCATGACCTGAGCCAAAGGCAGACGCTTAACGACTGAACCACCCAGGTGCCCCATCTTAAATGTACTTTAAAGGTATCCTTTGATCCTCCATCACAATCTAGTTTAGATGCCCTGTCATCACTTTGCAATGACTGTGATGACCTTCAGCTGGACTCCTCCTTCTATTTTTCTCAATTATTAGGGTCAGCCCACTGAACTCAGCAATAAATATCTTTTATCAGCCATCTTTGAACACTTTCTTTAAAGAAGTAGGCAGTCTAGAGATCCATCTGCTTATCACTATTCTCCTGCTTCCCTTCTATCTGTAAACTACACTAAACACCAAGTTTCCAAGCCAGATAAACAGCACTTTGGATGGTGGAGTGAAGCCTTTCATTTTGGAGCTAGGAAGGGAGATGAGATATTGTAAATTTCTTTCTGTTACCATTTTCTCAACATATATGATTTATAGACCCTTTACATGGTGGAGATGCAAAGTTACAACTTTCAAAGGTAAAACTGAACAATTTTATGAGGCAGACATTTTAATCAAGGGCAGCACTGTTGCTCAGTTGGTTAAGAGTCCGACTCTTGATTTTGGCTCAGATCATGATCTCAGGGTTGTGAGATCGAGCCCGCGCTTTGCTCTGCACTGGGCATGGAGCCTGCTTAAAATTCTCTCTCTCCCTCTCCCTCTGCCCCTTCCCTGCCTCTCTCCCTCTTAAAAAAAAAAAAAAAAAAGAGCACCCCTGCTGTTCTCTGGTCAATTGTTGGCTCCTCTCTCTGTAAGAGTCCTTTATGAAATCAGTTACTAAGAGTTTTTCATGCTGCCTTCAGATGAACTCTTACAGCTTCCCTTCTGTTAACATCTCAGAATCCAGGCTTGTCATTCCATGGCTAGTTTAACCACAACAACCTCCTAACTGCTTTCCTTATCTCTGTTCTCCATTATAATACAGTCTGCATATGGACGGCTGGCATAATCTCCTAAAATACTAAAATTTGTGATCCTGTTTTCCTCCTTAAAAATATTTAGTATATGCGCAGAGTCTATAAGGTAAAGGCACTCTGAGAGAAACTGTAGGATCTCTACAATGGGAAAACGTTATCTATCTGGCAGACTCAGTACTTTTTTTCCCTCACAAGTTATTTTATTTATCACTTCCCCACCTAGACTCTGAGCTACTGAGAGTTAGAAACTATATCCTTGACTTTTTTTCAAACCAAGTCAGAGTTTTGCCTAGTGAGTGAATAAATGAAAGTTAATTTAGCCTTCTATAAATAAAGGGACGTGAGGATTTCTCTGACTATGTGAGTATAACAGAACATTAGCATGACTATATCTCTCTGGCTGCCTATACAGAGGATGAACAATCTTACTACTTATGAGAATTTCATGTAATACATAGCAAACACTTCATCAAAGGAAAGGCATTACAATCCCTGAATGAATGTATTCTTTAAGCTTTTTAAGCCAGGGCCAGTATCATCTATTTCCTTCAGAATCCTCAGGAATAACTAGGTATTCTTCAACAAAGTGTGTGACCGACAAAAGTTGTTGACTAAGATGAAACAGTTACAACAGTGATAGGGACTCTGTCCCTTGTTTGGTGAAATTATACCACGAGTTTTTGTGAGCATAAAGACATTTAAGTTTCATACACACTGTCAAAACTTTTAAGAATGGTATTTTAGACATTTTATAAACATAATTAGTGCCCCCCCCACCCATGCATTGGCCATGTGTATTCATGGACATATCAAGTACACAGGCATTAAGTGCTTACTGTGTGTAAACACAATGCTAGGCACTATGGGAGATACAGAGATATGCAATTTTATAAACATATTTTAAATTTTTAAATTAACACTGGAAGCAATTTGGTTATAAAATTCTGTGCTCAGGAATGATTATGAATGTTCTCATATTCCTTAAAAATGTTCTTCAGTGGGGTATCAGAAATCTGACGAACTATCAACACAATAAGAATCCTGATCAATATGTATTATTAAACATATGGAAAAATGCTCTAGAAGAGTCAATATGGTCAAAATGGAACAGGTTGACCTTGCTTTCCTACTGAGACTGTTCTACATTAAAATCATAGGTTAGCCTCATCATCACTGACTTAACACTGCCCTTGACAACTCTCATTACTCTCTTCCTTTTAAATAGTGCTATCTCCTTCACTTTTAGGACACACTGTTCCTCTCCTGGCTCTTGTCTCCTCCCTTATCTAAGCTGTCTGTCCAATTAATCATTCAAACCAACACCTTCTGAGAGTAAAAGAGGGCATTCTCAATAGTTACATTGGGACAACAGGAGTTAGTCGATCTATCCCAGGTAAAGCAGGGACACTATGGGTCACTCCATTCTTGTTCCAATTCCTCTTCCTCTGGTTCCTCCCCTCATAGTAAGAAACAAGGTCTATGGGCTTCTGACAGTCTTTTGCATCAGAACTCACTCCTTGAGGAAGACTGGCCATTCATGGATCAACTAGCATCTAACCCAGATGGTTTTCATGTTTACCATCTCATGTTGCAAGTACCTACACACATCACTTTATTTGGACAAATATATCTCTCAAACCGCCTACTGTGGTGACCAGAAGGAATCATGTTGTTTCCTCCCAGCCCAGAATATTCCCCAAATCTCTTTTTTACCGTCATCTGAACAGACATAAAGTATAAAAACAAGGCTCTAGAAGCTGAAACCCCTACGTTCTCTTTTTTGCTGGGACTGTATACAGACTAATTAGCTGACCCTGAGAGTTTAAAATGAACAGTAAATTTTGAAAAAGATATGAGTGAGATGAGAAAATTCTGTCTATAAAAGGCAAAATGACTTAACAAGGTGGAAGGAATTTGATTTGATGGAGCAGTCTGGAATTTGCAAACTGTATTCTGTTGGAACACTATAATTCTCTATGACTTTAACAGATGTTTTTCTCAAAAAAATAGTTTCAGGATCAAATAAGTTTTCTATTAGCTCTCTCTCTCTGAGAGTCCCAACTCACATTAGCATATCACAAGGCTTATTAACATATCAAAAGCTCGGAGAAGCCTTGCAGTAAAGACACCATTTTTCATAGTTGTTTGTTCTTGGAACCCTTTTTATTCATTAAAACCTTAGGAACATTTTGCATATCTCCATGGAAAATCATTTCACAGTGCAGGCACTGGAGCCTATGAGAGACTGTTGCCACCGTCCCAAGATGCTAATGCAGGCCAGCAGTGAAGAACCCATTTTAGCAAATCTAAAGACTGGGGGTGCAACATCGACCAGTGTCACAGATTGATGTAGAAGGTAATGCCTATCTAAAGGAAAAGCAAGAGAAGGAGTGCTAGCTAGGTGGTGAGGCCAAATTTGAACTTGATCAAAAAATAATCCAGGCAGTGGTAGACAGCAAGGTGAGGAGGGAGTATAGGTGGGTTGGCAGGGCTTGTCACTCCATTCTTATTCCAAGTCCTCTTCCCAAGGTTCCTCTTATAATGATGTTATAAGAAACAAGGTCTATGGGCTTCTGATAGTCTTTTGCATCAGAACTCACTCCTTGAGGAAGACTGGCCATTCATGGGATCAGTTAGCATCTAACCCAGATGGTTTAGCCAGAGTTGTTGGGTTTGTAGGCAGACTCCCTGGGTTCCCCTGCCACTGATTTGTGGGTCTCAAAGTGGCATTCTCCAATTGGGTCTGAAGTCAGAGTTTGATGAATAAAGAGTAAAATGCTATTTGAAAAAGCTTGCTCTTGTGGGTGTAGACAGCTTGCACTGGAGTGTGAAAGAGACTAAAGACAGGTGAATAAGCCAGGAGGTTGGTAACCATCTCTGTGAAGAAGAAATCAAGAGTACCTGAAACAGAGCAGGGGTTAGCAGATAAAGAGAGAAATCAACCAGCCAAAAACACGAGGAGGAATCAGCAAGACAGTAGCTTAAGTCAGTGGACCCATATGCAGTTATACCCTTGCAGTCTTGGGGGCCTGGGAAGGGTCTGCCATAGCTTGGCACTCTGCATATTCGGTGTGTACTATCTTCCTTTATGTTGACCTGTACCTTCCCGAATCTTTTTGTAAATCACTTTAGTTGTATACGTTTAGCTTCTCTCTATATATAAAGTGTAAATTTTATTGTAAACAAGAAAACATATTTTCCATGAATTGTGCATTTCTGAGGAGAACCTTGTACATTGCTTAGAGCAATAAATTGAAAGATGTAAAATGTTAACTGATGTTAAGCATGCATTATAAACATGCATTTTATGTATGATAGAGCACCCCACTGACTTACTTTAAAGATAAATTCCCATCCTGTGTTTAAACAGGATTGGGTCTTTTTTTTTTTTAAGATTTTATTTATTTATTTGAGAGAGAGAATGAGATAGAGAGAGAGCATGGGGGGGGAGGGTCAGAGGGAGAAGCAGACTCCCTGCTGAGCAGGGAGCCCGATGCGGGACTCGATCCCGGGCCTCCAGGATCATGACCTCAGCCGAAGGCAGTCGCTCAACCAACTGAGCCACCCAGGCGCCCCAGGATTGGGTCTTTTAAAGACTAATCACCAAGAGACTATCATGTATAAGACAATCATATCATCATCCAATGAAAGGAACAAATCCATGTGACGATATATGAAGACATGAAAATAATCCATCATGAAATAGAATATATTACTCCACTTAGAATTCCTGGGAACTATGATTTGTAGAAACTTTGAGTATTCTGGCCAGGAAAATTTTCCACCCTCAGCCTATTCATTAGTTGCTGGCTGAAATACAGAACTTAGTTAATTGCCTATAATGAATGGAGCCAATACTAACCTATTGGGTCAACAGAAATGGCATTGGTTTAGTAGGTTTCAAAGGCTTTAATTCTTGATTTGATAAAATTATCCTCATCTTTCTAATTTGCAAGACTGTGTACCCCATGAAGCACCGTGCATCCCCTGAAACATGACATGATATATTACTAAATGTCTTCTCTGTCTCCCACATTACTAGGTTTCATTCTTTTCTAATAACACTTGGTACCAAATGTTCACCTTTTCAATAAATCATTACTGCCAAGGTCTGACGTGTATGGAATAAAACCATACCAAGTTCATTTTACTGGGCACATCACTGTGGCAGAAATGTCAACTGTAATAAGCATGTGATGAAAAAGATCTTCAGGGTTCCTGTCAGGTAGTACATAACCTGACAGTAGGTTAAAATTGAACATTTACATGAAGAGGCTGGGTGACTGCGGCTGACAGCCGTCATTAACAATGTGAAGAAGAAGGAATATGCCACCTAAGACCTCGCAGCATTCACAATTTACAGGTGCTTTCACATTCCCATTTCATCCTTCTAACAAACATGGGGTTGGGCATTATTCCCCACCTATGGGTGAGAAATATGTCTCTTCTCCCCGTCCATATCGCCACTGCCCTGATTCAGACACTCATCATCTCTCAGCTGAATGACTGCCATAGCCTCCTCACTGACATCCTTGCCAACGATTATGTTCCAGCTATAAGAACTGAATATTAGGCTTTTCTGGGAGGACAAAAGAACGTGAAAACTCAGTTGCTTAACAATAACCAATTTTTACTTGTCGTTCACAACTCTAGGGTGGATGTGGATCACAGTTCATTATGTTGTTTGTATGCCTAATTTATAGATCTATAATGTGGCTCTTGATGAGTGAAATAAATGCCTTGTGCAATTGTTTTAGTTATTAGGAAAACTCATGATTTATCTGAAAATGAGAACTATACACAAAGCACGGATTCAAGCACATGTCAATATGTTCTACATCCTCGGGCACTCAGTAAAAGTGAGTTGTCCAACTGACTTAAGTCATGGACATTACATTTGGGAAGAATGATTGTCTAATGATTCAGTGCTTTAAATTACATTGCTATTGTTTGGAGGCACTTACAAAATCAATCGCTTGTTTTTACTTTTCTGAAAAGATGGGGAATAAAAGAAAATAATAAAATTCTGTATCCATTTATTATAAATGCCCCAAATCCTCCTCAATGTTTTCTCCAAATGAAAGAATCAGGTAGTAGGGTATTAAAAGATGCTGGAAATGAGAGCAGACCTTAGACACTACAATCAGATGGGAGTGACTATCATCAACCACAAAGTGATTTCTGTGTATGCACAGGTCAACTGGTGGTTCATGTTCCAAGGGCCGATCTGGTTCTAGCTTTCTATGTTTAATTAGGAACTCAGGCTTCTAACTTAACAGTGTATTTTAGGGGGCTTAATACCCACTAACTCTTAAGCATACAAGAGGCTTGAGAGGAGTCCTGAGGCCTGAAAATAATTCCTATTTATTTATTTTTTTATTATGTTACGTTAATCACCATACATTACATCATTAGTTTTTGATGTAGTGTTATACGCAAACAATAATTCTTATTTAAAACAAACTTAAAAATCCTCCCATAGAAGAAAGAACAGAGCATAAAGTTTATCTCCTAGAACTTTATTCCTGAAGAAATGTGGTTTTTGCTGGACATTTGCTTGTGTATTTGCTACCACAGAAGATTTAACTTCACAAGGAAGCTCATAATTAAAGCCACCGAGCATCCTGTGTATAAGCGTGCTTTTTCCTTTTAAATGGCTGGTAAGGTTAAGAGCATGGGATTTTGCATTCAGAATCTGAATTCAAAATCCCAAAAGCACCCACACAATAGTCGGTAACCTTGGAAAAGTTATTTAATCTTTCTGAGTTTTTGTCTCTTCAGCTAAAAAAAAAAATCAGTAATAATAATAATAAACCTTGCCTATATAGTTTTTGGAATAACTGAATGACATGACTCATATAAAATGGTTTGCACAGAGGTTGTCACATGAAAAGCACTCAACAAAAGTAGTTATAGCCAAGATACGGGAGTAACCTAAGTGTCCCTCCATAGCTGAATGGATAAAGATGATATCGTACATATTACTCAGCCATAAAAAGAAGAATGCCATCTTGCCATTTGCAACAACATGGATGTACTGACAGGGTATTATGCTAAGTGAAACAGGTCAGACAGAGAAATACAAATACCATATGATTTCATTTATATGTGGAATCTAAAAAGCAGAACAAATGAACAAACAAAACAGAGAACAAACTGATGGTTGCCAGAGAGGGTTAAGATGAGGGGACAAGCAAAATAAGTGAAGGGGATATAGGGATACAAACTTCTAGTTATAAAATAAATAAGTCATGGGAACAAAAAGTACAGCATAGGGACTATAGTCAACATTATGGTAATAATGTCATATGGTGGCAGATGGTAACTATACTTATCATGTTGAACATAACAATGTATAGAATTGTTGAATCACTGTGTGGTACACCTGAAACTAATATAACACTGTATATCAACTATGCTTCACTTAATATAAAAGTAAGCTACAGTTCTGTAAGTAATACTGAAATCTTGCCAGCTCTCTGTACATTGTTATAGGGGAAAATTTAAATCTGACTTCAATATTATATTGGCTTAGCTAAAGATTTTGGAAGTCAGAAAAATACTTTCTAAGCATTTTTTATGATAAGAACATGACTGCAAGTGATCAGTCAAATCTCAAATTCTAAAACTTTAGTAAGATTTGCTTGCTATTTTAAATATACTCTGGATTTCTTATGCACTATTCTTAAAAACAGACTACAAAAAAACTTAATAAAGCAAGTAACCATAAGATGACAAAGTATCAAATATGCTTTTAAAATTATTGCTAGATGAAAGGCCAAAAAGGCTAATTTAGACTAGAAAGATTATTTTCTATAATTCTTGTTTCTCATTAAGTTCATCTTTGAACAACCTGAAATTATGGTACATATATTTAGGGAACATTAAGTGCCTTCCTAAAAATGAAATCTGGACTTCTGTTTCCAACCAAGATGTAGTAACTGATAACAGCCATATCCTTCCATTATAAATAATGAGAAAACTGGATAAAATATTTGAAACAAGAGTTTTTAAAAGTTGGGCAGCAAACAGGACATAACCGTTTCCCTGAGGGACAGGAAATAAACAAGATGAGCCCAGTGATTGACCACAGAACAAGAAGGGGAGGGAATTCAGGTTGATGAAGATGATTGAGCTGAGCTGATGAGACTGAGAAGAGAATTTGGGAAGGCTAAGGAGGCTAAAATTTTTGTGACAGAGTATCAGAAATGAATATGACAAGCAAAGAAAGAAACTCCAGAAATCTCCATAGGTCCCCCTTGAGTCTGCCTGCACCCTACAGGGTATGGATAGGGTGATACTCCTTAAGTTCAAGATAGAAATACCTGGTGAATCTGAAAGCTGAACCAAAGTCTCATAAAGGACTGCTCTAGATTTGTCTTCCAACCAGCCAGAGTGAAGAGACCTTGTTGAATATGTAGGATATTCACTAGAAAACCCAGAAAAGTCATATCTTAGGAATAGGGATAAACTAGTGAAAGAGTAAAGGCAGGGCACCTGGGTGGCTCAGTTGGTTAAGCATCTGACTCTTGACTTCAGCTCAGGTCATCTCAGGGTCATGAGATCGAGCCCCATGTTGGGCTCCCTGCTGGGTGTGGAGTCTGCTTAAGATTGTCTCTCTCTCCCTTTGCCCCCGGCCCTGCTTGTACTCTGTCTCTCAAAAGAAATAAATTAACTAATTAAAAAAAAAAGAGTAAAGGGTATTTTAGACTCATCTAACAAAGCTTTAAAAACAAGCCTTAAAGGGACACTTGTGTTGAGCATTGGAGGTTATATGTAAATGATGAATCACTAAATTCTACTCCTGAAACCAATACTACACGATATGTTAACTAACTAGAATTTAAATAAAAATTTCAAACAAACAATGAAAAAAACTTGATGGTCAGTGATACATTTATAAATAGGCTTAGAATGAGGAAAATTTGTCACTACTGAGTCCCAGTTCACATTCTTCTGGAAGAAATAAGACCTGGACATATCGAATTTGAAATGCATATGGGAGAAGAATCAACAAAAGTCTGGAATGAGCTGAATGTACATTACTTTGAAAAATGAATCCAAATATAGATAACCTGAATAATGAGTATTTCTAACTTAAGGACTTGAGAAAGGGAGAGAACAATGAAGTGATTAAAACTTAAAAAAAAAAAAGGAAAGGAAAGAGAAATTACAAAGTCAAAGATGCTAACAGATCACCAGTCATTCAAAAGACACTTCTAATTCTGACTCAGCCACTAGATATTTAGCAAATCTTTACTTTTTGCCTTTGTTTTGTCACTGGAGGAACTTCCAAAACTGCCCCCTATCCATATGTGAAACTTCTGTGCATCCTAAGTATCCATTAAAAACATTTTTCTCATAAAAAGAGGTTATTCCTAATCTCCATGGCACAGAAAATCGTCTTCTCTATGTATGTTCTATTTACCTCTACTGTACATGGTGCTATCAGTCTGTTTCCCTTGCTTCATTAAACTCCTTCATTGTCCAGTAACATAGGACTTATCATGTGATGGGCCAGTAGATCATAATAAATGTTTGTTGAATAAATGTATGAATTAACAACAACAAAAAAAGCCTTAAGAGGATCAAATTTAAATGCAAATTATTGAGCCATATATCAAAAGAATACTCAAAACTTTTTAAAAGAAGACAATGAAATCCATCAATAATAGAATATTGACAATATCCAACATCTGATCAAAAATTATTAGATATGTAAGGAAAAAAATGTGACCCATAGACATGAAAAGAATTAGTCAATATAAACAGATCAAGAATTAACAGAGATGACAGAATTAGTTTGCAGGGACTTAAAACAGCTTTTATAAATATGTTTAAAGATTTAGATAAAAATATGAGTATACAGTGGAGAGAAAGGGAAGGTACAAAAATAACTAGATGAAATTTGTAGAGATGAAATATATAAAATCTGGAATAAAAAATTTACTGAATAGGATTTATAGCAGATTAGATTGTATAAGAATGAAGAACATGGAAAGAATAAATACATAGGTAAATATAAAAGACAATTTCCCATTTTTAAATTTATTTGAAAGGAAACTGGCCTTAAAGTGAAAAAAATTTTACATTGTAGAGTTCATAACATATGTAAAAGTAAAGTATATGATTAGCCATAGCACACAAATAGTGATAGGATATAAACACATGCTGTTGTAAGATTTTTACATTATATGTGAAGTGGTATAACATTATGTGAAGGCAAAATATGATAAAGTAAATGTACATATTTAAAACCCCAAAACCTCTATTAAAAATTAGAACAAAGAAGTTTAGCTAATAAATCAATAGAGGCAATGAAATTGGATGTGAAAAGTATTCACTAAATATCAAAGCAGAAATAAGGGGGAAAAGGAAAAACAATAAAAACAAATAGGAAGATAGTGGACATAGACCCAACCATAGTGACAATACATTAAAAGTAAATGGCCTAAACATTCTAGTTAAAAAGTGGAGAATGTCAGTTTAGATAAAAACACAAGACCTAACTATAAGAAATTCACTTTTAATATAAAGATATGGATAGTCTGAAATTTTGAAATGGCCATACATAAGGTAAGCGTGAGAAAGCTGAATGGGATACAGTTATCAAGTGTGCTTCAATACAAGGAATACTGACAGAAATAAAGAGGCAAACTTCATAATAAATTAGTGAATTCAACACGAATACACAAGAATCCTAAATGTTATCCACCTAATAAAAAAGGTTCAAAATACAAAGTAAAAACTAAAAGAACTGAAAGTGGAGGTAGTCAATTTCACAAATAGAGTTAGAGACTTCAATTCTTTTTTCTCAGGAATTCATTGTACAGTACCAGAAAAATTGATAAGAAAATATAAAATCTGAACCCTACTATCAACCAATTTAACCTGACTACAGAACATTACTCCTAACAATGGCAGAATACACATTATTTTCAGGTATATATGTAATATTCACCTGGGTAGACCATATGCCATACAATGAAACAAGTGTCACTGTATTCAAAAAAGAATTGAAATTCTACAGACCACAAAAAGAAAGAAAGAAAGAAAGAAAGAAAGAAAGAAAGAAAGAAAGAAAGAAAGAAAGAAAGAAAGAAAAAGAAATTTTAACCAGAAATCAACAACAAATTAATAATATCTGGAAAAAACTTCAAACATTTGGAAATTAAATAACATGCTCTTAAATGTCTACAGATAACAGAAGAAATCACAAAGAAAACTAGAAAATAGCTTGAGCTGAATGAGAATGAAAAATACCAAAATTTTTATATGAAATGAAAGAAATGAAAGCAGTATTTAATTGGGAATCATAACGTTAAATATTTATATTACAAAAGAAAGAATGCACCTTTAGAATTTAGAAAACATAAATTAAAACCCAATTGAGAAGGAAATAGTTAAAAGCAGAAGTCAATGAAACTTAAATATGAAAAAAAAAGAAAAGACAAAAACTGAAACCCAAAGATGGTTATTTGAATAGAAGCAATAAAACTAACAAATCTCTAGCAAAATTAATCAAGAATAAAAGATAAGGATCCCGGAGCAAGATGGCGGAGGAGTAGGAGAGCTGGATTTCGTCTGGTTTCAGGAATTCAGGGAATAGGGATCAAATATTCTGAACACCTACAAACTCAACAGGAGATTGAAGAAAAGAATAGCAACAACTCTCTGAACAGAAAAGCAACCACTTACTGGAAGGTAGGGTGTGCAAAGAAACGAATCGGAGGCGATATTCGGGGGGATAGACGGCGGGGGAGGGGGTCTCCGTCTGCCACTTCTGGCAAGTGATAGAACCGCGGAGCACAAAATGGGAATTTTTAGAAGTTGGCTCCGCTGAGGGACGTCGCTCCAGTGGCTAAGCTAGAGGTGGAACCTTCACGGGACAGTGTGGTCTCAGGACCCTCGGGGTCACAGAAAGACCGGGGGTGCCTGAGTGCAACAGAGCTCCCAGGTATCGGAGCGGGGAAGCCGGCTGCAGAGACAGAGCCGAGGCGCGGGCTCTCAGCTCGGGGTTGCCATAAACTGTGATCCGCAACACAGCTGGGCCACTGCTCCTCCAGCAGGGACCCAACAAGCGGCAGAGCCGGGGAAACTCCCCTTCCTCCCCCAGGAGGAGCGGCGCGGGACCGCAATCTACACATTCAATGCAAGCCCCATCAAATACCATCCACTTTTTTCAAAGAAATGGAATAAATAATCCTAAAATTTGTATGGAACCAGAAAAGACCCTGAATAGCCAGAGCAATGTTAAAAAAGAAAAGCAAATTTGGCGGCATCATTATTCCAAACTTCCAGCTCTATTACAAAGCTGTCCTCATCAAGACAGTATGGTACTGGCACAAAAACAGACACATAGATCAATGGAACAGGATAGAGAGCGCAGAAATGGACCTTCAACTCTATGGTCAACTAATCTTTGACAAAGCAGGAAAGAATGTCCAGTGGAAAAAAGACAGTCTCATCAACAAAGGGTGTTGGTAAAATTGGACAACACATGCAGAAGAATGAAACTGGATCATTTCCTTACACCACACACAAAAATAGACTCAAAATGGTTGAAAGACCTAAATGTGAGACAGGAGTCCATCAAAATCCTAAAGGAGAACACAGGCAACAACCTCTTTGACCTCAGCTGCAGCAACTTCTTCCTAGAAACATCGCCAAAGGCAAGGGAAGCAAGGGCAAAAATGAACTATTGGGACTTCATCAAGGTAAAAAGCTTTTGCACAGCAAATGAACAGTCCACAAAACCAAAAGACAACCGACAGAATGGTAGAAGATATTAGCAAATGACATATCAGATAAAGGGCTAGTATCCAAAATCTATAAAGAACTTATCAAACTCAACACCCAAAGAACAAATGATCCAATCAAGAAATGGGCAGAAGACATGAGCAGACATTTTTCCAAAGAAGACATCCAAATGGCCAACAGACACATGAAAAAGTGCTCAACATTCCTCGGCATCAGGGAAATCCAAATCAGAACCTCAATGAGATATCTCCTCACACCAGTGAGAATGGCTAAAATTAACAAGTCAGGAAACGACAGATGTTGGCAGGGATGCAGAGAAAGGGGAACCCTCCTACACTGTTGGTGGGAATGCAAGCTGGTGCAACCACTCTGGAAAACAGTATGGAGGTTCCTCAAACAGTTGAAAATAGAGCTACCATACGACCCAGCAATTGCTCTACTGGGTATTTATCCCAAAGATACAAATGTAGGGATCCGAAGGGGTACGTGTACCCCGAAATTTATAGCAGCAATGTCCACAATAGCCAAACTGTGGAAAGAGCCAAGATGTCCATGGACAGATGAATGGATAAAGAAGATGTGATATACATATACAATGGAATATTATGCAGCCATCAAAAGGAATGAGATCTTGCCATTTCAATGATGTGGATGGAACTGGAGGGTGTTATGCTGAGCGAAATAAGTCAGTCAGAGAAAAACATGTATCATATGACCTCACTGATATGAGGAATCCTTAACCTCAGGAAAGAAACTGAGGGTTGCTGGATTGGGGGGGCTTGGGAGGGATGGGGTGGCTGGGTGATAGACATCAGGGAGGGTATGTACTATGGTGAGATCTGTGAATTGTGCAAGACTGTTGAATCACAGATCTGTACCTCTGAAACAAATAATGCAATATATGTTAAGAAAAAAAAAAAAGAAGATAGCAGGAGGGGAAGAATGAAGGGGGGGGAATCGGAGGGGGAGACGAACAATGAGTGACGATGGACTCTGGAAAAACAAACTGAGGGTTCTAGAGGGGAGGGAGGTGGGAGGATGTGTTAGCTTGGTGATGGGTATTAAAGAGGGCATGTTCTTCGTGGAGCACTGGGTGTTATGCACAAGCAATGGATCATGGAACATTATATCAAAAACTAATGGTGTAATTTATGGTGATTAACGTAACAATAAAAAATTTTTTAAAAAAGAATAAAAGGTAAAATACAAAAGTTATCAATATCAGGAACGAAAGTGAATGCTTTCATTAATAATAAAGAAATAATAAAGAAATATGTCAATAATGTCAATGACTTAGGTAAAATGGATAAATCCTCGAATGACACAATTTGCCAAAATGCCACAAGAATAAACAGAAAAGGTGAATAGTACAATATCTATTAAAGACATGGAATTTGAAATTAAAAACCTTCCCACAAATTAAACTCTACACTCAGATGGCTTTAACAGGGAACCGCTCAAATATTTAAGGAAAAAAATATAGCAATCTTAAGCAAGTTTTTTCAGAAAATAGATAAAAAGGAAATAACTTCTAAACTCATTTGAAGAAGACAACATTACTCTGATGCGAAAGCTAGTCAAACATATACAAGAATATTACAAACAAAATATGAGAATATTTATTTATCTCACAAATGTTAATACAAAAATGCTTGAAAAATATTAGCAATTCAAATTCAGCAATATTTAAAGAGGATAAGTATCATGACCAAGTGAAATACAACCTAGGAATGTATGATTGGCTTAATATTTG
Organism: Eumetopias jubatus; assembly: GCF_037043125.1. Classification (NCBI taxonomy): domain Eukaryota; kingdom Metazoa; phylum Chordata; class Mammalia; order Carnivora; family Otariidae; genus Eumetopias; species Eumetopias jubatus. The sequence goes on along the minus strand of NW_028274813.1, from coordinate 37,384,308 downwards.
GGAAATCAATCAATGTAGTTTACTAAAATGACCACCTAAAACAGAAAAATCATACAATCATCTCAATAGATTCCAAGAAAGAGCTTTACAAAATTTAATGCCCATTAATGTTAAAAATTCTCAGGTAGTAGAACTTGAAGGAAATATCTTCAAAGTGGTAAGAGGAATCTACAAAAAGCCTGTAAGTGACACCATAGTAATAGTGAAAGCCTTAAGATTTTCCCCTAAGATGGGTAGTAAAACCTACTCACTCTCAGCACTTCTATTCTATATTAAAGTAGGGTCTTAACCAGTGGAATAAATGCAGGGAAAAGATATAAAAGACACACTGACTGGAAAAGTGAAGTAGCATGGGTTCACAAATGACATGATACTAACAGAAAATCCTAAGATATCACCAAAACTATTAGGATAAAAAAGTGAATATAGTCATGTTACACGAACCATGGGAGACTATGGACTCTGAGAAACAAACTGAGGGTTCTAGAGAGGAGGGGGTTGGGGATGGGTTAGCCCGGTGATGGGTATTAAGGAGGGCACGTACTGCATGGAACACTGGGTGTTATATGCAAACAATGATCATGGAACACTACATCAAAAACTAATGATGTAATGTATGGTGACTAACATAACCTAATAAAAAAAGAAAAAAAAAAAAGACACACAGAGAAGAAACAAAAGTGTAATTTTATTTCCATACAGTACCAACAAATAATTGAAAAAGTATATTAGAAAAACAATGACATTTTAAAAAGCAAGTAGCATGAAATATTTAAAGGTAAGTTTAAATATGTGTAAACCCTGAACAATAAAATCCACAAAACATACTCTATACTACATACTATATAGACATCTTTATCAAGATAAAATGGTATTACCATAAGGATAAGATAGGTAAGATCAATGAAACAGAATAGAGAGCCCAGAAATAGAACTGCATGTTTGATTAACTGGTATCTGCTCAGGTGATTAAATGGAGAAAAGATAGTAGTCCACAATAAATGGAGACAGAACAACGATGTATCTCTACATGAAACAAAATGAATCTTGATTCCTACACCACATGTTCTTTTAAAATTCAAAATACACCTAAAAGTACAGTTAGAGCTAGGAAATTTCTAAAAGAAAATACAGGAGAAAGTCTTATCAACCTTAGGGCAAATAAATATCTTTACAGAACACAAAAGCACTAAATATTTTTGAAAATTGATACACTGGACATCTTACAAATGAAAAGTATCTGCACTTGAAAGTATTATCATTAGAAAATAAAAATTCACACCATGGGTTGGGAGAAAATATATATAATTATATATACTTATATGACATCCAAAATATATAAAAAATATGTGTTAACTAGTAAATTTAAGTTCCTTTGTATTAGTTTGCGAGGGCTCCATAATGAAGTGCCACAAACTGGGTAGCTTAAATAACAGAAATTTATTGTCTCACAGTTCTGGAAGCTAGACATCTGAGATGAAGGTGATGGCAGGGTCTGCTTCCTGAGGCCTCTCTTCTTGGCGTGTAAATGGCTGTTTTATCCCTATGGATAAAACCCCATATTCACATGGTTTTCCTTCTGTGCTTGTCTGTGTCCAAATTTCCTATCCTTATAAAGACACCAGCCATACTGGATTAGAGCTTACCATAATTACCTCATTTTAACTTAATTATTTCTTTAAAGACTCTATAATCAAATAAAATCATATTCTGAGGTACTAAGGATTTCAACTTATTAATTTTGGGACAAAATTCATCCCATAACCCCTTTACTAAAAAAACCCAAAGATAACAATGATTAATAATCAGGCTCCCTGATTTCAAACTATATTACAAAGCTATAGTAATTAAAACAGAATGGTATTAGCATAAAAACAGAAACATAAGTCAATGGAAAGCAAACCCATGCATATATGTTTTATTCAATTAATTTATTACAAATGAGCCCACAGCATATAATGGGCAAAGGAGAGTTTCTTTGATAAATGATGCTGGGAAAAATGCAAAGCAATGTGCAAAAGAATAAAACCCAACCACTATTTCACACCATACACAGAAATGAACTCAAAATGGATTAAAGACCTGAATGTAAGCCCTGAAACTATTAAACTCCTAGAAGAAAATATAGATGGTAAGCTCTGTGACATAGGTCTTGATTTTTTTTCATTTTACACCAAAAGCAAAAGCAACAAAAACAAAAGCCAACAAGTGGGACTATATCAAACTAAAAAGCTTCTGCACAGCAAAGGAAACCATCAACAAAATAAAAAAGCAACCTATAGAATGGGAGAAAATATTTGCAAATCTTGTATCTGACAAGGGGCTAATATTCAAAATATATAAAGAACTCAGACAACTCAATAGCAAAGAAAAAACAATCAAATTTAAAATGGGCAGAAGATCTGAATAAACATTTTTCCAAAGAAGACATATAAATGGCCAAAGGTACATGAAAAGATGATCGTTATCACTCATCATTAGGAAAATGTTAATCAAAACCATGAGATATCCCCTCACACCCCTTAAAATGGTTATTTTCAAAAAGACAAATAACATGAGTGAATGAGAATGTGGAGAAAAAGAACCCCTCATACACTGTTGGTGGAAATGTAAACTGGTGCAGCCACTATGGAAAACAGTATGGAGGTTTCTCGAAAAATTAAAAATAGAACTACCAAATGATCCATCAATTACACTTCTGGGTTTTATCTGAAGAAATTGAAAAAACTAACTCAAAAAGATAATATGCACCCCTATGTTCATTGCGGCATTATTTACAATAGCCAAGATATGGAAACATCCTAAGTATCCATGAATAAATGGATAAAGAAATTACGATATATATGTGATAGAATATTATTCTGCCATAAAGAAGTATGGAATCTTGCCATTTGCAACTACATGGGACCTCGAGGGCATTATCCTAGGTGAAATACATTAGAGAGAGAAAGAGAAATACCATATGATCTTTCTTATATGTGGGATCTTAAAACAGCAACAACAACAACAATCTCACAGATATAGAAAACAAACTGGGGGTTTCCAGAGGCAAGGAGGCAGGAGGGGGCAAGGGGAGGAGGAATAGGTGAACTGAAAAAAAAGAAAAAAGAAAGAAAAAAAATGATCGTCAGGAACAAAAACAATTCTCAAAACCATTCGTAATCATGTTAATGCAGATTAAAATCACAAGGAGGTACTACTACACACCTAACAGAATGGCTAAAGTTTTAAAGACTAAAAGAAGACGTTGGAAAGTATACAGAACAACCCAAACTCTCATATAGCCAATGGGAACACAAAGCGGTACAACCACTTTGGAAAACAGTTTGTCAGTCTTTTACAAAGTTACATATACTTACCATATGACCAACAACCCCATGTAATCTCCATGATTATATTCTAACGATGTAATCTCTAATAAGTGTCAAATCGTATCCACATCATCTGTTCCCAACTACATCCCCAGAGACTGAAACCATGGGTGGCACGTAATGAGCACAGACAAAATATTAAATTCATGAATGGATTTCTTTAACTGGGCCATTCCTATTTAACACTTAGCTTATTTCCAATGTAAAGGTAAACTTTCAACCGCATGTCTGGTAATTTAGGCACATTTTAAACTTCCTGAAGCACATTCCCAAATACTCTCCAGAAAACTCGTAGGGATTTATATTCCTATCTGTAGGGTGCTACAGTGTTCATTCTGCTCTCTACCGAGTGTCAGGCATTAAAATTTCCTGCACTTTTGCCAATTTAATTTGGAATTTACTTTTTTAGTCTGTATTTCATTAATTATCAGAGGTGTTGATCTTTTTCCACTAAATTTATTTCTTTCTTCTTTGTATATTTTGAAAAATCTTGTTTTTATAGTTTTGCTTTTAGTGCTATTCAAAATCAAATGCCTTCCTTGTAATACAGCCCATATAATAATTTTTAAATTCACAGAGCCAGGACAGAACTTTGTGTCCACTTTCTGCTACATGAGAACATTTTTATTTGAGAATATTTCATTAAGAATGCTAAGCAATGTGTTTATTAGCTGCTTACAACATAGCTGCTTCACAAGAAGCTGGATTTTATGTTTTTCTACGAGAAATGTACTGATATACACTTACATTCAGTGAAATTGGAGTAGCAATTCTATGTGAGACACACTGAACTAAAGGTATTATCTCAATTTCTAGTCGTGCTTTCACAATCAAAACATTACAACAGTTTATTAGGAGATCATTCCACAGGTAATTATATTTTCTGTGGAATAGACTATGGCACTTGAAAAATAGTTCATCAATGGTACAATCATATATTAGAGCTATAAATTCCACCCTTTTTAAAAATGCACATACATGCACACTCATGCACTTACACATACCACTCAAAACTCTCAAAATTAAAGGAAAAAATCTCAAACTATGAGAAAATTTTTCCAAAAAGAAAACCCAACACTGAGTTTCAAAAATCCTTTCACAATGGAAAAAAGTAGAAAGTGGGATCTGATGGTGAACGCTGGTGGAATGAGAACTGTTGGATCTCATTAGGCACACCAGTGGGGGGATTTAGTGCATTTGAGAGCCAAGAGGAGAACGTCACACACAAAACATTATTGCCTACCAACTATGTTCAAGAAACTACATAAAATCATAAATTTTTAGAATGATATTAAAATGATGATGTATAGATGTTCTTGGGGACAAGAGTAAGAGATAAAAGAAGTAGATGGTAGGCAAGCAGAGAAGAGAGGACTGTGAAGAATTTTATCATCATTAGCAGCAACTTCATCACTGTGCCCAATTCTTACTTTAAAAAAAAAAATAATGAACAGCCAGTATAAATGTAGTGTAGTATTTATTCATTTGAAAACATCTCAGAAACATGGACTATTTTTAGAAGATGACAAGTAAGTCTCATATGTGTTTGTTGCCAAGCTGAATCTGGAGCTAACAAAGGTTCCACGTACAGTGAGAACCAGCCACTGATATATGGCTCAGTCCTTACTACCATTGACATGGAAAAGAAAAAGAAAAAAAAAGGCAGCAAAGCTCCAGCCATTTTGTAAGAGCTGAATTTATCTAAATGTTTCACTTTTCAATCAGTTGTACTGACATTGTATAGAAACACTTTTAAGCCTTCAATAAAATGCATGTGCATTAGGGAATATTTAGCCCACATAATAGATCACATTTTTCTACCCCTATTTGGCATTACAGGTAGTCAATGGTACCCTGACACTGTGCTTACCTTCCAAGAGCTTAGATTCTAAATTAAGCAACTTCAAGGTACATAAGAACAAAAAGAAACTAAGTGCATGTCACTTGTTTAAAGATTTCCATGGAAGATTCGATCAGGTCCATCATTTATAAATCCCTAAGACAAGAATGTCTCTCTTCTGAGATCCCTGAAATCCCTCATGCTATAAATAAATGGAAAAAAGGGACGCCTGGGTGGCTCAGTTGGTTAAGCGACTGCCTTCGGCTCAGGTCATGATCCTGGAGTCCGGGGATCAAGTCCCACATAGGGCTCCCTGCTCGGCAGGGAATCTGCTTCTCCCTCTGACCCTCACCCCCCTCACGCTCTCTCTCTGTCTTTCAAGTAAATAAATAAAATCTTTAAAAGTTAATTATCACCATATATATTTCTAGTAATGAGTGCCATTTAATGACCACTTTCTATCACAATACTTTCTGAGGTTGATGTAAGTATCCATTTTTTACAGATCCAAATGAAGAAAAAGATTCAGTAGGTTAAAACATGTCCCAAAGTTACTAGTTGCTGGTGAGTGAATTTCAGGCTATCTACTTTCAAAGTCCTGCCTCCCGATCACCTGATCAGATATAAAATAACTAAAATAACTTCGACAATCTCTATCATTCTTGGAAACCTTTTATTTAAAACACGTAATGATCTTTTAGGGAATTTCTGGAATCCACTGAAACTCTTCAAAATTATTCTCCTCCTGGTCATCTGAGGAGGACTACAGGTTAAAAATCTTTCTCAGGAAAATAATAATTCCCTCTAAGAAGAGAGAATGTGAATTACAGGTAGGTCCTGAGCTGCATGCTGTAATTTCTTTTTTTTTTTAAGGTTTATTTATTTTAGAGAGAGAGACTGTATGTGTAAGGGGGGGAGGGGCAGGAGAGGGAGAGAGTCCTAAGCAGACTCTGCGTGGATCACAGAGCCCAAGGCAGGGCTCGATCTCACAACCCTGAGATCGTGACCTGAGCTGAAACCAAGACTCTGGGGCTTAACCAACTGAGCCACCCAGGTGCCCCTAGCATGCTGTAATTTCTATGCTCCATGACATGCACAACCATAGGACTTCAGCCAAGTCTCACAAGCATTGTGCTACACACTCAGTAATCGGACTCACGATTAACAATACTGATACTTAACCACAGTGCTGATGTAGAGTAGGGCCACATGCCTTCGTGGTTCTAAACTAGATATAACATGTGTCCTGGGGTAATAGAGCCTCCACCATTCTGATTCACACAATAGTCACTTCAAAACAAAGCTGGGAATTATTCATTGTCTCTTTTCTGTTTTAATGCAGTTTACTAAATTTGTTTTACCATTATAACTCAAGCTGAACATGCTTCTTGGGTGGGTTTTAATTGAGGAGCATGACTCTTCAGAATCAGACACGAATACAAATTCACAACCAATCAAAGTTCTTTTTTTTTTTAAAGATTGTATTTATTTATTTATTTGACAGAGACAGAGGGCGAGAAAGCACAAGCAGGGGGAGCTGCAGAGGGAGAGGGAGAAGTAGAATCCCCGATGAGCAGGGAGCCCGATGCGGGGCTTGATCCCAAGACCCTGGGATTATGACCTGAGCCAAAGGCAGATGCTTAACTGACTGAGCCACATAGGTGCCCCTCAGTCAAAGTTCTTATTAATAAAACATGCAACTTTAGCACACAGGGATCAACTAACTTCATTAATATTTGGGAAACTAAGCTAAAAAAATTTTTTTCAAGTATTTTCTACACAAAAAGAGCCTTTAGCTTTATATTACTTCCTTTCTACTATGTGGCCTAAGAAATTTTCTAATATCCTTGAAAATTATATCAATAACTTACAATGATAAACATTTGTGGTTAGGTTTTAAGTCTCTAAACATGAGTTTAGCCTGAAATTACATTGAGGAATCACAGTGAGAACTGTTTAATGAGTTAATTAGTACTCACTCTTCCAACAGAACTGCACTCATTAATCTGGGAGATAAACAGCAGATGCTTGCTTTCTGCTCTCTAAAGTATGGTTCTTCTCCCACATCCTTACTGTCCATTTAACTATTTGATCCAACTGGGACAACTTTTTGAGTAAGAATTGGATGTATTTGCAAGTTCAGTAGAATCCAATTAACTACGATGTGTCTAAGAAAATTTAGCTGCCCTGTTTTGAAAGCTAGTAAATGAATTAGTCCCTTAGGTACTCCAGGAAATGCAGTGATTTCACCTGAAAAACATAGTTTTTTTCTCAATTTGGAGTAATTATGACTAACTAGGAACTGCTTTTAAGTTCAGGACAGCGAAACCTTGCTGATACTCAAGCAATGTAAATTAAATTTAATGTAAATGAAAATTCTAGGACACATTAAATCTGGGATGCTGGCGATCCAATATGAAATGAGGATTATCCAAGAGAAAACCTAAGATTGAAAGAGTCTGAATAAAATATATACCTGTAGATACATAAAATTTCTGTTATAATACACAAGATGCTATTCATAATATTAAACACTTCCGGTGTAATGATGGGATAGTTAGGGTGAAGGAAGATAAATTTTTCACATTAATCCTGCTGTTCTTTTTTCCCACCATGGATATGTATTATAGCAATGATAATAACAACGATATAATAATAATAGTGATTGGTGGTTCATAATAAGTGGAAAGAGAAAAGTTGGAGGAGTGTGGAGGCAAATGTCCTTTGCTCTCAGTTTGGAATTTCTGGCTATGGAAACGTAGCCAGTTGTTTTCTCTTATTAAGACATGGAAATTTAACAAGATTCTAAATCCAGAAGTATCTAACTTGATAGCCAAAGCCCTTTTTGCAACTTAGAGAACCCCCAGTACTGCAGAAAGAGCGTATTTTCTTCAAGATCTATATTAGGACTAAAAATTTTTCTAATTAAGATTATAATAAAACTGGACAATAATACAAACCTCCATTTAATCTGTAATGTGCCTATGACGTGATACTAATAGCTTTCAGTATGTATATAGCCAAACTTATAATCTGATTTCCCTAGGTCTGTGATTTGCATTCCAAGCAACAGACTTAAAAATGAAAAATTACTACTCCTGGCTTGTCATTTATATAGCTTTGAGGCATGTATGTGTAGGGGATATAAATATGCCATGAATATGCCAGCTTTTTAAAAAGGCAAATAACAAAAACAAAGGAACAGAAGGCTGGGTGATAAGTAAGTATAAAATACTGATGATGAAAACATTATAAATCTAAACCTGAATTAGTGCAAGTACAACACACAAAATTTTCACCTGAATTCTGTAACAAAATTATATCACTTCCAATATGAAATAAATGAATTCAGACACAAACTAGATGCTTTTTAAAAACACAAAAGCACATAATCAATGAATTATTTATATAACTTTATAGGATGCCAGTATACAAAAAAACAAAGATGATCTCAAATCCTAAAAAACAATGATTCTACTTTAATGAGTGAAAATGAAGACCCGTTCTTGAAGAATGAATTGGATAATGATAGTAATTATAATTTCATGCTTGATCTTAGTGCTCAGGAAAAGATTCTTGAAATAGCACCAAATATATATATATATATGATACATAACAACCCACAACTGATACTAAAACCTACCAATATGGTACTAGACAAGCCATATCATTGCTTTGGACCTTAATTTAATTCTATTTTCTTTGAATTACATGATATCTAAAGTCCTTTCATCTCTAAGACAATTTTATTAATTGTAATTATTATATCCCATATTCTAAGAATATAGTAAGTATAAAATGTTACAGAAGAATATAAGAAGAAAAAAAGTATTTCCCAGAACTATGATGAAAAGATAAAGGCTTATAACTAAGATCATCAATCTTCAATATTGGCCAGTCTTGTAAGTAATCATTAAAAAATTATAGTGAAAAATATTCTTATAGGAAAACATGTTTTCTGCATGATTGCATAAGGTGAGGACTGGCTGGTGGGGCATTATCCTACATAACACACTTGAAGACAAAACTTGAAATATTTAAAGCACAAAAATATATTGAACAAGTACTAAAAAATGATAGAATAATTCATTCAATTAGACATTTTCCAAATACCTGTTATGTGCCTGGCACTGTGTCAGACAGTGGGGAGGACAATGACAAAATGACATGGCCTGTGCCTTCAGGGGAGTTAGATTCCAGTAGAAGTAGCAGGCAGTTAGTTAAACAAGTAACTATTTTAAAATATTACAGGTATAAGGAGAGATATTTGTTGAAAGAATGGTGAAGAGCATTACCTAAACATCCTTTTGTGTTTCAGAGTTTTTATTTATCAGCACAAAGTAGATGGAAGAAGTATAATTAAATACAAAGCTAGACAGAGACAGTATGTTACACAGTGGGTTTTGTTTTTTGGGGTTTTTTTGTTTTTTTTACAAATAAATAAAAGGTTGAAATTCCAAAGAAGGACTCTCAGAAGAAAGGGCTAGGCCTGTAAGGAAAACATGAAGCCCCAAATCCCATAGCACTTCTCAAAGGTAATAATTTCTGCTTTGGATTCTGTGGGGCCAACACTTGTCTGTTTGCAAATAAACATCACAATTATTAGTTATGTTTGCTCAAGCTGAACATTTCTCTCCTTGAAAATTTAGCACCTGCAGAGAAAACACACACACACACATGAGAATATCACTCTTCCGGGCATCTTCAGGTTTCAACTTTGGTGCAGATGAGCCAAAACATCTCTAATTGCACAGCTGACTTCCTCTGGAGCCCATCAGTGCAAGAGATAACAGCCGAGCAGTCAGGCTGCTTGGTCATAAACTGCAATACTTGTAGTATGTAAAAATTTGTGCTTCAATTTTTGTATTATGCCATATGGTCTGCACTTAATACTAACAGAAAGTGGAATCCTGCGGGCTATAGATTTTCAAGAACACAACCGGCCACATGCTTTCTTTAATGGCTGTGCTACACCAAACCTGTGGCATAGCAGAGCCACCCTGGCTTTAACCAGGGCTGGGCCATGGGTAGGTTTAGAAGCCCATAATGATAGTGAAACTACCTAAAAATTTAAAAAGAGTATTTTCCCATTTGCTACATGAAATCCTTCATGAAGTCAAACTTGAACTGAACCTTGAAAGAAATTGATCATAAGCTCTTCGTCTGCAAAACTGGCTTCATCAATCATGCTTTTCAGGAAAAATATGGCTCCTGTCAGCATGAGCATTGTGCGAATATACACGCATAGTTGGATGCATATTTCCTTCCACACACTAGGTCATGGGACAGAATAGTTTTGCACTTAAGGAGCATTTTGAAACAGGTACAAAATGGGGAAATTACTACATCTCTGTATAAACAATAAAAATGATTAAGTAAGGAATAATACCAGTTAAGACTGTTAGTAGAGACAGTTGAATAAAAGAATGTTAGTTCTGAGTAGAGTTGGCAGTATGATAATATTGAAAGTTGTACTTTTCAGGAGTGTTAAAATAATATTTCTAGACGTAAGAAAATACCAAACAAAATGCCACATTTTGTTTACCTAATCCCGTATTTCTGACAATGGCAGAAAGGGCATTTTAAGGGAAAATACATAATTAGCCCTCTTGCTCCTAATTTCCCTTTATAAATTATTATGCTATCTTATTTCTAATGAGATGTTCATTTTACTATTATCACTGCATACATTTGACAAAATACAGATCTAATCATCAGACAGACTTCAAAACTATACCACTCAGCTTGTATGACCTCCTTGGCAATAGGAGGAAAGCAATATAAGTCAAATGCAAGTTCTTGGTTGAGGTTGGGGCAAAATACCCAAGACTTCACTTCCAAAAGTTGTGTGCCTCATGCAACTCAATGTCAGTATTTGGAGACTGTATGGTGAATATTTCCAGAAGCAGGAAGACAAAACACAGAGGTATAAGAAAAGAGCAAGACAAAAATCTGTCTCTTATCAATGCTTCAAAAATCATTTGAGTATATTAGAAAACAAAAAAGAAGTGTGGGAATAAACCTTCAACTTGAACCATAGTGCTGAACACATCAAATAAAATAATGCTGAGCAAGATATAAGATTTGAGGCTCATAGAAGGAGACTCACTTCATTAAAATGGAAAAAGCCTTGGACTTTGGGGTCAGAACAAGTGTTCTGGTGGGCTTTGCCACTGAGTGGTCTAGCATGAAACCTTTGGAGCCCCATGACTTTTTCTTTAACTGTGGTCAAATATATAGCCTCATCAATTTTTAGGACCCAGTTCTTCTTACTTAAAATAAAAAGGGCAGTCAAGATGATTTTTAGTCTCAGCTATGTCTAAAATTTTATGAATCCTTCAATTAATACTAGTGTATGTATTTCTAAGAGCATTTTACATTTCTTTTACCTAAGAATGGTGAAAACTGAGGACATGCTGATTCTCAATCAAGAGTCTGAGGCTCTGCAGATGACTTGTCTGGTCTGCTATACTTTGTTAGATGCACTGTGATTTGTCTTACAAGAGCATAAACCCTCTCTGCCTTACAGAAAGGAAAAGCCTTTGATTGTAGCCTCTAATCCCATTCTGCTGAAACTACAGACCAAAAGTCCTGCACATAGTATAAGAAGATGTGCTTAGGACACTGCTGATTGTTTTAGAAGCTTTCTATTAAGGGAAAACTTAAACAAAAATTATGAAAACATATATTCCCTTTTGGACTATATCTCAGTAGATGAAATTTATTTTCTTTCAAAGCTTTGCTATGTCACCCTTGGCAGGAAAATCATTCAACCTCTTTGGATCTCATGAGGATGAATGCTTTGTATGAAATTTGAATTATACCTAATCTGCCCCTAGGTAGGTATCTGAAATAGATGATCTCTTAAGGTGACCTTAAGCTCTATGATCTCTATTTCTGTATTGTTAAGTTGAAAACTAATTTGATATACATTCCTATAAACTCAGTCTTACAGAAGTTTAAGGCTTCCCTCAGAGAACTGTATTAGATTAATTCTCAATAGCAGATAGTGTCACTAGATATTAGAAGGAAGTATCTGTGTACATCTTCACCTACACAATAGTATCATTTTTTTAAATATTTATTTGAGAGAGAGACAGAGCAGGAGCAGGGGGAAAGGCAGAAGGAGAAGAAGAGGGACAAACAGACTCCCCACTGAGTGCAGAGCCCGACACAGGGCTTGATCCCAGGACCCTGAGATCATGACCTGAGCCAAAGTCAGATGCTTAACTGACTGAGGCACCCAGGTGCCTCCACAATAGTATCATTATTACTTGTGGATTTCCTGAGATTGCAGAATGCCTAATGCCTGTCACCCATCTGCATAATCCATTTGGATCTGTGTTTTTGGATATTTTTTATGCTGCAGAAAAGATCACTGACCTCCAACAGTTGGATAATACAGAAAAATAAGTCTGCTTATCTAAGAATTTCCTGAAATTGCTCTCTGATAAGACCTAAGAACTTCTTAGTCATAAAAATATCTATTTTGGGAGAGGCAAATTCACATAGAGACTCTAATTCATCCTTAGTGCCAGTTGAGATGTACTTTAATATAGGTGATAACACCTTATAATATTAACATCCTTGAGCATATCATGCAGCAGATTGCCATGGGCTAGAAGTGGCTAGAAGGCATGAGCACTGAGAAAGAGGAGATTTTCTCTGGAGTTCTGGGATCACCCTGTAGGTAACACAGGTTAGATACCTGACAACAAAGGCTACTCATGGAAGTGCAAAGGTAAGAGAATTAGAGGAAAACAAAATGATAGAAATAGAAGTCAATAAATGTTATTCAACGTATATTTATTAATTGAGAACTTGACACCTGCCAAGCATTGTTCTAGTCACTGAAGGCATAGCAATGAACAAAACAGATACCCTCCCCTTGTAGAGCTTACATTCTAGCAGAACATCATATGGAAGCCCACCCAGGAAAGGTAGAGACTGTACTGAAGAAGCTCAACTGCAAGTGAGAAGAATATCAAGAATGGCACCGCCCAGTGACAGGAAACAAGGAGAAAGTCTAGAACTAAGAGTCAGATGCCCAGAATCAAGGAAAATGACGATATGGTAGTCTAGAGAACAGTCAGGGATCACATTAACGTTTAGCCAATGATCGATCACACACTACAAGGCTAGGTTTTTAGGGCTGGCCTAGTTCCTATTGCTCTGCCACTCTGATTCTTAAGAACCAAATCTCCACAAGGTGAGAAGCCAGGGCAGATTCTGACACCCAGACTATTTTAGTACCTGCAGTGTTTTGGATATGAGACAAAACTGGCTCATTAAGTACCAAATTCTGCACACAATAACAATTCTGTGTGATAATAAATTATCCTAAATACTGTCTGTGTATTTCAATTGAATACATAACTACCTAGGAGATAAGTGAGTAATCCATGAGTATGGAAGACAGTTGCTCAGAAAGGCATTAAGTTATGTACAAAAATTAAAAGTTGAAGGTCATAAAAGGGTCATTGATCAACTAGTCATCAAATCAATACGAGTCATCAAGACTTGAAACTAAACATGAACATTAAGCCCCTACTCCTAAAACCCTATACTGAGAACACATATACACATACACACACCACAAAATACACGTGCACACAGAATCTATGTATTAAAGAGAAGGGGTCTCTATCCTGGTGGTGTGGGAGTGGAACAGGAAGAGTTCAGACTTGTAAGTAATAAAACTGTCGTCAACTAAGAAATATGAGTGCTTCCCTTTATTGCCCTCTTGTGTATTTAGTAATTGCATGTGTTCAACCACCTCATACAGATTTCCTCCAAGTCAAGAGGCAATGACACTGAACTAATCCAAGTTTCTTATTCCACCAAGTTATTTTTTTTAATTTTATTTTACTATGTCATGTTAGTCACCATACATTACATCATTAGTTTTTTTGATGTAGTGTTCCATGATTCATTGTTTGCATATAACACCCAGTGCTCCATTCAATACGTGCCCTCTTTAATACCCATCACCAGGCTCACCCATCCCCCACCCCCTCCCCTCTAGAACCCTCAGTTTGTTTTTCAGAGTCCATCGTCTCTCATAGTTCCTCTCCCCCTCTGATTCCCCCCCCTTCATTCTTCCCTTCCTGCGATCTTCTTCTTTTTTTTTAACATATAATGTATTATTTGTTTCAGAGGTACAGGTCTGTGATTCAACAGTCTTACACAATTCACAGCGCTCACCATAGCACATACCCTCCCCAATGTCTATCACCCAGCCACCCCATCCCTCCCACCCCCCACTACTCCATCAACCCTCAGTTTGTTTCCTCCCGCAAGTTATTTTGTCTTCACTTTTATCACTACCTTCAAGCTGCATCCCTTAGAATACCTGGAAGTCAAGGTTACTAGTGATTTCCACTGTACCAGAACAAAAGCTACCTAACATTGGTTAATATCCAACCAATTCTAGATAGCTTTTGTCTGACCATTCGCTAAATCAGAAGCCAGAGGTGAAGTGTAAGTCATCCTCCACTCTTCCTTGAAGGCTCTGCATGGAAGAACACCTTCCTTCATCTGATAGCCTGAACTAAATGAATCCACCTTTGATTTTCTTTAAACACACTGAAATTAAACTCACTAAGGCTCAATAATTTTTTCAGATATTTCAAAAGATAACTCCTCTTAATTTAATTTCTAAAACTTGAGTGAATACATTCCCCTCTTTTCTACAGCTGGGAATCTATAGATAACCAAGCTTATAATCTACTCTAATGATAACTCAGAAATGGAGCAAAAGCCTTAAATTCATAAGAGTGAACTTAGTAATGGAAGGAAACTTGACATTTCAGCTTTTCTTTAGTTTTAGATTCTGTTAATAAATTACAAATAATATACAATTCTCATGTGCTCAATTAACTCTTAAATAAGGCTTTACACTTCGGAAATGTGAAATGGGAAGGTTTTTCCTACATCTATTTTGAGATATTTTAAAGTAGTAATATTAACTGTAAATATACTTTGCTGTTCTGTTTTCTTCAGGCTCCTAGGAAATTACAGAAAGATTCTGATAACCTAGTGCCCCCAGATTTAACCCTTATGCTATCAATATAGATTAAGGAACTCATTAGTCCACCATAATTCATTCTGCATCATGATTTGAATAAAGCAAATCACTTTCTGAGTCAGGATGGGGGCAAAGACAAATTAAGATGCTCCATATGCAGCATCTACCTTTGCAGTTTTTTGGTTCCAAGATATGACACTGAAATTTAAGACAAGAAGATTTATGTCTTTTTCTCATAAAACTTACTCCGAAGAGATAATCTTGTAAAGCTGCCTCAGCATTACTGGGAAACACCTCTTTTTGGCATGCATGGATACCCAACATTAAACCCTCCTTTCTATGAATTCCTTTAGGAGGTATAACCCTAACTCCATATGCATAAAGATTTAATTTAAAGTATAGGGAAAATAATAACCAAGGTGTGGGCATAGAAGGAAGAAATTGCTTTCATACCATAAGCTTTCCCAGTGGGCAGAAATAATGGAAATCTACGCTATGTCTTCAACCCAATAATCCATAGGTATGTCCAGAAACGGAATCTACAGCAACAGTCCCAAGAATATCGCTTTCCCTAATGGCAATTCTTTTAGATGAGGAGGGGAAGGGCATAAGTCCCAAGCAAATCCGTCTTTCCATTTGAATTGTCAATAGGTCACTGAAGCTATATGCTATGAATCAATCAGAATTACATTCTGTTTGCATAAGGATATCTATAGCAATACAGTGAAAAAGTTTGATTCACCTTTGTCAGCAAATAGCAGGCAACTTAGATAAAAATGTTTTAGGGGTTGGGGGAGAATGCAAGATGGAGACCTACTATTGGTATAGCTGCTTCAATTTTTCATTTTACATTGCCAATGAATATTGAGAATTGAGAGGAAATCCCCCATCCACCCTCATCTTATCATGGGGAGTATCCTTAAAGGGAAAGCAGAAAGTATATTGATCCATATGTTTCAAAAGTCTTTCTGAGGTAGATTCAGAGTTCAATTTTATGATCAATATAGCATATGTTGTCCAGGCATCAACAGAATGTACATAATAAGCTGCTACTTAACTCATTATAGACTATGAAGTGAATTCTTGTTTCTTTACAGGCATTCTGATCAGAATTCAAAGATTTCAGAAACAAAGATTTTCACGAGGTCACAGGAATCCCTCTCTTGATCCTTTTGGATCCCAGCAACTATATGTAACAACCCAGTAAATAATCTCAATGAAAGATTAAAAATTATTGAAGATCATACAAATAATCTCATATGGCCACATATGAAGGAGATACATAAAAACACCCTGCCTTTCTTTAGAAGAAAACAATTATTATTATTATTATTATTATTATTATTATTTTGCTGGTAACATTAGTTTTTACTTTCATTCCAGTTAGTTAACATACAGTGTTATATTAGTTTCAGTTGCACGACCTGAAGTGTTAAATTACTATATTGTACAGCAGAAAACAACTATTGAAAGCTAAAAATTCCAAATTATTCTTCAGCAACTAAGTATGGTGACAAAGGTCACTGTGATGCAGTGGTTAGAACTGACAAATTTTGACCACTAACTTGCTTTATGGCGGTGGTCCTTTGTCCCACACTAACACCTAGTGTTTCAGATTTTACTTAGGCTTTACTGACATCACAAGCAAAGTGAAAATAACTAAAGACAATGCATGAATCTTTTGAGCAAGCAGTCTGAGAAATAAATAGCAATAACTCTAGATTAGCATGACTTTTAGCCAGAGGTTATAAACAATGAGTAACAGATGTCTGAGCCAGAGTCCTTTTATTGCATTATCTTAAGTGAAATTCAGGTTTATTTTTAAGCTCTCTTGAATCAGATACTATAAGGTAAGAAAAGTGTTTTTATTAGTGGGAAAGAAATGCTTTTGTAGATGAACCCAGTGAAAAAGTAAGACTGAAAAATTAACATGGGTGTTCATCACATACTGAAAAAAGAGGTTTTTTGATCTGAAAGACACTGGAATATTGGAAAAAAATAGCATGGATGAAAAGAAAAGAGATGTAAATTTTGTCTTGAATCTAACATGGCCTTATCTGACCCAGAATGAGGCCAAGGAATAAAATCTATCACTGCCTCATCTACAGCATGGCATTATTATGAGTACTCATAAATGTCAATAAGTAAAAAAAGAAACAATATAGTTAGACAGAAGAGCAGCAAATGAAATATGAAACCATGCTAGCTTTATTGCTCTTCACATAATCACAAAATGCAATAATATTTTTTGCATTCCCCATTTTTCTCTTTATGTCTCTTCCCACCACCACTTCCCACACCAACTTGGCCTGGTAATTGAAACTTCCAGTTGAATCAGTCCCATGGAAATGGAGCATGGAAAACCAACACCAACCACAGCAGAAAAAAAAAATCTCTAAACATTTTAACTTGGATGTTAAATTTTCTCATTTAATGAAAACTCATGAGAATAACTGGATGCTGAGTCAATGAGCCAGCAAGTACTTATTAAGCACCTGCTAAGTACACAGCATTGTCCCAGGCACTGTGGACTAATAAAAAAATAAATAAATAAAACCAGATGTTTAGTTCTAAAGAGCATAGAATATATTAGGAGCACAGACTAGAGAATATTATGTAAAATATTATATCATATAATATAATAAAGTTACTTTCTAAGATTACATTTTAGAAAGTAAGAGAAAAAATAGTATGTGTGTTTTACTCACTATGATATCTAATTTCTAGTATTAAAAATAGAACTAAAAGACTAGAACAATGGTAAAAAGTACAGAGGGGAATGAGTGGATTTGATTTAAAATCCCTTATGTTGCACTAAAAGAAGGGAAAGCTACTCATTAACAGTAGACTTTGTTAAACATACATATTAAGATTTCTAGAGAAATCACTAAAAGAATAGACATAGAGATTCTAACTCCCAAAACAGTCAAGGGAGAAAAAGTCAACCCACAAGGAAGGAAGGAAGGAAGGAAGAAAAGAAAAAGCAAGCAAGCAAGCAAGAAAGAGAAAGAAAAACAGAAAAATTAGAAATTGAAGGCTTACAAAGTAAGATTATAGACAGAATTTTAAAGTACTGGTAATTAAAACATGTAAACAGACTAAACTCTTTAGTTAAAATCGATTGCCAAAGTGAATTTTTCAAAAATACAACAATGAATTATTTATGTGAGATTCAAAAGAGAAATAAAACACTAAAAGGTTGAAACTTGAAGGTTAAAAATTATGTCAGACAAATATTAATCGAAATAAATCTGGTATTAATAATAGACAATAGATCCCCATTCAAAAATCATTATTAGAAATATATGCAAATACTGCTAGAGATCAAATAATATAAAAATTATTGCTGAAGATATTATGAATTATTGCTAGAGATATAAGAGTTATATAATAATGTTAACTATACTGGAACTTAATATTAAATTAAATTAAATTTAAAAAAGAAACAGATACAAAAATAAGTTATATAATAGACATTAGATGCAAAATGTGATACACAGAGTAACTACATATGGGTAAAAATGTTAATTACCCTGAGATGTCATTTTAAACTTGTATGTACCTTGTAACATAGCTTCAAAATATATAAAGCTGAAATTGCCAATAGACAGGAGTTTGAGAAATTCACAAAAATGAAAGGAGATTTTAACACATCTCTCTTAAAAACAGATTCATCAACCAGATGAAAAAATCTTTAAAGATATTGAGCAACACAGTACATAAACCACAAAATCTGGAGAATTTAATTATTCTCAAAGGAATGTTAAAAATGAACCATATCAAGGCAGTAAAACAAGTCTTGACAAATTTCAAAAACACTGGCACAATGTAGAATATATTTATATATATTAGAATACGTGTATAAATACAAATATATTTATTAATGTATCTAATATAAATGTTTATTTTTAATATTTTTAAATATTTATATTAGATTATAAGTTAGCAGTCAATACCTATAAATACAGAGAACAAACTGAAGGTTGCCAGAAGGGAAGGAGAAGGGGGGAGGAGCAAAATGGGTGAAGGAGAGTGGGAGATACAGGCTTCCAGTAACGCAACGAATAAGTCATGAGAATAAAAGGCACAGCACAGGGAATATAGTCAATGATACTGTAATAACATTGCATGGTGATGGAGGGTAGCTATATTTGTGGTGAGCACAGCATAATGTTTAGAGAAGTTGAATCACTATGTTGTACACCTGAAACTAATGTAACATCGTGTGTCAACTGTACTCAAATTTTAAAAATTCTGAAATAAATAAATAAAAATGGAAAAAATTTAGCAGTCAATAGCAAAAATTAAAAAAAAACACTCATGCATTTAGAAATGTTAAAATAAGCTTTTAAATAACCTATAGGTTAAAGAAGAAAGATATCAAAATAGAAATTGGAAAATACTTAGAACTGAACATTATCTTGTATCTAATCTAAGGCATGCAGTTTTTCACATTTTAATATCTCTGAAATCAGAATATATCTTATAATCAATGATAAATTTCAACTATAGTTGACCAGATGACATAATTGCCATTACCTTCACATAACGGATTGTTATGCCTGGTGACTTAAGAAAATTGCATCCTTCATATTCCAGTGTGCAAAACATTTAGGACATTTAAGGAAAAAATACAAATTCTGTTTGTTCACCAAAAATGATCCAGTGGCATATTTCTGATAAGATCAAGAGAGCACCTGGGTCAAAACTCACAGAATAGCTGTCAGCATTTTGGAAGCAAATCCCAGGAAAAATAGTAAAGCACTCCTTTTTTTTTTTAAGATTTTATTTATTTATTTGACAAAGAGAGACAGCGAGTGCAGGAACACAAGCAGGAGGAGTGGAGAAGGAGAAGCAGGCTTCCCGCTGAGCAGGGAGGCTGATGCAGGGCTCCAAGCAGGGCTCCATGCAGGGCTCGATCCCAGGACCCTGGGATCATGACCTGAGGCGAAGGCAGATGCTTAAGGACTGACCACCCAGGAGCCCCAGTAACGCACTCTTTAAGGAATGCCTTTGATGGCACAGAGGATGACTTAATATGGACAAAAATAAAAGTCTATGTCTGAATCAATGAATGATTCAGAAGAGATGGATTCTGAATGTGAAGAAGCTTAATCAATATCTTAACCAATTTGATTATAGATATTTCTTTCACATATATGCACAAGAGCAATACGTGGCATAATTACATGTTTTTAAAAGTTTATAGAATCATCCGATAAGTGTAAAATAAAAATTAGGAATGATAAGAAACCATTATGCTATAACTGCATTTTTTCTAAGTGTTATATAAAATAATCCTTAGAATAAATGATGAACTATGTACCATATGTGGCAATTGTGTGATAAAGCTAAGAGAAAGTATTGAACACTTACAATAAAGAGATGAAAGTCGGAAAATAAATGAGCTCAGCGTCCAAATAAAGAAGTTTAAGAAAATAAATTTAAAAAAAATTAAATGAAGGAAATAGCTAAGAGAAGAGCAGAAACTAATAAAAAAGAAAACAAAAGGGGGGCCTGGGTGGCTCAGTCATTAAGCGTCTGCCTTCAGCTCAGGTCATGATCCCCGGGTGCTGGGATCAAGCCCCACATCGGGCTCCCAGCTCAGGGGGAAGCCTGCTTCTTCCTCTCCCAATCCCCCTGCTTGTGTTCCTTCTCTAGCTGTGTCTCTCTCTGTCAAATAAATAAATAAAATCTTTAAAAAAAAAAAAAAGAAAGAAAACAAAAATATGATGTAGAGGGTCAACAAAACCAAAAATTGGTTCTTTAAAAAAAAAAAAAGAATAAAAGTGCTTAGCAACGTTGATCAAGGAAGGGCACCTGAGTGGCTCAGTTGGTTAAGCGACTCAGGTCATGATCCTGGAGTCCTGGGATCGAGTCCCGCATCCGGCTCCCTGCTCAGCAGGGAGTCTGCTTCTCCCTCGGACCCTCCCCCCTCTCATGCTCTCTCTCTCTATCTCATTCTCTCTCTCAAATAAATAAATAAAATCTTAAAAAAAATTTAAAAAAAACATTGATCAAGGAAAAGAGAGAAAAGTAGAAACAAATAATAATAAAATAAAGAATAAACATAAATGAAGGCACAGCAGAAACTAACTGTGATGAGATGAAAACGTATGCTAATAAATTTGAAAATTCATGTGAAATGAACACATTTCTACCAAATGTAATTTAACAAAACTTATCAACATAGCAAAAGTGGCTCAAAAAGAAAAAGGAAACTTTTCTTTTGATACTGCAAATATTGAAAAAATTGAATCAGAATTAAAATCTTAGCACAATATCACTAAGTATAGATGGTTTTTTCAGGGACGTTCTAGGAAACATTCAAGAAATATGAATTCGGTCTTACATAAAACTCCTTCAGAATCCAGAAAAATTGGGAAAAGTCCCACTCTTTATGGGGCTAGTTCACCTTGATACCCATTACTAATCTCACTTATGAATACAGATGCAAAATTCTCAGTAAAACATTAGCAAAAATAACTCACCAATTTATGAAAAAAGTTACACTTCTACATGAAAACGATTCATAATGACCAAACAAGTTCATTCCAAAGATGTAAGATTTAGTGTTATAAAATGTATTATTCTAGTTTACTATGTTAACAGATTAAAAGAGAAAACTTGATTTTCTCAATAAATTTGTTACAAAATTATCAGCAAACTAGAATAAAAAGACCCTTCTTTATTTAACATGATACTTTTTAAAACTATAACAAACATCATACTTGATGGTAAAACAGAAAAGTATTTCTTTTGAATGCAGAAACAAGGTAAGAATATTCATTTTCATCACTTTTGTCACCAAACGAGGAATTCTAGCTAGTTCCAATAAGACCAAAAAAAAAAAAAAAAAAGTTAAAGTGTTAGGGTTGAAAGAAAAAATATTATGTATTTTACCACATACAAAACACAAAAGAATCTATAGACAATTTTTTAGAAATGATAAAAGTTTATCACTATGACTAACCTATAAATTTAATAAAGAAACATTAATGGCTTTCCTATTCAATATCTATAAATGGCTAGAAAACATAATTTTAAAGTATACTATTATAATTCGCTAATTCAACAAACATGTATTAAGTGGCCATTATGTGTCATGAACTAGTCTATGGGCTGGGACAATATAAGTTAAAACACACATACATAAATAAATAAAGCACAAAAATTTCTGCCCATGTTAAGTTCACTATAGATATATATATGTATGTATATAACATTATATATAATATAGAATATATACCATATATATATTATCATATTTTATATATTTAATGTATATGTTTTTTATAAACTTAACAATAGTTATATAAGACCTTCATGGAGAAAATTATAAACACACAGAAATAAATACCATGCTCCTTTCTTTCCGTGCCGATAGCACTCTCACAAACATGTTGAACGTTCCTAAAACCCACCGGACTTTCTGCAAGAAGTGTGGCAAGCACCAGCCCCACAAAGTGACACAGTACAAGAAGGGCAAAGATTCTCTTTATGCCCAGGGAAAGCGGCGTTATGACAGGAAGCAGGGTGGCTATGGTGGGAAGACTAAGCTGATTTTCCGGAAAAAGGCTAAAACTACAAAGAAGATTGTGCTGAGGCTTGAATGTGTTGAGCCCAATTGCAGATCTAAGAGAATGCTGGCATTAAGAGATGCAAGCACTTTGAGCTGGGAGGAGATGAGAGAGGGCCCAAATGATCCAGTTCTAAGCTTCATATTTTGTTAATATTATGAAGACAATAAAATCTTGAGGTTATGTTCACTTCAAAAAAAAAAAAGAAAAGAAATACCATGCTCAGTATCATGAAATACCATTTCTCTAACAACTGATCTACAGTTTCAAGGTAAAATCAAAATATCAACAGGTTGTAGGTATTCCTATGGGTGTGTGCATAAATTTGCTTGGTGATTCTAAAACTGGAAGAGAAAAATGCCAAGAAGGGTCATAACATTCCAAAATGAGCAGCACCAGGCTAAAAGATTTGCCTTACTTTATAATAATATTAATTATAAACTTCTACTAACAAAAAGCAACAAGTAAATATTGGAGAGGCAGCATAGTATACAGAGCCAGACTACCTGAGCTCAAACTTTGGTCTGCGACTTTCCAGATGTGTGACTCTGGAAAAGTTAAGCTCTTGTGCCTAAGTTGCCCACATCTATAAAATTAGGGTAATAAGAGTAACTTCCTTACAGATTAATGAGTTAATCTTTATAAAACTCTTAGAACAGCAACTGGCATATAGTAGGTACTATACATGTATTTGATAAATAGATAGTGTGGTAGATATATGGAAAGACAGGTAACTCCATCAACTCCATGTGTTTATGAAAGCTTGATATATAAAACAGGTAACACTGCAGATGAGTTGGGGGACATGAACAATTCGATAAATGGTACTAAAATGTCCAGATCTGGGAAAATGAAACTAAATCCCTACCTCACATCTTAATAATTTTAGCATTTTAGATCTGACTAGGGTTTAAATTGAAGTGGAAAAATATTTTAACATTCAGAAGGAAATATAGGAGAGTATTCCTAAGATCTCAAACAAGACGGCAAAAGCACAAACCATGAAAGATTGGTTTGACTACGTTAAATGAAGATCTGTTCCTAAGATACCATAATGAAGGTAGCAGAGTGGTGCAGGGGAAGTTTGCTGGCCCATAAGATAACACAATGAAAATGAAAATATGCGACACACTGGGAGAAGATATTTGCAACTAAAGATATATCCAGAATATAGAAAGAATAACCAGGAATCAATTAAAAAGACAAGCAACCAAATGAAAATGAACAGATTTGAAAAAGTCTATTATAGAATAGGAGACATATGAAACGATTCTCATCTTTTTAAAATTCTGATTAGTAATCAGGGAACCTAACCTGAAAACACAATTATCACATTCCCATCCACCTGGTGGTGATGTGGATCAGGACCTCATGTTTACTGCTGGTGGAACACCATGGAAATAAAATTTCACATCATCTTGTAAAGTTGACCAAATTCACAGCTATGACACAGTAACTCCTCTTATAGGCATATATATATATACACTCTTGTACATCTGCACTGAGAGATGTATGCAAAAATGTTTACAGAAGCACTGTTTGTACTGAAAATAAAACTAGAGATAATCATAACATGTAGCACACTTTAGCCTGGTAACAAGAATTGCAGGAGCCATACAATAGAGCACTATTCAGCAGTGACAAAAAAATGAACCACAGTCTCACATAACACAATGAATGAATCTAATACACATAATGGTCAGGCAAATGAGCAAGTCACAGAAGAATGCATATAGTATATGAATCCATTTGTATAAAATGCAAAAACAGGTAAAACTAAGCAATGTATTATTTGGGGACACATTCCTTAGGTATGGAAACAAAACCAGGATAGTGGTCTCCTCTAAGGCAGAGGGAAGAATATTGGATTGTCAAGGACCAGGGTGACATCTAAAGCACTGGTAGTGTTTCTTTTTTTCTTTAAGCTGGGTGGTAGGTGCATTTTGCTGCTTTGATACTGTACATATATTTGATAGACACTCTTTAAGTACACGATGTATCACATGACAAAACAAATAATTACAAGTATTCTTTATTCTTTATAAAGAATATAAATAAAGAATACTTGTAATTTCTACCTTCAGCGAAATGCATAACACTTTTAAAAATACATGTAGGGGCACCTCAGTGGCTCAGTTGGTTAGGTGTCGGACTCTTGGTTTTGGTTCAGGTCCTGATCTCAGGATTCTGAGTTGGAGCCCCCTGTGGGGCCCCATGCCCAGCATGGAGTCTGCTTGTCCCTCTCCCTCTGCTTCTCCCCCTTCTCTCTTGAATAAATAAAATCTTAAATATATATATATGTAAACAGATGTTTATTTTATAATCCACATGCAGTTTATTTTATTTTGTTGTGATAAGAACACGGAACATGGGACCTAGCCTCAGAACAGATTTTGAAATGGCATTTCTAGACGCTTCTACAACTGCTACACAATGTTTCCATCTTGCAGAACTGAATCTTGCTAACAAACCCTCATAAAGTTTCATAAAACTTTTTTCACTTGCACATTTATTTCCCCACTCTTGGAAACTGTGACTCGATGACCTCTCTAACACTGAAGTAGGCTGGGTCTGATGGAGTATGGTATGTTTTTTAAGAACCCAATTCTGTAGTCAGAGAAATCTGGTTTAAATCCTGACTCTGCCACCAGTTAGCTGTAGGACTTCAGACAAATCACTTAATTTTTCCTTGTTCCAATTTTCTCATCTGAAAAAAATGTGGATAATAATATCTATTTCATATGACTGTTATAAATACATTTATAAAAATTATGTGATTTTCCATAAATTATGAAAATTAGAAATGGTGTCAGACCCATAATAGGGCATAATAAATAAGTTGTGGATAAGAGCAGAATACTGTGGTCCTCTGATTATATTCCAAATGAAAGAACAGACCTCCCTTCTTCCTCGTCACAACACCCTTGTGTTCCTGTCAAAAGATGCAGTCCTCAAACCACTACCTCTACCACACACACCCATACCCACACCCACACACTCCTCTACTACCAAAGCTTACTCCCCTCCTGGTTTCCATTTTGCTAAAAATCTTGTCAGGATGAGAATGTGGCAAGTGTTTATTTTGAAAATTGGGTTTCTCCCAGAGGGGAAAGGAATGGGACCCAACTCAGAGTCTGCCCCTTTAGAAATAAGAAGGGACCACTCTTCTGAGATTGAGGGAAAGATGGGCTGAAAGGCAGACAGTGAAAGTGAATGCTGGGACCATCAATCTTGTTACTTTGCGTCTCTGGACCCCAGTTTAATTGAAAAGTTTGGTCAGCCAACATGTATGGTCTTCTTCAGTACTAGCACTCTATCAGCCCATGTAGGATGCTGACTCACTGCAAGCTCAGAAAAAAATAATTTAGAAGTGGCAGGGAATGTGCCAGGGGATCAGTGATAAATAAATAAGAAGATTATTCCACAATGACAAAGATGAAACTGGACTGCATCATTCATATGGCCTGAGGAAGCAGCTAGAAAAATAATGAATAGATTGATGGATGGTTGGCTTCATTTCTGGGGCTATCAAAGTTATACAGAATGTATGATTACTAAAGCTATTATAAATAGTTTAATACTAAAAGTTGATCTTATGTTATATCTAACTAATTTCATTATATTATAAATAATATTTATTTATTTCCAGAAAATATTGATTGTGAGATCACAGGCTCTTTCCTTAAATGAAAAAAGCCATTCTTATATCAGTTTATTAAGGAGCTATAAAACATTTATGTGAAATTGAGAGAGCATGGCTTTTGAACATGTCAGAAATGATGGCATTCCTATAAGATTACCCCAAGACTACTCCTTGATGAAGTCATTACAAATGCAACTTCCTCAGAAATGCACATCATCTTCATCAAGAATGCAAGTAAATCAAAAAGTAGCTGTTTCCACATGGGCATATAAGTAATTTTAGTCTAAGTTAACTCTATACATCAAGAATGAAATTACCAGAATATTTTCTCTTAATCACTGTATGTGTTTTTCCTTCATCGGCATGGCTCTGCTATTTTACACAAGTGAAGGGTCTCCACACTGAATTCAGTCATATGATGCCACTTTTATGCTATTATTATAGACTCAAAAGCAGATGAAACCTAGTTAGAAGCAGCCTAATTAATTTGACTGGAGGGGGTATTATGTTTGATTCTTGCCACTAACCAGAGAGATCCTCTCGTCTTCAGCAAAATTGCACCCACACATAGAGCCCCATCCCTCCCCCCAACCCCGGTCCTCTGCGGTTTCCTTATAAGCCACACCATCTCTGATCTGGAGAAGCTGCCTTGGGTCACCTCACACATGCATACACACATACACATACACACTTCACAGAAATTAAGCCCTCATCAATGGTGCAAAATCATTTTTCTTTTAGTCAGGTTTATCATTTCTCATAGTTTTCACAGATGATATACTGAAGCTTAAGTGGCTGCTAAAGATAACCACTAGCCTTTGATAAAATAAAAAGTGCTGATTTCCACCTTGGATGTACATCTCACAATTCATTTTTCCCTACCACAAGCCAAATGGAGGTCTTACATCTGAAATTTGATTATGTCTGACTTCCACAAAGCTTACCACCAATAGTAATCATTAGCTTACCTGTAAGAGCTTTGCTTTTCAGGGAAAAAAAAGAAAAAGAAGTTTAAAAGAAAATGGAACTAACTTAGATTATGATGTAAAGAATATTCATTTATAAAGCTTAAATTTTACCCCACCACTGATCTAGATGTGTTTCTGAGTATGAGTATATTTTTTTGTTTACAGAATCAGAGCTCTGGAGGGGTCACTGAGAAGTCATCAAGTCAATCATTGGGGTTCAGATGGAACTGTACCCAAACTAGGTTAAGAAAAAAAAACTACCTCCCTTCCTGATGAAGTCCCAATAAGTAGCCACAACTTCCCTTCCTTTCCTCTCCCCAAATTTCAAAACCTCACCAGTTCCTCAGATCTTTTTGGAATATACAATGAAGCCTCTTCTGTTTTGTTTCAGCTTTGGTAACATTTGCATAATAACCCTGATACTGAAAATTATTAATGAAGATAGAAAATAATGAGGCACAGAGAATAAGGCCATAGAAAGTGAGCATTATGCATGTCTGCCATGAAAGTCACTCCCATCCTGGCCTTAATCTCACAATGACCCCACGATGAAAGTTTGGATTCCTTCTACCTTATTTTTCCTGTCCTTGCTAAGATTGCTTTTCCTCTCTTCTCCTTCACTTTGGGGGAAAAACACAAGATGACAGATGTTAGGTAAGAGTCCTGGATTCTCCCAACAAAAAGGAAGTCATGAAATCATGAAGTTGCTAAAGGATAGAAAATTATTCTGTGGCATGTGTTCATTTGCTGTCAAAATTCCTGTTAGCTTTCCCGCTCTCCAGTAAATGAGGCCAACTTCCCGCTCTGGGAAACAATGTCAGCAGAGAGGAGAGAAGAAGTGTGGTGCAGCCAGCTTCCAGGCTGAGCCAACCATGTCTAATTCTCCCAGGCCCTCTGTTACACTCACTTGCTACATCGCAAGGACCCACAGAGTGCTTTTCTTTTCTTTTCTTTTCTTTTTTTTGTGCTTTTAAATAGGCTCTCCATGGTACACGATAAAAGAGAAACATGTTCAGTAACAGTTACTGAGATGGGCGGAAACTGAGGCGGGAACCAGGCCCACTTCTCATCCATCTGCCACCCACACAGAACGTGATAGTGCTGCCTCCTGCCTATTGCTCTGCTTCTTCCATATGGTTGGAAAGTTGCCTTCCTTACTCAAAAAGGTAACACACCTACTGTAAAACTTCTACATGAGCTCCCTTCACGGACAAGGACTACAGTTTTATTCAACCTCATAGTTTGTTTTTTCAATTTTTCTCCAGTATTTTAATATCTTGACTGCATTCATTCATTCATTCATTGTCATTCATTTACTGAGAGTCTAATGACTGTCAGACACCATGGTCGGTTCTTGTTAGGAAATGATGAGCAAACCTACACATTCCCTGTGTTCAGGGGAGCTTAAAATCTATCCACTGGGAAGAATTAAATTTAAAAGTCACACATGTGACCTTTGTATGTGGATGTGTGTCATCACAGACACACACATACTTGATCCTGGGAGTTTATTAAAGGCTGAGATGACCTAAGTTGGAAGGTCAGAGAAGACTTCCAATGAAATAGTGATCAAGTTGAGATGTAGAGGAAACACAGAAGCTCATTCTGTAACAAAGCCACTTTCCTCTCTTTGACACAAATCTATATTTCACTTGAGTCAACACTGCTCATAATTTCCATTAAGAATGAGAATAATACATCTTCTCTTTTAAACAAAAGGTTGGATACTGAAAATGTTAAGACCTGTCTAGTTCTCTTTCGAACAATAAACAGAACACAGCTAGAACACAGAAACAGAACACACCTTTGCTTTCCAACTGAAATTGTTAAACTCATAAATATTAAAAGAACAGACCACCCTTCACATATAAAAGTCATGTTGTTCACCCACCATAAGTAGGATACAAATTAGAGAGTTTGGGCTTTTTCTTTTCTTTTCTTTCTTTCTTTTTTTTTTTTTTTTTTTGAGATAGTGAGAGAGAGGGTGCACAAGAAAGGGGGCAGGTGCAGAGGGAGAGGGAGCGAGAGAGAATCTTAAGCATGCCCAGCACAGAGCCTGACTTGAGACTCGATCTCACAACCCTGAGATCATGACCTGAGCTGAATTCAACAGTTGGATGCTTAACCAACTCAGCCACCGAGGTGCCCGTCTTGTGAACTCTTATTTTTGGTAACATCCATGTTCCTTCTCATTTCACTTTCCCCATGAAGGTACATGAAAGATACATGTTTGTAAAGACTGTTTACTGGATTGAACAGGGAATCAGAATCCAACTCAGTTCAAAATACTTTCTAACACCTTACCTAAGGTACTTCAAAACAAAACTGTGTCCTTCATTGGACACTTACAACACCATCTCAATTTTTCCTGAATTTTTTGTTAAGCCCCATTGTTTTTTCTTAATCTTACAATCTGAACCCCTTCCTGTAATTCTGACAATTTCCCACACGTACAAAACCTAAATAAACAGAGGTCTCTCTTTATTTATTTCTGCTGCCTTGATTTTCGTTAGCATAACATCCGGCATGTTGGCTTGGATGCACAGTCTCAGGAAAACTGGACAAATTAATCAGGCTCAGTGACAAAGATCCTGTGTTTCTCATCTATATAGAAACATAAAATATGGCCCAGTCATACCTGCAGTGTTTTAGGAGTGATTACAGGGAAGCAACATAGATCTTGTCCATTATTCCCCCTTGTTTATGAGGCCTGTCATTCTATCAGAGCAGAAAATGAAATGTCTGCCATGATTTGTCTTCACAGTACCACGCTGTTTCCTAGTTTATCATGCATTTTTATTCACTCCCACATGATAGTCTCGTTGAACGGTTTCATGTTATTCTTAAAGAAAGGGCAACTCCCAGGGTTATATAACAAGGGGTCTGGAATCCAAAGAGATCAGTATCCAGGACAAGAAACCAAGAAGCTACAATCCAGAAATGCCTACAAGGTTGAAAAACTGGGAACCGTACTGAAGCACAAAGTTTGAGTAACAAGTATCAGAAATTAAAAGCAAGTAAGACCTCAATACTAAGTGACATCTTTTTGTCATTTCCTGCTCATTTGTTTGTTTTCTGTAAAGCAGGAAGCAGTTTTCAAGTCTGGGTTTCCTGGCTGAGTGTCAAATGATAGGCACAAAGTACAGCAGCATCTGAAACTTGCTCTGGCCCATGTCCTACATAATAACATCATACACAACTCAGTAATCAACTAATAATGCTCTTCGGCTGTTAGATTTCCATGTATGCATCGTGCAAGATGGAAGTCATCTACCACAATGCTATCTTCAAAGTATTGGGGATATGTTCTTAGATATCCCAAGGGTATCCTTGATACTCCATATGAATCTATCACCCAAGACCTTATATAAACAATTTTCAAACATGGTTAAGTATACAAACTACACAAACTCTTGGGAGTACCATATTCCATATGTTCACAACTTAGCTTGTATTAAAGTATCATATTTCATTTTATCTGACCTGAAGAAGAGAAAAGAAACCAATATTTATTAAGCATCAAATATGTAGTAATAGACAGCTGTTTGTTCATTCTTCAAACTCATTCCATCTTCACAAGACTGCTCTTATGTCCATTTCAGAGGTTAGGAAACAAAGTTTCAATGAGGCTGACTACTTGGTTAGTAGTCAGGGGACCAGAGATAAGCAGAGATTTAACAGACAAGTCTCCCTTCCAAATATCTGCCTGCCTCTTGTTCATATAAAAAGTGCCTCCTGAGAAGGCAGTTGGGGGCGGAGCAAGATGGCGGAAGAGCATTTGTATATTAAATTTTATTTTACATACCTGTATCTGCTCCTCCAGCAGGGACCCAACAAGCGGCAGATCCGGGGAGACTCCCCTTCCTCCCCGGAGAGGAGCGGCGCGGGAGCGCACCGCAGGGATCTGCTGGGTTTGGAGACTCCACACGGGGTCGGGTGCCAGAGATACAAACGCTCAGTCACAGGCCGGGTGAACACGGAGTGCAGCGGGAGACCAGGGAGATGGGAGTGACTGCTTTTCTCTGGGGGCGCACTGAGGAACAGGGCCCCGAGTTCTCAGCTCCTCCGGGTGGATATTGGGAGGCCACCATTTTCACCCTGGTCCTCCAAAGCTGCACCGAGAGCTTGCAGGGAAA
Organism: Eumetopias jubatus; assembly: GCF_037043125.1. NCBI lineage: Eukaryota > Metazoa > Chordata > Mammalia > Carnivora > Otariidae > Eumetopias > Eumetopias jubatus. The sequence goes on along the minus strand of NW_028274813.1, from coordinate 37,352,743 downwards.
AAAAGCTCCTGAGAGCAAACCCGAGCAGCTTGCTTGGACCGACAAGGGCAGGGCAATTCTGCCTCCGGCAAAGACATTTGGGAACCACGGCAACAGGCCCCTCCCCCAGAAAATCAGCACGAACAGCCAGCAAGCCAAGACCAAGTTTACCGATCAAGGAAAACGGGAGAACTCCAGCGCGAGGGGAATACTGCACATAGAATTCATGGCTTTTTTTTTTTTTTTTTACCATGATTCATTAGTTTTTCAAAGTTAATTTTTTTAACTGTTTTTTTTTAATTTTTCTTTTTCCCTTTTTCAACCAACATCTTATCAATCCCTTTTTAAAAAAAACATTTTTTACTTTTCATTTATAGAATCATATTTTATCCCTTCATAGTAGTTACCCTTATTTCTGGCATATATATATAAGTTGTTCTCTCTTTAAAATTTTGAGATACAGTTTCTTCTAACAGATCAAAATATACCCTAAATCACTAGTGTATGGCTTTGTTCTAGTCTCCTGACTGACCACATTCTCTTTTTTTTTTTTTTTAAATCTTCTTTCTTTTTTCAAACAACCTCTTATCAATTCCTTTTATAAAATCTTTTATAATTTTCATCTTTACAGTCATCTTCCATCCCTTCATTGTATCAACCCTTATTCTGTATATATAAGTATTTCTTCCTTTAAAATTTTAGGAGGCACTTTTTTCTAACAGACCAAAATAGGCCAAAAATCTAGTGTGTGGCACTGATCTATGCACTAGTCTGATCATATTTGATCATATTCTGTTTTTTTTGTATTGTTCTGTTTTTGTTTTTATCTTTTTCTGTTCGTTTTTTTTTTTTTTCTCTTTCTTTTTTCTTTCTTTCCCTTTCTTTCCCCTGGTTTCAGGTCTTTTCTGATTTGTATACAGTATATTTGCTGGGGACATTGTTAACCTGTTAGCATTTTGTTCTCTCATTCATCTATTCTCCTCTGGACAAAATGACAAGACGAAAGAAATCACCTCAGCAAAAAGAACAAGAGGTAGTACCATCAGCCAGGGAACTAGTCCATACGGACATTAGTACGATGTTGGACCTAGAGTTCAGAATCATGACTTTAAAGATACTAGCTGGGCTTGAAAAAAGCGTGCAAGTTATTAGAGAAACCCTTTCTGGAGAAATAAAAGAACTAAAATCTAACCAAGTCAAAATCAAAAAGGCTATTAATGAGGTGCAATCAAAAATGGGGGCACTAACTGCTAGGATAAATGAGGCAGAAGAGAGAATCAGCGATATAGAAGACCAAATGATGGAAAATAAAGAGGCTGAGAAAAAGAGATGAACAACTACAGGATCACGAGGGCAGAATTCGAGAGATAAGCGATACGATAAGATGAAACAACATTAGAATAATTGGGATCCCAAAAGAAGAAAGAGAGAGAGGGGCAGAAGGCATATTGGAGCAAATAATAGCAGAGAACTTCCGTAATGTGAGGAAGGAAACAGGCATCAAAATCCAGGAGGCACAGAGAACCCCTCTCAAAATCAATAAAAATAGGTCATCACCCCGACATCTAATAGTAAAACTTACGAGTCTCAGAGAAAAAGAGAAAATCCTGAAAGCAGCTTGGGAGAAGAGATATGTAACCTGCAATGGTAGATATATTAGATTGGCAACAGACCTAGCCACAGAGACCGGGCAGGCCAGAAAGGACTGGCATGATATCTTCAGAGCACCAAATGAGAAAAATATGCAGCCAAGAATACTATATCCAGCTAGGCTGTCATTGAAAATAGAAGGAGAGATAAAAAGCTTCCAGGACAAACAAAAACTAAAAGAATTTGCACATGAAACCAGCCCTACAAGAAATATGGAAAGGGGTCCTCTGAGCAAAGAGAGAGCCTAAAAGCAGCATAGACCAGAAAGGAACACAGACGATATACAGTAACAGTCACCTTACAGGCAATACAATGGCACTAAAGTCATGCCTTTCAATAGTTACCCTGAATGTAAATGGGCTAAATGCCCCAATCAAAAGACACAGGCTATCAGATTGGATTAAAAAACAAGACCCATCGATATGCTGTCTGCAAGAGACTCATTTTAGACCCAAAGACACCCCCAGATTGAAAGTGAGGGGGTGGAAAACCATTTACCATGCTAATGGACACCAAAAGAAAGCTGGGGTGGCAATCCTTATATCAGACAAATTAGATTTTAAAACAAAGACTGTAATAAGAGATGAAGAGGGACACTATATCCTATTTAAAGGGTCTATCCAACAAGAAGATCTAACAATTATAAATATCTATGCCCCTAACATGGGAGCAGCCAATTATATAGGGCAATTAATAACAAAAGCAAAGAAACACATTGACAACAATACAATAATAGTGGGGGACTTTAACACCCCCCTGACTGAAATGGACAGATCACCTAAGCAAAAGATCAACAAGGAAATAAAGACTTTAAATGACACACTGGAACAAATGGAATTCACAGACATATTCAGAACATTCCATCCCAAAGGAACGAAATACACATTCTTCTCTAGTGCTCATGGAACATTCTCCAGAATTGATCACATTTTAGGTCACAAATCAGGTCTCAAACGGTACCAAAAGATTGGGATTATTCCCTGCATATTTTCAGACCACAAGGCTTTGAAACTAGAACTCCATCACAAGAGGAAAGTCGGAAAGAACTCAAATACATGGAGGCTAAAGAGCATCCTACTAAAGAATGAATGGGTCAACCAGGAAATTAAAGAAGAATTTAAAAAATTCATGGAAACCAATGAAAATGAAAACACAACGGTTCAAAATCTTTGCGATACAGCAAAGGCAGTCCTGAGAGGAAAGTAATACAATACAAGCCTTTCTCAAGAAACAAGAAAGGTCTCAAATACACAACCTACCCCTACACCTAAAGGAGCTGGAGAAAGAAGAGCAAATAAAGCCTAAACCCAGCAGGAGAAGAGAAATAATAAAGATCAGAGCAGAAATCAATGAAATAGAAACCAAAAGAACAGTAGAACAGATCAACGAAACTAGGAGCTGGTTCTTTGAAAGAATTAACAAGATTGATAAACCCCTGGCCAGATTTATCAAAAAGAAGAGAGAGATGACCCAAATCAACAAAATCATGAATGAAAGAGGAGAGATCACAACCACCACCAAAGAAATACAAACAATTATAAAAACATATTATGAGCAACTCTATGCCAGGAAATTAGATAACCTGGAAGAAATGGGTGCATTCCTAGAGATGTATCAACTACCAAAATTGAACCAGGAAGAAATAGAAACCCTGAACAGACCTATAACCACTAAGGAAATTGAAGCAGTCATCAAAAATCTCCCAACAAACAAAAGCCCAGGGCCAGATGGCTTCCCAGGGAAATTCTATCAGACATTTAAAGAAGAATTAATACCTATTCTCCTGAAACTGTTCCAAAAAATAGAAATGGAAGGAAAACTTCCAAACTCGTTTTATGAGGCCACCATTACCTTGATCCCCAAACCAGACAAAGACCCCATCAAAAAGGAGAATTACAGACCAATATCCTTGATGAACATGGATGCAAAAATTCTCACCAAAATACTAGCCAATAGGGATCCAACAGTACATTAAAGGATTATTCACCATGACCAAGTGGGATTTATCCCTGGGCTGCAAGGCTGGTTCAACATCCGCAAATCAATCAATGTGATACAATACATTAAGAAAAGAAGGAACAAGAATCATATGATCCTCTCAATAGATGCAGAAAAAGCATTTGACAAAGTACAGCATCCTTTCTTGATCAAAACTCTTCAGAGTATAGGGATAGAGGGTACATACCTCAATATCAGAAAAGCCATCTATGAAAAACCTACAGCAAATATCATTCTCAATGGGGAAAAGCTGAGAGCCTTTCCCCTAAGGTCAGGAACACGGCAGGGATGTCCACTATCACCACTGCTATTCAACATAGTATTAGAAGTCCTAGCCACAGCAATCAGACAACAAAAAGAAATCAAAGGCATCCGAATCAGCAAAGAGGAAGTCAAATCTCACTCTTTGCAGATGATATGATACTGTATGTGGAAAACCCAAAAGACTCCACCCCAAAACTGCTAGAACTCATACAGGAATTCAGTAAAGTAGCAGGATATAAAGTCAATGCACAGAAATCAGTGGCATTCCTATACACCAACAACAAGACAGAAGAGAGACAAATCAAGGAGTCGATCCCATTTACAATTGCACCCAAAACCATTAGATACCTAGGAATAAATTTAACCAAAGAGGCAAAGGATCTGTATTCAGAAAACTATAAAATACTCACGAAAGAAATTGAAGAAGACACAAAGAAATGGAAAAACGTTCCATGCTCATGGATTGGAAGAACAAACATTGTGAAGATGTCAATGCTACCTAGAGCAATCTACACATTCAAAGCAATCCCCATCAAAAAACCATCCACTTTTTTCAAAGAAATGGAACAAATAATCCTAAAATTTGTATGGAACCAGAAGAGACCCCGATAGCCAGAGGAATCTTGAAAAAGAAAAGCAAAGCTGGCGGCATCACAATTCCGGACTTCCAGCTCTATTACAAAGCTGTCCTCATCAAGACAGTATGGTACTGGCACAAAAACAGACACATCGATCAATGGAACAGAATAGAGAGCCCAGAAATGGAACCTCAACTCTATGGTCAACTAATCTTTGACAAAGCAGGAAAGAATGTCCAATGGCAAAAAGACAGTCTCTTCAACAAATGGTTTGGGAAAATTGGACAGCCACATGCAGAAGAAGGAAACTGGACCATTTCCTTACACCACACACAAAAATAGACTCCAAATGGTTGAAAGACCTAAATGTGAGACAGGAGTCCATCAAAATCCTAAAGGAGAACACAGGTAGCAACTTCTTCGACCTCAGCCGCAGCAACTTCTTCCTAGAAACATCGCCAAAGGCAAGGGAAACCAGGGCAAAAATGAACTATTGGGATTTCATCAAGATAAAACGCTTTTGCACAGCAAAAGAAACAGTCCACAAAACCAAAAGACAACTGACAGAATGGGAGAAAATATTTGCAAATGACATATCAGATAAAGGGCTAGTATCCAAAATCTATAAAGAACTTATCAAACTCAACACCCAAAGAACAAAGAATCCAATCCAGAAATGGGCAGAAGACATGAACAGACATTTTTCCAAAGAAGACATCCAAATGGCCAACAGACACATGAAAAAGTGCTCAACATCACTCAGTATCAGGGAAATCCAAATCAAACCCTCAATGAGATACCACCTCATGTCAGTCAGAATGGCTAAAATTAACAAGTCAGGAAACGACAGATGTTGGCAGGGATGCAGAGAAAGGGGAACCCTCCTACACTGTTGGTGGGAATGCAAGCTGGTGCAACCACTCTGGAAAACAGTATGGAGGTTCCTCAAACAGCTGAAAATAGAGCTACCATATGATCCAGCAATTGCACTACTGGGTATTTACCCTAAAGATACAAATGTAAGGATCCAAAGGGGTACATGCACCCCAATGTTTATAGCAGCAATGTCCACAATAACCAAACTGTGGAAGGAGCCAAGATGTCCATCGACAGATGAATGGATAAAGAAGAAGTGGTATATATACACAATGGAATATTATGCAGCCATCAAAAGAATGAGATCTTGCCATTTGCACTGGCGTGGATGGGACTGGAGGGTGTTATGCTGAGTGAAATAAGTCGATCAGAGAAAGACATGTATCATATGACCTCACTGATATGAGGAATTCTTAATCTCAGGAAACAAACTGAGTGTTGCTGGAGTGGTGGGGGGTGGGAGGGATGGGGTGGCTGGGTGATAGACATTGGGGAAGGTATGTGCTCTGGTGAGCACTGTGAATTGTGCAAGACTGTTGAATCACAGATCTATACTTCTGAAACAAATAATGCAACATATTTTAAGAAAAAAGAAAAAGAAGATAGCAGGAGGGGAAGAATGAAGGGGAGTAAGTCGGAGGGGGAGACAAAACCATGAGAGACAATGGACTCTTAAAAACAAACTGAGGGTTCTAGAGGGGAGGGGGGTGGGGGGATGGGTCAGCCTGGTGATGGGTATTAAAGAGGGCACATTCTGCGTGAAGTACTGGGTGTTATGCACAAACAATGAATCATGGAACCCTACATCAAAAACTAATGATGTAATGTATGGTGATTAACATAATAATAAAAAAATTTTTTTTTTAAAGTGCCTCTTGAGTTCCTAGTCAAGATGGTGGTCTTAAAACATGCTATGGTCTCTCCTTCCCACCTCAAATTCCTAGAAATTACAAAACAGCTTATTGAAACTTAGATGAGGATCCCTCAGCAATCCTAGATTCAAGGAAATTATTAGGAATCCCTGCAAATTATTGGGAGACAGTATCTAAACATAGAAGGAAAACAAAGTTCCAACATCCAGATAAATGGACTGGAACTCAACAGCTATAAATACAAAATGATTGCTAATTATGACAACAAAAGAATAACAACAGCATGAAATAAATTCTAGATGATGTCAGCATGATAGTCGGGATTTTTGGAAGGAAAAAAAAATTGAAAGAATTCCGTAGTTCTTTTCTTGGACAAGATAGAACGACATTGTAATTCTGAGCCATGTACATATATGTTAAAATATATATAAATCGGACATACATATATATGAAGTCTTTCAAAATACAAAATTTTATATTTTAAATATATGCAATTTGTTGTATGTCAATGTTGAATAAAACTATTTTTAAAGGGGGTTAAGTGTGTGCATTAAAAATTTAGAATGCCAAAGGAATTATCTAGCTTCCAAATCATTAAAGGGGAAGTAAATAAACACCTATGACAACACCAAACACAACAAGACAGTCAATTCCACAAAAAGCAAAAAAGGGGGTGGGGGGAAAGAGAAGAAAGCATAGTAAACATAAATTAATTCCTATGAAGCAAAATTCAAATCAAACATAACTATACTAAACTCAAAAGGCAAAGCAAAGATTTAAACTTACAAATAAGACAATTTTAAATAACTCATGTATTAAGGAATAAATTTAAAGACAAAGTAGAAACACAAAATATAACAATAATGAAAGTATAGCATATCAAAACCTGTGGGGTATGCCCAAGGAGATTCTCAGAGGGAATTTTCAGCAACAGGTATATTAATAGAAAATAAAAATATTAACCTGAAGAATTGATGTTATTAAATTGAAACAGTAATCAATATGATCTACCTCCTATCTCAATCTTCCATTAAAGATAAAAACAAAATAAACTCAAAGAAAATGCAATGGTGAAAGTTTAAATTAATAAGCTAAATTACATTAATAACTTAAACTAAATTAAAAGTTTAACATCAGAATGGATGTCACAGACAACTTTTGTAAGGCAAAAATAAAGTACCAATGAAATGAAATGGGGGTTTTTTGTTTTGTTTTTTATTTTTATTTATTTTTTTAAAGATTTTATTTATTTATTTGACAGAGAGAGACACAGCGAGAGAGGGAACACAAGCAGGGGGAGTGGGAGAGGGAGAGGCAGGCTTCCCGCTGAGCAGGGAGCCCAATGTGGGGCTCGATCCCAGGACCCTGGGATCATGACCTGAGCTGAAGGCAGACGCTCAACAACTGAGCCACCCAGGCACCCCTTGTTTTGTTTTTTAAGTAGGCTCCACACCCAGTGTGGCACCCAACGTAGGACTTGAACTCAGGACCCTGAGATCAAGAGTTGGATAGTCAACTGACTGAGCTACCCAGGCATCCCTGGAACAAGTTCTTTTAAAATAACCAAAGAGAGGGGCGCCTGGCTGGCTCAGTCGGTTAAGTGTCTGCCTCTGGCTCAGCATCTGCCTTCATGATCTCAGGGTCCTAGCATTGAGCCCCATGTCAGATTCTCTGCTCAGCAGGGAGTCTACTTCTCCCTCTCCCTCGGCCCCTCCCCCCCACTCCATCTCTCTCTTTCTCTCTCTCTCAATAAATGAATAAAATCTTTAAAAAAAAAAATAACCAAAGAGAGGTAGCATATAAGCACATGAAATGATGTTCAACATCATTAGCCACCAGAAAAACAAAAATTAAAATCACACTGTCACTACACAGTGGATAAAATAAAACTAGTGACAACAGTAAAAGCTGGTGAGGAGGAACTGTATCACTCACACATTGGTGGGAATTTAAAATCGTACAACCTCTCCAGAAAACAGTTTGGTAGTTTCTTATAAAACTAAACACACAGTTACCATAAGACCCAGCAATTGCACTCATGGGCACTTATCCTACCAATATGAAAACGTATGTTCACACAAAAAGTTGTCAACAAGTGTTTATAGCAGCTTTATTCACAATTGCGAAAAACTGAAAACATCCCAGATGTCTATTTATATACATACCATTTAATACTGCTCAGCAACTAAAAGGAAAGAATTATTGATACACACAACAATTTGGGTGAATCTCCAGAAAATTATGCTGAGTGAAATGTCAAAGCCAAAAGGTTATATAGTTGTGTTTCCACTTATAGAACATTTTTGAAATGAAAAATCCTTACAAATAAGATATACTTTATGCTGGCTAATTGAACATGATAATAAAAAAAAGGAAAAAAAAACACAAACAAATGGAAAGCAGATTAGTGACTGCCAGTGGGTAAAGATGGGGCAAGTGTGTGTATAGGGGGTTGGAGGATGGAGGTATGTGTACTTATAAAAGGGTACCGGGAGAGATGACCATGGTGATGGAACTCTTCAGTATCTTGACCACAGCACTGTAAACACAGATCTAGCCATATGATAAAACTGTATAGAATACAAACACAGACACAAAGAAGTACAAGCAAAATTGAGCAAAGTTGAGTAAGATCAGTGAACTGCATCAATGTCAGAATACTAGTTGTGATACTACACTGTAGCTTCACAAAGGAGTACCACCATCAGGGAAGCCAAGTAAAGAGTATATGGGATCCCTTTGTATTATTTCTTACAACTTCATGTTAATCTACAATTATCTCGATTAAAAAAAATTAACAGAGATGAACTTTTGGCAAGTCTAATCTGAGACAAGGCACAAGTAAACATTAAAAAGAAAAAACACCTTAAAATAATATCATAAGGGAATATTATGAACAACTGTCAATGAATTTGAAACCTAGTTAAGCCCAAGTTTTCTAGGAAAAAATTACCTAAATCATCTCACAAAGAAGTTAAAAATCTGAATCGATCAATAAATACAGAAGAAATTGAAACAGTAATCAATATGATCTACCTCTCTCTATGACACCCAATTCCTCCATGCAGGAAAGTTACTATGACAGACCTGAGACTGCCATCATTAGGAAGGTCAGTTTGCAAGGCTGGCTCTTGGCTGGTTTCTGGGATCTCAACCAGTAAACACTTCCCTACATTGATATAAAACTTCCTCTAAATGAGGGGCTCGCCGTGCCTAAATTGTTTGTATGAAGAATATGGTTTATGCTAAAAACCTGCATTCTTTCTGGGAGTCTGGAATTTTGGTGCACATTATAAAAAGGGTGCTTATGTAATCAGCCCCCAATTTAAAAAAAAAAAAAAAACAAACCCTGGGTGCTGAGTCTCCAGTGTTCCTCTTTGGCACAGTTCATATATGTCCATCTTGTTGCTGGGCAAATTAAGCATACCCCATGTGACCCCACTGGAAGAAGACCGTGGAAGCTAGCACCTGGTTTCCTCCAGACTTTGTCCGCATTCACTTTTGCCCTTTGTTGATTTTGCCTTACACCCTTTTGCTGTAATAAAGCTTAGCCATGAATAAAACTAAATACTGAATCTTGTGAGTCTTTCTAGCAAATCACCAAACTTGGGGGTGGTCTTAGAGAATCCTGACACATCCCTTCACTATCTAAAAAAGGGCAAAGGTCCAAATGACTTTTTGAGCAAGCTTAACCAAACCTTTAAGTAAATTAAAATTCATTTTATACAAGCTGCTCTCAAACATCCAAAAAGTTACCCTATGTATTTTAAAAGGCTAATAAAACTAAACATGGCTTATGGAAGAACAGACAAACCTAGAACAATTTTAGAGTCTCATTGCAAAAGTCCTAAACAAGTTATTAGCAAATCAAATCTCGCCGTTTACTAAAAGAAAGAAACATCATGATCAGGTTGCTCAGGCCAAAAAACTTAACCTCTCTCTTCCTCTTATATCCTAAATGCAACTGAAAATCCTTCAAACTCTTGTTAGCTTTCCTTCAAAATAGAAGTAGATTTTTATCACCTCCACTACCATTCACCAAGTCTGTTCTGTCTCCATCATCTCCCTCCTGTTTCACCATGATGAGCTTTTCCACATCTCCCTCTTCTTCCCTTGCTCATCATTCCCATATGTCTGTTAGTCCAGAGTGAGCCTGCACAGCCACAAGACAGGTCATGACACTCATCTGCCCAGAATCAGCAATGTCAGCCCATCAACAAACTCTCTCCTCACACCTGAGTCCCCTAACCTGCACTGCTATCTCTGTTTCACAATGCACTTATCTCTTCCTACTAAAATCACAATTTTTTCATTTATCGTATTTATTGTTTATTTTATGCTTTCCATTATTAGAATGTAAGCTTCATGAACTAAGGAACTTTGGCGTGTTCACTGATGTAACACAGGTGCCTAGAACATTGCCTGTACATGTAGACACTTAATAGTTTTCTAATCAATGTATATCTGAGAACTGAAAAATAGTTGAGGGCATGTGATGTGATGAGCACTGGGTGTTATATGCAACTGATGAATTATTGAATACTACATCTGAAACTAACAATGTACTATATGTTGACTAATTTAATTTAAATTAAAAAAACAGAAAAAAGAAAAATAGTTCTACATAGAGAGAGAGATCAATGCAATTCACTACATTAATGTGTTACATATACATACGAACTTCTTAACAGATGCTGAAAATTTTTTACTTTAAAAAAGTCTCTTAGCAAATTATAGGTAGGAGAAAAATTCCCCTGCTCCATTAAAGAAAGAAATAGCAAACATCATGCTTTATTATGAAATGAGAAGCATTTCATTAAAATTAGAGAAAGGAAAAAACATTCTCACTTTCATAGCTACTATTACATATTTTACTGAGTATCCTAGAAATGTAGTAAAACAAAGAAAAAAGAGAAGGGGCTCGGGCCGCCATGGACGACAAGGCGTTCACCAAGGAGCTGGACCAGTGGGTCCAGCAGCTGAACGAGTGTAAACAGCTTAACGAGAACCAAGTGCAGACGCTGTGCAAAAAGGCTAAGGAAATTTTAACAAAAGAATCAAATGTGCAAGAGGTTTGTTGTCCTGTTACCCTGTGTGGAGATGTGCATAGTCAATTCCATGATCTTATGGAACTCTTTAGAATTGGTGGAAAATCACCAGATACAAACTATCTATTCACGGGCAACTATGTAGACAGAGGCTATTACTCAGTGGAGACTGTGACTCTTCTTGTGGCATTAAAGGTGCATTACCAGAACGCATTACAATATTGAGAGGAAACCACGAAAGCCGACATATTACCCAAGTATATGGCTTTTATGATGAATGTCTACAAAAGTATGGAAATGCCAATGTTTGGAAATATTTTACAGATCTATTGGATTACCTTCCACTTACAGCTTTAGTAGATGGACAGATATTCTGCCTCCCTGGTGGCCTCTCTCCATCCATAGATACACTGGATCATATAAGAGCTTTGGATCTTTACAAGAAGTTCCACATGAGGGCCCAATGTGTGATCTATTGTGGTCAGACCCAGATGATCGTGGTAGGTGGGGTATCTCACCACGTGGTGCTGGCTACACATTTGGATAGGACATTTCTGAAACATTTAACCATGCCAATGGTCTCACACTGGTTTCTCGAGCTCACCAACTTGTAACAGAGGGATACAACTGGTGTCATGATCAGAATGTGGTTACCATTTTCAGTGCACCCAATTACTGTTACTGTTGTGGGAACCAGCCTGCTATCATGGAATTAGACGACACTTTAAAATACTCCTTCCTTCAGTCTGACCCAGCACCTCATTGTGGAGAGCCTCATGTTACCCGGCACACCCCAGACTACTTCCTGTAAATTCCTCCTGGGAAAACCCTGCCTTTGTATGTGGAAGTATACCTGGCTTTTTAAAATATATATATTTAAAAACAAAACAAAAAAAGCAACAGTAATGTATGTGTTTCTGTAACAAATTGGGATCTGTCTTGGTATTAAATCATATCATGGATCAAAATGTGCCATATTAATGATGAGCATTTAGCACAATTTGAGACTGAAATTTAGTACAACACTATATTCTAGATTGGTCAGTCTTAACAGTTTGCCTGCTGTATTTGTAGTAACCATTTTCCTGTGGACTGTTCAAGCAAAAAAGGTAACTAACTCCTTCATCTCCTTTTGCACTTATTTGGTAATTTTAGTTATAGTTAAACACTATGTTTAACTGGCATGGATTGATAGAGTTGGGGTTTTATTTTGAAGAAAAATTCACCAGCTAACTTCCACTTAATCCATTACCATTTATTTTATTGAAATGTATAGTTAAATTAACTGAAGAAAAGATTGTTGGGAGTATGTTATCATAACATTTAAAAAGGTTTCCCTTCATTTAAACTAAATTACTGTTTTATGTTGATCTGCATATTTCTGTATATGTGTCATGACAGTGCTTGCATCCTATTTGGTGTACTGAGCAAATAAACTTTCCATTTTAAACAAACAAACAAAAAAAAAAGCAAAGAAAAGAAAAAAGAAATAAAACATGTAGGCCAGGATGGAGGAGATAGTCATTAGGCAGGATTGTTACTTAATAGAAAACCAAATGGAATCAATTGTTGAAATACTAGAACTAAGTTCATAGTGTAACAAGATATAAAATCAACATGTAAGAATCAGTAATTCTCCTATACACCAGCAATGACCAATTAGACGGGTAATTTTAGAAAGAACATAAAAAAAAAGTATTCAGAGAAAAGACTGTGAAATGCTCCCAGGAATAAACCTAACAAGAAATATTCAAGATCTTTATGGAGACAACTGCTAAACGTCCCTCCTCCCTCTCCCCTCTGTCTCCCCCCTCCCTTCTCCCTTCTCCCTCAAACCACGCCCTCTGGGCTCTGTTGTTGAGCTATCAATCTCCCACCTCAAAGATTTGCATCCGTGGTTCCACTTGAAAAGTAGCTCTTTTTTCAAGACAGACATGTGGCTCAATTCCTCTCCTGATTCAACTCTGTTCAAACGTTACCTTATCAGTGAAGATTTCACTAACCAGAGTGCACACGTGCACGCATGCGCACACATGCGCTTTTATTGTTCTTTCTCCCGATACCCTACTTTATTTTTCTTCTGGGCACTTACCACTATGCAACATATTATATATTTGAATCTTATTTGTTCTCTCTTTTCCTCCACTAAAATATAAGCTGCTTAAAAGTAGGCATATTTTAATCAATGTTATATCTCCAACACCTATAACAGTGCCCTAAAAATAGTATGTGTTGAAAAAATATTTGCTAAGTGAAGGACATACGAGAATACCTGAATAAACTGAGATATTTACGTGCATGGACGGAAAGGTTGATGCTGTAAGTAAGCTAATGATCTAGATTTAACCTACGAATCCAATGCAACTTTTAAATTTTTTTTTTTTGAGAGAGAGAGAGCAAGTGTGCTCACACAAAGGGAGAAGAAAAGGGAGAACCATGGAACAAAGATGCTCACTCAACTGACTGAGCCACCCAGGCACCCCTAAATCCAATGCAATCTTAATCAAGAGTCCAGTAGAATGTTTTCATGGAACTTGACAAGATAATTTTGAAATCCATACAGAAGAGTCAATACTCAGGAATTGTGTCCTACCAGATATGAAAAGATATTACAAAGATGTACAAATTAATAAAACATGACATTGGTTCACAATTAGACATTCTGATCAATAAAACAGAATAAAAGAAGAACTGGGCCCATGGCATGTGAAAATTTTGTATATGAGAAAAATCAGCATTTCAAGTTGGTGGATAAAGGCTTTTAACTAGTTAACTTTTGAAAACTCAAGAAATTAAAGTGTTTTACATACTCCTCTGTTTCACAAGATATATATATATATTTTTTTTTTAAGATTCCATTCATTTATTTGACAGAGAGAGCGAGAGAGCACAAGCAGGGGGAACAGTAGAGGGAGAGGGAGAAGCAGGCTCCCCGCCAAGCAGGGAGCCCGATGTGGGGCTCGATCCCAGGACCCTGGGATCATGACCCGAGCCGAAGGCAGATGCCCAAACATCTGAGCCACCCAGGCGCCCCAAGATATATATTTTTTAATTCATCACATTATATACCTGAAACTTACACAATATTATATGTCAATTATATCTCTATAAAGCTGGGTGGGGAAAGATACTGAAGAAAATATATATATATATATCACTAAAGATTACTTTTACCTAAGCCTGCCTACCTCTTAAGCTTCTTGTGAGGATTAAATGAGCTGATATATGTTAAAGAACAATAAAATCTATTTAAATGTCCCTAACACTAAGTCAATTTAGTATGAAGAATTATTTGACAATTTTATAATAACTGGAAAATTAATTGATGACAATCAAATCTTAATCTTATCTTTTAGTCCTTAAATGTGTGCTCATTCAAAACAGATTCTAGTCCTACATTCCCTTACCTTGCTCTATTAGCTCTTAGTTTCTCTTATATCTTAATTTATTTTAATAATTGCTTCAAAAAACTCATGTACTGTATGGTGACATAACATAATAAAATTAAATTAAATTTAAAAGCAATCTGCCATGTACAAATACAACATAATTAAATTTACAGTTGCTTTTATAAGCCATTTTGAGTATGAAAAAGGAAAAGGAACAGAAAGCTTCAACTACATTTTTTCACACTGAAGTAATATACACATAGCCAGGTATGTTCCCCTTAAAGGTGCATGGATTGGCATCTGTCTACTTAAGACTAAGCCCCTCCTGGGAATATAAATTGCTACATAAAGCAAAAAGTGGCTCTCTTTACTTAAACTGTGAAGAATTGCCTAACAAATATATATATATATTTTTCCAATAACATCTACCTGAAAATGGTTTCTAAATTAGTACTTACTTTAAATTTTATTCCAAAGGAATAAAAATGTATGGAGGAAAGGTTGGGGCAGTGATTTGTCAAGACAAATGAAGCCACAGGACAAATCTAATACATTTTCTAGGCCTAGGATATAAAATGAGCCATGAATAATCAATAGTGAAATAAATCCAGAAACGACCACACGTTAAAATAAATTTGAAACTTCTTTATTTGAAGAGTAGTGGTGGGCAACTGATTCAGAACTGCAAGTAAGCTAGCAATGGTTTGTCTAATTAATAGGGACTCTCTAAATTCAATTTATATAACCACCTAGAATAATTATAGTGCTCAGGAGAAGTTGAAAGAGTAATAACACTATAAAATCCAAGGCAAAATGGTTTTTAATGCATACTGGAAGAAGCTTTGGTTTCCTAATGATTAATAATCATCACCTAAAATAACATAGTTTGTCAAAGAATTTTATTCATCTTTCAAGTAACTGTAGAGCAGTAATACATCCCTGAGGTTTAAAAGAAAAAATTTCTCTTGGCTTCCTTCCCGTACTATGCTCTTGGAGTCTTGGAGAAAGGAGCAACAATTTTAGTCTCAAATCTCCCCAACTAAAATCTCTCACCCTGTGTATGAAAGTCAAGGATTATTTGTCAGTTCATCTTCAAGTCTGAGAAAATATCAATAAAAAAACACATTCAGAGATATTCCAGTAACGGAACTGAGTGAAAAAGGCTGGGTTTTTAGGAGTAAACACCACTCTAATGTGTTTTGTTAAAATAGGAAAATATATCAAGGGTTATTACAAAAAATTAGATTTGCTAATGATATATTAAGAACTCCCAGATTTAACCATATTCCTTCCACAAAAATAGAAATTGTTAATCACCATCTCACCTGAGTTACTCATGGTCGGTCATCATTTATGTTGGCCTAATGTGATCTGGGAAAGTCTCACTAGTGTTTATATTTTCAGGAGGCCTCCAAACCACCCCCTTTAAACTGAAAGATACAACAAAAAGAGAGACAATAGGGAAATAGAGGTAGAAAATGCCACAGGGATTCTGCGCCACCTGGGAACTCCAATCACTGAATAAATTGAGTGGAACTGGCCTCTAACAGACAGATGGTTGAAAACAGACAATTAAGCGATGCCTGCGTGGCTCAGTCGGTTAAGCGTCTGCCTTCGGCTCAGGTCATGATCCCAGGGTCCTGGGGTCGAGTCCTGCATCAGGCTTCTCCCCCTCTGCCTGCTCTGACTGCCGTTCCCCCTGCTTGTGCTCTCTCTCTCCCTCTATCTCTCTCTGATAAGTAAATAAATCTTAAAAAAAAAGAAAACAGATAATTAAAATCATGATTTTATATAAAATTTCATAAAAGGAAGATGTTACAATGTGGCTTCATAAGTGACTGGAACTGTTCATTTCCTAGGAATTTTCCATTGGAAGAAAAGAACATCTCTTCATTTCTCTCTTCTCACATTTACATGTATCTTACCTGCACATAAAACATACTGCATGTACATTTACACATGCTACATGTATATCTTTCTTTGAAGATACGTAAGGAACGTGCAGAATATCAGCTGTAAAGGGATCTTACATCACCCAATAAAACAAGAGGCTTATTAGATCATGTCACTACGACGACAGAACAATTGGGGTTCTAGGCTCTCCATAGTACAAGGACAAAATAACAAAATTGAGGCTAATTAGCAGGCACTATTTCTTACCGGTCCCTTAAAGTACATCTCAAATACCATGGGTTCCACAAAAACAGTTTGATGCCTATCTCAGCCCATTCAGCTTCTCCTGCTGTAACCATATAATTCAATAGTGGCTGTTAATGGTCAGACACCTGTGGGGTATGTTAATACGTATAATTTTCCCTCACCCCTCCTTACGGCTGCTGTAGCCACGGCGGCTTCCTTCTCATTACTCCTCGGATGTTAACGCGGCAGGCACAATTGCATCAAAGGTCTGTCCCCTAACTGTTCTCACTGTCTGGAAGGTATTCCCACCAGAGAGGCACAGGGTAGGTCTCACTGCCTTGTCCTTCCTAATTACCACCTTCTCAATAAACATACCTGACTCCCTCCCTGCCTCCCACACTCCCAAATGCCCAGATCCACTCTACCTATCCTTTTTCCATCCGCTAATTATCGTCCTCATAATAGACTATTCATTCTCTTATTTACTATGTCTGTTATTAATTGCCCGTCCCCCCCCCCTTTTTAGAATGTAAGTACCATGACCGCAGGAATCTTTTTTAGTTCACCGCTGTATTCTAAGAGCCACAGAACAGTATCTGACACATAGTAGGGGCTCAACAAATATTTGGCGAATGAACACAATGTCTCTAAGCCTCATACAACCCATCAGATAGGTAATATCGTTCATTTAAAATAAGAAACAAAACCTTAGAAAAGTCAGTAAATGGTCCAAGGTGACACGACCCGCAAGTACAGGAGCAGAAGTACTACACTGTTTGAGGGCATCCACATTATTGTATCTACTACTTTGACCTCAAAAGTGACATTAGTGCTATGCGTGCCTCATTTTCCCCACCAGCACAGTGTCTTATGTTCAGTAAACACAGGAGTATTCTAATAAAATGGAGCAGTGACCCTAAGAAGAAGCCAATTTTTTGACATGGTATAAAGAGTAACATTAAGGAACTTGGATGCTCCATAAACATAAGAGACAAGGGAAGGAGGAACAGGTCATAACCATCATTCATTGCCAGCAGTTCCAATTCTCAGAAAGTAAGCTGTAAAGGGGAAAATGGTAGTGCAATTAATAGTCCATTTTCTGGCACCACCATCCTTAAGAAAGTCAAGTCGAAGAACCCACCTGTCATAAGAGCCTACACATTCCCACTTTCCTTAATCTTTCTTTAGAAGAATGATTATCTTATATGCTTATTCCAGTCTGTGGGTACTAGTCTAGAAACAGACTTGAAATTAATAAAATAACACTTTTATTTGACAATCTAGAAATCAATGCCATGAATTTACCCCACCTTTCTTTGTGTCACTTTTTCAGCCTGAGTATGAAGTATTATTGCACTGAAAAAAGTATTTATTAGATATTATCATAAAGCTGGGCTTTTTGATATTTCCTTTATGTTCCCTTCTCTTACTACTTAAGGAATTAGGAACAACTTTAAATTATATTTAATACCCAGCCACTACACAACTAATAAATGTAGAAGTGTTTATATGTAGAAATACACAAGTTCCCCCTCACAATCTGGCAATTAATTCTATGCAAAGTACTGCCATATGAGGTATTACAAAGAGGGAGCATATGTGATGAAATACTCATGAGAATATTCACATTTCAAGTGTGCACACTTTGCTATTTGAGCAGTGAGAATAGACAGAAAGTGAATTCTCAAGCATAAATTATGATGAAAATTCCCATTAAATTTTGGATTTTACATTCTTTGAGAACAGGGTCTTTGTCTTATTCACCCTTGTAATTTCAAAGCTGAGCCAGTGTCTGGCACGGAACAGACATTCAATAAATGTTTATGGAATCAGATCAAGACACCACAGGTCTCAACCAGAGATCCCCCCTGCTCCAATTAAACAATATATGAAAAGTAACAATCTTTTTATTTAATTGGCTATCTGACTTTATAACTGGCCAAAACTCTTGTGAGGTTCCTACCAATTATTTGGATAGAACTAATTGTGTTTTTATCTTTTCTGCATTGAATTAATGCTATCAACTCACTGTATAAATTTGCATATTCTTCTAAGTCCTTCCTTCTCTGTTAACTGAAAGAGGGGGCTATATGTTTTGGCATGCACCACACTGAAAAAAATATTTAAGGCTGCCTAGATGGCTCAGGCAGTTAAGTGTCCGACTCTTGATTGTGGCTCAGGTCATGATCTCAGGGTTGTGAGATCGAGCCCTGAGTCAGGCTCCATGCTCAGTGGGGAGTCTGCTTCAGATGCTCTCTCTTCTCCTTCTGCCCTTTCCCCCAATCCCTCTCTCTCTCTAAAATAATAAATAAATAAATCTTTTTTAAAAAATATGTAAGGCTTGTGAGTTTCCCAAACTGCTGTCACTTGTAGAAGAAATCTGATGAATAAATACCAGAGCAAGAAATGGAATACTCATGGGTACTATGCTCATTTTCTTTCAGTGTAAACTTTTCTAGGGTTACAAATGCCATGAAAATGCACATACGATATTTAAATGAGTGAAGACAGTAAAAGTGAAAGTGGAATTGTTTATCCCCTGAACTACTTTGGAATAAGAGCCATATATTTATTTTTCTTCGTATCCCAATGTTGAACACGTTGGCCCTCAATTTATGATGAAGCAAAAGTATAAGGAGTGAAAAAATGTTATTCCAAAAAAGCATTTATAAAGGTCAGCTGTTCATGGAAATACCAACAATTTGATAACAATCAGTGTCAAATAAAAGTACTGAATTTTTTTTATTAAATAAATTTAATGTACTATGAAAGCATTTTATGTACATTACCTCATTTAATCTTCAATGCAACTTTAGTAAGAGAAAGGCATTAAAACTCCCATTTGACAGGAAACTGTGGTTTAAAAATAAGCAACCTACCCAAAGACACCCACACAGTACATGGCCCAGCCAGGATTTGAATACAAGTGAAGCCGATGCTCATATTCTTAACAACCATACCCTGAATAATTGGTTATTGGGGAACACACTGAAAGGAACACTACTACTATTAAAAAAAGTCAATTAATTTCTTAACATCCAAATTCCTTAATGTTATTCCTTATAACATGGGAAAAAACTCGGCCTCTTCTTAGGGTCACTGCTTCATTTTATTAGAATAATCCTAATGTGAGAAGTAATTCACTTCAGCAGAAAGACTTAACTGTCAGAAACACTAAAACAATTCAGTTTGTTGTATCACTGAGGTGCCTTTTCTGATTTTCTGATGAAAAAACAGTCCTTCCCCACTGCCATGTAAACCCCGGATTCTGTTCTGAAAACCTCCAGGCCAGAAAACACTACTAACAGGATTTGAGAACACAGAGAAGCTCTGGAAATGAAAGGTTTGCTTAGAGAGAGAAGCACGACCCTCTGTTGGGGTCGTTTTCAGTACGTTTTCAGTGCAGCACAGGTGCAAATAAAGGCTGAGACTCAGAAAACAGTCTTATTCTTTATGGCTCTCAATTCCAACAAATGATTGATTTAATTCAGCTGTAAGGGGACAGGTCCAGACGAAGGTAAAATAGCAGAGACCACCCGGTACATCTAGGCAATGTTCTATCAACTTGATCACTGAGAAGAGCCCTGAAAGATCCAGAAGAAATTCACGCAGGAGATACGGTGGTTTACTTTCTAGAAATGCAAGAAATTAGGGTTTGAGGATCCACACCAATGAAATAGGAATACAAACTAATATAAAAATTGAAGCTTACACTATAGTTTAAAATATGTTTAACTTCTAGCAAAAGAGGATAGATGAGAAAACCAAGACCCTTGTTTTGCCCCAGTCAACACAAGACCTGTGTTACTCCTGTTACATAGTTTTACATCGTTATATAGTTCCTAGTTATTTCTGATGAGACTGAGCCCTGTGCATATAACTGCAAGACCAGGAACCAAGTGCTTACTGCTCCCTACTCAAATTTATCCTCACAAGAGGGAAAGAGGGCAAAAAGAGGAAAGAAGAAAAAAAAAAACCTTTGCTTTTGCTTTGTCTCAAATACAGTGCTTGCCAAAAAATCAGTACATTCACAAAAGTGCTGATCATTAATGATGTGATATCAACTGAAATCTATATGCCTCTTTATTCTAATGGTAGATTCTGCCCTGAAAACTGAAAGTGTTCTGCAGATGAGAAATTTATCTGCATCAAAATCCAGCATAATACCAGGCATAAAATCCTTTCTAATTGTACATGTGAAATCCTGCTTAATACTTGGTCTCACTACTTACTGGAAATGAGATGAGGGAAGAATTTGCTCAATGTGCCTGCCTGAAAATGGACCGAGCATTCTGATATGGTGCTCTCCCATTGACCCATTTTCACAAATTCACTTAACTACTTGGACATCATCCTCTTAATTCTTAAAATCCAAAGCACACCCTATATTATCTAATGCCTTCACATTTCTATGCCTTGTTTCTTTTAATATCTGGTTGTTTTTCCACTCAAATTCTTTCAAAGGACTGAACTGGAACTCGGTTACTACAAGAAGCATCCTATTACTATCCAAGGATTCGGTTCTTAATCGTTCTATCAAAAAGGGGGAATACTTTTCAGCATGAGACAGGCCATTTAGCCTTACTATTCCACTGCATTTCCATCTACCTAAGGGATCACAGTGTTCTCCAAGGCTAAAATACTGCTTTGGCATCAGGCTAACGTATATTCTAACCCTGAGTAGATCCTTTACTCTCTTTGTCTCAGTTTCATCTGAGAAATATTAATAATGTTATATTGTGAACTTAATTAAATGAGAATGTGTTTGTGAAAACTCAGTAAACTTTAAAGTAATTGACACATAAGTGACAGTTACATGGCCTGGTTCTGTGTCCTATTAAAATGAAGCTATTTCTACAATGTTGGGGTAGGTAAAGACAGTTTTATTAAAAATGTCTCAAAAACCAAAAGAATCCATGAAAGAAGAGTTTTGTTTGACCACATAAAACTTAAAATTCCTGCATGCCAAATAATAGATTAATAAGTAAATAAGCTACTAAAACAACACGGAAGAAATAACCATCATCTGGGGAAAATATTTGCAACATATAGAATAAACAGAAGACTTATATCCTTAATTGTGCAAAAAAAAGGTAATAAAAAATCAGCAAAAAAGAAACTGCACACTAACAAAAATAATGGATAGAAGACATTACAAGGTAATGTGCAAAACATATACAAATGGTCACTGAACATAATGAATATATTCAACCCCACTAAACACTGAGTATTAGAAATTAAAATTAAAATGTTTTTCAACTATCAGACAGGCAAAGATTTTTTTTATTTTTTTTTAAGATTTTATTTATTTATCTGACAGAGAGAGAGCGAGCACAAGCAAGGGGAGCAGCAGAGGGAGAGGGAGAAGCAGGCTGTCCGCTGAGCAGGGAGCCCAACATCACGGGGCTTGATCCCAGGACCCCAGGATCACAACCCGAGCCGAAGGCAGACGTCCAACAAACTGAGCCACCCAGGTGCCCCAAGATATTTTTAAAAATTGACAGAATCAACAATGGCAAGAAGTAAAAGAGTTGGGCACACACAAAATATACTGGTAGAGGGTGAAGTTGTTACAGCCTTTCTTATTTGGCACTATATACCCAAATAAAAAATATGAATGTCCTTTGTGCCAACAATCCCACTTCCAGGAATTTGCTCCCAAGTAGTAAAATGTCCACGCACCAAAGTATTTGTGGAAATCATGTTTACCATAACATTGTTTATCATGTAAATATTGGAAGTGGTTTAAATGTTCATCAATATGGAATTGCTTAAATGAAGTATGGCATAGCCAGACAAAGTAGCACCATATTCAAAAGCATGGCACATACTTATAGTCACTGCCACAGAAAAGACACCCCTAATACACTGTGAGCATAAGAATGTTACAAAACAACAGGTATAATACAGTCTCATTTATCAAAATGCTATCTGTACATACATGCATGTGCATAGAGAAATGTCAGAAGGCATATCCACCCAAATATCTGTAGGTAGTAGGACTACAGGTGATTATGATTTCTCATTTGTATTTTCTGTATTGTTTCATTTTTCTTCACGAGTATAAATTATTTTTATAATCAGATAAAAAAGCTATTTTCATATTAGAAAACAAATATTATAGCTACTTCCCTAGAGATGATATTTTAATAATGATATAAGTGCCCTAGGTTTTTTCTGTTTTATGAAGTTCAAAAAGCTGGGATCCACAGGGAAAAAAAGGAAAAACATAAAAGGAAGTTACAGCGTTGCCAAGATGATTAAACGGCGAGCATCACACATTCTGGCCCAGAGTAAGACTGCCTAACCAAGTTTCATGTCTTACTGGCTGGGCTTAAGTTACTGAATCTCTCTGTGTTCAATTTTCTCTCTGCTGTAAAACATGAGTAATAATATCACTTAACTCATAAAGTTATTATGAGGATGAAATGCGTCAATTTATGTAAAGCACTTAGATTCAAACCTGACATCCTAGAAAAAAAATGTCAGCTGTTCATTGTAAAATGAGATAATGTGTAGAATCATCATCACCCATCATGGAAGTACAATAAATATTTACTATTATTATAATCTATCTGCTCATCATGCGTCACCTAAGGACATTGAGAAGATGAATCATTTTCTCTATCTCAGAATAAGGAAGATCAAACAGTCTACTGAACATTAATAAATTTAAATATAGCATTTCCAAACCAAGGATGGAAAGAAAGGTCAATAAAGGTTTAGGAAGGCATGCCAGATAGCCAAAGTCCCAGGATATCTGAGGTTGTCCAATCTTAACAAGGTGATATCAATTACTTTGACAAATCAATAAACTCCTATATAAAACTATTACTAATACCTTCAAATTACACAGTGCATGACAGTTTCCAGGGAACTTGCCCATCTCCATAATGGGTTGGCAGTGTTTCTGATCACCATGCCAGTTCAATGTGGGAACAGAAACTGGTGTTTGACCATCACTTTAGGACACCAACTCCCACTGGGGCAAATAATACAGGGGAGCTGGAGGCGTAGGAAAAACAGTGGAGAGAAATGGGGAAGACAAGGCAGATAACAGGGAGAGGAGCCAGGATACTGAAAACTCATTCTGAGTGCAATAAGGAAAATGGGAAAAACAGAGCCTCTCAAGTTAAAGCAGGGATGGACGGATGGGGTCAGCTTGTTCATTCATGTATTCCAAAGTACGGAGCATGTTAAGTGCTAGATATACAATTCAGTACAAAAACCCTCATGTAGCTCATCACACATGAGGTGCCCTGCCTGCTCATCTGCCTTACCAGTTCTAAGGTGACCCTTCAGAAATCTTCAGCTCTTCAGGGCAACTTAAGAACCATTGAACTCAGTGTTGTTCTGTGTTTAAAAAAAAAAAAAAATCCTCAAAAGAAATTTACTTAGGGTGTGTTCCCAACAAGCAATAAAAATACAGTCTTGAAAACAAGATTCATTGAATGGAATGAGTAAGTCAAGGGAATAAAAAGCAGAGCATAAAGGACACAGTTAACGATATTGCAATAGCAATGTAATGGGAAAGATGTCAGCTACACTTGTGGTGAGCAAAGCATAACGTATAAACTTGTCAAATCACTAAGTGGTACACCTGAAACTAACGTAACATTTTGTGACAACTATATTCAAATAAAAAATAATAAATAAATAAATAAATTGAAATGCCAATAAGTTATTCAAAGCTGTTAGATATTCTAAAAGGACTTCATTTTCTTTCCCTTCCCTAACTACTACTAATAATTTATCTCATTATGAACTCAGTTTTGGATTTACACAAAAAGAAAGAAAAATACTGTCTGAAAATAAAAATCAAGTAAAAAGTACAGAAAGAGATATGTTACTAAAGCTCCCTAAATCAGAGGTCATACATTCATTTACAAATTTTGAAACATTCTTATTCCACAAAGAAATGATGCAAACTGCGAAAGAGCTTTTTGTTTCAATAAAGCAATTAAGTGCATTAATTGTTCTGTGTTATCACTTAAAAACAGCACAATTAATTTGTCATTCCTACCAAAGCCCGTGTGCTTTTGTGTGGCTATCTTTAGCTATCTCAAAGCACTTTCCCAAACATTTATTTTGTTTTTAATCCTTTGTTGTAGAGCTGCAAAATGTGGAGAAGCTGACATTATTAGTTCAGAAACAAAAAATGGCCAAATGTGGCTCAGCATGTCCCACAATTAAAAACACAGTTGCAGGGACACGGGACTCCGTTTTCATTCTCCTGCTACCAAAAACCTACCACAGAGTAGAAATAGGAGCTTAAAAACCTATCACTTCTCTAAATAAATGGAAGCTAAATTATGCTTGTCCTTTAAAATACAGGAAAGTGTATTTGTGTTTTCATGACTTTGTGGGTAGAATCTCAAAACCCCAATTGAATATGAAGTGTCTAACAGAACATTTGTGATGAGAAGAAAATGCCTAGAAATTGAGCATGATGGAGAAAAGGTTTGGAGACAACTCCAGCCTGGTATGATCCAGTTTTGAGTCATCAACATTCTGGGAAATCTCAACTAAGCCTACAATTTCTCATGGCCATAAATGACTCGCAGGAGCTGCACCCCTCTGGACACGGGAAGAGCAGGCAACCATCCCAGGGAAAGCATAACACCAGAGAACAACACTGGCCCAGCTCTCCACCCGTTCCCCCACTGCACTCAGGGCCTTGGCTGCATCAAGACTGACCAGTCTCTCAGGGCCCACCAGACTGGTTGTGACCTGATTCCAGAATGGACCATGAAGACAGGTCCTTTCACCTGCCAGCCTTCTGGGCCAAGATATAATGAATAAAATACATCTTATTTTGCCCCTTTTGAAAGGGACAGACACATTGATGGCTGAATTTTGAATATTCTGAGAATACCGACAATATGTTTTGTGCTTAAGAGCTTAAAACATGCTCCTATGTTTTCTTTTATCTGACCTTGTAGCAACTCTGACATACGTAGGACCGCATGATGATATCTATGACCAATGTTCTTGTACTGGCTTCTTCTAGGACATAGTGATGCAGAGGATATACATTCTGGGTTTCACTTGATATAGTGCATTTGGGTATCTAAATTGTACTTCCAGATTCAACTATATAAGGTAGTTTTCCTTTGGTATCCCTGAAGTTTTGAGAGTAGAAAAAAATATTTTTCTTGAATTTCTAAACTTGGGCCTTAATATCTATATTTATATCGATACCCACCTCTCTCTCTCTACCTCTCAAAAGACAGAGAAAGACAGAGAGAGAGACATAAAAGCACCGGGGACACAAGTATGTATATATACATGAATTTGTATTATATAGCGGATATAAAAAATCATAAAATATGTCAACTAAGTGTTTGATCGATTAAAAGATGAATGAAGACTTAGAAATTCTTTCTTTTCAGTTAGGCAAAGTATAATGAGAAAAAAAAAACTGGATTCCCAACACATTAAGGATTGGCTGAGTCCCTGTGGATGACGTTTTGTTGGCTAACTGGAATTCAGACCTATCCCAAAGTATAAGGGAGAGAATACCATGTAAATTACTCTGTGTTTAACTAAAAGACATATGCCTCCCTATCTCACTCCAAAACTAATTAAAGCACATATTCATTTTAAATTGAAAATAAACCACAAAAGGTTTAAAACAAACTAATGTATGGCATTAAACCATATGGGCTTTCTTTTGTGCAACTGCAGCTTGCATACTTAACTGTTCTTCTAAATGTTTCCTCCTCCTCCTTGAAAATTCTCCAAAAGTACACTGTTATATTTTTTGCCTTGTGTACCACAATGAATATTCTTCCACATCAGATTTGTGTCAGCCTAAAATATATATTTATATATAACAGGATACATAATGGTATATAGAGGTGTAGATATAGGTAATACAGACACATATTCATTCTGCATTTCCCAGCTAGAAGACAGGGAAGTTAAGAGTATTAACTAACCCTCTCCCACTGCCCCGGCACATATACCTGGTGTCTTTAAAGCCTTAAATTCCCAGTGAGTAGACATTCTCTTTTGTGCCTAAATGACGGGATGGTCCACAGTCCGGCCACGAGGCAGCTTCTAATCAACCCAGTGGACACAATTCTGGAATCTGAAGTTAGCTCTCCAATTATGGATTTCCAGAGACTACAAATAGTAGGGCAATGTTGTGGTGTTTTCTGACACAATATTAAAGAAGAAAGAAATGCCCACATTAGAGAAAATAAGATCTGGAACAGAGAAAAGACCTTGCAGGTACTGGCATTTTTGTTGCTGTTAATGCACAAACCAGAGATATAGGTGAGTTTTTCTTCTTGCCAGTATAGGCTGGCACAAGCTTTAAAAATGACAAAAGCTACATACTGATCAATGCCGGGTGAATGCTCATGTATCCTGAAATACCATACAGTAAACATTTCAAAATGTTTCAGGCAAGAAATATTGCAAGTGGTTAATACAGAAGGAGAATACAAGGGAGAGAGGAAAGAAAAGGCTGCAAGGAAGGTAAGGGGGGTAGGCTTGCACCAACTACCCTACTCTTTAATTTCAGGAAATCAAAGTAATTCAATGCTAAGGAGCCTGATAAACTGGAAGTGCATCTTTATAGTTGCTGTGATAAATTCATGAAAATTTTAGATGGTCTACAGCACAAAGCACTATGTTGGATGCAGTTAAAGAAGTTGCCAGTATTGCAAAGCCTAAATAGGGATTTTTTAAAACGCAGATGACTAACTAGATTGTTAGGAAATCTAAAATCCCCAAAGAACTAATGTTTGAAAAAATGCCAGAACAACAAATAGTAGAAAGAAAGAAGAGCCCCCACTGTTTTCGTCCATCAAGGCTGCCTTAACAAAATGCCACAGACCAGGTGGTTTCAGCCCTAAAAGTTGATATGCTTCACAGTTCCGGAGTCTGCAAGCTGGGGTTCCAGCATGGTCGGGTTCTGGTGAGAGCTGTCTTCCTGGCTTGCGGAAGGCTGCCTTCTTGCCATGTCCTCACGTGGTGGAGGGGGAGCCCTGTTATCACCTTCTCTTGTTATAAGAGCAGATCAGGGTTCACTCTTATGACTTCACTTAAACTTATCATCTCCTTAAAGGCCCTATCTCTGATACAGTCACATGGCGGGGGAGGGCTGGGCTGGGGAGTTGGGGCTGGAACTTAAGTATCTGGAAGAAACACAATTCAGTGGGTCCACAGCACCTGCTTCTTGGGCTATGGGTCAATGTTTATGGATGACCCCAAAGAAACACAAGTCTTTGACTCCTGCTCTGCCCATTCTCTACTTCAAACAGAACACTGCTCAGGCCAGAGGATAGATTATAATGAGCACTTGTGTGAAAGGACATAAACCTGACAGGAGACAAATTGATTTAAAAAAGAAAAGAGCATTAATAGCTCCAAAAGCATTCATGCGTTCTGGGCCCATCAGATTTCATCCCAACACACTGTGGAGAATCTGCCGAAGAGATCACTGTGTCCCTGCTTCCTATGTTTGAGGAATTTAGAGTCAGCAAAACACTAGGAATAAGGCAAACCCAATTGTGATTTTAAATAAGCATAACAAAATATCATGGATTCCAAGAGCAAACTGGTGAACTAGGCATTATCCTTTGACAAGGTTTAAAATTGATTAGCACCCAGAAATGAGAGGAATGATCTCTAAGACTCATCAGTGGCCCTGCAGAAGTCAAGTTGTGCTAACCTCATTTCTTGCTTGATAGACACTGCACTGTGCAGATTCACCTACACTTTGGTGAGACGGTAAACAAGGTTTTCAGTGATAGCCTGGAAGGGAGTTATATGGATTGAATGCTCATTCAATTAGGCAGATTCTCAATTAGTTGCATGACTTCACCACAGGATCGTGACTGACAATGTCTACCTGAATGGAGGTTTCTAGTAAGAACAAAACAAAATGGTTATTTAGCATTTACAATGTACCAGGTACTGCTCTGAGTACTTTATATGAATCAATTTGTTTAGTTCTCACACCAACTCTATGAAATGGGTAATATTACCCCATTTTACAGATGGGAAAACTGAGGCTTAAAGAGGTTAGAGTAAGAGCTTCTGCCCCCAAGATTCCATCAAATCTGCTCAAGATCCCCAGCAACACCTCAACTGAAAAAATCCAACGATCGATTCCCAGGTCTCATTCTGCTTGATCTACAGGTGACACTTCCCATGGCTGCTTACTCACTCCTCCTTGATACATTTTCCTCACCTGGCCTACAGGACACTTCACTCTTGTTTCTTCTTACCTCACTAAGTGCTCTTTCTCAGTCTCTTTGCTGGTTATGCCTTGTCTTACTGACCATTCAAATGCCCAGGGCTTAATTCTTAGATCTCTTCTCCATCTACATTCAATCCCATGGAGGGCTCAACCAGCCTCAGCCATATTTTTTTTAAAGATTTTATTTATTTATTTGAGAGAGAGAGAATGAGAGATAGAGAGCACGAGAGGGAAGAGGGTCAGAGGGAGAAGCAGACTCCCTGCTGAGCAGGGAGCCCGATGTGGGACTCAATCCTGGGACTCCAGGATCATGACCTGAGCCGAAGGCAGTCGCTTAACCAACTGAGCCACCCAGGTGCCCTAGCCTCAGCCATATTTTAAACATCGGCTCTATA
Organism: Eumetopias jubatus; assembly: GCF_037043125.1. Taxonomy (NCBI): domain Eukaryota; kingdom Metazoa; phylum Chordata; class Mammalia; order Carnivora; family Otariidae; genus Eumetopias; species Eumetopias jubatus. Next base: position 37,323,341 of record NW_028274813.1, on the reverse strand, counting down.
CCAACAACTCCCAAATGCATGTTTCTAGCCAGAATCTCTCCCCTGAAATCCAGACTTCTCTCCCCAACTGCCCATTAGATATCTGCACTTGTTGTCCAACAAGTATCTCAACCTTAACACGACTCATCAGAATTTAACTCCTAATTCGATGATATCCTTCCCCCAAAAATCCCTCTGCTTTCTCCATAATCATTTCCATCCCTAGAGAAGAGTAGACTAAAACAAAACAACTTTGAGTCATCCTCAATTTCTCTCTTCCTTTAATATCCCATATCCGACCTGTCAGCAAACCCTATTGGTTCTAGCTTCAAAATATAACTAGAATCTAACCATGGCACACCTTCTCCACTGCTACTATGTTCGTCAAGCCACCATCATCTCCCAGTAAGATTTTTTTTTTTTAGAGATTTTATTTATTTCACAGAGAGAGACACAGCGAGAGAGGGAACAGGGGGAGTGGGAGAGGGAGAAGCAGGCTTCCCACTGAGCAGGGAGCCCAAAGTGGGGCTCGATCCCAGGACCCCAGGATCATGACCTGAGCCAAAGGCAAATGCTTGACAACTGAGCCACCCAGGCGCCCCTCCCAGTAAGATTATTGCCATAGCCTCCCTGAGTTGTCTCTTCCCTCCCTTGTCACCCTAAAGTTTACTTTCAGCATATTGGCCAGAGCGACCCTGTTAAAATGCCAGATCATGTCATTTCCCGTTCAGAATCACCTAGAAGTTCCCATCCACAGACTAACAGGGTTTCCAGGGCCCTGCATGATCTGGTCCCCAGTACCTTTCTGACCTCATCCCACACCATTTTCTCCCTACTTCACTCTATCCCAGACTCTCCGGTTACTCAATTTATAACGGGGACACAGCCCTTGATCATGATACTTTTAAGCCTACTTTTTACCACTAATCATGAGATTTTTATTAGTTGCCCTTCCCCTGCTTTAAACTGATGTAGGCAAAGTTCTATCTGACAATAGAAGAGTCCCAAATACCACAATAGTGAGACATTTTATTTTCACTCCTGCTGAGCCAGGTAGGTCCGTACTCTATAAACCTATTTACTTGAGACTTAAGCCAAAGAGTTTAAAGGCTGTGCTTATATAACAATGTTCACAAGATAGAGCTTCACAGGAATCCCTGTGATTTTCACTGCAAAGCAGCTTTCATCAAAAGCACATATGTTCCCATCCTACACCAACTGCCTCAGTGAAGCATTCCAGCTGACAGTATTCCAGCCCCAACACAAAACTGAGAAACACCTATAACAGGTTTATCAACGAAATCCAAGCATCACTGTGCTGAACTCACTGTTGACTATAGGATGCTATTTATTAAAGGCTGACAGAAGAAGAATTTTAGCCACTGCTTTAAATTTAGCCCATAGTACTAAGAGTGGTTTTTTCCTCTCACTCCTTTATTGCTGACCACTTCTAGTCCTAAGAGTATAACAGAATCCTGGCTTTAAGAAATTGAAGATATAAAAAAAAAAAAGAAACTGAAGATATTTAAGGCTGGCTTCATCCATGATGCTGGTAAATTGCCCACTTTCCTTAAATTCTAAAGTAGAACCCTACATGAAAAAGTTAGACTCCTGACTCAAATGGGCTAACAACATAAACTGATCATTTTTACAGGGTTAGGTCTGTATTCATAAGGGATTGGGGAAACATGCCCTGTTGGAGATGGGCTTGAGGAGGAATGTAGTATCAGAGAAAGCCTGGCTCTCACGAATACAGAAGGAAGACCGCCAGAGAAAATGATTGAGCAGAGGGTGTCATAATGGCACAGGACTTCCAAGGAATAGGGGCCACGCAGCAGAGCTGAGAAGCCAAGCAGACGGTGGAGCAGACTTACAGGTTAAGTAGACAGATATGAACCTCTGATGGATTTAGTAAGGTTGAGATACTCCCTACCAACCTAGTACCTTGAGACAAATGGTAAATAGCAGTGGGAACTTTTAAATTAAAAGTCATATAAATCTGGATAATAAACAAATGAAAGAGAAGCAAGAACCAGGAGAACTGACAGAACCATGCCAAAGGAACAACCAAAGATAGAGGATTGATCACATGTAGGTGTCTCTTCTTTTTCTCAAAACTCCACTAAATTGGGGCACCTAGGTGGCTCCATCTGCTTTCGGCTCAGATCTTGATTTCAGGGTCTTGGGGTCAAGTCCCGCATCGGGCTCCCTGCTCAGTGGGGAGTCTGCTTCTCCCTTTCACTCTCCCTCTGTATTCTCTCTCTCTCTCTCAAATAAATAAATAAAATCTTTAAAAAAAAAAACTCCACTACATTAACAGTAAGTGGGTTTTTTTTTTAAGCCATAAAGCCACAAGAATGAAGAGAATAGGAAAACATACAACAGTGAAGTTTTGAAAGGTGGAAAACAGAACAAGTAGTAACTGACTTAGCAGATCCAAGAAAGCTGAATCTTAAGCCAGCAAAAGGGAAAACGAAGAATCAACATAATGTGCTCTATAGAACCTGCATATATCCCAGGAATGGCTACTACCACTACCCCCTGGAAGTGGGAGGGGGGGCAACAGTGCAGCTGAAACTGAAGGATTTGTTGATAATCTGTTTAAGCAGCAGATGGATACCCATCTCCTCTATGTCCTACTGAATTCCCCAGTGCCAGGCAGTTCCCTTTCTACCCCTCAGCAGACTGAAGAGGGTCTCTGGACTGAGGGAAGACCAGAGAATAAAGGTACTATACTGAAACCAGGGAGATTATGTGAAACTTTACACTCTAAATGTCAAATGCTCAGCTCTATTCTCCATTCAGCTTCCAGAAATCTGGAGCAAGGCTTTTTTCTGCAGCCTGGAAACTGAAAAAATTCCTCTTTGAGGAAATTGACAGCCCAACAGAAATGATGAAAAAAAAATGATGTTGCATATTCTCCACAAAATAAGCCAACAGATCTCTCTACATTAAGGCCACAGTCGTTAAGTCCAGCCATATACAAACAATAAGGATTCCTAGACATATGCATAACACCTCCAACATGAGAAAAAGAGACCAAAACCAGCAAACCAAAAATCAGTTTGAAGGACACAGAGACTATGTGGGGATCTGAAAACTATCCTACATCCTCAGAAATGGTAGAGAAAATTTTGAACCTATGAAGGAAAAACAGGATAGTGTAAGAAGGAACACAGATAAGACTGTTGAATCACAGACCTGTACCTCTGAAACAAATAATACATTATATGTAAAAAAAAAAAAAAGAAGAAGAAGACAGTAGGAAGGGAAAAATGAAGGGGGGGAATCAGAGAGGGAGACGAACTATGAGAGACTATGGACTCTGAGAAACAAACTGAGGGTTCTAGAGGGGAGGGGGGTGGGGGGATGGGTTAGCCTGGTGATGGGTATTAAGGAGGGCACGTACTGCATGGAGCACTGGGTGTTATATGCAAACAATGAATCATGGAACACTACATCAAAAACTAATGATGTAATGTATGGTGATTAACTGAACATAGTAAAAAATAAATTAATTAATTAATTAAGGGGGGAAAAAAGAAGGAACACGGAGAACTCAAGAGCTCTTGGAAATTAGCAGAAATGAAAACTCAGTAGAAAGATTAGAAAATGAACTTGACAGAAACTTCCAGACAATAGAGAAAAAAAACAAAAACAGAAAATTGTAGGAAGGAATAAGAAAATTAGAAAATCAATCCATAGTCTCTCATGGTTCGTCTCCCCCTCCAATTTCCCCCCTTCATTTTTCCCTTCCTGCTATCTTCTTCTTCTCTTTTTTTTTTGACATATAATGTATTATTTGTTTCAGGGGTACAGGTCTGTCATTCAATAGCCAAATGCAGAAGAATGAAACTGGACCATTTCCTTACACCACACACAAAAATAGACTCAAAATGGTTGAAAGACCTAAATGTGAGACAGGAGTCCATCAAAATCCTAAAGGAGAACACAGGCAGCAACCTCTTCGACCTCAGCAGCAGCAACTTCTTCTTAGAAACATCGCCGAAGGCAAGGGAAGCCAGGGCAAAAATGAACTATTGGGACTTCATCAAGGTAAAAAGCTTTTGCACAGCAAAAGAAACAGTCCACAAAACCAAAAGACAACCGACAGAATGGGAAAAGATATTTGCAAATGACATATCAGATAAAGGGCTAGTATCCAAAATCTATAAAGAACTTATCAAACTCAATACCCAAAGAACAAATGATCGGATAAGAAATGGACAGAAGACATGAACAGACATTTTTCCAAAGAAGACATCCAAATGGCCAACAGACACACGAAAAAGTGCTCAACATTCCTCGGCATCAGGGAAATCCAAATCAGAACCTCAATGAGATATCTCCTCACACCAGTGAGAATGGCTAAAATTAACAAGTCAGGAAACAACAGATGTTGGCAGGGATGCAGAGAAAGGGGAACCCTCCTACACTGTTGGTGGGAATGCAAGCTGGTGCAGCCACTCTGGAAAACAGTATGGAGGTTCCTCAAAAAGTTGAAAATAGAGCTACCATAGACCCAGCAATTGCACTACTGGATATTTACCCCAAAGATACAAATGTAGTGATCTGAAGGGGTATGTGCACCCAGATGTTTATAGCAGCAATGTCCACAATAGCCAAACTGTGGAAAAAGCCAAGATGTCCATCGACAGATGAATGGATAAAGAAGATGTGGTATACACACACACACACACACACACACACACACACACACACAATGGAATATTATGCAGCCATCAAAAGTTATGCCGAGCGAAATAAGTCAATCAGAGAAAGACATGCATCATATGACCTCACTGATATGAGGAATTCTTAATCTCAGGAAACAAACTGAGGGTTGCTGGAGTGGTGGAGGGTGGGAGGGATCGGGTGGCTGGGTGATAGATATTGGGGAGGGTATGTGTTATACACAAACAATGAATCATGGAACACTACATCAAAAACTAATGATGTAAGGTATGGTGATTAACATAACATAACAAAAAATTAAAAAAAAAAAAGAAAATCAATTCAGGAGATCCAATATCTAAATAACAGGTATTTTAATAAAGAAATAGGACTTTATCAATAAAATAATTCAAGAAAACTTCCCAGAGGTGAAGAATAAGTACTTCCAAATGATGAAACATACTCATTGAGAATCTAGAAGAAATTCTAGAATCTAGAAGAGTGGATAAAAACAGACCCATATAAAGGGACATTGTCATAGTATTTCATAATGCTGGGTACCTAAAGAAGATTCTAAAGTTTTCCAGAAACAAAGGGAGAAGAAAAACATATTTATAAGAATCAAGACTTGAATAGAATCAGTCTTCTAAATAATTCCACTGAAAACTCAAAGACAAAGGAAGAATGCCTAAACATTCTGTCATAAAATTATTTCTAACCTTCACATCTCTATCCAGATGAATTATCAATTAAGTGTGAGGATAAATGAAAAACAATTTAGGACATATGAAACCTCAAAAAAATTTATCTTTTATGCATCCTTTCTCTGTAGGCTATTGCAAGAGCTGTTCCATCCAAACATTTAGGAAACAGAGGGTCCACAAAAAAGAAAGACAAAGGAAATTCTCAAGTTCACAGATGAAGGGAGACACTGGGCTGAGTGAGAGCTGCGGATCAGGTCTATAGAGATTAGTCCAGACTGGGGAAAGTCAGAAGATTCCAAGGAAGCTTCCAAAGACAAGAAGTTGATAAGTACCTAATAAAAGTGTATTGAGATGAGCATTACATGATGGAGGAGAAGCATGTGGAACACCAAGAAAGAAAATGACATAAAACCAAATGTTGTATGGGAAAATAATCATAGCAAAGCACGTGACTCCAATGCGAATAGTGTTCGCATAATCATAATGAAAACAGGCCATTGATTTAATCAAAAGTATGATCTAAATGTATCGAGAAGATAGAAAATTGGAAAAATGTATATATGTGCACGTGGTGGTGGTTAACAGACAGGGGACAGAAAAGAGAACTATATTTTTATCTTCCAAAGATGGAAGTCAATAGATAATGACTAAAACTGAAAATCCTCTCCAATAATCATCCTATTTAGAGATAAAAAGATAGATTTTACCCAAAAAAAGTGAAAATATTTTAAAGTTATCTCTGGGACATGGAAAAAATATATAGGGAATAGGGAACTTCTACTTTTCAAAATAAACCTTATAGCACTGTTTGGCTCTTTATGTGCATATATTACTTTGATCTAAAAATTAAATTAAAAAAATAGGCAGACAATCTGAATTACCACACAGATTAAATTAAGAAGAAGCCAGGAAAGCCAGAGGTCTGGAAAATATTCGGATTTCCTTCCTTTCCTCTGTGGGCCCTGGGTCCCTTCCTGTTTACCTCAGCTGTCATCTCTGGGGTTGTCATATTAGCCAAATCCTATTCTTTTCTAACCAAATCATCTTCCTGTCTCTGGAAATCTCTCCAACGACTAAATGAGTAGTTAAAGGCACATAGCCTTAAACAGTCTTTCACCAAACATCGGAAGCCAAAGAGATTTCCCTTTGGGTGAATGACACATTTGAACACAGTTGTTTCAAGATGCAAATTTCTCCAAAATATATGTATGTGATTTTGTTTCTTTAGCAAACAGTAACAACAACAACAACAATAACAACAAGGATATATATGCTTCTGATTGAGGTTGAAATAGTACTAATCTCATGTGGCCTCTAAGAATAGAATATCCAAACTTTATCATTAAATTCTATGTGTGGTACAGTTATTTCCAAACCATTTAAATCCCTGGGTGCTTCTCTTCTATGGCCAATGAACAAGAAGGGATTGGGAGGTTGCAGTTCATTCATTGCTGCCAGGACTCACCCACAACTGTGGGTGAGGAACACACACAGGAGTATTTTCAGTGCCTCTAACCCCTGGTTCTTCCTAATGGCCCCTCTGACGTCCTCCCACTCAAACAGTGGCTGTCACTTTTCAAGGGGAGTATGGATACAGCTGGAAACAAAGGAAGCAGCGGAGCTTTGAGTTTCAAATTAGACTTTTTTTTAAGCCCATGGCCAAAACAATGATCTTGAAAGCATAGATTTCCTTTGCAAGTGCCAGGCCCTCAAGACAGCAAATGGCTTTTTTGTTATTGTTGTTCTTGTTGTGTTTTATTTTTACTGTTAGAACCTTAGTTCTTTTCCCAGAAAACACTGGGGGAGGGGGTGGACAGTGAAACACAGGTGGGCAGAATAGAAGGAAACATAGATGAAAAAGGACACTTGAAATCGGATAAGGGGAAATCCAAAAGCAACAGAGAAAGTGTATCCTGCCTCCCGCCCAGAACTCTGGAATGCGCCAAAGAGAAAGGAGTTCAACCACAGGACAGACACAGCGCGAGAGACACCTTTGAAAGGTGGGAAAGAGTGAGGTGGGAGGCCACAAACTAAGGGAGCTCTCGACAGGAAAATGAAGTCGGCCACACATTCACGTATCTCAGTTCTATCATATAAAAATTTAAGCCCACCACTAAAATGCTCAGATCTGGAGAACTGGTGGAGTTTTGCTTTGCTCTAAATACACAGCCTTTTCAATAAGGGGTATCGAAGACCCATTCACTTGTTCAAAAAGAATTTATTGACTACTTACTACGTTCCGATTATACCAGGGATACAGAGGTGAACCAGATAGACAAGCTCCCTGCCTTCGTGGCTCCCACTTTAGCTGGGGAGACAAGCAGAAAATATGTAAAGAAAGAATTAAAGAACATAATTATAGCCCATAATAAAAGGACAATGAGATATAAAGGATGGAGACACTTTGGACAGCCTGAGGAAGAAAGTTCTAGAACTTGCCATGCATGGCAAGGAACCAGAGAAAAGGGGCACAACTCATCAATCTCTGATTACTTTTCCCACCACAGAGCTAGGAAGAATAAGAGAGTCTTTCTTGAAGAATCTCTTCCCTCTTGGCATCATCACCTTAGCTCCCTCCCGCCCCTGCCTGCCAAGCAGTGCCCCAGGCTCCCAATGTTTTCTCCACCCTCTTCTGAAATCTCAGCATCTCTTTCTTCATTGTGGCAGTGAGAGAGTTTGAAGCTCAGTCCATGCTGGTGTGCTGAAAAAGGCTTAGACCTTTCAGAGAACGAAGTAGCAGTTTCACAGGGGCCTTCTAGAGGGAAGGACACACAAAACAGGGACCATCGGCAAAGTGATCAGGGAGATATCTGGAAATTGGCTCCCCTAAATCACTCCTTGTAGGGAGACACTGCTCGGCCTATCAGGAGAGCTGCCCTTGATCCTTCAAAAATTTGTTCCCAATATCACACTTTCCAATATTTAAGAGACAAGAGTATAAGGATCCAGCAAAAGAAATAGAAAAAAAGGGTGCCTGGGTGGCTCAGTTGGTTAAGCAACTGCCTTCAGCTCAGGTCATGATCCTAGAGTCCCACGATCGAGTCCCACATCAGGCTTCCTGTTCAGTAGGGAGTCTGCTTCTTCCTCTGACCCTCCCCCCGCCTCATGTGCTCTCTCTCTCTCTCTCTCTCATCCTCTCCCTCTCAAATAAATAAATAAATCTTAAAAAAAAAAAAAGACGAAATAGAAAAAAAAAGTAGCCAGAGCAGTGGGAGAGAAACCAGGGAGAGATAAACATCAAGAAACCAGAGATGTTTCTGCATGGATGAAAAAGGGTCTGTGAAATTTAGCAAATGTCTTTCAAGTGGTGGAAGGGGAAGTCCACTTTTAATAGATAGCAAATGAAGATAAAGTGAAGACACATGCTTTAGGAAGCTTGCTTTAAAAAAGAAGAAGAAGAATTAGTTAGATCACAGGCAAAGACAGTGCAAACTGGAGTGTTCTATTCACATATGTGTATTTTTTTAGGATTAAATAGACATGAGCATGATTATGGGCTGATGAGAAAGGGCCAGTAAGTAGAGAGCTAGAGAGATAGAAAACACAGGAGAAACAAGGGCAAACCACTGGAGGAAATAAAACATCGAAGGACAAAACAAATCCATGACCACACCCTGGACCATCCACACAACTCTATAGACTCATATACGGAACTGCCCACGCACCATAACAAGTGACCATTTGCCACTTAGCACAGCAGTTGCTTGCACCAAAAGCCTGAAATGAAATCCTGACCCTTGCTTTCTCTCATACCCTCATATGTTGTGGGTCCTAACATTTGTCCAGAATCTAACCAATTCTAACTACCACTGGCATCATCTCTCACCTTGACTACTAACCTGTCTGCCCTCTGCCATCCTCGATCCCTCACAGTCTGTTTTGCACACAGCAGCCAGACTGATCTTTATGAACCACAAGACAAATCATGCCACTCTTTGGCCCCAAGCCCTCAAACAAACGCCTTCCCATCTGACTCAGAAAAAAGTCACTCCTTGGTGTGACTTGGTGAAAAAGGTCCTGTGTGGTTTGGCTGCCCCCTCACTCCCAAGCCACTTCCCTCCTCCAGCCCGTCTTTGTAAGAGGATCGGGAAAGTCCAGGAAGGCACATCTGCTACAGCGACCCTTTCCTTTTCAGAGAAATAAAAGAAAGGCCGTCTCCTGAAATGAAGAACAGTCAGAGGTTGAGGAGAGGTGGAAAGAAAACATGTGAGAGTTGCACAAGAAGAGCTACTCAGCCAAATGTGAGAGGGAGATGACCTAAAATAAGCAAAGATTTGTAAGATCATGAACAATGCATTTCAATGGTACCTGTTCACATAGCTGTGGTTTACACCAGCCAGTTCTCAACAGTCCCAAAACAGGAAAAGACACAAGTAGATTCGGGTTGGGGATTTTTGAAGACACAGTGCAGCAACAGGACAAAGGATGATGGAATCTCAAATGTTGGTGTGTGTCTGGGATGAGGGAACAGTGTTCTCTAGCTAGACCCTCTGAAGAGAAGGGAGGTGGGAAATGCACCGACTATGCGGGTCCTTTGAGGCCTTTTCTAAGAAAACTGAAAAGGCCAAGTCAGAGGCAGCTCAGTGTAAGAAAAGTTCCCGAGGTCAATAGCACCTACCCCTAATTCTCATTAGAAGAGTCAACACCCATTTCTTTTGGCAAAGTCTAACTACAGGTATGAGCTTAAGTGTCCTTCCCTTACATTCATTTTAAATCAGTCAGGCTCCCAAATTACACTTTCACATATGAAGACTTTGGGGGGGGGGTTGTTAAAAACATAAATTCAACTTTAAAAAAGATTAGCTCCAGAACTAGCTTCAGAGAGAATTTTTTAAAGCCACCAGTATTTCCTGACAGTCAACCTGAACATAATTCTCATCCCATAAAAATCTTCCTATCTACAATCACGTAGCCCAAAGCTACAACCATATACCTGGCACCTTTACTCCCAGGGAGGCCTAACTCAGTCATCACAATTTATGTGAAGATTAATAGGTAAGAAGCAGTCACTTAGGAACTGGCTTAGAAATTGTTCCATATAAAATCCCCTCTCTGAGCATACCAAAGTAATTCTTAAGTCCATACATAAGGCCTTCTGGGTATAACATTTATTTTAGCAAATTCTAAATACATTCATATATGGATTTGTTCGTCTTTCAACCTTTGAAAAATTTTGTATTTTATTTCCAGCACAATTAAAATTATATATATCAATTGATCCTTGATATCACATACATAAGGATCATCTAAGTCCCCAGGGCTTTTTCCCTAGCAGAGCACAATTCACCTACTAGGTTACAACCTATCTTGGACAATACACCCATTCATAGGAATCAACACAAATTTATTGGAAGGTTACCATATAATCTCATAAATAAAATTCTTCCCTGACTAAAATCCCTGTTCTTAGAAAGTGGGATTTCATAAAAACTTCTTGCCAAGTCAATTTTATTTTCTATCTTATAACATGAAAACTCCAAGTATATGTAATATAGCTAATAGTCTAATTTAAATATATTTTATTGAACTTGCATGGTGACTCAGAAAAAAAGCATCACTGGCAGTGAAAAATACTGGTTAAGTGTAATCTACCCGCACTAGGTTAATGGTTACTTATAAAATTATTTTCCTTCATACAAGAAAAAAAAAGATTTAGATCCCATAAAGGCAAATTCTCCATGTGATTCTCTCCCCTCAACTATCCAATGAAACTACTGCGGAAGGTCACCAATGACCTCGTGATGCCAACCAGACCTCCTAACTCACTGTCCCATTTATGATGCTGTTCTCCCTTCCTTCTTGACATTCATTCATCCTTTGTTGCAACAAACTCTTCTTCTGGAGTCATGCTTCCTTTTTACCCCTCTCAGTTCTCTTCTTTACCCTTCTGTGGCTCTCCTTCCTCAAGTGTCACCCTTCACCAGCTTCTTTCTGACTCTACCCTGCACTCTCTTGACATCAGTTACTTTCTCTACACCATGATTCACAGAGATCTCACCATGCTTCACATCCCTAGAACCCCACAACACACTTTTAACTGCCTAACCTAATACACATCACCAACTGAATGACCTGCAGGCACCTCACACTCAACACATTCAAAATAGAACTATTCTCTTCCCCCAGGAATGGTTGATTCTTCTTTCCTATCTCAGAAAAGAATTTAGTCATTCACTCAGCTGAATTAGCCAGAAACTATCAGTCCTTTTGACTCTTCTCTTGACCATATTTGACACATTTATCCACTCACCAATAACAACTTAAAAAAAGGTTTTAGGAATTTTATATGCAACCTATTTTTGAGTATTCCAAATAACTCTGCAATGTAGGGATCTCCATTTTACAGCTGATGGTTTAGATAATTGATGTAAATTCTTACGTGAATGTAGGTTTGTCTGACTCTAAAGTCCATGGTCTTCTCATAAACCACGCTGTCTAGCTAGACTGTAGGAAGCTACAAATACACCACATCTGGCCTGCCACCTGTTTAAAGTTTTATTGGAACATAGCCATGCTTATGTATTTATGTCTTTGCCCACTTTAACACTACAATAGCAGAGATGAGTGGTTGCAACAGAGACTTATGGACCACAAAGCCTAAGATAGTTGTTATCTGTCCTTTTATAGAAAAAAACAATTTGCCAATTCTGAAACTATACCATCCTCCATAACCCTACCACCTCAGGTTCTTGCAACAGCCTCCTAACTGGTTTCTCTTCCCACAGGCTTTATCTCCTCCAATCCATCTTCCACACTGAAGAACAAAGTTCTTATTTATCTCACAACCTTTAGGATAAAAGACAAATTCCTTATCAAGCTATGCAAGGTTTTTTGACATCCTAGTTCCTCCTTCCATCCTCCCCATCCACATCTACTTTCCGTTCAAGCCAATGTGAAATACATGGAGTTCTACAAAAGGGCCAAGCCATTTCATTACTGCTTTTTTTCACATATGTTCTCTTTATTTCAAAAAATGCCTAAGTCCTATGTGTTTTTTTGTATTCTAAGCTCAAGAGTCACTTCCTCCTAGAAATCTTCCTGTATTGTTCAGGGTAAGCTAGATAAACTTCTTTCATTTGTTCAAATTATGTTTAATGAGCCTAACTATCAACTAGGCACAATGCTTTATGCTAAATATATAATGACAAATAGGACAAATACAGACCCTGTTCTTACCAGCCTTATAGTTCAGCCCAACTTCTTTATTCATCTGTTCAAAGTCTTAGCTCTTAGCTCATAGTATTAAGAGAGGTAAGATGGACATGAAGATGGAGAAGGAATGGAGATGGGGAAGGAGTTGCAGATGGAAAGAAATGGGAATAGAGATGGGGATGAGGATGGAGTTGAGGATGGAGATGAAATGGGGATGGGGATGAAGATAGGAATGAGGAGGAAGATGGAGATGAGGATGGAGATGGGGATGGAGATGGGGATGAGGTTGGAAATGGGGATGTGGAAGGAGATGGAGATGAGGATGGGGTGGAGATGGGGATGGGGGTGGAGATGGGGACAGGGGTGGAGATGAGAATAGGGATGGAAATGGGAATGGAGATGGAGATGGAGATGGGAATGGGGATGGAAACGGGAATGGGGATGGGGATGAGGATGGGGATAGAAATGGGAATGGAGATGGAGATGGAGATGGGAATGGGGATGGAAACAGGAATGGGGATGGGGATGAGGATGGGGATGGAGACGGAGATAGGGATGGGGTTGGCAGTGGGCATGGGGATGGAGAAGGAGATGGAGAGAATGGGAGAGAAAGAAATGATTCAGTGATTCTCTTGTCTGACACTCACCATGCCACTAACTTAACTCACCATACCACTTACCTCAGAAAGTATCCAATTTGTCTCCTTAATAACAATACTACCAGAACACCTGGCACAATGCTGGATGAATTAAATAATTTTGAGTGATACAGAGACACAAGGTAGTTCCAGAGACCAAGTCCTTGCAAAGAGGTCAGGCTAGTTAATAGGCCACTGAAAAAATTTCCTGTTTTCTGGGAAAACTCAATCTTTAGAAAATCTGAGAGGTTTTGTGAAAATGTGACTAGGTATAAAAAGGAGCATGAGTATAAAAGAACATTCCTGCAAAAGATACAAGTTCTATTTTGAATAAGAAACAGGGAATAAAGTGCACATCACATAGTCTTTTTCTAACTACTGGACTATACATCTGAAACTACTGAACCATGAAAAAAGGTACTTATAACCCTGAACTTTGTGTTCCACAAAATGTTTTTCCTCATAGGATACTCAGCTCATTAAAGAAAAGAGACCCCCCCAAAAAAGGAAATCTTTTTTACAAGCAGAGGTAAAGCAGACACAAAGAATTGACCCAGTTTCCAAAATAAACATTAAGCTTAAAATTCTCTCCATCTGGCTGAATCTAAAACCAGAAATGAAAATCAGCATGTTCACACTCCACTTCCTACCTACACCACAACAGCAAGGACAAGAAAAAATTCAATTAATTTTATATTATATTATATATTACTTAATATTATACTCAGTCATCTAAAGTCTCATGTTAAGATTTGTAAATTTTTTTAATATTGGAAAATGGCAATAGTTCACTTTTATGCTTTTTAGCAGCATTTCTTTAATATTTTATATTAAATATAATATATTTAAATATATATAAACATATATATTTAATATTTCTTTAATATTTATTTTCATTTTGTTTTTTTTCTTCCAAGTTTTTATTTAAATTCCAGTTAGTTAACAGTTCGCTTTTAAACCTGCCTGGATGTCCATAACGGCCAAACTCCTTCAGAGTCCCCACTGGCCTGGTATACAGATTTCTCCCCAGGCCCCACTCTTATGTCCTGAAGTAAATGTCTTTTTCTGCTTAATTTCTATTTGAAAAACACTTTTCTTTCCAAAAGCATATTTTCTGTTCTCTACAATATCTCCTGACAATGTCCCCTTTACTCTTTAGTGTATATATTCCATACAAGACGCGTCTTACTCTCTATAAAACAAGGTATGTAATACACATGAAAAGCCCTAAAAACTGTGACATCTCTTCCATTTCATTAACCCCATTCCAAAAAACAGCCCAATTCTATGAATAGTGGCATAACTGCACCAACAGAATCTTAGATATATAAAATGTTGGCACTGAAAGAGACCTTAAAACTCATTTATATCAACTCCTGCATTACACAGTTGAAAAAACTAAAACCCAAAGAGATTCAAAGACTCTCCAAGGTCACATAGGCCTTTGCCCTCAGCTTATGCTATATTCTCCCAATCTGTGGGTCTTACCATTTTCTATTTATTTCCTTTTTCTGTAGAGAGAGATAAAAGCAATGCCTATAATCGCAGCTTGGCTTTTATCTGAACTCCACAGAAAACGCCAAATTAGACCATCAGCTGGAGAATATGATGGTAGCATCAGTCTCCTCTGCATGATACTGAGTGACCAGTATGTAACAAGTGCTCCCTGGTGGCTTAACCACCCACATGGAGATTTGAATTTCTCTTCATACACATCCCACTGGCAGATGGTCCTGCTATACTTCTAAATGTGCTAAACCACTTGCCTGCTGCACTATAAACCATATCAGTCAATTACACAAAGATCTTAGACTGAGCTATCATCAGTTACATTCTATTTGAAAACAGCAGATTAGCATTATTATGACTACCTGCCTGTCTACCAATTAAATCTCAGCAGTTTTCATATTTATAGTTTTTAGTTTTGCTTTGTTTTACTTTTAAAGACTTAATTGCATGGACTCCTACCAGGACAGATTCTGATTGCCATATACCACATGAGTCAGGCTGCCTCAGCCTAGCAACCAAGCAGGCAACAATAGAAAGATCAAAAAGAAAAAAATACTTTTAAATAAAGCAAATACCCAAAGTCTAATCTTATAGTCCTTCGAAATATGCTGTCTAAACTATGCTGTCTACATGTTTATTAACGTATTTAACAGCGTGTTAAAACAAAACAAAGCAAGCAAACAAAATAGAGAGAGGGAGAGAGAAAAAGAGATAGAAATTTATGGTTAGACACAAATTATTTATGGCAAAAAGTTATTCATAACTTATATTTTTATTTTATGTTTCTTTCTTTAAAAATTATAATGACAAAGTCCAGTACATAGATTTTTGTAATGGTTGGGTTAAAGTAAAATACAATTTATATGATCATTTAGTAATGAAGAAAAAACTAAGTAAGTAATTACTTCCTTGATAAATCTTTAGAAGAGGATTCATAAAAACGCATTAAGACAAAAGGATAATCATATCAGAAAAATTCCATTCTCATATTGCTTTGTTTTATAGCCATCAAAACAAATCATCTGTGCACGGAGATGCTTTCTGAATAGAAGCAAAATTAGTCTGTTAATCGTGGGGAAAAAGAAAACTATTAAGGGCTCAATAAGATTATATAAATGAAATGGATTAGAAAGCATTTCATGAAGGTATCATGAAGTATTTGCTCTGCAAATAAGCAAAGAGATTACCCACATCTTGATCTCAAAAAAAAAAAAAAGTATGCTATTTTCCACAACTGACTTTTTTTTTTTTGGCAGAACTAACTACAAAAATATATTTTCACAAATGTCCTTTGGTGGTGAGTTCCATGAACATCAGCAGGGTCATCAGGTTCATTATGAATGGACAAATGCAAAGGAATGAGAGAGAGTTTACTATCCTGAGATAGTATAATGGCTGCAACCAGAGCCATGAAGTTCTACTCAAGGCATAGAGCATGCCAAAATTGAGAAGAGACAAATTTGAGATAAAGAATGCATGGTGGTAGACATATGTTGAGAAGATCCAAACAACTTTTCTAGTCCTGCAAATCTGAGCAGGAAGATTCTCCACCCTGGGCAAATGATGGACAAAGGATTTAAGTCTAAGAAATCCCCAGGTAGCAGATAAAAGAAATAATCCTGGGATCCTGCTGACATGGAAGGGATCAAGAGGGAACATAAGGTGACTGGGATTGAAGGAAGGACACAGTCATAAATTTTGTCTGAATATTTGTCTGAAAGCAGCAAGGAGAACCCTGAGACTGTGTTCCTGGACAGAGTCCATATGCAATTCAGCATTAGGGGTGAAAGGACCTAGAGGTCAGAGAGGAAAGGCCATTAAAGAAAGAAGAGGGCTCAGAATGGACCTAGGAACTGGAATTGTTGCCATTAAAATTTCTCAATTTTGCTAGAAGGCATGAAAACTTTAGATGACTTTCTCCAGAAAAAGAGGCTATCATTTTACAAGTAGTGATTATTTTTCTCCACAGAATACAGGGAGTTGGTTTCTCCACCAAACTTTTGATAAAACAGTTTTCTCAGTTACTGTGTTATAAGGTTATAATTGGTACTTCTCAAACACCACTCAATTCTAGATTGACTAGAATCAGCACAACTAAAATCACGAAGCTTTCTTTTTCTATTTCCCTCTTCCTTTACTCTCCTTCCCCATGACACACACACACACACACACACACACACACACACACACACACACAGAGGCATACAGACATACATGCTAGCTAAATCCGTAGCTGCATCTATGGCTGATAACACATACTGGGTTCTGGGAACAGTAGTAGTTTGTTTTGTTTGTCTTCCTTGGTGTTATTGTAGGGAGAAAAGTGATACTAAGATTACAAACAGCTGCAAGAGGCACATTTGGTTGATATTCTGAGCATGTGTGTCTAATAAATTTTGGAATTGCAAGAAGTTACTGTAACACTTCATGGGTCTTGACAGTTTTCTATCAGCTTCTTGGGTGGCTGCAAAGGAAACATGCCATTAAATTACTAAGGACCCAGGGACTAAGAAGGAAATTAAAAAGCATTTCCCTGGAACACTCCTGGCAATAGAAACTGGACTTGAGACATAAAAAGAAAACCAAAGTCAACAGGCAAAAGAAATGTCAGAAACTAGTTTATAAATGGAAAACTAATGCTCGGGTGTTAAAAAAGAAAATCGCAGAAACTCAGAAAAGAAAGGGGCCAAGTTTAAGACCAGGTCTTCATCTTGAAATCAAGATAGGAACTAAATAGAGATAAAAGAAGGAGAAAGACCTTTAGATATAGCACTACAACTGGCCATACATGAACTAGAGAAAGGATGTAACCAAAATGAACTAAATGAAGTTTTAAAAAACTCAACTGAATCTACATGAAAATTTTCAATGATTTGAAAATTCAATCTACAATGAAAATTTTCAATGTCTACCTAGATTCCAAAGGTAGACAGTAAAAAGTGGTGGGAGACAGGGTTGTTGGCGCTTTCACTAACTAGCCTCTTAGAACTTCTCATCAGGAACTTAGAGACGTAGAGTTGAAGCAATCCAGTACAGGAGCCACTACATTCCCAGAGGCAGACATAGGTGAACTCAGGGCTTTCACAAAGGAATCAGAGCCAAACCTTGAAGCATGTGCACTTTCCCAGCATGTATCTTCATCAGAGACCTAACTGGAGTGGATTCAAGAACAGGAGATTCTCATTATAACCATCAAGGACATCTTCAGTTTCACTCATTCATACAACAAACTGTGATTGAGTATGGCATAAAAAACTGTTTAGAAGCTGAGTATACAAAAGCAAAAATAGGCAGACAAAGGCCCTACTGTCTGGAAAGGAAAAGAAAAGAAAAGAAAAATGGAGTAAATGTGTTTTCAGGTCTTGGTAAGTACAGAAGCAAAAGATTAAAGGGCAAGGATTAAGGGTGATTGGCTTTGGGTGTTCTCTTTTTATAGAGGATAGCACTGGGAGGAATTTCTGAAGAGGCAATTTGAGTGGAGACCTGCATGAATTCATGGCATAAATAAGAGGGGTGTTATAAGCAGTGGGGAAGCAAGTATGAAGACCCTGAGACAAGACTGAGCTTAAAGTGTTCAAAGCAAGATGGCTAGCATGGATGGAATCGAATAAGCAAGTGCAGGAACAACAAAAAGTGAAGTGGGCAAGGTGGACAACAGCCAGACCATTAAGACTTTGATAGAAGGGTAGGGAATCTAGATTTTATATTATGTGCAATGGAAAACATCGGAGGGCTTCGAGTAAAGTAATGGTGTGATCTTATTTACTTTAAAAGGGCTACTCTCACTCTCTCTGACCGACTTATTTCACTTAGCATAATACTCTTTAGCTCCATCTATCACTTCTGGGTAGACACTATGGGGCAAGAGTAAAAAGAGAAGGAACATATAGGAGATTGTAGTAACTATCCAGACCAGTGATGGTGACTTGGTCTTGAGTGGTAAGCTACAGAAGTGGAGAGAAATAATCAAATGTATTCTGAAGGTAAAACCAACAAGACTTGTTATAAAAAGATGTCATAAATGAGAAGAAGCAAGAATCTAGGATGATTCCTATGTTTGGGGCCTGAGAAACAAAGTGAATAGTGCTATCCTTCAACTCTATATAGATTTTTTTTTCCTATTATCCTATTGTTTAAAAATGTTGAGAAAAAAAAAAGAAAGAAAAATCTAACTATGCTAGTCCAACCACTTGCAAAATAGTTTGGCAATTTCTTTTAAAAACTAAACATACATTTATTTTGTGTCTCAACAATCTCTTTCCTGAATATTTATCCCAGAGAACTGAGAACTTATATCCAAAAAAAAAAAAATTGTACACAAATGTTCATGGCAGCTTTCTTTGTAATGGCAAAAACTGTAAACAATCAAAATGGCTTTCAATAGATGAACAGTTAAACAGTGATATATCCAAACCATGAAATACCACTCAGCAATAAAAAAGGAATAAACTATGGATACGCTCAACAACTTAGATGGCTTGCAAGGGGTTATGCTGAATGTTAAAAGCCAATTTCAAAGGGTCACATTTTGCATGACTCCATTTACATGACATTCTCAAAATCCCAACACTATATAGATGAAGAGCAAAACAGTAGTTGCCAATGCCTAGGGATGCTTTGGGGGAAGGGGTGGGTATGACTATAAAGGAGTAACATGAGGAAGGAAGTTTTTGTGGTGATGGAACAATTCTGTATCTTGATTTCAGTGGTAGTTAAAGGAATTTACACATGATAAAACAACACAGAACTACACACACATATTGTGTTAGTGACAATGTCGATCATGTGCTGGATTGATTATAGAGGAGGTAACTATTGGAGGAAACTAGGTAAAGGGCACAAAGGCCTTCTCCATACTATCTTTGCAACTTCCAGTGAATCAATAATTGCTTCAAAATAAATGTTTTTAAATCTAACTATGCTCGAGTATAAGGTAAAATGCATTATATAAATACTAAAAGCAGTACAGTAATAAATACCACATCTGACAAAATGTCGTCTTCTGAATTTATAACACACCAATACATTTTACCACGTTGGGTGTGTAGGCAGCAGTTTAATTAATCATCAGGATCTCTTGTATGTAGGAACATATTTCCTCCTAAAGGCCTCTGAAGTAGCAGCACTTGGCATTCTCAATCTACCTCCTTACCTCTAAACAGCAAGTAGAACCTGTGTGTTCTGGTTTCTGCACCTGCACAAAGGAGTATAGAGAAATGGAAGCTAAACTGCTAACATTGGTGCTCCAATAGCGATCAAAAACTTTCAACTCTGAAAATGTGAAAACTGCCTTACATTGACCCAAGATATTGACTTTTCATGGGCCACCTGACACTCCTGGACTCTTAACATCTTTCCCATCGGTGTCAAAATACAAACCTCTGCAATGTGGAATCTCAAAAGGATGGCTCAGACCACAAACCAATGACCATGACCCAAAGGCTTAACAGGTGCTAATAACACTAATCATACCTCTAGTACGATGATCTTAAGGTTACTCTAGGGGTCAGAACTAGGCTTGGATAAATCATCTAAGTCAACCTGAAGGGGTAGACGATGGTGAAGTCTCCCTCAAAATCTTCTTTTAAAACAGCTTCTTTGATATGTATCTCCTTAATGTTCTGATCTGACATAATCGATCCTCAGTCTGAGTGGAGAACATGTGTTCTTTTACTCCTTAGAGAACATTCTACTCCCTGGAACACCATCCAGACATTTAGTACTCAGGTATGCCTGCTAAATCCTGGACACTTTTGTCATTGCCAAATGAGCTTGTATTTACTAATCCTTTCATTCTCTCAAAGGCTCAAATATTCAACCTAGAGTGTCTGTAATGAAGACCAGATTTATAAAACTTTTTTATGAGTCCTAATTGTAAAAAAACAACATAAAACTATCCTGAGATCAGTGTTAGTCAAGAATTCAATTACTAACTAAAGTAGTTTCTAAACTATGTATCTCCCATCATATCCTGTCTGCTTTTTTGACATTTAATGCACAGCCAACAAAACCTATGGGATGTGTTAGATGCTGCCTTTCTAGATGCTGGTCTCCCTTGGAAAGAGCTCTGCCAGATAGGATGCTGTGAATAGAATTAAATCAAAGAGCTCCCATTCTGATTTTTGTATCAGTCTATCTACACTGTTTTTCGTGTGCTAATACATTCTAAAAAGTAAATATATTATTTGCATATTTATATTCTAAGGCTGAATAAAAATTAAACCAATGCAAATAATATGGATTAAACGCCTTTCTGAAGACAAAGTAGTTTCATTTTCATCCTGTTAGAGATTAGAGTCTGGAAAACTGCCAACAACAATGATTTTTTAATTAAAGAAGAAAAAAACAAGATACTTACAGCCAACCATCATCATGGCCACTGAAAACATCTTCTCCACATCTGTGGTAGGAGCTATGTTTCCAAATCCTATGGTTGTAAGGCTTGTCATGGTAAAGTAGAGAGAGGACACGTACAGAGAGTCCTTGCTGGGTCCTCCTTCCCATATCCCTGCACTGGTATTATATCGATACGGAGTCCCAATGCTCAAGGCCAGCTGGTAGAGCCAACTGTCTATTTGGATGGTGTTCGTCACTTCATCGATGACCTCATAGTCCCCAATGCTGTACCATATGCAGGCCAGCCAGTGGGCAACTAGTCCAAACACACATACCAGAAGCACGAGGACTGCTGCTCCATACTCTAGGTAGTGGTCCAATTTCCTAGCAACACGGCCTAGTCGCAAGAGACGCACCACTTTTAAAGAACTGAAGAGACTGCTGATTCCCTAAATAAAAGAAAA
The DNA here is from genome assembly GCF_037043125.1 of Eumetopias jubatus. Classification (NCBI taxonomy): domain Eukaryota; kingdom Metazoa; phylum Chordata; class Mammalia; order Carnivora; family Otariidae; genus Eumetopias; species Eumetopias jubatus. Next base: position 37,301,885 of record NW_028274813.1, on the reverse strand, counting down.
GAAATGACATGAGACTTTCAGAAAAGAAAAGGCTGGGGTACAATTCAATGGTTTATCTTCACGAACTTGATTGCCCATCTATACTCTAAGAACATACACATAATATAGCTCTGACTTTAAGTCAAAAAAATGCTGAAACAGTAAAGAAACTTTTCTTAAAAAAAAGCAGATTTTCCCCAAAGAAATAAGATATTTTTGAATTATTAAATAAGACAACTTTTCATTAGCTAAGGAAGATCCAATTTGTCTTCAGAAGTGATGTATAAATAGCACAGAGAAAAACTAAAGGACAAAATTGTTCAAATGCAATATATACAGAGTACAGAAATAGGATGATGAAATCAGACCGTTTATTACTTCTTCCTATAAAACTTATCCTCTACTTGAAAACATTTATTTTTTTTATTTCTCACTTTATAATAACCATGAGCACCAAACTTCTGAGAAAGGAATCCCAATCTTACTGGCAAACAAACAGGAAATACTTCTGGGTATGTGGGGAGAATGAGCAGGTGCTATTGTTGTTTCCACTACCTCCTGTCACAGTCATGATAAGCACTAAATTTGTAGAGCTCTGAAAAAGTTAAGAGTTGAACGCAGAATGGGTACATAATCTACAAAATCCTATCATCCCCTAGCAATAGTCATAGAAAAGAATACTAAGGGAACAGCAGCAAGATAATTCATATTTTGCTGAGAAGCTTAAAATCCAAATACAGCATTATCCAAATGGAAATACAGAATACACTTTCTTCAAATACCAAAAGTCCCACAGTAATTTTTTTTGGAAGCATATATTAAGCCATGTGGGGAAAGAAGATAAATTCATTCCTGATGCAGGGAGGGAAGGTAGAGCTGTGATCGGGAAGCCTCTCATCTGACTATCACCTCCAAATCTCATGAGGTCTATGACTCCGTTATTGCTAATTCTTTCTCCCAGGGGGGAGACAAGGAGTCTAGCATAACTCACTCTGAGCTTCCTTCTGACCAACACAGAGGAATTGGTTGGTGTAGTGGAACAGATGTGACATTAGTAAGACACTAATTTTGGCATCATAAGGTTCTCGATAGTTAAGATGAAAGGGTTAAGAATGCATTTGGTGCTACGGTGAGCGCTGTGAATTGTGCAAGACTGTTGAATCACAGATCTGTACTTCTGAAACAAATAATGCAACATATTTTAAGAAAAAAGAGAAAGAAGAAGATAGCAGGAGAGGAAGAATGAAGGGGAGTAAGTCAGAGGGGGAGACGAACCAGGAGAGATGATGGACTCTGAAAAACAAACTGAGGGTTCTAGAGGGGAGGAGGGTAGGGGGATGGGTTAGCCTGGTGATGGGTATTAAAGAGGGCACATTCTGCATGGAGCACTGGGTGTTATGAACAAACAATGAATCATGGAACACTACACCAAAACAAATGATGTAATATATGGTGATTAACATAACAATAAAAATTAAAAAAAAAAAAGAATGCATTTGGTCGGGACGCATGGGTGGCTCATTTGGTTAAGCGTCTGCCTTCGGCTCCGGTCATGATCTCAGGGTCCTGGGATCAAGTCCCACTTCGGGCTCCTTGCTCCGCAGGAAACCTGCTTCTCCCTCTGCCTACTGCTCCCCCGGCTTGTGCTCTCTCTATGTTTCTGACAAATAAATAAATAAAATCGTAAAAAAAAAAGAATGCATTTGGTTATATTATACTCCATATGGTAGCATAGGACTGAGATATTTCAAAATAAATAGTTGAAAGAGAGAGAACAAAGAGAAGTAGAAACAAGAGACCTTGTGGAAACGAAAGTAGCAGGAACATTTTGAAAGTTTTCTGTCTCAAGCTCAATACCTTAGGTCTGGCTCTATTTCAATTCCTGCTCTTAAATGTTGTGGCATCAATGCGCAGCCTTAAAATAAATTCTCATTTCGCTTGAACCCTTGAGGGGATGGAAAACAGATACTGAACTTTAGGTGGTTAAAAAAAGTAGAATTATGAAAATTCAGAAGATGAATTGGCATAATGCAGCGATGTGAGATCTTGGAAGGTAAGAAGATTCAAGAGAACTTGGAAGCTCTCAGAAATGAAACTGTGTAATCAGAAACAACAAAGACAAAAATAAGCATTTATTAAGCACTTCTACAGGTCAACGTCTGAGTTAGGCCCTCGGAGCATTAAAATAAATATGCCTTGCTTCTGCTCTAAAGAAACCCATAGTCCAAATGCATGACAGACCAAATGCATGACTAAATTGTGTTGTTAAAGATGTTCTCTAGTTAACTTAAAATTTTAAAGGAACAATGATACTTCCGATGAAATACTGCACAGAAGGGGTGCCTGGGTGGCTCAGTTGGTTCAGCGTCAGACTCTTGATTTTGGCTTAGGTCATGATCTCAGGGACGTGAAATCGAGCCCCAAGTCAAGCCCAATGTTGAGCCCTGCATTGGGCTCCGGGCTGTGTGTGAAGCCTGCTTAAGAGTCTCTTTCTTCCTTTCCCTCTGCCCCTCCCTCCCTTTCCCTCTCTCTCTCTCTAAAAAATAAACAAAAACTGCACAGAAAGTCATTTCTATCTGAATTTTTTTTCTCTAAAAACAAAGAGAAGAAAAAAACAGAGAGGAAATCTTTACCCTCATTCAAACTAAAAAACAGTCACAACTCTTAACCAGAATGCGAAAAACCAGAACCTACTAGAATTAGGTCCAAATGGTGGGAGGGCACACTCCCCTGATTTCTGACATAGACAGAGCTCTTCAAAAGGAGGTGGTCCACCGTGAAGGGTACCTGCTCAGGATCCCTTAATCAAACAGCACCATTTTCTAGGGCCATGTCCAACACTACTTAAACATTACAAAATATTTTGTAAGCATTATAAACTCTGCCACAGGTTCTGTGATACCACTTTCTCCCGGGTTTTACCAACTCCCCAGCTGACATCTCTTCCAAAATCATTTTCTAAGGCTATCCCTCTCTATGCTTCTATGATGTGTTAGGATTTTCATCATGACTATCCTCAGCCCTCTACTGCATATGCATGATTCAACTGACTTCTATATATCGAATTCACCAGTCCACTTCTTAGCACAAAACTGTCTCCTGACTTATTGATACAGAAGCCAAATACCCACTATACATCTCCATTTAAATGTCTCACAGGTGTTCAAAAGGTAATTGGTCCCAAAGGGAATCCCTTGCTCCTCCATCTCTTACTCTTGTGAGTGACATCATTACCTGCCTCATCCCTCAGACCTAGGGCTGAGCCTCCTGCCACATTCAGCTGGTTATCAAGTGTTATCAAAAACATGAGTAAGTGCTCAAAATACATCTACTAATAAATCTCTCAAAAATTTCCCTTCTTTCCTATTCCCAAGGCCTTGTCTTGGTCATGACTTCATGTTTTTACTTACTTGTGTGGCAGGAAAAGCCTCTCCATCAGCCACTGTAGCTCTGTTCCTACTCCCTTTAATTCACAGATCACACTATAAAGGCTACCAGTCTGGTGTATATTTAAATCCTATCTATTTATTCCTGTCCCTCTCCAATCCTAACTGTTACCTCATACCTATAGGATTGAGTATTAACTCCCTACTATGACATGCAAAGCCCTTCAGAACCTATTATCTGCCTATCTAACTTTTATCTGCCTTCAGAACCTATTACCTCCCACCAATTCCTGCTCCTGCCTTCTATGTTCCAGCCACACTTAGCTACGTGTAGTTCCAAGAGGTCCATCTGTTTCACGCCATGTTACTAGTTACTCCTTCTTCTTAAAGGGTTTGTCCTCCCACTCTCTTAGTGGCTAGCATCTTAAATGCAGTTTATGACAAACACTCTCTCCTCTGTGTGCACTTCCCAGACATCTCCACCATCCCCAACCATCTTCATTGACATACCTTCATCCTCTCCCCCACCGTGAGAGTTAAGTGTTCTTCCTTTATGTTATCATATACTCTTTGCATATTTCTATCACAAGTAGCACAATAACACTTTATTACAAGTCAAGCTTGCATGCATGACATTCCAGGAAACTCTAGACCCCTTGAAGAATATATCTAGTGTCAATTACAAAGCTTTGTCTATGGTAATATGCTAAACAGTTGATACGTTCGACGAATGTATGAAAAGACTTAGACAAGCCAAATGTGGATGGTGTAAATTTAGGGAAGGATAATTAATAATAGATGCTATGTGATTTAATAGTAAAATATAGACAACAAAACAGGCAATGTAACTTTGAGTTACAGTAATAAAGATACGGTATGAAGAATGAAAAAGAAATTCTCCTTAATTTCTCTAATGACCAGACCACAAGTATAGGAGATACATAAAATATATTCAGCACAGGACTGCCAAGAAAAGAACTCAAAAGTATACCCTATTAGGAAATATGGAAGGAAATAGAAAAAAGGAGACTGGGGCAGGGCATTATAATTGTGTTCAAATACACAGGGCCCTGATGAGGGTTGAGCTCATTCTATATAATCCTAATGTAGGTCACCTGAGTCATAGTTGGAGCTATGGGATAGAAGGATACAATAAAGATTTCATCAAGCCTGTACCACACATTTCCACGCAATAAACCAACCCGAAAGTAAGACCATTCATTGCTACTTGGAAAAGACAAATAATTCACAATAATATTGAACACTTACTACAGGCCAGCTATTTTTCTAACTGCCTTATAAGCATTAACTAATTAAATCTTCAACACAATCCGATGTGGTAGGTACCATTATTAAAACATAGACCGGGGGGCGCCTGGGTGGTTCAGTCAGTTAAGCAACTGCCTTCAGCTCAGGTCATGATCCCAGGGTCCTGGGATCAAGCCCCGCATCAGGCTTCTTGCTCAGCGGGGAGCCTGCTTCTCCCTCTCCCTCTACCTGCTACTCCACCTGCTTGTGCTCTCTCTCTCTCTCTCTCTCTCTCTCTCTGTGTGTCAAATAAATAAATAAATAATCTTTAAAAAAAAAAGAAACAAACAAACAAACAAACAAAGCCTGGGGGCACCTGGGTGGCTCAGTCAGTTGAGGGTCTGACTTTTGGTTTCCGCTCAGGTCATGATCTCAGGGTCATGTGATTGAGGCCCCAGGTCAGGTTCCATGCTCAGCGGGGCGTCCACTTGGGATTCTCTCGCTCTCTGCCCCTCCCCCAACTCGTGTGCTAGCATGAACCCTTTCTCTAAATAAATAAATAAATTTTAAAAAATTTTTAATTAAAAAAGAAAAGATAGCCCAGAAAGGTTGAGTAATTTGACTAAGTTCACACAGCTAGTAAGAGGGGCTGAGATTCAAATACAGAGTGTCTGGCTCCAGACTTCCTGCTTCTAACCACCTCACTATCTGACCTCACTCTGAAACTCTATATTATACCTAGAGCATAATGTGTAATTTAAGTACATTAGTACCTGCAATACTAGCTTATATGCCGCCATTCTCTACACAACTGAATAAAGGAGATTAAATACCTTGCCACACTCTTCTCCCCACCCAGGCACAGGCATGGCCCACTGCAGGGGTATGTGAATGCCCTAGAACTCTGTAGAGTCTGCAACTCTCTAATATGGACCAACTCACTGTATTCCCACAACAGCGGGATTCCTATCTCCATTGTTCATATGAGGACCCTGAAGCTCAGACATAGTAAATGACTTGTCCAAAGTCATAGAGCTAGGAATGAATGGAAGCATCACTCAGACCTAGTACTTCAGATTCTTAGTGCATTTCCCACAACAACCAATGGCTGTGCAGTCTTCCCGTCCTTAGCCCCAATGATCCCTTCAATATTCATCTTTCTAATACACAGTACCCTCCAGGGACTCATCACAGACATTACGTTAACCACAATCTCCAGTGCAGGCCTTCAAGGTGCCCAGGCCCACCTCCATCTGCACTGCCAGGTCACTTCCCACCAAGCCTTTGCATAGCAATAGGGCTCGGGTCAAACCAAACTCCTGTTTGCTCCCAAACACAACCCCAAAGTTTCACCTTTCAATCTGTCCAGAGTGTTCCCTTCAACTACTTATAAAATCAGAAACTGTTATTCAAAATGAATAATATGCAAATAGGCAAGTTTGCTTTATTTGGAAAGTTGTTTTAACTTTCTCATTTTCCATTGTTTTGTATCAAAGGGAATTTAATGCAATCATTATAACCAAAACTCGAAGTGAAATGACTTGCTTTTAAAATGTGATGAAATAATAACTAATCTTCAACAAAGCAGGAATGAATATCCAGTGGAAAAAAGACCAAAAAAATGTGATGAAATACTTAAAACTTGAGATAATGTAAATATCCTTCTCCAGTGTAATTGGTAAATACATAATCACACATTCACTCAGTGGAATGCTATCCAAATATAAACATGAACAGACTATATACAACAGCAAGCATGAATCTAAAAAACATCATGTTGAGCAAAAAGACCAGATACAAAAGATTATATACTATATGATTTCCTGAATACAAAGTATAAAAACCAGTGGAACTCCTCTGTGGAATTAGAAGGCAAGATAGTGGATCCCTTTGTTAAGGGAGAAGTAGTGACTATGATGGGCATGAGGAGGATTGTTCTGGCAACATTCTGTTTCTTAATATGACTAGGAATTACTAGGTGTGCTCACTTTGTGAAAACTCTTTGAGCTCCACACGTTTTAAATTTAAAATTGTAATTTTCTTTAAGTATGCTATATTTAAACATTAAAAAAAATGTTTGAGAAAATCCAGCAGTCACTTCTATATTGTTAACATTTCACCACAGTACAGTAAGATTAATGATTTCTTCTGCATCATATGATTTTTTTGAGGAGGGGGAGCCATGTTCAATATTGTATTAAATATTATATTAAAATAAGAGACTTTCCTTATTTATGACTCACTCTCATGACCTTTAGATTGGGCCACAAACTGTATTTAATTCCATGTTTAAATTTGAATTTCACCCATAGAATAACACTGGACACTTTTGAAGGCTGATCAAAAAATGCCCTCCTTCTGAACTAACACCTTTGTGATAACAACTTCTTGATTTTGTACTTTCTACCAGTTGTATCTGCTCATTCATTGTCTGTGTCATTTCACTCCACACTTTCCAGTCCTCCTGTGCCCTCCTCTGAAGTTCTGTCCCTGTCCCAACCTCTGAGCTCTCAGCACACAAATCCCTGGGATTCCAAGAATATCAAACACATGAGATGTAAAAGAGAACACAACAAGGCTAATGGAGAACCTTCAATCATCAGCCTTCCACCTTTCCAGCTAATTTCCTTACTTGAGAAGCCCCCCTCAGGCCACAGGAGCACAACAAACACTATCCAGGAGACATCATTGAGTTCTTTTTTTTTTTATGTTATGTTAATCACCATACATTACATCATTAATTTTTGATGTAGTGTTCCATGATTCATTGTTTGTGTATAACACCCAGTGCTCCACACAGAACATGCCCTCTTTAATACCCATCACCAGGCTAACCCATCCTCCCACCCCCTCCCCTCTAGAACCCTCAGTTTGTTTTTCAGAGTCCATCGTCTCTCATGATTCACCTCCCCTTCCGATTTCCCCCCCTTCATTCTTCCCCTCCTGCTATCTTCTTTTTTTTTTAACATATATTATTTGTTTCAGAGGTACAGGTCTGTGATTCAACAGTCTTACAAAATTCACAGCACTCACCATAGCACATACCCTACCCAATGTCTATCACCCAGCCACCCCATCCCTCCCACCCGCCACCACTCCAACAAACCTCAGTCTGTTTCCTGAGATTAAGAATTCCTCGTATCAGTGAGGTCATATGATACACGTCTTTCTCTGATTGACTTATTTTCACTCAGCATAATACCCACCAGTTCCATCCACGTCATTGCAAATGGCAAGATTTCATTCCTTTTGATGGCTGCATAATATTCCATTGTGTGTGTGTGTGTGTGTGTGTGTGTGTGTGTGTGTGTGTGTGTGTGTGTGTATATCACATCTTCTTTATCCATTCATCTGTCCATGGACATCTTGGCTCTTTCCCCAGTTTGGCTATTGTGGACATTGCTGCTATAAATATTGGGGTGCATGTACCCCTTCGGATCCCTACATTTGTATCTTTGGGGTAAATACCCAGTAGAGCAATTGCTGGGACATATGGTAGCTCTATTTTCAACTTTTTGAGGAACCTCCACATTGTTTTCCAGAGTGGTTGCACCAGCTTGCATCCCCACCAACAGTGTAGGAGGGTTCCCCTTTCTCTGCATCCCCACCAACATCTGTCATTTCCTGACTTGTTAATTTTAGCCATTCTGACTGGTGTGAGGGGGTATCTCATTGAGGTTTTGATTTGGATTTCCCTGATGCCGAGCGATGTTGAGCACTCTTTGATGTGTCTGTTGGCCATTTGGATGTCTTCATTGGAAAAACGTCTGTCATGTCTTCTGCCCATTTCTTGATTGGATCATTTGTTCTCTGGGTGTTGAGTTTGATAAGTTCGTTATACATTTTGGATACTAGCCCTTTATCTGATATGTCATTTGCTAATATCTTCTACCATTCTGTCGGTTGTCTTTTGGTTTTGTGGACTGTTTCTTTTGCTGTGCAAAAGCTTTTTATCTTGATTAAGTACCAATAGTTCATTTTTGCCCTTGTTTCCCTTGCCTTTGGCGATGTTTCTAGGAAGAAGTTATTGCGGCTGAGGTTGAAGAGGTTGTTGCCTGTGTTCTCCTTTAGGATTTTGATGGACTCTTGTCTCAGTTTAAGCCTTTCAACCATTTTGAGTCTATTTTTGTGTGTGGTCCAGTTTCATTCTTCTGCGTGTGGCTGACCAATTTTCCCAACAGCATTTGTGGAAGAGGCTGTCTTTTTTCCATTGGACACTCTTTCCTGCTTTGTCGAAGATTGATTGGCCATAGAGTTGAGGGTCCATTTCTGCACTCTCTATCCTGTTCCATTGATCTGTGTGTCTGTTTTTGTGCCGGTACCATACTGTATTGATGAGGATAGCTTTGTAATAGAGCTGGAAGTCCGGAATTGTGATGCTGCCAGCTTTGCTTTTCTTTTTCAACATTCCTCTGGATATTCGGGGTCTTTTCTGGATCCATACAAATTTTAGGATTATTTGTTCCATTTCTTTGAAAAAAGTGCATGGTATTTTGATGGGGCTTGCATTGAATGTGTAGATAGCTCTAGGTACCATTGACATCTTCACAATATTTGTTCTTCCAATCCATGAGCATGGAACGTTTTTCCATTTCTTTGTGTCTTCCTCAATTTCTTTCATGAGTATTTTATAGTTTTCTGAGTACAGATCCTTTGCGTCTTTGGTTAGATTTATTCCTAGGTATCTTATGGTTTGGGGTACGATTGTAAATGAGATCGACTCCTTAATTTCTCTTTCTTCTGTCTTGTTGTTGGTGTATAGGAATGCCACTGATTTCTCTGCATTGATTTTATATCCTGCCACTTGACTGAATTCCTGTATGAGTTCTAGCAGTTTTGGGGTGGAGTCTTTTGGGTTTTCCACATGAAATATCATATCATCTGCAAACAGTGAGAGTTTGACTTCTTCTTTGCCAATTCGGATGCCTTTGATTTCTTTTTGTTGTCTGATTGCTGTGGCTACGACTTCTAATACTATGTTGAATAGCAGTGGTGATAGTGGACATCCCTGCGTGTTCCTGACCTTAGGGGGAACGCTCTCAGTTTTTCCCCATTGAGAATGAGATTCGCTGTAGGTTTTTCATAGATGGCTTTTATGATATTGAGGTATGTACCCTCTATCCCTATACTCTGAAGAGTTTTGATCAAGAAAGGATGCTATACTTTGTCAAATGCTTTTTCTGCTTCTATTGAGAGGATCATATGATTCTTGTTCTTTCTTTTATTAATGTATTGTATCACATTGATTGATTTGTGGATCTTGAACCAGCCTTGCAGCCCAGGGATACATCCCACTTGGTCATGGTGAATAATCCTTTTAATGTACTGTTGGATCCTATTGGCTAGTATTTTGGTGAGAATTTTTGCATCCATGTTCATCAAGGATATTGGTCTGTAATTCTCCTTTTTGATGGGGTCTTTGTCTGGTTTGGGGATCAAGGTAATGGTGGCCTCATAAAACGAGTTTGGAAGTTTTCCTTCCATTTCTATTTTTTGGAACAGTTTCAGGAGAATAGGTATTAATTCTTCTTTAAATGTTTGGTAGAATTCCCCTGGGAAGCCATCTGGCCCTGGGCTTTTGTTTGTTGGGAGATTTTTGATGACTGCTTCAATTTCCTTAGTGGTTATAGGTCTGTTCAGGGTTTCTATTTCTTCCTGGTTCAGTCTTGGTAGTTGATACATCTCTAGGAATGCATCCATTTCTTCCAGGTTATCTAACTGGCTGGCATAGAGTTGCTCATAATATGTTCTTATAATTGTTTGTATTTCTTTGGTGTTGGTTGTGATCTCTCCTCTTTCATTCATGATTTTGTTGATTTGGGTCATTTCTCTTTTCTTTTTGATAAGTCTGGCCAGAGGTTTATCAATCTTCTTAATTATTTCAAAGAACCAGCTCCTAGTTTCGTTGATCTGTTCTACTGTTCTTTTGGTTTCTAGTTCATTGATTTCTGCTCTGATCTTTTATTATTTCTCTTCTCCGGCTGGGTTTAGGCTTTATTTGCTGTTCTTTCTCCAGCTCCTTTAGGTGTAGGGTTAGGTTGTGTATTTGAGACCTTTCTTGTCTCTTGAGAAAGGCTTGTACCACTATATACTTTCCTCTTAGGACTGCCTTTGGTGTGTCCCAAAGATTTTTGAACGTTGTGTTTTCATTTTCATTAGTTTCCATGAATTTTTTTTAATTCTTTAATTTCCTGGTTGACCGATTCATTCTTTAGTAGGATGCTCTTTAGCCTCCATTTACTTGAGTTCTTTCCAACTTTCCTCTTGTGATTGAGTTCTAGTTTCAAAGTATTGTGGTTTGAAAATATGCAGGGAATGATCCCAATCTTTTGGTACCGGTTGAGACCTGATTTGTGACCTAGGATGTGATCTATTCTGGAGAATGTTCCATGGGCACTAGAGAAGAATGTGTATTCCGTTGCTTTCGGATGGAATGTTCTGAATATATCTTGAAGTCCATTTGGTCCAGTGTGTCGTTTAAAGTCTTTATTTCCTTGTTGATCTTTTGCTTAGATGATCTGTCCATTTCAGTCAGGGGGATGTTAAAATCCCCCACTATTATGGTATTGTTGTGAATGTGTTTCTTTGCTTTTGTTATTAATTGCCTTATATAATTGGCTGCTCCCATGTTAGGGGCATAGATATTTACAACTGTTAGATCTTCTTGTTGGATAGACCCTTTAAGTAGGATATAGTGTCCTTCCTCATCTCTTATTAAAGTCTTTGGTTTAAAATCTAACTTGTCTGATATAAGGATTGCCATCCCAGCTTTCTTTTGGTGTCCATTAGCATGGTAAATGGTTTTTCACCCCTTCACTTACAATCTGGGGGTGTCTTTGGGTCTAAAATGAGTCTCTTGCAGACAGCATATCAATTGGTCTTGTTTTTTTATCCAATCTGATAGCCTGTGTCTTTTGATTGGGGCATTTAGCCCATTTACATTCAGGGTAACTATTGAAAGATAGGAATTTAGTGCCATTGTATTGCCTGTAAGGTGATTGTTACTGTATATGGTCTGTGTTCCTTTCTGGTCTATGTTACTTTTAGGCTCTCTCTTTGCTTAGAGGACCCCTTTCAAGATTTCTTGTAGGGCTGGTTTCATGTTTGCAAATTCCTTTAGTTTTTGTTTGTCCTGGAAGCTTTTTATCTCTCCTTCTATTTTCAATGACAGCCTAGCTGGATATAGTATTCTTGGCTGCATATTTTTCTCATTTAGTGCTCTGAAGATATCATGCCAGTCCTTTCTGGCCTGCCAGCTCTCTGTGGCTAGGTCTGTTGCCAATCTAATGTATCTACCATTGTAGGTTACATATCTCTTCTCCCGAGCTGCCTTCAGGATTTTCTCTTTGTCTCTGAGACTCGTAAGTTTTACTATTAGATGTCGGGGTGTTGACCTATTTTTATTGATTTTGAGAGGGGTTCTCTGTGCCTCCTGGATTTTGATGCCTGTTTCCTTCCCCACATTAGGGAAGTTCTCTGCTATAATTTGCTCCAATATACCTTCTGCCCCCCTCTCTCTTCTTCTTCTGGGATCCCAATTATTCTAATGTTGTTTCATCTTATCTTATGGCTTATCTCTCGAATTCTGCCCTCATGATCCAGTAGATGTTTATCTCCCTCTCAGCTTCTTTATTTTCCGTCATTTGGTCTTCTATGTCATAATTCTCTCTTCTGCCTCATTTATCCTAGCAATTAGAGCCTCCATTATTGATTGCACCTCATTAATAGCCTTTTTGATTTTGACTTGGTTAGATTTTAGTTCTTTTATTTCTCCAGGAAGGGTCTCTCTAATAACTTCCATGCTTTTTTTCACACCCAGCTAGTATCTTTAAAATCATCATTCTGAACTCTAGTTCTGACATCTTACTAATGTCCGCATTGATTAGGTCCCTGGCAGTTGGTACTGCCCCTTGTTCTTTTTGTTGAGGTGATTTTTTCCATCTTGTCTAGAGGAGAATAGATGAATGAGAGAACAAAATGCTAACAGGGTAACAACGTCCCCAGAAAATATACACTAAACAAACCAGAAAAGACCTGAAACCAGGGGTGAAGAAAGGGAAATAAAGAAAAAAAGAAAGGAAAAGGAAAAGATAAAAACAAACAAAAACAAAACAAAACAGAAAAAAACAGAATATGATCAAATATGGTCAGGCTAGTGCATAGATCAGTGCCACACAGAAGATTTTGGGTGCATTTTGGTCTGTTAGAAGAAAGTGCCTCCCAAAATTTTAAAGAAAGAAAAATATATGTAGAAAAATAAGGGTTAATTCGATGAAGGGACATAATATGACTGTAAGGATGAAAATTATAAAAGATTTTATAAAAGGAATTGATAAGAAGTTGGTTGAAAAAAGAAAGAAGAGGATTTAAAAAAAGAAGGGAGAGAATGTGATCAGGCAGGAGACTAGAACAAAGCCATACACTAGAGATTTAGGGTATATTTTGATCTGTTAGAAGAACCTATATCCCAAAATTTTAAAGAGAGAACATATATATATATATAAATTCTCTCATATATATATATATATATACCAAAAATAAGGGTAACTACTATAAAGGGATAGAATATGACTCTAAAAATGAAAAATAAAAAATATTTTTTAAAAAGGGGATTGATAAGATGTTGGTTGATAAAGGGAAAAAGAAAAATTAAATAAAAAAAGTTAAAAAAATTAACTTTGAAAGACTAAAGAATCAGGGGAAAAAAGCCATTAATTCTATGTGCAGTATTCCCCTAGCGCTGGAGTTCTGCCATTCTCGTTGATCAGTAAACTTGGTCTTGGCTGGCTGTTCGTGCTGATCTTCTGGGGGAGGGGCCTGTTGCCGTGGTTCCCAAATGTCTTTGCCGGAGGCGGAATTGCCCCACCCTTGTCGGTCAGACTAAGTAATCTGCTCGGGTTTGTTTCGGGAGCTTTTGTTCCCTGCAAGCTTTCCATACAGCTTTGGAGGATGAGAGTGAAAATGGCGGCCTCCCAATCTCCACCCCGGAGGAGCCGAGAACTTGGGGCCCCGCTCCTCAGTGCGCCCCCAGAGAAAAGCAGTCAATCACTCCCGTATTCCCGGTCTCCGGCCGCACTCCACGCTCACCTGGCCTGTGACCGAGCAGTTCTATCTCTGGCACCCGACCCCATGTGGAGTCTCCAAACCCAGCAGATCCCTGCAGTGCGCTCCTGAACCGCTCCTCCCGGGGGAGGAAGGGGAGTCTCCCCAGGTCTGCCTCTTGTTGGGTCCCTGCTGGAGGAGCAGTGGCCCGACTGGGCCGCGGATCACCGTTTATGACAACCTGGAGCTGAGAGCCCGCGCCTCGGCTCCGTCTCTGCAGCCGGCTTCCCGGCTCCGATACCTGGGAGCTCTGCCTCACTCAGGCACCCCTGGTCTTTCTGTGACCCTGAGGGTCCTGAGACCACACTGTCCTGTGAGGGTTCCACACCCCGCTTAGCCACTGGAGCGACGTCCCTCAGTGGAGCCGACTTCTAAAAGTTCCGATTTTGTGCTCCGCGGCTCTATCACTTGCCAGAAGCGGCGGTCAGAGGCCCCCTCCCCCACCGTCTATCCTCCCGAATATCGCCTCGGATTCACTTCTCTGCACGTCCTACCTTCCAGAAAGTGGTTGCTTTTCTGTTCAGAGAGTTGTTGCTATTCTTTTCTTCGATCTCCTGTTGAGTTTGTAGGTGTTCAGAATGGTTTGATCCCTATCCAGCTGAATTCCTGGGACCAGATGAAATCCAGGTCTCCTACTCCTCCGCCATCTTGCTCCGCCCTGACATCTCTGAGTTCTTAGCTCCTCGATATTTTTATGGATTCCCACATTAAAGAGATGTGGGATGTTATTAGCATAAAAACAATGTATTTCAAAGAGAAAGCCATTTAAAACACAAATCGATGCTCTCAATGAATCATCACTAATGATAGTAGGCAAATGGCTCAGCTAATATTTTTCCCTACGTTCTTCCCTTCTTGCTTTATAAAGAGAAAAGGGATGATCCAAGAACTTTCTTATCCAAGGATACATGACAAATAAGTGGGAGTGATAGAGCAGAAACACAGCTTTGTAATATCCAGTGCATGTTGTTTCACCTACATCTTGCATTCCCACACACAGGATGTTATGGTAGATTGTTTGCAAGGAAAAAAAAAGAGCTGTGGTTATTTTCCTTCCTGTATGCACACCCCTTGGCAATGTGACTTTGCAAGTCCTACCTTCAAGAGATAAGATCTATTTCTCCAACCCTTGAGTCTGAGCTGGACTTAGGACTTGCTCTGGCCAAGAGCATGTGGCATAAATGACGTTGTGCCAGTTCTAAGCCTAGACCTCAAGAGGGATAGCACCTCCACTCACGGTCTGGGAACCCAGACTACTGGCTATGTGAAGAAGACCTACAAGGTTTTTGAATGATGAGAAACCAAAGAAGCAGCCATCTGAGTCATCCATTTGAGCCATCCCAGACTTGTCAGCTACCAAGCAACTCAGCAATCTACCACAAATGCATGGGTAAACTTAGTTGAGATAAGTTAAACCTAGCCCAAGTTAGCAGAACCACCTAATGGAGACAAAGACTTGTGAGTTTTAAAGAAATGGTGGTTGTTACTATCCACAAAGTTCTGGAGTAGTTTGCTGTGCAGGGGAAAAAGCTAACTGATACAAATGTGGGGAAAACACATATGTTATGTGTTTATGTACGTAGAATTTCATACTTGGTATGACTTAACACTGCGGACAATATATATACCTACTAGATACAAAGGTCCCATTTTAACAAGATTATCCAATATAGGTAAGATACAGGTATGTAAAATAAAATTTAATATACAAATGCTAGATATTATTTATCTTTTATATTGGGAAATGTGTCATTATTTTGCTTTGAATAGATTTGTGCCAATGACTATTCCATGAAAATAGAGAACACAAAGTTATTACTTCACAGATTTCATAAATATTTTTCAAATACAACCTCACCTAAAATGTTTCCATCCCCTAGGTAACTTTATTATCCATGTAAATGAGACTTCCAATACCTTGGTCTCACAGTTTCTTCACCAATTCTTCTCCAATAATCTTTCCACTTTTCCTCAGACACCCACTTGCAAGATCATAATCTGAAATTTGTCATATCCGAAACGTTTTTCCAACTCTGAAGTCTTAAACCCAACCACCCTGCTATCTGACCACTTCCTCTTCTCTGTTGAGCTAACTGGTCCAATTACAACTGCGATAGTAGTCAACCTTATTGAAACTCCAGTCCACCAACAGATCTACTTTTTCTCAATCTGTCAACTCTCTCCATTCTCCACTCTCTTCTTAATGTGGCCCCATAATGGCAGTAACACTATACACCCTGAATTCCTTAACATCTCTGTCTCTTCATTGTAACTTCTATCAAAATCCGAATCCTAGCTCAATTATCAGCTTTCTTCATACCTGTGTTAACTGTAAAGAAAGTCATAATCTTGAACATGTAATAGGGTAGATTGGTTCCACTATAAACTCATTATCATTAATCTCAAAGCATCTCACAACTACCTAATAGTTTTACTGCTTTTCTTATGAATGATGCACTCACTATTTTTCCAACTTTCTCTACTCTGCTCAAAATCCTAACCATGTCCCTCTTCAACTACATTCTTCCCATAGACATTTAAACATCTCATGGATAACTAACTAACTAACTAACTAACTAAATAAATAAATAAATAAATAAATACAGTTTGCAAGAAACTTGCAAGAAACTCCACCTTCCCACTCCAGACCACTTCCCTGGTCCTCTTTTAATATCTAAGCAAATGTCAGCATTAGCCATTTGATTAAGCAAACAGAAACCAAGAAGTATTCTTGTCACCCCTCTCTCTGTCATCCCCAATACCCAATCTATCTTAAAATCCTATTAATTTTAGCTCCTAAATATCGCTCAGATTTATCCATTTCTCTCCATCTCCACTGTCACCATCTGAGACCATGCTACTAGCATCTGTCTCCTGGATCTATAGATGTTTCTTAATAAGTTTCAAGTCATTTATTTGACCAATCTGCTCTGAACACTATATGAGTTACCTTTCAAAATCATTCCCAGTTTAAAATTACATAATGGCTTCCCATTGCTCTAAAATTTGTTTTGGTTTACAAAGACCTGCATGTTGTGGCCCCTACCACTCCAACCTCATCCTTCAACACTCTTAAGCTCACTCTTCAACCAACTTTCAGTTTTTGGATATGCCTTGCTCTCTCAAACACAGGGCTTATGCACTTGTTAATCTTTCATACCCTCTGTCCTTAGCTTAGCTAAATCTATTCGTACTTCAGATCTCAGCTCAATCATTGCTTCTTCAGGGAAACTTTTCTCTCCAGGCTAGGTCAGGTCATTTCATTATATAATCTCAAAGGACCATGTACATTCTCTTCATGACATTTGTCTGTTTGTGATTGTATGTTTTGTTCATCCTTTTAATCCTCGCATGTTCTTTAGCACTCCCTTGCGTGTAGTAAGCACCAAATATTTACTGAAAGAATGAATATATTATTTAAGAATAAACTAACCAATACATAAATCTTTCCTAATAATTTCTGACTCCTCCACCATTGATACTGTAATTAATAATTAATAGCTATTTCAGCTTCACAGATAGCACCACATCAGGCAACTGGATAAAAAAACACAAAACAATAATAAATTCCATTTGATAAGCACTGGGTTCTTATTCTAAGTAGATTATGTATCTGAATTACTACATAGTACATTTCCATTTTCTTTTGCAGAACACAATTTAAAGACAAAGAAAATTACAAAGTACATTTGTTATCTGAACCTCTAACCCAGATAACAAATTCCATTGTCTCCTTCCTATTCAAAACTCACATCTCCAACTCCTTCTACGAAGACATCCATGGGGAAATAATCCTAATTACTCCATGCATTAGTTAACATGCTTTAGAGAAGGATCTCAATTTGGATAATTTGTAAATACCACCTGTTTTAGCCAATTTATATTCTTATCAGAACACAGTGGGATAGACAGATGATAGATAGATAGATAGATAGATAGATAGATAGATAGATAGATGAATAGACAAACAGATGAAGAGCAGATATCTATCTTCAGTAATATCCATAATGTACTTTTTAAGTGCTCCTTATTGTGGAAAAGACTTTTTCCCTTTACTATCCATTGGGTCCACAGTAAATACAAAGTATGACCAAAATACATACCCTAAAAAGAGGTATATTGCCTGAAGCTTCAAATTTTTTTTGAACATCATGATACATGTACAAACAAAGTTGGGGGATGCTTTAAATCCTTCAATAACTTGTTGTTGCCTTTACAATAATCCAAATGCCTTAATGCAACCTGCCTACCTCTACACTCTCACTGTGTGCATCTCTGTCTTCTGTCCTCTCTACTCCAGTCATAGAAAACTTCATTCTTTTCTTCAAAAATGTAATATTCTCTCATCTTGGGGTTTCTAAACATGATATTTAAAACACTCTCCTGAACCTACCAATCATCCCTTTTGCCTGGTTAACTCCTACTTATCTTTCAGGTCTGTCACCGCTTCAGAGACTTCCCTTAACTATTCCCATCCTCAAATACTTTAAGACCCTTGTTTTACAGAATAAATGCCTGGTCCAAGAAGTGCTGAGGGAATAATGGAGAGTGAGAGTTGAAGCAGAGAAAGGCTGAGGTGGCCACGATGGACCATGTGCTAGTGAAAGTTCAGAAGATTCAGGAATGAGAGCCAGGAGATAGAAAAGAAGAAGAGAAGGTAAGAATTCCGTCAGTAAAGAAAAGACAGGAAAGGATATCAACAGGACTAAGTGAATCATACTAACAGTGGAACACTCAGATCTACAAATTCTGGAAAAATAGAAGAGCAGAGTGAACAGTCATGTCCTCCAAAATCATTTTCTAAAAGTGGCCCTTTTCCAACAATTGTAATGATAATATGTGACCATATGGTTGTTAAAGCTATAATAAAAAGATGAAGCAATCTCAAAGCAAGGCTGTGAGACATGCAAAGAAGTTGGTCAAAGAGTAGCTCCCCTTTTGTAAGCTTTTTCCTAACTCTTCGGCCAAGCACTCACTTCCAGGCTGACTCCCCTACTATTACAACTTGGCTGTGCCTTGGGCCAAGGTTTCCATGGCTCTCAGGGTCCAGGACCATACACTAGTTCTTAAGGTCCCTTTTCTTTTCCAACATTCTGAAAAATGTCTGTCTTTATATTATATCTCCCATCACTTCAGGTTACTTGAGTGTCTTTTCTTTGCAACAAGAACAACAACAACAAAAATCTTAATCTAACAGCTACATTTAGCCCAGTACATGCTTTCCTATATGGCTCAACTCCTGATCATCTCAGTCATTACCTATATCTTATTGCCCTGTGTTATTTCTATGTAGAGAGCATATTACTATTTGAAATTTTATATATACTTGTCAAATTTTCCATATATTTTTACTGTCTGTTTTTCCCCACCAGAATAAAAACTGACCAAGACAGCCTTAATGCAGCTTGATTAAACTTTAGACAGGCTTTTTCCTTGACTCTAGGCCCCTGATCTCCCTTTTCTTAGAGCATTTACTTTAGAAAGCTTTCAATCATAAATTCTTTCTCTGCCCCTTTGAGATATAAATCTTCTCCCAGACTCCTGTCAGTTGTACAAGCCAGGAATGTCTTTTTCAAGGACTTGGGAGCCACCCCTTTGAAACATATTCAAGAAAAATAGCACCCCTATCTCTCAGTGTCTGTGGGAGAGTAGGAGCCTAACTTTGACGACACCAATTAGCAAACACAGATGTCTTAATCACATTGACTAACTTCTTCGCCTTCTGTTTCAACAGAGTTAAGTTCAATCTCGCTCCCCTATTGCAATAGTCTTGAACAAAGTCTTTCTTCCCATTTTTAACAAGTGTTCAGTGCAATTTCTCCTTGACAGTTCCATGAAGATAGGGAGGATTTATGTGCTTGTTCACTGCTGAGATTCCCAATATTTATAATAAAGAAGTAGCTCAATATATACCTGTTGAATGAATGGATGAATGAAGTCACATAAGGCTTTTTTTTTTTTTTTTTTGCATTTAAAGGATGACTTTGAGAAAAAAATAAATCCCTCTTGAGCTATTCCTTTATATTTCTGAATGAACTACCACATCTCAAAATTCAATCTAGGTACATGGCTTATTAATCACACTAAAGAAAAGAAATTATCAGTCCTGGTGACATAACTTTATTACATGTACTGACAGGCTTCTGCACATGGAAATTTTATTCCCTAAATATGAATACTTTCTTTGCCAATAAAGGTGAAACTGTTGTTAAATATATGTACTACCATTAAACTTTTGTTAGATTTTAATATTGAACACAAGCAGTTCAAATGGTTCTAAAATTCTAGCATGACCATATTTGAGTTAAAAATTCTGCTAGCCTTACAATTTGTAATTATAACAAAATAACTGTTGCATAATCTCCTTTCATCTAGGCCTCTTCACTTACTGTGGCCAAAACAGTTACAACATCTGCAAAAGCTCAAACAAAAACTTTTGAGTATGGCCATTCATAACTCAGTATAAGCTTATGTATAAATGTGAATGTAACTGAAGTGGCTTATTTTGACTGACACAATGACCTAAGCACAAACAAATCACAGCAAACCTGGCATCTTCTGGAAAAATGCACACGAGGCATTTGATTGTAAAGTCCATATTTGTATCTGCAATGCTGACCTAGTAAACATTCAGATTCACAAGACTGCCATAAACTGTTCTCAGAAGACTCAGAAAGATACAGGGCAGAAATCACTGGTTATCAGTAAGGCAGCAGAAGGCATTCTGCAAGACTTGACCTCATAGCTATCTATGTAGCCGTCCAGAGAGCTATGTTAGTTGTGCCCTTCTCCCAAGGGGACAACTCAAAAGTAAGCAAATGAGACTCAATTGGGCAGGTACTAGGATCATCCTGACTTAAAGACTAGAGAACTGACACTGTGCAACCCCACACTCAGCCTGAACATTCAGAACTGAAACCATACTTTACTATGTTAACATGACTTTGTGCTAGTCCTCTGTCTTCCTTAGCGTGACTTAATTTTTCCAGGACTCTCCTGCCCAGGCAAATGGTTTGCTTTTTCATCATAGGAACTTCCCAAAGACCGATTAACTCTTCAGTAGAAAGCATAAACAAACAGTTCATGCCCTAAGGTTCTTTGAATTCTTTGCCTCAAAATCCTCACCTTGCTGTTTCTACCAATCCTGAACTGTTGTATCATGATTCTCGAACTTTACCCAATCCTAATTTTTGACTTGAAGAAGAATTAAAGGATGTTAAATAGGGTGGCCATCCATACACTTTCCTCTGAGTGTATTGGTGAAAGTCAAGTATGGGTAAACCACCAATGTAATCCTCAGTAAAAATATAAATGGTTTTTGATTGTTATTAGAATCACTAACATTGTTAAGGTGCTTTCTCAAGCAGAGAAGAACTGGAAGGTATAAAGGATTTAAAACTGTAGCTGAAGTTTTTTTAAGCAGACACTAAAAAAACCTATGTCTGAAGAGAAGGTAGAATCACCCCAAAGACAATAAATGAAGATTTCGTCACAGTTAAAGTCTCCTGCTCTTCAGAGCAAGGAAAGTTACCAGGATAAAAAGGGGCATTGCATAATGATAAACCGGTCAGTTCTCCAAAAAGGTAATAGCCTTAATTAATGTATATGCACCTAACAAGAACATCAAAATATGTGAGGCAAAAGCTAGTAGAACTACTAGGAGAAATAGATAAATCCACTCTTATAGTTGAAGACTTCAATGCCTCTCTATCAGAAATGGTCAGATCTGGCAGACAGAAAATCAGTAAGGACATAGTAGAACTCAACAGCACCATGCATCAACTGGACATAATTGACACTGATCAACTATTTTATATAAAAACAGCAAAGAAAACACATTCTTCTCAAGCTCACATAAAACATTACCAAGATAGAACACATTCTGGGCTACAACACACACCTTAACAAATTTAAAAGAACAGAGGTCATAGAGTGTTTGTTTTTAGATCACAATGGAACTAAGCTAGACGTCAACAACAGAGAGATAGTTGGAAAATCTCATAATACTTGGAGACTAAACAATGTACTTCTAAATTAAAAAACGAGTCAAATAAGAAATGTCAAGAAAAATTTTTAAAGTTTTTGAACTAAATAAAAATGAAAATACAATGTATCAAAATTTGTGGGATGAAGTGAAAGTAGGGCTTAGAGGGAAATTTATAGCTTTAAATGCAAATATTAGAAAAGAAGAAAGATCCAAAATCAATAATCTAAACTTCTACTTTAGCAAACTGAAAAAAGAAGAGAAAATTAAGTACAAAGTAAACAAGAAGAAAAGACATAATGAAAATTAGGACAAAAAAAAATTCAATGAAATTGAAAATAAGAAATCATAGAGAAAAATCAACAAAACCAAAAGCTTGTTCTTTGAATAGATAAAATTATTAAGATTCTAGCCACACTTACTAAGAAAAAAAAAAATAGAGAAGACACAAATTACTAATATTGAGAAATGAAAGAGAGAACATCACTACATAGACATTAAGAGAATAGTAACAATAATAGTAATAGAGGGGCGCCTGGGTGGCTCAGTCAGTTAAGCAGCCAGCTCTTGATTTTGGTTCAGGTCATGATCTCAGAGTCCTGGGATGGAGCTCCACATTGGGCTCCAGACCCTGCGCTCAGCAGGGAGTCTTGAGGATTTCTTTCTCTCTCTCTCTCTCTTTCTCCCTCTCTTGTAAATAAATTAAATCTTTTTTAAAAAAAGTATTAGAATACTATGAATAACTCTAGAAGAAATGGACCAACTCCTTGAAAGATACAATCTGCCCAAATTCACACAGGAAAAAATAGGCTATTTGAAAAGAACTGTATCTATTAAACAAATCAATTCAGTAATAACCTTCCAAAATAGCCCCAGGCCCAGATGAGTTCATGGGTGAATTCTACCAAATATTTTGAAAGAAATATACCAATTTTCTACAATCTTTTCCAGAGGTGGAAGTAGATATGATACCTTCTAACTCATCTTTTAGAATCCAGAATTACATTACTACCAAAATCAGACAAAGACATTATGAGAAAAGAAACCTCAGACCAATATTTCTTGTGAATATAGATGCAAAAATCCTCAACAAACTATTGCAAATATATAATATAGCCAACAATATATAAAAATAATTATACAATATGGCCAAGTATGATTTTTCCTAAGTATGCATGGCTGGTTTAACACTCAAAAATCAATTAAGATAATCCATAACATCACAGACTAAAGAAAAAAATCACATGATTATATCAATAGATGCAGAAAAGGCACTTAATAAAATATAATAATCATTCATGATAAAAACTCCCAGAAAACTGGTAACAGAGGAACTTCCTCAACTTGATAAAGAACATCTATAAAAAACCTACAGCTAACATTATAATCACATAAATACAGATGTATATGAGGAAAACCACAAAATTCTGATGAAAGAAATCAAAGAAGAACTAAATAAATGGAGTGATATCCCATGTTCATGAAGAGGAATACTTGATATTGTCAAGATGTCAGTTCTTCTCAGGGTGCCTTAGTTAGTTAAGCTCCTGATTCTTTTTTTTTTTTTTAACATTGGCGGAGAAAGGGGAACCCTCCTACACTGTTGGTGGGAGCGCCTGATTCTTTTTTTTTTTTAAGATTTTATTTATTTATTTATTTGTCAAAGAGAGAGAGAGACACAGAGAGAGACAGAACACAAGCAGGGGGAGATGCAGGCAGAGGGAGTAACAGGCTCCCCGCTGAGCAAGGAGCCCGACGTGGGACTCGATCCCAGGATGCTGGGATCGTGACCTGAGCCGAAGGCAGACGCTTAACTGACTGAGCCACCCAGGTGCCCCATGAAGTGTCTGATTCTTGATTTCAGCTCAGGTCATGATCTCAGTGTCCTGAGATCGAGCCCACATTGGGCTCCATGTTCAGCAGGGTGACTGTTTAAAATTCTCTTTCCGAGGAAAAAATAAAACAAGACAAAATCAGAAAGGGAGACAAGCCATAAGAGACTCTTAAGCATAGGAAACAAACTGAGGGTTGCCGGGGGGGGGGGGGGGGGGACGGGATAACTGGGTGATAGACATTAAAGAGGGTATGCAATGAATGAGCACTGGGTATTATATAAGACTGATGAATCACTGACCTCGACTTCTGAAACCAATAATACATTATATGTTAATTGAATTTAAATAAAAATAAATAAATTTTAAAAATAATAAAACAATAAAAAAATTCTTTCCCCCCTCTCTGCCCTTCCCCCCACACTTTCTCTCTCTCACTCTCTAAAATAAATAAATCTTTAAAAAAAATGTCAATTCTTCTTAACTTGATCTATAGTTATAAAACAATCCTGATCAAAATCCCAACAAGTTATTTTGTGGATATCAATAAATTGATTCTAAAGTTTATATGTAGAGAAAAAGTTGTGAATAGCCAACTCAATATTGAAGGAGAAGAACAAAGTTGGGGGCAAATACTACCCAACTTCAACATTTGCTTTAAGTCTATAGTAATCAAGACAGTGTGGTGAAAGTAGAGACAAATAGATCCATGGGACAAAACAGAGAGCCCAGAAATAGACCCACGTAAATATAGTCAACTGATTCTTAACAAAGGAGCAAAGGCAATACAATGGATAAAAGATAGTCTTTTCAACAAATGTTGCAACTGGACATCCAAATGAAAAAAAAAATCAATCTAGACACAGACCTTAAATCCTTCATAAAAATTAACTCAAAATGGATAACAGACCTAAATTTAAAACACAAAACTAAAACTTCTAGAAGATAACATGGGAGAAAATCTAGGTCACCTTGATTTTTCTGATAACTTTTTAGATACACCAAAGGCATGATCCATAAAAGAAAAAATTAATAAAATGAACTTCAGTAATATTAAAAACTCTGCTCTGTGAAAGATACGATCAAGAGAATGAGAAGACAAGCCACAGACTGAGAGAAATATTTGTAAAAGACATATCTCATAAACGGCCATTACATAAAATATACAAAGAACTCTCAAAATTCAACAAGGAGAAAATTAAAAACTTCATGAGCAAAAGATATGAACAGACACTGGACCAAAGGAAATACTGATGGAAAATAAGTATATGAAAAGCTGTTCAACATCTTATGTCATTAGGGAATTGCAAATTAAAACATTAAGGAGATACCACTACACATTTATTAGGACAATCAAAACCCAAAACACTGACAACACCAAATGCTGGTGAGGATGTGGATCAACAGGAACTCTCATTCACTGCTGACGAAAATGCAAAATGGTACAGCAGCTTAGGAAGATAGTTCAGCAATTTCTAACAAAATTGAACATAATCTTCCCATATGATCCAGCAGTTGCATTTCTTGGAATTAACCCAACTGAGTTGATAACTTACTCCTACACAAAAACCTACACACAAATTTTACAGCAGTTTCATCCATAATTGCCAAAACTTGGAAGCAACCAACATCTCCTTTAGCAGAAAAATAAACTGGTATATTCAGACAATCTAATATTATTGAGCTCCAAAAAGAAGTGAGCTATGAGCCACAAAAAGACATGGAGGAACCTTAAATGCATATTAAACATGAAACAAGCCAATCTGAAAAGGCTACATACTATATGATTCCAACCATATGACATTCTGGAAAATGTAAAAGTATATGGACAGTAACATGATCAGTGATTGCTAGGGGTTAGGGGGGAGGAAGGAATAAATAGGCAGACCACAGAGGATTTTTAAGGCAGTGGAAGTATTCTGTATAATACCGTAATGGTGGATACATATCATTATACATTTGTCCTAAACCACAGAACATACAACATGGACTTCAAGTGATAACAGCATGTCAATGTAGGTTCATCAATTGTAATAAATTGTAATAAATGTACCACTATGGTGGGGGATGTTGGTAATGAGAGAGGCTGTCCGGGGGGGAGGGGGGAAGTTGGCAATCTCTGTATGGAAAAGCTCTGTACCTTCCTCTCAATTTTGCTGTGAATTTAAAATTGGTCTTAAAAGTAAAGTCTATTATCATCTATGCAAACACACTGATAAGAAAAATCAATCAATTCCAAGGTGGACTGGACAGTGTTTCTATGGATTTAATCTAGGAAGATGAAATCTAGGAAAACTAAGAAAAAGAAATATTAAATATTAAATAATCCCTACCTGTACCACTCAAACATTATTTTAAATTATCTGTAGGCTTTAATGAAAAAGTAATGGCAACCAAATTGTATTAAATAGCAATTTCTAACATGCTATATTTGGTAGAGGGTCTGAGATTCAACAGAAGGGAGAAAAAGAGATCAGAAGCTGAAAAAGTCACCAAAATCTACAAGCATAATTAGCTTCTTTAATTTCCAATTCTTGATTTGATGGCTAGATAAGAAACAAAAAATATGCAATCTAAACAATGTATACTCAAACACAATAATTCATGTGGCAGCTTCACAAGCATAATCTGCAAAAAAAAATAATTTAGAAATCATTTTCCATAAATTTCAGAAAACTAAAAATATTTATATATTTCAACTTAGCAATAGCTGTCCCATTCATTTTGTCCCCTAAAACAATGCAAAAGTGATCTTTTCCCCATTTCAATTTGTCATGACCTAGTTTATCATGTTTACCACTTACTAATACCACTCACTATCCTGTGTATCATGTTTCCTAAGTTCACTTACACTACCAAATGGTACATTATCTTCAGCTGCCATATCTTTCTCTGATGCCCTATAATTCAGTTCTCAGTTCCCCCTAGCCTCCCAGAAATCAGGTTCTGAGGACCACCCAGAGCTGCACTCATCTGCACCTACAAAAGAGCTTGATTCTATTCCTTGGATTCCTAGTGACAACATTTTTACCCTGTGTTATGGTTCCTAGGAAATCTGCATTACTTCTTCTCAAACATAACACTTTCCTTTAACGCATGCTGCCTTCTGTGCCTAACAGCTCTTACAGAATCACATATCCAGTTCGTGAATTCCTAGTAAATCAAATTACATTCAGAGAGCACATCAACTGAGACAATCATAAAAATAAAGAGTTATTAAGTCATGCACCCGCATCACGTTAAAGGATTAAACTGCTACTTTCAGATTCATACTCTCCTTCCCAAGCCACCACCAGCGCACTTCATCATTCTTAAGTTTTATGTCATTGTACAATTTACTAAAACCTTGCTAACACTTCATTGCTTCAGGTCAGTGAGCCACTGATATGCACTAAGAGTAATAAAGGATTATCAAGGAGATGGGCCACATTCTTCACCATCACAAGGCTTATAATCAAGCTGAGGAAACAAACATGCACAAATGAAATAATAATATCCCCTCAGATATGCAAAATTTTGCAAGCAAAATTCATTCATATCTCTATTCCCATTTGTTCCTTATAACCACCCTGTGGTGTAAGTAATTAGGTATACCTTTCCTTTTCTTACAGACACAGAAACTGAGAGGCAGAGTAACCGTCCCAAAGGCTCACAACAAACATTTTCTAGGGAAGGCATAAGACCCCAGATCACACAACAAATGGTTACAGTGCTCATGAACACACACAAAGCAACAAAAGAAAAATAACTTTATTTACATTAATGTGTACTCAGGTACATAAATGAAGATAAAATACGATGAAGATATTCATTACAGTTGCTTGGAAATAATCATTTTTTAAAAAACAAGAGGCCCAAAATGGAGTCACTTGTGCTAAGCCCATGTCACCAAACCAAGACTTAACACCAACTTAATTGCAGTTTCAGCCTCTCCCAAGAATCTTAACCAGTCCATCTGGAATTACCTGGTCAGCACTAGTGAGGTAACCCACCTGACAGAACCCCTGCCTTCTAAAGGAAGGTGGCCTTGCCTGAAATAACCCACTCTTTGCTAATAATGTCCTCGTCTTGCCCCCTTCTGTCTATAAAAGTCTTCTATTTTGTACAGCTCCTCAGAGCTCCTCTCTGTTTGCTAGATGGGATGCTGCCCAACTCATGAATCATTGAATAAAGCCAATACGATCTTTAAAATTTACTCAGTTGAATTTTTTTAACATAATGTAGGAAAGTTTCCCTGAAGAAGTATGTTCCAGAAAGTTGGATGTCATGTAACAGACAATACAGAGCTGACCCACAGGCACTGAACCAGAAGGAAGTCAAAAATGCATAAAATAATGTGAGCAAAGAAACTGGTAGACATGTGGATATATCTAAATAAGTATTGAAATTAAATAAGACAACAATATAATAGTTAAAAGGGAAAGTTAAAAACAACATAGAAGCAAAATACAAGACAATAATAATTTGAAAGATCAGAAGATGAACAGAGGTCCTTGAATTAATTAGGAGAAGGGTAAAGATACTAATAAGCCACATATTGATGCTAAAAATGTTAAGAGTAATCAATGAGGGGCTCCTGGGTGGCTCAGTCATTAAGCGTCTGCCTTCAGCTCAGGTCATGGTCCCAGGGTCCTGGGATCGAGCCCCGCATCGGGCTCCCTGCTCAGCGGGAAGCCTGCTTCTCCCTCTCCCACTCCCCCTGCTTGTGTTCCTTCTCTTGCTGTGTCTCTCTGTCAAATAAATAAATAAAATCTTTAAAAAAAAAAAAGAGTAATCAATGAACAGAAAAACTTCCAAACTAGTGGAGGGAATCCAGGAGATGAGAGAAAAAAATCCAAAAGATGGAAGAAAAGAAGAAAAAGGAAATAAAAACAGAGAAAAGCAAAGAAAGGCATTTTAAAGTAGAAAAGAATATGCTCAAGTAAATCAAAATGCAATTAATCTCGATAAATATACATAGATTAAGCTTGTCAGTTAGACTCTCAGAATCCATATACTATCTTTAGAAGATACAGCTAGAGTATAGTAATCTATAATAATAAAATTTAAAATATAGAAATATATATACCAAATACTATATGAAAGCTAATTCAGCTCTATTAGAATCAAGCCAAATAGACCTTAAGCAAAAACAATCAATAGGGACAAAGAAAGTGAGAAAATAATGTTGAGGAAATCTCCCAGACAGGATAGCAAAAATAGAAAGTGCTGGAAAATAGGAGAGAAGAGAAAAAGAAAATTAGAGGACTAGTCCAAAAGGTACAATATCTGAATGAAAGGAGCTCTAGCAAGAAAAAAAAAAGTGGGGGAGAAGGGTGGAGATAATCATCACAGGAAAAAGAAATTAAGACATAAAACGTGCTTCTCCAGATTGAAAAGGGCCACCATCAGTGCCCAGCCAAACTGATGAAAACGGACCCCCACTAAGGCATATCATCAGAAAGATTCAGAACCCCGGGTTAGAGAGGATACATCAAACTTCCAAAAAGAGCACAGGTCACATGTAAAGGGTCAGAAATCCTAATTATCTCTAGCCTAGAGTATTATAGTTAGCCAAAGTCAATCATGTGGCAGGGGGGAGTAAAGAGAGATTTGTTTAAGAAAATGATGTTGATCGAATATTGCTCGCACCAATGTAATGAGAGAAGATGTAGACAACTGGCAGAGAGCTTAGTGTTTGAATTAGTGATAAGTACAAAAAACTAAGCAAACAATAAATCCAGCTATTTATCAACTCTGAGGAAAGTGCAGAAAAACAATCATAGCATGTTTAAGGTTCCACCATAAGTAGCATATTTTTAGTCATAATGATATTTATTGACCCAAAAGAATGATATACCTGTATTGTGAAAATGAGGTGATGAGAAGAGTGCATGGACATAGTAAGGGCTAGAACCTCAAATCTCAGTCTTTGACTGACAAGTCAAAGACAAGGCCTAAAACTGAAAAACCAAGAGGTAGGTACATAATCTTGTTGTTTGCTGACGTGGAAGCAAATAATAAAAGAATCCCCTAAACAATTTGAAAGTGGTTGCCTCTGAGGCCTTTTTTTCTTTTTTCTTCAAAATGAGATACTGTCAGTCATTCTTCATAGAAGTTTTACCAACTTATAGTCCCTTGAGCAACGTATGAGTGCCCGTACCATCACTTTATCAGTTCGGGTCCCCTACGGAGTGCTGCCAAGTCAGGGTTAGAGGTGTAAGTTTTACTGAGCTAAAGGTCTGGGAAAGATAAGGGAGGAGGGAGGGGCCTTCAGACCAAAATGCGGGTCTCACGTGAGTGAAGGGGTATGGGGTAGAAGAGCCTCAGACCACAGTACAGGTAAATGGGGAGCCCCAGAGCAAAAGTTACTCAACAGAGGAGTCCTGCATTGAGAAGGACTAGACTAAATTATAATATTGCCCCCACTCTTAATTATTGGCTAAAAGTAGCCTTGGGGAAATATGGCCTCAGTGTGTGAACTGCAGCAGATGAGAAAATGCAGCAGTTGTCAGTCACACACACACACACAAAAAAAGCCTGGGGGCTGGGGGGATGGGTTAGGCCGGTGATGGGTATTAAAGAGGGCACGTATTGAATGGAGCACTGGGTGTTATACGCAAACAATGAATCATGGAACACTACATCAAAAACTAATGATGTAATGTATGGTGATTAACATAATAAAATAAAATTTAAAAAGCCTTTATTTATAGCATTTTAGGCTTTCTAAGTGTAAATACTCCCATTGCGGTCAGTTTCAAGCTACTAGTGTGACAGTGTAATGACTCACCAAATGAATGCTGAGTTTGGAAAAGATGCTAACAATTGGCTTTCCCAAACCAAGAGCAGGTTCCAGGAAGCTATGAACTGTGCTCCAGACATCAGGTTTCCATGAAGGATGAGCTAAGCAGTGCACCTTCTTAGCTACTATACTCACCAACCTAGTGTGTTAACAGAGTTTTCACTGCAACACTGTGCTAAGTGAAAATGGTATGTCGGTGTAGTTTGTAATTTTACTCTGCATTTTACTTAATATGCATGAGGCTGAGGATCTCTTGTTACATTTATATATTATGTTAAATGCGTTTATTATTTTGTAACATATTTAGTGTATTTTCTATGAGCTGAGCCAATCTTTTGATTACTGTTATTAAAATCCTTTTATGCCTATGTTCTAAATAACTGAAATCTTAATATATTGATCTTAATATTTTAATTCATATAGTAAATGAAATACAAATACTGCTTATCATCTCATCATATTTCACATTTTCAAAATTAACTCCTTTCAGAGTTAATTCACCCTTCAGAGTTATTCACCCTTCCAGAGGGTAAATAGGAAAGAAATAAATGTACCTTTATTTTTTTTCTCTTTTTTTTATTTTTTATTGTCATGTTAATCACCATACATTACATCATTAGTTTTTGATATAACTGTACCTTTAAAAGCAAGTGCAAATGGAATCTAACATTAGGAAACTATTTACTATAATTCCTCCTTTTTCTGTAATTTTTAAAGTAACGTATACAGCATCAAAACACCATATCTACACTTAACTTTCAGGGAAATCGTTTTTTTAATATTATTAAAGTTAACTGAGTGTAGAAATTTTATGCGGAAAAAGTCACTGAATAGTTTCTATCTACCTCCCAACATACATAGAGTAACAACAACAATATAGTAGAGAATTTTCCAACTGAGCAGTCTACAAGGACAGAGTAGAATCTTTAGGGAAATTAAGTTTGTAATATTATCATTATGAACACATTTTAATAATAGATGCATTCTATATTGACTCATTTTTACATTATTAGTTGAGATTATTGGTTGCATCCTATCAGCTTGCTATAGCAAGTTGGAAATCATCCACTATTAAGTTAAAAGCTACGAAACTCTGGATGAAGTGTTCTTTTAAGATATTACACATTTTTAGGGACACCTGGGTGGCTCAATTGCTTAAGCATCTGCCTTCAGCTCAGGTCATGATTCCAAGTTCCTGGGATCGAGTCCCACTTTGGGCTCCTTGCTCAGCGGGGAGCCTCCTGCTCCCCCTGCTTGTGTGTGCTCTCTCTCTGACAAATAAATAAATAAAATCTTTTTTAAAAAAAAAGATTTTACACATTTTTAGTATTCTTTTTAGATTAATTTTTTTAGAGAGAGAGTGTGTGCAAGCAGGGGGAGGAGCAGAGGGAGAGAGAAAGAATTCTCAAGCAGACTACCCGTTGAGTGCAGAGCCCGATGCAGGGTTCAATCCCAGGACCCTGAGATCATGACCTGAGCTGGAACCAAGAGTTGTCTGCCCAACCAACTGAGCCACCCAGGTGCCCCCCACATTTTAAGTATTTCTAGTTGTGCAGGTAATACTGAACGAACAGGACCTTGAACTAGACCAGACATCAGAAGTCATCCAATATAGTCTCTAACCACAAATGTACTTAGACAAAATTTAAAACAAAGGCTATAAAGAAGAAACCAAACAGGCAAAAATTTGAGGATTTTCCATAAAAGGTTGGTTTTTTTTTTTTCATGTTAATTCAAGCACTGCTACCATTTTTATCTGGAAAGAAGGAGTCAAAAGATCTATGGATGCAAAGAATGCTACTGTTTTCCAAAGAAAATACATCTATTTCATCTCTCTTAATCAATTACCTAATTCATAACTGTATTTGACGCCCAAATGCTCTGCTTTTCTTCTGTTCCACCTCCTCCAACCACAACCTCCACTTCTTCAAACCACAACTTCGAACCACAACCACTGTCTTAGTAATTGGTATTATCAACCAGAAATCAAGAAGAAGAAGCAGATGAAAATTAAAGTCATTGAATATTATAATTTACAGCAAGTAGGGTGAAGGCTGAAAGTGGTGGCTAAAAAGAAGTTTGGATTGGGGCGCCTGGGTGGCTCAATCGTTAAGTGTCTGCCTTCGGGGGGCACCTGAGTGGCTCAGTCAGTTAAGCGTCTGCCTTTGGCTCAGGTCATGATCCCAGGGTCCTGGGATCGAGCCCCGCATCGGGCTCCTTGCTTTGCGGGGAGCCTGCTTCTCCCTCCCCCATCCCCCTGCTTGTGTTCCCTCTCTCTTGCTGTGTCTCTGTCAAATAAATAAAATCTTTAAAAAAAAAAAAGTGTCTGCCTTCAGCTCAGGTCATGATCCCAGGGTCCTGGCATTGAGTCCTGCATCAGGCTCTCTGCTCAGCGGGGAAACTGCTTCTCCCTCTCCCACTCCCCCTGCTTGTGTTCCCTCTCTCACTGTGTCTCTCTCTGTCAAATAAATAAATAACATCTTAAAAAAAAAAAGAAGTTTGGATTATCTGTAAACTCCTTTTATCTTAATTTTCTCAAAACATACGATCCACAGTACTCAGAAAAAAAAAAAACTTACCTCATCCACATTTTCAAAGGCATTGATGATGTCGTAAGGTAAACAAGACAACAGATCGATCACAAACCAAGTTTTCAGATAGTTCATCCTTATCAGCTTGGGGTCAGAAATGACCTCTCCACCAGGTCCCACAAAGGTCGTGTGAAAATTTAAAACAATGTCAACCAGAAAGATAACGTCCACCACACTGTCCAGCACCAGCCAGGCTATGTTGTTCTGCTTCGTTTTGAAGGAAACGTTATAAGGAACCATAATGGCGGTGTAGAAGGTAAGAATTAAAATCACCCAATCCCAAGTAGTTTTAAAAGCACAATAGTGTAAAATAATGTGTGGTGGCGTCTTTGGCGCTTCTTGTTTATACTGAGGAAGGATATCTGATCCCAGCTGAAGAACCTAAAAGAGAGACAATGTGTATATAAATGACTTGAACATCTTTGCACAGTTAGTAATGAATTCAAACTTACTGGAAGTCAAACCACAGCGAATTTTTCATGACTCCTGGTTTCAAGACCAGTCAGACCCTAAGGTTTTGTCTCCCTCTTCTGAGTTGTACCAAAGTTTGTTTAAAGGAAGTTAATCTTTCTGCTGTTCTACCTGGCTTTCTCTCCAGGGGCCAACTGTTGGTTCACAAACTGGCCCCCAAACACCAAGGGCAAGGAGAGAACAAAGAAAAGGGCAGACCACTCCAGATCGTTAGGTGGCAGTTTAATAAGCAAGGGGACATACTTACAAGGCTTGTCACAGGAAATGGTAAGACAAGTAGACCTCCGCACCCACCTACCAGAATCTTAAAAGCTTAATAGATACCCTAACTGGATCCAGTCACATACACAGTCCAAATGGTCTCAACAACATCCTACTCTTTCAAGGCTATGTCCTTGAAAATGGCTCCCACTGTGGGAATGGTTGGCAGAGTGTATATTCCAAGGACCAGAATGAGGAGCCTCCGATTGCCTGGGTCCAGTTCCGGGGTCAGCCAGCAGTCATATACTCTCAATAACTTCCTCCAACACCAACATTGATCCACAGCACGGCTGGACATCCACTTCTGGGATTGCTTTCTGTACACTCACTTGCAAGCCTGCCTAAAATCACACATCTCTGATTGTCCAACAGTTATTTGGGTGACTCACCGTTATCCATTTTTCACACATATTTAGCACCTCAGGGAGCATAACTTTGATTCTGATGGCCTCGCTGAACCCCAGGACCACACTGTTGGTGATCTTGCTGTTGAGTGGGACTCAGCAAGGGCCCTAATGAGCGGCATAGTGATAACAGGGTTGTAAGTGTTATAGCCTGCTTCTTCCTTTTCTCCCTTCAAACAGGACTTAAAGAATTGTGTTTCCTATCCAGATGCATATTTGCTTTGGAAAAAAGAAAATGCTAAATACTCAGGTTTGCTTCTCCATAGCTTTTTGACAGATGGAAAAATTTCACTGCAAGGTTATCTGAACCTTGACTTACTCTAAGCAGGTCTAATTAAAGAGACAAAGGGAAAAAGCAGATGACAGAGCAAGAGTAGAGGCCTGGGCACTGCTGGGCAAAAGTAACAAACACAGAGTTAGCATTGCTTTCCAGGACTTGGAAACTGTGAAAAGGAGTTGAAGGAATAGATCAGAGAGCTCTGTTCCATGCCATCAATGAAGGTAAGGCTAAGTAAATCTATGTGTTAAGGAATTTGTAAATGGGACTTTGATAAATATTTCCAGCAGCTTTGTCATCTTATATACCCAAGTGTTCATCATCTCTAAGACTAATGGGATCCAGAAGGTAGCAGTCAAAAAGTTATCATAAGGTTATTAAATGCATTAAATATTTGAATATAAGAATAGACATAAACAAAAATACCTATTAGCACATAACTCATACACCACAAAACAAAACAAATATACTAGCACTTCTTGAAACTCGACAATTATCCTGAAAACTTTCTCTTGTGCATAGAACTTACATAACTGAAAACTAAGTTTATAATACCCATTATTAATATTTGAAATGTGAAAAACATCACTACTATTCTCAATAGTTGTGTATTATAACTATTGTTGTTTGTTTGGGGGCTATCAGAACTATTTAGAAAGATTTTTATGTATTTATCCTCATTATCAGTGCCCCAGCCATATTTCTCCCATAAGGCCTTAGATTACTTAGCAACAAATTTTCCTACCAAGAATGTAAGCTTCATGTTGGGATAGAGCTTTATGTAGACAGAATCATACATAATCATGGCTTCTCTTTCTCTTTATAGCCACTGATCTATCCATTCCAATTTCACCGTGTTAAACATGAAAATTTTCTTCATAGTCAACCTTAATATTTTACCATCTATATTTACACAGCCTATAGCTGAAGCACAAAGAAATCAGACTAAGAAAATAAACTCAAGTGCCAGGGTGCATTTATGACCTTCATGGGCCCTAGGCATTTTTGCCTTCCTGGACCCCTTTCTCCATAAAAAAAATAAAATAAAATAAAAATTGCATTTTACAACTGCCTTGTTACAAAGAAGAATAAATTATTATAAATCCAACTTTTTTACCTAAAAGTTCCATTTTTCCTTCTACTGTTAATAGAAATTCGGACATCCCATGGACCCCTAAAAATGCTATGGTCCCACACACTGCTTATAGACAAGTTGACCCTGCTCAGCACGCTGGCAGAACATAAGATGTCTTCTCTAGAGATGGAATTGGATCACTCTTGAGGTTAGTATTCCTTAAATCTGGCTACAAACTAGAACCATCGGGAGAAATTTTTTAAACGATGATATATACTCATACCTAGAAATGTGCCCCCACTGACGAAAAATCATCTTGTGCAATCTATGTTTCCAAAACCTTTCCTGAGTGATTATAATGTACAGTCCAAGGTAAAACTCTTGTCTGATATTTCCTTAGACATTCAGGACCCAGCTCTTCAGACAGTGACTTGCATATGTAAAAGGTTCCAGAAATGCTAGGAGAGGGGGAGGAGAAGCCGGCAGAGAGATAGAGGAGGAGCATGGCATCAACCACAAAGGGACACTCATGCTCACACTTTGATCTCTCTCATATGCAGAGCACGACTTTAATCTTCACTCTGACTCTGGGGCGCTTTTATAAAGCAGTGAGTAACAATCCTTCATTTTTGTTGCTAGTCCACTTGTACTTTGAGAAGTGATGAGTCTTAGGTGGAGGGGGATGAAAACACATTTTCGGATTATTTTTGTACCAATACAAACACGTTCTTTCTCGCTGAATATCTGAGAGCACTGACACTGATAGAATCAGAACCAAGGACATGGCATTGGTACAGATATTTATCTTCACCCCTGTAAAAGTGAAAAGCTGAAGCCAGTCAGCAGGAAGTCAGTTCTTGTGGACAACTGATGAACTACCTACAAGGAGACCCAGATCTTTGAAACTGGGAACTGGTTCCAAATGTAGGTGTCCCGATGGCATTGTGATAAAATTTATATGTCTTGGAAAAAGTGAAAACCTGAAGTTCAACAGCAAATCCAAATAGTCAGGTTGAACAAATTATATGACTCTGAGTAAAATTTTTGAAATGATATCCTTCTGCTAACTTGTTGCTTCTTTTGGGTCCAACTTTGGACTACGCGCACATGCAGACAAAATACCTTTTGAAAAATCTCATTATTTCTTCATGTTCTCTGAAATCAAGCCTATGACCTGACAGAAAACAGTTTTGTATTGGAGTCAGGTTTGTGAATTAGAGATGACCAATAAGGAACTATCAATAATCCAAAGGCAATGCAAAAATAAAATAAAATCAGATGGGAAGAAACAGGGGTGAAATTTCCTCAAAAATAAAAGTAAAAAATCACGTGCTATTGAGGGGAAAGAAACTTCCCACTTGATGCAGAAGGAAAAAACCAATGAATGTTTCAGGGTGCAAAGGTAAAAAATCTTCCTCTCTATGGTCCCCTTCCTCTGTTTTTGCCCAGTTGTACAACGGAGAAAAGAAAAACTCTGAATAAGGTATTGTTAAGACCCAGAAGGAATCATGACTATGAAAGTCAGCAGTCACAGAAACATGTCCCTCCACTTCAGCTTGATTTGTAGAAAAAAAGGGACAACTCAAGGGAGAAAAGAAAGCTTTAAAATCAAGTAGTACTTTATAACAAGTATCACTGACAAAGGAAGTTGTATCTAATAGCCTGCTTTAAATCTTGTCCTAATTGTATATTGTTTTTTAAAATATTGTGATTATTATTATTAGTTAATATTTAATTATGTTAATGTCTTGCCTGGGCTTTTAAAAACCTGATTGCACATCTAAGTATTAATCTCTCCCCAGGCTAACAGTGCTATTTAGAGCAGAAAGCCTTCTAAGTCCCCTGTTAGCTATGATCCAAGAAAAATCCAGAGTCCTCCAAATTCAAGGAACAAACTTTACTTCCACACCCTCTCCAAACCAAATTTAATATCTGCCACTAGTTTAGAAAGTTACTCTGGAGCTCTTCAACTCCCTTTTCTCCAGCAGAGCAAACTGATGAACATATATATTTAATTTCATCTTTCTCTTCTTTGGTAAGCTACCTCAGAATATTTTGTGAGTGCCCACTAAGTGCTTAGCCAAGCTTTTGTAGTTGAGTTAGCTTTTGGCATCATTCACACCAGGAAGACAAGTGATGATTACAGAAGACACATGAACAACAAAGCTTTTAGCAGCCCTGGAGTTCTGTCCTCAATTCCTTTTCTCTCTGGTTTCAATATACTTTCTCTGGGTAACATCATCTAGTCCTAGGGCACCAAGGCCTGAAATTCAGACCCAGATATCCCTCCAGAGCCAGACCCAGAAATCCCTCTGCCTTTTTTCTTTTATTATTATGTTATGTTAATCACCATACAGTACATCATTTGTTTTTGATGTTTTGGGTACATCAAAATGATTAATTGTTTGTTGTGTAACACCCAGTGCTCCATGCAGAACGTGCCCTCCTTAATACCCATCACCAGGCTAACCCATCCCCCCACCCCCCTCCCCTCTGGAAGCCTCACTTTGTTTCTTAGAGTCCATAGTCTCTCATGATTCATCTCCCCCTCCGATTTCCCCCCCTTCATCCCTCCGCATTTGAGGCATCTCCACTCGGATTTCCTGTCAGGCACTTTAAACTTAACATGCCCAAAACTGAACTCATTCCCGTTGCCCCCAAACCTTCTCTTCCTTCTATTTGTCATTTTATTAGCCACGGTACTATCTATCCAGTTGTCTTTGACTCATCCTCTTTTTCACATTCAATTCTTATCTATCAACAAATGTGTTGACTCTAATCTTGGAGTGTCTGCTATCTGCCCATTTCCATTTCCGGTTTCCTTGCTTAAAGCCATGGTCAATCTAGCTCATTTACTCTTAGGTTTTCTTAACTAGTTTCCCTATCTACCCATTCAACACAAAGCCACTAGGTTTTTAATCATTTTTGATTAAATCCCTTTTGGTAATCTGATGAAATCTATGGACCCCTTCTTAGAATCAAGTTTTTAAATTAATACAAAAAAACATGGCATTGCAAAGAAAACCATAGGGACTGATCTCCCTTTGAGAGGTTTCTCTAAAGCATAAATGTGATCATATCATTCCCCTGGCACATGGGACACCAACCACCACTGTTTCACTCTACATGACTTTAACCTTTCCTTCACCTGACTTCACCGACACTGAACTCATACTCAAAGTCATCATAGTCTCTCATCTCTGAGCCTTTGCACATGCTGGTCTCCCTGGAAGAAATGACCTGCATCTCTTCTTTACCCATTTCTCATATTTTTCCTTCAAGATTCACTCACCCCAGGTATCATCTCACTCAGGTAAGCCTCCCTAGAGCCCCAAGTCTAGGTAAATGCTCTTGTATGTGTTCCCACTGCACTCTATCATCCTATTTATCATATCCTATTGTCAGTTTCTTCTGCTTGATCTTTAGTTCCTTGATGGTAGAGCCCATTGCTTGTTCATCTTCACATCCTTTGTAAAGTATCAGGCACAGAGAAAACTCTCAATGAGTGTGTGCTGCATACATAAATGGATAAAATGAGTGAACTTCCTATCTCATTTACTCAAAGAAAACCTCACCCTCTACAAATACCACTTGGGATGTCATGAACTAGTTTCTCATTTCAAAAATACGAGAAAATAAAAAGAAACATTTAAAATTTCTATAATTCCATAAGGGAAAAATAATTAGAAGATAAGTACTTGTAAAATAATACCCAGAAATACCTACATTAAATCATTTGGGGGGAAAACATGTACCACCACCACCATCTTGGGAAGGAAGGTTAGTCTCCCACTTACTTCAGCTAATCTTGAATGTTTGTGGACCACCTCTGTTTTATTCATTGGCGTGAGCTGCTGCAAAACACTTCGGCTATTTGTCAAAGCCCGCGTCAATCGGGCAAATTTTGTCCAACCTTAAAAGTAAGGAGAGAAAGTCTCAGTTTTTCACATATAATGAATATGAAACCCAACATTCTTGCTAATATTCAAAGGATCTAAGAAATAGCACAACATTCAGAACTAATAAAAACTATCAATCTAAAGCATTTTATTTCTGCATAAACATCATCACATTTCAAGCGTAGCTATAAAGTAATGAGTAATTTTTATATGTGACCTTTGTGTCTTGCTCATATCTATTACATAGTATCAGTAGCCAAGTTATAGCTGCCCACAAAATTCTGTGCTCCCCCTTGCATTATATAGATTTGTTACTGGAACACAGCTGCCCAGCCATGAATACACTTCCCAGCATTCCTTGCATCTAGCTGTGTCCATGTCCCCAGTTCTCATCAATGGAATAAAAGCAGAAATGAAGTGTGTCACTCCTACACATGTTCATGCCGCAACATAAGAAGCAAGTGAGACTTCTTTACACTTTCTTCCTCTTTCTACGAGCTGGATGCAAGTGACAACAAGGCCCCGGGGAGAGGTACTGAATCAGTGCACAGAAGATTGCCATATGCCAAGGATCACCTGCCTTGGACTGTAAAGTGAGCAAGAAATAGCCTTCTGTTGTGTTAAGCCACTGAAAGTTGGGGGTTGGGGTATTTATTATAGACTAATAAAAACAGTTCTACTGTGCCTTGTGTGCAGATATATACACATAAGAAAATGAAGCCCAATTTTGACAAATCTCACATATTATGGTTCCTATCACACTTCCATCTTTTCCTGTTACATAGAAAAATCTTATTTCTCTCTTAACAACTACAGTGATAGCTAAAGATCCTTCCTTAAATATCTAGAATCCCTAATATTATTTTCTGAAAGAGTAGTAACTTTAACTTCTGGGGGAAAGGGATGTGAATTTAATGAGAAAGAAATTTCTTCTGAGGGCGCCTGGGTGGCTCAGTTGTTAAGGATCCGCCTTCGGCTCAGGTCATGGTCCCAGGGTCCTGGGATTGAGCCCCACATTGGGCTCCCTGCTCAGTGGGAAGCCTGCTTCTCCCTCTCCCACTCCCCCTGCTTGTGTTCCCTCTCTCACTGTGTCTCTCTGTCAAATAAACAAATAAAACCGTAAAAAAAAAGAAATTTCTTCTGAGGCCTCAAATTCCTGTTCTTAAAATAATTAATTTCAAGGAAATGTGAATAAGTAGAGCAAACTAACCATACTCTGGTCCTATCTCAATTATCCTTTCTCTACATATCCCAAAGACTCTAATTTATTAAAGAGTCCATTAAGACCATGTGATAATTTCTATGCTAGTGCCCCTAACTAGGTTATTCGTCACATAACGCCTTAACAAGGAAAACTCCTGCTGGACCCAAGGAAAGACAGTAATGGCAATGATGAAATTTCAAACAATGTGACAAAAGATGAAGGAAGAAATCCTGGACAGACACCCGTCAAATGTCTTTCAAACTATACCAGGTAGATAACATCATACTTTACTACCATTCTTCAGGCTAATTCTGACTTCAGTTAAGCTTTGTATTTCCCTACCAATTCAGCTCCCTCTATGGTATCCAACAAGTAGATTAGAAAATAGGTAAACTGGCATCAATTGG
The DNA here is from genome assembly GCF_037043125.1 of Eumetopias jubatus. NCBI lineage: Eukaryota > Metazoa > Chordata > Mammalia > Carnivora > Otariidae > Eumetopias > Eumetopias jubatus. Next base: position 37,260,981 of record NW_028274813.1, on the reverse strand, counting down.
TAGAAGGTCCTTAATTCTTAATTAATGGACTTTATCTTAGTGACTAGAAAGAAAAAAAAAAAATGTTAGGCCTTGAGAATTGTATGTAACCCTAAGGCTAACCCTGTGTAATGTGCTAAAAAATTTTTTTAAAAAAGGAAGCCCCAGATATGCCACCAGCTCTCTAAGAACTTAACATCAATGTAAAAGACCAATATGCCATCTTTATCACCAATCTAGACTCTTCTTCTGAGGACTAGACCTATCTAGTATCTAATCAGCCATTAGCCACCTCTTACTAAGATATTCTATAGGCATCTGACACTCAACATGTCCAAAATTGATCTCATCATCTTCTCCCTCCATCTCCAACTCCGCATCTTTCATGTATTCCTGGACTTGGTGAATGGGCCCATGATACTTCCATTGCCCAAATTAGAAACTTGAAATTTACCATCCTGCTTCACTATTATCTCCACATCCACATATCCAATCACTTCTAAGCCTTATAGACTATAACTTATTAATAAATACTCAAGTTGAATCTCCTCTCTCCATCTCTATATGTCAGTGTATCATCTTCCACCCGAGCCTCTTAAAGACTATACTCTCTTATCTGCTCGCTGACCATATACTCCCCAAGCAACTCTCTACATTGCTGCCAAAGTGCTTTCTAAAGCACACAACTGGTCCATGCCCTTCCCTTATTTCAAACTCTCTAAGAGACCCCTGGAAGTCTTCAGTATAACATTGCATATCCTTGGTATATAGGTCATTTAGTTTCTGATCCCAAAGATTGCTCTGCATTCATCCCCTTCTACTTATTCATATATACTCTGTATTCCAGCCCTACTAAAATCAGTAGCAAATTAAAAGAAAAGAATAAATTTAAAACTAAAATTAAATCTACTAGGAATTCTCTGTACACCCCATGATATTCAGTGCTTCCAGGCTTTCATGCATTTACTGGCACCTCCAGACTCAGTTAAAGCATTATCTCCTTCTGGAAACTTCTCTGATCCACTCATAAGAGAGGTACACTCCTCTGTGCTTGCACACCATAAACTATATACCTCACACGGAACGAGCAACACTAATGCAGTTGTTGATTAACATGTCAGTCACTCTCACTATTGTTCATCTCTCCATATTCAGCACTTTATCAGGGCCTGGCCTAAAACAGGCCATTAATTAATTAAGACTTATTTTTAACTTTAAAAATCAGATTTAAAATAAGCCCCATTTTGTTTTATTATCATTGGGTTTCGTTTGGTTTGGTTTTGCTTTGTTGGGTAAAAGTGGTAAGGGTATCTTCAGATGACAGTAACAATGTTGGCACCTGAAATATTTCTTGTGATCATTTCTCTTTCTTACTTCAACTGGATTTATAATTGCATTGAATATTTCTAGAAACTTACAAGGCAATGTTATACTTATATATAAGTGTGTGTGTATATATATATATATATATATATATATATATAAGCTTCATTTTCCTAAGACAAGTGATGTAACACATCTTAGTACTTCTGAGTACTGGATTTAGAAAGAAGCCCATTTTTATTCCCAGAGTTCAATAAGGTTTATGCAGAAAATATTTTGAAAAAAATTAAAAGAGATATTGAAGGAATAAATTCATTGACATATGGAAAAATACAAATCATCAAATGGCATGCATTCTCTCATTTCCTAGGATAATGGCCAGGGTTAGAGCTTTCTTAGAACTGTTTCAGTTCTAAACAGTTAGCATTTTTTTCAAGACCCCTATACCACCCCTTTCTCCTCACTCTCAGATTACCTTGTCAAATGTTATTGAATAAACAGAAGCCATAAGAAACATAATAGATAGCCCTCAATTTCCCTTCTGTCCCCCCCATCTCAAGACCCACCTGTATGGCACTGATTCTTGCCTGCACCTTTATCATCTCAGAGTAGTAGACATTTGCTCTTTTCTGATCATGCATATGTTCTATTCATGAACATTTAAGTAGTTTCTAGATTTTTCACTATCACTAACAACACCACAGTGAATTTCCTTATGCCTATCCCTTTGTGCCCTTGAACACATTCAGAATTGCCTATGTTATTAACTAAATTAGTTCATTTGATCTGTCACCAACCCCCACTATACAGTCAAACTTTGAAAAAGTAAAGCAGCCATACTGTCTAGGTCAGAGAAAAAAGACACATCAGCAGTTCTAACTTTTCCCAGTGATACATTTACTGATCTCACCTTTACAGAGACCTCACTGGTGTAACTGATTATTCAGCACAGTTCGCTGATGTTACTTAGATGTGGTCGATATGGGGTAATGTGAACAGACAGCTGACTATGAAGAGCCTAGTACTTGCTCTATGAGTTGTTCATGGAATTATGAGAACATTTGTTCTCCTAAAAGCTCAGGATGCCATCTCCTTCTTAATAAAACATTAGTTTAGCTCTACTGGGTTGCAATTAACCTCTTTGTCATGCACTGCCTAATCTTAAAAATAAGAGGAAGTCACAGAGGCAGTTAAATCAATCTATTAGACTGCAACACAAGATTCTAATCTATACGAAAAAAGCTTAGGTAAACAATTATACTCTTGGCCAAAGAGACTACATGGCATAATTACTCATATTTCATCTGTTGTTTCCTCTCTAAAGAAAACCACTGGCTTCCCACAGGGGAAGGTTGCTATTTTTGCTGTTGCTTCATTCTATAAGAATTTTTTGTCTCAATTATTGGCATGAAGATGCCATAACTATTTGGCACAGGATATTTCACACTGTGAGTGGCTTGGCAGTTTTGGAATCTGTTTGAAAATACCGTACAGGATAAATGGGCAGAGATTCTGGCCATCTCTTTTAGAACACATATGGATAATCAACGAAATGGATTTCTTGGCTGTAATTTTTCCCCTTTGTATTATTACAAATGATGAATCAGGTACCATTGACTGATTATCTGAACAACAGTTCCAAGACCTCAGTACCAGGAACAAAAGATAACAAAAATGCTTTGCCCCCTTGAATTATTATCAGTAAATTTCTTGGTTCAAAACAGTTCAATTCTGTCAGAATCAGAGTGTTCTCAACATGTGCTTAATTGCTGTAGGAAAAAAGGTGAGCAGGGTATTAATGTGGCCAAACCACAATAATAAGTTTCCACTGGAAAGGATGAGACAGCATGGTGCAATAGAGAGAACATGGGATTGGAAATCGGTCACACTTTGCATGTCAGCATCTTCAACAGTAAAACAGAGATAATGATACTAATTTTCAGAATTATAGGAAAGAGCAATAAAGAACATAAAGTTCCTGACATATAGTAACTACTCCATCAAAACTGGATTCCTTCCCCTTCGATGGTTTTTACTACCATCCATCATGGTATAAGTCAGAGGTATCACTGACATCACTCAGTGCCATTCTTTTTAAAGGAAAAAAAATCAATCTAGAATGAAGTTTTGGTATTATAAGATTCATTGTGAGGAAGAGGCGCACTCAGATTGGTTGACTGTCATCACATTATAGTTACTATCCCAGATACAATTTAGAAATAAAATTCAGAATTAGCCTTTACTCAACTCTTTCAACCAGGTATCTGAGTTTCTTGGTAAAAATACCAAAGCAAGTAGGAAATTGATGTCAATTCCAACCTTGGCAAATCCTCAAAGGACTTAGGCCTTTGCTCCAATCACTGGCCCCTTTTCACATTAAGAAAGTCAAATGTAAAGTGCTGAATAGCAGTGGCTATGGGGGCATTGTTTACTTGTTAATAATCTCAAAGGGAAACCTTTCAATGTTTCAACCATTAAGTATGATATTTGTGTAGATATCCTTTTGTGTAGATGCCCTTTATCAAATGTATTGTCTTCTAACTCGAAGAAGAATTGAAGAAGAAGAAGAAAAAGAAGAAGAAGAAGAGGAAGAGGAAGAGGAAGAGGAGGAGGAAGAAGAGGAGGGATAGGGGGAGGGGAAGGTAAAAATACCTTTGCTCTGGGATTAAAAGTTCCATTCTGGCCTGCGAAGGTATGGATTCACTTGTCTATTCTGTATCTTAAAATATATTTCCTATGTCCTAGGTAGAACTCTATTACCTAAGTATTTCTTCAAATTTTACAAACACCCTCCATCTCCTCCCTTGCAACAGCCTCAACTCCCTGATCCTTTGCCCTGATTCTTTTCCATTCACTCACCTTACCAAATCCCAACTCTGGTTAAATCCAACTCTTCATTACTTCTTCATCTATACACCTTTGACTAAACATGGATAGAGTAAAACAATAATCATACTCATGGATGCTAGTGGAACTCATGATCACTAGTCCCAAGCAGATCTTAGTGTTCAGCAAACCTACCAAATTCCCTTTGCCATCTCACTTCTCCACCCTCTTAGATTACCATTTCATACCTACTTCTCTCTCACCATACCTTCAATACTTCTTCATCTCCTTCACCATCCTTACTCTCAGGTGATAACCATGTTTTTTATATTACTGAGAAGAGCAATCGGAAGAAAACTTCCAATATATATTTACTTGTTTGTCTCCCCTCCCCCCATTAGGATGGGAAGGAACTGTGTTATCTCCAGGACCTAGAATGGTGCCTGCACCATTCTGTATACCTAATCAGCATTTTGGGTTGATGAAAAAAAAAATCAGTAAAATAGATAAACAAGGGGAACAAAACTCTCCTACAAGAGTCATAAGAAGGCTCATGTTAAGTAACTCTGGTGCCCAAGGTTAAATTAAAAGTAAATCTACCATCTCCCAGTTCATTGTTCTAGACCCAAATCATTTTGATATTATGGTGTTATCACAAAATCTCCTCTGCTCTTTCTCCAAAAGTTCCAGTCGCCTTTATTCAACTTAAGAATTTGAGAGACATATTTTTTCTGCCACGATTTCCAAACACACTTTGCTATACTTCTACCTTCACAGAGATAGTAGGATGATTACTTAATGTCATAAATATTTTATTTCTATTGAATTTTTCATATTAATTTTACAGCTCATTTGAACAATAGAAAGTAGCTCATATAACAGCATTCGTAGTTACATTGTGCAATACTTTTTTCAGTGATCTGTTACATATTTGAAAGGTGTGGAAAAGTCTAAAAATACAAGTCTGTTTAAAATAAGCTCTTCCCCTACAAATTCTGGCCCTGGAAAGAGATAGTCTTCTCTAATGATTTTCACAATGGGGTCTGATTTTCCCTGCAAATTCTAATTTACATGCCTATCAAGCACATAGTTCAAAATCAAATGGTCTGAGTTGTTTGGAGTTTATTCAAATGCCACTTTTTTTGTAAGAATGAGTTATGCATTTAAAAGATTTTGCCTGATGAAGAACTCTGAGTTTCTGATGTAAGGATACAGGGATGGAGGAGTAGGCAGATAAATGGAAGGGCATTAACTTGAGAAATAAAAGTCAATGCTCAATATTAGCACCTTTTCCCCAATCTCACTATAAAATGCTGTCAATTTTTAGTTTCCATAAATAGACTCCATATACTGACACCATCAATGTTTAGCATATCAAAACTGAGAATGTACTGTAGGTATTCTCCCTAACCTCAGCAATGTCATGAAATCACTTAAAGAGAGAGAAAATAATATTCATCAAATATAAATATAAATATTATTTAAGGGAAAATACTGTGACACGAAAGCTTTTTACTCAGTATTACTGTCATTCAGTGTGAAAGCAAGAGAAATTCATCCGAAGAATGTTAGGGCACAAATCATATAAAAATTACTTATCTTTTATTTAAAAACATATTACTTTAAGATATAGTCAGCTGTTAACTGGAGGTTTTTCATAGATGTTCCTTATCAAGTTGAGGAAGTTCCTCTCCATTCCTACTTTGCTAAGAGTTTTTACCATGAATGGGTGCTGGATTTTGTCAAATCCTTGTTCTATGTCAAATGAAATGATATGATCTTTCTTTTTTTAGCCTGTTGAAATAGTAGATTAGTGATTGATTTTTTTCATGTTGAACCCACTTTGCATATGTGGAATAGATCCCACTTGGTTGTCATGTAGATTCAATTTTTGTTGAGTATTTTTATATGAATATTCATGAGAAATATTGGTCTATAGTGTTCTTTTCTAGTAATGTCTTTTTCTGGTTTTGGTATGAGGGTAGTGCTGGTCTCATAGAACAAGTGAGGAGAGTTCTCTCTGCTTCTATTTTTGGAAAAGATTGTAGATTTGCCAAAAATGAAAAACAGAAACATCATGGTGTTTCTTTGTTTTGGAAGTTTATTAATTATTAATTAATTTTTAATAGATATAAGATGATTTAGGTTATCTATCTCTCCTAGTGTGAGTTCTGGCAGTTTGCTTTTCAAAGAAATGGTCGTTTCCCCTAAATTATCAATTCAGTGTTTATAGAGTTGATCAAAGTATTCTTCTATATGCTCTAATGTCCTTGAGATGAGTTGTGATGGCCCTTCTTTAACTTCTAATATTGGTAATCTGCTTCTTCTCCCTTTGTTCTTGGTTAGCCTGGCTAGAGGTTTATTAACTTTGATGATCTTTTTAAAGAACCAGCTTTGAGTTGTGGTGATTTTCTCTAATGTTTTCCTATTTTCTAGTTCATTGATTTCTGCTCTAAAGTTTCTTATTTCTTGTCTTCAGCTTGCTTTCACTTAAATTGCTCTTCTTTGTCCTCCCTAAGGTAGAAGCTTAGGGTTTTAATTTTATATCTTTCCTCTTTTCTCATATATGCATTTAATGTGACATACATTTTGCTCTAACCACTACTTTTGCTATATCCCATTAATTTGATAATTTGTAATTTCATTTTCAGTTACTCAAAATATTTTTCTAATTTATCTTCAGGCTTCTTCTTTGGCCCATGGGTTATTTAGAAATGTGTTAATTTCTAAGTATTTGGAGATTTCTTAGCTATCTTTCTGTTATTGATTCCTAGTTTAATTCCATTGTGGTCTAAGGACATGCCTTTTAAGATTTCTATTCTCTTAAATTGGCCAAGGTGTGTTTTATGGCCAGAATGTGATCTATCTAGTGAATATTCCACGTAAGCTTGAGAACACAAATTCTGTTGCTATTGGATGGGGCACCCTGAATTTTAAAACAAACAAACAAGCATTAAACCTAATACTATTAGAAAACTATTCTATTTTTAAAAACAGTATTTAAATTCATCCTAAACCTTCTAGACACTGGGTCTATGAGTAAAGGTAGAAGAACAGGTAGAGTAAGTCCAAAAGTGAATATTCGATCTTCCAGGAGATGATTTAATACACACATTTTCAGAAACATTCACAAATAAATTGTTCCATGTTATACTTTAAATGGTTTACACATTATAAAATTTTCCTCTTATAATTTGATGTTAACCAAAAACTGACCAAGTATAATATATGTGAATTCATATGCAAGGAATAAACCTATAAAATTTTTCTATAATTATGATTACAGTTGGAAAAATTAAACTTTCATGCCAGTTTTTTTAAAGAGGTAAGAAAAGGCAATGCCAAATGCAAAGAGGAAGATTACATTTTTAGTCTCCTAAGAGATTATTAAAAATAACATGTCATAAAACTTCTAAGAGTATTTGAAATTCTTCATTTATCAGACACCAGTTTTTAATTTAAACGTAATTGGAGAGAATGAAATGAGAGTAAACTACATAGAAAACAGGATAAAAGCACATACCACTGACCTCTGATTTCTATAACTCTCTTCCTGAATATTAAAGTCAGTAAGACTGTAGTCAGGATGTTTGCATTTTGCCAGCTACTCTCTTGATAACAAAATTATTCTTCACATAATCTAACAGCATCTACCCAAGAGACTCTACAAAAGCTGAATAAGTAAAGGGTGAAAAGTAATGTGAAAAAAGTCAACTAACCAATCTCTAATCAATTCAACAAAATTCAATCAACTGATCAACTGTGCTGTAAAAAAAGGACTTCACCCAAACCATCTCACAGGCTGTTTATTTTGTGTTTCTAAAGTTCATCCTGGAAGAAGTTGTCAAAACTCCCATTATATTGATTCTAAATTAATAATGCTCTATGATAGTTCTTCCTTATGTCTTATCTCAATTCCTCTTATTATAATTTAAGTTAACCAACTATTATTTCTACTTTGGATAGCCATGCTATTTCCATTCAAACGGTATGATTGAATAAAACTGGTTGTGGATAATTACTAGCATGAATGTAAAGCAAAAGAAGTACCAAATAGTAAAATTTTGTGTTCCAGTTCAACCTCTGTATTTTTTAAATAGTAATATATTTAATTGACAGCCTAATTCTTAAAAGTGGCCATTCCTTTGAAAATTACCTTTTGTTGGGGTGCCTGGGTGGCTCAGTCAGTTAAAGTGATCAACTCTTGATTTCAGCTCAGGTCGTGATGTCAGGGTCGTGAGATCAAGCCCTGCATTGGCTCCACACTGGGCAGGGAGCCTGCTTAGGATTCTCTCTCTCCCCCTCTGTCCCTCCCCCCACTCTCTCTCTCTCAAAAAAGAAAAAGAAAAAGAAAATTACCTTTTGTTGAATCATCCTCTATTGGCTGTTTGAACAACGTAATATCCTTGAAAGTACATAGGAACAAGACCACCTTTTCATGTTCGTTTCTTATTGGTGCAATTTGCATATAAAACCAAACAGGGGTTCCTGTAAGAGACAGAAAGGACAACAGCATGTGACATAGCCTCAGCAATGATGTGGTCTCCTGCCTTGCCTCTTTCTTAAGCTGCCGACTGCTGTGCCAAGAACGAGCACCGAAACAACAGTATTTTAATTGCTTTCAGAATTTAAAAAAAAAAAAAAACTTTAACTTTGTATCAATTACCAATTGCTCAAATATTAATAAACATTTTTCAACCCAAAATATCAAAATGTGAAAGTAAAGCTGAGGGTGACATTGCACCACGCAGGGGCACAAAGGCTGTGTCACTACAGTAACACCTGCATTACCATTAGGTCTGGGTCCCTGCACCTCCACCGCTCTCTCCAACTTCCTTTTCATACTTTGACCATGTGTGACCACTCCTACATGCTTCTCTCTTCCTGTCCCTTTGAGAAGTGTTTCCAATTGACTTCAACAGCAATCCCTGATGCTCTGATAAGCATTCCTCCTGGAAGAACATTTGAAATGCTATTCCTACCTCAAGGCTCTCTCGTCAGTCAGAGTTATAAGATGGCTCTATGCCTTTGACAGCACCCCCACATCAGAGAGAGAGGATGTCAGCAACGCTTGATGTCTGCTGTACACAGAGCTCTACCTGAAGCTTTTAAGGCGACCTTGAGAGGGGAAAAAAAAAGACATGCCCCCAGCCCTTGAGATTCTCAGGTATCTTCATGAGCCACTGCTTCCTATCTCCTTCACTCAAAGGATGAGGCTTGACTCTGTCACTATGTTATTTTTTTTTTGCAGTTGTTCAAATATTCTTTATTTTTTAATAATTTACCAGTTGCGTATAACACCCAGTGCTCATCACATCACGTGCCCTCCCTAATGCCCATCACCCAATTACCCCATCCCCCTGCCCACCTCCCCTCCAGCAACCCCCAGTTTGCTTCCCATAGTCGAGTCTCTCGTGGTTTTTCTCCCTCTCTGATGACCTCCCATTCAGTTTTCCCTCCCTTCCCCTACAATCCTCTGAGCTGTCACTAGTTCTTTAAACAATGGCTCCTGCAGACTCCAGAAAACAAAGAGTTTCAGAGCACTTAAGGCTTTGGATTTGGACAAACCAGGAATTGGCATTATATCAAACAATAAATATTTGAAGACACAAGAAATGCCTTCAAAGGAGTAATTATCCATTAAACGATAAAACACTGAAGGAATGTTCCATCAGAATCAAAAAGACACACTTTCCATTATATTCTTTCCAAGCCATCATGCAGTAAAGCCTCTCCAAATTTTCTATCTTAAAGACATAAAGGCTTTTGTTAGGTTTGGGATTTGGGGAGTGAAATATGCAGCTATTAATAGTCTCTACGTGAGAGTTGATAGTCTTTAGTGGTGCAACAAAAACCAAATTAGAAAAACCTTCATACCTTTGGCCAAAAAACTCACAGAGTAATGTCACCACAATGGGGAATCTGTCCTCTACACAAGAAGAGATGGCTTAACTACCAGGTTCAAGAAGTCAGAGAATTAGAAAGAGGAGGTGTTTATAGAATATTCAGTTCTGACAACCAGATCCTTTGCAACCCTGGGGCCCTATGAAAACACGGCCCTTTCCAAAATGATCACTGGGTGAGACAGGGATCTCAAAAACCATCACACCATCTCACAGAGAGGCTTGTTCTTTGTTCTCACTGCTCCTTCTTCTACACAGTGTACCCAAGAACTGTGAGTGATATACGCAGTTTTACAAATCACCAGACACACATGCTAGCAGATACGTGGCCTATGGCTGTTCCAACACAGTGAGCTTGAGGCAGCAGGGTCATAAACAGAGAAAGGGGCATTAAAAATCAGTCATTTTCCAAGGTCTGTGAAAAATCTGAACAGAAAGAGATGATGTTACATTTTGCACCTTCTATGAAAAGAGCAACTTTTCAAATTTTAGCCTAGAGTCAGGACTGTTTTTTTAAAACTGCTTTCAGCTATCAAAGTTGACTTACAGGGTCAGATTCCCCAAGTAGATGGAGTATTTGTGGAGTGGCTGGTAAAATATCCATACTCTGGTCTGGGGGTTCAAAGGAGCAGAAAGTCTGAGAGCATTAGGCAGAGAGGCCAGTTGTAGATGGAAACTCAGGGCATTGTCTTAGCATTGATTATCTGGGCGGCCCAGGCTATCACAGGTGTGCCTTTGTGCAGACAGGAAGACCCATTTAAACCATCACCCCAGTGCTAAAGTTTCCTTCCCAACAGTAGAAACGGTTCCCGCTAATCAGAGCAACGCACCTTAAAAATAGAACCTACAAACTGAAATGTCAATGATGACACGTGTTAAATCAGATCCCCCCATTTGCAAAATGCTGTTTAACCTAATTACTTAATGGAAGTGTTGGGAAGACATGGCATTCAAGCCTTCCCAAAATATTTATCTACAGACACGTGAATTTTTCTAACATTTTTAAAAAGTTACAAGAACATACTTTTCTTAGTTGATGTTCAAGAACCTTCAGGTAACAATTTACAAGATTTTTTAAAGCTCCTTTCAGTGTAGTAGAACTCCACTAAAATACATAAATGATATCTACCCCTCATATTAATGAAAAAAACTCAATGCAAATAAGAGAATTTCAAAACATTAAAATAAAGCAAAATACTACCTTGGAAGGCAACTTTTGGAAATATAAAATTCAAGTTCTTGTTAACATGATTTAAAGGATATAAGGAAAACAGAATCTCCACAAAGGTATTTTTAAGAAACTCAGACACTATGAACGTGGTTCTCATGCTTTAAAATCAGGCAAAGATTTGTTTATTCTTCTTAGTGTCAAAGTGAAATGACATTAGTAATAGGGAATATCCTTAAATTATTTGCTAAACTCAGGGCACATAGCTAAGTCATTCAAAGGAGAACAACCCTATATGAAAAGGATACAGGGTTTTGACATAGGAGTCTACTACAAATTTATCAATATATATCTGGACCTGGTGAGAAAGACCCAGAGGACACCTCAAGCTTGACTTTTCTCCGGTCGAGGCCAGAGCAGATCATTCAGAATGAATTGTTTTCTAGGTGACAAGCCAACAGACATTTGGCTATGAATAAAGAGAAATACCTCTTTGGCCTTGATTCTGAAATGAAAGATAAAATAATAAGACATTCCATAGGTAAAACCACTAAAGATCAATATTCCCATTACCAAGTGTACTAATTTTAAAGCAATGCCTGTGGCTGTGATTATCTCTTTGATGGTCTATTAATAAAAAGAAAAACCTAAGTTCAATTCTAAATATTTTGTAGTGAATAAATGTTTGAGTAAGATGGAAAGGATGAATTATGCTGTAAAAAATCCAGCCTGCTCTGAACATGGAGGAAGTGCTCCCTGTTGAAGCTAAAATGCTTCCCAAACTGGGGAAGAATTTAGTAACCATCAATTTCCACTAAAGAGAATAACTGGCTTTGGGACGCCTGGGTGGAGCAGTCAGTTGAGTGTCCGACTCTTGACCTCAGCTCAGGTTATGATCTCAGGGTCATGAGATCGAGCTCCACATTGGGTTCCATGCTCAGCAGGGAGTCTACTTGATATTCCTCTCCCTCTGCCCCTCCCATTCATGTTCTCTCCCTTTCTTTCTCTCTCTCTGTCAAATAAATAAATAAATCTTTTAAAAAATGATAATAATTGGCTTTGCTGTCATTTATCATTAACACTAGATAAATTGACCTGTCTTGTAAAATGACTGTTCATTTAAAAAAAAAAAAAAGGTCAACTTGGGAAAAAGAAATAGAAGTCAGTGACCACACTATTCGAAGAAAACAAATTAGAAAGGAAATCTGGTTGTGGAGTACATTAGTTGGTTTTTGTTTGGCTGCAAATTCTGAAAGAGAGTCCATATCATGAGGTCTTATGTGATATATAATGGACAACTGATCACTCACAAATTCCATCCTAGAGAACAGTTCACCATAATCAATACATATTTACCAGATGTGAATGGCCTATTCTGAAAGTAGGAACTACTTCTGTTAGCCTTCTACACAAAAGAGTCAGAGCCTAGCAAAAGGCCACATTGGTAAAGACCTCAAGTCAATAACACAAGTCAGTCATGCACATGTAGGAAGGGAATCACACATACTCAGTGATACCAATCACCTTTTCCATTAACCACAAGAAGAAATGAATGAATTTCTCTATCATTTTTAGTTGCTGTCATGTAACTGTAGGATCTTCACCATGAGTATTAATTACAAAACATTTTGCCACCTCACACACACATACAAAATCACATTTAAAATACACCATATTTTCCTGCCATTCCTCAAAAGTTTGCTTTTCAAAGGGAGAATCATTCATTAGTTTTGCTATCTAATTTTATCAGCACCCCCTGCCTTTACCAAGAGAAGGACAAAGTTTGATATTCTCTTTACACTATAGCTCAAGCACCACTAACCAAAACATAACATTAATCAGAGTTGACACATCTTATTGGTAATTTAGATACTTACTGTTTTTCTTGTACAGAAGAACTTCAAAGCAGTTTGAATCGTAGTTGTCAAAAGTCTGTCTGACTTTCTCAATGGTCTTCTTGTCAGTCAATTCTCCATACATAAAACTGGGAAAAAACAAACAATCCATTTCAGTTTTGTGTTGCTTTTCAAATGCTATATAAAATCACATAGTTGTCTCTTTTGATTGAGTATTCAAATTTAGGTATAAAATTAAATACTGCTCCCACAAAACAAACTAAATTATTGAAACAATGTTTTAATTGTGATTGTTAAACTTCTTGCTAAAAGCTAGGTTTAGAAATTATTTCATATGTGTATATATATATATATATATATATATATATATATAAAGAAAGAGAGAGAGAGAGAAAGAGAGAGAGAATCACCAACTCACATAGTTCATATAGGCATGAATTTCAGTAACTGTGGTTTAGTTAAATAACACCAGCTTCCCAACAGCACAATTCAAATTTCATTTATCATAGTATATTAGCTGTAAATAACTGCATAAAGTATAAACTTTGCTGTTAGCTCCTCAGCCTACAAATCACTAGTAAATAACAGATACACATCACAATCAGTAACCAATCACATCACTTCTTTCAAAGCCCCTCAGTCTTGGTCCCGGTGCATCTGTTATTCAGTTCATGCCCAGACTCAAAGCATGTAGTTGTGTTGCCTCCTTGGCTCTCAGCAATAAACCCATGTGACATTTTACAAAAACAGATCATTGAAAGCAGGAGTTAGCCATCAAAGATTAAAGTCTAGCAAAGAAAAGAGAAATGATAATGCTGGAAGGGGACATTCATACTGAACATAAATGAAGGTATAGATGAAACACAAGACTATGGCATGTTGACACTGTTGTCATTTGAGAGACTCTAGATGTGCAGCCAGAAGAACTTAGGGAGGGTGAACTTATCAACATAAATCAGGAAAGCGATTGTGACAAAAAGGATCAAGTTTTCCCAGAGGAAGTGACGCCAGTAAAAAAAATTTCACATTAAAAAAACCACAGGAGATAGTTCACAATCGCGAGAGTACAGGAATAAAATAGTTGTGGTTGATGCAGATTTATGAAGGAGTATGAGCATTTACTAAGAGAAAAAAATGCTCTCTTCATGTCATGCTATATTAGGAGAAGGCAGTATAATTCAAGTGACTCATGATAGTTTTCTTAAAAAGAAATGAAATGCTTTAATTCTCAATGTTTCTTAAGTTCCAAATCACAGTGTGCTAAATATGAGTTTTACTATTATTTGCATTTCCCTGCATTTATAACCAAGAGTAAGAGAGTTTTTAATGTTTTGACAGACATGGGTAAAGTCACAGAATAATCACAAATTTTTCCACTGAGTTTTAAGATCGTATTGTATGGTTTCAGCTTGCATGGTCTTTTTTATTTTCTCACACACAAGGATATGTGAAGAGTCCATGTTACATATATAATACAACAACATTCTCATCAGTTATGAGGATTTTTCTCAAGACAGGTGCAGGTGTTGCTAACAGGAGAAAAATGATGGTGATAAATTGAAGAAGATATACACTGTTGCCATGGGTGAGGGAACATACAAAACATATGTTAAAGAGTGAGATTTTACATGCCACAAAAATTTCCCAATGTTTGAAATTATCTGTTTTTCTAAGAGAACCTCACCAAAAGTGTGATTATCTACACAACTGAACCAGTCAAGGACTACAAGCCTCTAAAACTTTACTTGTGATGCTTCCACAATCATCAGTTGTGCATCTGGTTTTAGATACATAGTTCTACTAGTTAGCATAATTGTCCAGAACCTATCTTCCACCAGAAAAGAATATGTGGCACCTGCCAGATACCTTGACTAAGTTTCTGAAGGTTCAAGTCTATCTTTGTTTTTGCTTTTCTTCCAGTTTCAATGAGTTTGCGTATCGGCCAGAGGCTAATCCAAGTGAGGTAGGGCCTAAAGCTTATACAATCTTAGGGACCCTCTTTAAAGAAAATAATACAAAATTATAAAACAAAATTAGGTACAGAGCTTTGGAAAACACCCACTCAAGGGAGGGCCTCTGAGTTAAGATTCACTGTCTTCAAGGGAAATCTGCCCCTGAATTTATCAACCTAGAAAATTTACAACATGAAAAATATAGTTGAATAGCAAAATAAAAAAACAAAAACAAAAACAAAAAAAACCTAGTGGATTTAACAGCAATGCCATATCACAGCCAGAAATTACAGAGTCATGGCCCATCTTATGATAACACCTTGAGCAACTAGAATTCTAGAAACTAAAAAAGGGAAAGAAATAAAGCTTATTACCAAAGACTGCCTAATCTGTATCCTGCATTTTCAATTATAGTATTTCTATCTTTTATTAAAAAAGAAAATTTTCATTGTCATTATAACAGTAAAATAAACAAGAGAATCTCAGAATAAAATGACAGATTCTAACCCCATAATTTCAGAGCCAGACTCACAGAAGAAGCCTCCAAGCCTACCTATAACACAGCACTGAAAAACCATTATTTCTGCCAAAGCCTGAACTCCAGCTTATGACAGACTCGTGAAAAATCTCTTAAAGGCATTACACTGAAACTAGAATTACTCAGTTAAAGGCACCCTCCTTGCCCTCCAAAAAATAAGACACTACTTTAATACTGTTAATATTTTTTACATACAGGTGAACTTTTTAAATCAACCAGTTCCTTTTAAATTGACTGTTATTTTTAATTTAAAGACTTGTTAGTAGAAAGAAAACATTAAAAAACAGGAAAAAAGTTAAGATATGGTTAAGTTAACTAAATGTTTATGGTCTTAATAGGAAAGAAAAGAAAAACCATCTTACTCCTGTTAGTAAATGTCAGAGCTCTATAGTTCAATAAACTAAAACACAATATCCACAACTGGCCAACAGAAAAACATTTAAAACAAGAAAGCATCTACAATATAACAAGCAATTAAGATTTAAAAAATTTTGAAAAATTAACTCTAATAGGATTTAAAAATAAGTTACAACTTAAAAAAACTGTCTTGGAAATTGATGTAATAATATCACTTAATAAAAAATAAAACACAAGTCCAATTCAGTGAAAATTCCAAAGAGAAGATGAAAAAAGCAACTTTTCAAATAAACTCTAAAAATTCTATAATATATTCTTCATTAATTTAGCCCTCTCAATGGTAAAATTACCTGTCCTAATAGAAGCACTTTAAGAAAAAAAAAAATCCCAGATTATTACAATCTGAGTACTTCATTAAAAATTTGTCTTTTATTTCTTACATTGTTTCACTCATGTTTTTCATTTTAAGTTTATTAAACCAAATATATGTAACAGAATGCATATTTGAGGTGGTAAAATGCAGCAATTAACGAATAAAAAATATTTCAAAATGAAATATATATAAAAAATATAAAAGATGTCTGAAATGTATTATCCATCCTCCCAATGAAAGTATTTCCACCTGATGTTGTTCAAACCATACTGATGAAGTCAATGCTTCCACAAAGTCTATGAGAATGGCACATTTGTTTATTTGCTCAGCTATTTAAATGTAAATGCTGAGTGTCTTTATCAAGGTTTCCAGCAGCCTGACTCTGGAAGGCTGAAGCTCAGTGCAGTCTTTGAATGGTTAATGGAATTTGAAGGAAACCAAGATTTAGAAATGGTAATCATCAGGCTTTGGAAACTGTATACCTATATAATAATTTTGCACATTTTTTATGTGTACCCTCCAGGAATATATAATGGGAATATAAAAAAATTTTCAGAACTTCAAATTGCTCTATTAGAATGCCAAGCTCTCCTTAGAGTAATTATAAATGACTTCCTCAGCTGCACTGTTATCTTATTGGAAAGGAAAATAAAATTAGATGCTCAGTAGCTATCTATCCCCACTATAATACTGAGTGGTCACGATATAAGAGAAGTCCACCCACCACTTACAAACTGCATAATTCATGGGCAAGACATATAATTGCTTTGACCTTCAGTTTCCTCATCTGTAAAATGATGATAATGTTCATATACCTCAGAGGGTGAGGGTTTTAAAAAGATAATGCACATGAAGTCACAAATTATAATGTGCTGTACAATGGCTGAACTATGACTGGAATACTTCTTATGGGTGGGGTTAGAAGAAAACCCCTCCAGGCCCAACCCCACTACTCTCTAGCTCCTCTACAATTCTAGAACAGGGGTTGGGCCATGCTTGCTAATGGACAGGGTCACTGTGTCTTAAAGGGATACATA
Source organism: Eumetopias jubatus (assembly GCF_037043125.1). Classification (NCBI taxonomy): domain Eukaryota; kingdom Metazoa; phylum Chordata; class Mammalia; order Carnivora; family Otariidae; genus Eumetopias; species Eumetopias jubatus. The sequence goes on along the minus strand of NW_028274813.1, from coordinate 37,243,669 downwards.
CATCACTTTGTGTGTCTCCTTTCTTTATGAGCCATGAGGTTGAAGCACAAACCCAGGGCCTACTCCTGAATATTCTGGCCACTTTTCTTGCCACACAACTAACTGTTGGTAAAATTTGGTCTTGGGAGTAAGGCAGAAATTTTCCTGAGGCCTGGCCTAGGCTAAATCCAGCTTGCCTGAGCATTGGGCAGTATACCTTTCATGTATTTTCTGCCCTGGCAAATTTCTAAGGACAGGTCGCCTTGGTTTATAGCAGGATTTACCTATTCTTGGATCCCTTGTTCTGTCAACAAAATCTTACAAACAAGCCTCATTATGATACCTACCAGCAAGGATGGCTATAAATGTTGACAGAGTTTCAAGGGAGAGAGGAACCTTACAAACAAAAAATATATATATAACCTATTCATGAGTTCTGCCAATCTATCTTAATCTGCTAATGGTCAACAACGCTCTTGGACTAAAACATCATATTTAGTCACCACAAAAAGGATAATATTATCTACAGGCTGTAATTCACAGCCTAGCAAATGCTTCATCACAGAAACCACACAGATTGACTTAATGCAGTTGGTAAATGTGGTCTCTCGCTCAGAATCAGCCACAAGAATAAAATTTTCACAAAAGTTAATGGGAGAATGGGCTCAAATCTATATAGTCAAAGGATCAAAAAGTAAAAAGCCTGAGGGGGGGGCAGTAAGGAGGAAAATTTACAAACAAATAACACAGCTTTCAAATCTTAAAGAGGTAATTTTAGAATAAATCAAAGCTTTATACATTGAATCGTAACCAAAATGTTTCACAACCCATTAATTTATGTGAGCTTAAAATGATTTAGATAGAGTCATAAATGGTAGATCCATGGCATGTAATTAATGGAAACCAGGGAGAGCCGTGGACACCTCTAACCTTTGGAGTGTGACGTCACTGAGGCACCTCTGCTCTCCAACACCTTCCCCCGGTGCCACTGTGTGAGGAAGAGCCCTCAGCCAAATGGAACCAAACTGACTGACATCCATCATGTGTAATGTGCTCTCACTGGCTGAGATGACCCTGTGTTAATAAAACTACTTGTGAAATACATCCAATAAAGTGCCTCTTAATTGCTTCATTGTCTCATTTGATGGCTTGAATAAAGGATTATTAATGAGCCTCCCAGAGGGGAAAAAAAAAGGTATTTCAAAGGATCTATATATTCCAATCCTCCCTACCTATATTATTGCTCTTCTCACACTTCTAAAAAATAAGCAATCAAACAAAAGCAAACAAACAAAAAAACAGAAGGGGCTTTTAAAAATCTCTCAGGTCAATCAAAGCTAAAATGCTAAAGTGGTTTCAAACTAACCTATGATAGCATGTCTTGATGTCTTTAATGTCATGGCTTCCTGGGGGTCATGAGATAAGATCAGATGCTTTTAAATACCCTCCCCCCAAAACCTACAATCTCCTTTAAATATGCAATACATTTTGTGTCCTTCAATAAATAGCAAAACAGTCCAAAGGCTTGGAAACGCAATTATTACATAATAAAATGGACTAGATTTGAAATTCCTACCAATCCTGAAGTGTCATTAGAATGTTTTTCTGAACTTTTAGCCAAAACAAAAATGAGATGGTACCTAGCACACATCACATTTTTAAAAATAGAAATGTAGGGGCACCGGGGTGGCTCAGTTCGTTAAGCGTCCTACACTTGATTTCAGCTCAGGTCATGATTTCAGGGTCCTGGGATGTAGCCCCAAGTCAGGTTCTGTGCTCAGGGTGGAGTCTGCTTGTCCCTCCCCTTCTGCTCCTCCCCCTGCTCCTCTCTCTCTCTCTCAAATAAATACATAATTTTTTTTAAAGTACATACTATTATGTACTATTATGAAGTACAAGGATGTAGGAAAAAAACACTCCCTTGTGGCTGCCGAGAGCAGAAAGAGGTACTCTGGACAGAAAGGGCAAAGAAGGAACAAGGAAATGGAAGAACTAAATATTAACCTCTTGATATTGTAAAATCACAAATTAGTATCTTTTTCATTTCCCCAAACAACCCATATTTCAGTATTTTAAATGTAGAACATTAATTTTTGTTGGTCACTACTTTAATCCATCCATAATCCAAGTTATATAAAAAGATGACTGATTTTTTCAGCATATAAAATGTCATATTGTTTCCTCACAGACTGATGCTCACTGATTTGCAGTTTCTTACTCTGGGTATGTTTGCCTAAAACTTCTCATTATTAAAATCAGTAAAATTCTTTGAATTATTTGTAAGGCTATCTTCAGTGTCAAATTAGTTATCTCCAACTAGAATTGTGGTGATTCCAAACTTTATAATAACTCTTAGCTTTAACAATGTATTCCTATATGTGTATATAATTTTTTCCTTCCTTCTTTTCTTGTTTCCTTGTGCAAGATATTCAAAGGTTTTTATAGACTTATACAGGAAATAGAAAAAAGCCGTATGTAAAAAAAATCAGAATCAAAATGCAGATACTGTTCTGTGAACTATTTTTTTGTTTGTTTGGTTGGTTGATTTTTTTACTTAAAAAATATTTGTTAGCAAAAAAAAAAAAAATGTTGTTAGCTTCTTTCAGTGTCTTATCCTTCCAACATATGATTTAGAAAGTTAGGCTTTGCCATAATATTTTTTAGCAAACCTACTACTGGACATTTTGACTATTTCTAGGACTTTATTCTTCTAAAAAATGCTGCAGTAAACATAAAATGGGTAGAGTTTTATTTTAAAAGGAGACAAGGAGGCTTAAAAGGGGAATACATTAGAATAAATTATGCCTATAAGAAAACCTGGTAAGGTTCAAGTATCATCTGCTCATGTATCAGATGCTAGTCTTCATTGTTCTGTGAAGGCATTGAACTGGTTACAATTTTTAGATCAGCCAAACACATTGGGTGTTTTGTGCAATCAAGTAATAACTGTTTACGTTAATAATACTATCATTTCAGGGGCACGTGGGTGGCTCAGTCAGCCGAGCAGCTGATTCTTGGTTTCAGTTCAGGTCATGGTCTCAGGGTCCTGGGATCAAGCACCACAGGGGGCTTTGCGCTCAGCGGGGAGTCTGCTTCTGGGTCCTCTCCCTCCCTCTGCCCCTCCCTCCCACTCATGCTCCTGCATGCGCACACTCTTTCTCTTTCAAATAAATAAATAAATCTTTTTAAAAATGCTTTAAAAAAAAGAATATTGTCATTTTGAAAATACCATCTCTAACAATAGTGAAGAAGAACTGGGGAAGGTTTGCATACTTCTTCCCACAGTGAAAAAGCATAACATAATCCAAAGCTTTCTGCTCTCTCACCCACCTTAAACACCGTTAACACTTGGGATGAAATACAATAAACAAAAGCATGTTATACAGTTATACAGAAGACCTAGGTTAGGGTTTATTGCAACACAAGCCAATCGAATTCAACAAATACAAACACAAAACACTGAGCTGTGTCCTTAGTGCATACAAAAGTGAACAAGATGAAATACCTTGCTTAAAGACATTTATAATCTAACACTGGTGGTGGGAGGAAAAAAGCAGCTCTTTTAGGGGAGCTAATATAACATGGAAGCATTTTTTTTTAATGAACCCTTTTGTAGGACACATTGCACATGTCAACGAAAAGAGACCAGAAGTAGAGGCTGATAACACGGAATCAAGAAGAGATGGGAGCAGGACTTTACAATATATCCAGATATGAAGAGCAATATGTCTCAAAAATGACAAAAGCAATAGCAATGAAAACCCCACGGGATAAGGGAAGCTAGTTCAAGGCCAGATGATGATGCCAAATAATGAACCACAAGGGAGTCAGAGGAGGAAAATCTTGTTGAGAGCATCATAAATACCTTCAGGTGGAAGATGGCATCTGAAACAGGCATGGCATGATGGTGGGATGTCCATAGTCCAAAAAGAACTACATCAAAAACTAATGATGTAATGTATGGTGATTAACATAACAATAAAATTTTAAAAAATAAGAAGAAATGGGTATGGGAGCATGTACAGTCCCTGGAACCCTCTGTAGAGCCTGTTCTATAAGTAACATCTACCATAAAACTAACATTTTCCTAACCTAAGCCTGCTGAGACATAAGAGAACAGAGAAGCTCAATACAGACCTTAACCTCCCAGAACTTAGAACACACACCTTAGTGGCAGCGCTGGCCTGGGAGCTAATATTCGTCCAACAGAAGAAAAAGGCACAAAGACATCAATGCTACCAAAGGCAGTTTCTCAATAAAGGGCCACAGTTTTCCATCACTCTTGCTTACCAATTTCAGACCTGGGAGTGAAGATTGAATGTGGAAATAACTTTAGAGAGAAAAACGAAGATTGTGGGGACCAGAGAAGTGAAGGAACATATCTGAACAAACTATCTCTCAAACCTGCCTAAACATCAGAATCATCTGAGCCTATGGTTAAAGGTACTGATACCTGCCCCCACCTCCCACCCTCGGTGATTCTGAATGAACAGGTGATTCCCAGACGTAAGGTTTGGGAATCTATGTGGTGCAAAACCTCTCCAAGTGATTCCTACATGTAGTCAGGTTTAGACTCACTGGTATAATATGAAATCCCTGGCTTCCATGAAGATGTAGAATATATATATATATATCTTTTTTTTCAGCATAGATATATAGAAAAAATACAAATAAATCATTGTATTTCCCTGGGCAAGTCCCTAAACATAACTCTACCTCAGTTCTCTGCTCTGGAAAACAAAGGATTTGGAGTAGAAGATAATTTAGTTCCCTTATAGTTCCAAAATAACATGATTTTGGTGCTTAGTTAAGTGAGAGCTTTGAAGAAAAATTAACTCAAGGAAAAAACTTCCCATCTGGCCTTACTGAAATATTGTGAAAAAGTTTTCAGATCTAAATTGGTTCCTTTATAGAATTTCCTTTTCTTTTATATGATCTTTTTTCATAATACTCTCTTTAAACTCACAGATATGGCATATTTTAGAAAGAATTGTTATAAATAATGTAAAGGCCAGATTCTGTTTTACATAAGCCAAACAAAATAGCAATGGTACAATGTACCAACATTACAAAGTACATGTGATTTACACAGGATGTAAAAACTTCATTTTGACCTTCTTTAAATGTTCGTGAATTACATCCTACTTGGCTGGGGGCTGTTTACTCTGTTCAAGACCGTTTTAGCAGCTCAAGAAGTACTGATACCATCAGCGGTTCTCTGATGGAGGATGCTCCTTTCATCACTCAGCACCTAGAATAGTTTATGGCTCATCACAGATAGTCAAAAAATATTTACTGAATGAATTAACAGATTTACAGATATGCAAAAGCTTTTTCTTTGCACAAGTTCCCCCCCAAGGGCTCTTAAACTATATTTTTCCATTGATAATTTAGTCTCCTTAATATTCTAATACAATTTTTACTCTACAGTTTTTATATGTGAGTAAACAGATTCTGGTACCAATGGGGGGAGGGGTGGGGAAAGGGGGACGACAGTCTCCACACCAACAAGCAATTCTTGGGACACCAGCTGGTTGTATCACCAGCTAGACCCCAAGACCTGACCTTTACTGCCCACCTGCTTGTACTCACCGACCTTTCTCCCACATTTTTCCTTAAACTCTCCTTTCCAGCTTAGCTCTTAACTCAAGCAAATGGAAAGCGAAACCGCCCCCCCAAGCAAAAGCGGCTGCGCTGACAAGACCTCCAGTGGACCCAGCACAGGGACCAGTTTCAGCTTAACCCCTAACTCGCGCCTGCGCAAATGGACCACGGAGCAACCTCTGGAATGACCGACAACTACCTTTACCTCATTATAATACTACAGTCTCCGCCCTTGGAGGAACACAAGCCTCATTTACATAACATACAGTGTGGGTATAAGCATGTTTTGCGTGACCTTATGCCCACCTCTGCATTCGATGATAAGTCTTACCTATCTAAATATTCATCCTAACCCTAAATAAAAGGAATCCATTCACCCCCGCTCTGGGGACTCACGGCTTTGGAAGCCATTCTCCTTCATGTCTTTATTTGCTGCAGATAAAGTTTTGTTTGTGCGACTGATATTCAACCTGGTGCAGTTTCTGACTCACCAAGGAACGAACTCACATTGGTTCAGGCACAGCTGTCATACAATTCAACTGAATTCTGGCACTATCTATCCGGAGATAGCATAATTCCACAAGTCAAGGGTTCTGTCTGACAAGACCACGCCCCGCCCCCTACTCCAGACACCAGTTGAAAGCACAAGTTGTTACTTGTACTTCTGACCTACCAACTACAAATTGGAGGTTTCCACAATCTTCTTGGGTTTGATTAATTTGCTAGGGCAGCACACAGAGCTCAGAGAAATATTTTACTTACCAGATCCCTAGTTTATTATAAAAGGATACAACTCAGGCATAGCTAGATCAAAGAGATGCGAAGGCGAGGTATGGGGGGAAGGCACAGAGTTCCATGCTGTCCCCACGTACTCCACTCTCCCAGTACCTCCATATGCTCACCAACCCAGAAGCTCTCTGAACCCTGTCCTTTGGTGTTTTTATGGAGGCTTCACTACATAGTCATGACTGATTAATTCTTAATTCAACCTCCAGCCCCGTCCCTTACCTAGAGGTAGGGCGGTTGAGGAGCTGGAGTACTGAATGTTTCAACCCTCCAATTACCTGGATGGTTCCCCTGGCAATAGTCTCCATACTAAGGTTACTTAAGCTCTTTCCAAAAGTCACCATTGACATAATAAAAGGCACCTTTATCGTTCTTATCACAGGAAATTCTAAGGGTTTTAAGGCCCTGTGTCAGGAACTGTGTCAAAGACCAAATATATATTCCTTATTATAAGTAAATCCCAATATCACAGAGAGTCTAAGCACAGGAGTTTCCCCTTATCTGGGGAGGATCCGTTCCAAGACCCCCCACTGTGGATGTCTGAAATCGCAGATAGTACATAACACTGTATAAACTGGGTTCTTTGTCCTATACATACATACCTATGATAAAGTTTAACTTATTAATTATGCACAGGAAGAGATTAACAATAATAATAAAATATTACAATTATAACAATATAATGTAATAAAAGTTTTGTGAGTGTGGTCTCTCTCTTTCTCTAAGCATCTTTTGTATTGTACTCACCTTTCTTGTGAAGATGTGACATGAGAAAATAGCGTAGCATTTCATAGGAAATGAGAGGAAGTGAGGTGAATGATATAGGCACAGAAGGAGGAGCATCTGCTCCTGGAAGTTTAAACTGTGGGTAATAAACTACTGGAAGCATGAAACCACAGGAAACAAAACTGCAGGAAGCAAAAACCACAAGGAAGCAAAACCGAGGTCAAGTGGGGGACTACTGTAGTTTAACCACATGCAGCATTTACTTAAACTTCAGAAAAGATTCCTGAGCTGTTCTATTACCTACCTGCAAGTGCTGCTTTTCTGCATCACGTCAGCTCGATGATACCCAGAGAGTTTGCAAAAACCGTCATTACTATAAACTACAGGCCAATCCACAATCTGGGCATTTCCCAGTAAGAAACTTGATTCTAAAGAAGAAAGAAGGAAAAGGAAGTTTTTTTATCTTCATTTAACAATGTTCTTCTTTCAAGTAAACAAAAAGACAAATTTATAGACAAATACAATTATGGTTTGTTACGGTACAAATAATAAAGCTTATTCTTGAGATTGACATAATCAGTTCAGCATGATTATCTAATGAGATCAGCAAGAAGTACCAGATTTGCATACAAACAAAAACTCCATTAAAGAAAAAAGCCAGTTTATAATACCTCTTTGCATTCAAATCTAATCTAATCTATGAAAAACAAGTATGGTTAATATTAAGTAAATGTTAATGACTATAATAATTACACCTAAACACAGATTAATTTATTAAGAATAGGACCAGAGTCACTTCTCCACTAATTGAGAAAACTAAACTTGATAATATTGAGGCAAATTTGTATGACTGCTCCAAAAATTCTATTATTATAATTTTGACATGACGGGACAAATTGTCCATTAGATTGATCTTGAGAAGTCTAATTTAAAATAACATTGAAGAGGGGTGCCTGGGTGGCTCAGTTGGTTAAGCTTCGGACTCTTGGTTTTAGCTCAGCTCATGATCTCCTGGGTTGAGATCAAACCCCACAGAGGGCTCTATGCTCAGTGGGGAGTGTGCTTGAGATTCTCTCCCTCTGCCCCTCCCCCCACTTACTCGCTTGCTCACTCTCTCTCAAATAAATAAATAAATCTTTAAAGGAAATTTAAAATAACATTGAAGATTCCTTTTTAAAAAATAAAATTATTCAAATATATTATTTTCAACCACATTCTACACAGAATTTGGAAACTATCATTATTGTAAATAAAAGAAATACCTTTGGTCTGTTTTGTACAGAGAAGTGATTTTGCTTCAGGTATAAAATAGAATAAGATAAAAACAGAGAGGGAGGGGTGCCTGGGTGGCTCAGTCGTTAAGCGTCTGCCTTCAGCTCAGGTCATGATCCCAGGGTCCTGGGATACAGCCCCGCATCGGGCTCCCTGTTCACTGCGAAGCCTGTTTCTCCCTCTCCCACTCCCCCTGCTTGTGTTCCCTCTCTCTCTGTGTCTCTCTCTGTCAAATAAATAAATAAAATCTTTTAAAAAAAGAAAAAAAAAACAGAGAGGGAGGCAAACCATAAGAGAATCTTAAATATAGAAAACAAACTGAGGATTGCTGGAGGGGAGGTAGGTGAGGGGATGGGCAAATGGGTGATGGGCATTAAAGAGGGCACTTGCTAGGGTGAGCACTGGGGGTTATATGTAAGTAATAAATCACTAAATTCTACTCCTGAAATCAATACTACACTATATGTTAACCAACTTGAATTTAAATTTAAAAAAAATTAATACAAAAAATATCTTTTGATATCAACCTTTATTAAAAATCCAATTTTCAAAAAGAGTTAGTTTTAAGGGATTATTATACTTCAAAAATTCAAAATATCTACCAAAAAAATCTCCTTTGAACTCATATTCAAAGTAGTGTCCTAAAAGGGAAATTAACTTAATGAGTTTAAGACTTTACGTTTAAATCCTGACTCAAAGTTGGTCTTCATAAAAATAGCAATGCAATTCAACATTTACTAAGTAGCTGCTAAGTAAAAGGCACTACTCTGGATCAAACAATGGGATAGAATAAAGATCAATAAAACATACCCTTTACTCTCAAAAAAACTTCCATGTTAAGAAAAATAAATATGTAACAACCAATTACAATTATCAGAATAGATGCTAAATCTAGAAGTATTGCACAAAAATCTGTTTCAAAGTACTAAAAACAACCAAAAAATAGACAGAAACTGAAAAAAAAGACAAACCCTTGAAATAAAAGAGATACATTAAATAAGATATTCATTAACTGTCCATTCCTGAGAGAGCATATTTCCAGTTTATACAGTTCATTGGTGATAGGGCTCAAGCAGAAAAAGTTTTATGGGACTAAATAGTCAAAAGTCACAATTTGGGGCTGCCAGAGCAGCTTGAAGTTGAGGTGAAGATCCTTTAACATATGGAGCTATAAACCTGTACATAAATCTACCTCAAATCCTTCTCTGTCATCTAAACTATGCATGCACAAAATGAGTCTACAAGAAACCTGTCTACTCCAGCAATGACTACAAGGCAAGAGGTAAGCAGAAATTTCACCAGCTCTCAAGGCTAGAAGACAAATTTTTGAGTTCAAGTCCTATCAAGTTAGAGAAGCTTGGTAGATACCTCAAGTTCTCCATTTAAACCACAGAAGGTCATGCTTTAGGAATAAGAAACAAGTCCCAGGATAATGGGTTATAACCTGGGACTAAGATTAAAAATGTGGAAAATACATTCACACACACACACACACACACACACACACACACACACTCTCACAAAGCTAAAATCGTGATCAAGGAAACCCACCCATAACTTAACTACCTGCTCTCTATTATGTATGAACACAGTGTCTGGCATACACTTAAAAACTATTAGGCGTGCAAAGAAACAAAACTTTTATGATAATCCAGGGAAAAAATAAGCCATAGAAAGAGAGGCCAATATGGGAACATAGAAATAAACAATACAACCTCTGGAATAAAAAAATTCATTGGATAGGTTTAACAGTACATTGAACACTAAGAAAGAACAATTTAAAAACACATCAATGCAAAGGATTCCAAGCTGAAGCAAAAAGAGAAAGAGATAAAAAGATGTTCCATAGGACAGTATCAAGCATAAGACCTATGTAGTTGAGGCTGGAAAAAAATAGACAGAATAGGGCATAAATGTTATATGAATAAAGGATAACTAAAATTTTTCAAATTGCATGAAAAATAACAACCTAGAGATCTTAGTTCAGTAAACCTCAAGCCAGATAAATGCAAGCAAAGCCACAGTACAAAGATGGGTAAGGGTAAAGCTGAAAATAAAAAATAAGGGGAAAAAGATCTTTTAAGCATCCAAAGAAAAAAGATTATTTAAGTATGTTTCAGGGGAGATGGGGGAGATAATAATTACAGCATACAAATCATGAAAAACAAAGATGATCAAAAAACAATGAAATGACATCTTTAAAATACTGAGAGGAAAATATTTATCAACCTAGATTTTCATGTAGAGCGAAGGTACCCTTCAAAATTGAAGGCAAAATAAAGACACATTCAGAAACAAAACAGGAAGAATTCATTGCCAGCAGAATCACAGTAAAATCAATGTGGTAGGTGTTTTAGCTGAAAGGAAAAAAAAATCAAAATAATAATAATAATGATGACCCTCACAAAAAAAGTCAAGAAGGTAAAAATAAACAGCTGGTGGGACAAACAGAAAGCAAACCACTGGGGGTGCCTAGGTGGCTCTGTAGGTTGAACGTCCAACTCTTGATTTTGGCTCAGGTCATCATCTCGAGGTCATGATCTCAAGGTCATGGGATAGAGCCCTGCATTGGGCTCCACACTCAGTGAGGAGCCTGCTTGAGATTCTCTCTCTCCCTCTCCATTCACCCCTACCCCCATGCTCTCTCGCACTCTCTCTCTCTCTCTCTCTGTAAAATAAATAAATAAATCTTAAAAGAAAAAAAAGTAAACCATGGGATGGTAGCCCTAAATCCAACCATATCAAGCATTACATGAAATGTAAATGGGATAAATAGACTAATTAAAAGACAGAAATTTTCAAACTGGATTTTAAAACAAAGAAACTGATAGTCTACTATTTCTAAGAAAGCCATTTAAATATAAAGACATAGACAAGTTGAAAGTGAAAGTGTAGGGAAAATACACTACATAAACACTAAGCATGAGAAAGTAAATGTGGCTATATTAATGCAAAATAAAGTAGTCTTAAAGACAAGGATAATAGAGCTAAAAAGGGGCAATTAATGATAACAAAAAGGTCAATTCATTAGGAAAACATAACTCTCTCAATACCTATTAATGAGGGCGCCTGGGTGGCTCAGTTGGTTAAGCGACTGCCTTCAGCTCAGGTCATGATCCTGGAGTCCCGGGATCGAGTCCCGCATCGGGCTCCCTGCTCAGCAGGGAGTCTGCTTCTCCCTCTGACCCTCTCCCCTCTCATGCTCTCTCTCTATCTCATTCTCTCTCTCAAATAAATAAATAAAATCTTAAAAAAAATACCTATTAATGAAAACTAAAGGCTCAGACAGCTCCAGGCTCAGTGAAATCTTTCAAATATTTAAATAAGACATAATATAAATATTATACAAACTCTCAGAAAATATATGAACTTGTTTTATGAGGTTAGCATTATCAATAATACCAAAAGCTGACAATGTCTGTTAAAAAAAGATTACTGACCAATAGATCTCATGAATATAGTTGCAAAAATCCGGAAGACCATATTGACAAATAGAAATAGCAATATATATATATATTATATATATAACCAAGTAGGGTTTATCTTATCAATGTAAGGCTGATTTATCATTATGTGATCAATCAATGTAATCCATCATATCAACAGAATAAAAGAAAAAACCTATCATTATATCTCAATAGATGTAGAAAAAACCATTTGACACACTTATTCATGATTAAAATCTTTGAGCAAGCCTGAAAAGAAGGAAACTTCCTCAAACTGATAGAGGATACCTACTAAAAAATCTATAGCTAACATTATTCTTAAAAGTAGAATATTGAATAACTTCCCTCTAAGATCAGGAAAAAGTCAAGGATGTGTATTCTCAACCCTTATACTCAACATTTTATTAGTGGCCCAACTAATGAAATAAGGCCAAAAAAAGGAAAAAGAAAAAAACAGAAAGGATGTAAATATTGGAAAGGAAGATATAATTGTTTTCTACTTGCAGATGGCACGATTGTTTACAGAGAAAAGCCTAAGGAATATTCAAGGGAACATCTAAAATTAAGTGAATTTAGCAAGGTTGAAGGATATAAAGTTAATATAAAAGTCAGTTTTGTTCCTATATACTAGCATTAAACAATTGAAAAATGAAAAATAATTTCACTTAGAATGATATAAAAAATATAAAATACTTAGGAATAAATTTATCAAAAGATGTGCAGGACCTCCAGAGTGAAAACTAAAAATCTCAGGTTAGGTAAATGAAAAAACACCTAGACAAAAAGAGAGCTGTGCCATGCTCATGAATTGAAACTGGATACTTTTAAGACATCAGTTCTCTGCAAATTGATCTATAGATTCAATACAATCCCAGTGAAAATACCAATAGACTTTTCTGAAGTAATTGACAAAGTAATCATAAAGTGTTTATGAAAGTACAAATTACCTAAAATAATCCAAAATAAAATCTGAAAAAGAAGAACCAAGTTGGGGAAACATACAACCAGATTAAAAAGTTCAGAGATAGACTCTCACATAAATGGTCAATTGATTTTTTGCATAGATACCTAGGCAGTTTAATGGGTAAAGAAAAGTCTTCTCAATGAACTGTGCTAAAACAACTATATATCCACATGAGCAAAAACTGAACCATGACTGCTACTTCACACCACACACACACACACACACACACATTTGAAATGGGTGATTGACCTAAATAGAAAAGTGAAAACTAAAAAGAAAACGTAGAAGAAAATCTTTGCCACTTTAAGGAAGACAAGAATTTCTTAGGTAAGACTCATATTGCAATCACCGTTAAAGAAAGTGCTGATAAATTAGACATCATCAAATTGAAATCAGCTGCCCATTCAAGGACATTGTCAAAAAAAGTGAAAAAGAAACCCACAGACTGAGAAAAAATACTTACAATACAGATATTTGAGAAAGAACTCCTATCCAGAATATACCCAAAAATCCTACAAAAAGACAAATGACCCAATAAACAAAATGGGCAAATGACTCAAACAGATATTTCCCAAAAGAAGATATACAGCGGCCAACAACCACAAGAATAAGATGTTCACCATCACCAGACATCAGGGAAATACAAATTAAAAGCACAATGATCTATCACTCCTCAACCATTAGGGTGGCTATAAAGATTAATGATACAAAATGTTGACGAGAATGTGAAATAACTAAAACTCTTTATAAAAATATTAATGAGAATATAAAATGGAATAATCATTTTGAAAAACAGTTTCTTGTAGAGTTAAATATTTAACTATGACCCAGAAATTTCATTCTTAGGCATTTACTCAGTGAAATGAAAACATATGTTAACAATAAGACTTGTAGAAAATGTTCACATCATATTTATTCATAACAGCCAAACATTGAAAACAAAGCAAATGTTCATCAACAAGAGAACAGATTAAAAATTGTGACATATTCGTACAAGAAAAGCTACTCAGCTCTAAAATGGTACAAACTACTCATACATGCAGCAACATGGATGAATCTGATAAACATTATAATGATTGATAGAAGCCATAATTTCATTCATATGAAGTTTAAATACAGGCAAAGTTAATCTATGGTGATGGGGTTCAGAACAATTATTACCAAAGGGAATGGGTAGGGAACTGACAGGAAAAAGGAAAAAGAAACTCTCTGGCGAAGGTCATTGTTCTCTATCTTTACAGAGGTATAAGTCACACAAGTGTATATATTCGTCTAAGAGCAATTGAACTGTCACTTAAGATCTGTGTATTTCACCACATATTAATTACTTACCTCAAACTTAAAAGAAAACTCAAGGAAGACAAAAGACCAGAGATTCGGAAGTTTTAGGAAAGCTGTGACATTTGAAATGAACCTTAGCTACAAGAATGGTAATACTACCTTTTCTTGGTACATAGGGTGGTTAAAGTAGAGATTAAAATGAACTTCCCATAAAAAATGCTTCATAAAGTATAAGTTCCTCTATAAATATGTGACATTTTCATTTATGTATAGCATCAAGTATAAATGGTTATAATGTGATCATCAAAAACTAACTTTTCTCCTCTTAGCCCAGGCTGGGTCCTACTCAGTTTACTCCTACTAAGCCATATGCTCCCCACTTCATGACTAGGTAGCTACGGCAGTCCATTCAGCTACATGGTCTCCCTGCCTCAACTGGTCTTGTTTGTCACACTCATGTTCGCTTGTCCCCCCGAATCCCCGCCTCCATCCTACCACTCCTCACCCAGATCAAGACTCCCGAGTGCTTACATTAACAGATTCTCTCCCAGACTTAGAAAGCATAGAGAGCTTCACTCTCCCTACCTATACAGAGTCCATAACATTGCAGTTAAGTCAGTTTTCTCATTATGGCTCCAAAATATACTCACCCATGATGCCTACTGTCCACCTGAAATGCTTTTCCCCCATTGCTTTACCTATCAAACCTTTCAGAACCAGCTCACTCTACTGTCCCTATGAGACATTCAGTGAGTACCACTCAGCCTACATCCCCGTCTGGCTACCACCATATCTGTCTCCAACACTTCACTGTTCAAACTTTCCATAAAAGTTGTCTATTCTCATTGGTTCCATCTTCTTAGCTCCCATTCATTTGACTCACTCCTATCTGGTTCTTTCCTTACCACTCCAGGACAACCAAGATCACCAGTAACCTCTCCATGTCACCAAACCCAAAGGATGCTTTTTATTCATCTCACTTGACAATTCAGAAGCACTGGTAACCACTCCTTCCTTAAAATTTCTTGACCCTTAGCTTTCATAAAATGACTTTCCCCTGGTTCTCTGAACAGTCCTCCGTTTCCTTTGCAGGCCCAGCATTCTTTATTCAGTGAGTATATATTGGAGTTTCTCCACATCAGTTCCTCTTACAACTTCACCTGTCTCCATAGATTCAGTAACTCGTAACTTTATATCTCCAAACCAGACATCTTTTATAAACTCTAGATCTTGATATCCACATTGACCTAGATATCCTCTTAGATATCATTTTTTTTAAGATTTTATTTATTTATTTGACAGAGAGAGACACATCGAGAGAGGGAACACAAGCAGGGGGAGTGGGAGAGGGAGAAGCAGGCTTCCCGCCGAGCAGGGAGCCCGATGTGGTGTGGGGCTCAATCCCAGAAGCCTGGGATCATGACCTGAGCCAAAGGCAGACGCTTAATGACTGAGGCACCCAGGTGCCCCGGATATCCTCTTAGATATCTTAAATGGACCTCAGTATCTTAGAGAATGGGATTACCATCCATACAGTTATGTAAGCCAGAAATCTGGGAGCCATCTTTCAATATCCTTCTCATTATCCTTATATCTAATCCATCACCAAATCCTTATAATTTTATCTCCTCAAACTTACCAATTTCTCCATTTATCTGGATCTTCACTGTCATCTCCCAAATCCAAGCTTCCATCGCCTCTCCCCTAAATCACTCCAACAGCTATCTAATTGATTTACACCAATCCTCTCTGGGATTTCTTCAATGGATTGACCACACTGAAGCCAGAGAGGTCTTTCCAAATTTCCAACTGAATCATGTTCTCTCCCTACTTTAATACCTGTCAATAACTTATAATGGCTCTCAGAATGCTCAAATCCTTTCCTTGGCCTATAATGACTTCAAAGTCTGTCAAATCAGCCACAGTCAAATTTTTCTTGTATTTTTGTAAGCTTCAAGCTCTCTCCCAACATAGGACCTTTTAACTTGCCATTCTCTCTGCCTAACTGACACTTGCAGTTATTTAGATCTTAACTCAACTCTCATGACCTCGTAAATCTTTCCCTGACCTTCTGACCAGGTCATACCTAATAATTTTAGACATGATGCACGTCTTCCTCACAGTCCTTAACACAGTTACAATTTTATACCTACTTGTGTTATGATATGATGAATGCATATCTGCCTCTTGGGCTGTAAACTCTATAGGACAGAGCCTGTACGCACTTTGGTCCTATTTGATCCTCCTGTACTTAACACAGTGTCTGGCACATAGTAGATGCTTGCTTGTTGGTTGACTATATCAATATACAAATGAATTAATGTATTCATGCAGGGATCTCTCTTTATATAATTGGTATCATGAAATTTAGTATGCAATGCCTCTCTAAATACTTCATATATATGTTACTTTTAACTTCTCAGATAACATTGTCCTTAGAATTATGAATTTTACACCTACTGTGCCTAGAAGAGTTGTAATATAGTAATTATTTATTGATTGAAATAATTACTTCTATCCCAGGAAATAGAAAACAAATGTTCTAAAAAAGAACTAATATAAACATGAAAGGTCCTACTGAGGGATGCTTTCTCTTCCCCAGAAAGTAAGCAAACCAGTGTTTTCAAACTTGTTTTAAGTTGAAGTTCATAGTAAGAAATTAATTTCATATAGTATCTCAAAATGTGTTTGCACAGGTACACACATGTACCTACACAAACACACAACTAAAAAAAATTCTCAAACAACACTTACTACATTAAATATCCTCCTTTTTTATTCTATTTCAATTTTTTGGTGTGCTAGTTAAGACCCATTAAATCAATTTTATACCCCAAAGTAAGGGTTATATCTCACAACATCCCCAAGGACTTGCAGACCTCCCTCTGTCATAAACAGACTTGTTTTCAAGACATTTGTTAGGATTTGGATCAGGAGCTCTAATTGCTCCTAGTTAATTCTGCTATTAAAAATATTAAACTGCTCCCACCATACCATTTTTAATAACTCTACAATGAGAAAATTAAGACTCCAGCTCAGTAGGGCCTTACTATGATTATTCATTTGTTGTTGATATATTATTTCACTTATACTCTAATAACTCTATGTAATAACAAAACTAAAGCAACCTTTAGCGAAGCCCAAACTCTGTGCTAGGCATTGGGACAGGTTTCATATCTATTATCTCTAATCTGGAAAACAACTCCATTCTGCAATGAGTCAGAGACTCACCAAGCCCAGATTCCCCAGGACCAGCAACTAGAATGCAGGTTCCCTAAGTTCTAATTCTTGACTGAGATATTTGCAAATTCAAACATTTTCTAGGTGAAATTGTGTCTTTTTTTCCCTATAATGGAAAAGTAGGAAGTCAAAGAGTGAAGAAGTCCTAAAGCAACTCACTATAGGCAGGATTAATTCTCTTATAAGCTTGGAGTCAGAGTTGTTCGGTGGGAAGAAAAAAAAACACAGAAGTTGGAATCAATCCCATTTTTCAAAATATATACTTGGTTTTAGCCAATAATCATAGAATATGGACTATTCAGGTATTTGCCAGCTACATACTAGAGTATTTGTCCACAGGTTCAATCAGACCTAGCAACTCAGAAGAGTTTTTTTAAACCAACTTAAAGATTAAATAGTCCAGGAAATATGGTGTCCATTCATCTTTATGCTTCAAGTTTTATTTTATTCATTTAGACCATCAGAGAGTGAAGTAACTACGTGTTCACTAGGCGTTACCTCAAGGTCCTAACAATTGCACGTTAGCAATATGTGCTCTGGGTTTATGGAGGAAAAGCATGAGAGCCGCTTTTATCATTTCTGAATGTTTTATAAAATTGTAATTGAGAAAATTAGCCACAGTGCCAGGGACTTCATATAAGAAGTCATCAACTGGCAAATATTCATAACAATCAAGTTACTACAAAGAACCCTGTCCCCAAACTTTCTGCCAGCACTTGGATCCCCTCTCAATACTCCCAAGAAAGCGACTCTGAAAAACCTAGGGAGTTTTAATTAGGTTATTGGTTTCCTCACACACAAACTAGAGATACCAATATCTACCACTCTGGGTAATTTATGGAGATGAAATAGAGTAATGCAAGCAAAATCATTAAGAATCAACTATTAGAGCAAAAAGTCTTTATAGCACTGGGTGTTACATGCAACTGATAAATTTTTGAATACTACATCTGAAATTAATCATGTACTATAAATTGACTAATTGAATTTAAATTTTTAAATAGTCTTAATAAACTAATAACTGTTATTATTTATTATGTACAAGATTCTTGTACAACTCTGTCATATATGCAGAGAGAGCTTTCTATGTGTGAGTTCTGTATATGTATGTACAAGCAAAGAACTAGAAAAAACACAAATATTTAAATGTTGACCCTGCAAACCAAAACCTACAAAATTGTATTTGTCACTGAAAGCTAAACTACAAAATAAAATATTAGGAGGAAGGGGGCGGCACAAAAGAAGGGGAAACAGATTTCCTTTTCATGTCAAAGGCTAAATTAGATGAAAACTGATAAATATTAAATAGACTGTCCAGGATTTTCCTTTGGATATTTGTTTGTTAACTGAAACACAATTTGTGTATTTGAAATATTCATACAACTGTTCCATTTCCCTATAGTCATGAAAATTACTGTTTCAGTGAATGTGAAATCTGGTATTATTAAGAAACATTAAGAACAGGATAGAAAATTAATTAAAAATGTTTCCTGGAACATTTTAATTTCCTTTGGTTTTAAAACATGGTGGGGTATTAAGGAGGGCACATATTGCATGGAGCACTGAGTGTTTTATGCAAAAAATGAATCATGGAACACTACATCAAAAACTAATGTTGTAATGTATGGTGACTAACATAACATAATTTAAAAATAAATAATAAAATAAAACATGGTGGGGAAAAGCAGTCTGGCTACTTACTGAGAGATAACTTCTCTTCAAAGGAGGTGAGTTACAAATCTTGAAAGTGAGATCAGTTCAGAAGTTTTGGAAACACAAAGCTATTAAGGAAATTGCTCAGAATTCTTGGTGACCACCACCATCCTCACTGTTCTGAACTGAATATTTGTGTCCTCCCAAAATTCATATGTTGAAACCCTACCTCTCATGAGAAGGCATTGGGAGGTAGAGCCTTTGGGATGTGGTTAGGATTTGATGAGGTCATGAGGGTGAAGTCCTTCTTGAATGGGATTAGTGCCCTTGTAAGAGTCACAAGAGAGTTTGATTCCTCTGCTCTGTTCTCCACATGTGAGGGCACAACAGAAGCCAGCTGTCCAAACCAGGAAGAGGGTTCTCACCAGAACCCAACCGTCCCGGCACCTTGATCTTGGAGTTCCAAGATTGGGAGAAATAAATTTCTGCTGTTTAGAAGCCGCTCAATTGATGTTATTTTGTTGGAGTAGCCCAAATAGATTAAGACATTCCTCAACCAATCTTGACAGGGAAACCAGTTCTGATTTGTCCTCACAGCTCTTAGCATATGAAGAGCCATGAGTTCTGGAAAATTCAACTTTCTTGGGACCCAGACTATTTCAGTCCTTGGAGATGTTTGCAAGCATTTCCCTCCAAATGATTCAAATACACAGTATGTTCCTGCATGAGGGGCCTAAGAATAAAGTCATTATCCCTACTCGGTGTTAGCAGTCCAGTACAATATTTTGGAAGCCAAATTCTACACGAGTTGATTCTTTTTTTTTAAGATTTTGTTTATTTATTTGAGAGAGAGAGAGAGAAACCAGGGGGAGGAACAGAGGGAGAGGGACAAGCAGACTCTGTGCATAGTGTGGAGCCTGATGGGGGACTCGATCTCAGGACCCTGAGACCATGACCTGAGCTGAAATCAAGAGTCTGATGCTTAACCAACTGAGTCACCCAGGTGCCCCATACATGAGCAGATTCTTGACTGAATTTCTGCAAAAGGGCTAAGTCTTGAAACATCTCCTATTCTTTCAAGATCATCCAGTATTTTCTCAGAGATGAACATGAAATAAATCAAGCACTCTTCCCTCATGGGTTAGAAGGTCAAAAAAATAAATCACAAGATCCTGATTCCAAATGACCCAGTAGGAATCATTATGTATTTCTCCCAATTTTGACTGCACATTTCATTGGGATGGAGATTGAGGAGCATTGGAAAGGGCCCCAGGAGTTACTCATTCCAGGCCTCAACCCCCAAAGATTCTGTTTTAATAGGTCTGGGGTGAGATCCAGGCATCAGTATTTGTTTTTAAACCTTCTGAGGTGGTTACAATGTGCAGCCAGAATGGAAAAGCACTAATCTACTGCAATAATCCCCAAATACTGGTGGCTGCAATAGAATCCTGTCATGAGTGTCAAAAATGTCAAAAATACAGATTGCTAAATTCTAATGCAGACACATTGAATAGACTCCCTCAAGATGGAACACAAAAATACAGCCTCTGAAGGGAAGTCCCATGCTCAGCCAGGTTTGGGGAACTGACCTAGTACTTCGCTACTCAAAGTGAGGACCAGTACCACCTGGACGTTTGCTAGCAATGCAGACTCTGGGACCAGCCACAGACCTGATGAATCAGAACCTGCATGTTAACAAGATCATCAGGTGATCCTCAAGCCCACAAATGCCCTCATCTTACGCATTCTTTCCTTCTTTTCATGGACGAGAAAGCAGGCCCGGAAAATTAAAAGACTCGTGTACACAGGAAAAGAGTGTCTGGTGGGAGACAAACACACAGCCAGGCCTCACTAAGACTTTCTGTCCTATCACAGTGTATTTCTGAATTGCTATCTAAGCTTTTGTTTTGCTTTGTCTGAATATAAAGGAAGCACTTCCTCTTAAAGTGCCATTTCTTCAGATAACAGGAAAATATCCATATTCTATGCCCTTGCATATTAATCCCATTCTTAAAGGAGATCATATACAAAGAATGAGGTTAATAGTCCTGATAAAAATTTCTCAAAGAAGAGAAGCTATATTCGGTCAATGACAATATAAAAGCATGGGAGATGTTCCTTCCCTTTCTACAGCAATTCCAGGAAAAAGTGTTTTCCTCTGAGTTGCTCCAACACTACCTGTATCTGGCATGATTAGACAGTTTAAAAAAATTTTTTTGTTTTATTTTGTTTTTATGAAAACTATGTCCTTCTGTGGTCCAGAGATTCCGTGGACATTAACAAGGTGAAACACCTCTTAGGGGATTAACTCTCTCTCTCTCTACTTCTCTCTCCTTCCCTCCCTCCCTCCCTCTTCCCTCAACTTTCTTATATAAGTTACCCTAGAGAGATGAATTTCAGAGCACTAGCACAGAGAAGTTTTCAGATATTTTAGGAAGTGATGAGACACACAAAAGAATTCTAGAGTACTAAGGAGGAGAGAAGATCTCAAGTGGGGGTGAGAAAGGGAAAGTACTTCACAAAAAGAATCCAGAAACATCAAATGAACCACTTTCAGTAATGTATAGTTTTCCCAAGGTCTAGAGTTGCCTCTGAGGACAATTAACAGGATTTTCTCCCTATGTTCACTTCATCCTAACTTTGGAAAAGCACACCACCCAGAAATCAGCACTGTTATTCTGAAAGTTACAACCTCAGGACAGGGATCCTCCAACAGAGGTTCAGTGCAGGTGAAGCCCAGAAAGCTGGCTGAGAGCTATTTCAAGCTGCTTACCAGATCCCCTGGGCCTCTGGGAAGAAGGGGTGAGCACAGGTACTCCTGGCTCCAAGTAGCACCTCACCCTCCAAATCTTCTGATTCAAAGAGCTAAAGAACACACATTCCAAAAATCAGTGACCTCAAAGAAATGGAAAAGCATTCCATGCTCATGGATTGGAAGAACAAACATAGTTAAAATGTCTATACTACTCAAAGCAATCTACACATTTAATGCAATCCCTATCAAAATACCACCAGCATTTTTCACAGAGCTAGAACAAACAATCCTAAAATTTGTATGGAGCCAAAAGAGATCCCAAATAGCCAAAGCAATCCTGAAAAATAAAAACAAAACTGGAGGCATCACAATTCCAGATTTCAAGTTATATTACAAAGTTGCAGTAATCAAAACAGTATGGTACTGGCACAAAAACAGACACACAAATCAATGGAACAGAATAGAGAACCCAGAAATGGGTCCACAAGGTTGTTGACCCATTATGGTCAACTAATCTTTGACAAAGCAGCAAAGAATATTAATGGAAAAAAGATAGTCTCTTCAACAAATGGTGTTGGGAAAACTAGATAGCAACATACAGAAAAATGAAGCTGGACCATTTTCTTACACCATACACAGAAATACATTCAAAATGGATGAGACCTAAATGTGAGATGGGAAACCATCAAAGTCCTAGAGGAGAACACAGGCAGAAACCTCTTTGACCTCAGCTGTAGAAAATTCTTTCTAGGCATATCACCAGAGGCAAGGGAAACAAAAGCAAAAATGAACTATTGGTACATCATCAAGATAAAAACCTTCTGCATAGCAAAGGAAACAATCAACAAAACTGAAAGGCAGCCTATGGAATGGGAGAAGATATTTGCAAATGACATATCTGGTAAAAGGTTAGTATCCAAAATCTTTAAATAAATTGTATCAAACTCAACCCCCCCAAAAAAACCCACAAATAATCCAGTTAAGAAAAGGGCAGAAGACATGAATAGACATTTTTCCAAAGAAGACATCCAGATGGCTAACAGACACATGAAAAGATGTTCAACATCACTCATCATCAGGGAATACAAATCAAAACCACAATGAGATACCACCTCACACAATTCAGAATGTCTAAAATTAACAACACAAGAAACCACAGGTGTTGGCGAGGATGCAGAGAAAGCGGACCCCTCTTACTGTTGGTGGGAATGCAAACTGGTGCAGTCACTCTGGAGAACAGTATGGAGGTTCCTCAAAAAGTCAGAAATAGAACTACCCTATGATCCAGCAACTGCACTCCTAGGTACTTACCCAACAGATACAAATATACAGATTCAAAGGGGTACATGCACCCCAATGTTTATAGCAGCCTTATCAACAATAGCCAAACTATGGAGAGAACCCAAATGTCTATCAACTGATGAGTGGATAAAGAAGATGTATATATATAAAGATATATATAAAATGGAATATTACTCAGCCATCAAAAAGAATGAAATCTTGAGGCGGAGCAAGATGGCGGAGGAGTAGGAGACCTAGATTTCGTCTGGTCTCAGGAATTCAGCTGAATAGGGATCAAACCATTCTGAACACCTACGAACTCAACAGGAGATCGAACAGGAGAGTAGCAACAACTCTCTGAACAGAGAAGCGACCACTTACTGGAAGGTAGGGCGTGCGGAGAAGTGAATCCGAGGCGATATTCGGGAGGATAGACGGCGGGGGAGTGGCCTCCGCCGGCCGCTTCTGGCAAGTGATAGAGCCGCGGAGCACAAAATCGGACCTTTTAGAAGTTGGCTCGGCGGAGGGACGTCGCTGCAGTGGCTAAGCGGGGGGTGGAATCCTCCCGGGACAGTGTGGTCTCAGGACCCTTGGGGTCACAGAGAGACCGGGGGTGCCTGAGTGCGCCAGAGCTCCCAGGTATCAGAGCAGGGAAGCCGGCTGCAGATACGGAGCAGAGTCGCGGGCTCTCAGCTCGGGGTTGCCATAAACTGTGATCTGCGGCCCAGTCGGGGCACGGCTCCCCCAGCAGGGACCCAACAAGCAGCAGATCCGGGGAGACTCCCCTTCCTTCCCGGGGAGGAGCGGTGCGGGAACGCACTGCAGGGATCTGCTGGGTTTGGAGACTCCGCGCGGGGTCGGGTGCCAGAGATAGCAACGCTCCATCACAGGCCGGGTGAGCACGGAGTGCGGCCGGAGACCGGGGACACGGAAGTGACTGCTTTTCTCTGGGGGCACACTGAGGAGCGGGGCCCCGAGTTCTCAGCTCCTCCGAGTGGAGATTGGGAGGCCACCATTTCTGCCCTGGTCCTCCAAGCTGTACCGAGAGCTTGCAGGGAACAAAAGCTCCTGAGAGCAAACCGGAGCAGCTTCCTTAGCCTGGACCGACAAGGGCGGGGCAATTCCGCCTCCGGCAAAGACATTTGGAAACCACAGCAACAGGCCCCTCCCCCAGAAGATCAGCACAAACAGCCAGCAAGCCAAGACCAAGTTGATCGATCAAGGAGAATAGGAGAACTCCAGCGCTAGGGGAATACTGCACATAGATTCATGGCTTTTTTTTTTTTTTTTTACCATGATTCATTATTTCGTCAAAGTTAATTTTTGTTGACTGTTTTTTTTATTTTTCTTTTTCCCTTTTTCAACCAACATCTTATAAATCCCATTTTTAAAAAAAAAAACAAAACATTTTTTATTTTTCATTTTTAGAGTCATATTTTATCCATTCATAGTAGTTACCCTTATTTTTGGCATATATATATATATAAGTTGTTCTCTCTTTAAAATTTTGAGAGACAGTTTCTTCTAACAGATCAAAATATACCCTAAATCACTAGTGTATGACTTTGCTCTAGTCTCCTGCCTGATCACATTCTCTCCCTTTTTCCTTTTTTTTTTTCTTAAATCTTCTTTCTTTTTTCAAACAACGTATCTTACCAAGTCCTTTTATAAAATCTTTTATAATTTTCATCTTTACAGTCATCTTCCATCCCTTCATTGTATCAACCCTTATTTTGTACATATATGTCTTTCTTCCTTTAAAATTTTAGGAGGCACTTTTTTCTAACAGACCAAAATACGCCCAAAATCTAGTGTGTGGCACTGATCTATGCACTAGCCTGATCATATTTGATCATATTCTGCCTTTTTTGTATTGTTTTGTTTTTGTTTTTTTCTTTTTTTTTCTTTTTTTTTCTTTTTCTCTTTCTTTTTTCTTTCTTTCCCTTTCTTTTCCCCTGGTTTCAGGTCTTTTCTGATTTCTATACAGTATATTTGCTGGGGACGTTGTAAACCTGTTAGCATTTTGTTCTCTCATTCATCTATTCTCCTCTGGACAAAATGACAAGACGAAAGAAATCACCTCAGCAAAAAGAACAAGAGGTAGTACCGTCAGCCAGGGACCTACTCCATACGGACATTAGTACGATGTCGGACCTAGAGTTCAGAATCATGACTTTAAAGATACTAGCTGGGCTTGAAAAAAGCGTGGAAGTTATTAGAGAAACCCTTCCTGGAGAAATAAAAGAACTAAAATCTAACCAAATCGAAATCAAAAAGGCTATTGATGAGGTGCAATCAAAAATGGGGGCACTAAATGCTAGGATAAATGAGGCAGAAGAGAGAATCAGCGATATAGAAGACCAAATGATGGAAAATAAAGAGGCTGAGAAAAAGAGAGAGAAACAACTACAGGATCACGAGGGCAGAATTCGAGAGATAAGTGATACGATAAGACGAAACAACATTAGAATAATTGGGATCCCAGAAGAAGAAGAGAGAGAGAGAGGGGCAGCAGGTATATTGGAGCAAATTATAGCAGAGAACTTCCCTAATGTGAGGAAGGAAACAGGCATTAAAATCCAGGAGGCACAGAGAACCCCTCTCAAAATCAATAATAATAGGTCAACACCCCGACATCTAATAGTAAAACTTACGAGTCTCAGAGACAAAGAGAAAATCCTGAAAGCAGCTCGGGAGAAGAGATATGTAACCTACAATGGTAGAAACATTAGATTGGCAACAGACCTATCCACAGAGACCTGGCAGGCCAGAAAGGACTGGCAAGATATCTTCAGAGCACTAAACGAGAAAAATATGCAGCCAAGAATACTATATCCAGCTAGGCTATCATTGAAAATAGAAGGAGAGATAAAAAGCTTCCAGAACAAACAAAAACTAAAGAAATTTGCAAACACGAAACCAGCCCTCCAAGAAATATTGAGAGGGGTCCTCTAAGCAAAGAGAGAACCTAAAAGCAGCAAAGAGCAGAAACGAACACAGACAACAGACAGTTAACAGTCACCTTACAGGTAATACAATGGCACTAAATTCATACCTTTCAATAGTTACCCTGAATGTAAATGGGCTAAATGCCCCAATCAAAAGACACAGGCTATCAGATTGGATTAAAAAACAAGACCCATCAATATGCTGTCTGCAAGAGACTCATTTTAGACCCAAAGACACCCCCAGATTGAAAGTGAGGGGGTGGAAAACCATTTACCATGCTAATGGACACCAAAAGAAAGCTGGGATGGCAATCCTTATATCAGACAAACTAGATTTTAAAACAAAGACTGTAATAAGAGATGAGGAAGGACACTATATCCTACTTAAAGGGTCTATCCAACAAGAAGATCTAACAATTATAAATATCTATGCCCCAAACATGGGAGCAGCCAATTATATAAGGCAATTAATAACAAAAGCAAAGAAACACATTGACAACAATACAATAATAGTGGGGGACTTTAACACCCCCCTGACTGAAATGGACAGATCATCTAAGCAAAAGATCAACAAGGAAATAAAGACTTTAAATGACACACTGGACCAAATGGACTTCACAGACATATTCAGAACATTCCATCCCAAAGCAAAGGAATACACATTCTTCTCTAGTGCCCATGGAACATTCTCCAGAATTGATCACATCCTAGGTCACAAATCAGGTCTCAATCGGTACCAAAAGATTGGGATCATTCCGTGCATATTTTCAGACCACAATGCTTTGAAACTAGAACTCAACCACAAGAGGAAAGTCGGAAAGAACTCAAATACATGGAGGCTAAAGAGCATCCTGCTAAAGAATGAATGGGTCAACCAAGAAATTAAAGAAGAATTAAAAAAATTCATGGAAACCAATGAAAATGAAAACACAACTGTTCAAAATCTTTGGGATACAGCAAAGGCAGTCCTGAGAGGAAAGTATATAGCAATACAAGCCTTTCTCAAGAAACAAGAAAGGTCTCAAATACACAACCTAACCCTACACCTAAAGGAGCTGGAGAAAGAACAGCAAATAAAGCCTAAACCCAGGAGGAGAAGAGAAATCATAAAGATCAGAGCAGAAATCAATGAACTAGAAACCAAAAGAACAGTAGAACAGATCAACGAAACTAGGAGCTGGTTCTTTGAAAGAATTAACAAGATTGATAAACCCCTGGCCAGACTTATCAAAAAGAAAAGAGAAATGACCCAAATCAACAAAATCATGAATGAAAGAGGAGAGATCACAACCAACACCAAAGAAATACAAACAATTATAAGAACATATTATGAGCAACTCTATGCCAGCAAATTAGATAACCTGGAAGAAATGGGTGCATTCCTAGAGATGTATCAACTACCAAAATTGAACCAGGAAGAAATAGAAAACCTGAACAGACCTATAACCACTAAGGAAATGGAAGCAGTCATCAAAAATCTCCCAAGAAACAAAAGCCCAGGGCCAGATGGCTTCCCAGGGGAATTCTATCAGACATTTAAAGAAGAATTAATACCTATTCTCCTGAAACTGTTCCAAAAAATAGAAATGGAAGGAAAACTTCCAAACTCGTTTTATGAGGCCAGCATTACCTTGATCCCAAAACCAGACAAAGACCCCATCAAAAAAGAGAATTACAGACCAATATCCTTGATGAACATGGATGCAAAAATTCTCACCAAAATACTAGCCAATAGGATCCAACAGTACATTAAAAGGATTATTCACCAGGACCAAGTGGGATTTATTCCTGGGCTGCAAGGCTGGTTCAACATCCGCAAATCAATCAACGTGATACAATACATTAACAAAAGAAAGAGCAAGAATCATATGATCCTCTCAATAGATGCAGAAAAAGCATTTGACAAAGTACAACATCCTTTCTTGATCAAAACTCTTCAGAGTATAGGGATAGAGGGTACATACCTCAATATCATAAAAGCCATCTATGAAAAACCTACAGCGAATATCATTCTCAATGGGGAAAGGCTGAGAGCTTTTCCCCTAAGGTCAGGAACACGGCAGGGATGTCCACTCTCACCACTGCTATTCAACATAGTATTAGAAGTCCTAGCCACAGCAATCAGACAACAAAAAGAAATCAAAGGCATCCAAATCGGCAAAGAGGAAGTCAAACTCTCACTCTTTGCAGATGATATGATACTGTATGTGGAAAACCCAAAAGACTCCACCCCAAAACTGCTAGAACTCATACAGGAATTCAGTAAAGTAGCAGGATATAAAATCAATGCACAGAAATCAGTGGCATTCCTATACACCAACAACAAGACAGAAGAGAGACAAATCAAGGAGTCGATCCCATTTACAATTGCACCCAAAACCATTAGATACCTAGGAATAAATCTAACCAAAGAGGCAAAGGATCTGTACTCAGGAAACTATAAAATACTCAGGAAAGAAATTGAAGAAGACACAAAGAAATGGAAAAACGTTCCATGCTCATGGATTGGGAGAATCAACATTGTGAAGATGTCAATGCTACCTAGAGCAATCTACACATTCAATGCAATCCCCATCAAAATACCATCCACTTTTTTCAAAGAAATGGAACAAATAATCCTAAAATTTGTATGGAACCAGAAGAGACCCAGAATAGCCAGAGGAATAGTGAAAAAGAAAAGCAAAGCTGGCGGCATCACAATTCCGGACTTCCAGCTCTATTACAAAGCTGTCCTCATCAAGACAGTATGGTACTGGCACAAAAACAGACACATAGATCAATGGAACAGAATCGAGAGCCCAGAAATGGACCCTCAACTCTATGGTCAACTTATCTTTGACAAAGCAGGAAAGAATGTCCAATGGCAAAAAGACAGTCTCTTCAACAAATGGTGTTGGGAAAATTGGACAGCCACATGCAGAAGCATGAAACTGGACCATTTCCTTACACCACACACAAAAATAGACTCCAAATGGTTGAAAGACCTAAACGTGAGACAGGAGTCCATCAAAATCCTAAAGGAGAACACAGGTAGCAACCTTTTCGACCTTAGCCGCAGCAACTTCTTCCTAGAAACATCGCCAAAGGCACGGGAAGCCAGGGCAAAAATGAACTATTGGGATTTCATCAAGATAAAAAGCTTTTGCACAGCAAAAGAAACAGTCCACAAAACCAAAAGACAACCGACAGAATGGGAGAACATATTTGCAAATGACATATCAGATAAAGGGCTAGTATCCAAAATCTATAAAGAACTTATCAAACTCAACACCCAAAGAACAAATAATCCAATCAAGAAATGGGCAGAAGACATGAACAGACATTTCTCCAAAGAAGACATCCAAATGGCCAACAGGCACATGAAAAAGTGCTCAACATCGCTCGGCATCAGGGAAATCCAAATCAAAACCTCCATGAGATACCACCTCACACCCGTCAGAATGGCTAAAATTAACAAGTCAGGGAACGACAGATGTTGGAGGGGATGTGGAGAAAGGGGAACCCTCCTACACTGTTGGTGGGAATGCAAGCTGGTGCAACCCCTCTGGAAAACAGTATGGAGGTTCCTCAAACAGTTGAAATTAGAGCTACCATTCGATCCAGCAATTGCACTACTGGGTATTTACCACAAAGATAAAAATGTAGGGACCCGAAGGGGTACGTGTACCCCAATGTTTATAGCAGCAATGTCCACCATAGCCAAACTGTGGAAAGAGCCAAGATGCCCATCGACAGATGAATGGATAAAGAAGATGTGGTATATATACACAATGGAATATTATGCAGCCATCAAAAGGAATGAGATCTTGCCATTTGCAATGACGTGGATGGAACTGGAGGGTGTTATGCTGAGTGAAATAAGTCAATCAGAGAAAGACATGTATCACATGACCTCACTGATAGGAGGAATTCTTAATCTCAGGAAAGAAACTGAGTGTTACTGGAGTGGTTGGGGGTGGGAGAGATGGGGTGGCTGGGTGATAGACATTGGGGAGGGTATGTGCTACGGTGAGCGCTGTGAATTGTGCAAGACTGTTGAATCACAGTTCTGTACTTCTGAAACAAATAACGCAACATATTTTAAGAAAAAAGAAAAAGAAGAAGATAACAGGAGAGGAAGAAAAGGGGAGTATGTCAGAGGGGGAGACGAACCATGAGAGATGATGGACTCTGAAAAACAAACTGAGGGTTCTAGAGGGGAGGGGGGTAGGGGGATGGGTTAGCCTGGTGATGGGTATTGAGGAGGGCACGTTCTGCATGGAGCACTGGGTGTTATGAACAAACAAGGAATCATGGAACACTGCACCAAAAACTAATGATGTAATATATGGTGATTAACATAAGATTAAAAAAAAATTAAGGAAAAAAAAAAAAGAATGAAATCTTGCCATTTGCAATGACACGGATGGAGCTAACGTGTATTATGCTAAGTGAAATAATTCTCACTCATTTGTGGAATTTAAGAAAAAGAACAAATGAACCTATGGCAAGGGGGGAAAGAAAAAAAAGGAGAGAGGGAAACAAACCATTAGAGACTCTTAATGATGGAGAACAAACTGAGGGCTGATGGTGGGAGGTGGCAGGGGATGGGCTAGATGGGTGATGGGGATTAAAGGGGGCACTTGTTGGGATGAGCATGGGTGTTGTATGTAGGTGATGAATCACTGAATTCTACTCCTGAAACAAATATTGTACTGTATGTTAACTAACTAAATTTAAATTAAAAAAAAAAATCAGTGACCAAGAAGGGAAATTTGAAGCTTAAAAGCAACACGTAAAATTCATGTAGTAATTGTTAATGTTTTCTGAAAGGGATTGGTTAAAGAGGGCATTTCAACAACACTGATTGTCAACTATTCATTATAAATTAAGGTTTTGGGTTGAAATTTTGGTTTTATTAAAAAATTTACTTTGTTTCTGGTCTGAATCAGCCTCTTATTAAAATCAGAAGCTACATGTTTCTAGTCCACGAGAACAACCAGACTGACCAAGCTAAGTCTGTGATATTCTTTCCTGAACTTCTGTAAAGAGAATGCAGAAGTCCCCTGTGTACACAATCACCCTGAATTAAACTCCCTTTGGCTGCATTCTTCTTCACTTCAAGGGAATGAAAAGGAGCTAGATAACAAAGTGATGATGCAGGTGATGTCTAAAGCTTCACTCCAAACCTGGCTCTCAGGGAAATCTTCACTACTTCTATCTATACCCAGATGCTTGAACCAAAACCCAGAAAGGCATCCTTCATACCTCCTCATTTATGCCATCCCTAAACCCTAATAATTCTACCAACTGAAACAGGTCTGCTGCATCTACTTCTCTCCATCTCTATCGCTCCCAGCCCAGCCCAGGCCACCATCATCTCTTGCCTAGACCATCACTGGTCGCCTACCATGCTCCTCCTCCTCTGACCTAACTTGCTGTTACACAACAAGTAATCCTTGTGGCCAGATTTGTCCACTGCACTTGGAATGCAATGCAAAAGCCTGACCCTGAATAGCCAGGCCCCAGCTTTCTCTTCTTTTGCTTACTGCAATCCAACTACACTGGCCTTTAAACTTCACAAACTTAGCCACTCATTTTCTCTCTCTTTAGGACTGTTCACCTGTTTTCTCTTCACCTGAAATATTTTTCTGCCCACTTATCATCTAGCCATCTCTTACTTTGGGGCTCCATTTTACACTACTGCCTTAGAAAGACCTTCCCTGACACCAGCTCCCAATCAAAATTAATCCTTGTTATTCCTAGTCACAGCACCCTTTCCTTTTCTTCACCATGCTTATCATAATTTGTAATCATATGCTGGACATGGGTTTGTTGAATTCCTGTCTCTCCTCCCAGACTCTGAGTTCCATGCAGTCAGAGACCATGTCTGTTTATTCATCACTGCATCCCCACAAGTGTTTGTTGAATGATCAAACACAAATATAAAAATTCTGATTCCTATTTAAATCATATAATCAACAATTATTAGAGCAATGCTAGATATTGTCAAGAATTATAGATAAGGACCGTGCTAGGTAGTTTTCTTCAAAGAACAGACAATTCTATGAAAAAAAAAAATCAGGGATTCCCAAGCAGACTTCCCCGCACTCTGGAAATTTGTAAATTTAAGTCGTGGAGTCTATCCTATTTTTTAAGCTTGTCTTCTGGGTGAGTGATATCTATAGATAAATTTAAGCTTTATAGAAGAGTAACAGCAGAACAATCCCTGAAGCACATATAGCACATGCTATTTGGGTTAAATAAAATTCTGGCACAGATGGCTAAACAAGAGCATAAATAACTAATATGTCATAATCCACAATATTGATTTCTGGTAGATGCCTCGCTCACTTCCACTATGGAATAACAGAATATAAGGCTGGTATCTTTCCTGTTCTTACAGATACACCTTTACCCTACAGCTCTATAGCAAGGTAATGTGTGTGTGTGTGTGCGTGTGTGTGTGTGTGTGTGTGTGTGTAGATACATACATTTTGTACCTTCCACAATGAGACTAATTATTATATGATAATATTGGCAACATTAAGCAGACTATCACTGTGGGAGTTTGAAGTATGCAAAAAATATCTGTTAATTTATTCAAACTTGTTCAGCTGTCATCAAAGATAAAAATATGCCTCCACTTTTCATCTCTTTCAATATCAAAGGTACATGTTTAAGTTTCTCTGTTTCTTTGATGGCATTAACTTCAACGTTTTTCCAACTAGCCAAAGTGGTTTAGAATGCACGCGATTCTTTAACATATATTTCTGAAATTCTAATGATAGGAATAATAGCAATTTTGCTATAGAAAATATTTCTTCATGCACAAAAAAGAATGTTCAACAATTCAAAATTCCTACTTTTAATAGTTGGTGTTTTGTTCATGAGAAGATGGGCTTCTAAAAAGTATACTGGTCAGAATTATTAGAAACAAAATGTAACGGCAGTAATGAATATAGGACTCATAGTCTTGGAATACAATAGAAAACCTTCACCCTGATATAGATAATGACAAACTTTTACTGAATTTTATTATAATGAAATTTTTTAAAATACCTGAAGCCATAAGACATTCACTAGTTATATAATCTTGGACAAAAGCGAAATCAGTCAAAATGTGTTTATCAGGGGGAAAAAGCATTACATACTTAATTTTTAAGCATTTTTCAACCTTGCGAATAAACAAACCTTGTTTTTGCAAAAGATGTGCATCTGTGAAGGGATTATATATTTTCTTTGAAGTTAACCTTTTAAGGCAATCAACACTAATGGCTAGATAACTAATGAAGAATTCCAATTAAAAGATGAGACTAACTTGCACACCTGGTAGAAACACACAAGTGAGGCTTTTCTGAATGCATTTACAATCTAATTAATTTTCTAAAGCATTGTTCTATTTTTTTTTCTATTATCTATGCAATAGGAGCTAATTGTGTAAGGGAAAGATACAGATCACAAATTCCTTTCTCTCCTTTGGCCAGCTTTCACAGGGCCAGTTACAGAGAGGCTGACATTTCTGCCTTCTTCTTCAGCTTCTGCAAGTACTGCCAGATACTGAGCTAAAGAGAACTGATGTTTCTTTGGCTCTAAATGGTAGTTATTTGTTGGAGGGAAGAGTGATGTTTGTTTGGGGTTTTGTTTTTTTCTCCAAATAAGTAAGCCCTTGGTCAAATGAGTCCAAATATGACTTAAAATGTCATTGAGTTAATTCTTTGTTTTCTTCAAGTTAAAAAAAACACACACACACAAAACAGAAAGAAGGACAGAAAATCTCCCCTACCTTACCTTATCTAGAGAAAATAGGAAAAGGTGAATATTTATTAAGCTCTTACTATAATGAGGAACCATGCAAGATCTGTTACATTTATGGCTTTGCTGAGTCTTTCCACTGACTTGCAAGGTAGTATTTACAATCCTAGGGAGGCCTAGTGTTTCACCATGGGTAAGGTCTAGAGCCGGGACAAGAGTCTGTGTCATCACGATGGAAATGTCTTTGCTCTGTGGAGAGTTCTGTTCTCTGAGCCTTAGACATGTTCCCACAGAGTCTCAGAAAGATTGCCAGTTACTTTGACTATGGTTGCTCTAGGAAAGAGAAAGACAGCTTTAGAAATGAATAAGGAGAATGTATCACACCTTTCATTCCTCACACAGAGATAAGGTATTTTGTTTCTGAGCCCCATTAACGAAGCCACTCTTTTCTTTTCACCTATAATTCCTTCTTTGGTCCATCATATTTACATATATTGGCTGCATATGATGTCAGTTGTGGACACGTTTCATGCCCTGACATCAATCAGTATAGTTAATCATCAGGAATTTACTTTGCACACAACACTCCTAGGAGGTACAAAAGAAGTACATGGGAAAATTCTTACCTCCAAGGATTGATCATCTAGTTAGGAAGACCAATATTCCACTGATTGTGAAGCCAAAGAAGACCCTCAGATTTCTAGACTAAAAGCCTAAAATTTTTAAATTTTTTTTTGAGTATAGATGACACACAATGTTGCCTTAGTTTCAGGTGTACAGCTTAGTGATTCAACCTCTCTATAAGTTATGCTGTGCCCACCACAAGTGGGGTGTTCCCATGTAACACTGTTACAATGCCATCCACTGTATTCCTTATTCTGTAACTTTTATTCCCATGACTTATTCATTCAATAAGTAGAAGCCTGTATCTCCCACCCCCCTTTACACATCCTGCCCATCCTTCCAACCCCCTTCCCTCTGGCAACCATCAGTTTGTCCTCTATTAATTTATAAGTCTGATCCTGCTAAAAGACTAACATATTAAAGGCACCTTTGACAGAGATGGGGAAACAGCAAAGTGAGTAAGTCCGTTTGAAGCCAAAACTAATGATAACTTCCATTCTGGCCGCCACTAGGGTTTAGATTACTTGTGAGAAACACAAGAAGAGAAATTCTGTAGGCCATTGGAAACACAGAACCGGGACACAGAGAGGATACAGTTTAAATTATGACAGAGGACAAGCTTGCTCCGAACAGCAGGGTGAAGATGTGTAAGAGAGATGGTTGAAGTTTGAACCTGGAGGACCACTTATTCTTCAGGAGAGGGGAGACAAGGGGAAGGGAGGGACAGTTCAAGGAAGGGAGGAGAAAGGGAACCCGAAAGGTGGAGGAGGGGCTAGAAAGAGAAACCAGGAAAAAGGGCCAGAGAAAGTGCAAAGTCATGAAGACCAAAAGACAAACAAGTGTGGGGAGAGGGTGGTGGAGCATCATCTCAAATCCTGCAAAGTCAGAAAATAGGAACAAATAAAAGGCCTTTGGATTCACAAGGATGCTCGTTTGTAATCTTCTAGGACATTTTAACATTATAGTACAGCCGGAAATCATTTGAAAGAGGTGCAAAAGGAAATCATTTGAAAGAGGTGCAAAAGGAAATGGTGACCAAGAATCAAAGACATCGACTACCGATGGCGTGTTCAAAGATTTAAAACATCTAAATGATAGTAATAACTAAAAGCACTGACAAAGTATTTGTTATATGCCAGACACTGTTCTCACTACTTTGTATGGATTACTTCATTTAATCCTCACTCCAGCACCATAAGCTAGGTACTCTTTTTACTTGTATTTTACAGAGGAGAAAACTAGGTACCAACAAGTAAGGCACAGAGCTAGCAAGCACTGGAGTCAAGACTCTCATGCGAGCCTATGGCTCCTAACCAACGTGCACACTGCCCCTCACAGAAAAAAAAAAAAAGGCATTATTTTTATCATTGTGTTTATTATGCATCCTCAGTGCTTATATCAGCGCCTAGCACGTAGGAGGCACTCAATACATTTTTGTTTCACTAATAAATTATTAACTAAACAGAGTATATGCGGGTCAAGCAAAAGGATGGGAGCTGTTTGGGGGGGATTTTATTCTGGGCCCATTCAACCCTTGTTGAAGAATTTTTCTGTTCTCCCAATGCTATAACTATATGAATATAAACTTATTGTGCTTTAACTTGCCCCAAATAAAAAATATGCCAGCAGACAGAAAAGGCTTACAGAAAAGATCAGGATAAAGATTAACTTCTCCCCTCAATCCAAGTGAGTTGTTTGATTTTCAGTCAAACTTGGCGATCTGAGGCTGGCCCTGCCATCTCTAAAAAGCCAAAATCCATTTTCTCTCGTCTGTGGGATTCTGTCCCGAACTACAAGCTGCTCCTCAAGGCAAAACTCACTCAGAAGATACTTAAACTGGGAAGGATCGATTCCCAAGGATAAAACTTGCCATCTCCTAACTGTGAAATTATTTCTTAAAAATTTAACTAGAATCTACAAATCTCTATACACTTTTCTTGTACAAAACAGCCTAGTTTTAAACCCTTAGAGAGTAGAACAAAAGCAGTAGGAAATGTTTTAGCTGTACATCAAGTTGGAATAGGAGATGAGCATGAGATCGCTTATATGTTCACCTCTCATGCTCTCATGAGTCCCATGTGATCTGCCCCATACAATGCAATTTCCGCTCTCAGATATACCCATTGACTAAATATTTTAAACTATTCAATCACTTATATAAGCTTACCTAATAGATTTAATCAGCATTGTTTTTGAAAAAATCAATTATGGACTTGTTCAATTTAGGAGACAAAATCAAAAAGCAACTAATACTTGGTGCTCTGTGCTCTTCACAGTGGAAGATATAAAAGTATTGTGAGGTATGACCCATATCATTAAGGAGCTTATTTCGTACAGCAACATGTCCATGACTTTCTAATTATATGTCATTACCTCTAGGAACTGCTATAACTGTGCCTCTAAGCTCAGATCTCAAGTCCCATACCTTTGTAATTAGTATTTATATTTTTCTAATGGGACCAGATGCTGAGAAACAAATCTATTTCAACAAAATAAAACAAATAGTTTTCAACCACTCTTCCTTTCTAAGTTTTTTTTAACTGCTCTTCAATTAATTTTTCTACCTTTTCCACGTGAAAACTTAATGTATCACAAAACTACTATCTAAAATATATACAAATATCTCAGGGTGCCTGGGTGGCTCAGATGGTTAAGCCTCTGCCTTCGGCTCAGGTCATGATCCCAGGGTCCTGGGATGGAGACCCACCATCGGGCTCCTGGCTCAGCGGGGAGCCTGCTTCTCCCTCTCCCTCTGTCTCTCCCCCTGCTCATGCTCTCTCTCTTTGTATCTCTGTGTCTCAAATGAATAAATAAAATATTTTTTTAAAAAACAAAAAATAAAATATATACAAATATCTCTTTATTAGTAATAGTACCACATACAACCAAAAACTAAAATAATGTCTAAAATTCACACTCAATATTATCACTTCCACCATTCAATCAAATATTCCAAGACAAAGCATTTCCAATATTAACTTCTATATTTTATAAAATGGGAATATTTACATGATTCTTTTTAGTGATTCTTTAGCGATGACAAGGAGTCATGCCATATATATTATAAAGCTAAGAGTATTTGGTGAAACATGAGGATTTTTTTCGGCTTTCTTGAGGTATAGACAAATAAAAATGTTATGTATTTAAGATGTACAACTTGATGGTTTCATAAATGTATACATGGTGAGGTGATTACCACAATCAAGTTAATTAACATAATCATCACCTCACATACTTTTTCTTTTTCCTCTGTGTGACAAGAACATAAAGTGGGATTTTTAAAAATTCCACTGTGTTATTGGTACAGGAAAATGTTTTATAAATGTCCATTTCTTAGAGCACATCAAACCACTGTCTTTGACTTGAATTTCCACAATAATAATTGCCACTGGTTTTGGATTCTGACTTTGTTATTTATGTTTACTGGATTTCACAACATATCTCCTTTATTCATAAAAGTGCTGTATGGAATGTTTTAATTTTTCCAATTAAAACTAATTTTGTTTGGGACATTTTGAAGCATCTCCCAATATTTGGTTTCTAACCCTAACAAAAAGAAAAAGAAATTCCTGAAGCCAAGATTCAGACTTGCTGATTGGCAAGAAACAAAACCTCTTCAAGTAGCATTATCTCCAACCATATTCTGGGGAAAGTTTAATAACTTTGGAGAACTTCAGAGAATATTTTATCTAGCTCTGTATTTTATTTTAAAAGTCTGGATAACATCAAAATACTAGAATCCTACAATCTCCTAGGAAAATAACTATAAATCTGTGAACTATCTTTCAATAAAATCAAAGCACTGTCAGGAACTCATTCTACTTCACTGATTTAATATGAATTATATCAAGACATCTGGTAGAGGAAAAATTTTATTGAAATAGAAAATATATATGGACATTATACGGCGTTTTTCTGCAAAACTTTTTATTTCATGGATATCACCACTGCACCAAAAATGGTTTATTACAATAAAGTTTTGTTCATCTGCTAAAGTAAATAGTATACTAGTCTAAAATGTATTTAAATATGTTCCTTTACATAAACTGTTTTTATTAATAGCCAATTTATTTAGTCACAAAATGTTGGTCGCCATCAACTAAAATAAGACTGCAATAATTAAAAGAAATGAATACGTTTTTTCATTTCACTTCCTTATACATCTTACATTTTAGATATTTTCTTCCAAGAGTAACAACTAACTACATTGGTTTTAACCTCCAATCAAACTCGATGGAAAAATCATGAAAACAGAAAAAGGAAGACAGGCACTACTTGGTTCACCTGTGCCAGAACCTATAGTGACCTCTTGTGGTAAATACTATCTACAGAGCTTTGGAGAACAAGACCTTTTCCTAGGCCAGACACTGGAGAACATAGAAGCATTGTTTCTCCGTGCTAGCAAACAGCCGTCACCAACAATGGAAGTAAAAGACAAATACTAACTAAACTAAAGGATTTCTTGTTGGAAGTCTACTCAGTCGTTGTCAATGAAAATATTCATAGTTGCTTTCTTCTATTAAAAACTATAGTGTCTTATATGGTTCTTTCAGTAGGGCAAAGGATGGCTGGGGACATGGAGTTCTTAACACCCCTGCTCCTGGAATCAAGCAAAAGATAGACAAAGAGGGCAATTTCTGGTGAAGACAAGAGTGAACTGGGGTAAGCAGCGTTCTGGTCAGTAAAGCAGGCTCTAGAGCCAGAGATAATCTGCTAGTTAATTTATAAATACAGTTCAGGGAGTGGTCAGTATAATTTCAACCTCTACGATGTATTAAAAGTAAAAGTGATACATGGTATGACCTGGGTTAAGCAATGCTTCAGACACTATGCAGTTCTGTCACTATTTCCTGAATAGTGGTTTAGATGTTAAAGAAAATCTTTCAAGAAAAAAATATCATGAACATTATATCAAAAAAAAAATCATGTTTTCACCATTTTTTACCTTGGATACTACTAAAAAGGTATGATACCTTTTTTTGGTTTTATTTTTAAAACATTAGTTCTCTATTTCTTCTCCTATAGGTTCCCTTTTAAGATCTCAGTTTTTACAAATGCTAATTATAGCAAAAAAATAATTGTGGATTTTCTGTAAAAGGTGACTGAGTCAAGAACGTGCTTGTAGAACATAAATATCTCAAGCCATAATGGAAAATCGAATATATTGAACTTCTCTTGCAAGATAAGTGGTTGATAAAATACTACCTTTTCTGTTTTCGTCTTTCCTGAGCCCCTTTTTTCCTCTAAAGAGAAAAACACTTCTAGTTTTTCATAATGTTTAGAATATTAAAGAACAATAATCAAATTCTAATAAAAAGATATTAAATTTGGTATGTGTCATATTTCAAAATAGCAACCTAGTTCACTGTCATGGACACTAATCATTTCTGCCTATTTGTTAAGGAATCAAAGACAACATACAAATAAAACGTGCTGCCCAAGGACATAGGTTGAAGGCCTTGGAAGTGTTGTGTTTTGTTTTGTTTGAGTCTAAAATTTCACCTATAACTCTTAAATATTCTTGATTTCTTTCAGGTATTTACCCTCTACCCACAGGTTTACTGCTCCCTACAGCCCAATGTACACTGATGAATAGCTTTCATAAATAATTGAAATTTAAATAAGGGAAGATAGCCTAATAATGTGCCAGATGCCGGTTCAGTCAATAAGCACTTCAGGCTGAGGCCTTCTATGAGACCTTTCACAGATGTGATGAACTAGTTCCCAAACTTTCTGTTCCTAGCAACTCATTTTGAACCTCCTGGCCAAAAATGTATTTAACCTTGCTATTACACTTATACTTTTGACCTTTACAACTTCTTAGACGATATCCACTAGAATCACATGTTAAGAATTATTGTAATTCCTTTCATTTATCTAAAACTGATCTTGTCTTTTATCTTAACACTAAAAAGAGGAATTCCCTACTTGTACTATTTTGGGATTTGGCCATAAAGTATGTTTGTATTCATCCTACTCAATAGCCCTCATTATTTTATTTTACAGACTTTGAATCACTAGTAGCAATTTGAAATGCTTCCCCATAACAGATTGAGTCAACCAAATAAGGAAAATAAAAATCCAATCTCAAGAGGTGTAAAGAAACTGCAAACAGGAGCTAGTACTACTGTGGGGCACAGAATACAGCACTGTTCGTCTGGGAAATTGCAACTGAAGAATTACGAACTTTATCAGGAAGTGCTCCATTTTAAAAGCTACATCCGAATAGACCACACTTCATGCTCTTTTGTTCCACGTCATCAAGAAGTTCTCTGATGGATGTCTAATTGGCTGAGATTTCAGTTCATTAGTGATATCCATGGACAAATAAGTGCCTATGTTTTTCTCTGTGTCTAACACTTTTCCGAATCTGATATCCCCCCCCAATTCTGTATCTCTGTTTCTGTATTTCCGTTACTTTCCACATCTCTCTTTTGCTCTTTGTGTGTGTGTGTGTGTGTGTGTGTGTGTGTGAGAGAGAGAGAGAGAGAGAGAGAGAGAGAAAGAGAGAGAGAGAGCTTTTTCCGGTACCTCTGTCTTTGTATCTGGCTGAATGGTTTTCTGTTTATCTCCATACATCTCTCTGTACAATTTCTGTATCATCCGACACTCATTAAAAGATCTGATCTTTTCATATGAAGAAAATGATGTTGTATCAGAAAGAGAAGCATTTCATGGGGTAAAAGTAAATAGGCAACCCCAGCCTATCTTTCTTCAATTTCTTTCCTTTCCACTAAAGCTCTGCCAACACTTCACTTTCAATGTGGTTAAGTTAGTGAATAATGAAATCTTCAATGTGACAAACCTCATCCATCTGTGAGAATCCTGAAGGGAATTTTCTCTGTGAGTCTCAATTAAATAATTTCTCAGAATGAATCTTTCTATTTCTCTGCCAAATCATATAGAAATGGCAACAACTGTGGGATACTCCCACATGAATGTGCAGACCAATTTAACACTGTAATTCTCAATTTCTGGGGTTCTTCCTGTAAAAGTAGTACTGAGACTTTCTAGTTTTTACTACCTACACATGCACATATACCTAGCTTACATGTCCAACACATTTCAAACAAAGCTCAGAGGTATTGAGAAGTGGTATTAAAAGTTAGCCATAAGCAATGAGAAGTGATATTTTAAATGCCAAAACAGATCAATTTTCATTTGCACTTGGTGTTATTTATGGAAAGAAGCATTAAACCAATGAAGCAATTATATAGGGGAGGTGTCAAAAAGATAAAACATTCATTAATTTGGAGGGTAATTGTAAAATAGAAGCAGCAGAAGCAGATATTTCTAAGCCACATTAAGGTAAAGTCTTAATTTCTTGTATATCTGCAATAAGAGATATTCCAAAAACTGGCTCATCGTTCAATCTGTAGAAGAAGTTTCAACCACAGATGCTATATTAGTCAACTTCAGTCAAGGAATTCTCATCTTCTTTCTGGTTATCATGCAGAGGAACAGAGTCTGTGGGTTTTATTTTTTTAAGGCCTTCTCTGAAAAGTCCTCTCACAGACCAAATTGCATGGAGTTGAAATAACCCAAGAGGATAAGAAAGCTCAAATAAAACGTATGTATCTTAGATAGTTGATCCCGATAACCTTTAAATTTCCCAAATGGGTTGTTTTAATAGTAACATCCCGCTGTACTCTAAGTCTTCGCTTAATATACATAAGGGTAATGTATAAACACAGAAATTGCCTACCGTTATGAATTTGTATTTTGTGTTATCATAAAAAATCAAAAATACAGTTGAAATCACACTGGAATGGTTAAAAATACTATAGATTTTTTTAATTAGACTGAGACTATTAGCTACTTTTTCAACCAAAAAGTCTGCTCTAGACTTGTAAAATATCAGGTGTTGACCAAAGTGGAAGAAATAAAGTCACAAGCTTCGAATTAAAACCAAATATCACAGCAGAGATTTATGAAAAATGCCTTGCGACACTTAAATGTAGATAGTCCCAAAATCAGGGGAAATATCTGTAAGCCTAGTTTTAGAAAAGATCCTAATCTAAGAATTAGTATAAACTAGTCAACCAATTCAGGGAAAGCATAATTATTTTTTTTAGTGTGACCCTCTCTTACCCACTAGGCAGACAGCTTCTTGAGAACAGAAGTGTTTTCACCATTTCTTTTATCCAAAGGACCCCAGAGAGTGTCTGTTGTATATGGCACCCAAATAAATATTGTTTCAATGAATGAGCAAACAATGAATTATGGAACTGCATAGAGTATTTCCATTGTTCTACTGTAATCAATATGCAGAAATATCTTTCTCATAAGTCTCCAAATAAGAGATCTCAAAATAAAATAACAGGCCTCTAAAGGAAAAAACTTTAAAGGATACTTCACATATCTTGCTTTAAAATTGGAAATTATATAAAAGAATTAAAAAGACATGAAAGATGGAGATTTCTGTAACATGCAAAGTTTAGAAGGTCTTAAAATGTGAACTATATAATGATCCCAATTCAGAATATCTTGGAGGAAATGAATTTATAAATGCATGGCATTTTAAAGACACTTTAAGGCAAGAAAACCTTACAATCAGTAGCAAAGTAGAATGGCATTTCTAAAAATTCTTTCTCCAGTTACTTTAAAAGCATGGTAGCTATTGCTTCCCTTTTACATTTCTCCTGTTTAAGTCAAATCAAATATATCATATAGATTAATATAGACCAATGCACACTGAAAAAAAATTAAAGAAACTTTAAACACGAACTTAACCATAGTAATTGCCTTCCCATTTTTCAAGTACTCTATTAGGTTCAACTCCAACTATTCTCCCCTGCACAAGGTTCCTTTCAGCAGTGCTCATTGGGCCCAAAAGCCATTCCAGAGACTTAAATCTTATTAAGTAGCCACTTTCACAGCCATTCCCAACTTGAGGGAAACGCTTCCACTAAGATTAACTCTAAGAATTTGATCAGTCCCTGAAGTCAGCTTGGGGAAAAAATGTGGGGAAAGGATGAGCAAGAAATATATCCCTCATCAAAGCAAAACTCAACTTTATTCTCCAGTTGAACCTACACCCTACCAGCTCTCTCTTCCCTTCCTCCCCTTCTGGGCTCTGGACAGGTGGGTGGTAGGTGAGTATGTCTTGGAGAGGGGATGCAACTAACTTTCCTCCACCACCTTATTCTGCTCCCCACCCCGAATCAGGTCCCACTAGTAACTGAAGCCACCAGGTAGAGCTGTCTGTATCCCCCTCCCCCTTAGGAGAGGGATGGGATGGGGAGGATGGGGGGCGCGCGTGGGCAGGATGGAGGTGGGGGTGTTCTGAACTGCAACTCTTCTTACCGCTGGAGCGCCTGACGATGTTCTCCAAAAATGTGTTCTGCGGTGCCACCAGCCCTCTCTTGCCCCCCGGCATCCTGGGTCTGAAGAGCGGCGGCCAGGATCCGCGGCGGGGGAGGGGGGGATGCAGGAAGAGAAGGTGGAGGAAGAGGAGGAAAAGGTGGAGAAGATCGAGCCGAAAGAAGTGGGGGCGCGGCGGCGGCGACGGCGTCCCCTGACTGTGTCTCCAGCCGGACCCGGATGAGCAGCTCTGGGGAGGAGGACCAGGCAGTTCATGGTAGTAGCGCTCCCCCGGCCGCCGCTGCCCAGTCTGTGGCGGTGCCGCACACGGGGCTCGGGAACTGCAGGCTCCGCGGGGCACAGTGCGCCTGCGCCGCCCCCGCTGTCGCTGTCCCGCCGGTGCTGATGCTGAAGCTGCTGCTGAGGCTGCTGCCGCGGCGGCGGTCGCCTGGGCGCGGACTCAGCATTTCTCCCGCTGCCCCGCGCCCCGGGGCTGGGGAGCGGGAAGTGTCAACTCAAGCTCTCGCTCCCAGTCCCTCTCAGTCCAGATGCGGACCTC
This sequence comes from Eumetopias jubatus, assembly GCF_037043125.1. Taxonomy (NCBI): domain Eukaryota; kingdom Metazoa; phylum Chordata; class Mammalia; order Carnivora; family Otariidae; genus Eumetopias; species Eumetopias jubatus. The sequence goes on along the minus strand of NW_028274813.1, from coordinate 37,199,514 downwards.
TTTACTGAGCCTTCCTCTCCTCCTTCCCTGGCCCACCCCTCCCGCGCAGCTGGATCGCGGCTGCCCAGCTGAGCCCAACTTCTGCGGGGCGGTGCGCACGGTGGCCGCTCCTCTCTCTCCGGAGATCCAGACAAACGTTCGCTGTCCAATGGGGCCACGGAGCGGGAGAGGAAGTGAGAAGCGAGCAGGATGCCAGAGACAGCAATGGACAGTCGGAGGGCTTACATCTCAGCTTCTCCCGCCGGGGTCCCGAGCCCCGGCTGCTCCCAAAGACGCGGCTGTCAGGGCGAAGGTGTCGAGCAGCTCCCGCTCCAGCTGAGGCTGAGCGCCGAGCAGGGACTGGCTGGGAGGCGCGCGGGGACGCAGAGCAGCCACCTGACGCTGCTACCGCCCCCCTCCGGGCTTTGGCGCCCGAAGCTCAACAGAAGAGCCGTCAGCACCCGCCCTGCCCTACGCCCAGGAGCCGGGGCCAGTTAGGGTCTGCGCGCGGAGAGCGCGGGAATGGCCCCTGCCCCTCCGGCTGGAGCTGGCGCGCGTGGGAGTCTCCCCAGGGCCGCGGAGCACGGGAGGCGAGCGGCGAGCCCCCTACCCAGGTTAAGTTGCGGGAAAGGTTGCACTTAATGCAAGGAGTAGAGGAAGAGGGTGAATAATTCACACCAGAGAGAGGAGTGCAGTGGGCAGCATTTGTGGTGGAAAAACAGTAAAGGTGGTGGGAACGAAGCAGCACGGGGCGGGGGGGGGAGGAGGCTGCAGGAATCTTCTCTAAGAACCCTCCATTCGCTCAGAACCAGGGACGGAAGTGGAATCTTTAGAATACTTAGTCCAAAAGCCTGAAACTACCCGGAGAAGGGGAAATGGCATTAATTGTGAATGTAGCGCGGAGGGATGGAAGGAAAAGGGGGAGCTCACGCCTAGGCACCTTTTATCTAAGGCAGAGGTTCTCAAGGCGGTCCCGGACTGGCAGCATCTCCCAAGAACCTGTTAGAAATGCAAAATCTCGAGCTCTACCTCAAAGCTAGGTAACTAGAACACTTGGGACGAGGGCCAATAATCCGTTTTAACAAGCCCTCCAGGTAAATAGAATGCATTCTCGCTCAAGTTGCAGAAGCACGGATCTAAAGCTTCCCCTTCAAAGGCTCCACTGGGCCTATCCAGAAAGAATGACTGCTAAGCAGGTTCAAGGACTAAGGACAAAAAGTGCGCGCTGCAGAAGCGAAGGATAGTTGTGTGGGGGGCGTCCCCTTTTGCTGGGGTCATAATATGCTAGGCAACCCCTGTTAGAAATGGTCAAGGCTAAATTGCTACGAAGCGGCAGGAATCCTCAGGCTGGGGTCCCAGGAAACATCTGCTCAGTTCCTGCCTTGGGCAGGAAGGAAAGAGAGAAGGTGTCTGACTTTGTTTAGAAACCCGTAGATTACCAACCGCTGGCCTCGACTTTCGATCACTGTCTCTCCAGAGCACCCGGGGGGAGGGGGAAGAGGCTATTGTCTGTGACCGAGAGACACAGGATCCAGGTTTTAGCCTAGGGCATTTCCCCCCTCTCCACTCTGAAATTTCCACCCATTTGCCCAGAGCTTGGGCGGCTGAGTAAACCCGGAAGGTTGACGCAAGGCAAAGAGCAGTTTGCTGGACTAGGATTCCTCCCGCAAAAAAATCAAGAGACTGTGGAATAACACTAGGCTATTTTAGCTTTCTACTCAAGTACTGCTGGTGGTGCAAGTTAACTCCCCTACAGCGAGAAGGTCTTCTAAATACATTGGGGTGTATTTAGTTAAATAACAAGGGACTCAGGCACGCACTGGATCCGTCTAAACCGCCTGCCACCGACAGGAGTCAGAGATGTGGCTGAGGTTACAGCTCCCTCCCTGCAGTTGACTGGGTGTGGGTTAGGGGCGGGGCGAAGTGGAAAGGCGTTCTTAAACACCCGAAAGGATTCCTCCCTCCCCCATGGGTCTTATATAACCTGTGTTTATGGGGACTAACCTAATGTAAGGACACACCATGGTCCCTAGACTAATGAGCCATTCACAGACTGGAGTGGTAACAGACAGACTGGTAAATATATATATAAATATATATTTAAAACATATAAAATATATATATTTCATAGATTGCTATCCTAGACTTCTAACGTGATAAATCCATTATCATTATTAACAGGAATATATATATATAATATATTTATTTCATAGATTGCTATCCTAGACTTCTAACATGATAAATCCATCATCATCATTAACAGGAAATACTTCAGATCTATATGTTCTTTTGCACATCATCAGCTGCCCACATCTCGCCTCTGGGTATTGATATAAAACCTCTGTTTCCCAGCATTTCCCATCTAGTATAAATATCTCTGTTCCTAATCACTCCTCTGTGGGTATATTAGCTCACACTTCCCAAAGAGGAAACTCTTTTGGACTCCATTAAGACACAGTCACACAATTACTGGTAGAACTTCCCCATTTATTTCCATCTGCAGATTTAATTAAAATGACATTTATCTTTTCTTCTTTGTCCTTAATTGTATAGCATTATAAACTTTTGGATTATTTTAGGGTGCCTGGGTGGCTCAGTCATTAAGCGTCTGCCTTCGGCTCAGGTCATGACCCCAGGGTCCTGGCATCGAGTCCCACATCGGGCTCCCTGCTCGGCAGGAAGCCTGCTTCTCCCATTCCCCCTGCTTGCATTCCCTCTATCGCTATCTCTCTCTCTCTCTGTCGAAAAATAAAAATAAAATCTTAAGAAAAAAAAAAGAAGTGGTCAGGTTCTAGGCACATTTAAAAGGTAGAGCTGACAGATTTAAAAAAAAAACTTTTGGATTATTTTAATCATTGTAAAAAATTAGCAGTTATAAAATGTCAGACCTCTGGCTTCCACACTTTTCTTAAACTTCGAGTTTAAATTTTCATTTTACAGAGGAAGAAACCAAGACCCAGAGTGATGAAGTGCCTAGTCCGAGACGACAGAGTGCTTTAGAGGCTGCACTGAACCTAGAATCAAGTCTTCTGACCCTGTAGCAAGAGCTCCTTGTAAATAATAGAAAATAATCTGATGCTGCCTAAATATTGGTAACCACCAGCAACATCCAGTGATCTCTGTTGCCATCACTGATTTTGCAGCACTGCAGAGAAGAGAAACCCCTGGCAACAATTTGCAACAGCTAGCTCCTAATCAAAATAGAGCTAAGGAAAATAGAGTGGCACCATACGGACTGACGAGCCCTAAGGAATGTGCTGGCAGATTGCAGCAAGGTGCCAATACAGCATTTTAAAAGTGTTTTGCAGACAGAGTCCATATGTGGTAACCAAACTGCAGGATTTAACAGGTGAGAGAGATAGGAATCAAAAAGCTTTAGTGTCACACAAAGGGCTTCTTTTTGTTTGTTTCATTGCAAGGATTCCATTTTAAAGCAGAATCATTTGTCCTTTTCTTCTTTCTTCAGGCATTGTCATTAGAGTGGTGTTGTCTGTGAGAACCAAGAGTTCCAATACCCAGAAGTGTTCGCTGATGCCCAAGTCACAGCTCGGAAATGAATGGATGTTAGCTGAACTGCAGGTGCATTCCATTTTAACAGCAACTACCATAAAAGTGAAGACTTGGAAATCTGACATATTAGGAAGTGGTGGTTTGTAATCGGTACTGGTTCACTGAAGGATTCTTTTATCAAGCGCCCCTTCTTTGAAGATTTTTTAAATGTAGTTTATTTGACAGGAGTGGAATTATATGTAAACTCTCAGAAATGCCTTAGAAATAGGTCCAGTCTGACTTAATGTTGGACCCTTTCTGTGAAAATAGCTTACCCACTACTCTCTAGGGGAATGATTTTTCTCCCTATCTCCAATTTTTGTTTCTGAGATAACCTGGGCCTAGGTCTAAGGTGCAATCTGCAGATGCTGAATGGGGAGCTCAGATGGAGGAATGGGAGCAAAGAAGAAAGGGGCCAGAGGCTGCTCCCCAGCTTGGCCTCCAGGGTTGGTCTCATTAGAGCAGTATCAGTCCAAACGATTTCCTGCTCCCAAACCCATTTCCCAAGTGTCACTCTCTGTTTCCCTCAGAGCCCTGCCCCAGCTCTAGGAGCGATATACCCAAACGTTACTCCTTGGCTCCTCTGCATGCACCAAGTCCCACACTTGCACTTATAACCTCCCTCCTCCCCCTCCTCCCTTTCTCCCACCCCCTACCCAAACTAGGTTGAGAAGACGCAGAATGGACGGGAGAATAGCTGAATATTATATAGAGGGCCAGTGCTTATACTCTGGACCCAGACTGTCTGGAATTTAACCTTGCCTCATGCTAGCTATATGACCTCGAGTAAGTCATGTAACCTCGATTTCCCCTTCTGTCAAATGGGGGTAAAAATGATCTATTTAATAGGGCTGTTTTGAGGGTTAAATGAGTTCCTATTTGAAAGCCATTAAAATAATATCCGGCATGTAACAAGTACCATATAAGTGTTTATAAAGTAAAACGTTTTTATCCCCTTCTGCTTTCATTTACAGTAAAAGCTCTAGATGGTGATCATTACTAATGCTCACCAATATCCAGTTGCCTTCTCCACCTTCTTGAAATTAGTTGTGGCCATAAACTAGTTCTGATCCTTGAAATGTGAATGGAGGGGATGTGTGTTACTTCCTGGTGAAAATAAACAATAGCTAGAACTCAATTCTTAATGCTCCTCTGCCTCTGCCTCATTGGCAATGGAATGCCAAGCAACACGGGGAAAACAGCTGCCCAAAAGAGTCCCCTAGACCTACGGTGACATCATATAAGCAGGAAATAAGCTTTTGTTAATGAAGACCCAGAGATCCTGGCATTGTTTATCACTATACCATAACCTAATCTACCCTGACTGATACAGGTTATGAACTTGCTTTAGGTGCAGGAAATTAGGGGAACAATAATTCCTTGACTGCACGTTAGAATCACCTGTGAGTTTCTCAAAATCCCAACATCCAAGGCACAGCTCACGGACCAGGTAAATCAGAATTTCTGAGCATGAGACTCAGACATCAGCAATTTTAAAGTTCCCAGGTGACTTCAGTGTGCATCAAGGTTGAGAACAACCATCCCAGAGAAACGCTGCGCTCTGCAGGAATCTCTGGGATTTAGATACTGTGCCGAGATCCTCAACTCCCAAGAATCAGACCTGCAGTTATACGCACCCAGCAAAGACCCAGCCCTAATTGTGAGTTTCTCCATACTTATAGCTACTGGGCATCTCGGGAGAGTAATCTCCAAGACCGATGCGCTATAAATTCAAAGCCTCCAAACCACTTGCCTTCTCAGTGCAGCCCAATCCTTCTATGCATTCCTCAACCGTCCCCTCTGTTCTCTGCAGTAGGTTTTTCAAAGCTTCTCCTCTGTCTTCCCACCTCAGATGTCACCCTTTCACCTCTCAGTCTCAGAAGATGACTCACAGAGAACAGGTCATGCTGTCAATCCTTAGACCTCCTGCTTTGCTTCTCTCTCTTCCTTTTCTTCTTTCTTCTAGGTGAATAGGAAGCGATTTCCTTCTCCATCCCTCCACCAGTGCTCTGCATCCTATTCACTTGTGCCTCTGGAGGGACCTCATTTTACTAACTGTCCTCCCATCCCTTTGTGTCAATGTCTCAGAAGGGTGCTCTGTAGTAAGGACTCTGTAGTAAGTAAGGACCCTGTACTAAGGACTCTGTAGTAAGTAAGGACCCTGTACTAAGTAAGGACAGAAGTAAGGACTTCCGTGCCTCCTGTCCACTTCTTTACCCACCGTGGATTGGCCTCCACCCCACTTTTCCCTCAAACTGCCTTCCCAAAGACCATTCTCCAAATTGCCAAATCCCATGAGGCAATTTTATTTTTAATTTTACTTTACCTGCTTATGACATTGGTCCTGTTACCACTCCTCTCTTCTTAAAACATTCTCTCACCTTAGACGGGTTTGGAATACTGATTTTGTGACCTCAGCATTTTAATTAACCTATCTGTGCCGGAGTGTCTTTATCGGTAAAAATGGAAGAGTAATAGTGCCTACCTCATTTAATTCTTACATCGATGTAAGATGTAAGAATTAAATGAGATCGTACAGGTGGACAGCCTTGTATCCACACTTCTGAAGCTGAAAACTTTGAAATCCTTAAGTTTTCTTTTCACAGATTTGTTTGCCAGAAAAGCCTGACATGACCATTCAGGAGGCTATCTGTACTCTCTTGATCCCACTGGCCGTGAATATTGACATGTTTTGCTAATTCAACGCATCCCAAGTTTTCTCCCCTTCCAGTGTTTCCTATCTCAGAGTGCCCCCTCCACCTACCCAGTTGCCCAAGTCGGTAAATTGACCCTTCTCTATCCCGATCCCCCACCTCCAATGCTGCTCATTCTGCCTCCCATGCATCTCTTCAAAGTATCCACTGCTCATCATTCCTGGCACTGTTTGTGATCAGGGCTCTGCCCGTGCAGTCAGGGTTGAGAATTATTGTTCCCCTAATTTCTTGTACCTAAAACAAGTTCAGGGGCACCTGGGTGGCTCAGTCTGCTAAGCGTCTGCCTTCAGCCCAGGTCATGATTCCAGGGTCCTGGCCTGGAGCAACATCAGGCTCCCTGCTCAGCGGTGGAAGTCTGCTTCTCCCTCTGCCCCTCCCCCTGCTCATGCTGGCACTCTCTCTCTCTCTCTCTCTCTCTCTCTCAAATAAATAAAATCTTTAAACATAAAATAAAATAAAATAAGTTCATAACTGCATCAATCAGGACAGACTAGGTTATGGTGCAATAACAAACAGTACCAGAACTCATCTTGCCATTGCACTGCTGCAAAGGTCCTCTAACCCTGTCCCCCGGCTTCCTGTCTTTTTCTGTCTTACTCTGCTCCATTCCCATCTCCGAGCTCCATCCCAATTCATTTTTTCACCCTGTACTTCCTAAAATCTACTTACGTTACCCTTCTAAGTTCCCCCTTACCCTCAGGTGAAAGTCCAAAACCCTTAGCTAGCATTCTTCTATCCATCCCTGACTGACTCCCGCTTACATATTTATTCTCAACTCATCATTTCCCATTGCCCACCCCACATCCCCATACTTCCTTGTTCCCTACACTCCCTTTTATTCCTCATACTTACCATGCTCTCTCTTTCTTCCTTCACCTATGTCCTGTATCACCAGGCATATTCCTTCAGATCGTAGATTAGATATCATTTCCTCTGAAAAGGTCTCTTTGACTTCCAAGGCTGGAAAAGGAGCCCTTCCTGTGTCTTCTGCCCATGCCACCATACGCTTTCTTTACTGCAGGGGTTGTCTCACTGTTGTAGAGAAAAGATTACAAATACAGATGAAACCCTAGTTCTCTCCTCACCGGCGCTGCTACTAGCCAGCCACTTTGGCATCTTAGGGAGAATTAGGAAAAGAAGTCTCCTGTGGACAGTCACAGGACTAAGGCAGGCACACACACCAGTTGGTAAGATGATCATGAGCTGGATTTCACCCTTGATGGGCGCCCTTCGTGGGAAGAGGAGGGAGGCTTTCTAAGTGAGAGAACTAGAAAAAAAGGAAAAGCATAATAATAGAAAAGTTTATGATGTGTGACAAAAAGTAGATAATTCAGAATTAACAAAGAGAAATGGGAGACAGAATTAGACACAGAGTAAGGGACTCATTGGGCCACTTTAAGGAGTCTGGGCTTATTCTGTGGGCAAGGAAAGACATGTTTTGAGTAAAGAAGTGACATGGTATTTTAGGAGAAGGAATCTGTATGTAATTGGTGTGCAAGATGCTTTGGGGACTCATCACCAAAAAAACTTTTTGTAACAACACCATATGGTGATGGATGTTAACTAGACTTATTGTGGTGATCGTTTTGCAATATGCACAAATTCAAATCATTATGTTGTGTATCTGAAATTAATATACTACATGTCAGTTATATCTCGATTATTTTTAAAAAAGATGCTTTGCAGAGAGAAAAGACCAGGATTAGAGAAATTGTATGAGAGACCCCTGCATATGAGGATATGATATTTTTGATACATTAATAATTATCTCCCCCTGAATTTCATTTACTGATACTCTTTTGCTGTCATTACACTGTCACTCCTCACAAGAGCTCACTTCTTCTTGGCTTTTGAATTTCAAAAGCCTAAGCATTGGAGAAACAGAAACGCAATACGTAAAATGTTATGATAAAGACTATGTGTATTTTTACCAGGTACTAGACTGCCTTAAGTATTTTACATGCATTTTCTCATTTAATCTCATTTAATTCTTCTTTTTTTAAAGATTTTATTTAAAGACTGAGAGAGAAAATGTGCAAGTGAGGGGGGGGGCGGGGCAGAGGAAGAAGATGAGAGAGAATCCCAAGCAGACTTCACGCCGAGCACCGAGCCTGAGGCAGGGCTCAATCTCACTACCCCGAGACCATGACCTGAGCCAAAATCAAGAGTCTGACACTCAACTGACAGAGCCACCCAGGTGCCCCTAATTTCATTTAATTCTAATAGAGTAAAATAGAACTTCATCCAATCCAACAAATATTTATTGAGCATTTACGTACCAGGCACTACAGTAGGTATTTACATTATTCCCATTGAATCAGAAATGAAACTGAGGCACAGAGGAGTTAAGTAACTTGCACAAGGTCTCCAAACCTATATGTGTTATAGCTAGGATTATGTACCCAGGTATTCTCTTTTCAGAGCCCAAATTCTTAACCCTTCCGTTTAACCATAGCACTCTACTATTTCCCAAAGAACCAGCTATCTCATATGTTCCCAGTTCCAGCCTAGATAAGAAAAAAATTCCCCTGTGCTAAGAGAAGGGAACAGCTGGAGAGAAAGCAAAGAGTAAGGAAGTCCTGTCTCTACTGCAATGTGGACAGAGCCCTGGATTTCTAAGGGAAATAACAAAAAAAACCAGTAAGTCTGTGGGAGCCAAGACAGAGATGATCTACCCGTCTCCTGGGTAGAACTCTAGAGAAGTAACAAGACCCTGGAGAGGAGAGGGCTGAGTTGGGTGGCTCAAGAGATGGGATCTTAATTAGCACAGAGAAATTCCCCAGACCTTGGTGGACATGTGGACTTGAACACAGTGGAATAATTCTCGCATGCACTAGAGGGTCACCCAGGCATCAAAGAAAGTGAAACCCAGTAAAATTAAATCACCTATATTATTGGTTTTACCTAACTGTGTCCATCACCACACTGTGAACTCCTTATTATCAGAGATCAAGTCTTCTGCACATATGTTTCTTTAGCTCTGAATCAGTGCCTAGAACATGCAGGTTACAAAATACACTGATGTGTTATTCAATGTAACTGGGAAGATTTTAGTGTAAAATTAAAAATTTTAATTTCTACCCACACTTCACACAATACACCACAATAAATTCCAAATATGCTACTAAGTTAAACATGTAACAATTATTTAAAATAGGTTTCTAAATTATTTTTAAAACAGAGGAAATTATAAATAACAAGGAAAAGCAGTTTTGAGAACATCAAAATTCTATCACCTGCACACACATAAAAAGCATAACGTAGATGAAGAGGAATTTAAAGGAATGAGAAAAATTATTCATAATTCATATGATTGAGACTACTGGAAGACTATTTCCTCAAATGTTTTGTTGCTACTTACAATGAATGTGATAGCTGTAGACATAAACACTTTTAAATTTAATCTGTATTATTTAGAATCTGCATTTTCTCCATCACTGTTAAGTTTCTATAATCAACAAAGCAATAGGTCAAATCCTGATTTGTAGCATTAGCTGATTTCCATAGCTGACCAAGTTTCTAATGTGACATCACTAAACGTGGAGTTGGAAATTGATGCACACTAGCATACCATTATACAGAATTTCCACCTTACAGATCTAATAATCATAAATAATGTCAAGAATGTAGATAATAGCAAAAGGTAGTAACATAATTTAGGAAGTGATGAGTTTTGGGTATTGACTATGTTCATTTTTAATACAATTTAATTAATTGCAAATTAATATAATTTAATCTTTGTCAGTGACTACATTTCACAACGCACTCACAAAGATCCCTGAAATTTTAAAAGCCGGCTCTCACAAGCAGGTACAAGCTGGTTCTGGGACACCACAGAGCATCGGGCTCTGTTGCTGGGTGGAGAGGGCCTGTCTGCAGAACAAAAGCCACTTGCCAGGGGAAACCCTACTTGCAGGGACCAACAGAAGGGATTCTGCCCAGGGATTTTCGCAGTTTCTCAGTTTCCTTTTTTTGCTCTAGCCAGGTGGATGGACCTGAGTTTTTGTAGCCACCAAACAGGTCTGATATGTGGAGGGCCCTGCTTATTTATAGCACTTTCTTACTTCCATTTCTTAAAATGGCTGCACACAGAGGGTATTGCCTCCATTTTAGAGGTGAAGTGTTTTGGCTGTTAAATGTTGTCTCATTTAATCCTTGGAACAATCTGTAAGATGCCGGGATGCCTGTTTTTCTTTGTTCTCTTTTTTTCTGATAAACCAAGAGATGTTAAAGGTGACTTGCTCCAAGGCGGGATTCAAGCCCAGTTCTGTCTGACCGCAAGGCAACTTCCTCAGCCTGCATTCTCGGCAAATATAGGGTTACTTAGTAGTGAATAGATCAGCATCTGTAAGATGACTAAGCTTTTGACCTAAAGAAAAGAAAACTCTATTCACTGGCTTCCTCCACCTTCAACAAAATAGTCACATCATTGGCAAGCATGTAAATTCTAGCTTATATCTCTTTTTTTCTTTTTCATCAAGATAAATGAAGGTAGCAACCAATATTCATGTTAGAACTACCCTGTCATCAATGACAATCATAGGTCGACCACAGACTCAAGAGTTAAGCAAAAATCCATGAAAGTATCCTGTGAGAATCAACAAGCTACATGGAATTTATAATAAAGAGTGTTGAACATTTTAATATTACTTGAAAATTATATGCTACACATATTTTACATCAACAGCATGTATAATAAATCTAAATGTGTATATACATATATATATATATATATATATGCATTTTTTAAAGTCAACCAGAGTTAGCCATCAAACAGTTACCCACATGCTAGTGTCTAGATTCACCAATTCTGAGTTTAGCAATCCCAGTTCAAATAGAAAGCTTTATTCTCAATATCTCAACACCAGTCCAGAGGAAGCCCCCAATGGGCCCTACCCGTGGCACCAAGGACAGCTGCCTAGGGGATATGGTATAGAAAGTGGCTCATCCTGGGGCGTGTGCTGGGCAAGACCATGTTTGATCCTCTCACTGACTCCCAGCACCCCAAAAGGAACAGAGAAGCAGGACAAACAAAAACAATAGATTAAAAGTTCAGAGTAAAGTGGGTCCTCATAATAGTAGTTACTGTCATGTAAAGCAGTTCTGACCTTTTAACCTCAGGAAAGAAAATTAGCAAGTTACTCACTCTGTAGTACATCTGACACTCTAAGCTTAAATCATCTCCAACTCATTTAAATTTTCTCCTTTCCCCAAGGCGTCAATAGAGTTCCAGCCTTTAGTTGTTTATGATTCATTCTCTCTTGTGATCAGTATTTCTTGAGCTTCTACTTCTTCAAGAACTGGGTTAGGTGCTGTGGATCCACTAAGTTTACTCTAAATTTGATAAATGGCAAGCTAGCCTGATCACAAGCCCATCTGTTGTGTCTCAAACATCCTGTTCTGAATATGGCACCACTTCTTTAAAAAACAGTTTATGCCACCTCAGCTTCAGTAGACTAATTGAACCAAACATGTTCAAAGAAGCAAACTCTAAGAATAAATTCCCAAATGTCAGCGCTGTCTAGGAGGAATGAAGAAACATATGGGATCCCAGCCATTCTTCAAATTATTCATGCCAAGGTGTCTGAGGGGGCTGGGCTCCAGAAAACAGCTTGATGCCTTCCAGAAAAGTCCTATGGTCATGTAATTCTAATTGTAACCTTGAAAAAAATAGATTGTGCATTTAAAAAGTCACTGCAAAAAAAGATTCTTAACACAGAGGGCCATTATGTTATATTCCATTTGCAGTATAAAACAATGTTACAGCCTTAAAGTTGGGCAAGAAATATCCCTTATTGTAAGAACATCCTTTGCATGTGGATGTAATGAAAGCCATCCACCCTGTACACCATCTTTGGGGAGATCAGGCCAGCATCTTCTCTAGAAAGGACGATAGGGGTCTTTGAAAAAAAAAAAAAACTATGGCATGCATCTTACTTATAAAAGTGAACAAAACGTCTCTTATGCCAGAAAGAAATATATCAAAGTGGCTCAGATGTGTAAACCAGAGGCAGTCAAAAGAGAGTTTTTTGTTTAAAGGATATGGGCCAAAAAGAAAACAGAAACTCAGGAAGTTAAAGAAGTCAGCTCAGATCAGGAGAGAAAGAACAGCCTAAAATAGCCCATGCAAGTGTAGGCCAGCATCGGCATCATGGGCTAGGAAGACAGGAGAAAGAAGCTAGGAAAGGGGGGGCCGGGGGGTGGGGCTTGAGGGTCAGCTGTATGCTAGGGCCCACATCAGCTACTTGTCACAGGTAATCACTAATCCTCAAAACGTCTCAAGATAGATATTATTTACCCCACATTACAGATGGTGAAACTGACACTCAGAGAAAGCAATAACTTGCATCAGGTCACACAGCTAATTAAGTTAGGTTAAAAAAAAAAATTAAGGGGAGGGGGACACACTTTAGATTAAATGCTCAGAAAAAGTCTCTCTGTAGAGGTCACCTTGAAGCTGCAGATAAGGGAATGGAAAGAAGCTAAGCCCAACAGGGTAGAAAGAAGAGCAGTCACAGGAAGAGGGAACGCTCTTGTACCAGGCCTCAGATGAAAAAAAGTGGGGGACCTTACAGAAACCATAAAATAGTGGGGCTGGAGTGGAGAGATAAGGGGGAAAGGGGTGCAAAGTGATGTTGAACATAAATAAATGCAATCACATTCAGTTTGTAGACCAAGGCAAGGAGTTCGAACTTTTCCTTGTGAAGTATAAAGGGGAGCCACTGAGGCATTTATCCGTGGGGTGTGGCGTGATCACTCTGTGTCAGGAAGAAGCAGGAGAGGAGGGTGTGAGCTCAGCAAGAAGGCTGATGTCATAATCTAGGCAAGAGGTGAGAGTGTGCCGCAAAAATGAACAGTGGAGAATGGACCGGGGCAGGGCGGAGGTGAGCTGGGAGATCAAATCAACAGAGACTCATCAATGGAACGGACGTGGAAAGTAAAGACAAGACTAACCTCTGTCCCTGACGTCAGCAACTGGGTGAACAATGGTGCTATTGCCTGAGATGGGGAAGATCTGTCAGGGAAAGACATGTTCCAGGAGAGAAATCTGGTGTGGACATTTTGAGGTTGATATAGCCAAAGTGGAGACGTCAGGGAGGTGATTTGATGCACTGAGCCTAGAGTTCACGGGAGAGGTTTTGGTTCCGGAGAACAGATAGGGAAATCCCAACCAAGGGAATTCTGCAAGGATTTCCTCTAAAGGCGTCTACATGACCTCTGCGTCTACATTACCAGTTCTACAATTCCCCCACAAGGGTTGAAGAGCATGCTGTTGTATAGCTTTCCTCTCTTTAGCAAGTAAGGAGTTGGCAAGTAGAAAGAGGCATAATGAGATAAGAACCACAGCAAAAAGACTAAATCCTTATGGCACTATTCACGTGAGGAAAACCCTAGAAGCAAGCTAACTATCCATAGGTGGGACTAGGCTTAAATAAGTTATTACACATTCCTTAAATGAAATATAAGTCAACCACTAGAAATTGCTACCATAAATCTACCTTTATTTTCCAGTATGAAAGATATTCAAATTATATGGAAAAAAATATTTTACAAAACAACAAATGCGATATAATCATATCATTTATTTGTTAGAGAGAGAGAAATGAATAACCACACTGGTATGATCCCTGCCTCCCCAAAAAAAGCCTTGAAAAATATACATACATCAAAGTTTAAATAGTGGTTACTTTGGGTGGAGGAATTCTGAGTGAATTTTACTTTCTTTTTCATACTTTAGTGCATTACCAGGTTATTTTTACAATGAACACGCATTTCTATATGTGTATTTTTTACATCTGTCTTTATAATCAGAAAGAACAAAAACAGCCATTTTCACTTAGGAAGAACCAAACAACAGTCTGGAAATTTTAGGTGGAAGCCAGAAAGAGCCAGGCTGGCAGCCAGCCGCTCTGCCCCTGCCACGATCAAAACAGTGTGTGTTTATTCATTTCAATTCAATTCAACAAACACTTCCCGTGCACCTTCTCGGGGCTGGATTCTAGTCAGATGATGAGGAAGCACCAATGAACCCACCTTATTCCCTGACCTTGATAAACGCACAAGAAAGTAACCTGGCTTTAGATACACATTTATAGAAGATTATATTCCTTTGCTAGAGCTGCCATAAAAAAGTACCACAGACTGAGCAGCTTAAATAACAGAAATTTATTTGCTCGTAATTCTGGAGGCTGGAAGTCCGAGATCAGGTGTCAGTCGGCAGGTTTGTTTTCTTCTGAGGCCTCTCCGCTTGGCTTGCTGATGGGCGCCTTCTTGTCGTATCTTCGCATGGTCTTTCCTCTGTGCATGCATCCCTGGTGTCTCTGTGTGGACACCAGTCAGATTATAGTAGGGCCCACCTCATTTTCATTTCATCACCTTTTTAAAGGCTTTATCTCTACACAGTCATATTCTTAAGTATTGGATGTTATGACTTCAACATGTGAGTTCTGAGGGGACACAGTTCAGTCCATCACAAGATCCACAAAATTAAAATTTCAGTGGTAAGATTCCTATTTATTTTGTGATTTACTATTGATGCCTCTTAAATTTCCTGTGTAAAATATGAACCAGGGATTCAGAAATGTCTTACAAGATACTTAATAAGAATAATCATATAAAGAAAAGTACTCATCTTATAAAATGATGAGAAAGCACATGACATGTTTACTTTTATGCTTTACATTCAAAATATGGATAAATTGACCAAAATGAAGTGAAGAAATTATGATATTTTCATTTTAGTATCTATGCAACCTAGAAAAGTGTATTTGAAATAAAATTTCCAGAGAGTGAGATTATATTTATTAACATAATAAAGCATTATAATCTATTAATATCATCCCAAATCACTTTGTCTTATGTGCAATGAGGTGAATCAGACTCGAATAAAATCAGGGATTAAAAAGCTGGAATCCCTGGGGCGCTGGGGTGGCTCAGTCGGTTAAGCATCTGCCTTTGGCTCTGGTCATGATCCTGGGATTGAGTCCCGCACTGGACTCCCTGCTCAGCAGGGAGTCGGCTTGTCCCTCCGCTTTTCCCACCTACTTGTTCTCTCTCTCTCTGTCTGTCTGTCTCTCTCTCTCAAATAAATAAATAAAATCTTAAAAAAAAAAGCTGGAATCACCTACAAGATTTAAAAAATATTTTACGTGATGTGATGAGTACTGGTTATTACATGCAACTAATGAATCATTGAACAATACACCAAAAAATAATGATGTACTATATGTTGGCAAATTGAATTTAAATTAAAAATAATAATAATAAATATTTTTCTCTATGTCATGTTTAAAAGTTCTCACTTTGTTCAGGAATGCTCAAAATCCATTCTCCCTTAAACTGTATTCCATATGGAAGGAAACAGCACTGCCTAATTAGAGAAAAGGTGGCTTCCCAAGGGACTTATTTGAGCAAACACCTAACATAAGGTAGCTGCCCATGTTAATAAAAATCAAGTGAAAGACTATTCTAAATTACAGGCAAGCTTATTTCTTCTCAACAATATTCAGGATAATGCTAGCAACATGTCTTCCTTAGCATACTCAGAAAAATAATACATACATACATACATACAAGAATATCCCCTTCCTACCTTGCCTGCATTCTCTTTTTGCAAGATTCTACCTGTAAAACAGGAAAAGAGCCAGCAGGGCTGCCAAACATATAGCATTTACCACCACAGTGCCAGGTATAGGGTAAATACTCAGTAGATATATAGACATGTATTCGCTCCCTCTATGAAATGTATTCCTTGGTATCCCCAAAGTTCCTTTGACAGCCTCCATCTCCCAGTCTCAGTCATATGGTGTAGATGGCCTTGACCCCAATGAACTACCAATTCCAGGAGAGGACTATTTGGCTTGAGTCAATCAGCATTCCATATCAACTTTGTCCACAGTGATTGGTTTAAATATGACCATGTTACCTAGAACCAAAGAGATGTGAAAAGGTTTTATCGAACACTCCTGGGAAGTAGCTTTCTCTCTCTCCCCCCTAGTTGGTAGATTATGAAACCTAGAATTAAAGCAGTCATTTTGTTACCTAAAAGGCGGAGCCCAGAGCTATAATGGGTCAATAGACAGAGCTTCCAACTGGATTGGAACACATACATTCTTAACTTCTAGATCTGATCATCTGTTAGGGTGACATATCATTCCCTTGATTGTTTAAGCTAGTTTGAATTATATTTTCTCTCACTTGCAACCAAAAGATTTCTTATGCAGTGAAAACACTGAATGAAGGAAGTGATAAACCAGCCACACAAGGTACTACAGGTGTACTCTACATTCATGCACTGTGAACAAGATTGTAATCTGTCACATAAACACAAAGGGGGAAAAATTCCCCCATTTCCTCCACAAGATAAAATTAGGGTAAATCTATCCAAAAGTTCTAATTTCCAACTCTTCATCTAGATGTTCAACTTTCAATCAACTTGTAGATGATTCACTTTATAAATTCCCAGTAGAAAATATCCAATCCTAGGATAACTTCACCGCATTTGAAAAATTGGTCACATATCTCATAATTGTCAAGGATAAAGAGTTTGGGAGTACTGTAACTAAAGAACAGAGTTTCCTACAAAGGTATGATTTTTTTAAAAAAATGTGCAAAGAAGCTCATGGCAAGCACTGGCTCTTGGAATCTGGGAGACTTATGCCAATGATCTGGGAAGAAAGCAACCTGTTGCTGTTGTTTCCTGCTTCTGAACTCAAATAGTTCTGGAAATCTTGAGTCAGTCACTATTGGTGGTGGTGATTTCAGTCATACCTATAAATGTATTCCCTATATTATCTGTTCCAGTTACTGTGTTCCAGGACTAAAATCAATTTGATACGACGAAATGCATAACAAATTGCTCCAAAATTTAGTGGCTCAAAAAGATATCTAATTTCCTCATGAATCTGAAATCTGAACAGGCCTTGGCAAAGACAACTCATCTCCACTTTACTGGGCATTAGGTGGGACAACATGAAGGATGGGAATTGGAATCGTCTGAAAGCTTGCTCATTCACTTGCCCAGTGGTTAATGCTGGCCATGGGCTGAGACATTAGCTGAAGATGCTGACCAGAGCACCTATACATGGCCCAGCTTCCTCACAACATGGTCATAGTTTTCCAAAAGTTGGCATCCTAAAAGGGAGGGAGAAAGAGAAAGAATACCTGTTATGGTCCCTTACTCAGATCCTTTTAGTGTTCCTTCCAGAAGACACATTCCAGTTCTTAATCTTACATCAGAGACAGTTAGGTGAATATAAAGAAGCAGTAGAAGCCCCTATGAATGATAAAAACAAATTGTCTGTTAATTTATCAGACAATGATCAGAAAATTATCAGGCAATCATCAAAATATCAGAATGGAGGAGAATGGAACCTTCTACTAAGCTATAATACATAATCAATTTTATAAAGATTTAGGCACTGATTATGCTGGGAGAAAGATGATATATCATGAAAAGTGAGAAAACTGACAAACCCTTAGGCCTTTAATTTATCCCATAAAACTGTATTATGATTGTCCCTGACTGACAAGAGTATTAAAACCAAGAAATAAGACATTCTGTAAATACCGTCAGCTTTTGTACATGAACATGATAATGTTTCTTTTAGTATGAAAGATATACGGTCATCGAGATCTATTTATATTAACATAGATAGCCTAGGAAGACTGAAATTGTCTTTTGAGTTGATTCCATGTATCATTCCTTTATTCTATGTTTGGTAAACAAAGAGCTCTCACAACGGTTTTGAATTAATTAAAATATAGAGAGCGCCAAGAAATAATTATTTCTATTCACTTTCTCTTTTATGGATAAAGGAAGAGGATATCGTTGGGTTTCCTGGTGGCCTTACCAGGAAACTCAAAAGATTATTCAAACATAAAGGCCATCTTCATAATTTTATTCTAAATCTGAGGTTTGATTTTGAGAAAGGCAAAATTAGACTTATCAGAAAAGATAAAAACATATAAGTCATTAATATCCAAAGACAAGAAAAAATTACATGGAATATTTTTAAATAAGGAAACATAACTATTAATCGTTTTAACTTTGAAAGAGTAAGTAATCTTCTTTCAAAGAAATTTAAGAGTATTCAAAAAAAACAGAGTAAGAATAACTTATTAATAGAAGAAATCTCTGTTACCTGGACAGAGAATAACTTTGCTACCTAAGAGAAAGAAAAAAAAGTCAGTTTTATTCTGTGTGAATTTAATCTACGTGACAATATGTCTTTGTTTTTCTGTATATATAAATATATACAAATTGTCAAAACTTTCAACACTTTCCTCATGGCTTTTCAACTCATTAGTTGTAGGCATTACAAATGTATGACCTCAAATTTGCCCTTTATAGCTTTATGAAGACCAAAATTCTTTAGGAAAACAATGGCAAAATTCCATAAAAAAACACAAGCAAAACAGTACATTGAAAGGATTATTCACCACGACCAAGTGGGATTTATTCCTGGGCTGCAAAGGTGGTTCAACATCCGCAAATCAATCAATGTGATACAATACAGTAATAAAATTTGACAAAGTACAACATCCTTTCTTGACCAAAACACTTCACAGTTTAGGGATAGAGGGTACATACCTCAATATCATAAAAGCCATCTATGAAAAACCCACAGCGAATATCATTCTCAATGGGGAAAAACTGAGAGCTTTCCCCCTACGGTCAAGAACATGGCAGGGATGTCCACTATCACCACTGCTATTCAACATAGTATTAGAAGTCCTAGCCACAGCAATCAGACAACAAAAAGAAATCAAAGGCATCCGAATCGGCAAAGAGGAAGTCAAACTCTCACTGTTTGCAGATGATATGATACTTTATGTGGAAAACCCAAAAGACTCCACCCCAAAACTGCTAGAAGTCATACAGGAATTCAGTCAAGTGGCAGGATATAAAATCAATGCATGGAAATCAGTGGCATTCCTATACACCAACAACAAGACAGAAGAGAGAAATATTAAGGAGTCGATCCCATTTACAATTGCACCCAAAACCATAAGATACCTAGGAATAAATCTAACCAAAGACGCAAAGGATCTGTACTCAGAAAACTATAAAATACTCATGAAAGAAATTGAGGAAGACACAAAGAAATGGAAAAACGTTCCATGCTCATGGATTGAAAGAGCAAATATTGTGAAGATGTCAATGCTACCTAGAGCAATCTACACATTTAATGCAATTCCTATCAAAATACCATCCACTTATTTCAAAGAAATGGAACAAATAATCCTAAAATTTTATGGAACCAGAAAAGACCCTGAATAGCCAGAAGAATGTTGAAAAAGTAAAGCAAAGCTGGTGGCATCACAATTCTGGACTTCCAGCTCTATTACAAAGCTGTCCTCATCAAGACAGTATGGTACTGGCACAAAAACAGACACATAGATCAATGGAACAGGATAGAGAGCCCAGAAATGGACCCTCAACTCTATGGTCAACTAATCTTCGACAAAGCAGGAAAGAGTGTCCAATGGAAAAAAGACAGACTCTTCAACAAATGGGGTTGGGAAAATTGGACAGCCACATGCAGAAGAATGAAATTGGACCATTTCCTTACACCACACACAAAAATAGACTCCAAATGGTTGAAAGACCTAAATGTGAGACAGGAATCCATCAAAATCCCAGAGGAGAACACAGGCAGCAACCTCTTCGACCTCAGCCACAGCAACTTCTTCCTAGAAACATCGCCAAAGGCAAGGGCAGCAAGGGCAAAAATGAACTCTTGGGACCTCATCAAAATAGAAAGCTTTTGCACAGCAAAGGAAACAGTCAACAAAACCAAAAGACAACCGACAGAATGGGAGAAGATATTTGCAAATGACATATCAGATAAAGGGCTAGTATCCAAAATCTATAAAGAACTTCTCAAACTCAACACCCAAAGAACAAATAATCCAATCAAGAAATGGGCAGAAGACATGAACAGACATTTTTCCAAAGACATCCAAATGGTCAACAGACACATGAAAAAGTGCTCTACATCACTTGGCATCAGGCAAACCCAAATCAAAACCTCAATGAGATACCACCTCACACCAGTCAGAATGGCTAAAAATAACAAGTCAGGAAATGAGAGATGTTGGCGAGGAAGTGGAGAAAGGGGAACCCTCCTACACTGTTGGTGGGAATGCAAGCTGGTGCAACCACTCTGCAAAACAGTATGGAGGTTCCTCAAACAGTTGAAAGTAGAGCTACCCTACGACCCAGCAATTGCACTAGTGGGTATTTACCCCAAAGGTACAAATGTAGTGATCCGAAAGGCTACGTGCACCCCAATGTTTATAGCAGCAATGTCCACAGTAGCCAAATTATGGAAAGAGCCAAGATGTCCATCAACAGAAGAATGGATAAAGAAGATGTGGTATATATATAGAATGGAATATTATGCAGCCATAAAAAAAAAACGAAATCTTGCCATTTGCGACAACATGGATAGAACTAGAGGGTATTATGCTAAGCGAAATAAGTCAATCAGAGAAAGACATGTATCATTTGATCTCACTGATAGGATGAATTCTTAATCTCAGGAAACAAACTGAGGGTTGCTAGAGTGGTGGGGGTGGGAGGGATGGGGTAGCTGGGTGCTGGACATTGGGGAGGGTATGTGAGCACTGTGATTTGTGTAAGACTGTTGAATCACAGACCTGTACCTCTGAAACAAGTAATACATTATATGTTTAAAAAAAAAGAAGAAGAAGATAGTAGGATGGGAGAAATGAAGGGGGGGATATCGGTGGGGGAGACGAACCATGAGAGACTATGGACTCTGAGAAACAAACTGAGGGTTCTAGAGGGGAAGGGGGTCGGGGAGGGGTTAGCCTGGTGATGGGTATTAAAGAGGGCACGTATTGAATGGAGCACTGGGTGTTATACACAAACAATGAACCATGGCACACTACATCAAAAACTAATGATGTAATGTATGGTGATCAACATAACATAATGAAATTAAATTTAAAAAAAAAGAAAACACTAGCAAATGAAATTCAGCAAAACATAGAAAGGAAAATACTGCATGACCAAGTGCAATTTACCCTAAAAATGTGTTTGTTTTAGCACTCAAAATCAGTTGATACAATTAATCATGCTAAAAGAATAAAGGAAGAAGACCATTTAAATTGATGGTAAAAAGAGCATTTAACAAAATTCAACATCCATGTATATAATAAACATGTGCAATTTCTAAATGCAGAAACAGAAAGGAACTTTTTTAACTTACTGAGGGGAATTTAAGACACCTAACATCATATGACATTGTGAAATACCAAATACTTTTTCCCCAATTCAAGAATAAGACAAGGATATCCACTCTCACCACATCTATTCAATTTTATGGAGGTCTTAGGCAGAGAAAAAAAGGCATAAATAGGAAATACAAATCATAAAGTTCGAAAGAAAAGAAATAAAACAGTCTCTATTCACAGATTATATCACTAATTAGGTAGAAAATCCTTAGACCCTAAATGAATTCAGTAAGGCCTCTGAGTAGAAAGTACATACAAAAGTAAGATGAATATACTAGCAGCAAACCATTGGGAAAAAATTTTTTTAGTATCACAATAGCATCAAAAATTAGAAATGTATTTAACAATTAGAAATGTATTTAACAAAAGACATATGAGCTAACTACAAAGAGAAATTAAAATAATGCTGAGATTGGGGTGCCTGGGTGGCTCAGTCAGTTAAGCCACTAACTCTTGATTTCAGCTCAGGTCATGATCTCAGGGTCATGAGATTGAGCTCCCTATCAGGCTCCATGTTCCATACAGAGTCTGCTGGAGATTCTCTCTCTCCCTCTGCCCCTCCCCTGCTTGTGCTCTAAATACATACATACATACATACATACATACATGAATACATACATACATACAATCTTTAAAAAAAATAATGCTGCGATTAAGGAAGACCTAAATAAATAGAGCAATATATCATGTTCAGGTATTGGAAATAATTGGAAATAATGTTGTTAAGATGTCAATTATATCTAAATTGATCTAGTGAGTCAACACAGTTTCAATTATAATCCCAGCAGGTGTTTTGCAGAAACTGATGAGATCTTTCTTTTTTATTGTTATGTTAATCACCATACATTACATCATTAGTTTTGGATGTAGTGTTCCATGTTTCATTGTTTGTGCATAACACCCAGTGCTCCACGCAGAACGTGCCCTCTTTAATACCCATCACCAGGCTAACCCATCCCCCCCACTCCCCTCCCCTCTAGAACCCTCAGTTTGTTTTTCAGTGTCCATAGTCTCTCATGGTTTGTCACCCCCTCCGATTTCCCCCCCTTCATTCTTCCCTTCCTGCTATCTTCTTCTTTTTTTTTTTTAACATATATTGCATTATTTGTTTCAGAGGTACAGATCTGTGATTCAACAGTCTTGCACAATTCACAGCACTCGCCATAGCACATACACTCCCCAATGTCTATCACCCAGCCACCCCATCCCTCCCACTCCCCCACCACTCCAGCAACCCTCAGTTGTTTCCTGAGATTAAGAATTCCTCATATCAGTGAGGTCATATGATACATGTCTTTCTCTGATTGACTTATTTCACTCAGCATAACACCCTCCAGTTCCAACCACATCGTTGCAAATGGCAAGATCTCATTCCTTTTGATGGCTGCATAATATTCCATTGTGTATATATACCACTTCTTCTTTATCCATTCATCTGTCGATGGACATCATGGCTCTTTCCACACTTTCGCTATTGTGGACATTGCTGCTATAAACATTGGGGTGCATGTACCCCTTCGAATCCCTACATTTGTATCTTTGGGGTAAATACCCACTAGTGCAATTGCTGGATCGTACAGTAGCTCTATTTTCAACTGTTTGAGGAACCTCCATACTGTTTTCCAGAGTGCTTGCACCAGCTTGCATTCCCACCAACAGTGTAGGAGGGTTCCCCTTTGTCCGCATCCCCGCCAACATCTGTCGTTTCCTGACTTGTTAATTTTAGCCATTCTGACTGGCATGAGGTTGTATCTCATTGAGGTTTTGATTTGGATTTCCGTGATGCTGAGCAATGTTGAGCACTTTTTCATGTGTCTGTTGGCCATTTGGATGTCTTCTTTGGAAAAATGTCTGCTCATGTCTTCTGCCCATTTCTTGATTGGATTATTTGTTCTTTGGGTGTTGAGTTTGATAAGTACTTTATAGATTTTGGATACTAGCCCTTTATCTGATGTGTCATTTGCAAATACCTTCTCCCATTCTGTCAGTTGTCTTTTGGTTTTGTTGACCATTTCTTTTGCTGTGCAAAAGCTTTTTATCTTGATGAAATCCCAATAGTTCATTTTGCCCTGGCTTCCCTTGCCTTTGGTGATGTTTCTAGGAAGAAGTTGCCCCAGCTGAGGTCGAAGAGGTTGCTGCCTGTGTTCTCCTTTAGGATTTTGATGGACTCCTGTCTCACGTTTAGGTCTTTCAACCATTTGGAGTCTATTTTTGTGTGTGGTGTAAGGAAATGGTCCAGTTTCATGCTTCTGCATGTGGCTGTCCAATTTTCCCAACACCATTTGTTGAAAAGACTGTTTTTTTGCCATTGCACATTCTTTCCTTCTTTGTCGAAGATTAGTTGACCATAGAGTTGAGGGTCCATTTTTGGGCTCTCTATCCTGTTCCATTGATCGATGTGTCTGTTTTTGTGCCGGTACCATACTGTCTTGATGAGGACAGCTTTGTAATAGAGCTGGAAGTCCAGAATTGTGATGCCACCAGCTTTGCTTTTCTTTTTCAACATTCCTCTGGCTATTCGGGGTCTCTTCTGGTTCCAT
Organism: Eumetopias jubatus; assembly: GCF_037043125.1. Classification (NCBI taxonomy): domain Eukaryota; kingdom Metazoa; phylum Chordata; class Mammalia; order Carnivora; family Otariidae; genus Eumetopias; species Eumetopias jubatus. The sequence continues at coordinate 37,175,468 of NW_028274813.1, read as the reverse complement.
ACAAATTTTAGGATTATTTGTTCCATTTCTTTGAAAAAAGTGGATGGTATTTTGATGGGGATGGCATTGAATGTGTAGATTGCTTTAGGTAGCCTTGACATCTTCACAATGTTTGTTCTTCCAATCCATGAGCATGGAACGTTTTTCCATTTCTTTGTGTCTTCTTCAATTTCTTCCATGAGTATTTTATAGTTTTCTGAGTACAGATCCTTTGCCTCTTTGGTTAAATTTATTCCTAGGTATCTTATGGTTTTGGGTGCAATTGTAAATGGGATCGACTCCTTAATATTTCTCTCTTCTGTCTTGTTGTTGGTGTATAGGAATGCCACTGATTTCCGTGCATTGATTTTATATCCTGCCACTTGACTGAATTCCTGTATGACTTCTAGCAGTTTTGGGGTGGAGTCTTTTGGGTTTTCCACATAAAGTATCATATCATCTGCAAACAGTGAGAGTTTGACTTCTTCTTTGCCAATTCGGATGCCTTTGATTTCTTTTTGTTGTCTGATTGCTGTGGCTACGACTTCTAATACTATGTTGAATAGCAGTGGTGATGGTGGACATCCCTGCCGCGTTCCTGACCTTAGGGGGAAAGCTCTCAGCTTTTCTCCATTGAGAATGATATTCGCTGTGGGTTTTTCATAGATGGCTTTTATGATATTGCGGTATGTACCCTCTATCCCTATACTCTGAAGAGTTTTGATCAAGAAAGGATGCTGTACTTTGTCAAACGCTTTTTCTGCATCTATTGAGAGTATCATATGATTCTTGTTCTTTTTTTGTTAATATATTGTATCACGTTGATTGATTTGCGGATGTTGAACCATCCTTGCAGCCCAGGGATAAATCCCACTTGGTCATGGTGAATAATCCTTTTAATGTACTGTTGGATCCTATTGGCTAGTATTTTGGTGAGATGTTTGCATCCAAGTTCATCAAGGATATTGGTCTGTAATTCTCCTTTTTGATGGGGTCTTTGTCTGGTTTGGGGATCAAGGTAATGGTGGCCTCATAAAACGAGTTTGGAAGTTTTCCTTCCATTTCTATTTTTTGGAACAGTTTCAGGAGAATAGGTATTAATTCTTCTTTAAATGTCTGACAGAATTCCCCTGGGAAGCCATCTGGCCCTGGGCTCCTGTTTCTTGGGAGATTTTTGATGACTGCTTCAATTTCCTTAGTGGTTATAAGTCTGTTCAGGTTTTCTATTTCTTCCTGGTTCAATTTTGGTAGTTAATACATCTCTAGGAATGCATCCATTTCTTCCAGGTTATCTAATTTGGTGGCATATAGTTGCTCATAATATGTTTTTATAACTGTTTGTATTTCTTTGGTGTTGGTTGTGATCTCTCCTCTTTCATTCATGATTTTGTTGATTTGGGTCATTTCTCTTTTCTTTTTGATAAGTCTGGCCCGGGGTTTATCAATCTCGTTAATTCTTTCAAAGAACCAGCTCCTAGTTTCGTTGATCTGTTCTACTGTTCTTTTGGTTTCTGTTTCATTGATTTCTGCTCTGATCTTTATTATTTCTCTTCTCCTGCTGGGTTTAGGCTTTATTTGCTGTTTTTTTCTCCAGCTCCTTTAGGTGTAGGTTTAGGTTGTATATTTGAGACCTTTCTTGTTTCTTGAGAAAGGCTTGTATTGCTATATACTTTCCTCTCAGAACTGCCTTTGCTGTATCCCAAAGATTTTGAACAGTTGTGTTTTCATTTTCATTGATTTCCATGAATTTTTTAAATTCTTCTTTAATTTCCTGGTTGACCCATTCATTCTTTAGTAGGATGCTCTTTAGCCTCCATGTATTTGAGTTCTTTCCGACTTTCCTCTTGTGATTGAGTTCTAGTTTCAAAGCACTGTGGTCTGAAAATATGCAGGGAATAATCCTAATCTTTTGGTACTGGTTGAGACCTGATTTGTGACCTAGGATGTGATCTATTCTGGAGAACGTTCCATGGGCACTAGAGAAGAATGTGTATTCCGTTGCTTTGGGATGGAATGTTCTGAATATGTCTGTGAAGTCCATTTGGTCCAGTGTGTTGTTTAAAGTCTTTATTTCCTTTTTGATCTTTTGCTTAGATGATCTGTCCATTTCAGTCAGGGGGCTGTTAAAGTCCCCCACTATTATTGTATTGTTATCAATGTGTTTCTTTGCTTTTGTTATTAATTGCCTTTAATTGGCTGCTCCCATGTTAGGGGCATAGGTATTTACAATTGTTAGATCTTCTTGTTGGATAGACCCTTTAAGTAGGATATAGTGTCCTTCCTCATCTCTTATTACAGTCTGTTTTAAAATCTAATTTGTCTGATATAAGGATTGCCACCCCAGCTTTCTTTTGGTGTCCATTAGCATGGTAAATGGTTTTCCACCCCCTCACTTTCAATCTGGGGTGTCTTTGAGTCTAAAATGAGTCTCTTGCAGACAGCATATCGATGGGTCTTGTTTTTTTTATCCAATCTGATAGCCTGTGTCTTTTGATTGGGGCATTTAGCCCATTTACATTCAGGGTAACTATTGAAAGATAGGAATTTAGTGCCATTGTATTGCCTGTAAGGTGACTGTTACTGTATATTGTCTGTATTCCTTTCTGATCTATGCTGCTTTCAGGCTCTCTCTTTACTTAGAGGACCCCTTTCAATGTTTCTTGTAGGGCTGGTTTCCTGTTTGCAAATTCCTTTAGTTTTTGTTTGTCCTGGAAGCTTTTTATCTCTCCTTCTATTTTCAATGACAGCCTAGCTGGATATAGTATTCTTGGCTGCATATTTTTCTCATTTAGTGCTCTGAAGATATCACGCCAGTCCTTTCTGGCCTGCCAGGTCTCTATGGATAGGTCTGTTGCCAATCTAATGTTTCTACCATTATAGGTTACATATCTCTTCTCCCGATCTGCTTTCAAGGTTTTCTCTTTGTCTCTGAGACTCATAAGTTTTACTATTAGATGTTGGGGTGATGACCTATTTTTATTGATTTTGAGAGGGGTTCTCTGTGCCTCCTGGATTTTGATGCCTGTTTCCTTCCCCACATTAGGGAAGTTCTCTGCTATAATTTGCTCCAATATACCTTCTGGCCCTCTCTCTCTTTCTTCTTCTTCTGGGATCCCAATTATTCTAATGTTGTTTCGTCTTATCGTATCGCTTCTCTCTCGAATTCTGCCCTCGTGATCCAATAGTTGTTTATCTCTCTTTTTCTCAGCGCCTTTATTTTCCATCATTTGGTCTTCTATATCGCTGATTCTCTCTTCTGCCTCATTTATCCTAGCAGTTAGTGCCCCCATTTTTGATTGCACCTCATTAATAGCCTTTTTGATTTCAATTTGGTTAGATTTTAGTTCTTTTATTTCTCCAGGAAGGGTTTCTCTAATAACTTCCATGCTTTTTTCAAGCCCAGCTAGTATCTTTAAAAACATGATTCTGAACTCTAGGTCCGACATCGTACTAATGTCCGTATTGAGTAGGTCCCTGGCAGACGGTACTACCTCTTGTTCTTTTTGCTGAGGTGATTTTTTTCGTCTTGTCATTTTGTCCAGAGGAGAATAGATGAATGAGAGAACAAAATGCTAACAGGTTAACAACGTCCCCAGCAAATATACTCTAAACAAATCAGAAAAGACCTAAAACCAGGGGAAAAGAAAGGGAAAGAAAGAAAAAAGAAAAAGAAAAAAAAAGATAAAAATAAACAAAAACAGAACAAGACAAAAATAAACAGAATATGATCAAATATGATCAGGCTAGTGCATAGATCAGTGCCACACACTAGATTTTGGGTGTATTTTGGTCTGTTAGAAGAAAGTGCCTCCTAAAATTTTAAGGAAAGAAAGACATATATACGTACAAAATAAGGGTTGATACAATGAAGGGATGGAAGATGACTGTAAAGATGAAAATTATAAAAGATTTTATAAAAGGAATTGATAAGATAAGAAGTTGTTTGAAAAAAGAAAGAAGAAGATTTAAAAAGAAAAAAAAGGGAGAGAATGTGATCAGGCAGGAGACTAGAACAAAGCCATACACTAGTGATTTAAGGTATATTCTGATGTGTTAGAAGAAACTGTATCTCAAAATTTTAAAGAGAGAACAACTTATATATATATGCCAAAAATAAGGGTATCTACTATGAAGGGATAGAATATGACTCTAAAAATGAAAAATAAAAAAATTTTTTTTTCCAAAAGGGATTGATAAGATGTTGGTTGAAAAAGGGAAAAGAAAAATTCAAAAAAAAAAAACAGTTAAAAAATTAACTTTGAAAAACTAATGAATCATGGTATAAAAGCCATGAATTCTATGTGCAGTATTCTCCTAGCGCTGGAGTTCTCCCGTTCTCCTTGATCGGTAAACTTGGTCTTGGCTTGCTGGCTGTTCGTGCTGATCTTCTGGGGGAGGGGCCTGTTGCCCTGGTTCCCAAATGTCTTTGCCGCAGGCTGAATTGCCCCACCCTTGTTGGTCCGGGCTAAGTAATCTGCTCGGGTTTGCTCTTGGGAGCTTTTGTTCCCTGCAAGCTTTCCGTACAGCTTTGGAGGACGAGAGTGAAAATGGTGGCCTCCCAATCTCCGCCCCGGAGGAGGCGAGAACTCGGGGGCCCCACTTCTCAGTGAGTCCCCAGAGAAAAGCAGTCAATCATTCCCGTCTCCCTGGTCTCCAGCCACACTCCGTGCTCACCCGGCCTGTTACCGAGTGTTTCTATCTCTGGCACCCGACTTGGTGTGGAGTCTCCAAACCCAGCAGATCCCTGCGGTGCACTCCCGCGTCGCTCCTCCCAGGGGAGGAAGGGGAGTCTCCCCGGATCTGCCGCTTGTTGGGTCCCTGCTGGAGGAGCAGTGGCCCGACTGGGCCGCAGATCACGGTTTATGGCAACCCCGAGCTGAGAGCCTGCACCTCGGCTCCATCTCTGCAGCCAGCTTCCCTGCTCTGATACCTGGGAGCTCTGCCGCACTCAGGCACCCCCGGTCTTTCTGTGACCCCGAGGGTCCTGAGACCACACTGTCCCACAAGGGTTCCACCCCCCGCTTTGCCACTGGAGCGACGTCCCTCAGCGGAGCCGACTTCTAAAAGTTCCGATTTTGTGCTCCGTGGCTCTGTCACTTGCCAGAAGCGGCCGACGGAGGCCCCTCCCCTGCCATCTATCCTCCCAAATATCACCTTGGATTCACTTCTCCGCACGTCCTACCTTCCAGAAAGTGGTCACTTTTCTGTTCAGAGAGTTGTTGCTACTCTCTTCTTCGATCTCCTGTTGAGTTCGTAGGTGTTCAGAGTGGTTTGATCCCTATTCAGCTGAATTCCTGAGACCAGATGAAATCCAGGTCTCCTACTCCTCTGCCATCTTGCTCCACCCCTGCTGTCTTTCTAAAATATATATGATAAAGCAAAAGTCCTTAGCTTTATCATGTTAAAACTACTTCTCATCAAAAGATACTATCAAGAATGTTAACTGGAATTTAAAATAAAAACTTTAAAATAAGATACTATTGGGGGGGCACCTGGGTGGCTCAGTCATTAAATGTCTGCCTTCAGCTCAGGTCATGATCCCAGGGTCATGGGATCGAGCCCCGCATCGGGCTCCCTGCTCCACAGGAAGCCTGCTTCTCCCTCTCCCACTCCCCCTGCTCGTGTTCCTTCTCTCGCTGTGTCTCTCTCTGTCAAATAAATAAATAAAATCTTTAAAAAATAAAATAAAATAAGATACTATCAGGGCACCTCAGTGGCTCAGTCGGTTAAGTATCTGACTCTTGATTTCGGTTCAGGTCACGAAATCAAGCCCCGTGAGCACAGAGTCTACTTGTCCCTCTCCCTCTGCTCCTCCCTACACTTGAGTTCTCTCTCTCTCTCAAATAAATAAAAAAAACTTAAAAAAATAAAATACTATCAAGAAAATGAAAAGATTACATGTTTAAAAAAAAGAAGATAGTAGGAAAGGAAAAATGAAGGGGGGTGGAAGGATGAACCATGAGAGACTATGGACTCTGAGAGACAAACTGAGGGTTCTAGAGGGGAGGGGTGTGGGGGGATGGGTTAGCCCGGTGATGGGTATTAAAGAGGGCACGTACTGCATGGAGCACTGGGTGTTATATGCAAACAATGAATCATGGAACACTACATCAAAAACTAATGATGTAATGTATGGTGACATAACATGATAAAATTTTAAAAAATAAAATAATAAAATAAAATATAATTTAGTATGCCATTGTAAAAAAAAAAAAAAGAACGAAAGAAAGAAAATGAATAGACAAGCCATATACCAGAAAACAATATTGGCAATACATATATCTGACAAAGAACTTGCATCCAGAGTAGTATGGAGCTTCTAAATTCAATAAAAATATATAATAACTTTTAAAACATATGAATTTGAGGAACATGCCATAATGTTAAACAGATCAATTCGCCAAGAAATCACAGCAACCCTAAAGGTGTAAATGCACTGCATGAATCTGGATTAGAAGGAAGAAAACATAGCTATGAAAATCAATATTGGGCAACTGATGAAATTTTAATATGAACATGAATGAACCTTGAAAACAGAAAACATTATGCTAAGTGATAGAAGCCAGTCACAAAAGAACACATATCATATTATTCCATTTATGTGACATATCCAAATCAGGCAAATCTGCAGAGATGGCAAGTAAATTAGTGCTCGCTTGGGGCTGGAACGGATGATTGGGTAAAGAGCACAGCTAAAGTATAAGAGGTTTTTTTCTGAGGTGATGAAATGTTCTCAAATTGTCCTGACGGGCACATTTATCTGTGAATATTTTTGAACTCTTGGGTTTTTTCCTTCTAAAAGGAATTTTATTCTCAATAAAGATGTCATTTAAAAAAATCAGTGGTCCTTTCCATATGCCCTCTCTTATACATACCATATAGGTATTCATCATGTTCTCAGGTCATATTCCCCCAAGGCAGAACCAGAGTCTCTTGAATTTATGTACATACAATGTACTGAGGAAGTACTCTTCAGGGAAACATTTAAGGAAGTGAGGACTGTAGTTCTGGAGGAGAAAAGAGTCAAGCACGAGCCTAAATTGTCCCTGCAGAATCATCCCTACCTTGAATCAAGAAGGATGGTCTTATGGACCGTCGTATTAATTGGTCTTAGGCTGCAGCTGCCCCCAGCTTGTCAAAAAGTTCTAACCTTTTTGAAAAGCAGGTTCCCATATCAGCTGGGAGCTGTTTTCTAGCTGGTGGAAGGGAGCAGCTGCGAGTCATTAGCAGCCAAAATGCAGCAGCTGGGGGACAGATGCATCGGTCTAGTACAGGGAGTCTCGGCAGAGCATCAACCAAATCTACTAGGTGCCCCAAAGGAGTCCTTCTGGAGAGTGGCAGATATTTAGCTAAAATAGCTCACTGCAATATTGTTTGTAATAACAATTAATTGCCCAACAATTTAGAAGGTATATGTTCATACAGAAGGATGCTATTAGCCATTAAAGATATGGTAGAAGACCATTTAGATAAATGGATATAAACTAGAGAAATACTGTAAGGTGAACAGACTACAAAAGTATGAATAGTATAATCCCACTTTTATAAATGTAGCTGTACATATATTTTGCATGCTTTCTTACCCCTTTTGGGAGGGATGTACGTAAAATTTAAATATTGGCTATTGCTCAGGAGCAGGATTATAGCTATTTTTATTTTCTATATTTTATCTGTCTATTCTGTACTATTTTTTATAAGGAAGTAATTTTCAGGCATTATACACCAACAAACTAATTCTCAAATTTGAACTGAAATTGTGTGCACATACTATAATACTGTGAGGTTAAAGACTTAAGATTCTAACAACAAATCTAATTCTTGGAGAAGTTACCATCCCAGTGTGTTGTCTTCCACTTTATACATTTGGGTGTTTCTTTTTAATTTTTTTTTTATTCAAGTATCATTAACATACAATGTTATATAGTTTCAAGTATATAATATGATGATTCAATAATTCTATACATGTCTCAGTGCTCATCAAGATAAGCGTATTCTTAATTTCCTTCACCTGTTTCTCCCATCCTCACACCCACCTCCCCTCTGGTAACCACCAGTTATTCTCTGAATTTGAGTGTGTTTTTTTTATTGTCTCTTTTTCCGTTTGTTCATTTGTTTTTGTTTCTTAAATTCCACATATGAATGAAGTCATATGGTATTTGTCTTTCTCTGACTTATTTCACTTAGCATTACATCCTCTAGGTCCAACCATGCTGTTACAAATAGCAAGATTTCCTTCCTTTTATGGCTGAGTAATATTCTGTTGTATATATACCACATCTTCTGCATCCATTCATCTATCAATGGACACTTGGGTTGCTTCCATATCTTGGCAATTGCAAATAATGCTGCAATAAACAAAAGGGTGCATATATTTTTTGAGTCTCCAAACTGTTTTCCACAGTGGCTGCACCAATTTGCATTCCCACCAAGAGTGCACAAGGGTTCCTTTTCTCTCCACATCCTCACCAACACTTGTTGCTTCTTGTGTTTTTTATTTTCGCGATTCTAACAGGTGTTACACATTTCGTTTTGTCATTACACAAAAAGCAGGTCAGACTGGTGGTCACTGACCAACAAGAGATGAAACTACAGATCAAACATCCATGTACTGATTTTCAACGGAGTGACCAATACATTCCAGCAGCCATTCCATTCATAACTTACAGCCTTGTGTTCCCAGTTAGGTGGCTGAAAAGACATGTAAGTTAACAGAAGGTTGTTTGGGGAGTATACAAATCAGATGGTCTGGACAAATATTTTATCCAGGCTTTATGCTGAGTCTTGATGAACCACAATGGACCACCCCCAGGGCCTCTCCTACTCACCACTCCTGCTGAAAGTTAGTCCAACAGCCCTGGCCAGAACTGATAGGATGAAGAATATGCACCCAACTCAGGAGCAGCATCCACACACTGGTCAGGGACTTTGGTGAGACTTGGAGCAAAAAGGAGAGATAATCCAAGTTGCCTCCCTTGGAAATTTTAATTAGCCATTAGTAAGATAATTAGGCTAGTGAGCAGAAGCTGGAATCAAGCCATGATAGCTTGTCAGGGCCGTGGTAGGTTATAGAAATCGAATGTTATGAGGCAAAAATCCCACAGAGAAACAAGACACTACAAGCAAAGAGACCGTAGCAGCCCACAAGGAGGCAGAGTCTCTCCAAGTCTCTAAAGTGGCCTCAGTTCTTGGCTACTTTCTTTTATCAGCTCTCAGGTATCTTCATGATAAACTGGGGTGAACAGGGTCTTGGGTGAACTCCAGTTTCCTATATCAAAAGCACTTCATTTCACATGCACTACCCCTGATTCAAGTCTCAGTAATAGGAAGCCTACCATACTCAGTACCTCTTAGGAATCAAGGTGGATTTATTCTCCCAAGGGAAGGGGCCACACAGTGCTACTTCATTGTGTTTCTTTGAATAATAATGGTCTCCCCACTCTCCTGAGGGCAGGAGACTCATTTGGGTTTGCCCATCAGTATACACCCAGCACGACATCAGCTCATAGATCCTCTCGGTAAACATATTTTGAATGGAGGAATCAACAAATCACTTTAAAATATCTTATTTATTTAATTTCCACAGCAGCTGTGTGAGATATTTCTCTCCTAACCATGCCTTATCGGAATGCAATTATCTAGTGGCCCATGTAATATTATACGTTTTTAACAGTTTCTTCTGAACCATTAAAATCAAGAGCAAGAACAATAGCTAACTTTTAGTATCTCAATTAGTCCCTATAGTCATAGAAAGAGAATTAAAAAAAATCCCTTGTCTATCTACAATGTGCTAAGCTCTTTTTGTTATTCTAATTTAATATTCCCATCAACCATATGAAATAATATTACATTCTCATTTTACAGAAAACAAAAAACAAAAACAAAAAAACCTAAGGCACAGAGGAGTTACATAACTAGAAAGGAATGAAGCCAGGATTCAAACACAAGTCAAATTTAAAAGTCAGTTCTTTCTACTTATCCTGTGATGTTTACAAGGATCTTAGAGATCATCTAATTCACCCTTTCATTTTACATGTGGGGAAAATAATAATAGTTAAAGTACAATTTGTGATTCCTGACTCTCTGAGAGTTGTGAAGACATGGATACCATTGTTCTCCGATAAAGATACGTAAGTACAAAATTGGAGTCATTGTAAGTCTTCCGGTCCTTACCCAGATATTAGTATTACTGATTCCATTTTACTGTTATAGTTGTTACATTTGACCATAGGAGAAAAATAACTTAAGTCTCATTATTTACTTTAATTTTTCCTATGTTACACATGGATGGACAGATGGATGCATCGATCCATCAGTTGATCAATGGATGGATTGATGGATTGATGGACTGATGGATCTACCTGTCTATCTGTATACATCTACGATTGCCCCTGCATAAGAAGTTACTACACTTTTTCACATGATCAGTTCCTCCTCATTCAAGCAAAGGTAGATATTTAATAATTTTAAAGGGCCACATATTGTCCACGTAATTTTATCTATATATCACCTTACTAATTTAGAGCCATGGAAAAAACTTCCATTTCCCAAGTCTCTGTTCATCTGGAGGATTAAAATTCTCTTCTGCATAAACTCTGAGTTAGCACAAAGAGACCCAATCCTGCCAGTGTTCATCACTGACGATTCCTATTCCTTCCAAGAGAAAGGAAGTATGGACTGCTGCCAGTATTTGGTCCCTGGTGCCACTTTCTAAAGCCATCTATAACTAGACCGCTGGCTTCATCTCATGCTAATTATGTGCTAATTAATTTATGTACTTTAGGTCACATTGGATTAAAAGTCATACCAGCAGGGCAGCACTGAATTTCATGGTAGTTTGGAGTTTTCTAAATTCATTTTGCATTTATTAGCAGTGATACCCTTGCACTAGATGTCAGCAGAGGGAAACACCCCAAAACGAGATATCTGTTCCCAAAGTCATGTGAGGGGATCATGTCCACGCTGACTAAGCAGTACAGGCAAATGTTAGACCATGTCCATGTGTGGGTTCTACAGCGGGGGACACTAGACATACTGGGATTCTGAGATACTTCAAATCTTTACTTGCAAGTTGACAGGCTATAATTATACACACACACAGACACACATTATTACATTGATGCACACTGAGGTAATTTACTATAACGTGATGATTTCTTATTTTTTTAAAGATAGATTTATTTATTTATTTACTTACTTACTTATTTATATATTTGAGAGAGAGAGTGAGCGAGAGAGAGCACAAGCCGGGGGAAGACGCAGAGGGAAAGGGAGAAGCAGACTCCCAGCTGAGCAGGGAGCTCTTGTGTTCTTCATTCATATAAAATAATGCATTTCCTCATAATATTTCTCTACAGATTAAATGAGATAATGTGGGCAATGCACCTAGCATAGCATCTAGCACCCAGTACTCAATGAATGCTAGGCTCCTTTGTCTAAGAAGAACGGAAGGCACTATTGAGTTTACAACAGTTTGGCTTCACAAAGGTAAGTGGGCCACCAACTTGTATTTGAAACGATACTGAAGAATATCTGGAGGCAAGAACATATAACAAGTGCCTGGAAAACCACACAGAAGATTGAGGGATTCAGAATAAGATGATCTGAAGTTGAAATAATCCCTGGCTCTCTTCCTAGGAAAATGAATTGTAAATTTCAGTTTTTTTCCTAGGACGGATACACCTAGGTGTATCCGTCCTAGGAAATTATCTCTTTGAGTCATTTTCCCTTAAGGCATGGATTTAAAACATTCGTATTCCACCAACTTGCAACTTGTAGTATAAGGACCTGTTAAATTCAAACAGGAATACATGGAATTTATCTGTACATAAACACTTTATACAGATAGATCAAAGAGAGAAGCTGTTATACAAAGTTACAATACTGAAGAAAGAAGAAAACTATGAAAGGATATGAAGGTGCCATGAAATATCTTATTTTCCAGTTAATTATGACATTCTTTAGAGATTCATAGAACTATTAGGCCAGGCAGTGTGTCTGGATATTGTGAATCTCGCCACACTCAGGTTTGGAGTGTCTTAAACCATGCCAGATAGATGGGTCCTGTATCATCTCTTAAAAAGCATTGTTAGAAGTTCTAGAGGTTCACAAACCTAAATCATTGCAACAAAATTCATGGAACAAGCTTCTTGAAGGTTGTTTGAACTTGGGGGAGGTCAATTAAACACAATAAAGCAACTGGTACTCATACAGACATCTTTGAAAGGCCATTTGTCCTGCAAACAGATTCAAGGAGTGAAGCAAATTTAACCTTCTAGGCAGATGACTGACTCTCTTAAGTCTTCAGTGTGCTTTCTTTATACAGTGACCACAGATAAGAGCAAATATGCTCCAAGGGGGATCACCTGAAGCACACAAACCATGAATGCAGAACCCAAGGATGTGATAAAGTAACAGTTTGCCAAACTATCAGTAAGGTCTAAAGCCCAAGTTGGAGTCTTGACGACAAATCAATTAATTACATTGGATAAATCTCATAAAAGTAAACAAACTGTTGGCATGAATTGCTGGTGCTTATGAAGAAAAATATTCTCATAGATCTGTACACACTCAAGGACTGATCTAACAAGGATGGGTCGTGGGGTATGTGGGGTAGTGTCAAAGTTTCCCTGAGCCCTTGTGCTGGTGGTCTATACCTCTGAGAAATGAAAAGGAATCTTACTATGGAAGTAGAAACAAAGACTTTTACCACTGTGTATTTTGATACCAAGATTTCGTTGAGTCCAGGCAGAAATGTTCTAAAAATCAGAGTATTCAGTAAATGATAGGAACATGCTTCTCAAATGATAGTAATTATTATCTTATTATGAATAATTAGAACAACTAATAACTGTATTTTGCATCATGCTTTAAAAACTACTTTCATTTTCATAATATCTTTTAAACCTTCTAAAAACTCCATGCATTAAGTGTATTGTTCCCATTATACAGATGAAGAAATGGAAATACAAGATGTTAATTAACCTGAGCAAGTCAATATAACTATGGCCCAGCTAACATTTAATGTTATTTTTTCTAGTCTCAGATTCACTTGAATGGCAGATATGGCATAGATAACAGTCTCAATTTAAAATATCCTAGAATAAAAATAAAATCACAAATATAAGCAAAAAAATGTACGAAGAACAGGGGTCATCAATTCTTTGGAGAAATGTGGCCATGGATGGTCAGCACAGAACAATTATTATTATTCATGAAGAGAAAATAATCATTCTCTGAGGATATTTAATTTATTGTAATATTAATAAAGATTTAGGAAACAGGATTGTTTATAGTGTGGAGGCAATGGGGATTACACATAAGCAAAGAAACACCAGGGAGTGTGTTTGTCTTGGTTATAGGGCCTTTTTGTTTTTTTTATTTCATTATCTTTGCTTGGCCCAGTAATTACATTTTGAAGTTCCATAGCACAGAGAAGCTGATGTAGCAAGTAAGCCAATTTGAATAGGTTTTTCATTGTTTCTTGTAAAGACGTGATTTGCAGTTACAATGTTTTCTTTCACACAGTACCTTTAGATGATCAAATCCTCCCTTCAAGAAAGGAAGGGAAATCAACCAAACGGTCAACATTCTTCACCTCCGCCACCATTCAAGACAGCTTACTTGCATGTTGCAATGAAGGCTCTTATTAGCTCTTATCCTATTTTGAATCTAGAATACTTTATTGTAATCTTACGATAAAAAGACATACCTCTACTGCATGATTCTGATAATGCCCATCCTACAGAGTTTAGTGACAAGCCTGACACTGCCATTTTCTCAAATTATACTGTGGGACAATTTGCAACCATTTTTTAAATTATGCATTTAACAAGTTATAAAGCATCTCCCCCATGTACAGAAGGAACACCTAATGGAGTTTCTCCTTATCTGAATTCAAAGTCACCCTCCCTTCCTACCTAGTCAGTGTAACCAAGATCCCACAATACTGAGTAGACTCCTTCCGATTCAGAAGACCTATTACAAAATTAAACTCTCTAACAGGCTGAGTAACATCTGAGCAGAATCAAAGATGTGAAAAAGAACATTTCCAAAGAGAGCTAGGGGAAAGGATGACACAACAGAGGGCTGGCTTTCTCACCCTTGAACTGAGCCATGCAGATGCCCAGGAAGAAGTTAACAGAACTCAGAAGACCAAAGTCCATGAGAAACCCCTGTGAAGATAGCATTCAGGACCTAGAGGTGGCCAAAAAAAAAAAAAAAAAAAAAAAAAGGCAGCTGAAAGCAGAAGAGGGCCAGGCACCATCGACAGAACACAGACGATAGGAAGTCATTTTCCCTCCTAGTATGCTCTGTATGTTAAACTACAGGCCAAACTGTCATCAGCCACCTGCAGCAGGGACCCAACAACCAGGATGGGCCACCTCCTCACCCCACCTGCATCCAACCAAGCTCGGTGATGACAACAGTTGGAGGCATCTCTTTGACAAGCACCACGCTGGAGACAAAGTTATCAGGAGGTGCTCTAAGGGGCAGGATGGTTTGGCATGTGGTCGGGAAGAGGGGATCATCCCTCCCTGTCAGCCAAGTCAGCACAGGAAGTGCCACCTTGACCAGAAAACCAAGGAAATTCCTCTCTGCTTCTGAGCACCCATCTTTGCATTTGTGTTCTTCTTTTCTGTCTGCTAGTAACTCCTTACCCACCTGGACTGATGTAAGATTTAATTCTTACATCACCTCAGCATAAGGTAGAGCCTTGGGTGCCCTATTTCATCAATGCAGGAAGAGCTAAGAATATTTCTACCATTATTTTTTTAAGCATTTAAGTGTTTCCTGAAACTAAGATCAATGTTTTACATAAGTTCAGCCTTCGTTGCTACTGGAATTTTATATTTCTGACTTCTGCTTTCCTCCAAATGATGTTCTTGAAACATTTCCTGAAATCTCAGAAGTAAAAGATAAAGGCAAGCCAGGACCTCCAGCATTTGTTAAAATGTTTTGTGTAATCCATCCCAGTTTACTCTGCTCCACCACAGGCTGATTTTAATTCCTCATATGTAGTCCATTCTGACCCTCTGCCCACAAAGGTAAGAGGAATAAAGCTTTTACAATAATGTAATATCATGTCGGGAAAGGATTCCACAAATCCTCCTGTAAGATTGGTATGAAAAAATCCAATTTAGCAAAAGCTTTAAACACACACAGACCCACACACAATACAATGTACCTCCAATCAATGAAGCTTATGGGGAACAGGGGCCAGGGGAGAGATATAAACCTGCATTCCCAAAAAACACCCAACTGTACAATGGAAGTTTTAATTCTGCAAATGTTTAAAATAGACACCGAACTCAAATGAGTCTTAAGATCTTTAGACTTTCTTTTTCCCCCCGTTGGTTCTGAATCTCAGGCTATCAAAATAGAACGTTTTTTGTCTTACCCTATGAATCTCCCAATTTTTTTCCAGTAAAAAAATGGCTAGCTTTGACAAACTCAATTTTGCTTTTTCTTCTCCTTTGCAATACATTACCACGATTTCAGACCAAATTCAAAATTTTTTCTAATTTTAAGCTTGCTGCTTTCTGCTTATAGTATTATCCAGATTTGATGGAGAATTAACAAACAAACCCAAAAATCAGTCTAATGGTTTGCCAACCCACGGCAGTGCAGACAAAAGCAGTTTGCTTCCCCTGGGCAGATTTTGACCAACATTATCACAAGGACTCTATCCTATAAAGCTTCCCTCAGAGCAGCCACCCAACTACCTGCTCAGGCTATTAATGTCTTTTCATCGCCTACATTTTTATTCTACTCTACATGTGCCCTAGTTGCCATTGGGTTGAAGCAGTTACAGGGTCAGGAAATGAGCTATAGCAGTATCGGGACGATACCCCAGCACCAAAGGAGAAGAGAAAGTGCTGGCAACATTATGGGCTTCATGTGCAGATCACAGGAGGACCTCGCTGTGTGTGAGAGCTGGAGACCTGTAGAAAGAAAATGTTTTAAACAAAACTCTCCCTGGTCTTTGGGGAGGGCACTGCTTATTTATTCCATGGTGAATTCTTTTACAAGACCAAATATTATTTGGTAACATCGTTAACCTTACTCTAATTGATCTGTTTTAAATCTGGATCTCTGTTGGGTTTCTTGGAGCGACTCATTGACTCACAGATTTGGTCTTCATCCCTTTCTGATCCCACCAGGATCAGGATAGACACTTCTATTATCTCTCTGTGAAGATGTCAGCAAGGCAGTTGGACGTATGGTTTTGGGGTCAGGAAACAATCTGGGGTTAACGATGTAAATTTAGAGTCCTTGAAACAAGGTAGGAATTTGTAGACAAGCAATCAGGACAGGAAATATTGTAAGCATAAGGAGAAAGGCCACCAGTCCTTTCCTCTTCTTTTGTGCAGACAACAAACTCACTTGCAAATTTACGAAAGCTTTGTCTCTGCCTTTCATGCTTCACCCACCTTCCCTGGAACACCTTCATTTCCCACATTTCCTGACTTTAAAGCCCTCTGGCTTCACATTCCATCTTGTAATGTAGTTATGAGCTTGCATGTCTCATTTCCCTCCCAGATGATCACCTCAAAGGTCAGAGCCAAGTCTGACCTCACTTTGTATGACTCAGAGCTTATACAATAGCCTTCTTAATAATTATTTGTTGAATTTGAACTAATGTGTTTTTTTCATCATCATCCAAGCCTCTTCTGACATGAGTTCGAGCAAACTGAGTTACAGCATAAAATCTCAATACCTTGTGTGGCACACGAGATTGACCATATACTTGCCCTGTATCAGCCTTACTTCTAAGCATGAATCTCTCCCATCCACTCGAACTATGTGACAAACCCAACGTATTTTAAGCCACATTGATTAAATAACAATGTACCATATTATTTTAAAAGAACAAATTATGTAACCTTAAGCAGATTACTAATTCTCTCTACAATATAAGTGTTTATCTCAGTGACTAATTATACTTGATTAACATTAGTTTCCTCTTTTAACTTTTAGTTCCCTAAACCAATACTACCTTATTCCTCTGTGCTTTTGCATATTCTCCTTAGGGAGAATGAAGGAGCCTGTGAGCAGACACCTGGCAGTTACTTGTGTTTGGTTGTCAAGCACAGAGGGTTTGATTACATAAATCTATCATCACTAGTGGAATATCAGATTAAATTCTTTCTTTCCTGAGAGACACCTTTTTGAAGATGCAGACTTACATCTCCACCTTCCTCCTTAAAATGTCCACTTAAATGTCTCACTTAGCTATCTCATACTTAACATGTCCAAAACTGAACTCTTATGTCTTAGGCTACCTCAATCTGCTCCTTCTCCAGCATTCGTTAGCTCAAAAATTGCACCATTATCCATGCAATGCCAGAAACTTGGGAGCCAACTTTGACATCGATCTCTCCCTTACCACCCAGATCCAATTGATCAGCACATGCTAATGATTCCATTAAATGATAACTTGAAATATGAATCTCCATTTCGAAGGCTATTACCCTACTTCAAATGAACTTCATCTCTCATGGGACCATTGTAAATAATTCTCCTTCCTGCTTCTACTCGAGACTTTCTGCAGTGCATTTTCTGCACAGAAGCCAGAATGTCTTTTTAAAATGCAAATCTGATTATGTCTCCTTCATTTTAAATTCTTCAATACTTTCTACCCCTCTTTGAATAAAATTATAAATCCTCAACCCGGCTTATGACACTACACATAATTTGGTCACTGTGCTCCAGCCACACTAAGTTTCTCTCTGGTTTTACAACTTTCCAAGCTGTCAACTCCATATATGTGCTCTTCTCTGCTGTATCGTCAACGCCTAGGCAATGCTTGGCACATACATGATTAATTAATATTTACTGAATGCGTAAAATAATGAACAGTTTTGAAGATTATCACCTTTACGCCAGAAGAGCAGGTGAACCCATCATAATCCTTTTAGCTGCAAGTAATGGAAGATCCAACTAATAGAGGTCTAAACAATAAAAATTTTTATTATATCATACAATTAGAAGACCATGGAGAGGGCAGCTTTGGGTCAGCTTTGGGTCAATTATTTCAGCTTCAGAATAATATTTTCAGCCTCCAGTTTCTTTCCTTCTCTCTGCTCTGCAAGCTCAGCATGCATGAACAGGACCATCCCCTTATGGTCACAAGATGACGAGAGCATTTCAGATATCACAGGTGGATGACAACATCCAGCTAACAATAGGAGTGTTTCCTCCATTCAGCTCTTTTTATTAACGAGAAAAACCTTTCCCAGAATTACCCTCAATTCTATAGGCCAAGATTGAGATATATGCCCTACCCATTCCTAACCAAATCACTGGAAAAGAGTTTGAGACCATCACAATTAGACCAATTATCAATTATTCCTTGGAGCTGGAATAAAGTTTGCTTTTCTTAAGGAGTCAGAGGAAAACACTAAAACAAAATCAGAGCTCTGCCGACAATGAAAAGTTGAGGGACAGGGAGAAATGAGAAATGGAATTGACAAGGAAAAGGCTATTGGTAGGCAACCAAAAGTACCACAAAAGAACATCATCTTCATCAAAATTCACAAATATTGTTAGCCAAAATATATTTCCTCTATTTAAGTGAGTTAATAGGACTTGGGTCTAGAAGCAAAGACTTAAGCTTAAATCTAAAACCATTTGTTGAGGAATATAGCATGATAAGTAAGAGCACAGGGTCTGGTTGCACCTGATCCAACCTCAACCAAAGCAGCTATACCTTTTTTTCTGTTTAATATAGTGAAGCTCCAGGAAAGATTTTATTTGAGAAAAGGGTTCCATGGCTACTAAAAGGAATTTGAAAATTCTTAATCTGATATTTTCCGAATGAGCAGTTGGGTCTCAGAGAGATTATATAATTTGTTTAAGTTACATATGGGTCAAATGGCCTAGTAAAACAGGACATCTATAGGAGCCCAAGTCCCAGGGGGAAAGAAATAGACCAGATTCAAGATGCCAATAACAAAGGAAAGGATACTTGGTAACAGTGTACTTGGGCTCAGATGTTTAGGATGCCTGGTGTTGGGCTTCCAAGTGCAGGTAACACCTGATCAGAGGGGAGTATTTGAGGACTGAGATAAGCAGCAATTGTCCCTCCTCTCTCAAGCATCCCTCCTCTATCTGTCCGAGGCCTCCTCTTTCATATGCTCCTTAAAAGTTAATGTACCACATTCTCTTCTTTCCCTAGTTTTTGCCTCATGTGTTTTTTGATTCAGTTTCAACTACCAAGTTTTCTCTGATGAACAGAAATTTCTATTTCCAGCACTTCTCTCTTTTTTTTAGATTTTATTTGTTTATCCAGCACTTCTCTCCCCAGCTCCAAATTTGAATTAGTAATCACTCGTTGGCCATCCCCAACTAAATATCCCGCAAACACCTCCAAATCCATGCATTTAAAATTTACACCTGACACCTCCTGTCCCTCGCTCCTCACCCGCACTTGCTCTTCCTCAAGTGGTCCCAATGCCAGGAGAAGGTCTCCTTGTGCAAGAAGAATCAGGCCAGAAAGCTGACCAGTCACGTTCAACCCTCTCTTTTCCCCACCCGCACTTCAAAAGTTGCCAGCATTTTCACTTCTAACACCTACATCTCTCTCAGACGGAACTCCTTTTCACCCTACCCCCTGCACACTACCTTCACTGTTTCTTTTCTAGTTGTTTTGTAGTAAGTCCCTTGATGGTCCATCTTCCACCTAAGTCCATCCTCTGTCCTATAACCACAATGATATTTCTAAAACCGACGTCCAAAGTAATTTTCTTTCTTAACAATTTATTTTCCAGAGTTGCAGAATAAAGTTCAATTCCTCAGAGGGCCCCGAAACCCTTCTTGGCTGAGTACCTGACGCTTGGTCTTGACTCAGGTTACGATCTCAGGGTCATGAGATCTAACCTTGTGTTGCGCTCCATGCTCAGTGCAGAGTCTGCTTGGGATTCTCTCTCTCCTCTCCCTCTGCCCCCCCCTCCACTCATGCACATGCGTGTACTCTCTCTCTCTAAAATAAATAAATAAATTTCTAAAAAAGAAAAACTTCAGAAACAAACTCTTGATCCTCCATTCTGATAAGAACAAAAGAGACTGAAGATTTGCAGAAAACATATATAAGACTGCAGAGCCAACATAAAGGGATTCTTCATCATTCATTTATTCTTTCACTTATCCAACAAGCATTTGGTGAGCACGTATTACAGACACTACTCTAAGGGCAGGGAATACAATGATTAGTAATACAAGAGTTCACAGACCAGCACTCTCTAATAGAACTTTCTGTGATTATGTTCTATACTTCTCTGACTGATATTGTAGCAATTAACCAGATATGGCTATGGAGCACTTAGAATGTTACTCATGCAACTGATGAAATAAACATTTAATTTTATTTAATTATAATTAATTTAAATTTAAATAGCCACATGTGCTTAGTGACTACCATATTGGACAGCACAATCTAAACCAATATATAAATTAATAATTATCAGGTGAACAGGACTGTTGAGGAGATATGTATAAAGTAACATGGGAGCAAAGAAGTGAGTGACCAATTGTTTTTGGAGTTGGGGAAAAGCTTCCAATATGTGAGCACAAAGTATGAGGAGGAGATTGCTTGATGGGGAAGAGTGGTGTAAATGGAAAAACTAAACTTCTCCAGCCTAGACAGAACCTAAAGAAGTGGTTGATAACTCATCTGAAAGTTTAATGAAGCTCTTACAAGCTGGGGCTTTGTGTCACTGAATGCTTTCTTTAAGAGGCATATATCATTTGGTTGGTTTTTATCTTCAATGGGACTGAAGGGACACAATTTGGAGGGAATGGAGAGGAATGAATGAAGATGAATGAATCATGTTCTACATAATACTATGAAATCTGTATTTTGAGATAAGTAGACTCACAAATTATAATGTAGTTAGGAATATTCTTCATTTTGTGAGTTTATACTATATACTACACCACACTATACATCACTGAGAATTTATGTGTGTCCTTAGGGGTGTGTGTTGTAGTGTACATGCGTGTGTATGTGTATGTGTGTGTGAGAGAGAGAGAGAGAGAATGAGAGAAAGAATAGTATAAAGGGCCTATCTACAGCTTATTTTAGGGGAGAAATTTGAAGGGGGAAAAACTCTGAGGACTCAATTCTACCCTAGACGGGAGTACTTTCAAAGGCCAACCTACACTATCCTCCCAGAGCCCCAAAGGTATATTTTTAGACTACATTACTCAAACATTGAGAAATGCACTGCTGGGTAAAAAAGATGGATCTGAGGCCATACTTGGCCAGGTGGAGAGGGTTTATAAAAGATGAACAGAGATTCACCTTGAGGAAATTAGAAGAGACGGTAAATCCAAAGACACAAGAATAAGGTTAGGAAATGTTACAGGGGAATACTGAAGGCCCACAAAGTGCCTATTTGACAAAGGTTTAAACTCTTGGATCCATTTCTATTTCTTTTGAGCCACGGGAAAGGTAATACTTCGAAAAATGTTTTAAAAGTCTTCCCGTAATATAATTTCTTGTTTGTACAAGTTAGCTTAGTGAAGTCCTGAAAGGAAGTGAGGAAGAGCTCAAAGAAGAGAAGTGAGCCCTGTCGTGTGTTTACTACCTCCACTATGTTCTCCACCAACCCTCTTCATGATGGTCCTTCAGAAAGGGACAATATTGTCTTGAACAAACTATGGACTATTTGTTGCTGGATTTAACTTTTAGCAAAGACAGCCATGTCTGGTGGTACAGCAAAGAGTGGTGGGTGGGAAGGCAAGACTTAAAAGAACAGTGTCTAGCAAATGCAAGAAGAGGAGATCCAAGGATCTTTCCTCCTCTAGCACACATAAACACACACACACACATGCACACACTCACAAGTGCACAAAGATACTAGAGGATGATGACTCTCAAAGGAAGTAAAATACTAATATTTTAATAACAGTGAGAAATGCACTCCAGTGGGCATATATGCAACTTACAGTGTAATACTTGAGAATTGTATCTACATCTGTACCATAATACCTAATTGAGTCTACTTGAAGAAAAATGCCAATCTGAATCAGTGAAAAATCTTAATCATAGGTGATTTTTCAGGTTATGTAATTACACTACTTTTAGTAAGTTGAACTCACCTGGTGACTGACAGAGCTCTGCCAAGTGAAGGCCTACAAGATCAGCATTAATGGTTAGCTAATTAGCAACATTGGCAAGCAAAACCATTTACAAATGTTCTACTAAAGTACTTGAAAATCTTTGTACTCTTGCTTCTCTCTTCTTGTTTGACTATTCATTTAGTTGTCTTTATTCATCATGAAAAATATACAGAAAGGAGCGCTTGGGTGCCTCAGTCAGTTAAGCAGCTGCCTTCGGCTCGGGTCATGATCCCAGAGTCCTGGGATCGAGCCCCGCATCGGGCTCCCTGCTCAGCGGGAAGCCTGCTTCTCCCTCTCCCACTCCCCCTGCTTGTGTTCCTGCTCTCGCTGTCTCTCTCTGTCAAATAAATAAAATCTTTCAAAAAAAAAAGTATACAGAAAAACTCCAAACCAGCCTTTGTTCAAATTATACATGAGTGGCATCTAAACTAATGAGATTTTTCTCTATTTATCTGAAAAATGTCACCAGATTAGTAGCCAACAATGTCATGGCTGGCAAGAGAAAGTGATTCAGTAAAATTATCTTACTGAGCTGATGGACCATGTCCAATTTTTTTCTGCCCAATGTTCTAAAGATGCCTATTGCCTCTCTGATTTTCAAAATAACTAACTACAAATTTCAGCTTATTTTGAATACTTTCCTTAGAGTAATAAATCTTTGAGAACCTGGAGCACTCAGACACTACAATAGGCTACAGCTTAATATGGTGGATATAGTGCAAATTTGCATGGTTTTCTCTAGAGCATCTGAAAATTTAGCTGAGGAGAAGCTCTGCAAATCCCAGCCTCCTCCCAGTAGTGGAAGAGCAAAGGACTTGGGAGATTCAGAGTGTGTGGGCACAAGTGATTGTCCAAAAAGCCTGCAGCACACTGCACAGGAGGTTAAGTATAATCTATCACCCATATATTATTTAAAGTAGTAAATAAGAATAAGTTGATTTAAGAAAACCACTCACAAAGTAAGGGATAATTATAGAAGGAGTCTGTGAACCTAGGCAATTTGAGCATAAATGGCAGGCAGAAGCTAGAGTATGGGTCTCATGATGCTGTGTTAACTCTTGCACCACGAAAAAACCAAGTTCTTTGATGTTTCTTTCCAACATAAACCAACTATAGTTTAGATATCAAGAACATGACTTTCTCCCCCATTAGGCTCCCGCCAGAGTATGCTGGTAAATCTTTAGCAACTGGCTATCTGCCTGTAGTTCTGGCTTGAATATTGGTTGATGTTTTGGTTACTGTTAGCTAGTAAGGCAGATGTGAAACAATTAAGATGTTTGAAACTTCACTGGCTTGTTATTCATGTGAACAACTTGTTTACTGAGTCAGATAATAATTTCCTAATACTGAAAGAATATTTTCTCAATTTTTTGTGCTAGTCACAATGAAACAGCTAGGCACCACATGCTTAAGTTTAGTCTGCATTATTAACACTGTTCTATCACTTTCTTAAGTCTAGAAGGACAATCAACAAAACAATAACTCAAGTCCTAATCCGTAGTGTTTGCCGATTTCCATGGTATATATACTCCCACCATGGCCCCTTCCAGCTACCAACATGATGTCATAGAATGCAGAATCGAGAAGCGATGCACAGTGACATACTAGCATCTCATCTACCATATAGATAAAATAGACATAAATAACCTCAAAGCATAGATAATAATTACAGAGTGAAATAATTAAGAAGCGATGAGTTTGGGGCATTTTTTCCTTTGTTTTTAATAATTTATCTCAGTGTAAGTTTTCATAATTTACATTTTTAATGATGGCTGTGTTTAACAGCTGGCTTAGAAAATACCTGAAAATTTAACAACCCACTCCTAGAGACAGTAGAGCTAGCTCCAGCATGCCCCTGGTCCAGCCATGGCTTAAATATGTAAGATAATATCCTGAACAAGAGTAAGATGCAACCTACTAGTATCCTTCAACATATGACTACAGGCAGCTTCAGAGACTTCAAAGAACAGAGCACTGTAGGAACGAGACACAAGGCTAAAAACAACGACAAAAATACAGAGAATATTTATAATAACCAAAAAATACAGGAATAGATACAAAGCAGTGAGTATATAAGATGAGGCTTCCAATTACCTATCCAATCAATATCTACTCTTCTTATAAAGGAAACTTACATTTTTAAAGATTTTATTTATTTGTGAGAGAGAGAAAGAGCATGAGCCGGGGGGGGGAGGGACAGAGGGAGAAGCAGACTCCCCGCGGAGCAGGAAGCCCAAAGCAGGACTCAATCCCAGGACCCAGGGATCATGACCTGAGCCAAAGGTAGACGCTTAACCAACTGAGCCACCCAGGTGACCCTTCTTATAAAGGAAACTTAAAAAGCTGTCTATCCAATAACCATTCTTCTTCCCTTTCTTCTTATGAAAAGAACACAGTTATTATTTGGAGCACCTATGTCCCCAGTTAAATAACTATACTTTCCAGCCTCCTTTGCAGCTAGAGGTGGCCATGTGGCAGTTTGAGCCAATGAGAAGTAAATGGAAATAACTTGGTAAGGCTTCCAAGAAGGCTCTCCTAAGGGATTCATTCAACTGGCACATGTTTGTTCCTTGGTCTTTTTCTTCCCTGTCTGGAATTTTGTGTCAAGGCCCTGAGATCTTAAGACTAAAAATCCATGCTTGAGATATTTGAGCAGAAAGATAAAAGTCAGTTCCCTGATCACAGCATAGAGAACCCTTCTAACTCTACACTGCCTACCTCCAACCCTCATTACATGAGGAAAAATTGGGAATAGCATATTAGCAAATGACATATCTGATAAAGGGTTAGTATCCAAAATCTATAAAGAACTTATCAAACTGAACACCCGAAGAACAAATAATCCAATCAAGAAATGGGGAGAAGATATGAATAGACATTTTTCCAAAGAAGATATCCAGGTGGCTAAACAGACACATGAAAAGATGCTCAACATCACTCATCATCAGGGAAATACAAATCAAAACCACGATGAGGTATCACCTCATACCTGTCAGAATGACTAAAATTAACAAGTCAGGAAATGACAAGTGTTGGCAAAGTTGTGGAGAAACGGGAACCCTCTTACACTGTGGGTGAGAATGCAAAATGGTGCAGCCACTCTGGAAAATAGTATGGAAGTTCCTCAAAAAGTTAAAAATAGAACTACCCTATGATTCAGCAATTGCACTCCTAGGTACTTACCCAAAGGACAAAAATAAAAATACAGATTTGAAGGGGTACATGCACCCCCATGTTTATAGCAGCATTATCAACAATAGCCAAACTATGGAGAGAGCCCAAATGTCCATCTACTGATGAGTGGATAAAGAAGATGTGGTATATATATATGTGATGTAATATTAATCATCACAAAGAATGAAATCTTGCCACCTGCAATGACATGGATGGAGCTAGAATGTATTATGCTAAACGAAATATGTCAGTCAGAGAAAGACACATACCATATGATTTCACTCATATGTGGAATTTAGGAAATGAAACAGATGAACAAATAAGAAGGGAAAAAAGAGAAAGAGAGGGAAGCAAACCATATGAGACTCTTAATGATAGAGAACAAACAGGGTTGATGGAGGGAGGTGAGTGAGGGATGGGCTAGATGGCTGATGGGTATTAAGGAGGGCACTTATGATGAGCACAGGGTGTTGTATGTAAGTGATGAATAACTAAATTTTACTCTTGAAACTAATGTTACACTAATTAACATTAAATAATGTTAATATGTTGACTATGGAATTTAAGTAAAAATTTGGAAAAAAATTTAATAATCAATCAATCATAATTAGATTAAGCTACTCTCACTTGGATTTTCTGCTATTTGCAGCCAAACTAAAAAAAGCTTAATTAATAAGGGATCAGCATGAGACAATTGGGAAAGATTGTCAAATAAGAGTATGATAGAGCTCAGCCATGGGCATCACCATTTCCAGTTTAAAGTGTATCTAAGAGTCCTTCACTAACTCTCACTCAGTCTCCCACTAAACATTTATAAAGACCAGAAAGAGAAAACCAGAGCTTACTGTTAATGCATTCTATGAGTCAAGAAGGAATTTCAACTAACTGTACAGTTGTTAAAGTAGGAATGAGAAATAATTGTTGACCCATGGGTCACCCTTTGCTACCGGAGGCATAAGTAACAAGCCCCAAAAGAAGGTAGAGAGACAATACATCCCTCTCCCACTGTACTGGTCAATGCTTCTTTGTTTCCAAATGATAGAAACCAGACTCAAATTAGCATAAAATTCAGGCAGAGAATAATGGAGAAGCTTGTATAATATGATTAAGACTCAGCTCCCCTTCATGTGTTGTCTGTGTTTTCTTGTATTGGCTGAATTGAATACATCTCAGGCTTCATGGCATAGCCCCTAGCAGCTCCAGGGTCATATTTTCCTGGGCTCAAAAGCAGAAGAACATTTATCTGTGTCTCAGCCTGGGACCATTATGTCTCATTGGCTCTGCCTAGGTCACCTCCCAACCTTAAATGAATCATTGTGGCCAGGGGAACTTGCAGTCCTCTGATTTACCATGCCAGAGTCACCTGCCTCCTCCCTCAAACTAGGGGAGGAACCCCCTTGAAACCACAGGGACCGAGTAGAGCCACATCCCCTATTGGAGAGAATAAGGCATACAAAGCTATACCTTGGCTGTTTTCTCCATGGATCTAATTTTCTGTGAAGGCATCACTTTGGGAAAATATGATGTGCCAGTGAACCAATTGCTTCCATATCCCCACCCATATCAGCTCTGGGCAATACAGAGGGAATATTTCTCTGAAAGAAAAATTAAAGTGGGTACCTGGAAAAGGAGAATGCATAGAGGCGGGACAAAAATCATATCCATTACAGCTTTGTTACCCTCAGGTCAGAAATTCAGAGTCCACACTAATGGAAAAGTGACAACAGTTCCCCTCCCATGCCAGGAATCCATTCTGAGCCACCACTTCCCAGATGGCTCAAACAGTACTACATTTCTACCTACACACATCAGGAGGCTGCAACTTCAAGGAAACACCAAACTAGGAAGGTAGGGGAAGGAGCCTGAGGAAGAAAGCCAGCATATTTCACAGTGAGAGGTCCTGTCCTCAGTGTAAACTCTTGAAGGGAGGAAGAGCACTGCGTGAAGTCAATGCTGGGGATTATAATTTTCCATGTGCCACAATGATTCATAGAGTCAGAGGCAGTGGAAAAACAGTGAGATCCTGCATCAACCGGGCAGGGCCACACCAAATGAATGCCTACCAGACACTAGGAATCTAGCGGGGAGCACTTCATGTCAAAAACAAGAGGATGGTGATATATTTATCAGGTATACAGGAACAAAAAGTAACCGAGGGACACCTACCAATTACACACAAAGACTTGAGTAGCACAAAGAGAGAAATTTGTATTAACAAGAGGAATAAAGTGCCATAAATTTTTATAAGTGAATGATATAAAGCAAGAACTACTGTAAATAAGAAGGAAAATTGTTCAAAAATATTATTTCAGATCAACAATAACAAAACTAAAATCACTACATGTCAAAACTTTTCAGTAATGTAGTGTTAATATAATAGAGGATTGTTTTAGTCATTTATTCAGTGAAGGAACAAACTACCCCGGGATAAAGATTTTAAAATCACTTCTCTCTCTCTTTCTCTTTGTTATTATCCCAACCAGCAACCTACTTAAAACCAAAAAGCCTTGAATGGGTCTGTGTTTTCATAATGGTCTTTTTTCTACTTAATGTGTTCTTAATTTTTCTTCTTCACTGACCCCTAGGCTATATTTTACCTGCCACCTACCCAATTATTTAGTTAATATGACATCTTACTGACCTATTGTATTGACTCAAAAACATTTATTTTAAAGGGGCCTGATAGATACGACAAAGATTAAAGATAGAAAGTTTTGTGTCCTTGGAGTTAGAGGTCAGGGACAAGAAAGGCAATAGAGGCAGCTAAGGGGAGTACACTAGTCTGATAGGATTGTCAAAACAAGTATCAAAGACTGGAAAGCTTGAACAACAGAAATCCACTGCCTCACATTCTCACATTTTTGGAATCCAAAAGTCCAAAATCAAGGTATCAGCAGGATTGGTTCCTTCTGAGGGCTGTGAGGGCAGATTCGCTCCAGACCTTTACCTTTGGCTTACAGATGGCCATCTTCTGTCTTCACCCCATCTTCCTTCTGTGCATTTCTGACCCTGTCCAAATTTCCCCTTTTTATAAGGACACCAGTCACATTGGGTTAGGGCCCACACCAATGACCTCATTTTAACTTGATTAGCTCTGTGAAGACCCTATTTCTAAATAAGGTCACATTCTGTGACACTAGGGGTTAGGACTCCAATACATCTTTCTTCATTTTTCAGGGAGGGAAACACAATTCAACCCATAACAGGATAAATGGGTCTTTCTGAAAATAGACCAGAATAGAATTGGGGCTGCTTGCTGTCCACCGAGTGAAGTTTCTCTTTTAAACAAGCCACCTAAGGGCGCCTGGGTGGCTCAGATGGTCAAGCGTCTGCCTTCGGCTCAGGTCATGATCCCAGAGTCCTGGGATCAAGTCCCGCATCAGGCTCCCTGCTCCTTGGCCTCTCTCTCTCTCTCTCTCATGAGTAAATAAATAAAATCTTTTAAAAATAAATAAATAAATAATAAATAAAGAAATAAACAAACAAGCCACCTAAAATTACCACACTTAAGGAAACTCTTTCCTCCTATTTTTCATTTTATCACCCTTCAACTCACACCACCCACCTCCCTTCCTTCCATAAGTCAACTGTATCTATATTTTCCTATCTCCCATTTTTAATTTTTTAGTCACTTAATAAATAAAGCACTAATCTCTTTTTCATAAAACAAAAGCAAAGTCACCACCCATGAACGTCAGAGTGGTATAAAGCCCTTCACATTTGGCCCCTGAATAGCTCCAATCTACAAATGGAGCCACTAAGTCCCTCCCAGACTCTGAGACCAATCTGTTTCCTATACAGAGAATAGAAGAGTCTGGCCTCAAGCTTACTTCTGGTTCCATGCTGATAGAAAAGTTCAGTTTGTCAGTAATTTATTTCCTGACTTGTGACCCAGGCTCCTTGTGATTGAATCCTTACCCTGTCTTCTTGTTATCCTTTATCTAAGTTCCTACTTTATGGTCTACCACTTGGTGGCTAGATTCTTTTTTCTCCCTTCAAGAGTAGGATTTACAATTTCTGGATTCTCTGTCTGCTATCACCGTAACCAAGAAATTGTATTCTTGTCCCTGGACTTCACTCTCCTTAGAACCGGGTCAATGATAGAGTTGCCCAAGTTGTATAATGTTAAAACATCTGCCCCCTTAAAACTCTACCTGTTGTTGGTCTTGCCCCTACTTGAACATCATGGTACTTGCATATAGTAAGTATAAAACAGATGTTTGTGGTTTTTCAATAAACATTAATTGGTGTTGGACCTTGAACATTTGTTAACGGCACTTCTTTCCCTCCAGACCAAGACCAATACCCCCAAAGGACATCTTTTTTCAAACTCTCATCACTGCCTTTTCATCCGTGGAAAGTCCTACTTTGCTTCCACATACAAACCACTGATCTTTATTGGAATGATGAGCCTCTCAGACTCTGATTCAGGACTTGCTTAGACTAGGACTCAAATCAAGTCATGTCAGCCTGGTCAGACACTGGTTCCACCATATGCATTATGCCCCCGTTATATGAAGCAGTAGAAATTGCTCAGTCCTAAAATAATTAAATGATCAACATATTCCAAGTAGCCCTAATATCTCCTTCCTTTCGAGTAAATCAAGACATATGATCACAGAATCACTCCAATAAAGTACAAGGAGACGGTGCTGTAAAGGGTTAACTAAGGCCCGGTTGCTCCAGCCCTGTACATTCCAAAGAAAGGCCTGACCCAGAAGGATCAGTCTTTGGCCAGCTCCTAGGAGATAACCTCTGAGTCCTTGGAATATCCTGCTTGGTAAAAGTATCCTGTATTCCCAAGGCCTTGGTCAAGCTGTGTCAGTTTGACCAGATGGTTTATGCTAGCTAATGATGTGACTTGCAGTAAATGCCTGTTTTTGTATGCCTGAGGTCTTGGGCTATGCTGTACCAGTTTGACCTGTGGGGGGTTGGAACTGGGTAGCTAAGGTTAATCACACGGGTGCTGCATGAATATAAAAACAACCTGAAACATTATAATGGTAAAAACCCTCGATACCAAGGCTCAGGCCAGCTACCCTGATTGGCAACACTTCCTGCATGTTGTCACACATCATCACTGGAAGGCTGAGCCATACCCATGTGACTGCAATAGAGAAGACACCTACAAGCTTACATCTGGCTTCTCCTGGACTTCACACATTCACCTTTTACCTTTGCTGATTTTAATCAGTATCCTTTCACTGTAATAAACCGTAACTGTGAGTGTAAGAGCTTTTCTGAATCCTGGTAAGTCCTTCTAGCAAATCATCAAGTCTGATTATTATCTTGAGGAGCCCTGGCTCAGAGCCACTTTGAGTGAATACCAAAATGAGTAAGAGAAACTAATTCTTTTCATTTCTTTATCCTTGTAGATTTTTGGAACTGAGAACGCACAGGACTTCTACATAGATCTATCCCTTTACCCCGGCTCTCACCTCTATATCAAATCCTCAAGATGAACTGACTTTACCTAGAAAAATTTTCAGTGCCTAAATGTATTAATGAAAAAATTCAACCTGTAAAGACATAGCTTAAGGAAATGATCACACATATTCACATGGATAGGTATAGAATATTCATTCCAGTATTGCTTGTAAGTAAAAAAAAAAAAAAAAAAAAACAGAGGCAACTTTTATATTCTTCAACACAGAAATGTTGTAACACATAATAGAATAACCTTACTATGGAATAGTATATAGCTAGGTCTTGATATGTGGTGCAATCCAAGAAATATTACTGAGGTTAAAAATCAAGTGTACTATGGGGTGCCTGGGTGGCTCGGTCGTTAAGCATCTGCCTTCGGCTCAGGTCGTGATCCCATGGTCCTGGGATCGAGCCCCGCATCGGGCTCCCTGCTCTGTGGGAAGCCTGCTTCTCCCTCTCCCACTCCCCCTGCTTGTGTTCCCTCTCTCGCTGTGTCTCTCTCTGTCAAATAAATAAATAAAGTCTTTTAAAAAAATCAAGTGTACTAGGTACAGCTTCATTTTTATAAAAACAAAATAAAATCCTCATTCTTTTGTTTATGTACACACAGAAAAAGAGCTGGAATCTCATTAATCAGATACCAGTGGTACCATGGAGCAAAAAAGGAAGGGTGGAGTAAGAGATTTCTTTGGTGACACTGAAGTATTTTTCAACCATTTCTGGTTTGGTCTGGTGTTGTTTTTGTAATTTCCACAGATTTTAAAAATACAAAATACATTGCAAATTTTAAACCACTTTGCCTTTATTTACAATGTCAAAACCACTTGACCCTAGTCAGCAAAATTCAGCAGTGTTAGAATTGGTGTTGCATTTACCTTCACTTTTCCCTCTGAGCAATCTCACCTGAGCTGTGCTGCTGGTTTAGCAGAATAGATGTAGCTCTATCTACATCTATTCTCACACATGTGAGAACAGGTAGCTAGAAGGGAGTTGGCAGACACCCTGCATGAGAATGAGGCTCCCTGATAGTGCTCATTTGACCCAGCTTTACCTTGTCATAAAGATCTTTAAAAACTAAGTATGAATGAATGTTCTTGTTCCCCTAGCTCATGGAACAAATACCCTAAGCAGGAATTCCTCCCATGAACCCATTCTTTATATTCTGTGGGGCTGGGGAAGCTCCCTACTATTGAAGAGCAGCCTGAGTACTGAGTGTGGTTTGTGACAGTTATGGGGTGATCAAGAGCACTTTTCCTGGCTATGTTCTTGCTCAGCCAACTGGAAGTGTGATCTCATGCAAGTCTACTTCTACTCTAAATATCAGTTTTCTTCATCTGTAACACAAGGATCAGGAATAGATCATCTCTAATATCATTTACAGCACTACAATTCTAACTGTAATAAATCAGTTCCATTTTCCTTCACCTGGCATACCTTCTTCCCACTGCTTCCAACCAAACTCCCTATTGTTCCCAAGAGAAGGAAAGGTTAGGCCTCTATAAAAAGAAACCAAAGGATTCCTGTTGGGCAAGAATCATCACCCATCACCCAACTCCTCCTCTACCATGAGAAGAAATACATTAACTACTTTTACATATGTCAAATAAAGCTATCCACTTCATATTAGTTGTATTAAATAATTCTAACTCTCACACAGCAATTTATGTCTTTTGATGTCTATCAAGAAGATGAGTTAAAACCTTGATTAATGAAAAGTACATGTTTCATATTTATATGTCCTCTTTAATCTTTTGTATGAATAAAGAGGGAACATTAATCTCTGACAAAAAAGGAAGTCTCAGCACGGAGAGAATAAGGAACAGGCCTCAATGTTAACAGAGATGTAATTCAAAGAGCTTGTGATCACTTTCAATTTCTAAGACAAACTTCTAGATGTTTCTAACATTTATTTTGTCTCTCGATTTGAAGTCCTATCAGGAAATACAAGAAGAAAAACATTCACTTATGGTCTTCATTTTCAGAACAAATTGAGTCTCATTATAAATGTTCATACTTTTCTACTACAATTAATCTGCTCACCAAGAAGACCAATGGCAGAAGATTAAAGGATCTTAATTAGATTAAAGCAAGGGCTGGTGGGCATGGCAGAATGATGACCAGCACTCCTTCCATCATGACACAACATGACCCAAGTGCCCAGCAATTCTACAAGAAATTGCAGCAGACATACTGTACCACTAACTCTTTTTCTGAAACAGCTTGGCATTGTGAGTTCCTGAAATTTCATGTACATTCTATTTCACTGTTGCAATTATAAACCCCTGAAGTTAAGAGTCATGGAAAAATGTTGGTAATGTCTGTCCTCTAGCACTACATGGGCAATGAATACCAACGATATTTGTGCTTTCCTTGGAGGAGTAGCTCTTATGCTTTAAATTGTTTACTGTTTAATTTTAGATTGAACACCAATAACATCTGAAAAAATAACCTTGAAAACCTATACTTATAGCAACTAAAGATAATTTTCTGTAAAACTGTAATTTAGCTGGTGAGCATATTTATGGAACAGCTGTGAACCAACAGATTCTGTCAAGATCTGAGGTAGGCACAAAATATATAGATGACAAAGTCCTTTTCTTAAAGAAATTTATACTCTACCTGGGGCCCAGAGCATGGGAGGTAACACTTCAGTTTAGCAAGGAAAGGTTGAAAACTAGTCTGAAATCAAATTGAGAATGTAAATGCTGAGCTTATCAAAAGAAGGTGTGAAACAAATCCGAAAGTGTTAAACATGTCTGGATCCAAACTCAGAGGAGCTTGGTTAGGGGGTAGGTGCAACAAAGGGAAACACTTGCTGGCTTAGTAGAAATGGCAAGAGCCTCAAGGCTGGAAATAAAAATTTTAAATGGCAATTGGAATTTCAGATAGAGAGGAATCAGCAACATTTTGTAAGAATCATTCTGATTAATGCTTCTTGACTCATTGCCTAGGGCAATAAAAGAGTGGGGTGTTGGCAGGGATACCCAAAGGGCCTGTAAGCCCTCTAAGAGCAAAGATAAGGGTGGTGACACTAAGCACTCGTGTTATCAGGAAATTCCAGAAAAAAATAGAGTGGTGTATCTTGTGTGCCTAGTCATACTTTGGGGTTCCACTTTGGAATTTGTAACCACTGTGCAATGGTAATAAAAAATATCAATGCTGCAGATACCAAAGCAGCCACACCTCAACCTGGTTGGTGTTCCCACACACTTTCAAATAGTTATATGTCAGCTTGAACCATATAGAAAAAGAAAAGGCTGTGAACCATTTGTATAAATAAATCCTTAATAGCAGCTTTTCCATTTTCCTTGTTTCTTTCACATAAAAGTACATTTAAAAGCTTCTAGTATCAGCCATAATGGAGTAGCTGATATCAAACTAATCCATCCCACTGAAAAAATTACAAAACCTGGATAAAATATGTTAAAATAATGGCAGGAATGGAGGGGGGATGAACACAGGCAGGATTTGAGGTGCCGTGATGCATGTAGAAAAGAAGGAACAGGTAGTGAGCTTTGTCATTTTCATCTGGCTCTTTCCTT
This sequence comes from Eumetopias jubatus, assembly GCF_037043125.1. Lineage (NCBI taxonomy): Eukaryota > Metazoa > Chordata > Mammalia > Carnivora > Otariidae > Eumetopias > Eumetopias jubatus. Next base: position 37,141,224 of record NW_028274813.1, on the reverse strand, counting down.
AGGTTGCTTTCCAGTTTTCTGGAAGCAGAGGATTAGAGCTCTGCCAGAAATACACTGGTCTTAATGGGCTATGGAGAGAGAGTTTGGTATCTGGGCAACCACAGGGGCTAAAACTCTAAGATTAAAATCACAAAGAGAAGGGAGCCCTAGGAAAGAAAGCCCCATGATCTACATGTAAATTTCCCTCAATCATCGATCAACACCTAAATTTCACAAAGTGTGCGCATAAAAGAGGTAATTCGTAGCCAATCCAATAAGCAAGAAAGAAAGCCATACAGATTGTGACCTATTCTCAGACAACGTGATTATCATAGTGGAAATCACACTGAATCTGGAAAAAAAGAAAAAACCCTAGAACTAATAAGTCAACTTAGCAAGATCGTAAGATACAAGGTCAATATTCAAAAGTCTATTGTATTTGAACACACAATTAAAAATGGAAATCGAAATTTTAAAAACTGTACTACTTATAATAGCACCTCAGGTACTATTTAGCAAAATATGTGCACTGATCAAAGAAATAAAAATTAGGTCAAAGACCTAAACAAATGGAAAGATATACAGTGTTCATGGATTAGAAGACTCAATATTGCTGTCAATTTTCCCCAAACTGACCTGTAGATTCTATACAATCCTAGTAAAAATCCTAGGATTTTTTTTGTAAACAACAAGCTATTTCTAACATTTATAGGAAAAGCAAAGGAACTAAAGCAGTCAAAACAATTTTCTTTTTAAAGGAGCAAAGCTGGGGGATTCCTTTACCTGACTTCAAGATAATCTGAAGCTTTAGTATTCAAGAAGTAAAGCACTGGTGAAAGGGTCGACACAGGCCAACCGAACAGAGTAAAGATTCTAGAAATAGGTTGATGGATATATATTTCAAGTATATATTCATGTATACATATACAAAGATGTATATGCAATTCAGTGCATGAAGACATAGTCTTTTTTTAAAAAAAAAACAGACATGCATATGAAACTAAAATAGTCTCAGAAAACTAGAAATAACCAAATGTCTATCAACAGCGGACTGGATAAATAAGTTGTGGTTATTCATACAATTGAATATGATACAACCTTGGAAGAGAATGAATAAATTTCACAGCCATAATGTTAGAAGCCAGACATAAAAGACTTTTTATTCAAATGTATACCTTAGGCAAAACTAATCCATGAAAATAGACATCAGAAAGTGGTTTCCTTTGAGAAATATTGACTGGGAAGTGACAAAAGGGAGCCTTTTTGGATGGGGATAAATTTCTACATCTTGATCTGATAGTGATCACACAATAAAAAATTCACTGAATTGAAAGTTTAGGATTTGTGCACTTTGCTGTATATATGTTATTATACCTCAGTTTTGAAAAAGAAAGTAGAGGGAGGAAGGGAGAGAGGAAAAGCAGAAGAGAGGGACAGAGAGTAGAAGGGAGGGAGAGAGAACTTCATACACTACTCTGGTGTGAGGATATGATCTCCAGAATATAGTATCAAGTGGAAAATCAAAACACAGAACAATATCTATTATATGACAGCTTTCATCTAAGAATGGAGGTAGGAAGATATAAATATGTTTATTTACCAAAAAGCAGCAATTGATGAATAAACCAAAAATGAATAAACTAGGGAGGAAGAGAATAGGGTACAGGCAACAAAGATGAAAGCTATGTCTCTGAATGTACTTTGTTTATTGTTCTGATTTTGGAACCAAATAAATGTTTTTATGTAACTTTAAAGAATAGATTTAAAAAAGAATACTCTATAAAAATAATCTGAAACAGGTGTATTTAATAGTGTATCAAATTGATAGTATGACTACATTGAGAAGAATCACATCAAGTGACTATTAAAATATTATATTTTGAATGTATCTTCCTCCAGGAATGAATACAAAAGACAAAAGAACTGCCATGAAATCACAAGCTGCATTCAGCTATATTATTCTTAGTAGAACTATTACGACTGTTACTTTTAAAAATACAGTAAGTAGGAAATGTCATTAGGAAGTAACATGTTTTGCATAGGAGAAAAGAGACACAAACATAAAATAAAAAATAATCTGTTCTAGTCTCAATCTTTATCTCCATATCTCTTCAAAATAAGTGTTATTCATCACTTCAGTTGTGGCTTGGGAACAAGCTTGCAGATCTGGGAAATGGGAATCAAGGTTGGGCCCCAAATAAATTTGAGGACTAACAAGCACTACATTACACTGATTTGATTCTGCTAGGAACACAGCGGCAGCTTAGCACTGAATCTGTTCATCATAAAGAACAGCAAGGAGAATAAACATGTAAACTTTATTCTCAGTGAAACCAGGTAACAGAAAATTAGAAAACTTCAAATAATTCCTGCCCAATGATGGAGTAGTTCTGGAAGGGAAGAATAAAGAGTCAGAGAAAGACAAATACCATAGGATTTCACTCATATGTGGAAATTAAGACACAAAACAAATGAGCAAAGAAAAAAAAGATAGACAAAAAAGCAGACTCTTAACTATAGAGAACAAACTGGTGGTGACCAGAAGGGAGGTAGGGTGGATGGGGGAAATAGGTGAAAGGGTTTAAGAATACACTTAACACGGGCGCCTGGGTGGCTCAGTTAAGCAACTGCCTTCGGCTCAGGTCATGGTCCCAGGGTCCTGGGATCGAGCCCCGCATCGGGCTCCCTGCTCCGGAGGAAGCCTGCTTCTCCCTCTCCCACTCCCCACCCCCCTTGTTTGTGTTCCCTCTCTCGCTCTCTCTCTGTCGAATAAATGAATAAAATCTTTAAAAAAAAAAAAAGAATATACTTATCACAATGGGTACCGAGTGATGTACAGAAGTGTTGAGCCATTATACTGTCTACCTAAAACTAATATAATGCTGTATGTTAATTATACTTGAATAAAGAAATAGTAATAATTTTAAAAGTTGGAACCACACAAGAAGGCCATACTTTAAGTTTTTCACTAGGGCAGCGGAGGAGGATGCCCTTGAGCTGTGAAGCCTAGGATCTACCCTGGCCTTATGCCTCCACAGGAACTCCCTGCAAATATCACAAAAATCTATCTTATTAAAATATGATTAACAACAAAGCAATATGCTCTACATTCACACAAAGGTCCTATGAAAAAATTTAAAAGGTGGAGAAGAGTTTATCTTTGTGTATGGTGTTAGAGAATGGTCAAAGACAACTCAAAATGGATGAAAGACCTCAGTGTGAGACAGGAATCCATCAAAATCCTAGAGGAGAACATAGGCAGTAACCTCTTTGACATCACCCACAGCAACTTCTTTCAAGATACATCTCCAAAGGCTAGTGAAACAAAAGCAAAAATGAACTTTTGAGACTTCATCAAGATAAAAAGCTTCTGCACAGCAAAGGAAACAGTCAATAAAACAAAGAAGCAACCCACAGAATGGGAGAAGGTATTTGCAAATGACACTACAGACAAAGTGCTGATTTCCAAGATCTATAAAGAACTTCTCGAACTCAACACCCAAAAAACAAATAATCAAGTAAAAAAATGGGCAGAAGACATGAACAGATACTTCTCCAAAGAAGACATACAAATGGCTAACGGACACATGAAAAACATGTTCATCATCATTAGCCATCAGGGAAATTCAAATCAAAACCACATTAAGATACCACCTTACACCAGTTAGAATGGAAAAAATTGACAAGGCAAGAAACAACAAATGTTGGAGAGGTTGTGGAGAAAGGGGAACCCTCTTACACTGTTGGTGAGAATGCAAGTTGGTACAGCCACTTTGGAAAACAGTGTGGAGGTGCCTCAGAAATTTAAAAATAGAGCTACCCTATGACCCAGCAATTACACTACTGGGTATTTACTCCAAAGACACAGATGTGGTGAAAAGAAGGGCCATATGCACCCCAATGTTCATAGCAGCAATGTCCGCAATAGCCAAACTGTGGAAAGAGCCGAGATGCCCTTCAACAGACGAATGGATAAGGAAGATGTGGTCCATATATACACTGGAATATTACTCAGCCATCAGAAAGGATGAATACCCAGCTTTTACATCAACATGGATGGGACTGGAGGAGATTATGCTAAATGAAATAAGTCAAGCAGAGAAAGTCAATTATCATATGGTTTCACTTATTTGTGGAACATAAGGAATAGCATGGAGGGCATCAGAAGGAAGGGAAAACTGAAGGGGGGGAAATCAGAGGGAGAGACGAACCATGAGAGACTATGGACTCTGAGAAACAAACTGAGGGTTCTAGAGGGAAGGGAGGTGGGGGGATGGGTTAGCCCGGTGATGGGTATTAAGGAGGGCACGTTCTGCGTGGAGCACTGGGTGTTATATGAAAACAATGAATCGTGGACCACCACATCAAAAACTAATGATGTAATGTATGGTGACTAACGTAACATAATAAAAAAAATTAAAAAAACAAAAGATGGAAAAGAGTAAAATAGCTTTTTTATAGTGAAAACACCAGAAAAATACTGACACAAAGCAGATAAGAAGTGTAATCTAACATTCCAACTGAGAGTCTTAAACTTTTATGCAGCAACTGAAACACCCAAACTCGTAGAACAGATGGCCAGATGAGAGGAAGTGATAGTAGATAACAGGAGGATATGCAACAGGAACTGAGAGCACACAGGACCAAAAAAAAAAAAAAAAAAAAAAAAAGTAAGAAAAAGACAAAGCCATTTCAGAAATGAAAACTAAATTACAAATAACACAAGGAGGAAGAGGCACCAAAAAAAGCACAGTAAGGATGCAGAGGATAGAGAAAAGAAAATCAAATCAAATGCAAAGTGGGGGAAAAGGGACTACATTAAAAATACCTTTTTTAAGATTTATTTATTTGAGAGAGAGAGAGAAGAGAGAGAAAATCCTGAAGCAGTCTCCCTGCTGAGTGTGGAGCAGTCTCCCTGCAAACTAATGCAGGGTTTGATCCCAGGACCCTGAGATTATGACCTGAGCCCTGAGATCAGGACATGTCCTTGCCCAACTGACTGAACCACCCACACACCCTGAAAATATATATTTAAAGAATAAATAAGGGGCACCTGGGTGGCTCAGTCATTAAGCATCTGCCTTCAGCTCAGGTCATGATCCCAGGGTCCTGGGATCGAGTCCCATGTCGGGCTCCCTGCTCAGCGGGAAGCCTGCTTCTCCCTCTCCCACTCCCCCTGCTTGTGTTCCCTCTCTCGCTGTGTCTCTTTCTGTCAAATTAATAAATAAAATCTTAAAAAAAAGAATAAATAAGACTTAAGGGAGTTTTGCCAATCAAATTTTTCTTCATAGATACATTTCACAAATATCCAATATGAAAATTCACACCTGAAACCTTTCACAGCGCAGAAGGTATCACTTTGGTTTTGATTGTCACTGTAAAAGACTTGAGATAATTTTTTCAACCTTAACATGGACCTTTCTAGATTAACAGAATCACAGGCTCTAGTTTTATAAATCTCTTTTCTTCTTATGTCAACAGTTAAAATTTGTGGAACAAAAGCATTTTCCTAAAAATGCAAAATCAGTGACTACTCATGGAAAAAAAAAAGCTCCTACTTTCCAATAACTTAACATGAGATAGATAGTTGATTGGAAGACTGGTAGATGATGAAAACACATAAATAGGTTAGATAGGTGATAGATAGATAGATGATCAATAGATAGACAAGCAGGATAGATGTAACTTTTTCATTCATGTTTTATTTTTCCATTGATTGAAAGAATAGGAGTCAACAATATAATTTTTGTAAGTAAGAGAAAAATATAAAGATTTGAGAAGGCCCTGGATATGAATTCAGTAATCAAGTAGACAAAATACATCCATCCTACTGGGTTTTTCCCCTCAATCTCTAAGCATGCCTAGAAACTACTCCAGCGACTCATCACTTCCTTTGTGAGGACTACTGTGAGCCTCACCTGTAATACCATAAGGACCTTTTGCAGGACAAGTAGTGCCAAGCGGCCCCAGCCAGAAGCAGTATACCCTAAAAAGTTGCCCTAGTTGGTTCCAGAGTAAACTGTGTAAATGGAACAAAACGAGAAAAGGGAGCCAAGTGAAGAGGGAATGGAGGTGGGAACGGATGTGAGGCAGATCTTTAGGAGTAAAAGGAAGGAGGGACTCTTAGCCAACTCTGGGGCTTGCCATGGCTTTCTAGGCACTACCCTCCATGCCATGCTTGAGGTGGGCATGCTAGGTCTGGTGCATCAGAAGATGGTGCTATGATATGGAAACTAATATACAGCAGGTAAAAAAAGTACCCCACCTGCGTTGATGCACAGCCTGTGGAGGTAATATCACCTTGAGATAGATAGATAGATGATGGATGGGTGGTAGACAGATGGGTAGGTAGGTAGGTAGGAGGATAGATGATAGATAGATAGATAGATAGATGATAGATAGTTATAGATAGATGATAGATAGATGATAGATAGATATCCGCCCCCCCTCGACTAATCTTCTTCCTCTAGTTAATGCCCCCTCTTCTACTTCCATCAACATCTACCTTGGCTCCTTCCATTATTTCTAGTGCCCATCCACTTTTCAACCCGGGATGTGCTAGCATCTGCCCCCATCATCATCTTAAAATTGCTTCCACTGCGGTCACTCGTGACCCTCTATTACTGAAGCCTGTGAAGACTGGTAACTTCTTCAAATAGAATATTCTGCTGCCCTTGACGTTGTCCACTGGTTCTTGTTATGAAACTTTTCCTTTCACTTGCTGAGCACCACGCTGAGTCTCCCCTTTCTCTCCACTGATGATTTCCAAATTTACATGTACTGCCCCCTCATGCCTGATTTCCAGTCAATCCCATTATTTTGACTTCTTATAGAAAGGTGGAGGAGTGTGGTAGTTAAGATCGTGGACTTGAGCCAGAATGCCTGAGCTCTGTGGTCTTGGGGAAGTCCCCTAAGCTCTGTCTGTGCTATAGTTTTATCTGTAAAATTGGGGGAGGGTGGTAAATAACAGTGTCTACTTCATACGATTAATGTTCCAATTAAATGCTTTAATATATGTAAAGGTTTTTTATATGTAATACATGTAAAGTTTTAGAATAGTACCTGAAACATAATAAGCACAATGTGTTTGTTCTTACTTTGTTTTATTTAATTTTTTATTGTTATGTTAATCACCATACATTACATCATTAGTTTTGGATGTAGTGTTCCATGATTCATTGTTTGTGCATAACACCCAGTGCTCCACGCAGAACGTGCCCTCTTTAATACCCATCACCAGGCTAACCCATCCCCCCACCCGCCTCCCCTCTAGAACCCTCGGTTTGTTTTCAGAGTCCATCGTCTCTCATGGTTGGTCTCCCCCTCCAATTTCCCCCCTTCATTTTTCCCCTCCTGCTATCTTCTTCTTCTTTTTTTTTTTCTTAACATATATTGCATTATTTGCTTCAGAGGTACAGATCTGTGATTCAACAGTCTTGCACAATTCACAGCACTCGCCATAGCACATACCCTCCCCAATGTCTATCACCCAGCCACCCCATTGTTCTTACTTTGTTATTAGGTATCACTTTCTAGAATTTCCTATAAGCATCTCAAGCTTATTTCCTAAATCTGTTCCTGATATATTCATTTATTAACTTCTCTCCATCTCTAGCTCCAACATCCTATCTGATTTCAACTATCTGGATGATTAGTCCATATTTACCACTGTAGCTTTATTTCTGGTCCTTTCTCCCCTACCTCACTACCTCATTCTTTCACTCTACAACAGAAACTAAAATCCATTTTTCACTGCTTGGCCATTTCATGGTTACTTCTATCTCTGAGCTCATATCTCCTCTTGTGGCCTACTCTTCCAGGAACTCTCTTTCTCTCTCTCTCTCTCTCTCTCTCATTCCTTTCTACCTAGAACGCCCAATACCCATTCCCATATAGGACCGGCATATATGGTTGCACAGGTTATGCACTGGACCTCCAGGGGAACTCCCTTCACATCTGAGTCCATATGACCAGAATCCCCTGGAGTCGTATAGTATCTACACAGTTACATATGATGGCTCTGATCTACCAATCTTATCCAGATAACTCTTGTTCTTTTTTTTTAAGATTTTATTTATTTATTTGACAGAGAGAGACACAGCAAGAGAGGAAACACAAGCAGGGGGAGTGGGAGAGGGAGAAGCAGGCCTCCCGCAGAGCAGGGAGCCCGACATGGGGCTCAATCCCAGGACCCTGGGATCATGACTTGAGCCGAAGGCAGTTGCTTAACAACTGAGCCACCCAGGCGCCCCTTGCTCTTTCTTTAAGCATCTCTGTAGAGGTGCCTTCTTTCAGGAATCTCTTCTGGACTTCCTCACTTGGTCAAATTTAGTGCCCATCTTCTGTTCTCCCTTGGTACCCCATGCTATTGATCACAGCCCTTTTCACAAAATATTGCAACTATGTTTTCTTGTAGTAGCTCTCACCAGACTGTTAGTGGTACAACATGTCCAAACCAAATTCACTAACTTCTCCATACTCCAACCCTTTCAACCAGTTTTTTACTTTCTATCACCCAAACTTCCCTTCTATATTCTTTTCTATATTTTCTATTTAGATGGAACCATCCATTCACCCAATCCTTCCACCTACCTTCTGACAGTATTCTCATTTTCTAATCAGACTTAATTCGTATCCATAGCAAATTCATGTAGATTTCCATGATGGCACATTATCAACCTGAGTTATACTGTAACTATTGGTTCCTGTGCTAATCTTTCCATAGACCACAAACTTAATAAAAGCACAGGATAACACCCCATCACCAATACCTGACATAGTGCTTTCATCTATTCTGTATTAATATTTTTGAATATGTGAAAAATAAATAAAATAACTTTATAGGATTTAAGTAAAATACAAATCCAAATAAACCATTTATTAGGACCCTGTTAAATTCAATCATATGTCTTGGGACATTTTTCTTTAATATATTTTTTTCATTTAAAATATTGGTTTTCATTCAGAAAAATACGGAAATGGGCATGTTTCTATAATCACATGAACATATTTGTTCATACTTATATTACTCATATAAGTAAAAATCATTTTAGTATACACTCACATGTCACTACTTGCAAAATCTATTTCAGTGCTGACAATTTAACTGGCATCAAAGAAATATTGACAATTATGGTGATAAAAGGATGTTGCTTCAAAGAACAGTGTAAATAGTAAAAACCTCCAAAAATAAAATCAAAATGCTAAAAGCTGTTTTTTAAAGTAAATTCCCATCACTTTTCTGATACCAAACCATTTGTATTTCTCATAGACGTAAAAACATAAATGTTTCCTTTTAACAATGAAGTTTCTCCTCCCCCCCAAGAAAAGAAAAAGAAGTAACCACTGTATTTGAGTTTGGGTTCTGATCCTTACTGATTTGGGGATCTTGGACAAGTCAACTAATCTCACAGACTCTCTGTTTCCTTATGTGTAAACAAAAGAGAGAGTAATAATAATATGATCTCACAAAGTTAAATTAAATCAAGATTAAATGTGACTTGGCGTACAAAAGTGATTTCTAAACTGTACACTCCTAGGTCACCATTATTACTACTAATATGACTCCTACCAGGAAAACTGCTTTCCAAAGAATGACTCAGTCCCAGTTTGAATTCACTTCTCACATCCCTATGTCTCTTTATTATTGGAACCAACACTGGAAGATAAAAGTTTCAAGATAGTGTTATCTTGAAAGTAGAGAAGAAAATCTAGCTTGTGTGAGTAAAGTGTACGTGCACATTAGTATTTGAGTGTACATTTTATTTGCATTGGATTTTATGTTTTTTTAATTGCATTGGATTTTAATGATTTTTAGAAAACAAAGCCATAGAAAGCCAATGCTCAAAGTTTCACTTCCAGCCACCAAATAGTGTAGAAAAGGGTCAGCAAACTTGTTCTGTCAAGTACCAGATAGTAAATATTTTCAGCTTTGAAAGCCATATGGTCTCTGTCACAACTACCCAACTCAGATGTTGTGCAAAAACAGCTATAAACAATATGCAAATCAGTAGGGCTGTGTTCCAATAAAACTTTATTTAGGCACACTAAAACTTAAATTTCATATGATTTTCATGTTATGAAATAATCTTTTTCCTTTGGTTTTTTAAAAAACATTGCATGATGTGAAAACCCTTAGTTCACAGGCTGAACGAAAACAGGTGGCAGGCTGGATTTGGCCAGTGTGCCAATCCCTGGTAGGAAAGATAACATCCAACGGTGGACAGTTTTCTGGTAAAAGAGCAATGCAAGTTAATTCTTTTTGGTGTAGTGATTTAGCCAGGGTTGGTAGTTTTATAAATTAGAATACTTCTGAGTTAAAATTATATGTAAAATTCTTGAAAATTTGCTCCTGAGAACATTGTCTGAGGAAATGTGGAGGTCGCTGTTCCAAGGGAGATCACTGTTTGCACTAATTCAAGGTCCACCAAATCGGTACTTGTGCATATCCTATACCACACCATCGGCCTACAGGTGACATGTCATGTAACCTGGAAAGACATATATATATATATATATAAATGTGCAACCTCAAAATCCTTGCATCCTGCTCATACATTCTATTGCCCAGGCAAGGTAACGAGCATTTGGTTTGGAGAGCTACTCAAACTGGGTGGTTTTTTTTTTTAAGATTTTATTTATTTATAAATAAATGGAGAGGGAGAGAGCACATGAGCAAGAGAGCATGAGTACGGGGAGGAGCAGAGGGAGAGGGAGAAGCAGACTCCCCACTGAGTGTGGAGCCTGACATGGAGTGCAATCCCAGGACCCTGGCATCATGACTTGAGCCAAAGGCAGACCCTTAACTAACTGAGCCACCCAGGCACCACTCAACCCAGGTTTAAATCCCAGCTTTGCCACTTCATAGGTGTGTGATTTGAAGGGAGTTTGTCAGATCCTTTAAACTTAATCCCTAATCTGTAAAACAAGAAAAATGACAAGAATATTTGCAAGATTGATGGAAAGTAAAAGGAGATCATGTATGTAAAGCACATAGGGAGGGGCGCCTGGGTGGCACAGCCAGTTAGGCGGCTGCCTTCGGCTCGGGTCATGATCCCAGGGTCCTGGGATCGAGCCCCGCATCAGGCTCCCTGCTCGGCGGGGAGCCTGCTTCTCCCTCTCCCTCTGCCTGCCTCTCTGCCTACTTGTTCTCTCTATGTCAAATAAATAAATAAAATCTTAAAAAAAATAAATAAAGCATGTAGGGCAACACATGGTTCCTTTCCCTCATCCTATTTCCAATTTCAAAAAATGTTTCAAAATCTACCTGCTACTCTAAATTAAGGTGAATTCTCACATTTTATTTTTCCTTTTGTCTGAATCTATATGATTATATGAGGAACCACTAATGTTTCTAAAATTCTTACCACATATTAGTACAACATTATCACATTTTTATCTACATTTAAAAATGCCTTTTATCAGTGAAGGTGCATACTCATTTAATGGAAACAAAAAGCAAAGAGATTCACTAGAACATCCAAGCATTAACCTCAAGTGTACAAAGTGCCAAAAAGTTTCAGAAATCATGCATATTTTCCCATGTAAAACAATAATATCCTTTAGATTTGTCCACAAATACAAGCCTACTTTGTTTTCTTTTTTAGATATACACTTCCTTAATCGTAAATCTTTCCATTCTGTTAGACATCAAGCCAAAAATCTCCTGAGAATTCTCATCACGAAACTGGAAAAGGCTGAGGGGAAAAAAAAAATCTCTTGACATTGAAGAGACAATGACAAATGGCTACCAGAGCCAATCAAATCTAACTGCTCAGGTATTCTCTCCCTTGCCCATCAGGTCACTGTTTTGGCGGGCAAAATGTTTGGGAGTCAGAGTGCCTGTGTTCAAATCCCAGCTCTTCAACTAGTAGGCTGAATAACCCTGGGTAAATCTATCTACCTCTTCTGTGTGTCAGTTTCCTCATCTTTATAATGGGGCTAAGCATTCCATTATCTCACAGGAAGACCTATTGTGAGGACTAAATGTGTATGTCTCAATTTAGGTTTTCCCAAAAGTGGAGCCTGAGATAGGACTCAGGTTCAGAGAGCTTGTTTAGGGGGTGCTCCCTGGGAGCCAGGAGGGTAGGGCAAGAAAAGGAGGAATGCCAAGCCAACTAAGAATACATTGTTGGACTGGTTACCATTCTGGGCAACTGGTGTTCAATCCTGCAAGGGGCCTTTGGAGGAACCTTATAAGAATGGCCCTCAAAAGTGTGCTTCTGCAGGATAGGAAGCTGCGACATTTATCCACTAATCCCACTCCTCATTTGCTAAGGAGCTTTAATCTTCCCCTCACCTCCCAGCTGGCTTGTTCACTGGCTAAGCAGCCCTCCCCAGCTTCAGAGGAAGCCCTGAAGCATGTCCTTGGGGTGGGGTGATGGCAACCAGCACAGAACTTTTCACCATAGCTGCACTAAAATCAAGCTGATATAGGCCATACGTCATGGGTTCAGAATCTATCTGGTACATGTATGAAACACTAAGTACAGGATACGGAAAATCCTAACTACTTAATGAATTATAGTTCTTATTATTAATATGAAGACACCACCATTAATCTTCTGGGTCCTGAATACTGAACAACAATGTCACATACCCAGATAGAAAATGTAGGCAAGGGTGCAAGTAGCAGAAGGCCACAAAATGATGAGCTTAGTTGGGATTTTCCAGGGTTCTAGGTGGCTGTAAGATGTTGTGGTGGACAGATCTAACAGACAGACTAGAACTTCAGTCTGGAGCTCAGGAGAAAATGGGTGGAGCTGAAGCTGGAGACTGGAAACCATCAGTGTCGACATCAGAGTTCGAATAGTGATGTGTGACCACAGAGGAAGACAAGCGGGATGGAGAAAAGAGAGCTAAGAATAGAACCTCAGCCACAAGCGTAATTAAGAGACCATGAAAGGAGGTTGACGCTGGATAACAGACAAAAAAATAATCCTGCTAGGGAAGGAGGAGGCAAGCAGGAGAGGAAGGTGTCATGGAAACCAGCAGAGAGGAAGACAAATGCTTCCAGGAGGAGGGAGTACTCAACAGTGTCGAATCCTGCTGAGACCAACATGAAAACAGCTGAAAATGCTCAAAACATGTATTTGTTTTTAAGGGAATAGGATTTTAGGTGGGAGAAGTAGAAACAAGAACAATTTAAGAACTGAGGCACAGAGGGATCTATAAAATTCAATTAAGTGCAGAAGGCTTTTATTGAGTACCTATAGTATGCCCAGAGCGTAACTGAGACAGATTATCCAAAAATCATCCAAAAGCAATAATTAGAGATTCTTTAAATCTCTTCTTCTCATCTTTTTCTGTCCTTGGAAACACTTCATATTATAAAATTGGCCTCAAGCTTTAAGTCTACTTGTGTGCATTATTTGATCAGAAAGCATTCCCAACTGCGCTTTCTCCACTAGAATGCAAAGCATGTCATCTGAACAATGGAAGCTTTGCAAGCCAACCTAATTATTAATACGCCCACTGGCTTTTCCAAACACATGCTTAAATATCTTCTTCACTCTAGGATTCGACAGCCTGGTATTGCAAAACCTCACTTGTTTCGCTGCCGTAATAACCAATTGTCTTTTAGTTTTGTGGTTGGGAGGCACTGGCCACTAGGTGGAGAAAGACACCCAGTGACCCCCGGAAGGCAAAGGCATGAACTGAATTTTTAGTTTCTAAGATTCCTTTAGGGACTTCTCTGAACAGTAGGTTGGGTTCGGTTGCGAACAAAAGAAATCTCTACGAATGGCGATGCCAAGTATTTCATGCACGTAGAGGTTATTACTCTCTCCCCTGGAATCTCTGCATTCACTTTCCAAGAGTGATTTCCCTGCCCTTCTGATCAAGATAATCCTCAGAATTTGAATTAATGAGTCATTGTTCTGATTCTCAGCCTTGAGCCAGCCTTCCACATAGCTCTGGGTAACACAGCTCTTGCTACATCTGTGAAATAGACGGGATTATGCCCCTTTGTCTCTTCCTCCAGTCCCTGGGCCACACTCAGATACCACCCTTGCCTTCAGAAAAACAAAGGACAACAATCATACCCTCCAGAAATATTTCCCCTTTTCCTGGGGGCCTTGAAGGGACAGAAGATCTTCAGAATCCAAAGGAATAAAACTCGTAAGGGTGAAATTTGAGAACAACTGTCACACCCATAACCCACCCTAAGATCTGTCTTGATCTGGAATTATAGTAAATTTCCCATTATCCTTGAATAACCTATGTGAATGGTATTTCATAAAGAAATCTGTTTCTCTAGTCAAAAGATATTTTTATTCAAATACATAAATTAACTCCATTAAATGCCTTTTCCTATATCCTTTATCTCTCAAACTGTTTAAATCACGGCATAATTTTTGTTCTTTTTCTTTATAATGTTTTCTTCTGAATACACATCTCTCCTATTTTTAATGCCTTAATCACTTTCACAAAAGACCTCAAATACAGACTTTTAACTACCTCTTCAAATAAAGTTATACATTTATTTTCTTATCCCTCATCTAAACAGTTAGGCATGTCCAAATATGTGAGTTATTTACTGGAAAATGTTTCCTTACTTTCCAACTAATCGTCGTTGGCAGAGAAAATGAGAAGTCAGAGTTGTTTCACAGATATGCTTTTCCTTTTGCTCAAGGATATTCCAGAATCTGCCATTTTAAACCTTATAAATTTTTTAAATGTAAAAGAGTAGATCCTATGATTCTTACCACAAGTATAAAAATTTTTTTTGTATCTGAATGAGGCGATGGATGTTAACTAAACTTAATGTGGTAATCATTTCATGATACATGTAAGTCGAGTCATTATGCCATATACCTAAACTTATTTAAAAAATGAAAAGATAAAAGTGGAATCGTGTAGACAAAGATACTTAGAGAGGGAGATCATAAAGCCAAAAAGAAACTCAGTGAGAAAATGAAAGAAGTGAGGACTGAATCCGAGAAAGACCATTATCCTATGGTTTCACTCATACATGGAATATAAGAAACAGTGCAGAGGATCACAGGGGAAGGGAGGGAAAACTGAATGGGAAGTCATCAGAGAGAGAAAAACCATGAGAGACTCTTAACTACAGGAAACAAACTGAGGGCTGCTGGAGGGGAGGTGGGGGGTGGGGCAACTGGGGGATGGGCATTAAGGAGGGCCCGTGATGGGATGAGCACTGGGCGTTATACGCAACTGATGAATTATTAAACACTACATCGGAAACTAAGTATGCACCATATGTTAGCTAACTGAATTTAAATTTAAAAAAAAGAAGAAGTAAGGACTGAATGGGAAAATACCTGTTGGGATCCTGGGGTTGTATCTGTAGAACTTGGTGGTGTTTTTACTCTAGGATGGTCCCTTTCATATTTGATGCCTTACTCCTTTCACCTTCAGATTCACTGTTTTCCCTGATGTTTAAATCTTGCAAAGATACCCAAAATCTAAAGATACCATTAACTTTGATTATTCCAAGAAGAAATCACTTTAATTAACTTAGCGATTAATTACTAACTTTATCTTTTATAATTAACTTGGTCTGAAAAGTATGAGGTCAAATCTTTGACTCTGCTTGATTCTTTCAGCCTTTAAGAAAGTGTGCCCCATGCACATGTACACTCTACATGCACACACAGGATCACAGAAACCGAAAGCCTAGACCTTTGGAAAATGGAATCCTAGCCCCGTCATTTGAATGACAGGGCACCGGAGCCTGGAGGAGAGGAGCACCTTCATCCACACCTCCTGGTCTGGTAGATGGAGTCAAACCTTAACACAGTGCTCCTCATACCTAGTACAGTCCCTGTCCCACATAAAGATGTTCCTGAAATAAAGACAAGTTTAACCTAAACTGCGTGTATCTGTTACACTGATAGGAGAAGAGCAGCCACTTTCTGATTTCTACCCGCAGAAACAGAATAGTGATCTGTACAGCTCAGGTTTCTCTTTCATTGAAGCTTATCACATAAGGAGCTAGGAGGGCCATTAGCCCGAGCTTCAAATTTAGACATTTCACCTTAACCCCCAATAATGTTAAACACTCAGTTATAGAAACACCCAAACAGACCTGAAGGACATTCCCCATACAACTTTACCTGGGGCTCTTTCAGGCTCACCAGGATCATATGAACAACACAACCGTGTTGCACAATGCTGTGTGTGTGTGTTTGTGTGTTAACAGCATTGATTTGTTAAATGCAGTTATGCAAACTATAAATCTACTTTTATATTTCGTTTCTTCATACACCAGAAGATTCGAAAATGAAAGTGCTCTGACCTCTTTAGACATCTGAGAACTCTGCTGACAGGAATACCAGGGTGTTTTGTGGGAAAATAGGGCATTCCTCCAAAACAAAGGCACCATTCCTAAACACTCACCACCTGCCAGACATTCTATTTGGAGCTTCGTAATATCATGTTGTATAAGAACATATGATCCCATGCAATCCTCACAATACCCTCTGACATACGTACTATTATTGTACCCAGTTCATAGATGAGGAAAGTGAGGCCTAGGTTAAGTGCTCAAGCACAGACAATTAGCAAGTGGTTGAGCTAGGACTAGAGAGAGCCCCATCCTGGCTGAGACGAAAGCCATGTCCCAGCCACTCTGGATCACCACCTCCTGTGGGTGGGTGAATTTCCATGTAGCGACCCTAATGCTTCAAGAAAATCACAAGAAGTTCTTCAATTCCCACTTAGTGACCTATCACTCACATATTAAGCTCTTCCCATCAGCCTGTACTGCCCTTATTAACCTGGAGGAAGTAAGGTGCTCCAGCCTGTCCCAGAGAGGTGAGTGTTTACGTGAGCATCTGAGTGTGTACATTACATTCAAAGTTAAATGTTAGCGACAGGAGGTCTAACTGCTAGTCGTCTTGCCTGTGATCCCGCATCCTTTCCCTGGCCTTTAACCCTAACTCATTTCTGACACTAATCATTTTTATGTCCTTATTTTACATTATAATCTATTGCATGGTGCACTTACGGCTCATTCCTCAGCTTTTCTGCCCACTTCCAAATAATAGCCAAATCCTGTTTCTGTTTCTTTCTTCATTGGCCCTAAAGGACAATATTTTTGCCCAATAATCTCTCAGTGTCCAAACTATATCAAAGTCTAAAGCGACATAAGCTGCTATCCCAGGACTGGGACCAGATAAGGGCAGAAAAATGGGAAGAGTTGTCCTCGATCCTCCCTAACTTGTTCTCTGCATAAGTCTCTCTTCTGCTCTCCCTGGACTGCCTGCTACCCTGGATTCCTGCTATGTCTGCCTGCTACCCTGGATTCCTATAGTTAAGAAAGATAATGGTATTACTAACAATGGCCATATGTATTTGTAACTCACTGGTCACTGTCCCTCTCCCTGTCCCTCCTGGAGAGAAAAGTGCCTTTGACAGAATTTCAGACACTGCACACCTGGCAGGAAGGAGTATTCATTATAACATTTAAGTGATTATTTGCTCATATAAAGTTGGGTCCTTCCCAGATCTAAGCACCACATCTCAGAGGATGGATAAGTATGCACCCTCTTCCCTGAAGCAGGATCAGGAGGCTTAGGAAAGAACAGACATTGAACCAGACCCACCCAACGGAGAGAGCCAGGCCTCAAGGACAAGTTCAGAATACCATGTCCAGAGGATTCAAGGCAAAAGAGAAAGGAAGTGGTCCAGGGGAGCTGTCAACTTCAGGAACATAACACAAATTGCCAAGAGCATCTATATAGGCAAGTGGAACAATAAAGAGATCCACTCTGAAGCAGGTCACATTCCAAGATCTAATTAGAAAGGACCACTGGGGAAACTAGGAGCAGTAAGTAGGCTGGGGAGCAGAGCTCTGTTCAGATCCCTGGCCTATGAATGGCCAGACCAAGAACAGGTCTTTAGCTCTCAGATAGCAACTTGGCTCAGAAAATAAGACAAGAATCTCTCTCTTAGGTATAAGTGGAGAGCCTTGATCTCAGGATAAAACCTCCCTGATCAGAATGGAGACCCAGATTCAGGGCCAGATATTCTGGCCCCTGGACAGAGTCCTACAAGCTCTCTGGTTTGCAGTCAGGATGGAGACGTGGCGGCTGCTGGCTCAGCAACTGAAAGGGCAGTGGTCTCGGTTTGAAGGTCTGAAATGGGGTCAGGTTGGGCTATACGCCCACATAACACTTTATGCTAACTAGGAAACCGGATCCTGTCCACATGGAGGCAAAGGTGTGGGCACAGCACTCAGCAAATGGACAGCATCTTTGTGTTATCTACAGAAATACACCCCTCCCAGCTGGACACAGACCTCTGCAGGCACAGCCTAGTGTGTGGAGCACAGGCTACATTCTAGCCCCCTTCTGGTTCCTCAGTCAGGCACCCTTGGGCAGTGAACAACCCATCCAACCATACCTGGCAGTCCTGGAAAGTACAGTGGCTTAACATAGGAGAAGGTTTGTTCCAGATAGGTCTAGAATCAAGGACAAGCCAAGGGTTTTCCTTCTCTCCTCTAAGGTGTAATCAAGTGTCCTCCTCATACCCCATGGGACATAAAAAGTAGAATCAAGCAGAATGTATATCAGCAGTTGATTAACAGACCTTTTTTCCTACCAGAAAGGACATTTCCATATGAATTCAAGCTAAGAAATATGAGAAACTCCAAAATGAATGCTTTGGCAAAAACATCTATTTCATGACTTTCTTTTCAAAGTCAAGTTATGCTTCTTCCTTGTTTTTTTCCAGGCTTCCTAGCAGAGTTTTCATCATCTATGACCAAGCGGAGATAAGTTGGACAGATGCACCATTCAGTGGCCAAGTTCCACAGCAATTTTTTTTCTAGAAACAACATCTGGCTTGATGGCGCTTTTTCCCTTGGAGACTCCACGGCTGTGGACGTGGCTGGCTGCTTGGCTTGCTTCACAGCTGTGGGGCTGCCTCCCAAGTCGCTGCCGGCATCAGCTGCAGCTGGGCAGCATGTGGTTCCGTCCTTCCACACCCCCTCCCTGTCCTTTGACATGGAGCAGACCCCAGAGGGCTCAGGGCAAGATTCTGGATGGTGTCAGCACTCTGGCCCTGGGCCCCTGGCAGCCACTGGAAGTGAGACCTGGTTGTCTGGGGACCTGCGTTCTGTACCATGTTACAGGAAAGAGGCTAGTCTCCTCCGTCAGGCAGAACCTGGGGGGTGGAGGGGATGGGTTTCCACTCACAAGGGAGATGAAATGAAAAATCTTTTTGGAGAGTGGGGCCTTTTCCGTCAGTGAAGCCTGAAGATAAAGAATGAGGAGAAAGAAAAGCCTATAAAGATACTTAGAGAGAAAGGAGTGCAGCAGTCCCTAAAGGTTCCAGAAATACCTTTGCATTGGAAGGACTCTGGTCCGGCAATTCTTTGAAAACAATGTTTTCATTTTCCAAATACTACATACTCATTAAAGGAGCTATAGGAAAAGAAAAAAAATAATACACACCTGGAGAGAACCATGTTTCTACCATCCAAAGTCAGCCCATTTGGCTATTTCCTTCCTATCCTTTTTCCTCTGTATATAGAATGCGGGGGTTTGGGAGTGTCCTAGAGTTAATCGTACACGATGTACGTTTTCATAATTGTAATATCGAATTATACAAATTTTGCCATGTTCATAGTCTTCACCATTTTAGTGGCTACATAGCAGTTATATCAATTTTCTAAATCATTCTCTCATAACGTAGGCTCCGTGGACACCAAAGAGACATTTTTAAAAGATGAACAGACTCAGCAAAGAAAAGATTGGAACAGGCAATGAGAGGGAAGAAAAAGTGGAAGGAAAGTGCAAGGTTTCCCCTGCCTGCGAAACTAGAAGGCTGGTGACACAAACAGCAGAAGTATTATAACTAGCAGGAGTCCGCTCAGAGTGTGGTCTACGGCCCAGCCGCGTCACGTTTCCTGAGAGCCTGTTAGAATGCAGAACTCCGGCCTCCACCCAGACCCACTGACCCCGAGTTTGCATTTTCCAAGCATCTATAAGCAGTTCATACGCATGTTAGAGACTGGCAATCACCAGTTGAGGACAATTCCTCTCCCTAACCAGAAATACAGAATCTGTCCACACTCCCACAGCTGTATAGTGGCAGACTTGGTCTTGGCTCCTATTTAGCCAAAATTTATCTTCTTCAACTAATAATAATAATAATAATAATTAATAATAGATAATAGTTATCAATGCCCAGGTGCCAGCAATTACTCTATTGGCTTTACATCTAGTTCTCACAACAGCCCTATTAGTGCCTCGATTTTACAGATCAAACGACTGAGTAACTTGCCCGGTGTCCTATAGTAACTGGCAGAGCTAAAACTGAACCCTGGCTCCACAGCTTGTGTTCCTTTTTTTTTTTTTTAAGATTTAAAATTTATTTATTTGAGACAAAAAGAGAGCAAGCCCAACACGGAGGAGGGGCAAAGGGAGAGGGAGAAGCAGACTTCCCGCTGAGCGGGGAGCCCGATGCAGGGCTCCATCCCAGGCCCCCAGGATCCTGACCTGAGCCAAAGGCAGACGCTTAACCGACTGAGCCACCCAGGCGCCCCCACCACTTGTGTTCCTAACCACCGGCCTGGACTGGACAGATGGATGCAAGGACGCATGGATGCATGGAACCTTTTGCTCTATTTAGCCCAGCTTATCTGACAAGTATCACACTTAAGTAGGGACATACTTAAATATGACAATATGCATAGCTACATGGAGTTGAACCAAAGAAATCTAGTTTCCCACCTGCACTTCATCAATCACTCTGCCTATAGAACTGCATCAATCAGTAAACCCTACTGACTGAAAAATCACAATAGGCCGGCCGTGTAAGGAGGTTTACCTCTATAAGAAACTGGCTGTGTGTCAGGCTTCCCTCCTTGTCGGATTTTCTATTATTTTCTATTTACCCACTGGCTTTTTCTCCCAATTCACTCACTGACTTATTCTTTATGCTGTTCATGTGTTCCTTATTAGTTATTACAGCCCTGCTCAGAAGATTATGATGATCAAAACAGGCAGTCTCTGCCCTCATAGAGTCTGCATTCTAGAGGGAAAGACAGAGGTCAAATAAACCATTACAGGTATATAGGAAGCAGTGCTAGGAAGGACAAGTATGTAGTGCTGAGAAAACCCAGCAGGGGGTCGAGACCTCATCTTGGAGTCCCCCTTCTTCTGCTCAGCCCCTCCCTGTAGTTCCCACATACCTTACCTTTCTCCATCACCGTCTCTGCCCCCCGAACATCAAACTCCTTTTCCTAACTCCCCCATTACCTTCAGCACCTGTCTTACCATCCCACTGCTGCTGTAACTAATTACTGCAACCTTAGTGACTTAAAACAATTTATTATCTTAAAGTTCTGGAGGTAGGAAGGTCAAAATGGGTTTTCCTGGCTAAAACCAACGTGTTGGCAGGGCTGCATTCCTTTTGGCGGCTCCTAAGGGAGGCTGGGTTTCCTCGCCTCTCCCAGTTGCCGGAGGCTGCCTCCTTCTCGAGAGCAACTGCACCACCCTGACCTCTAATTCTGTTGCCACATCTTCTCTGACTCTAATTCTCCTGCCTTCTTCTTTCACTTATAAAGATGATTACGTTAAACCCACTAGATAAATCTCTACCTCAAGATCCGTAACTTAATCACATCTGCAAAGTCCCCTTTGCCATATGTAGCCACATATTTACAGGGTCAGGGCATTAGGACGTGGACATCTTGTGGGGGCCATTATTCTGCCTCCCATATCAGGCTCATTCTGTCTCCCTTGCCCTGTTCCTTGGTTCCGTCTGCGTCTATTCCCTTCATCCTATTACCCGTCGTCTCCCTCTCATTCTTTCCTCTCATCACACAACCACGTAATGATTCCAGTAACACATCAGCCAAACAGGAAGAAGGAAGCGTAATGGGTCAACCTGTGAGCCATGACTTTTCCACTGGACCATAACCTTTCTTCTTTTTTTTCAAAAAAAGCTTTTGTCTTGGATTAGATTTTCTGAAAACCAAAACAGCACATTTCCTGGTTCAGAATGTGCCTACAAAACAATAGAAAGACGGATCATTTTTTCCAGGTAATTTTTGTAAAGGAAAGTTACATTGAAACAGTTCATTATATTGGTACAGACACCGGGAATGTCAGTTAGTATATATCAAAAAGAACAAGTCCAAAAATCTATCCCCAAAATAATTAGGGATAAGTACAAAGATACACAATTATTTATCATGATGAATAGAAAACCTAAATATTCAAGATCACAGGATTACAGGATCACAAGAGTTCACTATGTAGCCTTTAAGATAATATTGTAACACATATTAAGCGACATGGAAATAGTGATATCAATTTTCAGAACAATACAACATGGCTGGTTAATGTACATGATTATGTCCAGAATTATATATCTAACATGACCACAGAATTGGGTTTTTTTAATTCTTTTGGCTTTAAATATGGTTTTCTAATTGTTCCACTCTAACTTAGACTACTAAGCAATAAAAAAGCAGAGTTTTAGTAACTCTGCTTAAAGTAGGGTTTACTGATGAAAACATACAAACAAAAATTTAAAATAACAGCAATAATAACCAGAATGCATTTAGTTATTTTCAGTTCACAAAGCATATTCTCATGCAAACTCACCATCCATAAGATGATTTGGACACTAACCAGGAATATTTATATTCAAAACAACCCATGAGAATCCACATGGCAGAAGTAACAGACACAAGATGACCCTTCTCATCACTCTTTTCCCCCTCGCCCTCTATGCTCTGGACACCCAGGCTTACTTTGGTCCTTTCAACACACCACACTTACTATCATGGTGGAGCCTGTATATTGGCTGTTCCCTCTGCCTGGAACGCTTTTCCACAGATCTTCATATGACTGGCTCCTTCTTATCATTCAAGATTCAGCTCAAATATCACCCACTCCAAAGCCTTCCTTCATCACCTGATCTAATATATTTCCCCTCTTACCCCTTCTCTAACCAATTTTCCTCATGGCCCATATCTCAAATAATTTTATCAATTAAGTCATTTATTTACAGTTTGCTTCTCCCCACTACACATGAACACATCCCGTCCTTTTACCTTGCCTAAAATGTAAAGCATATGCAAGCCAAGCTTGTTTTTGCTCTGTTCACCAGTTCCTAGAACATGCCTTATACACAGAAGGTACTCAATACAGTTTTGTTAAATGAAATAATTGCCAGTCCATGTTAACTTCGATGAAATTTTATCCATTGCATTATAGAACATGGACTAGAAGGCAAGTTTTATTTTTCTCTGTAATATTCAACTCCTTGTCATGATTCTGTTTTTCTTCATTGAATTATCATTTATATACAGTGAAATGCACAGATATTAAGCATAGAGTTTGATGAATACTGACAACTATATAAGCCCATTTAACCCCAATCAAGAGATGGAGCATTTCAATCCCCTAGAAAGTTTACTTTTAAGCTTTCTACTTCATTTAGGTAATGTTTATTGATACGGTTTTAAGAGCACTGATCTTTTATTCTGTGGTGCCCAATCTAGTTGATGTCCATACATTGTTCTGATTTTATTTCAGAAATTATATTTTTTCATTTTGATACTTTTCATTTAGTTCTTATCTAGAATTTCTATTTTTCTCCTCAAATATCCTATTTCTTCCCAAGTTATAAACATCCTTCCTGTAAATTATTTTAACATATTTTAATGATGTTTTAATGTCTTTGCCTGCTAATTTCAATAACTGGGTCATCTACAAGTCTGCATCTAGTGGTTCTGTTTTCTTCTAATTATTGGTCAAATATTCCTGCTTTTTTTCACATCTCAATTTTTATTGTATTATAGACATTATGTATAAAAAATAGTGATGACCGGGGTGCTTGGGTGGCTCAGTCGGTTAAGTGTCCAACTCTGATTTCAGCTCAGGTCATGATCTCAGGGTTGTGAGATGGAGCCCCGCAACAAGCTCGCACTGGGCATGAAGCCTGCTTAGGATTCTTTCCCCCTCTCCACCGGCCCCTCTCCCTCCCTCTCTTAAAAAAAAAAAAAAAAAAACAGTGATGACAGAATATAATATTTTTTTGTTTTGATTTAATGTTTTTTCAGAAAGTAACTCTCCTTCATCAGACAGTTGAATTGAGGAGTTCATATTCAATCAAGCTGAAGGTAGGCTACAGCTTTATTTTGTTTATGTTCACCTGTGATTAGCCCCAATCCCTATGGCCCTGTGAGCCTCTACCTTTTGGTCAGTATGGGGAAACAATTTTTCACTTTTCACACATCTCTAATACTTCTTCACATCGTTCAAACAAAGGCACTGACTGTCATCCAGACTGATAGTCTTCCAGACTGTCTTTTCAAGGATGTTTGTATAGCACACAGTCTTGGAAGACAGGGATAGCAACAGAGAGCAGCCATGCCTACAACCCATTATAAAATATTTGGGTTCCCCGAGCTCAGGTGTACTTTTTTGTATCAGAACTCACTGCATGTTCAGGAATCATCTGACCCACTCTGCATCACCCTATATGAATTGGAGCTTGAGGAACCAATGCAAATATTTTTAGTCTCTGGCTACTGTTATTTTTGTAATTAATAGACTATACTTCATCTATGACCTGGGAGTTCTGTGTCTTCTGCCAGCATCCATGAACCTGTGGCAGTCTAACCTATTAGCTTGCGACTACAGTAAAATCTCAGACCCTTAGAGTCTTTGACAACCAGCATTTAAGCTAGGAAGGGTTTGGAGACAGATTTTTTTTTTTAATTCATCTTTGTATTTAACTCTGCTAGAGCCATGGAATCCACTCCTATAAGAATATGTGAAACAAAATGATTGCTCTCTGCTTTCCAGTGCCTCATCCACTGTAGCTTTCTCAACAATCTTCGAGGATAATGGGAAAGGGAGGATTTTTAGATCACTTTGCTTTGGTCTCTAGTGCTCTCCCAGATTTTGGTCCATCCCAGCAGCCCACACAGTCATCTAAGATTCGGCTGATTACTCCTCATCCTACAGGAGTTCTACATCTATGGCAGGTCCGCGACTCCATCTGCCCAAACCTGGAGTGGTGACCTGCCCCCATGTATGGAAGCTGCCACACTTCTTTGTTATAAAAGGCTGCTTGCTGGCTTGCTTTTGTTCTTTCTTTCTCTCTCTCTCTCTCTCTCTTTTTCATTTTACCTAGAATTTGGTTCTTCGAGGCTTCCTGTGTTCACTTTTCTTCCTAAGCCCCATATAAAAGAATAAATTTATCTGAGTTTTTAGTTCTTGGTACCAGGAGAGTAAATATTTTTTCCTATTCTTCTGTATCATAACCACAAGTAGAAAGTTTTTTACTCTTAACCTGGGTATATACCCTTGCAAGATAGCATACGGGAACTCCAAAAATATTTTATACAAAAACTCAGGAGCTACATCAATTGTTCTTTGGGTATGTGTCCAAATTCAGCTTAAACTTCAGTTGGATATAATCAACCAACCTTGAACACTAGACGGTATAGTTAAGGGACAACTAACACCTGCTGGCAGTGCTGCTCACTAAAACCCATGGAAATTTTTACTTTGCCTAGAACAAAAAACCTCAGTGACCAAAAAAAGAGAGTTATTTAAAAGTTAGATTTGATTGCACGCTTGAAACTAAGGACAGAAAAAACTACAGAATTAATGTTAAGAAAAGGCCTTTTTAATATTGCCATATTGAAAGAGACTTAAAAATGTTGAACTAGTTGAAAATCAGTAATTCAGCACAAACGGGATCATCCATCTTCAAGATCTGGGAATTTAGCTGTACAATTTAGGAAAACCTTTTTAAAATGCTCCACTATTTCATGAATTTGGGTTTTATTGGAAGCCAAATTATGTCCTACAACTATAGGTATATAGAGGTTGTATTTCCCATCAAATCATAGCAGAAAAGGACCATGGCTCTTTTAAGCACCTCTTCTCACAAAATGGGCAGAAACAAACCCCATTTTGATTTTCAAAATCACAAATTCTGACCATCTGCTACCAACTAGCCTCCTGGTCTTTTTGTTAGCACCCACTAATACTTGCCTTTATTAGTTAGGAATTTTCTCACTTCTGCTTCAGTACAAAATTATTTAAATATGCATTTATGAGTATCCAGCACATGTTTAACACCAACTCTCGTGAGGAATGTGAGAGTAAATGGGACGCACTTACTACCCTTGAAGATTTCAGGACTAATTATCTCAGGTTTCCATCTGAAGTTTTAGTTCTGCTCAATATCCTCCTCTTCCGTGCTTCCAATCCCATTTGATCCCCTCACCCATCATCCTAGTGAACTTTATTTCCCACTGCCAACTGCCTTATAGATTCCTGACTCCTACTTGAAGCAGCACTGGCCCCTCTACCTTGCCCTACAGAGCTTAGATTCCCTGCTTCTCAGACTGTCTCTCTCAATTCAGAGGCAATCTGGCCCCAAGATCCTTGCCTTTTTATTCAGAGAACATCTCCTCCTGATTACACCCCAGATGAAGTCATTCCCAACCTCAGGTGCCCTCTAGTGAACACACCTAACATGTATCCACACATCAAGCCTCCTAGTTCCTTGAACACACCCCAAAATGTAAATACATGATGCCATAGGAAATCCAATAGTGTGTATCACGCATTCAGAACCAGACATTCTTTCATAGTCTCTTAGCTCCATCCTGGTATGCTTCTTGCCCTGATCGTTCCTTAGGGCAGAATGAAAATGGGAAGACCACAGATCCCATACATCTCTTATGTGAATTTCAGACCTGAAATCAGAGCACCTCTCAGATTTCCCTAGGTGTTCTCCAATCCTAGATTTTTAGAAGTAGAATTGCCTAGTATTTGTGGTAAATTGTTTAGAAAGAAGGACACAACAGTTCCCATCCCATAAACCCTTTGCAATTAGGGTTTTCCACTATTTTCATAATGCTATGGAAGCCCCAAGAAGAATCAAGGTGCCCCACCTGCAGCTCCAGTTGAACCCAGTCTTAAACCAATCTGCCAGCTGAGTGTATCCACCTGAGTGATTCCAGGCAACAGAAGAACCACCCAGCCAACCCACAGAAGCACAAAAAATAGCTACGTTTGGGGATGGCTGTTACACAGCAACAAAAACTGAAACAATATTTAAGGCCAATATTTCTAGAACAAGACTGCCTGGGCATGAATCTTACTTATTTTTCCACTCAATAGCTATGGGGTCTTAAGGCTAATTATCCAACCTCTCCAGAGCTAAATATTTACCCCTTCTTCCATAGTCACACAATATTCATTGGGTACAGGACTGCTCAGCTACACTACATTTCCCAGCCTCCCTTACATTTAGTAACCACACGACTGAGGAAGATGAACTGAATAAATATGTACCATTTCTTGATCTGGACCTTAAGACATTGAACATGTGCTTCTTCATGCTCCCTTCCCTTTCTGAAGAATCAAAACATGCCTGTGCCCACAACCTAG
Source organism: Eumetopias jubatus (assembly GCF_037043125.1). Taxonomy (NCBI): domain Eukaryota; kingdom Metazoa; phylum Chordata; class Mammalia; order Carnivora; family Otariidae; genus Eumetopias; species Eumetopias jubatus. The sequence goes on along the minus strand of NW_028274813.1, from coordinate 37,113,844 downwards.
CTTCAACCAAAGACAACCTAGCTTTTTTTTTTTTTTTTTAAATGCAACTTAGCTGGCACCTGGGTGGCTCAGTTGTTAAGCATCTACCTTCGGCTCAGGTCATGATCCCGGGGTCCTGGGATCGAGCCCCACACCAGGCTCTCTGCTCAGCAGGAAGCCTGCTTCTTCCTTCCCACTCCCCCTGCTTGTGTTCCCTCTCTCACTGTGTCTCTCTCTGTCAAATAAATGAATAAAATCTTTAAAAAAAAAAATTCCACCTAGCTTCATAACCTAGCCCACAACCTAGTTTCAACTTCTAGACAATGACAACATCTGAGAAAATAGTGGGGGGGGGGGAGATGAAAGGAATGTGGTCCCCTGAATGACTCCATGGATCCCACTGCCCCCCCCCAGCCTAGACTCATTAGACTACAGCACAAGAGAAATAAGCTTCTGTGCTCTTTAAGCTACAGTATTGTTCACTTTCTTTGGTGTAGCATCTTAGCTTTTATCCTAACTAATATACCTCCTGTGCCTTAGCTTTAAATGATGTTTAAGGTCAATTTGAAATTGTCTGGTATTCTTTTCATGAAGAAAAGATGATAGGGACATCATAATAAAATTATCAGGGTCTTTCAATATTCCTTTACAGGAAAAGTTTCTTGCTGCAATTGAACACTGTAAGACAGTCTGAAAAATTCTGTTTGAGAAAATGTCTTATAACTTATTATAAAGCACAATGTACTAAGACTACAAAAAAATTTTCTAGCAATTTTGACATTAGTTGAAAAGTATCCTAAGGGCATTCAATATATTCAGGCTATTATTGGGATAAGATTAGTTGCTCATCTTAGCAGTGTATATTTGGAAGTATCCAATCTCAATACTTGACCAAATGAGGTGAGAATCCTGTTTCAACTTGGATATTCAATAGTTTTAAATTTATTAATAGTAAATGAGGCAATTGATTTTTATCAGATTTGACACACTACTTAACAACATAAGATGTGCTTTCCTTTATATTTTGTGGTCCATTCCATTACCTTGGGGGTCAATCATGGAGACAACATAATTGAATGGAATAAATTTTTCTTATTGTTTTTAACCCAGTGGAATTCACTTGAGGGTTAAATAACAGGAAACCAGGCTAAGAAGCCAATTTTCATGGGAAGATATTAAGGACAAATGTTTTATTTAAATATTCATGCTTGAAAGGAATTATTCTCTGAAATCTCTTTCATTTCATATACATTTCATACAGCAGGAATTTTGATAAATTTGTTACAAGCTTTGAGCAGATGTGGAACAAAGGCAAAATGTGACCCAGTGTTACCAGGGTCAGAAAAATCATAGAACTGCGCTATTTTACACTAGTCTGCCAAAATTCATACTGGATGACTCATTAGAAGTTTATAAAATATGCATAAAGCCTTACACAAGTATGTTGTTTTTCATGTTTTTATGGTTGTTAGAGAATTTGTGTTAAAACTAATGATTACAGGGGCACCTGGGTAGCTCAGTCGTTAAGTGTCTGCCTTCGGCTCAGGTCATGATCCCAGGGTCCTGGAATCGAGCCCCGCATTGGGCTCACTGCTCAGTGGGAGGCCTGCTTCTCCCTCTCCAACTCCCCCGGCTTGTGTTCCCCCTCTTGCTATCTTTCTGTCAAATAAATAAATAAAATCTTAAAAAAAAACTAAAAATTTAAAAAAAAGTCATGATTACAGGGCTGAGAGAATAACCATTTAATTTAAGAATAAAATGAAAATAAGCTCATTTATACATTGCTTCTTATTTATATGAGTAGATTCTTGGTGTTTTAAGGTTCATTTTGGCATCCCAATATTGGTAATTATAGGGAATGAGACAAGGTAAGAAGCCAATACCCAATTCCAGGATATTATGAATATTAGAATCCTTGTGTATGTGGGGAGTGGGGGGGGAGAGATAAGCCACCTCTAATTTATGTAAAATAGTTTGGATGTATATTGAATAATCATCAGGCAACCTTTCTTAAGTATTGGGTTGTGAGGGAAAGTAGGGATGGTACAAAGACCAGAAGTTTTCTTCTATCTACCAGAATGGGCTGGAACCACATCATGAATATAATCACATACCACCCCTCTCCATCTTAGCCCTATGGTGTGATTAAGAGATTTAAACAAAATTAGAAGGTGAATATTAGAAACTGAGGAAATTAACTTGAGGCTCCATGCCAGATTCTGTTAGTTGACCTCTAGATTCCTAATGTATCTTCCTCCTAGGGATCTGGCAAGGAAAAAATCAGGTTCTGAGTTATAGATGCAGTAGCTATTACCTTAAAATGTAATTCTTTCACATTACTTAATATTATAAAGGGACAAATTATAATTTTATTATGAGGAAACCTGACAAATACCACTGTAACCAAGAGACCAAAGTTACCACCACCAATAATCAGGCAAACCAGCATCCCTTGCCTCCTAACACGGTACACTGAGAAGAACACAACCTTAACTTTTGTTGTATTCCTACCAAAAACTCATAACCTGAATCTGATCCTGAAGAAACATCAGACTAACTCAAAGTGAGGAGCATTTTACAAAACATCAGTTTATATATTCTTCAAAAATTACATCTTAAAAGACAAAGGCTGAGTAACTGTCCAAACTAAAGGAGACTTAAAGAGACATGATGACTAAGGGGCGCCTGGGTGGCTCAGTTGGTTAAGCGACTGCCTTCGGCTCAGGTCATGATCCTGGAGTCCCGGGATCGAGTCCCATATCGGGCTCCCTGCTCGGCGGGGAGTCTGCTTCTCCCTCCGACCCTCTTCCCTCTCGTGCTCTCTATCTCTCATTCTCTCTCTCTCAAATAAATAAATAAAATCTTTAAAAACAAAACAAACAAAAAAAAAAGAGACATGATGACTAAATGAAACGCATGACCTTTGGTTGGATCCTCTACTGGAGGGAAAATTGCCATGAAGAAATTTGAATATGGACAGCAAATTATAAAGGGGTATACAAAGATGTTATATTTCCTGAATTTGAAAATTATACTGTGGCTATAGATGAGAATGAGCTCATTCTTAGGAAATACATGTTTAAATATTTAGAAGTAAAGGAATATGATACCTGCAACATATTCTCAAAGGTCCAGGAAAGACTACATATAAAGGGAAAAGGCATGATAAAGCAAATATGTCAAAATGTTAATAATTGGTGATTCTGGATTAAGAATTTATGGGAGAATAGAGATAATCCAAGATGGTGGAGAAGTAGGAGACCTTAGCTTCATCTGGTCCCAGGAATTCAGCTAGACAGTTATCAGATCATTCTGAACACCTGCAAACTCATCCAGAGATCTAAGAAAAGAATAGCTGCAACTCCACAAATAGAAAAGCAACCACTTTCTGCAAGAATAACAAGACAGAAAAAACTCACCTCAAAAAAGAGAACAAGAGGCAGTGCTGACTGCCAGGGACCTAATCAGTATGGATATAAGTAAGAGGTCAGAACTATAGTTCAGAATAATGATTATAAAGATACTTGCTGGGCTTGAAAAAAGCATAGAAGAAACTAGAGAATCCTTTTCTGGAGAAATAAAAGAACTAAAATCTAATGAAGTTGAAATTTAAAAAAGGCTATTAATGAGATGCAATAAGAAATGGAGGCTCTAACTAGTAGAATAAATGAGGCAGAAGAGAGAAGTAGTGATATAGAAGACAAAGTTATAGAGAATAAACAAGCTGAAAAAAAGAGAAATAACTACTGGATCACGAGGGGAGAATTCGAGAGAAAAGTGAAACAATATTAGAATAACTGGGATCCAGAAAAGATGAAGGGGCGGGGACAGAAGCAAATTATAGCAGACAACTTCCCTAATCTGGGGAAGGAAACAGGAGGCACAAAGAACCACCCTCAAAAGCAATAAAAATAGGTCAACACCTGGACATATAATAGTGACACTTGCAAATCTCAGAGACAAAAAGAAAATCCTGAAAGCAGCTCGGGACAAGAGATCTGTAACCTATAAGGGTAGAAACATTAGACTGGCAGTAGACCAATCCACAGAGACCTGGGAGGCCAGAAAGGACTGGCATGGTATATTCAGGGTGCTAAATGAGGAAAATATGCAGCCAAGAATACTTCATCCAGCAAAGACGTCATTCAAAATAGAAGGAGAGATAAAAAGCCTCCCAGACAAACAGAAACTAAAAGAATTTGTGATCACTAAACCAGCCCTGCAAGAAATATTAAAGGGGCCTCTAAGCAAAGAGAGAGCCCAAAAGTAACATAGACCAGAAAGGAACAGAGACAATATACAGAGTTTGCAGGTAATACAATGGCACTAAACTCACATCTTTCAATAATTACTCTGAATATAATGGACTAAATGTCCCAATCAAAAGATACAGGGTATCAGATTGGACAAAAAAGGAAGACCCATTGATATGCTGTCTGCAAGAGACTTATTTTAGACCCAAAGGCACCTCCAGATTGAAAGTGAGGGGGTGGAAAACCATTTATCATGCTAACGGACATCAAAAGAAAGCTTGAGTAGCAATCCTTATATCAGACAAATTAGATTTGAAAGCGAAGACTGTAATAAAAGATGGAAGGACACTATATCATAATTAAAGGATCTATCCAACAAGAAGATTTAACAATTGTAAATATTTATGCCCCTAACATGGGAGCAGCCAACTATATAAACCAATTAACAACAAAATTAAAGAAACACATTGATAATAATGCAATAATAGTAGGGGGCTTTAACACCCCACTCAGAGCAATGGACAGATCATCTAGGCAGAAGTTCAACAAGGAAATAAAGGCTTTGAATGACACACTGGACCAGATGGACTTCACAGATACATTCAGAGTATACCATCCTAAAGCAACAGAATACATATTCTTCTCGAGTGAACATGGAACACTCTCCAGAATGGATCAATACTGGGTCACAAATCAGGTCCCAACTAGTACCAAAAGACTGGGATCGTTCCCTGCATATTTTCAGACCACAATGCTTTGAAACGTGAACTCAATCAGAAGAGGAAATTTGGAAAGAACTCAAATACATGGAGGCTAAAGAGCATCCTACTAAAGAATGAATGGATCAACTAGGAAATTCAAGGAGAATTTAAAAAGCTCACAGAAACAAATGAAAATTAAAACACAACTCTTCAAAATCTTTGGGCTGCAGCAAAGGTGGTCCTAAGAGGGAAGTATATAGCAATACAAGCCTTTCTCAAGAAACAAGAAAGGTCTCAAATACACAACCTAACCTTACACCTGAAGAAGCTGGAGAAAGAACAGCAAATAAAGCCTAAACCCAGCAGAAGAGAATTAATAAAGATTAGAGCAGAAATCAATGAAATAGAAACCCAAAGAACAGTAGAACAGATCAACGAGACTAGGAGCTGGTTCTTTGAAAGAATTGATAAGATTGATAAACCCCTGGCCAGACTTACCAAAAGGAAAGAGAAAGGACCCAAATAAATAAAATCATAAATGAAAGAGGAGAAATCACAACCAACACAAAAGAAACATAAATAATTATAAGAACATATTATGAGCAACTATATGCCAACAAATTAGGCAATCTGGAAGAAATGGATACATTCTCAGAGATGTATAAACTACTAAAACTGAAACAGAAAGAAATAGAAAACCTGAACAGACCCATAACCAGCAAGGAAATGTAAGGAGTAGTCAAAAAATCTCCCAACCAACAAGAGTCCAGGGCTGGATGGCTTCCCAGGGGAATTCCACGAAATATTTAAAGAAGAATTAATACCTATTCTTCTGAAGCTGTTTCAAAATATAGAAATGGAAGGAAAACTTCCCAACTCTTTCTATGAAGCCAGCATTACCTTGATCCCAAAATCAGACAAAGATCCCACCAAAAAAGAGAATTACAGACCAATATCCCTGATGAACATGGATGCCAAAATTCTCACCAAGATATAGCCAGTAGGATCCAACAGTACATTAAAAGGATTATTCACCACGACCAAGTAGGATTTATTCCTGGGCTGTAAGGGTGGTTCAACATCTGCAAATTAATTAATGTGATATATTACACAAATAAAAGAACAAGAACCATATCAGCCTCTCAATAGAGGCAGAAAAAGCATTTGACAAAGTACAGCATCCTTTCTTGATTAAAACTCTTCACAGTGTAGTGATAGAGGGAACATACCTCAGTCTCATAAAAGCCATATACAAAAAGCCCACAGAGAGTATCATTCTCAATGGGGAAAAACTAAGAGCTTTCCCCCTAAGGTCAGGAACATGACAGGAATGTCGACTCTCACCACTGTTGTTCAACATAGTACTAGAAGTCCTAGCCTCAGCAATCAGACAACAAAAAGAAATAAAAGGCATCTGAATCAGCAAAGAAGATGTCACACTCTCTCTCATTGCAGATGACATGATACTCTATGTGGAAAACCCAAAAGACTCCCCCCCACCCAGAAATTGCTAGAACTCATACAGGAATTCAGAAAGTGGCAGGGTATAAAATCAAAGCACAGAAATCAGTTGCATTTCTATACACTAACAATGAGACAGAAGAAAGAGAAATTAAGGAGTCGATCCCATTTACAATTGCATCCAAAACCATAAGATACCTAGGATAAACCCAACCAAAGAGGCAAAGGATCTTTAATCAGAAAACTATACAACACTCATGAAAGAAATTGAGGAAGACACAGGGAAATGGAAAAACGTCCCATGCTCATGGATTGGAGGAACAAATATTGTTAAAATATCTATACTTCCTAGAGCAATCCACACAGTCAGTGCAATCCCTATCAAAATACCAACAACTTTTTTCACAGAGCTGGAACAAATAATCCTAAAATTTGTATGGAACCAGAAAAGACCCCAAATAGGCAAAGGAATGTTGAAAAAGAAAACCAAACCTGGCAGCATCACAATTCCGGACTTCAAGCTCTATTACAAAGCTGTCATCATCAAGACAGTATGCCTTGATGGCATGAAAACCTACTGGCATGAAAACAGACTCATAGATCAATGGAACAGAATAGAGAGCCTAGAAAGGGACCCTCAACTCTATGGTCAACTAATCTTCGACAAAGCAAGAAAGAATATCCAATGGTAAAAGGACAGTCTCTTCAACAAATGATGTTGGTAAAATTGGACACCATGTGCAGAAGAATGAAACTAGACCATTTCCTTATACCATACACAAAAATAGATTCAAAATGGATGAAAGACCTAAATGTGAGACAGGAATCCATCAACATCCTAGAGGAGAACAGATCCTGCAGCCTGTGTTCTCTGTGACCTTGGCTGCAGCAACTTCTTGCTAGACACTTCTCCAAAGGCAAGGGAAACAAAGGCAACAAATGAACTACTGGGACTTCATCAAGATAAAAAGCTTTTGCACAGCAAAGGAAACAGTTAACAAAACCAAAAGACAACCAATAGAATGGGAGAAGATATTTGCAAATGTCTTATCAGATAAAGGGCTAGTGTCCAAAATCTATAAAGAACTTACCAAATTCAACACCCAAAGAACAAATAATCCAATCAAGAAATGGGCAGAAGACACGAACAGACATTTCTGCAAAGAAGACATCCAAATGGCCAACAGACACATGAAAAAATGCTCAACATCACTCGGCATCAGGGAAATCCAAATCAAAACCTCCATGAGATACTACCTCACACCAGTAGAATGGCTAAAATTAACAAGTCAGGAAACGAAAGATGTTGGCGGGGATGCAGAGAAAGGGGAACCCTCCTACACTGTTGGTGGGAATGCAAGCTGGTGCAGCCACTCTGGAAAACAGTATGGAGGTTCCTCAAAGAGTTGAAAATAAAGCTACCCTACAACCCAGCAATTGCACTACTAGGGATTTACCCTAAAGATACAAATGTAGTGATCCAAAGGAGCACCTGCACCCCAATGTTTATAGCAGCAATGTCCACAATAGCCAAACTATAGAAAGAGCCCAGATATCTATCAACAGATGAATGGATAAAGATGATGTGGTACATATTTTACAATGGAATACTACTGAGCCATCAAAAAAATGAAATCTTGCCATTTGCAACGAAGTGGATGGAACTAGAGGGTATTATGTTAAGTGAAATAAGTCAATCAGAGAAAGACAATTATCATATGACCTCACTCATATGTGGAATTTAAGAAACAAAACAGAGGATCATAGGGGAAAAGAGGAAAAAAATAAAACAAGATGAAATCAGAGAGGGAGACAAACCATAAGAGAATCTTAATCATAGGAAACAAACTGAGGGTTGCTGGAGGGGAAGGGGGTCAGGGGATGTAGAAACTGAATGATAGACATTAAGGAGGACTAGTGATGTAATGAGCACTGGGTATTATATAAGACCAATGAATCACTGACCTCTGCTTCTGAAACTAATAATCCATTATATGTTAATTAATTGAACTTAAATAAAAAATAAAAAAATTAAATTAAATTAAAATTCTTGATGATATTACAAAAAATTTAAAAAAAGAATTTATGGAAGCTCTTTGTACTATTACTGCAGCTTTTCTTTAAATTTATAGTTATTTTAAATTTAAAAATGTTTAAACATAACTCTTTTAAAATATGAGCTTATTTTAAAAAATAAATACAATAAAATATGAGGTTATTAAGACTTGAAAGATAACAAAAGTTATCATTGTTTTCAATACCCACCATCTTGTTTAATAATGTTGGTTGAGTTCTAGAGCAAAAAAGAAAGCTTATCTCTTTCCAAACTAAGAATGCAGATCATTAGAGCTATTCATTAAGCAGACAGTTTTAAGTATTCATGTGCATATTCAAAATGGATATTTTTTCAGAGGGCTCTTCTTTCACAGTCGTTCCATGGGAAATATCTGAGAATGTTTTGAGTGAACATTGTTAACCATCTAACAGCCAGAAAGCAAAACTCTGAATTCATGAGTTGCTACTATGAATGGTGCATTCCAAATCCGAAGATCTATGGCTACTCTACAGATTCATTCCTTCAGCATTACTGACCCATGTTACATACCAGGTACTGTGTTGCTTGTAGGTCAACTCAGAGCACAACCATAGTTTCCAATGAACCACTAGTCCCCACGTGGATCTCTCCAATCCAGACCTCTCCTGAGCTACACTTCTACATGGACTATCTTCACTTGGATTTCTCAAAGGCATCTTAACCTGTACCTGCCAAACAGCACACTTGATATTCTCCTCCAAATCTAGGTATCCTCCACTCTTTCTCTGTTTTAATGAACGTTGAATCCTTTTAGTTGATTCAGGGAGAAACATGGGAGTCACCCCTGCATCTTCCATCTTATTTTCTACCTTCTATCCACAACCAATCCGTTATCAAGTCCTCCTGATCTCACCTCTAAATATATCTTTATTGACTTTTCTCATCTCCATCCAAGAGAGTCAAGTTAGTTTAGTAATTAAGATCATGAGTTATGGAATCAGATCACTGGGATTGAAAGCCAAGCTCCAAGGAGGAAGGAAAGATGGCGGAGGAGTAGGAGTAGTAGGACCCTATTTCAGCTGGTCCCCGGAATTGAGCTGGATATCTACCAGACCACTCTGAGCACCCACGAAACCAGCCTGAGATGTAAGAAGATCTGGATCTCTACAAACAGAACATCGTAGGCAGTTGGTTTCGAGGTACGAAGCTGGGAGCCGTGATTCCGCGGGCAGATACCAGAGGATAAACAGCAGCGGGAGGGTGCCTGGCCGTGGGGATTCTACACTGCCGGTGAGTGACAGCCTCGCGTGCTGGGAACCGGGCACAGACTCGCAGACCAGTAGTTGCAAGGAAAGGACTTTAGGGCAGCCCCCGGGGCGGAAACCCAGAGCAGCGGGGTCGCGCGTGCGAACTGGGAGCGGCTGGCGGTTCTAGAAGCACAAAGGGCAGAGACGAGGCTGACCTGGAGGCAGGACTGGGGGCAATGCGGAGGGGCACACAACCCAGGCCGCTGCAGTTTATAGCAGCACGGACAGAAACGGAGATGGTGTGGCCTGGAGAGCTCACTGAAGAACAGACTGCAGTCTCTCTGCTCTGAGGCAGAGGGTTGGAAGCTCTCTCTTCTGCTCTGACTTGTGGAAGAGACGTGGAAAGCCGCCAGGGAAAGCCACCGGAGAACAAAAGCCCCAAAAACTGATTCCCGCTGACCCCATCCCCTGCCACAGGGGGGCAAGGCAACTCCGCCCGAACAGAGTTGCCTGAGTAACAGCGTGGCAGGCCCCTCCCCCAGAAGACAGGCTGGGAAAACAAGAGGCCAGCAACCCTAAGGTCCCAAGAAAACAGGTGCATCTTGCTTGGGTCCTGGTCAATAATTTGGACTCTATACATTCCCTCAAACACCCATTAATAGAATGACTAGGAGGAGGAGCCCCCAAAATAGAAAAGACTCAGAGATTATGGCTTATGCTGCAGATTTACAAATGGATGCAGATATAACCAAGATGTTGGAGATGGAATTCAGGCTAGCAATTGTGAAGACAATGGCTAGAATGGAGAAATCAATTAATGGCAACATAGAGTCTCTAAGGGCAGAAATGAAAGCTGAATTGACAGAACTTAAAAATGCTATCAATGAGATCCAGTCCAGTCTAGATAATCTAAGAGCTAGGGTAACTGAGGCAGAAGAACGAATAAGTGACCTGGAAGACAATATAATAGATAAAAAGGGAAAAGAGGAGGCCAGGGAAAAACAACTCAGAATCCATGAAAATAGAATCAGAGAAATAAGTGACACCATGAAGCGTTCCAATGTCAGAATAATTGGAATCCTGGAGGGAGTGGAAAGAGAGAGAGAGGCCTAGAAGATGTATTTGAGCAAATCGTAGCTGAGAAGTTCCCTAATCTGGGGAATGAAACAAACATTTGCATCCTAGAGGCAGAGAGGACCCCTCCCAAGATCAAGAAACACAGGCCAACACCCCGGCATGTAATAGTAAAACTTGCAAATCTTAGAACCAAGGAAACCATCTTAAGGGCAGTTAGGGGGAAGAGATTCCTTACATACAGAGGGAGGAACATCAGAATAACGTCAGACCTATCCACAGAGACCTATCAAGCCAGAAAGGCCTGGCAAGACATATTCAGGGTACTAAATGAGAAGAACATGCAGCCAAGAATACTTTATCTGGCAAGGCTTTCATTTAGAATGGATGGAGAGATGCAGAGCTTCCACGACCGGCAGAAACTGAAAGAATAGGTGACCACTAAGCCGGCCCTGCAAGAAATATTAAGGGGGGGTTCTATAAAAGGAGAAAGACCCCAAGAGTGATATACAACAGAAAGTTACAGGGACAATCTATAAAAACAACGTCTTCACAGGCAACATGATGACAATTAATTCATATCTTTCAATAATCACTTTCAACGTGAATGGCCTAAATGCTCCCATAAAACGGCACAGGGTTGCAGATTGGATAAAAAGACAGGACCCATCCATATGCTGCCTACAAGAGACTCATTTTGAACCTAAAGATACATCCAGACTGAAAGTGAAGGGATGGAAATCCATCTTCCACGCCAGCGGACCTCAAAAGAAAGCTGGGGTAGCAATTCTTATATCAGACAAATTAGATTTTAAACTAAAGTCTGTAATTAGAGACACAGAAGGACACTATATCATTCTGAAAGGATCTATCCAACAAGAAGATCTAACAATTGTAAATATCTATGCCCCCAACATGGGAGCAGCCATCTACATAAGCCAACTGTTAACCAAAATAAAGAGTCATATTGATAACAATACGTTAATTGTAGGAGACCTCAATACTCCACTCTCAGCAATGGACAGATCATCTAAGCAGAAAATCAACAAGGAAACAAGAGCTTTGAATGATACAGTGGACCAGATGGACCTCATAGATATTTACAGAACATTCCACCCTAAAACAACAGAATACTCATTCTTCTGGAGCACTCATGGAGCTTTCTCCAGAATAGACCACATACTGGATCACAAATCAGGTCTCAACTGATACCAAAAGATTGAGATTATTCCCTGCATATTCTCAGGCCACAATACTTTAAAACTGGAACTCAATCACAAGAAAAAATTCATCAGAAATTCAAACACTTGGAAGCTAAAGACCACTCTGCTCAAGAATGTTTGGGTCAACCAGGAAATCAAAGAACTTAAACAATTCATGAAAATCAATGAGAATGAAAACACATCAGTCCAAAACCTATGGGATACTGCAAAAGCAGTCCTAAGGGGGAAATACATAGCCGTCTAAGCCTCACTCAAAAAAATAGAAAAATCCCGAATTCACCAACTAACTCTACACTTTAAAGGACTAGAGAAAAAGCAACAAACGATGCCTAAGCCACGCATTAGAAGAGAAATAATTAAAATTAAAGCAGAGATCAATGAATTAGAAACCAGAAACACAGTAGATCAGATCAACGAAACTAGAAGTTGGTTCTTTGAAAGAATTAATAAGATCGATAAACCACTGGCTAGACTTATCCAGAAGAAAAGAGAAAGGACCCAAATTAATAAAATTATGAATGAAAGGGGAGAGATCACGACTAACACCAAGAAAATAGAAACAATTATTAGAAATTATTATCAACAACTATATGCCAATAAACTGAGCAATCTGGATGAAATGGAGGCCTTCCTGGAAACCTATAAGCTGCCAAGACTGAAACAGGAAGAAACTGACAACCTGAATAGGCCAATAACCATAACAAAATTGAAGCAGTGATTAAAAACCTCCCAAAAAACAAGAGTCCAGGGCCTGATGGAGTCCCTGGGGAATTCTACCAAACATTCATAAAAGAAATAATACCTATTCTACTGAAGCTGTTTCAAAAAATAGAAACAGAAGGAAAACTTCCAAACTCATTCTATGAGGCCAGCATTACCTTAATCCCCAAACCAGGCAAAGACCCCATCAAAAAGGAGAATTTCAGACTGATATCCCTGATGAATATGGATCCCAAAATCCTCAACAAAATCCTAGCTAATAGGATCCAACAATACATTAAAAGGATCATCCACCACGACCAAGTGGGATTTATCCCCGGGATGCAAGGGTAGTTCAACATTCTCAAATCAATCAATGTGATAGAACACATTAATAAGAGGAGGGAGAAGAACCATATGGTCCTCTCAATTGATGCAGAAAAAGCATTTGACAAAATACAACATCCTTTCCTGATTAAAACTCTTCAGAGTATAGGGATAGAGGGAACATTCCTCAAGTTCATAAAATCCACCTATGAAAAACCCACAGCGAATATCATCCTCAATGGGGAAAAGCTGAGAGCCTTTCCCTTAAGAGCAGGAACAAGTCAAGGATGCCCACTCTCGTCACTATTGTTCAACATAGTACTAGAAGTCCTAGCAACAGCAATCAGACAACAAAAAGAAATAAAAGGTATTCAAATTGGCAAAGAAGAAGTCAAACTCTCTCTTTTCTCAGACGACATGATACTTTATGTGGAAAACCCAAAAGACTCCACCCCCAAATTACCAGAACTCATACAGCAGTTCAGTAATGTGGCAGGATACAAAATCAATGCACAGAAATCAGTTGCTTTCTTATACATTAACAACGCAACTGTAGAAAGAGAAATTAGAGAAATGATTCCATTTACAATAGCACCAAAAACCATAAGATACCTCGGAATAAACCTAACCAAAGAGGTAAAAGATCTATACTCTAGGAACTACAAAACACTCATGAAAGAAATTGAAGAAGACACAAAAAGATGGAAAAATATTCCATGCTCATGGATTGGAAGAATAAACATTGTTCAAATGTCTATGCTACCCAGAGAAATCTATACCTTCAATGCCATCCCGATCAAAATTCCAATGACATTTTTCAAAGTGCTGGAACAAACAATCCTAAAATTTGTATGGAATCAGAAAAGACCCTGAATCGCCAAGGAAATGTTGAAAAAGAAAAACAATGCTGGGGGCATCACGTTGCCTGATTTCAAGCTATATTACAAAGCTGTGATCACCAAGACAGCATGGTACTGGCACAAAAACAGACATATAGACCAATGGAACAGAATAGAGAACCCAGATATGGACCCTCAACTCTATGGTCAAATAATCTTTGACAAAGCAGGAAAAAACATGCAATGGAAAAAAGACAGTCTCTTCAATAAATGATGCTGGGAAAATTGGATAGCCGCATGCAGAAGAATGAAACTCGACCATTCTCTAACACCATTCACAAAGATAAACTCAAAGTGGATGAAAGACCTCAATGTGAGACAGGAATCCATCAAAATCCTAGAGGAGAACATAGGCAGTAACCTCTTTGACATTGCCCACAGCAACTTCTTTCAAGATACATCTCCAAAAGCTGTGAAACAAAAGCAAAAATGAACTTTTGGGACTTCATCAAGATAAAAAGCTTCTGCATAGCAAAGGAAACAGTCAACAAAACAAAGAGGAAACCCACAGAATGGGAGAAGATATTTGCAAATGACACTAGAGATAAAGGGCTGGTATCCAAGATCTATAAAGAACTTCTCAAACTCAATACCCAAAAAACAAATAATCAAGTCAAAAAGTGGGCAGAAGATATGAAAAGACACTTCTCTGAAGAAGACATACAAATGGCTAACAGACACATGAAAAACATGTTCATCATCATTAGCCATCAGGGAAATTCAAATCAAAACCACATTGAGATACCACCTTACACCAGTTAGAATGGCAAAAATGGACAGGGGAAGAAACAACAAATGTTGGAGAGGTTGTGGAGAAACGGGAACCCTCTTACACTGTTGGTGGGAATGCAAGCTGGTACAGCCACTTTGGAAAACAGTGTGGAGGTGCCTCAAAAATTTAAAAATAGAGCTACCCTATGACCCAGAAATTGCACTACTGGGTATTTACCCCAAAGACACAGATGTAGTGAAAAGAAGGGCCATATGCACCCCAATGTTCATAGCAGCAATGTCCGCAATAGCCAAACTGTGGAAAGAGCCGAGATGCCCTTCAACAGATGAATGGATAAAGAAATGTGGTCCATATATACACTGGAATATTACTCAATCATCAGAAAGGATGAATACCCAACATTTACATCAACATGGATGGGACTGGAGGAGATTATGCTAAGTGAAGTAAGTCAAGCAGAGAAAGTCAATTATCATATGGTTTCACTTATTTGTGGAACATAAGGAATAGCTGGAGGACATTAGGAGAAGGAAGGGGAAAAATGAGGGGGGGGATTGGAGGGAGAGATGAACCATGAGAGACTCTGGACTCTGAGAGACAGACAGGGTTTAGAGGGGAGAGGGGAGGGGGCATTGGTTAGCCCGGTGATGGGTATTAAGGAGGGCACGTACTGCATGGAGCACTGGGTGTTATACGAAAACAATGGATCATGGAACACTACATCAAAAACTAATGATGTATTGTATGGTGACTCACATAACATAATAAAATTAAAAAAAAAAAAAAAGCCAAGCTCCAATATCATAGCTGTGTAACCTTGGACAAGTTATGTTGCCTCATTGTGCCGCAGTTTCCATCATCTGTAAAATTGGGACCAATAATAGTATCTACTTTGTAAGATTCTTATAGTAAGTAAATAAATGTTAAATATTGCTGTCTCCTTTGCCACCACCCCGTTCCAAATAACCATCACCCCTCAAGTAGAGCAGCCTTTTGTTGATCTCCCTAATTCCACATTTGTACCTCTCTAACCAAAACAAGAACTAGGTGATCTTTATTAAAAACACTTGTAAGCATCACATTGCCCTACTTAATGTGTCCCAGTGGCTTCTTATTGCCCTTGAAAACAATTCAAACATTTTTCCAAAGCCTACATGTTTCTGCATGACCTAGTCTAATGTTTCTCCAACCTTTGGCAGCTGAAGACCACATGATGGGCAGTCAGTTGACACAGTGCTACAAGTTTTAGATTAAAAAAAAAGAAGCAAAGGCTTAATCCAATTTAAAATAATAAAAATATAATCTAAAAATGAAAATGGTCACATGTAAGCAAGAGGTAGTATATTGTTTGCAATTTTTCACCAAGGCATCCAGTTCTACGTCAACTTAGATCAGTTTCCATCCCCATATAGGTGGCTTATTTTCTTATATTTTGTCTCTAGTAAACTTTAAAATCCTAAATTACAGTTGTAGACATCAGAAATGGCAATCTAGGATGGATCTTCAGACAGCTCATAACTGAATTAAGCAGACGATCCAAAAATTATAGGATGATTTTTCACTGAAGATTACTTTCAAATCTCTGTCAGATGCTGAGTCAAGGAACCCAACACACACAAAAGCAGAAAGGTTAGCAATTGGATCTAATTCTCAATCCACCCTCACAGAATCCAATTCTAACAGCATTTCTTCAGGTTCTACTATAGCATTTAGATATGGTTTTCAAATATACCCCTATAATACATAATCAGTTTTTCCTGGGATCAGTGAAGAACATCATCATGTGCTGGGAAAAATAAAATTCTCAGCAATGGAGCTCTTTTCACTTGTAGGTCAGTCTTAGAAACAAACTCTCATTTTACTCTCAACATTAAAAATCTCGATATGCCAAAATAATGGATCAAGCTGTTTGAGATTCTGATATCAGTAATATATACCATTTGAGCAAACCACTTGAAAACATATGTCAGTGACATAAAGCTGTCATTATCAGATCACCATGAAGAAATAGTTTTATCTCTTCCCTCATTGCAGATGCTTGTGAACACCTTTCCTCTCACCAACAATTCTCCCTCTATCTCCTATATCAGTTTTTTTCCTTTTTATTAGGTCACTCTGAGTAGCCTAAAAATTATGCTGTTATTCCTTCTTTTCAAAAAAAAAACAAAACAAAAAACTCTGCTTTCTCTGATCCCTCTCTTAAACCTCTCCAGTCAGGTTTTTGTTCCCATCAACTCCACCAAAATCAGCCTTGTCAAGATCACAGTGACCTTAATATTGCAAAATCTCATAGTCAGTTACCAGCCCTCCTCTTACTGAACATCAGCAGTATTTGATCACTGCCTCCTCTAGGAAAAACCTTCTCACCTGGGCTCCTGGACACACCACACGCTCACAGCTTCCTTCTTGAGGCACTCTCTTTGCTCCTCCCCAATCCCTTTGTTCCTCTAACCTCCGGAGATTTCTCCTTTTTCCAGGGAAGCTAATCCACATCTTCAGCCCTAGCTCTCCCCTGAAATCCAGGACTGTGTATGTCCTCTTTGTCTAACAGACACAACAGCCCCCAAACTGAAATCTCAATCTTCCCTACCCTCTATTCTCCACTCACAGTCTCAGTTAGTGGAAGTTCCATCTTTCCAGTTGCTCAGAACAAAACCTTTGGGGTTCATCCCTGATTTCTCATACTCTCTGATAAAGTCCATCCAATCATTCAGATCACTGGTACACCCAGAATATGACCTCTTCTCTCCACTTCCACTCTGGTCCAAGCCACCCATATGTCCTTTGAATTATTACAATGGATCTCCTTGCTTTCATCCTCCTCCCCACCCACTCCCAGTCCATATTTTTCACAGAAGCCACACTGATCCTTTTAAAATATTACCCAGTCACAGTACTCCTCTGTTCCAACCCTTCAGTGTCTCTTCATCACATTTGGCCAAAGTCCATACAAGGACCTAAAAGGCCCCACAGCCAGCATTTTGTTTCCTCCATTGCTTTATTCCTCACCCATTCTGTTCCAGGCACACTGGACTCAAACATTCCAAGGATACCCTCACATTCGGGGTTTTGCACTGGCTAGTCCCTCTGTCTAGAATATTCTTCCCTCACATATTCTATCCCCTATTAAACATCCAGCCTTTGAGAACTATTTTCTGCTCCACCCTCTTCTGACCAATTATTCTTATCTCACTATAGTCTTCTTATTTTCCAATAGCACTTATCACCTGTTAAGATAATTTACATATTTGCTATGTTCATTGTTTATTATTTACCTCCTCCCACTAGAATGTAAGCTCCACAACGGCAATGATGGATTTTATCTGATTAGTTCACCACAATATTCCCAGCACCTGGTAGGTACTCAAACAATATTTGTTGCAGAAATTAATAAATCCATAGTAAACTGTACTTCTAGCCATTTTCCCAAACTAATACTATACATTTAAAATTACATAAACAATTGATTATTTAAAATGATTCTAAAAAGGTTTGAAGAGCAAGTGTGATATGGCCTTCAGATTTGGACTTGGACTTGAATCCCTGATGCATCCCTTAACCTACCGGCTCTGTGACTTTGAGCCTGAGATTTCATTTCCATTTAAGAACAGTGGAAATCACATCACCCACCTCTGATTTTTGAAAGGATTAAATGTGATAAGTGTGCAAAATTTCTCAATACAGTGCCTAACATATAATAGTTGTTCATTAAATGTTAGAAGGTCCATCTCCCTTTTTCTCCTTCTTTCTTGATCACAGGAAGAGTTACTTGCTTATTCTGGTAGAGGTTGAGCAGAGCTGGAAAAGGATTTTACTTTACATACTAATCAGTTTGTGGTAGATGCCTAGAGCAACTGGGTTGAGAAGGATTTGATGGCCATGTTCAGATTCATCTAGAACTTGCACCATGATGACTTCTAGCTTGGAATTGGGGGGAGGGAGGAAAATGGTGGTATCTAAGCAGAATCTATCATCCTGATTTTAATGGTTTACCCTAGTGCCTCACAGAAAACCCTCTATTTCTCAAAATGCTCGAGTGATTTTTCTAGCATAACTGTGAAAGGAGCTATGTTATACCCAGCATCAATGGTAGAATTATTTCTGAGGTTAAGGAAAGGCTTAAGGAAAGACAGCAGAAAATCTGTATTTCTACAAAAGGCTTATCAATACAATTGAGCTGTCGCTCCATTTTATGGAGTGTGCCTCTTTCAGTATTATTTCAGTACACTCAGGGTCTAAAAGCACAGAGGGCTAGCTAATCAGGCTTCACAAATCTCCAACTCCTCAACTAGATTTTGAAAGCCCACATTTACTCTAAGGGAGCTTTTCCCAATGACATAAAGAAAATATCGGCTTTTTTTTTTTTTAAAGATCTTCAGTCCAGGATAATTTAAGATTAAGCATTTTATTGATTCCAGCGGTATAAGAAATATTAAGTGCAGGAGACAGATGTTAACTGAAGAAAAGAACATTAGACATGCATATAATTATTCTCCTAAGATGCTATGTTATTCATCAAGTTGACCTGGCCTAGGAACAGTAGCTTTTGTTTTCATGGCATAGAGAATGTGAGAGCTAAATTTTTTAAAATGTGTGTTATGGCCAAGATATATTTTGGAGGAAAGAAGAGAGTGGGCAAAATGGCATTTAGTTCTTTTTTTTTTTAAGTTGATATCAAAGGCAGCAACTTATCTGACAATAAGCTTTTGTACATAAGAGTAGAAGGAAATAAATGTTTCCTATTATGTGCCAAATTTATCTATCAGGAAAAAAAAGAAAACAAAAATTAAACCAAACAAATGGTTGGATGGCTCTTGTTCTATATCAAATCAAGAAACATGGACCTAAAGATATCGTCACAACATCCAAGCAGTTTCACCCTTACCCACAGTCCTGATCCTGTCGTGATTATGCAAATGATAGCCATGAAGACAAACAGGGGAGAAGGGTATTTGACAGTCATCCTTGATTCGGAATAATTGAAATCAACTGCAGAGATGATTCATGAAGACGTATGGTGCTTTATCAACACCTTCAGTAAGAACAAAGGAGTATTAACAATGACCTAAAGTACAAGAGTTCAGAAATGGATGGGCTACTCCACATGGCTTACAGCATCACCACAAACAGCCTAATGGAGGCTTGGATTGTAGAGCACAGCACTGAACATTGCCAAGACTTTACAAGCTCTTAACTAAAAGGCCAAGGATTATAATTGGAGGGTGAAAATTGCATGTAGGACACTCCTTGTTTGTGACTCACCACCATCCATTGTTAACACAGCCAGGTAAACCATGCGGGGTTCTAGAGCCAGAATGCCTGTGTGAATCCGGGTCCTGCTACTTCCTAGCTGTGCGAACTGCCTCTCTCTGGGTTTTGGTTACCTCATCTATAAGATGAGAATTTTTTTTTCACCATCACAATATATTATAAATATATTATTGCAAGAGTACTGGTATGTTCCAAATAAAATATATTTTATGGCTTAAACAAAGGAAAAGATATATTTGTAATATTTAGATATTTTGGAATATGAATATACATCTTCATTTAACTCTAGAGGATCCTTAAGTTTGGCTCCTGGGTAATATACTAACATCTATTCCCCATCCCCCATTCAGGAAGTCATACAAATATCCTATTAAATGTTGTGATTAATCACAATATTCAATAAAAGGTAATCAATTAGACACATGGTTAAAAATTAAGGAATACGTATTTTTAAAGCTTTCCTTATTTTTTATTTTCTTTTTTTTTTAAGATTTTATTTATTTATTTGACAGAGAGAGACACAGGGATAGAGGGAACCAAGCAGGGGGAGTGGGAGAGGGAGAAGCAGGCTTCCCGCAGAGCAAGGAGCCCGATGTGGAGCTTGATCCCAGGACCCTGGGATCATGACCTGAGCCGAAGGCAGATGCTTAACAACTGAGCCACCCAGGCGTCCCAAAGCTTTCCTTATGTTTTCTGTAAGATGAGAATTTAATGGTACCTATACAGTTGTGGTAAGGATTAAATATGCTAATATATGCCAACATATAATATGTACTGGATTATTAACCATGATTATTATTCTCATTGTAACTACAAGTACTACTATTATTATTACTACATTTTTTACTCCCCTTCCTAACATTAGTCTCTGGAGTTTCCTCTCTCAACCCCATCTTCCATTTTCTGCCTGGTGGGTACCAGATGTGGAGCCTGATTGGCCTAAACCCATCAGCACATCTCACTTAACCCAAGTCAGAGAGAAACCTGGCCCTTGTGCAGGAAATCCTGAGACACACACTCTCCCCTCCACCGGGCTAGGTCGCTGAAGAAGTGAAACTCACCTGGCTTGTGGCTGTGGATGTGCTGAGGATGGAGCCCCCCCAGAAGTGGGAGGCCAAGAATGAATCCTAGTGGCAACAATAATAAGTCCTAGGTCAGTCAATCCCAAAGCCAGCTTCCCAGGAATGTTTGGTTACATGATTATAAATCTCTTTTAGCTTAAGCTAATTTGGATCTAATTTTGTTTCTTAGATCTTTTATATATTCATGACTACATTTATAGAGATGTTATTAATATATTTTTATTTAAAAGACAGAGAACTATTACTTGATGAGGTTTCTCTCAGAGTCTATACAAACGGGGGCTAAAGTGACTTGCATCTAGTTCTTAACCAGGTATCTTAGTCCATTTTGACTGTTCTAACAGAATACCACAAATGTTATAAACAACAGAAATGTACTGCTCACACTCTTGGAGGCTGGGAAGTCCAAGATCAAGGTGCTGGCAGATTTGGTATCTGGAAACCTGCTTCCTGGTTCATGGACTGCTGTCTTCTCTCCTTGTCCTCACGTGACAAAAAGGGCAAGGGAGGGTGCCTGGGTGGCTCAGTTGCTAAACGTCTGCCTTCGGCTCAGATCATGATCCCAGGGTCCTGGGATTGAGCCCTGCATCAGGGTCCCTGCTCAGTGGGAAGCGTGCTTCTCCCTCTCCCACTCCCCCTGTTTGTGTTCCCTCTCCCTCGCTTTCTCTCTCTGTCAAATAAATAAATAAAATCGTAAAAAAAAAAAAAGAAAGAAAGGGCAAGGGAGCTCTCTGAGGTCTCTTTTATAAGGGCACTAATCCCATTCATGAGGGCTCCACCCTCATGACCTAACCACCTCCTAAAGGCCCCACTTCCTAATACCATCACATTGAGTTTCTACATGTGAATTTGGGGGGAACAAACATTCTGTTCATACTGAATGTAAACATGTAAAAACAAAAGCCCAAATTTGAAGAGCAACTCAATTCAAATTATAATCACATGTGCCCGAAATGATACTCCAGCATTTCACAGTTTTGTTAAACAAGTGATCTCTACATGCATTGTCTCAAATATCATGTGGCAGTTTATCCAAGATTTCCCCATTGCTCTTTCAGGCACTAGTTGGGGCTCTTCCAAGTGCAAGTAATGGAAATCCATCCCAAATTAATTTAAACCAAAAAGATAATGTAATGGTTCATTCAAAAGGGAAATCCAGGGCTCTGTTTGGAATCGTTTGATCCAAGAGCTCAAATTATGTGATCAGGAATCCGTTTTTCTCTCTTACAGCCATGTTTTTCTTTAGTAAAATGGGAAAAGCATGAGCTCTAGAATCAGGCTGCCAGATTTAGAATCCCAGATTCACCACTTCCTAGCTGTTTGACACTACCAAATCACCTGACTTCACTTAGCCTCAGTTTTTTATCATGAAAATGGAGGAAATAATAATATTCACCTCATAGGTTTGGGGGGAGGATTAAATGAGTTAAAATATATACTACTTGGAGCACCTGGGTGGCTCAGTCAGTTAAGCATCCCACTCTTGATCTCAGCTCAGGTCTTGATCTCAGGGTTGTGAGTTTGAGCCCTGCGTTGGGGTCCATGCTGGGTGTGGAGCCTACCTAAAAAAAAAACAAACTACTTTATCATCATCATTATGATCAGCATCAGGTAGGATCTTTCCACTTGGTGATCCTTAGTGAGAGAAATTCCAGGGAAGAAGAGCACCTATTTCTGGAGAGCATCAGCAAATGCCCCAGAGATCATTCTTATTTGCCAAACCTGGGTCAAGTACCCACTCCTATGCTAGAGGGTGCGATTAGCCTGAGCTGAACAGCTTGGACTGTGGATAGACAGTAGAAGGAAAATTGGAGTGCCATTCCCAAAAGAGGAAAGAGACCTTAGATCGGCAAAAGCAACAAATGTCCACTACAAGCCCAACTACACCATGATTATTCAAATAGTAAATAATAGTAGCTGCCATTTTACATAGTGAACAGCAGTACTCATGAAAAGGGGACAGCCTCTGAGCCTCGTAAAGAAAATTCCTTTATTGTTTAAAAAAGTTGGATTTGATAATTATAAAAAGTCCCTCCCAGACTCAATGAGATTGAGGTTTGGAAGAATTTTGAGACATAATAAAAAATAAAAATACAACAGAAATAAATCTTTGGGTATCTACAGAACGGGCAGCAATTATCATGAAGTCTCCACATTTGAGATAACAACTCAATGATGGTTCTGAGCATTTGCTGTAATTGGAATTAGCCATGAATGCTTCAGAGATGTGCAGAGTGTTGGAGGATAACTTCCTTTCAACATGAAAGAACAAAATAAAGTTTGAATAAAAGCTTGCATATGTGAAATTTATAAAAACAAACCACCTTACCAATTTTCTCATTATAAAGTCAGTAAAAATTATTTTATCATACAAAACTACAGTATAAAGAAGTTACCTTCAGACATTCAAGTAGACAAATAAGATATACATCTCACAAAATCGATAACAATTTCTTCAGTTTTCCAAAAAGTGAGGGAAAGCACAAAATAACTTCCAAACATAATGTGATCAAAAACAAGAGAAGCAAATTAAAAACCGCTAACATTGTGGAAATACTCACAGTACTTTTAATAAGTCAGCACAATAGTGAATAGAAAATTCACAAAAAAAAGAAAATTTCATAAAATTGAATGGAAAATAAATGCTTTGCAAGAATTCTCCATGTTAACAATAAGAAGGGAGTCTTTTCTAGGACACTCAACCTGAAAGCCATGCGTCCTTTCACATAATGACTCCGCCTACCTTCTGCCCCTGGTTGCTGGGATTACAATCACAGAAGACTTTGTCTTCCTCCCTTTGTCCTGGGGGTTTTAATAGATTTGTTTGAAGCTGTTTTCTTTCTCCTCTCTCTTCCACTTATCCCCCTGGGATTTAGTTTCCAAATCTTTCCCCTCAGTCCCTGTCATGCACAAACACCAAATCTGAGATCCAACCTGAGGTCTCATGTAAGCCCTGGTAGTCTTTTTATCTCTCTTTATTCTGATGCAGGTGATTTCTAGACACAAGTTAGTTAGCAAATGAGCTGTTCAGGAACTGTGATCAGACATATTACATCCACAGAGTAGAGTTGCATTTCCCTCTGCATTTAGTGTCTCAGCAACAAGGAGTTGGTCGGTAACCTGCAGGGTCTCAGGTAGATTCCTTTGTGGGTTTCATCTGGTCACAACAACCAAAACACCTCCTTATATACAGCAGAATCCCATGTCCCCTGCCCTTCAACTCCTCAATCTTTGTGTTAACTCTTCATGTAACAACAATGCATCCTAAGTAGAGGGCAAATTTGGAGTTGTTTTTCTAGCAGAGACGAAGATTTACACCAATCTTTCTCACTTTCCCCAATAGATCCCACATGTAAAAAGGGCAATAAGTTGTGGCAGGGCCCTGAGCCCAAAGAAGTTCAGCCTGAGGCAGTGACACTGACACTTTCCCACTCAGACAATGACCAATCCAATGACCTTAGGCATCTTGGACCCTATCACTAACAAGTTGAAATAATCATCAAAGATCTTTGTTTGACCCCAAGATGGCTATTTCCAAAACCTATTCCTGCTCCATGGCCTTGACAGAGAAACAACTCAGCACCCCCTCAACCTCATATTTGTCTGCCTCCCAAAACATACCTCTTCAATCTAGAAAATCAGGAATCAATGGGAAATTTCTTTCCAAATTGTTAGCTATCTCCAGATTTTCCGGATTGGGGGGAACATGAAAGATCCCTAATCTCTGGGTTTCTATGGAGGGGGACCAAATTTTTTTAATAGATTATCCACAAGTCCAGGACAAAGCTTTATATTCAGAGTTAAATTATGCAATAGTGAAATACAGAACACACACACACACACACACACACACACACACACACCCCTTTACCATTACTGGCTATATCAGCTTCTTCTTTCCTAGGACAGAAAGAAGTCCCCATTTGCCCAAGATTCACAAGTAACTACTTCTATCAGAATTAAGAGATTTGGCAAAGAAAAAAAAATCCTCCAAACAAGGAAAAAGGAAGCCATTTCAAGAACTATAAAAAGATCACATCCAAGAAAATGTGGCTGATAAATGATTACGATATCTTATCATATCATATCATATGACATATGATTATAACATGGGCAATAGTCAGAGGCTGAGTACAGGTGATCTGACAAATTAAAAAAACACAAATACATGAGTGTTCTTGATAATAATGACTCATCCCTCTTGGGGAGCGGCTGTTCCAGACCAGGCCAGTCCTAGGACAGCCTGTTAAGTTTTAGCAATATCCTAGCTGATTTTAAGGGTTAGGTTCAGTGGGAGATTTGGGTCAGAACTCCTAGAACTATGTTTCCCCTTTCTGTCTCCCACTGCCCACCACCATAGAGGTCTGACTTCCACATTAGCCCCAGAGAGGGCTTCTTGTGGAACAGGGGGTGACTCGTGCCTGGGCTGGACATCTCGGAATCACCGTAACCACAGCACATCCCACATTCCTAAGACTGGAGTCAAAATATTCTCCTATATAGAGGCTAATCCCGAATCAGAGTATCTGGTCCAATTGCCTCATTTCCCTGTGCAACTTCTGGTTTCAAGCACAAAAGAAAAAAAAATAGGGGAGAAAAATCTGGGCTCTTTTATTAAAATCATACTAAAACTGAAAGCAATCAGAGAAGTCAGAATTTTCTGCAAAAATGTTCTGTTGGCATTTGGGAAAATTCGTGTGAAACCACAGCTCAGAGGACAGGAGGGAGCCAAGGAATTGGGATCTCAGAAAAAAGCAGGAAATATCGCCCAGCAAGATTTCACCACGTACTGGTAAGTTTGTGTAAACTTGGTGCTCGAGGTAAACCAATAATTAATGGCTACGAAACCACCACTCAATCATTCAAATGGCCCAAGATCCTTAAAATACAGGCATCTGGTTGAGAATATTTCAGCAAACAGTTTTCATACCACTTCTAAATTCATAACTATAAATCTTTGGAATTAAAGCATATTCTTGACCATTCTACCTGAATAAGGAAGTAGTCACAGTTCTGTGGACACATGGACCTATAAAAACAAGGCTGAATTGTTTTCACTTTTTTTTTCTTTAAATTCTGTTACTCTGGCTCGAGCCATCTTTTAATATTTATTTATATTTTTAAAGATTTTATTTTAGAGAGAGAGAGAGAGCACGAGTGTGAGGGGCAGAAGGAGACAGAGAGAGAGAGAATATCAAGCAGACTCCATGCTGAGCGTGGAGCATGATGCGGGGCTCAATCCCAGGGTCCTGGGATCACGACCTGAGCTGAAACCAAGAGTCAGATGCTTAACCGACTGAGCCACCCAGGCGCCCCGCCATCTTTTAATATTTAAAAAGATTTATTCTCACATGGACAATGTGATCCATATAATTAGCAGGCTATTAAAATTTTAACTTTCTTTGCCATTTTCCACAGGATGTCTCACACATTTTTTTCCTATAAATATTCAGTCGGGGTTGGGGGGCAGTAAACAGCGATGAAACAAGTTTATTTTGAGAAATAGAGCCAACATTCTCAACAGCCATGACCCATCTTTGCATACAACCCAATCTGGCCGATGTACCAATCCTCTGAGTTAGAGTTAAAGGTCAAGGACCACAACTGGATGCTTCCAGTCTCTTCCTTGACGTCCCAATTTTTAGTCACATACCAATTGGCATGGACTTAAATATCTGTATGTGATGACACAAGATTTAGGTTAGACACAGATATGGCTACATTTCACCCAATCCAATTTCTCAGTGTTTTCTTAGTCCAAGTGTTCAGTGGGCTCAAGCATATTTGTAGTGTAGGAATACAGGTGGGGCAAGGCATTGCTCGAGAATATTTACTCCATGCCATACTTACCGCCTGATCTCAGGGATGAGGTCAAAGTCAGAACCCCTCAAAGTTCTGCCAGACACAAATCATCCCACTGTGCTCAAAGCGGTCTAGTTCATCTTCAGTTTGGGGTTCCTGACATTGTCAACCACTCTACCTGTGCAGATTTGCTTGGCTGCCACCTTCACCCTTGAGGGTTTTTTCTAGGAGAAAAACATAAGTTTTCAAGTTGGAATTTTATTATCACATATTCCCAATGTTTTGGGTAGACTAAATGAAAATAAAATTATATAAATCACATGCAGTCATAGGTGCCTTCAAATGCTCCCAAATGACACCAACCATAAAGAATTCAACTTTCCTACTGCTAATGTAATCTCAACTAACTAAACTATCTCTGTGATCTGAAGTACCTCTAAACTGTTCAGGCTGTTCTCCAATATTTGGTTCCCTCTTTCCTGACACATGGTAGGATTATACTTCTGACTTTGTTGAACCTAGCATGCGTATGTGACTTGCTCTGGCCAATAAATGCAACCAGAAATGTCACCTTGAGAAGGAAGCTTTAGGAGCCAATGCCACTTGACCACATTAATTTCTTCCTCTGCCACAGCGATCACCTCGGTTCTCAATGTGGCTGCTCCACCATTCTAGATCCCGGGATGAGGGTGACAAAAATATGCAAAATGGATAACAATGGGAGCAAGAAGTACACGTGTTACTTTAAATAATTGAACTTTGGGAGTTGTTTGTTACGGCAACACAACCTAGGAAAAAAATACCGGGATACTAAGCACTATGGCGAATGTTACTATAATCTAAAACAGAAGAAATTTGGGGCTCTGTTACACTGTAGCATATATATGTGTATGTATCGTTTTACATATATACATTATAATAGTAATATTCTATATTTTTATATTACCTATATTATTTTTAGCCACCTATTAAAACAGACTTCTCTCCCATCTCCTCCCCACACACAAAAAACCTTCTCAAATCAATTGGGTAATCTAAATGCTGAAAATAAGTGCTCACAAATCTCAAATTAACTGAGACTCCCCCCATCAAAAAAGTCTTGATCCATTTGTCAAAATCATTTGCAGAGTTCCACTTTTTCTCCAAGACCAAGTACATTAATCAAACACAGGGCTTCAAAGGAGCTTCATTTTGAGCAACCCAACAGACAAATAAATGAGCTGCCGATGGCTCTTTCATAACGGCGGAGGACCAGGCTGACCCAAGGGAATAGGAGTAAAGCTCAAAGGGAACCATCCAAGCAAAAGCAGCATTTGGGGACCTGAAGCAAACGGATAAAGCCAACCCACATACTCTCACTTCCAAGACTGTGAGCCAAGCACACGTGTGTTTGTTCGCTAAAATAAGAAGATGCAAACGTCCCACGTCTGGTTGATTTCTTATGTGCTACAACCATAAAGATGTTTGTGTCTGGAGTACACGTCTGAGCGTTGTGCTCAAATGTGGCAACTCATAAACTTGATCACACATACCTATGATCTATAAGAATGTTTCCCTTTGAAACAATGTAATTCTGGAAGGTTTTCTTCTCTATCGCCTGGATGAATTGCCTAAAGTTTCTCATTTAAGTATGTGAAGAACTGTCCATTTTTACTCTGCAGAGCTTTTCACTGGTGACTCAGTGAGGGATGATGTCATCTGTTATCCCACAACGGCTGGTGTGGTTCTCTCTGCTCACTTAAACCATTCCCTCTGTTTCTGTGGCAGACAGCACTCCCCAGTTTCCATCCTGTCGTCGGCTTCTTCCCAGCCAGCCCCAGGCAAACAGCCTCCCCTGCAGCAGATGAAACAGGAAGTTGGACAGCTTGAGTCTGCAGCAGGACCCCTAGTGTTTTCCCACTCCATGCCCTGGCAGCGTTCCCCACAAGTACGTACACACACACACACACACACACACACACACACACACACACACACACACACACACACACACACACACACACACACACAGAGCTCCCATTGTTGCAGCCTTCCTCAGCCTACTGATCCTAATATGGAATGCAGCAGGAAACCCATGATTTCCTGGTACTCGGCAAGCTGGAGGAAGCAAGGGGAAAACTCCATTAAAAAGCCCAGCTTCCCTCCATGTTAGATGTGAAGTGGAAAAAGGGGAAGATTTAGCAGAATTCTACCGTGTCTTCTAGCCAGGCTGGAGAGGGAAAGAGCACAGCGGAAACCCTCAGGCTGTTGAAATTTCTAGACTGCCACGCGGCCCCTCGAATTCGGAGAAAAAATGAGGGTTTCTTAACTCAAACTAGAGGGAAAAGGGACAGATGCTTTTAATCATTCTCCCAAATGTGTGCTACCTTTCCTGACCAGTATGGTAAGTGCGAGGGCATGTGCCGGCTGCCTGGGACAAGTCCGTGTGATCCCAGGCGCCCTAAGTAAGGCAGGGTGATCTCGAGCCCGCCGCTCGCCCGCTTCCCGCGCTCCATGGGCTTCGGGAGAAGCAGGAGAAGCCACAGCAGCTGCCCGGTGCCGGCAGCTGGAGCCGCCGCGATGAGCTGCACCGAGCGCGGTGACAGGCGCTGCGGCTGCGGGGGCACGGAGGAGAAGAAGATGCTCAAGTGTGTGGTGGTGGGAGACGGCGCCGTGGGGAAAACCTGCCTGCTGATGAGCTACGCCAACGACGCCTTCCCAGAGGAGTATGTGCCCACTGTGTTTGACCACTATGCAGGTAAGGGAAGGCGGAAAACCCTGCCCTTGCGGACCGGGTGCGCGATGCGGGCCGCCACACCCCAACTTCAGAGGGGCCTGCTTTAGCTCGCAGGGCAGCCGGTAGGGACTGCGGGCCTGGCCGCCGCCAGGTCCCGGAGCGAAACACACAGCCAAGGTCCCTGCTGGAACGGTTAGGACAATTCGTCCGTCCATTGGTAGCCTCACAACTCCCCCCCCCCTTAAATCAAATGACGAATACTGGGGAAATACCCTGAACTGCCCTCCAGGCTTTGGGGCCAGAGATTTCACGCAACGTTCTTGGGAGGATTCATAACTTTTCATGGGAACATTCTAAAATGTAACTGCAACACAATTAAAAAAAATCATCACTAACTACACAACTAGTGAAAGAAGTATTTTTGCCACTTTTCATATATTTACCTCATGCCATTCTTAAATGAAATGGCAAGATTAACAAACGATAGAACATTCATTTTTCTGTAACATTCGGTGGCTGTACTAATTAGGCTTTTATCTTCCTGGGGCTGTAGATGGGCGGGGGCGAGGGGGTAGTACTGAAAGGTCTTAAGTATCTGTTAGGCAGTCTGTATCTTGAATTCAAAGAAACACTTTGAATTAATGTGTTTTTAAAGTAAAAATAAAGAGAAAAATAACATTTGAATCATTTTAGAGTATGTCCAGAAAGGATTAAATTGGACATAAACTATTTTAAGGCATGACAAGTTAAAATACGGTAGTCACAACTTAATCCTTTCAGTTACTTTTATTTTCTGAGTGTTCTAAAGTTTGTAGGTGTACTTGTCAATGTGATAGCCTATCTCAATTTTCCCATTT
The DNA here is from genome assembly GCF_037043125.1 of Eumetopias jubatus. Lineage (NCBI taxonomy): Eukaryota > Metazoa > Chordata > Mammalia > Carnivora > Otariidae > Eumetopias > Eumetopias jubatus. The sequence goes on along the minus strand of NW_028274813.1, from coordinate 37,083,485 downwards.
TTTTAAAAGATCTTATTTATTTATTTGAGAGAGGGGGGAAAGAGAGCACGAGCAGGGAGAGGGGCAGAGGGAGAAGCAGACTCCCCACTGAGCAGGGAGCTGATGCGGGACTCGATGCCAGGACCCCGGGATCATAACGTGAGTCAAAGGCAGACGCTTAACCAACTGAGCCACCCAGGCGCCCCATCAATTTTTCCATTTTCATTCTGACTTTTTCTCTTAATTTCTAAAACATATCTTATTGTTCCTCAAAAACAAGTTCATGAAATTCTTCAAGTTTATAGTACCCTAATTTTATAGCTCTTTTCAACAGAGTGATCAGCTTGGTGAGTTATCAGAGATTTGAGATTTCATAAGAGAAAATTTTCCCTTCCTTCACCTTGGCTTTGGGTCAAGTTCAGCAAAGGAGAAGCGGCCCACAGGAAACCTGTGTGAATGTTGACTTTGCTATGTGGTCATTTGAAATCCTCTCTCTGTTAGGAAGTAGCTTCTTTTCCAGAACTAAACAATCACCTAAGTCCCCTCCTTCTCCTACAGTTACATGATTTATGACAATATTACATAGCAGATTGGGAGAGTACCACAGTACCACAGTGAAAATAATATCCACTTCCCAGAAGGCTTTATATATATATATATATATATATATATATATGTGTGTGTGTGTGTATATATATATACACATATATATATATTTGTAAAATTAAGAGCAAATTTTAAGTCTAGCTCCCTTAAGCTTTTCCGAAAATATAATGACTGTGACCAGAGAAGAACATTTCAAAGAGAACAGAAGACTTTCACTCTGGGGGGAGGGGGGAAACTGATAAGATTAAGAGGTCCGGGACTTAAGTTAAGTTACTAAGATACTTGACATGGAAACATCTTAGCAAAGGTTATTTATTCTATACCCTCTTTCTGCTAGGAAAGGAAAACTGGCTGGTACCTAATTTCAAAAACTTTTAAATCAAAGGTGAGGCCCAAAATTGACTAACGGGAGAGGCCTCAAGTGCTTCTGAAAATGATGTATCCCAATCCCCATCTATTGGTTGAACCAGTTATCAGCCTAGTATAAGAAAAAAGAGGATAAAACCATCTTTAGGGATAAAGTCAACCTATAAAAAATATATTAGAGCTCAAACAAAGGCTCAACTACTAGATTCCACCAGGATGAAATTATTTTATATTTCAAATGTGTATTTTCATACTGTTATTTGAGCACCAAAGCACCTTAAAGATTTTGGCTACTCTATGGCTTTACCTCTCTTCTCCATATGAACAAGTACGCAGTATCCAGTCCCTGGGTCCTACTGGTGCATTCTGAAATCACAAGCAGCAATTGAATTCCTGAGTCTTTAGAAAATTGCAGCTGAAGTCTGAGAGAGACTATCCCTTGAAGATGTTTCCCTAACAGCTACCCATCCCAGGAAAGTAGAGCTATAACAGTAGTAAGGATGGAAGCATACTTGAACATACTGTTCAAGATGGTGGGCTTTGAAGCCAGAGAGCTTAGTTCTAATACTGGCACTGCCATTGCTGTGTGGCCTTGAGCAAGTTACTTAACCTTTCTGTCCCTCAGTTATCACAAGAAAAGAAAAGGGACAATAGAAGTATTAGGAGTGTTTGTAAGAACAAAATAAATTAATACCTGTGAAATTCTTAGAACAGTGACTCACACATGGTGTGCGGTACATAGTAGCTATTATTATTAAGAGTAAGTTCTCTACACTTGCACACAGTTAGGAAAGGAAATTAAAATATAATTAAAAGATAAAGTTTACAGGGGCGCCTGAATGGCTCAGTTAAGCATCCAACTCTTGGGGCGCCCGGGTGGCTCAGTCGTTAAGCATCTGCCTTCAGCTCAGGTCATGATCCCAGGGTCCTGGGATCGAGCCCCACATCAGGCTCCCTGCTCCGCGGGAAGCCTGCTTCTCCCTCTCCCACTCCCCCTGCTCATGTTCCCTCTCTCACTGTGTCTCTCTCTGTCAAATAAATAAATAAAATCTTTAAAAAAAAAAAAAGCATCCAACTCTTGATTTCAGCTCAGGTCATCTCAGGTTGTGAGATCAAGCCCTGCATCCGGTTCCATCTACTTGAGATTCTTCCCCTCTCCCTCTGCCCCTCCCCACCTCTAAATTAAAAAGATAAAGACTACAACAAAGTAAAATACAATTTGAAGAGTATCCTCCAAATGGAGTAGGATGTGATGAGATGTATGTAATGTCCTTATAATACAGTAATCGCATGTATTGATAATTGATAAAATATGCATGGAGTAATAGTAGTGGGATATTAAATTGGGAGGGGAAATAACAGTTTTGAATGAGTGATTGTAAAAAAAATTAACAACCAGCTAGAAAAAATATTTAAGTTTTATGAATCTTAGTTCTTTTCCATCCGCCCAAAAGTACATCTCCTGCAGGCATCTTTCCTCCAGGCATCCTTCTTCTCCAAGCCCCCTTGACTCCATAAGGAGAGTTCCTTGCTCCATCTTCAACCCATCTCCAGAAATTTCTTTACATTTCTAGAAGACGGCTTCCACAATGTAGAGCAATTTATCTGTTTTCTTGTTTTTCCCACTTCCACTGTGCTTGGATCTCCCGAGGGAGACGGTTGTGTCTTGCCAAATCCCATGGTCATTTCTCAGCTCTCATCTTACTGGATGGCTTGGAGGCTTTTTTATGGCTTATTACTGTTTCTTTGCTTGGTTTCTGGGATAACAGTTTCTCCTGGCTTTTATTCCCTTTACTGTCAAATCTTTCTCCATCTCCTCTGCTGCCTACTCTGTCTCTTCCCAAACAGTATATGTTGGCAAACCTCAGTGTTCAGTCCCTCAGTTCCCTTCTTTATTTATACTCATACCCAAGTTGGTTGTATTTAGTCTCATGACTTTAATTATTATTTATCTACCAATGGCTCCCACATTTATATCTCTGGTCCCAATATTCCCCAAGACCCAGCCTCACAGATCCAACTGTCCCTCTGAATATCTAATAGGCATCTCCAATTTAACCTGTTAAAACAAAATTCTTTAACTGCCCCAATCTAGTCCTCCCCTAGACTTCCCCATGCAAGTACATGACCACTCTCTTGCACCCAGTTGCTTAGAACCAAAACTTCAGTATTATCATTGACTCCTTTCTTCCTATGACAATACCCCCCACCCTCTCCATTCAAACCATTCATTATTATTCCTTCTTGCTACTGATCAGCACAACATTCAAAATACCCCATCACTTCTCACCACCTACACTGTTTCACTCTTGTCCAAGGCACCATCATGTCTCATCTAAACTACTGTAATCACCTCTCAGTTCCCTGCTTCCAACCTTTCCCCCCTCTAGTCAGCTGTCCACACAGCTGGCAAAGGGGCTATTCACAGCCCAAATCCCCCAATCCCTTCACACTCAGATCCATCATTCATCATGGTCTACAAGGCACTCCATGACTTGGTCCCTGTCATCTCTCCACCCCCATCTCCTAACTCTTCTCTTCAGTTATTCCACTCTAGCCATACCAGCCATCTTGGTATGCTTTGAACACACCGATATCCCACTTTCTTGAAGACTTCACACTTGCCCTTCCCCCAGCCTGACACTGTTCCCCCAGATCCTCTTCAGCTTCAATTGACCACATTATTTAGCACATACACACACAAAAACACAAGCACACACACACGGAGTCACTCTTTAACCACTTATCCTGCTACATACCTATAACATTTCACACTACTGGCATCATACTTCTAATTATTTGCTTACCATTTTTATCCCACACTTGAATGTGAACTCCATGAGGACAAGGACTTTGTCTTGTTCATTGCTCTATGTCCAACTTTTTTTAAAAAAGACCCCAACATACAGTAGACTCTCAACAGATAGTTATTGAATAAATGAGTTCATATGTCTTAATCACCTTTGTCCCTCCAGTGCTTAGGTAATTTCTGGCCCATTGAAACTGCTGAATAAACGAACAGCTGGTCCAATCTTTAGGAACGAATATGTTTAGAAATTTATTAAATTTATTCTATTTTTTAACTATTTTGTTCACAAGTATCATTTTATCTCTACTGGAATTGTAACATGGCATTTTTTCTTGACCCAAGCGGCCAATGTCACATCTGTTGAATAATGTAACTCTGCAATGCATAAATTTCATTTGGAAACAGATGAGCTGCAAATTGCTCCATAAGCATTATATTCAAAAGCCTACCTAAATTTTGAGAGGCTCCCTCAAAGACTTACAGTTCTTATATACAGAGCATGCTTCAGAGTGACCCCAAGTTCAACCAAGGGCTAGGACTAAAAGTTAGGGGCAGCCGGATGAAAGTAGATAGGGCCACTCACGCTTCTGTTTCACAGAACATATGACATAAGGATAACACTTCCATTTTGTGTTTTCTTAGATTGTGTGTCAAGTTAGATTGTCCATGGTTTATATGTCCATGTACACAGGTGTGTCAAATAAGCCTGTTCACGTTGGAGCCTGTGCACGGTGTACCTCATTCACCATTTCCATCAGCCTCTGGCTTAGAATTGATTTTGTCTGTGGCCCTTTCTTCTATCACCCGTCCCTCCTAGAATTTGTCAAAAAACCACCTGTGTTTCAAAACTCACTTTTGAAGTCACTATTTGCAAATCCAGCCATCTATGCAGGAAATTCACAGGATTCATGGCGGGGGGGGGGGGGGGGGGAGGGGGAATCTAGCTGTTCTATCAGCTGAGTGAGATGTAAAAGGAAGTCGTTTTCACAGAGAGCTGAAAGTCAAGTCTAACTTTTTCACTTAATTAAATGGTGATCCATCCAAGGTAGACTTAATCACAACTTAATGGCCAGAGCAGGGGAAACTGTCCAATCCACCAGGGAGGGGGAGTAACACAAAATAATAGAAAGTGAATAAAACCAAATCCTGGGCCTATAAAGGTTTGTGACATAGTTCTACCCATTTGGGAATATTTACTCAGGAGTTTCTCTTTTGCTCTTTCTGAAGACACCTGAGAGTCTCTAGAGAATGGATGAGATTCATTTTCTATAAGCTAAAAGGAAACCTGAAACAACTCTCATGGGACTATGAACTAAATCACCAGATTTTAACCTTAGATGAAAATATAAAAGAAGTTTGTGTAAGAGGAGACAAGAATGGACCAGTGGACTCACTTACTCTGTTCCTTCTAAATGCAATGGGGCTCAAAAACACAAAATCTTGTAGGTATCCAACCTTCCAATATCTCCTTTTGAGGGGGTATAATGTGTGGCTGATGCTTTTGCTGGACGCTTGGAGGTCACACCAAAGGGGCAGTGGCGGGAATCACACGAACAGTTTCTTCCACCCTGAGATGCTTCTGTAAGCAAGCACAACCAGAGGCTTCAAGGATGCAAATTACACTCGGAAAGCCAAAGCGAACTGCAGGGACTATGAATTGTGAGCTGCAGCTCTTGGGAGTAAGAAAGAAGAACAGAAGAGGGATCAAGAAAATTAAGTATCTGTAACCCAAAAACAACCATGCTCCCAGGATTGGAAACAGCATCTGCAGTTCTCTGCAGTCCTGCATTCCAGTTTTAGCTGGCAACAAACCAAGGAGCGAGACCAATTCAGGCTTCAGTGGACAGGCTCCCTGTGACCAAGACACTTAGTTCCACATGGCCTAACTCCCTTCACGTCCAGGCTAGGAAATCCTTCATAAAGTTTACTACCAACCTGCCCATGGAGGTTGGGCTTCAGGGAAACAGTATTTTATTTCTGGAATAGCTTTTTCAAAATCTGCCATTTCTCCCTCTTAGTGTGAGACAAATAACAAATTTGGCTCAGGGATGGCCCAGCACATTGGACATTTATGTTTTGGGTACAGCTGGCCTGTTTTAAAAAGGCAGCATGAATATGGGCAACAAACATAAGACCTCTCAGGAAAGGACAGGTAAGAAAACTGAAGAGAAACACTCTCCCTCGTCAATCCTGAGCACAAGATTTCAAGGGCCTATGACACAGACCCTACCTTCTGTGTACGAATGCAGATGCTGATATGACGCTGAAAATTTACCTTCCCACATACAAAAATCCATGCCACCTGCTGGGTTAGTCAGCAGAATCCAAACAGTTAATTTTCCGGGTGTAACTCAGTCAGGATAAATTCCATCATGAATTCAATAGAGACCAACTGTGAGTCACAGAGTGGCCTGGCATTGTTCCTGAAAGCTCTAAAGTCCACCAGCTTCTTGAATGTGTCCAATTTTCATGAAACAAAAGGACTTGATTCATGTGTATCCACCTGGTTTTATTCCCACAGCGCTTATTTCCGGTGCTCTTTGTTTCCGGTGTTAGCAGGAGTCTCTAGGGCCATGTGTGATCCAACAAGCAGTGTGGTAGTGTTAATTATGAAACTCAAGTGTCACCAGTACATGTACTGACAACAATAACAGTAGCTGTACACTTCCAGAGTCTTTGCTATGATTCAGGCATATTTGCGATATTTTCATACATCAATTCACTGCTTCCTCACAATGCTCTTGTGAGGTATATTCTTTTCCCAATTTTACTGATGAGGAAATCAAGGCACAAAGATATTAACCAATATGCCCAAGGTTAAATGGCTTGTAAAGGAGTAAATGGAAGCCATGAAACAGTAAACAAACAACATAAGCAGTGTAGAACATTATAGCTATTAACGTTAATCAAAAAGCCACTGTTAGGGTATGCTAACCTAACCCAAACATGTAAGGGATTAACACCATGGCAGGGTGTTTCTTGCTGATGTTACGGTCCTGGGCAAGTATTCAAGTCAGTGGGGCCACTTCCCTCCATTTAGTCATCTAGACACCCGGGCTCCTTCCATCTTGTGACCCTGCCATCCCCTGAGATCTCATACTTATCTGCATCCACCCAGCCTAATGAAAAAGAACATGGACAAACTCAAATGGAAAGTTTTGTGGGCCAAACCTGGAAGTGACAGACATCATTTCCGGTCACACTCCAGAGGACGTGTAAATGAGACCCGAGGCCACGCCTCAGTCTAAGAGAGGCTGGGATAGGAAACCCACCTACAGGCCCAAGAGAGGGAAGAATAGATTTTAGTGGAGACCAGGCATCTCTGCTTGTATCAGACTCTCCAGCCACTAAATATCCTTCCACACTTTTCCCCCATGTAAAACCAACTTGCCCTTTTCCACAGAAGGACCGCCCAGAGTCCTATTCTGTCACCACACCAGGTCAGAGTCCAGTGCTTGCAGGTGATACACAGCTCTTTCCATCTGATGGAGACATGGTTCCTTGTGGTGCAATAGGAGATTCATCATCTGCCCCATTTATACAATCACCCCTTAAACAATGGTAGAACAGGGATGGAATAACTAAAATTTTCAAAACCCCTTCAGAAAAGGAAAGAATGGGAGACACATGGCAATAACAGAATCCTGATAGCAAACATTGGGAAGACCCTCTGTGCTGTCAATGGAAGAAGTTTCTGGGAATTGACCCTGATGCTATTCTCTGGGAGAAGAAATTCAGGCTTCCTTTAGTCTTGACTTTGCATCCATTAGTCTTGACTTTTCCTGGCTCGGGTCTGGGAGGTTCTTCTTGTTCATCCATTGCCCTCCGTGACACACATCTCAATGAGGCCTTTGGGAGCATGTTTTCCTCGGGGACTACAGCACTTTCACAGCCTGCTTCTTGCTTGTACAATTTGGGGGCTCAGTGTCGTTTTATAGCTATAAGCGTATTCAGTCCAAGTTTGGCATTTCTTCGGAAACACAAGTCTCAAAAACTTACCAGGTTTCTGGTAAATTCCATGGACCAGTAACAACATCCAAGACCAAAGTATGTCTTCCTTAGACATGCTTCTTAAACATACTTTATTTGTCTGCCTCCTGTAACCAATGTCTTTTGTTTTTCCCCTCAAATTAACAATAGCCACCAAGAGGCCATAATAAAGCAGTAGGCTTAGATGCAAGGGATTGTATCTTTGACACAGATCTGATTCTCCTGCTTAAACAGAGAAATGGACATTTATGGCTCCTTTTTTAATTGTATCTTCTATTTGTGGAATCCAAAAATAACCAATTTTACAACTCTGTAAGTCCATCAATACCTGTGTTCTATCAATCTCTGCTTAAAAAAAACAACCAATTCAGCTCTTTTCTTTCCTAGAACACCTTGCTAAACACAATGAGTAACAATTAACATACAATAACATTCTGGTTTTTCCCAGTCTTTCCTTTGAGTGCTACAGACACTGTAGGAACTCAGTTTACCTTCCAGGTTTCACAGATAATAGTTTTGCAAAACTACAGTCTTGCCACAGGAGAGCATAGATCTTGATCTTTCCAGACTCTTTTTTTTTAACCACTTTCCACTGAACAGCTAAGCCAACAGTACAGTTTTGCTGTTGTTGTTTTTTTTTTTAGGTTCTTGTAATGACACCACACTCAATAGACTAGGATACTGTAACAAATAGACTCGAGCATATAATGATTCAAACTATTAGAATTCTATTTCTTGCTCATATAACAGGCTGGGCAAGTGTTGGTGTTGATGAGATGGTTCTGCCCCATGTGGCCATTCACGGACTTTTTCCCGTCTTGTGACTCTGCTGTTACCTGGGGCTTAATAGTGCCATGTGTCGAGACAGTGGACGATAAAAGAATAGGGAGGAGTGAGGGGAAGGAGCAGCGGTGTGGGCCAGGTGTACAAGTGGCGTGCCTCACTTCTGTTCACACTTCATTACGGAGAAGTCAGACCCTGGGCCACATGTAATTGTGACAGAGGTTAGCTTTATGCCCAAAGAAAAGGCAAACAGATTTTACTGGACTCCGAGTAATCTTTACTATAATCACTAAGTTGAGATTTCTTCTGCCAAATATAGTAGACCCACATAAACAATAGAAACTGCCCTAAGCACCATATTGAATGAGGTGTTTATTCTGCTACAAATGACACACCTGTATTTCCCAAACTTGCCTGCTCATCAGAAAAACCTGCTTGTTGAAAATGCAGATTCTTTAGTCCATGCCCTAGCCTTAGTCTGCTATATCAAACCCACTGAGAGAAAGAGAGATAAACATAAATTTCAACAGGCATCCTAAGCATTTCTTATTAGATGGAATCTATGAAACTTCCATTTCACAGTTGAAAATCTTTTGGATATCATAAGGTCATATAGTTCAATCTAATGTAATTTAGCAAGTTCAGAAGACCTTTCTTTATACTATAAGGTGCCTATAAATCAAGTCAAAAGGGACAGTTCTATGATAAAACATGATAAAACATCCATCAGTAAAAAGCAACTTAAAAATACATATCCACATATATAATTTCTTGACTTGGGAGTTTCTGACAAGGAAAGTTGCATAAAACAGAAAAGGCCTTTAGAACCTCTCAGAAACAACTAGCAAATTCCTAAATGAGGACCAGAGTGCTCTCGTCAAAGATCTGCGGTCAAGGCTGGGCATAGAGAGATCCCGGAAGAAAGAGAATGCATGAGGCTGAGACTCAAAAGGTGTTGGGAGAGGGCTGGGGTGGGGAGGGCGGAGAAGACCCAGAGCTTAGAACAGAGAGGAGTAGGAATTGTAAGACAGCAGACAGGGGCCAACTAAGCAAACTGGGGTGCCCTGAGCACCAGCTGCTGGGAGAACAGCCTCGGCCGTGACTGACAAAGTCCCACAATTAATCTCTCTGTTCACAGAGCCTGCTGTTTGGAAAACAATCATTGGCCTGACTGGGAGACTGTCGGTGGGCTCATTGAGGGAAATTTTAGAGAACGCCTCCTCTCAGGGGAAGAAGCAAAGGAGTCTTAAAAAACAGGAAGGAGCCAGGGACCCTGGGGGTGGTTTTGGTGTAGCTCTGGCCGTCTTGGATGCTCTGTACTGTTCTTACACAACCACCCAGCCCTACGCTTATGAAATGAACATAAACATCTGTTTCCCCTCGGCCAATCCTTCTGTTCTTTACGCTTTGACCTACATTTGGGAAAAACAAAAATGGAAAACCTCTTAAAATGCAGTTACTGAGCATCCAGAAAGGCTCCTCCCTGGGCTAGAATCCGGTTCCTGAAAGAGATAGCATGTCAGTTCTGGGGGAGGCAGAAATCTCAGAACTGGGACTCAGGCACAGTTACCGGGTCAACCAGTTGACAAACAGTCCTGCTAGTGGGGACCCAGCCTTCCTTTGGAGTTTCTCCAGCTGTTTTAATACAAATTAGCAAATCAAGCCTCAGAATGTGATTCTGCTTGCCAACAGGGGAGAAACAATGCTCTGTGTGGCCTGAGCAGAATGCAAGATAGTGAACAAAATTGCTTCCTGATCCTTTTGCAGGAAAATCTACAATTGATTAGTAAAAACAGTAATTTGCAGGGTGCCTGGGTGGCTCAGTCAGTTAAGCCTCTGACTCTTGATCTCAGCTCAGGTCTTGATCTCAGGGTTGTGAGTTTAAGCCCCATGTTGGGTTCCATGCTTTGCATGGAGCCTACTTAAAAAAAATAAATAATCATAATTCACTAATACTATTTAGCTAAGTATTTAGTACGTGTCAAACCCTGTGTTACTTTTGCTTACTTCTTTGAGCCCCACAATTTCTCTAGGTAGTAAGTATCTTCATTTCATGGATGAGAAAACTGAAACTCAGAGAAGTCACCTGTCCAACATCACAAGGCTGGGAAGTGGCAGAAAGGATTCAAATGTATGAGCTCAAACGTTATCTTCTCAGTGAGGCCAGACCACTCGGATTAAAGAAGGCTTCATTTTAAGACCTATTTATTTCCTCTGTAATTACTATCTTATTTGTTTATTTAATTGTCCATTTCTTGCTTCCCTCTAGAATGTATACTTCACAAAGGCAAGCTGCTTTCTGTCTTGTTTTCTCTTATGTCCCAACGCCTGGGGATGAGCCTGTGACACAAAAGACACTCAGAAATGTCTACTGAATGAATGAATGAAGGAAGGAAGGAGATCCAAGAGTCTTACAGTGTTAACCACTGCACTTACACTGAAGTTAGCATTCTATGTGAATAGTTAGGATAATTTTCTATGTTGAAATCTGATCCTCCCACATCTTAAAAGGATATATCCTAAGCATCATAAACATACATTCATAAATATTGTATTGGCTTGGTTTAGAACTTGCAAAACAGTTTTATTTTTCTAGGGAAAAAAATTCTAAAATATTTTGTTCTAGTCATATTTTAAACTTGTGAGATCTGGGGGCTTCAACCAGGGAAAAGTTGTTTTCCTAATTATATAAAGGAGTTCTGTTTTATCTCTGTTTTTTGGATGTTATAGAGACAAAAAGAAAAGCTTAATTCCTTAAAGTATATGCCATATAACTTTTTTCCAGATAATGAGATTAATTATGAGGAAAAACAGTAGGTCAATAATCTCCTTAATGTATAACATGTATAAAACTCCAAGGAATTATGAATGATATTTATAAAACACAAGCATTCATTAGCTAGAAAGTATACTAATTTTCAGATGGTATGCTTGCAAGAAATGCAATGAACATGTTTATATATATTAATAATGAGGCATTTTATACTTGCCAAAGTAAGAGATATGAGAAGGAAACTGGCTTCTCTCTCTCTCTCAAGAGTCCTCTCTGCTCATGTTGGATAAACATGCACTATGAACCCTAAATGCTTCTTTCCTCAACTAAAATGAATTTCACATGACATTTGCCATAGTTCAAGCTGGTAAATAAGAGCCCTTAAGAATTTTCCATAGTAGGGGCACCTGGGTGGCTCAGTCGTTAAACATCTGCCTTCAGCTCAGGTCATGATTCCGGGGTCCTGGGACCGAGCCCTGAGTTGGGCTCCCTGCTCCGCGGGAAGCCTGCTTCTCCCTCTCCCTCTGCCCCTCGCCCTGCTTTGTGTGCGCACATGCGTGAGCTCTCTCTCTCTCTGTCAAATAAATAATCTTTTTTTTCTAAGATTTTATTTATTTATTTGAGAGAGAGAGAGAATGAGAGATAGAGAGCACAAGACGGAAGAGGGTCAGAGAGAGAAGCAGACTCCCTGCTGAGCAAGGAGCCCGACGTGGGACTCGATCCCGGGACTCCAGGATCATGACCTGAGCCAAAGGCAGTCGCTTAACCAACTGAGCCACCCAGGCGCCCTGTCAAATAAATAATCTTAAAAAAAAAAAAAAAGAATTTTCTAGAGTAGACATGATTTAACCAAACTTTTCAAATGAGATATTGAATGTTAAATCTTAAGTGTCAATATTAGGTACAAACTTTGCTTTAGAAGTTTTATTCTATTCATTCCATTCATTTACCCTGTTACTAATTCTCCATACCAAGTCCTTCCTTTTAGATAAACGGAATCCATCAGGCAGCAGATCCAAACTATTTCCTCTCACCCAACCTCAGCAAAAATGGAGAACTCTATATTATCATCCTTAGAATGATGACTCTTAATATATTTGAAGACTGAGGAAATTTTCCTCCTTCTCTTCAGACAATACTCCCAGATCTTTCCAACTCCCTTCCTAGATATCTGACCTTGTATTTCCCCATTTTTAATGGGTAGCTTCTCACAAATTCAGTTTCAGTCAGTCATTATCAGCTTGCCTTTCAAACCCATAGCTGGCACACGGTAGCTTTTCTAATGGTTCCATAGGAATGGGCATCTCATCAAAAGGGTTATGTACAGTCATTAACAGGATGTAAAAATCTAAACTAAATACTCTTTTCAAGCACTTCTGTCTTTTGTTTTCTTTTTCGCTTGTTATTTAAGTAGGACAGTCTGACTAGTGTAAAGGACTGAAGTTGTCAATAGAAGAGTACTGCATTTCTCCCCCAGCATTTTAATACGTCTCTGTTAAGTTTTTCCCAGGTTTATCTACATCACGATATCATGTTAAGGCTTTCAAAACACGGGATTTCTTCGAATCCCAGAATTAATCTTGGCTCCATAGGTCGACACATTTTTCTGTATTCTAGGAGATATCTTGGTCCCTGTGGTTACCATAGATCACTGTGTTTTATAATACTGAATACCCAATCATTGTAACAGATATGCTAGTCTTACTAGGATTTAGTATGCAGCAGACTACAAATCATCCTGAATGACTTTTATGCTTCATTTACTTTCTACCCATTAACACATTAAAAGTTTATTTAGCCAGACATCCTATTTGGCAACCTCACCAGTTACCACAGATTGAATGTCAGTTTCACAAAAGACATCTTATTCCAGGGTAGTCTAGAGCTCAGCTTTTTCTGGATACAAGGAGAATCTTAGGCTCCAAGCTATAAGACTTCTGGGGTACCTACAAGAGATCGTGAGTTATTTTGGACCCTACTACATCATCAACTAACCTTAAGTATAGTAATTTACACAGTAAAAGAAATTACTTCACATCATGCCTAGTTTGATACATGGGTCCTCAAATGATTTCTAAACTTTCAAGTTAGAGCTTACAGTGATGGGGAAGGAATGGAAGGGGGTCAGGAATATAGACTAACAGAACTTTCAAAGCATCCACAGAACATTTGGGAAAACACATTTTATTTGCCTTCAATGTCACAAGGAGCTAGGAAACCGCCCCCCAACAGATTTCCTTTCTGACTGAATCACTACCTCAGCCTCCCCATCTTTCACCACCTCATGAACAGTTTAGAAGCCTATTCCTTCCCTGTGACGTGAGGAAAAGAATTTCTGTTCTACTGACAGAGACACTTGGCTCTGATTTTAGAGCCAATGTCTGGCATTCCCACCAACCCTGCAATTAACTCAGAGCCCAGAGAAAAAGCACCAAGTAAAGCATTTCGAGGGTGAGAAGGATTAGCCCACAGAATGATCTATTTGTCCATTAAAAGTTGTTGCCATTTTTCTATTTCTTTGTAAATGGACACCAACAAACCTTTAAACAAAGTATCTTTGAAAATGGACACTGCAGAGGATTTAATGCACATTTTTTTTCTTTTCATGGTTCTTAAAATCAATAATCTGCCATTGAAATATATATGGCATACTCAAGAAAGAGCTTCATAAAAATTGTTTTTGTTCTTATTTAGTCTTTCCGTGTTCTCCTACTTCCTTTTCTAAAGGATCCCAAACTGTCTGTGGTGTATGCATTAAGAGTTTCCCTGCCCCTCTGCAGTACCTTCATCCAGTGAATTCTACATGAAAAGAATATACATCTTTTAAGAGAAAGGCCTTGTGGTATATTAACTTGACAAGCAGCCCCTGATCGGCCAAATTTCATGCTAATACTATTTAAATTTTGTCCTTTATTAGGGAAAAAAATACTTCAGAAATATTTTAATGGTATATGTGAGAATCATAGAAATTCAGTTATGGAAATGATACTGTGATGTAAGAGAAGTCAGAAAGGACTGCAGATCTCTGCTGTGGTGAATTAATCAGTGATTCAGAAGGAATAATGCAAGTCTACCCCTGAGCAATGTCTATCCAATCTATGGAAGGAGAAAATTAAGTAACATTTTTCTCCATAATTCTTCAAGGACAGGGTTATTTCAGCCCCAAACTCTCAGGACTTTTTCTACCAAGACCCACTAGGATCCTTTCCTCAGTACAGAGGGCGATCCTCCTCTATTACTCCCCAAATTTCTGCTCCTTTCTCATTTTTTTTTAGAGGGGGTAGAGGAGAGGGGCATAAGGAGAGGGAGAGAGAGCATCTTAAGCAGGCTCCACACCCAGCGCAGAGCCCAACGCAGGGCTCGATCTCACGACCCTGAGATTATGACCTGAGTCGAAATCAAGAGTTGGACGCCCAGCCGACAGAGACACCCAGGCGCCCCATCTGCTCTTTCCTCATTTTAACATCAAGTCTCAGAAACATAAAGTTTCTTGTATTCTAGGGATGAAGAGAAGCACAGGAATGCCTGGTCTGGGGAATCCCTGACTGGGTAACTCCTTCTCCCTCCCCAGGAAAGGTACCGTTGGAAGGCAGGGGCTGCCTGGAGTTCTGACCCATTAAGTCAGAGCAGGTGTGTCACGTGAGAGCTGCAGTTCTTAGAAAACATCTAAGTGTTGCCCCAATTACAAAAGACTGCCAAACTCCTGCCTCCTTCATGCACACTGTTGCTCAATGACCAGAGACACAGACATTCAGGAGGCAGAATTGGAATTTTGTACTGAAGAATCTGGCATTATGCCTATCTCTAACATCCATATTGTCATGCTCGGTCTCTTGAGGCAATAAAATCCCCCAAGCTCTCTTCCTCCTTCTCTGCTGTCTCTCGGTGGTGTGAATACCCCCCTTATAATTACTGCTTTTCTCCTCTGCCAGGCTCTCCTTACTAAGGCAAGGCACTTCTCCCCGTCATACATGGGCTTACAGTAGGCACTGGATTATAAATGTTGATTATTATATTTCTAACACCAAAGAAAGGATGTAGCACTTTTTCCAGGATCAGGAACAGTGGATGCCCTAGTGATGACAAGCGCATCAGACATCATCAGAGACGCCCAAGATAATTGTCCTAAACCATAAAATGAGGGATTTAGACCAGAAAGGTTTAAATATGACCTTGCTGTACCATTTCCAAGTGGTTTTAGCATCTCCCCCTTCAAAGAATCTGAGATGATTTCAGTGTGAATGGACCCACTTCATAATGGGAGTGGCCTCGTATTGTGTTGGGTCTGAATGCCAAGAGAACAAAGGTGGAGGAATGCAACTTCAAAACGGGTTTTATTTTTTTTTTATTTTTTTTATTTTTTTTTAAAGATTTTATTTATTTATTTGAGAGAGAGAGAATGAGAGATAGCACGAGAGGGAAGAGGGTCAGAGGGAGAAGCAGACTCCCTGCCGAGCAGGGAGCCCGATGCGGGACTCGATCCCGGGACTCCAGGATCATGACCTGAGCCGAAGGCAGTCGCTTAACCAACTGAGCCACCCAGGCGCCCTCAAAACGGGTTTTATTTCTTGCTCTCTCCTCACCTCTGTGTATCTGGAGAACAAAAATGAGCTAAGGAGGAGAGAAGGAGGGCACTGAGGAGACCGTACTGTTCTAAGCTCAACAATCATTGTTGATAACAAGTGCTAAGAATGAGTAAGAGCAGAATTTGGGACTCGTCGGCAGATAAATGGACCTTAAGTTTGTTTCTCATGGAATTCAAAGCTGAAAGCCACTTGTGCAGATGTTGGGGGCACTTCCTCCAGGTGTTATCCACACTGCTGTGCAGAGTTGAAAAGGAGGAAATTATGATCAACTGTGGAGACTACTGCTACAGTAGGACCTATTAGTCTAAGAAAGAGGTCCTCTGGTTCTGTCTGTTTCTAGGTCCCCAGAGCTTGTCTCTGCAGTGAACTCCCAACATTGACAGATGCTCTTCTTTCACGTTACAGATTTTTTTGGTCTCATTTCCATCCCAGCTCTGTAGTTATGCATGACATTTTTATCAATTGGCCTACTCTACCATCATCCTAGGTGATCCACAGAGGTGCACAGGGGGAGGGAGCACATCTAGTGAGTTGATTATTGCCCAAATGCCTCACTCTGTCACCTACAGGTCTGTGTTTTCCATCCTGGGAGGTTACTATCTGCAGACTTTCATGAGAAAGTTGTGAAGTAGGCAGAGACTAACTTTCATACCAATTTTATCAGCTCAAGGCTGGCAGCAATGTTTTCAATATGAGCATTCCAACCCTGAATTTCATGGACATCTCTGGAAGACTGAAATATAAGTATAATCCAACTCATTACTGATACTGAATCTGTGTGTGTGTGTGTGTGTGCGTGTGTGTGTGTGTATGTGTGTGCGACAGAGACAAACAGAAACAAAGATAGAGAAACCCTAACCCTCTTGGTAGAAAAAAGAAGGAAGGACAGATATTAACATATTCCTCAGGTACCCATTACACAGCTGTGCTTTTCCAGATTGGGGTTCTCATCCCTATAAGATAACTTCAACATGTCTGTTTGTTTTTAAGAAAAGATGGTACTAGGGGCACCTGGGAGGCTCAGTTGGTTAAGCATCTGCCTTCGGCTCAGGTCATGATCCCAGGGTCCTGGGATAGAGCCCCACACTGGGCTCCCTGCTCAGCAGGAAGCCCAGCTTCTCCCTCTCCCTCTGCCTGCCACTCTCCCTGCTTGCTCTCTCCCTCTCTCTCTCAAATAAATAAATAAAATCCTTAAAAAAAAAAAAGACGGTATTATCCTTAAAAGCTCTTTAGAAATGTCTATAGTCTCATTTCATCAAACAATTTCACTCTGCCACAAGAGCCTCTAAAAATATCTTGTTGAGTAAATTTATTACCACTATAACTCTCTCTAACATGTGATTTTTCATTGAAACCAGGTATCTATGAAGTAACCTGTCTTCTTGGTAACACAGTGTTGTAGGGGTCCCTAAGCAACTAATCTATATTAGCCAAACATTCCCAAGAAATCACAAATTGTATAATGTACATGAAAGCATTTTTTGTGTTGGAAAACACTATCAAATGTTATTGTTTCCTACTAGCAATAAATCACTTTATTTATTAAATGCACCAGAAGTGTAGAATGACATGATATAATTAGCCACAAAGTACAGCAAAAGCATAAAAGTACATACATCCTCTTTCCCAGGACTGCATCTCTAAGAATGCAGTTAATCCTGATTTGTCCCTTCACACATTCATCCGCAATGTGGATGTCTGAGTGCCCAAAATAGGGCTCAGAACCAGAGGTATTGCTTTCTACACTGCAACTTGTACATACAGCCCACTTGTTCCTCTTAGGGATGGAAACGCCTCAGAACTGTGGGCATTACCTCAGTAGCAGGTGTGAGGTGGGGCTGGGAGAGGGTCTCCACGGCCCAGATCACCCAGCTGCAGTACCAGAAGAATCGTTTCTAATCAGGAATGTAAATCCATTTTTACGACCTTAAAAAGACTCACAATGAGAACATTTGGATATTAAAACACTCTATTCTAAAGACATAATTGTAATTGTACTATTTACTATTGATAATATACCTCAAACAATCTATTGCCTAGTGAAAAATCCAGGCCTACTCTACCAAATTCACAGAATAGTTAATAAGTGCAACTAGTCCCTGCTAGGATGGATCCAAAAGTTAGTTGTTTGGAAGACTGCATTTGTTTCCTTCTTGATTTCCCTAGCATTATCTGACTTCTAAAGTTAATGCTCACCCTTTTCCCATACCCCCACCCTGGGGCCTCTTGCTAACTCCCAGACTTGTTCTTCAGACCCTCAACGCATCACAATTTGGGAAGTGATTGGGGTCCATCTTCAAAGAAAAGCATTTTCCCCAATTGCATCCAACTATCACTTAAACAATCCTTATCAGTTAAACACCTATAATTTATACATTTTTAAGATACAGTTGGGAGTTGATGGAGGAGAAAAAGTTTCCCTGGGACCAATATAAATTGCCTCAAGCTTTCCACAAGAGAGCTATATTTGCTATCAAAGAAAAGAAGACAAAAAAGTAACTTGTAATAATCTCATCCCTATTTTCATAAATAATGAAATCTTTCCCTTCTCAATTTCAACTCTAAGATACCTATTGAGAGCTTGTGAAAATCAATTTAATATTTGTATATTTACTTCTGTAAAAATTTTATATTTACATATTGGGGCTTCTGATATGACCAGGATTTCAGTTTTCTCCTCTTCTTGAAAACCATCCAGAAGAAAAAAATGGAAAACAAAAATACAAATTGTTTCCAGTAAAACTAGGATATAAATTCCAAAATATTTTTAAAAGGATGCCCAAAACAGCAGAATTCACTGACGAAAAAAAGGAAGGAAGTAGAAAGAAGCTGAGGAGACAGAGCCCAGTGGTAACATGCCTCAAAATTGCAAACAAAAATATACTTTTTAAGGTGAGGGGCACATCTAGATTTATATACATTCCATGTATATAAGGAAGTGCAAAAAAGAGAATAATCTGAGGGTTTTACAAGCCTCCATAGACCTGGTTCAGATCACAGAAGCCAAGGATCTCATGAAGAATCATACAGATAAAGCCATGTGCAAGAGAGATTTATTCCAAGTATTTAAGGATAGTTCAATATTAGAAAACCTATTCATAAAACTCATCAGGGATGGCTGAGTGGCTTAGTCGGTTAAGCATCTGCCTTTGGCTCAGGTCATGATCCCAGGGTCCTGGGATCAAGTCCCAAATCGGGCTCTTTGCTCAGTGGGGAGCCTGCTTCTCCCTCTGCCTGACATTTCCCCTGTTTGTGCGTGTGCACTCTCCACCCCCCTGACAAATAAATAAATAAAATCTTTAAAAAAAACATAAAATTCATCATATCAATAGGTCTAAGGAGAAATAGTATGGTCATCTTCATGAAGATTAACAAAGCATTATAAAAATTAATAGCAAAATTTGATTTAATAACAATAGCAAAATAAGGAATTGATGGTATGATAGCCTCCAGAGATAACCATTGTCAATTCCTCCCCTCCTTCTATAAATATGTCACTCTACCATCATGAAGTGGAGTTTATTCCCCAACCCTTGGATCTCAACTGGTCCTGTGACTGTTTTGCCCAAGAGGATGAAGAGAAATTGATTTTCTAGTACGTTGGAGCCCAGGATTTCCTTCCTCTTAGAACCCAGTTGTCAATGTGATGAAGCCCAAGCCATATGGAAAGACCAAACAAAGTAAGAACTGGGCACTCTAGTCAACAGCTCCAGCTCAGCTCCCATACAATGTAACACCAACTGCCACACATGTGAGTGAGCCATCTTGGTAGGTCCAACCTAGCCAAGCCCAAGCTGAAGTATGACAAACCAGAAAAACTGATGAGCCAAGTCCAGTAAACCCAGAGAAACATGAAATAATAAAGTGATTATTATTTTAAGTCTCTACATTTTGGTGTGGCTTCTTATGCAGCCATAGGCAACTTAAACACATGGGGCTTTTGTTTATCTATCTATGTCAGTCTAAAAGCCAGCATCATGCTTAATAGGAAAAGGCTAAAAATATTTCCACTAAAGTCAGGAATAAGGCAAACATTCCCATATTACCATTATTATTTAACATCTTATGGGAGGTACAAGATACTGCACTTGGATAAGAGGAAAATATTAGAGGTATTTTTTTAAAGGGTTATACTCTCACCTCCATCCATACTGGTCTCTTTGCCATTTTTTGAATACAAATTTCCCCTTTGGAGATTTTGCTCTTGCAGTTCCCCCTGCATGGCACTTATGCCCAGTAGTCATGTGACTGGCTTACTAACTTCCTTCAAGTATCCACTCAAATGTCACTTTTTCAGCAAGGTCTTCCTCAATCACACTATATAATAATGAATTATTATCCATTTATCTTGCATTATTTTTCTACAGAATTTATAACCACCTAAAAATATTGCATGCATATATGCGTGCATTCACACATCACATTCCTTTATCATTTGTCTAGTCAGATGGGGATGGGGAGCCATGTCTTTAGCATTTAGAAGAATGCTTAGCACTCAATAGATATCTTCTGAATGAGTGAATGAACATTTAGAAGGTTACAATGCTTTTTAATTATTTGTATATGTTGGTTCTACAATTATTTGTATCCACCTCTACCTTTTCCCTCTGATTTTATGAGTCTACTTTATAGTGGATATTAGAGCATACTTATGAAAAAATCACAGTTCCATGATTCAGTGAACCCAACCATCTTGCTGGGTGACATTAACAGCTAGTCAAATAAATTAAAAATTACTTTCTTTAGGGGCAACTGGGTGGTTCAGTCAGTTGAGCATCTGACTCTTGATTTCAGCTCAGGTCATGATCTCAGGGTCGTGGGATCAAGCCCTAAGTCAGGCTCCATGCTCAGTGCAGATTCTCTCTCTCTCCCTCTGCTCTGCCCCCCAGTCACACGATCTCTCTCAAAATAAAATAAATAAATAAAATATTTTTAAAAATTGCTTTCTTGGGGTGTCTGGGTGGCTCAGTTGGTTAAGCAGCTGCCTTCGGCTCAGGTCATGATTCCAGGGTCCTGGGATCGAGTCCCACATCAGGCTCCCTGCTCAGCGGAGAGCCTGCTTCTCCCTCTCTCTCTGCCTGCCTCTCTGCCTACTTGTGCTCTCTATCTCTCTGTCAAATAAATAAAATCTTTAAATAAATAAATAAAAATTACTTTCTTTATAACACGTCATGTTCAAACTATCATTTTTTTCTGGTTATGTGGGCAAAGAACTAGCCATGCTTTTGCAAAATGTTATCATATAATTATGTTGCATAGCCATGTTAGGAATGGATGCATATACATGTAGAATAGTCAAGAAGATTTGCTTTCAGGGTGGCTGGTTGGCTCAGTCAGTGGAGCATGTGACTCTTGATCTCAGGGTTGTGCCCCACGCTGGGTGTAGAGTTTACTTAGAAATAAATTCTTTAAAAATAAAAGAAGAGGGGCTTTCGATCAAACATACCTAAATTAGACACACAGCTCTATCATTCTGTGGTCATTTTGATTTTGGCCAAATCACTTAACTCTCTAATCTATAGTTTCTTTATGTGTAGAATGAAGATATAATGGGACTTACTTCATCTAGGACATATGAAGATTGAGCCAACGTGTTAGTATATTTATCAGTGTTGAATAAATGCTATTGTTGTTTTTGTTCATGTGGGAGAGACACTTGACCCAACTTCTTTGTCTTTCCATAACATCTGACCTCATAGACTGTATTTTCACTGACTACGGTCAGTTTCCAACATTCAGGAAAGAGTAAACAACACAAAGTGTCCATAGACTAACTCAATATACTATGATGTATTCATAAGACACTGACATGAGGACGGGAGTTATGAAGTTACGTACATGAAGGTCTCTTCACAAAGAGAACAGTCCTGTGGTACTTGAGTGCTTAGGACACTGACATGCCTGAGGCAGGGGATCCCATGAAACACATTTCTGGGGTCCCTCCGAAACCTGCATTTTATTTTTCTTGGCAAAGCTTCCCCCATACTGTGGGTTTCATCGAATCATCTTCAACTACAGAATCCTAAGGGACAACCTCAAATAAATTCTTACATTCTCGGGCATTCACACATACCTTCTTCCCTTCTGATACTTGAAAAGATTAATTTTCACAAGTGCTTGTTAAATTTAAATTCAAGATAGGAAAAGCCATCTCACCTTCCCAAAACTACACTTGGCTGATACAATAATCTCAAGGAAGATTTAGACAACAGCGCACGGGAGAAAGATAAATTAGTGTACCTGGAGAGTGGGAAAGAAGGAAAATAAACCCAAGCTATTTCTTAGAGCCACTTCACTCAAGGAAGTTTGCTAGAATAGAGAGCTGACAGCTGATGCATCATTGACCCCTGCAGACAGCTCTTCACAGCACAGTCTATATCCAAACAATAAACCAGAGTTGGTTTAACATTGAATCAGATTATCACGTTTCTCATAAAGCATTGAGAAGAAATAATAAATAAAATGTGATTTCTGTAATCATAATCATTATATATATAAATGCCTATATTTTTCAAGTAATGAGTCTTATCCTTTGGCTGGGTGATTAAACAGGAATCACCCTGACCCACTTTCACAATAGAGCTTTCTCCCAACCCCATCTAAGGATGGGGAAATGGGGGGATTCTTAGTCCTACCATTGCTTAAGAAAGATGTTTTTATGTGTTTTCTTTTCTTTTTTCTTGTTTATTGCAATATTTATTCCATAATCCTCTATTGAGGTTTTCTGCTTCTATGATATACTATGCCCATTGTGTTTATTTTTAAAAATTTAGATAGTATCTTTGGTTGCTATTATTTTCTTTTTTAATTGAAGTGTCGCTGACACACAGTGTTACATTACTTTCAGGTATACACCATAGTGATTCGACAAATCTGTGTAGAATGCTGTGCTTACCACAAGTGTAGCTACCATATGTCACCCTACACTATTACACACCATTGACTATATTCCTTATACTGTACCTTTTATCCCTATGACTTACTCATTCCATCACTAGAAGCCTGTACCTCCCACTTTTTGTTTGTTCATTTGTTTTATTAGATTCCACATATAAGTGAAATCATATTACATTTGTCTTTCTCTGTTTGACTTATTTCACTTAGCATAATACCTTCTAGGTCCATCCATGTTGCCACAGATGGCAAGACATTATTTGTTATGACTGAGTAATATTCCACTGTGTGTGTGTGTGTGTGTGTGTATATATATATATGCCACAACCTCTTTATTCATCGATCTATCATGAGTTTTCCTAATGCTTCAAAAGGTGAGGCCAGTAGCCAAAGGATAAGTGAACTATTCCAAGCTGAGGAAAATGTGAAGATCATGAAAAGTGGCATATAAAAAAGAAATGGAAAGGTTACCTGGGAATTAAAAAAAATAGGTGCTTCCTGTTCTCAAACAGTAATCGAAAGCATGGCATTTGAGCTCATACAAAGTGAGATATGAAATAAGTAACCTCTTGCCTGATCCTTAATTTCCTTACCTGTAAAAAAGTGAAATACCTACCTCATAAATATGTTGTGAGGAATAAATGAGCTACTGTACATAAAGCATCTAACAAGCATTTAATGCATGGAAATATTATTATGTATTTTTATGATAATTTAGAGGTAGCATCATTACTGAAAAAATATTTTTTACCTCTATCTGGCCCCTTACAGAGCTTTAAGCAACTAACTCTGGACTCTATAGTCTTTGGAGGGAAAGAGCAGATTCTCAAAGGATTTCTCCATTTTTTAGTCCCCTCCCAATTTCCTGGCTCTAATGGTGAGCAAAAGTGAAGGTAGTAGCCAATCACAAAAGAACATATTGCAGGACTTTGTTTTATAGAATGCCCAGCGTAGGCAAATCCATAGGGACAGAAAGTAAATTAGTGGTTTCCAGGGACTGAAGAAATGAGTGAATGGGGAGTGACTGCTAGCGGGTACAAGGTTTCTTTTGGGAGTGATGAAAATCATCTAAAATTGATTGTGGTGATGGTTGCACAACTTTGTGATTATACTTAAAAAAAACCCACAGAATTGTACACTTTGAATGGATGAATTATGTGGTATAAGAATTATATCTCAATTTTTAAAGCTATAAAAATAATCAGGACCAGAAAAAAAGTGAAGATAGTAATGCGATCTCTTTTCTTATAAAAGTTAAACTAACATAATAAAATAAAATTTAAAAAAAGATGAATGGGGAAAAAAGTTAAACAGAAACTGGATAGTAGCTAAAGACTGAAATAAAATGAGGGACATTTTTATTTCTCACCCTTATAAAACTTTATCAAAGTTCTCAGTTCCTAAATGCATATGCAGAGTCCTATCTAATAATTACAGTAACAACTGACTACTAGACCAAATTACTCTTCAATCTGTCCTCATCTCTATTCCTCCTGTCACTGATTTATTCATTGTCTCTTCTGTGGATTATCATAAGAACTTCCTAATCAGCCTGTCTTCCCTCCTTCAGTTCATTCTCTGCCACCATCAGAAAGGTTTAAAAAAAAAAAAATCCAAGCACATCAATTTTCTACTCAATATCCTTCACTGGACCTCAACCATTTCCAGAATAGAGTTGTCTGTTCTTCATTGTCTGTGCTCCGACTCCTCTTTTCAACCATGTCGCCCCACCACCACTCCATGCGAACCTTGACACTGGGCCAACTGAACTATACGTGTTCCCCATACTCTTGCTTCCATGTTTGTACAAAGCCACCTGGTATGTTCAACCATCCTTGTCCACTTGGAAAACTCCTGTACAGCCTTTAAGACACAGTTTAAACTTTACCTCCTTCTTACAATCTTCTATTTCTCCAGTTCTAGGAATCGCTAGATGATTCCTACTCTATGATTCTTTCATTCATCCATTTATTCAAAAAAATATTTTTTGAGGGTCTGCTGTGGGTCAGCACACAGCACCTTGTATGTCCCTTTATTATACCAAGTCTCATACAGCTATAACTTAGTACATTTCTGCCTCCTGCCCCTAGACTGTGATCCCTCAAGGAGAGGAATCATGTTCTTTTGTTCATCTTTGCATTCCTGCCTCAAGTATACTGCCTGGTACATTGTTAGTGCTTAATAATTCCATCAGTAAATGAAAAAAGGAAACTACAGAGATTATTTGAACATTGCCAACATTACTTATGAACCCCCCTTTCACTTCAGTATAAAATACCTGATACCAAAGAGATAGGTTTTATTGGTATTAGTAACAGTAATGCTGTTTTCTGGTTGTTCAGATCTAAACAATATAAATATGCAATGCATATACACATATATAATTATATATACTTTCATATGTGAAGAGACGAAATAAACCATCAAAAGAAGATGGCTTTTCTCACATCTCACTTTCCACATGTATCTCTTTTAAAAAACATATGTAAACTTGTACATGTGGAAAGAAAGGTGAAGTCTCCTATCCCCACGGTTCCTGATCCACACTGTGACACAAACAACTTTGTTTTCTTTAACGGCAATTTCTCCTGTGAGCTGCCAACCGCCATTCCCAGCCATTTGCTAAACGTATCCACTGAAGAATGACGGCCCACTAAAGAAATCATTTCCCTCTCTTTTGACTTTAGAATATTTAAAAACCAGTAAACTTGTAAACATTGTGATCCCAAAATACTATTTTGTTTCCTGCCAAATTTACTCCATCTAATCTAAATCTCCTGAGGCTTCTATATTAACATAAAAGCCTTTTGGTAACTCGTTTACCAATACACTAAACTAAGTTCTTAGGCTGCTTCTTTGTGATTCTAAATGATCAGAAGGCATATCAAAACTATTAGTAGTTTCAAATATGATACATTCCACAGGAAAACTGGTCTGGACTCTTCAAAAAAATAAATAAAAGCAATACAGGGAGGAAAAAAGTAAAGGGACGACTTTTGATTAAACACTGTGTTTTAACCTGATTGGATCCTGACTAAAAAAAAAAAAAAAAAAAAGCTACTGAAGACATGTTGTGGGCAATGAAGGACATTTTAATATGCAATAATTTAGATTAATTATGAAATTAAGGTTAATTTTCTTGCATATAATAAGAGTATTGTGGCTTGGGAGGAAATGTCCTTATTTTTGCTTAAGTACTTATGGGTAAAATGTCACCCATATGTCTGCAGCTCAGACGGTTCCAGGGGAAAAACTGTATGCATCATAGACATGGAGATAGAAAGCATGTGCAGTAAAACGTTCACATTATTGAATCGAGGTTGGGAGGTAGAGTGTGTTCTTATCGTTCTTTCAACTTTTCAGTATGTTTCCAAATTTTCAAAATCAGGATAAAATCCACTCTGAAGAAAGTTTTTTTTTTTTTTAATCTAGTTGTGCCCTGTACAGCCACATACATTTTTTCAAGTTGAGATGGTAAGTTTGTGTTAAACATAAGTCTGTCGTTGGAACCGATACAGAGATGGCAGTGCTTGTTTCTGATTAACTCTGGAACTGTGTTTATATCACAAGATTCAATTAGCTAATCCTACCCTAGAACCTTCCAAAAGAACTGGAATTAGCATTATTTTCTCCCAGAGAGGAAATATCAATATGCAAATTCATTTCTTTCTTTAACAAATATTTTTTTGCTTTGATAAATATTTCCCCAGGAAAAAAAAATGTCATGTGGGACACATAGAAGAAATTCTCCTTCATAAACACATTTCATTATTTCAATGTTCTGAAAGCTAAATGCAGTTCTCACAAAGACTTTGAGTTGTTTCTGCATTTTTCTACATATATCACATTTCCCCTTCTACATCCATTCTCCTTACTCTGACTCTAGAAAGTCTCTTAAATGGCTGGCAAGTTCCAAGAAAGGCTGAAGGTTCTAGGAGAGGCTACAAGGGCTGTGAACCACTTGGCATAGTCCCTTTGCTTTGAACAAAGCCTTATCAACAAAACCTGCTATGTGAACCAAGATGGCAAATGACCCAGCTGAATGCCTTTTGGGATATTCTTTCCAATGTCCATATGGGGCATGGAATGTACTCTCGGGGCCAAAAAGCAGTGAAGGCTCCAGAATTCTCTCTTTGTAGAAAGAAGTCTGAAACACACGCGTGCGTGCGCGCGCGCGCGAACACACACACACACACACACACACACACACACACACACTATGGGAAACGTTATGTCAATGGGCCTTGAGTTGACAAAAGAGGATATTTCACAAGATATAGTTTGCCTACAGAAATAAGAGAAAATAGCAAGAGGAAAAAAAATCAGAGTTTCTCTATTGTTAAAAAAGAGCTTGACGCTAGCGGGAAACAAGATGACATAGCCTAGAAAGCATGATTTGACAAAACATTAACCAGCTCAGTTTATCTCATGAGAAAAAACTTTCAAACATAAAAAGATAATTGTCTTTCATTTCCAAGTGCTCTCCACGGCACTTGAAACAGTATGAATGTTTCAATACCACTCCCTGGTATTCAATACCAATCAGATCAATACCAATCCCTGGAAAAATTTAATTTTAAATACTAAAACACATCTGCTCTTGACAGTCAGTATGATTTCTGAAACCCTCCCGGTCTCCCTTAGGCCAAGAGCAAGAGAGTGGTGTGTGACGTGGCATTCTGTTAGCTATTAGTCAAAATTTCCAATTACACTCTTGTTATGTTTCAGTTTAATTATGGCCTCAAAGAGTAATTTCTTGTTCAGTTTTCCAAACAGTATCTAAATATAGAAAAAAACCAAGAGCTATAACTGAGAAATGCTGATGAAAATTTAGGTATTCATTTTGTAAGTCAGATTTTATCATGAAGTTCGACTGTATTTGAAGGTGAGGCTGAATTAACTGATGTGTACCATCAGACCATCTCGGCCACACCTGGTCTTGTTAGCTCAGTACAGTGAGATCAAGGGATTTCTCACATGCTTCTCATTCTTTAGCAAGTACAACTTAGGTGTCAGAGGCATCTTCCTTGCCACTTAAGCCTGGCTGTTCTCCCACCCGGCTTTGCCCTGCTGCCAAGCACTGGCGAGATTCAGACCATATTCAACACACTTTAGAGTCCCTGTAATGGGCTCGCCTCTTGGCCTGGTTTCCACCAGCAGATCATGGCCTAACATAGCAAATCTTTCATGGAAAAATGTTTTCTTGATAACTCCGAAGTGAGAGATGGGGAGGTAGCGGGGCAGAATGTAGAGTTCAGGTATATTCAGAAAGCTAAAGTCAGAGTCATCTTAGAAGTATTAAAGGTAACTCCAGTATTTTGCTTGCTTGCTTGTTTGTATCTTTGTTTTGCTCAGGCAAAGGGAAAAAACTAGTTCAGACTAGGCCGTGTTGAGGAAGTTGTAGAAATAGTTAAAGCAACAGCCATCATCAGCATGGTATTAAAGTTAGCTTTCCAAAACTCAGGGTCGGGGAAAGTCTCGAGCTATGTCTTTTTAGTCATGCTTAGGACAATAACACAGTCAGCATGGAATTTATGGCACGCCATTCATGCTTCAGGAACTGTGAGGAGAACTTTTGTATTTGTCAGTACATTTTCATGGTGATCCTGGGAGGTGACTGTGATTTCTCCATTTCTGGGGATGAGAACAATGCAAGACAATTAAGAAATGTGCCCAGTTGTATCATGTATGAGCCAGTGAACAGGGCTGACATCCCACACCCATGCTCATAACCATAAAACCACACTGCCTTATCACACCCTAGGCTAGGGGCTGGGTGAACGAGGGCCCAAACCCAGCCTGTGGCCTTTCTAAGTCATTACACAGAGCTAAACACAACTTATGGGAATGAACAACAAATCATCTTAAAGTGGAAGTTGAAATGAGAGTTCATCCTACAAATTTGACCCGTATTATCAGAAAGACTTCAGGGGAGCCTCAGAGACTCTTCGGGGTCCTATGTTGTTCCAGAACAGTAGAAGTCAGCAGTCCAAATACTTTTACTGATACCTTTGGGAAATTAAAATGGCCTCAAGTTGTTTCTGAAAGTTGCTTTGACCAGAACCACTCATTTAGTTGTCAGACCCTGACATGACTGACCTACTGCCCCTGTCAAGAGCTTTTTCTGCATTTCAGGGGTTAAGAGAGTCAGGTCAGGATGCCCGGGCTGTAATTTTGTGATGGTCACAGCTGACTTCCTGCAGGACAGAAATACACGAAAGCCGACTTCTTTCAAGATGAGTAGAGGAAGGGAAACAGAAGGTTCTTTACTGATCCATGTGTGATATTTTCTGGACTTAAGGGCAGTGGAAAGGGTCATCATGCAAGTCAGCTCCAGGCTAAAAGACCAGAGATGAAATTCTGAAAAACTAAAATAGAAACCTCTGTGGCTCTCTGAATCCCACTACTTCCAATCCTCAAGGGCAATGGCCCTGACCTGCATTACCTTTGTAAAGTGTCATGGCATTTTATATTTTATTCTGTACGGTAAATACTCTGTGAATATGGTGGAATGATAAATTGAATAATTTATAATATCGAAAATAAGGCCCATGAAAAAACCCTAAAGGAGCTGGATTTGGTTCATAGAAAGAAGCAAAGGCTGGGAGGTGACTCATGGTCAAACAAAAACATAAAAAGTCTTAATAATAAGAGTATGTGAATATACTTTCTTTCTGGAATAGTCTAAGTTTTCTTGTGTTTAAAAGATAGAAAGTAAAGATCCCATTCTTTTCTAATGTATTTATTACTGTCATCAAAACCATTAAGTACTTTTTGGCATGAAATATTACTCTATTAGTTGTTATATGGAGCAGTTTGGACAGAAATCCTCCCCATTCCTCTAGGAATTATAGCCTAATTCCCGCAAAGCCTGTTACAGCAACAATATAAAATACTTGCTGGTTGATTGATCTCAGAGGAAAAAAATGATATGGCTAAAGATGTGGAGGGCTCTGGAGAGCAGAAGAGAAATAGTGAGTAAATAGAAAGATATTGGAATATTTACATTGAATACATGGCAAAAGCAATAAGGGAGGGAGGAGATGATAAATACCCAGCTTAAAATGTCAAGAAAAACAACCAAGGCCACAAACTATAGGACTACCTTATAATCTTGTTATTAAGTCTTACAATGGATACTGCATAAATACCTACTGGCTTTACAGAACAAATAAGAACATAATGAAATCAAGTTGTATCAGGATCTTCATGAAATTAGATTTTTGAAAGAAAATTATCCAACTTATTTAATGTAAGTAAGATATTTAAGGAGTGCTTGGCTGGCTCAGTTGGTAGAGCATGTGACTCTTGATCTCTCAGTTGTGAGCTCAAGCCCCAAGTGAGGGGCAGAGTTTACTTAAAAACAAACAAATAAAACAAAACAACAACAACAAAACCCACAGATCATCGAAGACATTTATAACAGGATTCCAATGTATTTGTTTTCCCATTTGTGAAAGCTTTTGATTTCAGACCCAACACATGGTAAGTCCTTTGTCAATATTTCACTTGCTCTCTTCCCAGAGAGCTCATGAGAAGTAATGATTAATATAAATTCCAGATATCAAAGATTGCACAGGAAAGTTCCTTTGAAGTTATTATCAGTTCCCTAGAGTGGTTCACAAATGCTACTCAGGGGATAGCTCTTGCATATTGGAAGGCCACACCATACATGCATTCATTCCATAGTCATTGGAGGTTCGCATTTAAAAAAAAATGTTAATTTTAAACAGAAGGTCAAAAATGCAATGCCACCCTAATAGTATTGATCATTCATCCTCTAAGCTTTCTGGGAAAATAAGGACCAAAAAATTGTTTGTATCCTCCAGAGTCTTGGATACAGTCATAATCACTAGAGAGAAAGAGGAAGAGAGGAAGAGATTTCTAGCCCCATCACCGACTTGCAGGCTTTATCTTTATATTTTCAACAAATACTTATTCTCCTTGTCTCTGGGCACACATTCAGAAGAATGACTTGCCAGTCGTTCTTGGTGACTTCAATGGAAGGTTTAGGATTTACTGATGTAAAGAAAAGCAAGTACAAGCAAAAGACACTCACATTAACTACCTTTATGTGTTTTCTGCAGCTTTGCAGATGACAAGGACATCAATACCCAGTTAGCTTTGCAGAGCAGTTAGTTATGTGGTTAAGAACTTAAGAGGAGAAAGTGCAGGTTGGCACCCAGGGCCCACTTGTGAGGCCAGCCTGACACCTGCAGGGTGTCTGCAGAAGCAGAGCCCCCTCCAGTGCTGGTTGATTCAGTAGCTCAGTGTCAAGCTAATTTATATTCAGGTCAGGAGATTCCACGTTAGCAGGATAAATGAATAAATGGTATAAGGGTTCCACTTTGAAGACCACATTACCCTCAAGTGAATTCAAGGGTCCTGGTGGTGTCACCAGTGCCTCACAAAGGTTTCTACCAAAGGTGGTCTTTTGGTAGTGGAGACTGCAAAGGAAATTCTTTGGTGCTAAGCCCAAAGGAAGGGGAGCAACTTGGAAATAGTGGGAGCAGGATGCAGGGGGGAGTGGGGGAGGGCACACCTAGCAAGGACAAGCAGGAAATTTCTTGAGAGTTTCATGTTTTGCCTTTAGTATCCTTATGAATCTGGCATTCTGTCCCATCACAGCTCTCTCTTTGTTTTAATGTGAAAATGAAGTGCTGTCATCCGGCTGTTTTATTGGGAGTTGATGTTGCAGGAAGAGACACCCCTTTTCTCTCTCTGCCTTGTCACTCAAACCCACTTTAAGAAGCTGGGTGCTGATGAAAAGGCACACATTAGCAACCACTGAGTTTCTTTGCCGTAACTCTCCTTAAATAAGCCATTCTCCATTGCCATTTTGAGAGAAAAAGCCATCAGCTCTTATCCAAACCAAATGCAACTGTCAACAGACCTATACAAGCAGTTATGTTTTACAGTTATACAAGAGAGGCAACTCAGAGATCTTAAAATTAAATGGTCACAATTATTTGCTACATTCAGAAT
This sequence comes from Eumetopias jubatus, assembly GCF_037043125.1. Lineage (NCBI taxonomy): Eukaryota > Metazoa > Chordata > Mammalia > Carnivora > Otariidae > Eumetopias > Eumetopias jubatus. The sequence goes on along the minus strand of NW_028274813.1, from coordinate 37,051,714 downwards.
TTTTATAGAAATAAGATCTCTGGCAGGGGCACCTGGGTGGCTCAGTTGGTTAACTGTCTGCCTTCGGCTCAGGTCCTGATCCCAGGGTCCTGGGATAGAACCTGGCCTGGGGCTCCCTGCTCAGCAGGGAGCCTGCTTCTTCCTCTACCAGCTGCTCCCCCTGCTTGCGCTCGCTCTCTCTGTCCCTCTCTCTCTGACAAATAGATAAATAAAATCTTAAAAAATAGATAAACAAAATCTCTGGCAAATAATTCAAACTCATTTGAATTTCACTCATCTCCTATTGAGTTTTACAGTTCAAATCAATAGAGAGCATGTGCTGTGTCATCATATCATCAAATACAAGGAACCCACCGGATTCCAGGGGGCATCGGAATATATATTGTGGGCACAGAAGTGTTCAAATGATAGGGTGGCCAAATGGAGAACTATGGTACTTGCACCTTCTCATTATTGTTTTAATTTAAACTAAAAACTAATTGAAGAAAAACTCCCAGGGGAAAAAGGGATAAAATATGCCTTCAGACTCTCCCCACTTCCAATCTGAAAAAGCCCTTCTAAAAGCCATAGAGAGAAAAGTATTTCTCCCCCTTTTTGTCTCTCGGTAACCCAGATGGCATCACTAACTGGTCTCCCAATCAGAGTGATCCACCCATGGCACCAAAACTAGCTCCTTTTATTCTCCTACTCTTTGGAGTAACATGCTTGCATAAAACTTGGTATTTCTAAGGCATCAGCAAAGGATTTGACCCAATGACCCACACAGTAACCACCCACCATACTTTGCCTAAATGGCCAGAATAGCTTGAAAAATATTGCCATAAAATAACTCCTCAGCCATTAAGGAAGGCTTCACTCCTGACTCCTTTAGATGCAACATGGGAAACACAACAGTAACACTGACTACTCTGGAGCGGTGGTCTTCTTTGAATTAGGATGTCAGAGTCACAGACTCTTCCAAGATGAATAGCAGTCATTGACACAGTTGTGCAATAGGCACTATCTATGACATGCTGCTAAAAGGGTGGCATCGTGACTAGCATATTTTACAGATGAACTCCTACAACTGACTAATACAGATTGATCAACAGCACCTATTCCTGTCCACAACGTGTACCACATTCATTTCTGAAACAGATGGTTCTATTAACTTCTCATCTTCAGTCTCATCATCTCAAAGATGGGGACGATAGAGCTTTGACTTCACAGGCTCTTGGGGAGGAATATGTGAGAGACAACATGCTCAGAAAAAGCACTTGAAAAGTCACACATTGCAAGAAGAAAAGAAATGTTAGCTTTCTAGTTTGTGACACTATGAGGGACGTTATCAAACTGAGGAAATGCCTGGTCAAAAATGAGCAGCTTTGGAAATTGATAACGGCCACCATTTTGAACACCTGTCATATGGCAAGCGTTATATTAGTGGGATGTCTACACATTATCTCTAATCCTTACAACAATTCCTTAAGTGTTAAGATCCCAGTTTCAAAAACAAGGGAACTGAGACTCAAATCCATTAATTAATTTTCCCAAGGTCATAAAACTGCATAAAAATTAATTTTCAACAAATAAGGGGGTTTTCAAGTAAGCAAAGCTTTATACTTGTCTCTGATTGAGTCCACTTACACATGGGTATTCACAAAAGCAGCACGGCTTACTGAAAACAGCATGAGCTTGGAGTCAAACACTCATGAATTTAAATACAAATCCAGGGTTTTCTGGCTGGGTGACCCTCTCTGCACATCAGTGTCCTTAAATATAAGATGGACTCACATGTACATTGTGAGTCATCCTATGACCCTCCTCACATTAGCTGCCAAAATAGCAGGACCAAATCTGTGTTCTACTTCTCACAAGTCTGTGTACAGCTTAGACTATTATTTTGTATAATAACATCTTTGTCTTCACTTAATTTTTCCTGCATTAATTTTTTTCACCCTGATTTCCTCACTTTACAAAAATCTTATATTTGTTTTAGCAACCCCCTTTAAACAGTTTCTGGAAAAGCATAATATTGAACTCATAAAGAAAAAAATTTGAATAATATATCAATTATTGATAAATAATCGATCCAGTAATATGAAGTCACTGAATAACTAAAAAACCAAAAATGTCCTCAATCACTTCTATAGAAATGTTAAACCCAAGGTGTTTTCATCTAGTGCTAAAGAACTCTGGATGCATTAAGGTAGTAAGGCAGTTCTTTCGGTGGTGTTCCTCAGCATGACTTTGTCTTACCTTTGAGTCATCACAGTGTAAGCTCAATCATGGGAATAAGTACAAGATTGTTTTGCTTCACTGAAAAGAAAGGTAGAAGATTCTGTTGGATGCATTAATACACACAGTATATTTAGAAAAAGATATATTTCCTAAGCTGTCCAAATTTGACCTGAGCATAGACCAGTGTATAAATCTGGGACTATAATCTCTTTCTGGCCAAATGCTTGGAAACTGAAGGGTCTGGCAAACTTCTAAAATCCATAACCACCCATGGCAGGGACGTTATAGAAGACGTCCACACCCACACACAGTAGGTCAGACCATCCAGAACATCAAAAAGAAGGAGTGGTTAGAGCCTGGGCTTTGAATTCGAACAGGCTTAGATTCTAATTCTCATTTTGACACTTATTACCTGTGCAGCTGGTGTTACTATTAGATGATTGATGACCTTTTCCTAACCCCAGAGGATGTTCCGTAGTTACGGCAAGGACTCCCAGTGTTTCAAAGACCTAGCTTAGAAGTGTCTCAGGCTTCCCTCCCAGACTGCAGCTCCGTCCTGACAACAACCAGGGCAACTGGGCTCAACCCCATGCCTGTTTCCCATCACCTTCTCCAGCACTCACTCGCCCCTCCTTCTCCTCAGGTCCTTGCTTCCCTCCCCTCATCTCAACCCCCGCCTTTCACCTTGGGCTTCAAAATCTTTCTCTTTCAGGCTCTTCTCTCTCATTTCATGTGTAAGCCAAAAGGATGACATACAATAATAAAGTCAAGAGTCTGAGTTTAAAAGAATTGGCCTCAATAATAAGCCAGTGACATCAAGAGCCTGGTAAGTTTCCAGAAGTTTTCTTCAGAATCTCTACCAAAACCACAGAGTGGGTAAAGCCTGGGCTTTGAAATTAGACAAGCCTACTGACTCTTACTATTAGTGTGTTCTTGGGACAATCATTGAACCTGAGACTTTTTTTTCCCCTTTAACTGTTAAAGTGAGAAATTAAATGAGATGAGTCATATAAGGCACTTGGCACAGTGCCCACATGGCAAGTACGCAGTGACTGTCAGCTATTATTAATCCCATCAGTTCCCTCCTCCTGTTTCCAGCACCTAGCTTTCCTTTGACCACTAAGAGTCAAGATGCAGTTTTAACAATTTTTTCCTGTTTAACAGCGTATAGAGAAAGAACACTTTCTACTACTGTTTTCGTATACATTTATAAGAAGTCAGCTGTAGTATGTGCTATTGTGGGCTAGCCTAGAAACCTAAACGTTGAGGGGGTGGGGAGACTCTATTCCAAGTTGCAAATTCAGCTAGACAAACTTCAGATCACAATCTGTTTACCAGCACATAAGAGATCTTAGAGTCAGCCCTTGGTGGAAATAGGCTTATTAATTCCCTTAACTATTCCCTGTGTTCCTACCCAGGTCCATGTTACAGGTCTGGAGATGGAATTGGAAGGGGCTGCAGAACAAGGCTGGGATCAGAAAGAAGTAGAGCTAATCAGGGAGGTTCCCAAGGGACAGATGGGTCTTGGCCTTTACTGTTAGATGAAGTGAAGAACAGAGTAGAGAGATCAATGAGTAAGTTCGTGTAGATTATGGTGGAATAATACACAGGTTTTCTCCACTACTCAGGGTTATAGTGGCTCCCTAGACCCTCAACAAGTCTCTTCAGCAGGAAACTTGGAAGGATACATCCTACAACGGGTACCTAGTTCTACAGTGGCATCCCCGCTGGCAGGTACCTGCTCCACCAAGTGTATCTGGATTTCCAAAGCATGAGATTTGAAATTAAAACCTTTGCAGACCCTACCCTCAGTTTATCATTTTCTCTGTCTACTTCCCCCTTTCCTGTAGGCCCAGAATCTAGATTTCTCTAGTGAATAGGGGAAAAAAGAGAGGAAAAAAAAAATCAAGAAGGGAAGAAATAATGAAAATTTTCATTGCAGAGTGTCCTGGAAGACACTATTTAAGCTTTTACTGGCAAATGCAAAACTATCTTTTTTTCTCATTTATAAAAGTGAGTTGTCTCTTTCTCATACTTGGGTATGTCCTTGGGTAAAAATCATCAACAGAGTCACTGGTCTGATCACTGGTCATCATAGAGTTCTTTTGTCTTCATCTCACTTACATGTTATAGGTGAAATGGGATACAGTCCTTATATAAAGGACACTTATAGCTCTCAATAAGGTAACAAATTATGATGGGGATCATTGACTAGGTATGTTTATCTTTTGATTAGTGTACTGAAACAGGTGAACACATTTTCTTTCATGATATAGTGACTCTATAAATTCATATATGGCCAAAATTTTGATAATCTATATCAAGGTAAATGCGATTAAATGAAGGGAACCATTTGTAAAGCTAAGGAAATAATAAAATACTTCAGCTTGAGAACTTATTGACTTACATGCTTTAAATCTGAGCCAGATTCCCCTCGATACTAGTGTTATGGAAAAAGGATTTGCCCCCTCCCATCTACCTCATGGCCAGATTATAATTTATGATTGCTCTTTTCCATTTTAGCTCCCTTTGTCATTGTAAGGTAATTAGAAGGAAATTCCATACTTTGTTAATTCAAGGAGATTTCAGAGTCAGAGAAATGATGGGATTTGGTGTCTTTGAAAATGACCTTTTCGGGGCGCCTGGGTGGTTCAGTCATTAAGCGTCTGCCTTTGGCTCAGGTCATGATCCCAGGGTTCTGGGATCGAGCCCCGTGTCTGGCTCCCTGCTCAGCGGGGGGAGCCTGCTTCTCCCGCTCCAGCTCCCCATCCTTATGTTCTCTCACTGTCTCTCTCTGTCAAATAAATAAATAAAATCTTAAAAAAAAAAAAGAAAAAGAAAATGACCCTTTTCTTCTGTAATTACATAAGTTACATACTGATTTCTCTCCTAAGGTTGCTCTTTTTCCTCTGCTTACTGTTCATTCATTCAACAAACATTTATTGTCAGGCTGGAGCCATAGTGAACAAGGGACACTGTGCCTGCCTGCCTCTTGCAAGTTATAGGGGGAGTCCTAGCTTTATTTTTTTTTTAAAGATTTTATTTCTTTATTTGAGAGAGAGAGATTGGGAGAGCATAGAGGGAGAGTGAAAAGGAGAAGCAGACTCCTCTGCTGAGCAGAGAGCCTGATGCGGGACTCAATCCCAGAACCCTGGGATCATGACCTGAGCCAAAGGCAGAGGCTTAACCGACTGAGCGACCCAGGTGTCCTGAGTCCTAGCTTTAGATGAAACTTGATACATGACTCAAACATCTTTCAGCCCTGCCTTCCCAACACTGGTTCCACTGTCAGATTTCTTTTCCTAGTTCCAAATGGCTACCAGTAGCTCCTGGAGCTATGTCCTTACTCACTCACTTCTAGCCGGAAGGAGATCCATTCTCCTGTAGCTCAAGTAAAGGACCTGGAATTGAGTTTTGTTGGTCCCAATTGGTCTGACTTGGGTCATGTGCTAATTCCCAACCAGTCAACAAAATAGGGACACAGAATATGTGACAGGCTTACAGTAATCACAGCTCCCTCTTGCCACCAGTCTGAACACTCTGCCTATTGCTGAGAAGCTCGGGGCACTTTTAGGAAACAGAGGAAGGTATGAAATTGGTGCTGGAAGAAACAAGATACATCCACTCCACTCCCTGTCCCTACAAAGCTAATAGCCTCTGAACAATTGGCAGGATGATGGGAACTCACAACTCAGTGCATGCATGAATCATTTCTGATACATGAGGGCTAACAAGTGTGAAGCCCTGGAAATTTTCCCCTAGCAACAGAATTCAGGCTGACTTTTCTGTTAAAAACCACCCCTGAGCAGCCACCATATGCTCAAAATTGCTGGCCTCTAGCAGTGATTTAGAAGTAAAACCTTTCATGTCCAATTAGCCTACACTTTGATTCATGCAGTGCCTAAGAACTCACCTTTATTTATAAGTGCAAGGCTTCAGATGAATTTGACAAGAGCTACTGAAAGTTAAAGTGTTTGCAAGGATGTTAGTTTCCTTGGTTGATCACGATTTAATTTTCCCCGTGTTGAGCTGGTTAGAGAAAACTGCATATAGGGGGTTCCAACCAAACCTCACATTAGTAGAAATATTCGTTTTCCACCTTGTTTACAACATTATATATTGGATTTAATTCTCACCCCACGTGTTACCCCTCATCATCAATCTAATGCTCTAAATCAGTGTTTCTTAATCTCGGCCACACAGCGTGATCTTTTGGGGAGGTTTCGAAGATATCTATGCCTAGGTCTCAGCCCCAGAGATCCTGTTAGCATTGGTCCAGGGCGTGGGCAAGGTTGAGAACCACTGCTGTAAGTACAACCTTGTTAGATATGAAGTGTCTCCTAGGAAACATGTCCAATTTGCACATATAACTAACTTAAATGCTATAGTCAATCAGTTAAGAAACAACATTGATTTAGGATTAAATCAAGTTCAGAAACAGGGAGAAATGTTCTCTAGGTCAGCAGCAAGCCACCTGTCTGTGCATGCTTTTGCCCCCACCACGGTAGACACGTCACATCTCTGCTGCCATCACCCGGGCTAAGCCACCGCCATCTTCCTCAGCCACAAGAGCACGCTCCCAATTCTCTCCTGCCTCTGCTGTCAGAAAGCAGCCAGGGTGAGCTTCTTAAAATATAAATAAGAACATATCACTTCCTTCCTCAAAAACCTTCAAAGGCTTCCCACTTCTCATGCTACAAAACATACAAGCTCTCCAGGCCATTGTCTGCTCAACTCCCCTCATTTACTACAGGCTGGCCACCTTGACCTTTCATTTCCTCCACATCTTTTCCATCTCTGGACTTCTGTGTGTGTTGTTCTCTCTCCCTTAAACTCACACACACACACACCCCTGATCTCTTTCCACTAAACACGCAAATATTCTTTGCCTTCCTCACTTTACTTATGGCTACAATCTCAGCTTAAAGTCACTTCCTCAAAGAGGTTGTCCCTGACCCCTAATCTAAAGTGAGTCCCATGTTTTATACTGAGTGCCTGATTTTATATCTTTCCAGTGTGGGGTTATTTTTACGGTATCTGGCTCCCTCTGGACTATAAGCTCCTTGAAGACAAGGACAATTCTGTTTTGGTCACCCAGCACCACTTTCTCTGACCCATAGTAGATGCTCAGTAAATATTCAATGTAAATAAAAGAAGTGTGCTTTACTGTGCCGTTTACTTACATAGAGAGATGTTGTAAGAAATAGATCGTGAACTGTATAGCCATGTTTACTCAACATAGTGTTTAGAATCCCGTTCATTACATTCTATAAGCATTCCCTTTATGAACACCCAGGAGAAGTTTTCCACAGTCCCAGTGTTAGGTATAGTTATGTTTCTCTTGAGTGACCTATTGGTGTTTTGCTATCATATTCCATAAATCATTCAACTTTGATTCTATAATGATTCTATAAATCATTAACCAATTAGGCTTCCCTCTTTGCTTTGACTGATAAGAAGTTCAGGGTCAGATTTGTAAGCCTCCCCACCTCAAACCCTGCCAGCCCTGGAAGAGACGCTCATGATTCTAACTTCATTCTATTTTCATCTAATCAGTCCTTCCTTCATTTCCCTCTCTACTCTTTTTTTTTTAAGATTTCATTTATTTATTTTAGAGAGAGAATGAGAGAGAGAGAGCACATGAGAGAGGGGAGGGTCAGAGGGAGAAGCAGACTCCATGCTGAGCAGGGAGCCCGATGCGGGACTCGATTCTGGGACTCCAGGATCATGACCTGAGCCGAAGGCAGTCGCTTAACCAATTGAGCCACCTAGGCGCCCCTCTACTCCTCTTTTTTTATTACAATGTATTTATAAGCCATCTTAAATACTCTCTGGAACTAAGCAAGACATAATAAATAAATTAAATAATGACACATAGTTATTCAAGGAAAAGAGAAAGCATATCTATGTGATGAGTTGTGTTTCACTGGATTCAATAAATAAGACCTCTTTTCCCTGCTTGAGAAAGAAGAATCCAACAGAAAAAGACTAGAATGGGTTTAGGCACATGGGTAAGAGTGGGCTTCTTAATCACATCACAAAAAAAGCATTGGAAAACAAAGACCTCTGTATCCAAAGAGAGAGCATAACTTACTTTTCTGGACAGATGGATCCCAAAGGGGAAGTGGGAAGGGCCAAGCAAGGCATGCCCAGGTGTGGCTCCAACACTTACCAATCAGGTCATTCTAATTCTCTCCACTCTCCTGGGGGAGGTCAGGCCAAGAGTATCAACGCTAATTGATACCCTTCACATGGAAACTCTAAGTCAAGGGAAAGAACATCCTCTCTCCCCAAACATCACTGACTTGCAAACATTTCTTTAACTAGTAGTTATTTTACAACATAAAGTTTACTGTGTTCATTTTCTGTTGCTGCTATAACAAATTACAAGCTTATCATCTTACATTTCTGAAGATCCAAAATGTATCTCACTAGGCTACAATCAAGGTGTCCGCAGAGCTGTATTCCTACCCGCTCTAGGGGAAAGTCCGTTCTCTGCCTTTTCCAGCTTCTGTGGACCCCTTCGTATCACTCCAACCTCTGCTCCCGTTCTGACGTGTTTGACTCTACTCCCCTGCCTCCCTCCTTCCCTTCTGAGGACACGTGTGACTACATCGAGCCCACCAGGTAATCCCGGAAAATCTCCCCAACTCCAGATCCTTATTTTAATCACATTAACAAAGTCTTCTTTGCCGCATAAGGTAACCTATTGACAGGTTTGGGGAATTAGGAGGTGGATACCTTTGAGAGATGGTTATTCTGCTTTACCACTGTTACACTAAATTAGGTGTCTGTGGATATGCCAAGGTATGAATTTGGGATATGATTAAAACAACATCAAAGAACTGTCTCCAGCATCTGGAACCATCCACTCAAACTAATTCCTTTATTACAACAGTTAAGTCGAAAGACATGATAAAAAAAAAAAAACTTTTTGGCCCTGGAAAAGTAGTCCAGGAATATTTCCAAAACCGATTTTAACCCTCACAAAAACATCACTTCCTCCTAATCAATAGCCCTCCAGCATGCAGCTGTGATGAAAGAACTATTTTGTTATTCTGCTCCCCCACCCCCACCCCCCACCACCTGGAACTCTCAGCAGTCTCTGAGGTCCTCCAGACCCTCCCACCCCTTCCACCCCCACTCCTAAGATTTCCTGCCCTCCGGTCACTCCACCAGTCCCATTCCCAGAAAGGCCACAGCATCAGAACAGGGACGTGAAGATGGGGTAAGAAGTGTTTCCTAAGAACAGGAATGTGAAGATGAGATCTTTGACAGAGAAATTAGGAAATTCCCACAACTCTTTAGGAAGAATCTGACTGGATTTTTAGATCATTTTTCTAGCCCTGCTGCTGGCTCTGGATTTTTTATGTATATTGTTTATTCTCTTGCCTTTCCTTACGCTTGAACAAAAGGTCAAGGCCTCTATAATTCTCAAGGTGAAAACCCTTCAGAATTCAGGGTGGTGACATGCAAAGGGACATTTAATAGATACTTGTTTGTTAATCATGAGCATCCGGCTGTCATTTGCCTGCAAATGCCAATCCTTAATTCCCTCATCTGCTAAAAATACACTCACCTGAATACTTGAAAAGCACGTAGGTTTTAGATAATATCATAAATCATTTCTTTGTATTTTCTCTCACTGGTTTAGACCACTGCCCCCTTCTTGCCTATCCCTGCTTTCCTCCAGCCAATTCTATTTTGAGGTGGGTGGGCACTTACTGGTTTGCAAAACTGATCTCACTCTTCCCGGGATCACGTAACGACAACCAGTCACAAAACATACCTCATGGAGAGCCAGAAGACCTGATCTTTAGACTTTATTTTTTTTTAAAGATTTTATTTATTTATTTGACAGAGAGAGACACAGCGAGAGAGGGAACACAAGCAGGGGGAGTGGGAGAGGAAGAAGCAGGCTTCCTGCTGAGCAGGGAGCCCGATGCGGGGCTCGATCCCAGGACCCTGGGATCATGACCTGAGCTGAAGGCAGACGCTTAACAGCTGAGCCACCCAGGTGCCCCTGATCTTTAGACTTTAGACCAAAGTCTAAAAGAGAAAACTTTTTGCTGACCATTGAAGGATTAGCCAATGTGATGATTTAAAAAAAAAAAAAGTGTGAATTTGTCTCAAGAGGTATGGTTAATGCTCATTTATCCCTCACTAATTCTGTATTTTCAAAAGACTATCTGGAACATAATTAGCAGATGTGTTTAGTTATTTTTTTCTCTCCTTCTTGGCTGGGGAGTGAGATCTGGAAGCAGAGTCTGTGGCGCCCACACTGTCCCCAATAGGGCTCCCAGGCAACATGGTGGTTGGAGTGATGGTGGAGCCAGTCCCTGGCAAAGGTGGAGGTCAAGGGCTTGGGCTGCTCCCCCCAGGCCCTGTAATTGACAACACCAAGGGCTGCCTTATGTCACACAAGACCAGATCAGGGTTGTCTCAACTGTCAGTGCTGGGAACTAGCCAAACATGCCATCACTGTCTATCTTGGAGTGAGCCCAAGCCTTGGGTTCAATAGCTTTCCTCATTTTCTAGAATTGATCAGTTTCAATTCAACAATTGTGTCTCCTGGCATCTACACCAGAAAGTATCACCAGGACCCTCAGCTGTGATTTCCTGTGTGTGAGGAAAGCTGCAAGTCTGCACAGAATCTCCTCCAACCTGTCAGATGCTCCTGAAATCCTTATTAGAGATTTATCAGTTTGGCGTGATTGTCTTTAAAATGTATGCTTTCCTTGGGGGCCGGGGGTGGGGGGTAGATTTTAGGCCATCCATTCACTCAACAAATACCCATTTATTGAATACCCATTACTTCCAAGACACTGCTGGATCCTAGAAGTTTGTCTTTGCTTGTAAGTAATTCACAGTCTAGTCAGTTGTTAATCGTCTGTAGAACCTCAATGTGTGGGGAAAACAGAAGATGACAGATGTTGGTAAGGGAGCAGGGAAAGAAGGACACCAGTTACTGAGCCAGAGAGGGGAAAATGAGGTGAGGCGAGCTCACCCAGACAAATGAAACATGTCTGACTTCACCAGCTGCTCCGAAAGCCAGGACTGCACAGGCCCTTACACTGGACAGACAGATGGACAGCAAGAGTAGACACTTCCACAGGTCCAGAAGCGCACTTTTTAAAATAGGTCACAGAACTTCAAAAAGACACTCAGAAATCCCCATATACAAGAAAGCACACTGGTTTTTATTATGCTCCAAGCTGCCAGGGTACAATCTACTGAAATAATTGAAATAAATTACTGAACAAATCAGCCCTTTTCACGGTCTCATTTGCCCAAATCACTCGCCTCCCTCCCTTTACCCATGCTCTCACATTCTGAGGTCAGTTTCCCCTCAGTGATGACCCAGGGGAATGAGACAACATTTTCCAAGCCGCAAGATTACTTGTTTATAATTTCCTCTCTTTACAGTCGTTTTTGGCACACATTCCTTCCAAGCCTCAAATTCCCACCAAGGAAACCAGCAGCCATCTCCAGAGGCTTCACTCTTAGCGGGACCAGTAATGTGCTTACACCCCCAGCCCCTTGATTCCTGAAGACCAGTGAGGGGGCAGGTGAGAGTGAGCCCTCCAGCTGCTGGACCCAGCTCCTTCCTGCATTTCTGTGGTTCAGTACCCTTCCCCAGTCATAAATAACCTGTCAACCACCTGATCCTGTGTCCAGGGGATTCCCACTGGCACAACCTCATTTTGCTTCTGACCATCTGTGACAACTGAAGAGAGCCATTGTCTTATCTCTAATTCCCCTTTCAGCCCTTGAGCCTTGAACCTCTGGTCTGGTAGAAATTGCCCTTCCAACTATCCCTGTTGTCCTTGACAATGTGGTAGTTTAAACTACTGAGTGCCTATGGGTTCCAAGAGAAAGACATGATGTTAGTATCACACCCGAGTTCGGCAAGTGAGCCCCCTGACCTGTAAAACAAACAGCTGCATTATAAATGCATCAGGGATACCAGAAAGGATATTAAATTATAAATGTTTATTATTTTCCCCTTCCCCCTCTTCCTGCTCCTACCCCCACTGCTATGGAAGAGAGAAAATACCTCTGACTACTCAGTTTCCCTCCCCTCCAAAGCCCAATGGAGAGATCCACACAAGCCTTGGGCTTCCTTGTAGGTTGGCAGAAAGACTAAAATATGTACGGAAGGTGCGCTGGTGAAGAGTGGAGGATGGGGCAAAGCTTCAAGGCTGTTGGTAGGCTCTGAAAAATACTGAGAAGATGAATTTAAGAAGCAGTGCTGCGGTTTATGATTTGAATCTCCCTTTGGTGTCTTTATCTTTCACTTATGGTCAGAATGGTTGACAAGAAAAGCATCAGCAAAACCAAGAATAAGAATTCAAAGCCTCAGACCACTAAGCCACTGACCCAGTTGATCTGAGGCACCAAGCCTTGTTACGAAGCTTCTTTCTAGCTTTGAGTGACAGTGCATGTCACAAACCCCTACTATCGATGGACCTGTCCTTAACAGAACTGGCTAGCCATGCACTGAATGTTGCTGATAAGCTTTCCCAAAACTCTAGTTTTATTTTTAGATGGTTTGAGGAGAAATAGTTGGGGAAAAAAACCTGTGAACAAGGACATAAAATTGGTAGGCGTTACCTTATACAAACTGAGAAAATACTTAACAATAAAGTTACAAGATGGTCTCACAGATACTTATTGCAGAAAGGCTCCAAGAACTGCTTTATCCCAGACTGTCATACATACATCCTCTTTTGATCTTAATTAACCAGAAATTATTATTTCTGGACAGTTGTTAAGAAGTAAAAAACAGTGCCTGGGCCGGAGCCACCTCTGCCAGCAGCATGTTCAAAGTAATGCAGAGGTCTGTGGGACCAGCCAGCCTGAGTCTGCTCACCTTCAGAGTCTATGCATCACCTAAAAAGGACTCACCTCACAAAACTTCTGTGAAGGTTAATGAGCTTTCACTCTACTCCATCCCTGAGGGTCAATCTAAATTTGTGGAGGAGCCAAGGACCCCACTTGAAGAAAGCATTTCACATCTCCGACGTTACTGAGAGCCATATACAAGTTGGTGTCAGGAAATGTACTCACAAACTAAGCCCAGGATGCAGAGCTTGATTCAATGGGGGTTAGGCAGCTATGAATATCTCCAAAATGCACCTCCTGGATTTTTTCCAAGACTTGGTGTTATTGGTTTTGCTGGCATTGTTTTGGCTAGAGGTTCAAAAATAAAGAAGCTGGTGTATCCACCTGGATTCATGGGACTTGCTGCCTCTCTTTATTATCCACAACAAGCCATCGTATTTGTCCAGGTCAGTGGGGAGAAATTATATGACCGGGGTTTACGAGGATACATAGTTGTAGAAGATTTGTGGAAGAACTTTCAAAAGCCAGGAAATGTGAAGAATTCACCAGGAAATAAATAGAATGCTCCATGCTCTGCCCGTTTGAATCAGTTATAGGTAAACATTGGAAATTCCATGCAGTAAACCAGTATTTCTACAGAAAAATGGCAGAGAAGCCAGTACTGAATATAGTAAATTGGCTTTCTTCTTCAGGACAAACTATACTAGGCTTCTTTGTTATCTTGGGTGATGCCATACTGCAAGTGGACTAATCGGAAATCCTTTCACCTAGAGATAATGTCTAGCCTTAGAACTCCTTGTTCTCAAGCTGCTATTTATGTACATAATTAAAATTCCAAATTAAAAAAAAAAAGAAGAAGAAGTAAAAAACAGTGCCTGGATGGCTCAGTGGGTTAAGCGTCTGCCTTCAGCTCAGGCCCTGATCCCAGGGTCCTGGGATCAAGCCCTGCATCGGGCTCCCTGCTCCACGGGGAGCCTGCTTCTCCCTCTGCCTTTGTCCCTCCCCCCACTTGCGTGTGCACAAGCTCTCTCTCTTTCTCTCTCTCGCAAATAATTTTTTTAAAAAAGCAAAAAATAAAACTTTAAAGAACCCCTATTCTGTGCAGATACTAGACTACAATAAATGAAATAAATAAAGGGAAAAAACCACAAGTACTCAAAATTCTAGGCTTCTGAATAACAAAGAGGTAGACGGAATAAACATAACCTAGGACAACCACCATGCACAAAAGTATACAATAGAGAAAAATCGTTTAATGTTCTCCAAATTATCTTGTCATCCTTTGGTGGAGAAGTTATTGAGAGCACAAACACATACTCTATCTGCTGGGCTGGTTTATTTCACTATGCCTAGACATTGTCAATAAAGGGCTATATTTGGAACCAATTTACTGCTGTTGTCTTTACAGCTCATACACTTGTTTTGGTTTTACAACTAATACATTTCGGCAGATTCCAGCATCCTCAAATGCACAATATTTTCTCGGTACCTTTGAAAAGCAAGTATAGGTAGAGCATTAGGGGCTCGTCATAATCCTCTGAAGATGATGCTGAATACAGTTTATAACCTTCCACGGCAGCAAGTATCGCATGTGCCTCCTCATAAAAATAAAAGCTCAGTCCTACAGCCTCAAATAAATCTGGAGGAGTCTAAGACAAAATCAGAGAGTGAACCTAGAAGCAATGGGAGAATGTAAATGACGGGAGACAACCCAGATGACATTTAATCCAATCTGTATAGAACAGTGATAATCAGAACACAATAACCACAACTGGTGAGCACCCAAATATCATTTTTTTCTCTGACTTACGCGTTCAAGGTAACAAAGTATGGAAAAAATAAGAAGTATTTTCTATAAATATTTTTACATACGCAATGTAGAATTTTATCTCCTTCTATCAGACATTATATCCTCACTATTTTGCCTCATTTCTCAATACTCTTTAAAAGGTCACATTTTGGGGCGCCTGGGTAGCATAGTCGGTTGAGCAATAGATTCTTGGTTTCAGCTCAGGTCTGCTCTCAGGGTCATGAGACTGAGCCCCGTGCTGGGCTCCCTGCTCAGCATGGAGATTGCTTGAGATTCTCTCTCTCCCTCTCCCTCTGCCCCTTCCCCCGAGCTCTTTCTCCCTTTAAGATAAATAAATAAATCTTTAAAAAATGTAAAATAAAAGTTTATGTTGTAAGGTTGCTCCATAACTGAAGAGGACCAATCCCCAATTAACTTTTAGGTTGTTTCCAACTGGTAACAATTATAAATACTTTGGTGATAAATTGTCTTATATGTATATATTGTTGTGCACATGTATGATTATTCCTGGGGATACACCATAGAAATAGAATTGCTGAGTCAGAGACAGACCCGTGCTTAGGCATTTGATCTATATTGACAAAGGGCTTGCCAGAAAACTTGAACCAATTTACATTTCCTCCACCTTCATGTATTCACCGACACTGGGTGCCATTCTCTTCATCTTTGTCAATTTGATAGGCCAGAGATTATATCTTGTATAACTGGAATATTTTCACTCCGATATTCATTGGCCCTTATTTGTAAATTGTACATATTCTTTATTTCTTCTCTTGTGGATTATTCTTATTGATTCAAATACACCCTATGTATCAAAGATAACCTTCTTTAACCTTCATATATCATGACCATTTTTTCCCAGTACACTTACCTTTCTTTTTTTAAAATCAAGTATATCAATCATTTTCTTTATGGTGTTCCTCACTTGCTGTTTTATTTCCAAATAGTAACCAACTGTCCAAATACAATATATTGACTACTTCATCTTTTTCCACTGCCACTTATAGACTAAATCCTTACACAGGGGGCATCGGCTTTGTGGCTGAGATTCCTGTTCTGTTTCACTGATTCTTGTGCTGGTGCTATGCTCCTAGTAGAACTCTATAATACATGTTAATGTATCTGAACCCGGTTATCCTGTCATTTTCTTAATTATTAGCTATTCTCACCAATTTCATTTTCCATACAACAACTGTAATCACTCTGTTGTGTTCCCAGTTCAAAAATCCTATTGGAATTATTTTAAACTTATTAAACTGAAGAGGCCTAACATCTTAATGCACAGTTTCCCACCCAAATCCATGTTTCTCCATGTCCTCCTTTTATGTCACTCAACAGAGTGCTCTTTCCAGAAAGGTCTTGCACATTACTAGACACTTTATAGTTTTTGTTGTCATTGTGAAAAGGATACTTTCCATCATATTTTCTAACTAGTTATAGCTGGTACCTGATAGAATCTTTATGGGCCAATAATTCTTTGAAAATTCTTCACAGCACACTATTCCACTTTCATCATCACCCAGGTGTTCGCATTTCCACAGTGACTATATCTAGATAAGGCGGGGAGAGCACTGTTATACCCAAAGTGCCTCATCTCCGTATTGTAGGTCAGACACGGCCAAAAGGATAATGATATCTGTGTAGCATTCTGCAAACTTTACAATTTTCCCCACATATTACCTCATCTAATATTCACAACACCTGCCTAAAGGGAACGGGATACTCTAGAGTAATCGAGTTGTCATTAGTCTCACCTTAAAGATGAGGAAATAGAGATTCAGATCTGAATCAGTCTCCTGAAAAGCTTAATTAAAATGCAGACATCTGGGTCCTATCCCACACCTATTTCCTCAAAATCTTAGGGGCGGGGTATGAAACCAGGGAATCTGTGTTTTCAACTAGCTCCCCCTGCTGGCTACCATGAAACATTTCGATCACGGAGTCAAAAGGCTACAATTGAACCTTTCTGCCTCCACCTTAGGCATCTATCCCACCATACCTCAATGCAAGCCTAGTAACTGTGAGGGTTTTTTTTTTTTAAGCAATTTATGAAGAAGCTGGCATTTTTTAAAGTATCTCTTTATATAGGGGATCCTGCAAAAAGCATGCTCTGGTTTGCCACGACAAGCCCCTGTGTACAGGCTTCACTTATCATTCAGTCACTTCTTCCCAAAGTCTTAATTAAAAGACAGCGCCCCTGTACTCTGTGACTAACGTCAGGGTGCCTGGCTGTTATGGCTTCCACAGCCCCAGTGAACCTCAGGACACCTTGGCAGTGGTCCTGCCCTACTGGCCTAGAATCCGACAGCCCCGTGGCTGATGAGAGTTGCCTAGAAAAGTGGCAGAGGGCTCCAAGCACAGATCCCACCCAGCAGAGCCCCACTGCCAGGGTATCCTCTCGTGGCAGGTGGGCCAGCACCAGGGGAGGACGCCATTGCTGGTGACCCCATCCTGCCCGTTACTGCACAGAAAAGCTCATGGTGACCCTTCAGGAAACGCCAAAGACTCGTCTACAGAGAAAACCTTCAGTTTGGGGAGAGTTTAACGCATTTTTCAGTCACTCAACCACTATCTGTAGAGTTACAGGGCAGGCCCATGCTAAACTCTGAGACGTGAGAATAAATAATATACAGTGTTGTATGGCCCAGGGAGCAAGGCGGCGTGGAAAGAGGCTTAATATTTGGAGGGAATTTTGGAGGGAAATTCGGAGGGAGTTTTATGGTTGTGGAAGTTTTCCACACTGACAAGTGCGGAGAAAGCATTCCAGAATTTCTTTCTCCAGAATTCCAGAGGGACCAGCTTAAGCAAAGGCATCATGAGTATAATACATTGCAAGAAGTCTGGATCACTGGAGGGTCAAAAAATAAAAGAAAGCTGGAAGGGTAAGCCAGGGTCGGCTTACAAGGACTCTGTATACTCTTGGAAGGTATTTGAAGTTTATCTTGGAGATGTTCAGGAACCCCAGCTGCGTGAGCTCTGGTGGCAGTAGGGAAAGCACAGCAGCTGCGCCTGGAGACCGGATGTGGATTAGGCGGCTTTGGCAATGACAAGGCTGGGAGGTTGGGCCGCACAAGGTCAGCTGCAAGTGACCTTGGTAAAGAGGACTCAGACTCCCAAGCTGCCGAGCAGGTAGAATTGGCAGGATGTGGAGACCAAATGAATGTCGTGGAAGGAAAAGTGAGGCCAAGCAGAACTCTGAGATTCCAGGATGTGGACGTCATGAAACCATGGCTTTTTGAAATTCCTTGAAAACCCTTGACAGGAACAGACTGTTAGTGTGTTCACCCCCGGCTGGCTCCAAGAGTCCTAGAACTAAACAAGCTCTGCCCCCTCCTCCTGCCCTCCTCCTCCTTCTCCTCCGCCATCAGACAAGCACTGGCAAGGGCAGACCTTTCCTGAACGCGCACCCCACACCCAGAACGAAGGCAGCTTCATTCCCTCAAACTGTCCTCAAAGGTATTGTTCTTTAAGAAGCCATTTGTCCAGTGGTGCCACCTTCCATTTGGGTAGACTTTGCCGTACAAAATCATCATACTTAGAAAACAAAACAAAACAAAATCGTCATACTCGTGCTTTCTTTTGCTCCCCAAACTTCCAATAAGAAAATCAAGACTTAGGGAAGCTGTAGCTTGCTCAAGCTCCCCGAGTTCATTTGCAGTGAATCCACAGTTCCAACCAGTTCTGCCTTAAAATCCAGGGCAGTTACAACTTCTAATAATTACAACCCCAATCCCTCTGTCATAATACCTATATGCCTAAAGGAGAAAGAAAGGTGACCAGGGATGGAAGATGCATGCAGATAAGTGGTAGCTGGTTCACATGGGATCCTCATTGTTGTAGGACACATATACAGAGCTAACAACAACAATAAAAAGTCCTCAACTCAGAGTCCTAACAGATTCTCAGGTAGCCTGTCGGGTTTTCTCCTTGGTCTGTGTTCTGCAGAAACAAGACCTCATGCCTGCACATCAAATAAGAGACCTCCCCAGGCAACTTTTATTTGGGGTGGGGGGGCGGAGAGGAGGGTGGAGGGAGAGAGAGTCTGCTGCTCAGCAAACAAGAAGCATTCCTTGCAAAGAAGGGGAAAGAGCTGCCTGGGGTGGGCCAGTGTAGATGGATGAGAAAGGTTTCAAGCCACACGAAGAGGATTGTGTATGTTGGAAGTTTGAAATTGACCAGGAAGAAATTCACTACCACTCATATTCAGGAAAATATGTCATTTATTTCTAGTCTCATACAGTTTTCTAACTTACTTTAATTTGAAGAAAATCTCAGATGCTTCTGAGTTGGTCCCTTATAAAACAAACATGCCTGTTGTGAGGCTTCAACCAGGTCACAAACATGCACAAGCAGCTCCTAAGAGTGGCCAGGGGAGCTAGGTACGTCACTGCCCCAGACGGGCTCTTCCAGAAAAAAGAAGAGTGAGGGATGAGGGTCAGTTCAGAGAGGGGAAAGGTGAGGCTGCTCCTGAAGATGTCCAGTCAGCTGAGCATGATGAGAGTCAGAATCAAGAATTTTCATTTAAACTCTCCATTTCTTATAGCCCCCTAGACACAGACTATTGTGATGACTACCCCTGGCTTTTGAACAGCTTAGAAGGAGTTTTTATGCCCCCTTAGGGTAAACATGATTTGTTCATTTTCCAGGTGAGAGAGACCTACTGGCTTGCTCAACATCTCACCAAATGAGTCACAAAGCGTGGACTTAGATTCAGACATGAACAAAAATTATCTGAAACTTGGATATAAGGCCAAGAGCATGAAACTGTCCTTTTGCTGTCATGCTGGGGCCCCCTCCCCCCAGGGATTAATAATCTGGGGGAATGTACCTTTGTACATGTGCATGTTAACTTGTGAATCTTGTCAGGTAGACATGCAAAGATTTCCCAGTTAGTAGAAAAGACAACACCGAAGGTTATTTTTTCCATAGGACAACAACTAGTTTCCCATTGAACCTAGTCACTTCCTTCCAACCTTCTGCTTTTTAAGTACCTATAAATGTCAGTTCTTCAAAATGTTCCTTGTATAAGATTTGTCACCTTACTGGTTCTATCAATAAGTTAATAAATCTTTGACATATCTTCATCCTATATTTACCTGAGAGCCACATTTTTACTTTTCTTAAAATTCAATTTCTTGCTATGTATATCATCTAGTGTTTCTTCCTCCGAAATAGCACCTTTATGGTATTACATGCACACACCTCATCAGGTCTGCCTCATCCTACCTCCCAAAAAGAGTACACTCAACATGAGCCATGCAGGCAGCTAGCTAAGTGCTGGGAATGAAAGGGTGGCTTCCTCCCAGCTGACCCAGCTTTTCCACCATTCCAGTTCTTTGAATTCATCATCTATGCATCATGTTGACTTCAAAAGACTGCTCTTGGCAGATGAGATGGCCAGTCCACCACCTAACAAGGGAGGGACTTTGGATCAGGTTCCTCGTGCTGCTGATGAGCTGGGCTGAGGGTTTGAGCCGGCTTACAGGGAACGACCAACACTTCCTCATCCAGGTTTGCAAATGACATGCAGGGCCAGACAGGAGGTTACTGAAATGCCGAGGGGAGCAGGCTCAGAGCCTGCCTGGGACATTCTCTTTCTGGGTGAAACTAACTGATCCTCAAGAGAGCCAACCACTAACTTAGACTTCATTAGCACCTCATCCAGCTCACAAAATTAACCACTCCCATCTGCACAAAGAACCACAAGGAAGCAAAAAGTTTAATGGATTTGGAGAAGGCCTTCATTTTACATCTTAACAGGTCACTGACAACTCTTCACACTTTATTGAGAGAACCAACGGAGCCATTAGCACGTCATTTGACTCACTCTCTTTAAAACCTCTCTAAGCTCAGTAAACAACTCTAATAGCTCCAAGAATAGACGGTGATCTGGGATTGTAGCCTGACGGAGGTCTGCCAGGCAGATTTGCTGGCTGCAGGCGCTTCCCAGCAGTCAGTGTCTTGCCAGGGAGCTTCAAGCTGCAGCTCAGTGCATTTTGAAGGACTTTCTTCCACCTGAGCTGCCCTGGTGTTCCATTTCTGTACCATGTGCTCAGCTTCAACCGCGTATATTAGGAACTGTGCTGCGTACCATGTGGTATATGAAGTGTGGATATTCTGTCCTCAAGGGTCTTCCTATCCAGTGAGGGATACAAGACATAGATCTAAATAGCTACCATTTGGGATAGAAAGTGACCAGTAGGGGCACCTGGGTGGCTCAGTGGGCTAAGCGTCTGCCTCCAGGCCAGGTCATGATCCCAGGGTCCTGGAATCGAGTCCTGCATTGGGCTCTCCACTCAGCGGTGAGTCCGCTTCTCCCTCTGCCTTTCTCTCTGTGATCTCTCTGGCTCTCACTCTCTCTCAAATAAATAAATAAAATCTTTTTAAAAAAGTAACCAGTAATTCATAAGTATAACACACTTTTGTGCCAGTTAAGGTGCACTGGAGATTCAGTGGAGAGCAAGTCCTTACTAAAGGTTCAGGAAGCATTTGTTGAATGAAGGAGAGGAGGTAATAATTGCTCAGCGTTTACTATGGACCAGACTGTGTGCCAGGCATTTTCTCATTTAATACGCTCTTTACAGGTGCTCTCTTTAGTAGGTGATGTTATCCCCATTTTTAACAAATAAGAAAGGAGGGGCTCAGAGATGTTAGGTGACTTTCCCAAGGTCATTCAGATTGTGAATAGCAAAGGTAGGTATCCGACACAGAACCATCTGACTTAAAAGATCCTGCTCTTTCAACCTCACTACCTTTACTATTAGCATTGCAGGGCCTCCCTTCCTTCTGTGCTGACTGATCTGTTTCCGAACTGAGGAACTTTGCAGGACAGCCAGACCCTGTGCGCTTACCTCCCCCAGTAAAGCCAGTGTAGCTGGTGAACCACCCCCTGTCGCTCCCCCAGGACACCCTGAGTAACTCACGGCCATCCCTGGGACGCAGCTTATACCTGTCCTCCAGAAAGTCTTCTCTGATGAAGTTCCACAGAGCGTGTGTGCGTGGGTGTGTGCGTGCGCGCATGCGCCCTGCGTGTTCCCACCCCCACCAGCGCCCACACTCATGCGTGCACACACAGTAATACAGCAATGGCCCTACTGTGTGCTCCCATCGCCCTCCGCACTGGCCCAGCATGGTGTTTACTACGTGACGCTGTGCCCAGCCTTGCGGGTGAACCCCTCCTCCCCACCCTCTAGGACAGGAGGAATTCTAGCTGGTCTTTCTACTCCCAACGCTGAGCGCAGTCCAGGAACCCCATAAACCCTGGAGTCGGGGAAGGACAGACAGAAGGGAAAACTCTGCCCGGAGTCTCCTCCCGCCCTGCGGCCTCACTGGGCTGGCACTCCCTCGGGCAGGTGCAATTCCCTGCAGCCAAAGCTGGGGCCGGAGGGGAAGCGGGCCAGAGGGAAGAGCCCAGAGCGCTCCTGTGACAAAGGTCAGAGCCACTGCTGAGGAACATCTGCAGAATGACCAGGCATCTGATGGCCCTGGGCCTGTAGGTCCTGGGACGCTCCTGGAGGGTCTCCAGAACAGCCGTTCCCGACCCGCCTGTTCTGGGCTCACCAGAGGCAGGAAATTCCATGTTGTAATGGTTGGATTTCTTCCCTTCATTCCTGACCCATGACTAGGTAGTGAATTGGTCATTAAAGAAACCACTTAGGCAGATTTCAGGAACATCTGACAGCGCTCCAAGCATGTAGGGAGAGGAAAATGAAACAGGACCAACCTCGGGGCCACACAGTCTCACCTTCATTCCCGTTGCTTGCCTGACATGGGAAAGGGAATCAAAATGTTTGGAAGCCCTTTTTCTGTCAGCATCGTGGCCAGCGTTGCATGGAGCTGCGTTCACCACGTCAACATACACATTTGAAAGCTCCTTTGGGCGAGCGGCGGCAGCCATGTTATCAAGCTGCACACCTGTTAATCTGGGCAGATTAGAAACATTGTTCCTGGTGTCTAGGGACGCAGCGCTTTTCAACAAGTACTTTTCAGAGAATGAGCCATTGAGAGGTACTTAGCCTACATGTAGCCCAGGAACCTAAAAACAAATAAAAGTCCAATCAGTCCTGAATCAACAACTCTGAGCAACAGGCTGGAGAATGGGGCGGCGGGCATGTGCAGAGAGCTGGTGATAAAGGTTACTACCTAGTAGATCTTTCTCTCCTGCACAGCTAATGGTTGGAGGAACCAAAAATCATCTTTACACTGCATTTGCACATTTTTTGATCAATTAAGGAAAAAAATCACATTTTACTTCCTTTTTCTAAAAAGAGATTAAATGTGGGGGAGGGGATTTAAATTCACTCTTTCCATTCGCCATGAGGATTTTGCATTCCATGTGATCCATCTCAGTTTAGTTTCAAGCTCAGACTTTATTTCATTTCCAGACATGTACAGAGTGGTCCGTACCCCTCCATTACTTCTTCCTTTTGGACACAATTGCGTGGTGAGGCACTAAGCCTGCTGGGTAAATCAAACTGTCAACTTTCCACCCTATGCACACCCTTTAGGTCTATGAAAGCAAACCCGGACAACAACTCCTCCTGCACCTAACATTCAATATTGTGATAAATCAGGTGAGCTAAAGCACTGGACTATTTAATTAAAAAAAACTTTTTAAAAATAAATATTAAGCCCTTCTTGTTTCATTATTAGCTTTGCCTTATAGACTATAAAATATGTAGGTGGGTTACTATTCTTGGTTTTTATGGTTTTATTAACATTTCAGAGACAGACCAAAGCAGAGAGATTTCGAGCAGAGAAGCTGTTTACACAGTTCTGTATCCTGAAAGGTGGCTCCAATGGAACAAAAGAAAAAAATAACCGAACCAAGAAAGGGTCCAGCATCCTTTTCCTTTCAAGAGCTTGATATTCGAGGGCCTAATAGGGATCCACGAGTAGCCTACAGAGTGCCCTCATGGCACAAATAATATTCACCTTGGTTGAGAAATGTGGACTTGGCTGAGCCCATCTGCTCTCACTGCAGGCCAAGGTTGCCTTTCATTTGGAAATCATGCTGTCGGCTTGGTTTAGAATATACATGGTGAGGCATATGCTTCTTACTGCCCAGGAAGAGGTCGTCATGGAGAAATGTGAAGCCTCCTGATGAAAGCTTGCATTTATGGACTCTCCTCTTCTCTTCTCCCCTAGTTACTGTGACAGTGGGAGGCAAGCAGCACTTGCTTGGACTATATGACACCGCCGGACAGGTAACGTTTTGCTATTTTGACTCATTAAGGGTTTGGGAGTGGGGAGAATGATCCATGTGGCTAGGCGTATGGGAACAGACACTACCTCTTCTGATCACTTGGGACAAATTTATTGTCTATCTAAATGACAACCAGTGGTACATTCTTAATCTTAACAATGTTTATAATTACAAAACAACCAAATCATTACATTACTCAAAGTGTTGATGGGCAAATAACGATTCATTCATTGGTTGATGACTATCAATAACAAAATAACATATTTGGCCAAGAGCCTCAATTTCTTCCTACCCACACCAATTTTGAATTTGGAATGAATGAGTCAACTTTATAAATTTTACTTTCACCCATTTTTTTTCACATTATATTCTTTGCCCAGCCTTTATTTGAATTGCCTAATGAGCCCTGGAAAGGTCTAAAAAGAGATGGAGGGTGGGTGGGGGTGGGGGAGGGAGATGGATTAAGTGTTTGAAAGAAGAAAAGCCGGGATCCTGAATGGTTTCTAAAAGTGAGGGTCGAGCCCTGAATAACTGGAGGTTGACTCTAAATTCTCTCAGCTTCTTGAAATAACCTCACTCTGTCAGAGATATGTCTTCAAGTTGCAGAACGTGGCCAACCAGTAATGTAAGGCCATAGACTAGAAAGAACCCTCAACACTTATCAGTTAGCACATGCCCTACTCGGATAAAAATGCCACCTCATCTTTCTTTCCTCGCACCTCATACTCCACTATGAAAAGTTTCTAATGTTACAAATTCATGGGTTGAGCAACTGATGGCTGTGGCCCAATTTCTTTGATAGAGCTTTTGTTACCATTGGGTCATTTATTTAGGTCAAAGTCAGCGGGTTGTTCATACATCTTAAGTCCTTTGGAGTGAACACTGACCATGCTCTTTCCCGCTCTGAGTTTCCTGGTCATTGTTCTTTGTAGTTATGCATTTGTCTAGGCCTTTTGTTCACAATTATCTGGAGATATGTCTTTTTGCTCAACTTGAAAACTCTGTACTAGGAAAAATAATAATACATGGAATTCCTTTGGGGGTTTCTGTATGTATTTGCAAGGACCATGTATAAGTGCCTGTGGGACATTAGAGGCTGATGTACGATAGGCCTGGACAGTGCGGAACCTGGAAAATCTTGCACCAGACTCAAGACTTCTAAAAATTAGTCAGTTATCCTTCATTTGCAGATGGTTGTTTTAGCCAGCTACTCTCAGGAACTGGGGAGTGCAGGAGGCTTCTCCCATTGATATCAAGACACACAATTAGGAAATGATGTTCCAAATGCCTAAATCAGAAACTTGGTTCAGCTCCTCTGGGTTAAGGTACAGAGGCCTCAGTGCACCTGCTACTTGACTGCCCCCCCCACCAGAAAGCCTTCCAGCAATAGAGGTACACTGTTTTTTGGATTGAATTTGCCTACTTTCATTCAGTCATATAGTCATTAGGGTGTCCCCATTCATCAGAATCTCACAGCCTGGAAGAGAGAGTTTACACCCTTCATCCTCATAGTCAGAGTTTATGAATACAATCTAGTTTGAAAAGTTCAGTACAGCAAGGATTATTGCCTGGCTCTGAAACCTCTCTGTTTCCCTCACCTTCTAAAAAGCTCCCTTTGCCCCTCACGCCCATCCAGTGCTCCCCTCTTCTATATCAATCCATGACAATTGTTAGCTTCTACCCATTCATAGTCCCCAGAACAAACTCCCTAAGCCTCTGTTTAATTTCAAATCCAATATAACTATTTAAAAGCTCCTATAAAGTTTAATTATTCTTTCCCACTGCTGTCCATTTTAGAAAAAATTTTAAATAACACTAGTATAAGACTTGAAGCTCTAAAACAGTATAAAAATATCCTTGAACTCCAAATTGAAGAAAATAGAATAATCCAAACCTGACACAGAAGAAGTGATGGGCACTGATAAAATATCACAAGTGGGTTATAAATATTCAACTTAACTTGTACTCTAATGCTTTCCACCAGCTACTTTGAAAGCTCAAAAGTGGACAACGTTCATGGAGGGGCATGCAGCTTGGGGAAAAGGAATCAGAACACATCTTAAGATTCCTTCTAGGCCTAAAATTCTGTGATTAGGACTTTAACAGACTACTTAAAGAAAGCCTAAAAGACCTGGAGTAATTAAAATGATTTGAGGCCAGACCCAAGGGAAACCTTCCAGCAGCAAAGGATTATTAAATATTGGATTGTGTTACCACCTAAAGGGTGACATGTAATTCATTTTGTACAATAGTGGTGGTTCTCAAACTTGAGCAGATATCAGAATCACATGCAGCCCCTGGGCCCCTGGGCCCCACTTTCAGAATTTCTGATTCTACAGGTCTGGAATGGGGCCCAAGAATTTGCATTTCTAACAGGCTTCCTGGTGCCTTGGCTGCTGGTCTGTACACCATATTTTAAGAAACACTTCTGGGGCACCTGGGTGGCTCAGTTGGTCAAGTGTCTGGCTCTTGGTCTCAGCCCCAGTCTTGATCATAGGGTCATGAGTTCAAGCCCAGTGCCGGGGAAAAAAAAAAAAAAGAATCACTGTTCCGGAACCTTGCCACTCAAAGTGGTGGTCCACCAGCAGCATCAACATCACCAGGGAGCTTGTTAGGAATGCAGATTCTCAGGCTCCAGCCTACTGAATCTGAAAATTCATTTTAGGAAGATCCCCACATGATCCCTATGCGAAGCACTACTCTAGAAGTCTCTGGTGATCAAAGCATGGCTCTAACATTAGGAGGATGCAACGGAAAATACCCCTTACCTGAGCTGATTCCACTGGTTCCACACTTCTGCAAATATAAGGGCTTTGTGACACATTTAACTTAGAAGCATGATCCCAAAATACCCATTGCCTACCTCAGGCAGGATCATCCACTGTCCTCAGTTATATTTCAGCAAACGTCACTGAGGTCACAAGGTTAAGGAACATTCAACTCATTCAAAAATACTCATATGGCCAGAGTTACTAAGAAAGAGAGGTGATCTCAAAACCAACTGATTAATCTCTGAACCACAAAAAAGAAATAAGTCTGAAACCAACTCTAGAATGCTATCTTGCTGGGAATAATTAGATTTTCTGACGTGAATAAACCAGGAAGTAGTGTTCCTCCTCTTTGTCTTGAGCTAACTGTGGGTCAGAGTTGATGAAAACAACCTCAAGAGGCACAGGTTCTGAAAAGTAAAGTGATCAGAACTTGGTATTTCTACCCTCAAAGTCAGTGCTAGACAAAATGCTTTAACCTGGCTCTGTCCACATGGCCATACCTAGTCATACCACTGTGGCCCCACCAGCGCCCCCTCCATAGACATGCTCCTGGCCCTTCAGAAGCCCACCAAGCATTTGCTAAAGACAATTTAGAATGAAGTCACAGGGGGGCGCCTGGGTGGCTCAGTCCTTAAGGGTCTGCCTTTGGCTCAGGTCATGATCCCAGGGTCCTGGGATCGAGCCCCGCATCGGGCTCCCTGCTCCATGGGAAGCCTGCTTCTCCCTCTCCCACTCCCCCTGCCTGTGTTCCCTTTGTTTAATAGCAGTAGCTATTAAACATGAGCTCCCTCCCCAAATCCCTGAAACAAAGGAATATTGGGACTTGGAGTAGAATCCTTTGAAAACAAAGGGTCTTCAGAACTCTGGTTCATCTATTAGGTAGAATTCCAAACATTAAGTTAAGACAATGAGGTGAGGGATTTTTTGCAGGCTGAGTCTGCATGTGACCCCTCAGCTCACACTGGAGAGGCAGTAAGGCCGGGCCTGGATGCCAAATCTACTGAGGTTGTGCCAAGTCATGCTGTACAGCACAGGCCCCTGGTAGTGTATTACTAAAAGTTTCTGAAAGGGATTTCTAGAGTTCAGATCTTTGGCTCAGCTACAAAGAGTCCCAGAGCTGACTTTTCCATGACGTACTTGCAGGCCAGTGTGTTTCGAGTGCGTCATCAGAGACCAAGCAGAGAACAGGATGCTGGGGTAGGGACGCTGCAGTGAAGCCTGGGCATTCGCCAACCGAGGAATGCCAAACTGGGGGACCGGTCTGTCCCAGATCATGGCTCAGAGCCAGGCAACCTCCCATCCTGCTCCCAGTCACCTAGAACGGAGCCTGCCATGGCAGGAGACATCTTGCCTCCTCCTGTCAGTGAGCCCTCAGCTGAACGAGCCATGTGGGTGAAGCCCTACTCAGATCGTGACCCCCTCAGGCCTAACTCCAGGATGGACATATCTCAAAGGCCACATTTGCAAAAGTGGTGTTGGCGGCACCATCAGGGAAGAATAGGGATCTCCTGGTGTCAGGAGCTGGGTATCTCAGCAGGATGAACCCCCAGGTTCTCTGCACACAAGCGCCACAGGATGGGGGGCTAACCGTATGTGGGCAAGCATGGAATGGTGTCTGTCACTGCGAAGCCACAGCCCCCAGCAGCTCAGCTGTCACCAGTGACCAGGGAAGTGTGGGGGTAGAAAGGCCGTCAGCCACATGCCACCCTCAGCCAGGACTGCACACCGCGTGTCTTCACCTGCCCTGATTCCACAAGCTCCTCTGCCCCCAAGAGCTTGATGAGGCATGAGAGGCAAGTACAGCTGGGGTTCACTCATGGCAACCCAGGGTCCACTTGGAAGGACATGAGCCTTCCCTTTGGCCATTGGCTGACCCCATGGGGCCATCTGGAGCACAGAACCTGGCATCAACCCTCCACGTAAAGTTTGCCTAACACCTCAAAACAAATGTTTTTTCCCCAATGAGCAACTCAACTTTTCTTGCTCATAGGTATCTTAGTGTGGTTTCAGAGGTGTGCAATTTGGAGATTAGGAAGAAGTTTGCTAACAAGAAGTTTGCTAACACAATCTTACTTCTCAAATTATTAAAAAAAAAGTGATCTGTAGGGACATTGATTCAGAGGTGTAATTAGAATATGCAAGTACGTGGGTCTTGTTACTAGTCAGTTTAGAAAAAGTGAATTTCAGATTCAGCCCTGGTATCCACTGAGGGCGGATTCACTGAAGCTATTGTTCACGGGGATGGACTCTTGACCACTAGAGAACTTACTACATTCAGGACAGTGCTCTAAGTGGTCGACACATACGAATGCACTTTATTCTCAAACAACCTTATGGGGCAAGCACTACTATCAACTTCATTTTACATATAAAGAAACAGGCCAAGAGAATTTACCCAATGTCACACAGTAGTCACAGACAGTGCTGGGATTTGAACCCAGAGAATGTGTCTCCCTGGCCCACGCTTTTAAGCAGTATGCTACACTCCCACCCTCTGGCTATTGTTCACATTTTCCAAACCAAGCCTGACAGATATGAGTGTACTTATGGGGGAAGACGAAAATGAGACTCATGCTAAAATCTAGGATAAATGTCACTGAACCCAAGAGGACTTGGAAGCAGAATTCTATTTCCAAATGATTGTGGGTAGGGGATGGGGTGGGTTTGGGAGTTGGGAGAGGGGTAGTCTCAGTGCAACT
This sequence comes from Eumetopias jubatus, assembly GCF_037043125.1. Taxonomy (NCBI): domain Eukaryota; kingdom Metazoa; phylum Chordata; class Mammalia; order Carnivora; family Otariidae; genus Eumetopias; species Eumetopias jubatus. The sequence goes on along the minus strand of NW_028274813.1, from coordinate 37,022,164 downwards.
CTCCTTGTCACTCAAAGTGTGGTCCCTGGACCAGCGGCATCAGCATCACCTGGAAACTTGTTAGAAATAAATTCTCAGGCTTCATCCCAGACCTGCTGCTGAATGAGAAGCCGCACATTAACAAGATTCAGGGGTGCCTATAGTCTGAGAAGGATTGGTCGAATCGTTTCACTTCCTCACCACCTGGACCACGATGCTCTGGCTAATCCAAACATATGTGGAAGGCGTGTGGCCATCTGACGAGGCTGCCCATGAACTGTTCTTTCTTCATAGTGGCCCACAGTCATCCTAGAGCACCGGATCTGCCTTCAAACCAGTCTCCCACCTTTGGGGTAAAGTTAGTGGAAAGTACTCAAAAGCCTACCTTGCCCCAGCTCCCTCCCTATCCCCTGAAGCCCCCCCCAGCCCCCTTGTCCATTTTAGCCCTCCAAACCCCACTCAAGTCTCAGTTTTAGATTGACACACTGTCTCCTCTAGAAACATTCAAGCCCCGGTCTTCCATTCTCAGTCTCAACATTGTAAGGGGCCTCAACTACCAGCTAGACAATTTCTCCATTTCTCATAGCTCCTTTACAGCATCTCCACCTCTGGTCATCCAACCTAGGCTCAAAATGTGCCCTGTTGTGGAAAACGTATCAGCTGGTACAAATTCAATCCCCCCCACAACCTCCCACCGCCCAGCGCTCACTCTCAGGAGGACACGTCCCCTTATACATTCGGAAGCCCCTGCCACGTGTCATCACCGCAGCCTGTGGCTAATGGGGGTGACGGGAGCCCTGCCAGCCCACGTGCAAGCCTTCTTTACAGGTGTGTTTGCTCTGTGGTCCTGAATAAATCACTCAGTCTGTCTAGAGTCTGGCTTCTTCAACTATGAAATCAGCTGAGGGGACCAGGAAGTACAATAACCTGTAGTTGTGACATCTGAATTGCAGCACAGTCACTTGGGAGAGCTTGCAACACAGATGGTGCCCCCCCTTCCCAGGGCCACAGCCGCAGGAGGGCAGGACAGGGCCTGAGAATGTGCATTCCTTACACACTCCCAGGCCAAGGCTGCTGGGTGGGGACCACACTTGGGGAGCTCCTGCACTAACTGATCTCTAAAACCTTTTCCTGTCCTGCTGTGTGCTTTTCTGATCCAGTCAAATAAATATTCTACCTTATCGCAGAGCTAACAAAGAGCAAGAGAAACTTGGCCTGCCTCACTTCCAAATAAACTGAGTTCTTTCTATATTTTCGTTTTCTTTCCCCCAAGTGGAGAGTCAATTCTTATTCACCTTCTAGGCTTCAAATAGCATCTTTCACAGTGCAGGAGACAATTAATCCATCTTTCTGAATGGAGTTACACAGCAGAACTAAGGCTTCTACGGAAGAGGTATCCAGAATACGGAGCAAGATAAAGCCCAGTGAAGGACAAAGTCACAAATCGCTCAGCTGGAGGGCCCTGGCTACCCTGCCATGATCAAAAACCCAAGCTCCTCTCACACTCCACCTACAGGCCCCCACAGCAACCCATGGTCTTCCTAACTCTTCCAGAATGGAAGCAGAATCGCTTTGATAGCTTCTGGGTATAGAATCAAATAAACATGATCCTTTCAGACCACTAGTTATTTGTTCCTACCTTATTTAGTTGTGACACGTCTGATTGTGCAGTTTTTGGTTTTTGGCTTTGAGGTTAAATTTTAAATACGCAGTGTCTGCTGCCATCTGGTGGCAACTACTAGCAACTGCAGGCCATGAAATAGATACTAAACCTGGAAGGTCCAACATTTCTTAGATTCCTGGGTTAAGCATTTGTATTAAGATTCCCAGAAAACTGAATTTTCAAAAAAAAAAATGCTTAATCTGTCACTTAAAGTTCTGAGCTGAAGCAAATAATGTTCTCACAATTAAGAGCTGCAGCTGGATTTGGGCTAAATAGCCCATCCCAGTATTTAATAGTTCATTACCAAACTTCTCTAAAACTTAACTTCCTCTTCTATGAAATACAGATGTGGATGCTACCATCTCTCCAGTGCTATGAAGATTCAACAAGGTAATGCATGTAAGTGCCTGAAGCAAGGCCTGGCCCTTCATGCTAAGGCCCTGATGCAACCTCAGTGATGATGAAGTTAAGGATGATGCAAATCAGTTATTCTCAATTCCACGTCAATTCCAAGTCCATGATACCAGAATGCCCCGATACCCCGGCCCACTCTCCAAAAACTGATTTAATTGGGTCTGGAGTGTGGGGAGAGAAGCAGGTGGTTGGCTAGCAGGGTGTCAGGATGGACTTAAAGTTCCCCCGGTGATTCTAATGAAAACTCTGCCATAAATGACCGACAAAAAGCCATGTGTTCATTTGCAGGTCACTGCCCCAATCCGTGAGCGGCATTTACGGAATGTGTGCTGTGGACAGAGTATAACTAGGGCATGAGAAAAAAACAGCATGGTCCCTGCTCCATTTATCACAATCCAGATGGGAGGATGAAGTGGCAGAGGGCAGGTGGTATCATGAACAGCTGTAAGTTATGGCCTGGGAAGGAGAGTTCTTAGCTTGTCAGCCTCACAGCTGCTCCCTAAGGGAAAGCCCCAGAGAGAAAGGAGAGCAGTGCAGAGACCGTGGGCAAGGTTTGGTTACCGGGTTGTTCTTGTATAAAGAGGAGGGGGTGGTGACAAGAAGTGAGCTGTCCACTTCCCCACTGCCTTGTCACCACCAGCACCACACACACACACACACACACACACACACCGGGAACAATTTAGCTGATACGCAACCTGTAGGCCCAGCCCAACAGCCCAGTATGACCAGCGTTTATTCAGCAGTGCCCCCAACTCTGATTATTGGCTTCATAGAAATATGATCAATGAGCCACTATAACTGATTTTTTTATTCTTTTAGTTTGCTTTTTAGGACTTAGGATTTTTCAGCATCCTTGCCATCTTACACTGATTTTGTTTAGATAATTAAAAACCTTTGCTAGATTTTAGTAGGATTAGCGGTGGTAATAGCTGCAGCCTTGTGTGCTGAGTCCCTGCGGGCTGCGTACTTGGAGTAGCTCAACAGTAAATCAGCGCATGCCCACCCACCAGGGACTTCCTTCCAGTCACATGTGTTCATGTACATGTGTCCTCCCTTTTTATAAAGACATCCTGAGAGTCATTAGGAAGATAGCAAAGTTGATATTTTTAAATATCCATGACATAGCAAGTTTAAAAAATCAAGTGGCACAATATGAACTATGCAATCAATTTATATTTTTTAAACTAAATACATGTCTATTATATCTGTAAATAAATATATAAAATTCGGAAGGATACTCTTAAATCATGGCTCCCTCTGGGAAGAGAGGAAAAACTAGTAGAGATCACATAGAGGGTGAAAACAAGCTTTCACTTCTTCTGTATTACTCTAGGTGATGTTTGAATTTTTGCAATGAACATATATGGGTTTTATAATTTTTTTTAAATGTTAGGAAGAGTAGTCAGGACCCTAAAAAATGGATTGATATGTTGCCCATGTCTATGTATGTGGTAAGCGTGAACATACAGGTTTTGTTGCCATGTGTACGTATAGTGTGTGCACGTACATAGTGTGGGTGCCTATATGAAGTATGCATGGTGTGTATGACCAGTGTGTCAGTTGCAGTGTGTGTAGACATGTATGTATACATGGTATGTACTTATATAGTGTAAGTATACACACACATAAAATTACTCTTGGCTTATGTGTTACTAAATTCGATGAAAATATAAAATGTTATATTGAAATAGCCGATTTACCTTGGAACCTCCTAAAACACTTCACATACAAAAAGCTACTTGCTGACATTTTCCCAAAGTTGAGATGATCCAATGTTTTACTTTGTCTTTATCATCTTCCCCTAAAACAGCATATACGTAAACATCTTATGTAACCAGGAACTCTTCAACCAGAACATATTCTGATCTGAAAAGAGGGAAAAAAAATAATCTAGTATTTTATTTACTAGGCCACACTATGGCCTCTACGTAGAACGGAATCCCAAATTCTGAACTCTAAACCTTCACACAATATTATTTCTACAAAATTGTGGTGTCTGATTTGGCAACAACTCTGTTTTACATTTATAGCTAGCTTATTCTAAATTAAATTTGCATGCAATTTTTAAAAATTGTATAAGAAGAGAATTGCTGTGCCTTGGCCAGTGGCACACTAATTTAAATCATATTTAATATGACATAATTCCAATGCTACTGGGAATTGCCATAATCCTTATTGAATTATATACATTCAAAGGGTTAACTTTATAGTATGTAAATTACCTCACTAAAGCTGCTGAAAATTTTTCTTTTTAATTTCTTCTTTATAAGGGGGCAATTCACAATCTCTATACACAACAAAAAGGTGTTTTCCTGACTGACGACTCCCTTATTTCTAGCAATACCTGGAGGGAACCACCAGACCCCAGGGCTGGGAAGGAACCAGGCAACAGGGCACTGCAGTGGCATCTTGCCCAGGACACTCAACCACAGGGGACCTGCCTTTTCCTAAGCTGTACAAACTCTTTGCTCTTCCCTCAGGAGGACTACAACCAGCTGAGGCCGCTCTCCTACCCCAACACCGATGTGTTTTTGATCTGCTTCTCTGTTGTGAATCCTGCCTCTTACCACAACGTCCAGGAGGAATGGGTTCCAGAGCTGAAGGACTGCATGCCTCATGTGCCTTACGTCCTCATAGGGACCCAGGTTAGAGGCAGCAATGGTGGGCAGGGTGGGCAGGGCAGGAGGGCAGCAAAAAAGGAAAGACCCTTTAGGTGTCTCCTGAACATCTATTTCACCAACACAAGAGAACAGTGTCTCAGATATTATCAGTCCGATAAACAGCCATTCTTAAGATCTGCGTGATTATTTAGCCCGTGATCGAAAAAACAATAGAGCTATTTAATATGAAGCAGCAGGTTTTGATGTGGTCTTTAAAAATTAATCTCTTTGCTTTTTATTTTTAAATAACAAAGGACCTTTCGAAGTAGATGCCCTTCTCCAGCCCTGAGCGGGAGGAATGAGGTGGGGATGTCAGTCACACTTATTGTCTAATATTTTTTGTATCTTAAATCTACAATTGTTTGGAAGTCACAAAATAGGTGTGAATGTCAAAATGACCCCAGCAGTCAGAATGGGCACATTATGACAGGAACTCCTTAACACCACTGGAAAAGGAAGACAGAAATTCAGTCTTCTCTGTTCCCTTTAAACCTGTTGGTCTTCTGGATCTTAGGAAAGAGGTTAAAAACAGATGTAAACAAACCTGTGATTGTCAAAGGCTTTGAAGTGTTTTGAAAGCTAATGAAGTTCTATAATTTGAATTTCCAACAGTAAGCCAATCGCACAAATGTGTTTGAGATTTTTCCTACTTTTTTTAGTTTTGAAAGGATTGTGTTCTTCTCTACGTTAAAACCTAAATTACTATCCAAAGACACAGAAACGTAATAATACTGACGGGTTTTATTGTTATCTGTTTCATATGCTCCTGCTTTCTATTTCTCATTTTATATTCTGTTTAACAAAGAGAAATTTTTAAAAATAGTAAAAGAAAAGTACTTCCTAGAGAAGATATGGACAGATAATTAACACATCCAAAAATCAGAATATAGTTAGTGCTTCAACTCTGAAAGATAATTGTTTAAATGCAGTCTTTTACCTTAACTCCAGGTGATAACGTTTGGCCATATTGGCCAAAATACATGACAGGACCTAAACATCTTTGTGCAATTTGAGCCAATATTACAATTGTGGGCACTACATTGAACAATTGAGACCAAAAAAGAAAAAAAAAACCCACAAATTAGAAAAGCTGAGCAATGTGCTTATAAATGGAACTCTCATATATGAATACATTGGCTTTTCCTTAAAATTCAAGCCCACATTTACACCCATTCATGTATCCATAGGTTCACACACACAGTGAGATTTTAAAGCAACTAAAATATTTAATTAAATTATCAAAACTAATCCAAACATATATGCCATTTTCAAAGTAGTTCCGCCTTTGAAAAGATTAATGCTTATTCCTTGAGCAGACCCTTTGGGAATTCCTTTTTAGGAGTGCCTTCAGAGCCTACAGTGACATTCCTTAGAATATCCTCACAGGAGGGAAATCTCTATCCTGGTGAGGGTAAAGACAAAGATGTATTCAGAGCCAGGAAATAGACTATTAAGAAATGAGTAATATAATTTGGGATCAAATGAGGCATCACTGTTAGGTAATAAGACTGATCGATCATCATACATCTCCTGTAAGTGGGATCTAAAAATAAATAGGAAATTTCAAAAATGCCTGAGACAAACCACAGGATTATTGGCATTAAGTCCCCAGCTTCCTGGGGGACTTGCTTTTGAAGAAGAAAGCACATGGAAAGCCTGATGTTTACATTTACAAAGAAATCACTTTACTTTTTTAGATGTAACATGGGCATGTGTATGTGCCTCCTTAAAGAAAAGTAAGCAACTTCATAGATCTTAAGGGAGGGGGGTGGAATCTCTACCATATGGTGGTTTAAAAATCACAGTTAAAATTGCTGGTTAGGTCAAAAAAGTAAGTGAATTTATCACATGTGTTTTGTTTTTGTTTTGTTTTTTTTGCCAGATTGATCTCCGCGATGACCCCAAAACCTTGGCCCGTTTGCTGTATATGAAAGAGAAACCTCTCACTTACGAGCATGGTGTGAAGCTTGCAAAAGCGGTACAGTCAGATTTGAATTTCATTTTAAAGTATATGCTGAGAGAAGAATCTGGTGTATGATTTGGAATGGCTGAGCTACATAGGCTTTTGCTTTAAAGTGCAACGTGTTCGAGGATCTTCTGTCTGCTTGATGCTGTTCCCTCTGTTCTAAGTAGGCTGGAAGGGACCATTTGGTTAGCATTCTTCCCAGCCACCATTGTCTGTTTCTTGTTAAGAAAGAAACTTGGTGAATTAAACCACTGAAGCACTTATCATTTGATTTAGCAACCTTTGGAATATCCAGTTGCTGTATTTAGTGTGAATAAAGGGAGTCATTAGATATATATATTTGTACATCTTACTGCTTATTATCAATGTAATTCATTGAAATGACCCCATAAAAGGCATTTTGTGATTTCCTTGGGAAAAACTTAGATTAGCGTCTGATAGGGTTATATTTGTTCACCATCTAATGAATAACCACTTAGAGAGGCTGGAGTATGTCACAAATAGCATCAAGAAGAGTAACATAGACCAGAGGGTAACCAGTTGGAGAATCCAAGTGCCTGCTGACAGATTAATAGCAACTAGCTCATAGCTGGAACTGTTTTCACCGACCTTTCTTCGTTCTTGAGAGCTTCACATGAATGGTCATTCTGATGGGGAAATTATTTAGACCAAATCAATTACCACCAAGATGTGTGTAAAAGCAGACACTAAAATGAACACAAGAGGAGGAGGTGTTTTACGCAAGAGGAGGCTTTTAAATCATTTCCTTAACCTGATTCCACCTCATTGATTTAGTCACAAACCCATAGGCCCAGGCCAGAGGTTTCAGAAATTGCTCTTTTTCTAAAGTAACTAAAGCTTCTGGGGGCACCTGGGTGGCTCAGTCAGTTGAACATCTGACTCTTGGTTTCAGCTCAGGTCATGATCTCGTGGTCATGAGATCAAGCTCCAAGTCGGGCTCTGAGCTCAGCGGGGAGTCTCCTTGAGATTCTCTCTCTGCCCCCACCTGACACGCTGGCTCATGCTCTCCCTCTCTCTCTCTCAAATAAATAAATAAATAAAATCTTTTTTTTTTTAGATTTTATTTTATTTCTTTGAGAGAGAGAGAATGAGAGACAGAGAGCACAAGAGAGAAGAGGGTCAGAGGGAGAAGCAGACTCCCTGCTGAGCAGGGAGCCCGATGTGGGACTCGATCCCGGGACTCCAGGATCATGACCTGAGCCAAAGGCAGTCGCTTAACCAACTGAGCCACCCAGGCGCCCTAAATAAATAAAATCTTAAAGTAACTGAAGTTTCTAAAGTAACTAACCCTGCAAAATGCTGGGCAGAGAAGGAGTCACCCAAGGATATTACCTACAAATTCCTTGTGAATAAAGATGTATGCGTTTCTCTTCTTTAAAATGTTCTTATAGGCACCAGGACTAAGCGATACACTCAAATAGAAATGAATTAAATAGAATTGTGTTTTTATGGATGCTACATGAGAATGTCTCACACATACTTGAGACAACACTTCCTACTTCTGTGACTCTCATGTCAGAACTACCAGTGTGAGCCATTCACCGAGTTCTTACAATACTAAGCACTTTACAGGCTCTGTCTCATTTCAGCCTCTCAGTAACCCTCTTAAGCAGATAGTGTTTGTCTCATTGTGCAGGTGAGGAAACAGAGTCTTAGGGAGATGAACGTGTTGGATTCACACAGCTGATAATCACCCGAGCAACTTTAATCCAGATCTGTGGGTGTCACCACTGTGCACCTGACCATGGTGTAAACTGTCTCCTCCAACTATTTATTTTGCCTCCTGTAAAATGGGTACATGCTTATAGGTTCTTCTACCTCCTCCTCACACATTCAGCTTAACTTCCCTTACTAAGGCACACAGACATACAGCTCCACAGACAATTGTATATGATTCCCAGCATTTTTCACAACGAGGCGGTCCCCCCCCCCCCAGGAGAATCAGCTGGTGCATTTTGCAGTAGTTTGGTCTCTGTGTCCCTTGCTTCTGTCCTATCTCCACCATAATGTTGTCAGTGTCCTGGCCTGACCTCTCATTTAGGAAGTTGTTTTTCCCTTTGAAAAGAAGTCACTCCAAAGCCTCCCATCTCGGTTTCATATTTATTTTAGGAACAATGGCTGAGTTCACCACTTTACTGCCTTTTGCCAGTTTCTCCTAGCAACTGCTCTCAGATAGGGAGAGAATCATGTTTAGCTTACGAAATCCAATTTAGAAGAAATCCAAGCAAGAGTTTAACTTGTTTCATCACAATGTGTGTAATTATAGAGATGCCTTAAGTTTCTCTGCTCCCTGACTTTCCTGTCAAGTAGTTTATAATAACAGCTAGCATCTATGGAGTGTTTGCCGTGTGCAAGGCTTTTTGCTAAGCACTTTGCATGCCTTGTCTTAATTAATCCTCACAGCAACCCCCTGAGGTGTGTGTATTATTAGTTCCTTAGAGTTCCTAGAGGAAACTGAGGTTCAGAGAGGCGAAGGTCATACCGCTAGAAAGTGGCAGAACTGGGATATGAAACTGCTTTGACCACCATGCTCTTCTGCTTCCCTCCTATATTCTGAAAAAAAAAAAAAACAACAACAACCCTTAGGTTTGGGGCTTCTTTTTTACATACTGAAGCCCCGTATTTTAATGTGCATATTCTCCCCCATTGTTTAAATGCTTTGCACGTTCAGATTTTTCATATTCGATTCCTTTTGTTCAGTACTTTTCAACTTCCAAAGCATTTTTCATCTATCATCTCTTTTTAGTCTCAAAGGGCATTTTAGTTTTAAAGGATATTTTCATATCATACATATTTACATTCTTTACACTTGTCAAAAGTCAACCACATTTACATAAATATTTTGTATCAATTGATGATAAATACTCATTGTTATCCCTCTACTTGTTTTACCCTCCCTCTTCTTGTCATTACTGCTTTTCTTAATCTCCAGCCAACTTTCCTCATCTGCACACGTCCTTACTATTCCTGGGTTTACTTGTCGATACCTCACCAAACACCTAGTGTGTGCCAGGCGCCTTGCTACACTTTAGCTTGAAGATTATAATTCTTGGTGCATTCTCTTTCCCAATTCCATTTGACACAACCTAAACCTGATTTTCTAAGTTCAGACTTCCTAAGGTATTTCTTGACAAAATGTTTCCCCTTTTTCAGCCTCTGGCCTCTTTTTGCCCTGTCCCGCTGTCTCCACCCTGGGCCTTTCTTACTGTTGTTCTCACTCTTTGCCTTGGTACCTGTTTCCTGCTGGCTTTGGAACAGGCATGCACCAGTGAGTTTAAAGCAGCAAAACTGCTGCAGAAATCCTGTAATCAGTGTTCAATCATCTTTTTTTTTAAGATTTTATTTATGTATTTATTTTTTATTTATTTATTTGAGAGTGAGCAGGAAGGAGAGGGAAAGAGAATCTGAAGCAGACTCCACACTGAGTGCAGAGCCGGACACAGGGCTTGATCCCACCACCCTGAGATCATGACCTGAGCTAAAACCAAGAGTCAGACACTTAACTGACTGAGCCACCCAGGTGTTCCTCAATGTTCAGTCATCTTAATCGACCAGAGTCTTTAATACCCACCTACTGAGGTGCTTAGGTGGCTCAGTTGGTTGAGCATCTGCCTTTGGCTCAGGTCATGGGTTCCTGGATTGAGCCCCGCATCGGGCTCCCTGCTCAATGAGGAGTCTGCTTCCCCCTCCGCTTCTCCCTCTGGCTCGCGATCTCTCCCTCTTGCTCTCTGTTAGATAAATAAACAAAATCTTTAATAATAATAATAATAATAATAATAATACCCACCTACTGACCGCAAAAGTCACCATTACCCTCCTTGTTTTGTGTGCTGGCCATCGCTTCTTTTTCTCATGGTCATTGAAAATTGGTTGCCGAAATGAAGCCCTTTCCCTCAAGAGGCCCAGAGGCCAAAAGAGGAAGGTGACCAGCAAACAAAAGCATGCCCCCTGAATGAATACTCAGTACTGAGGTAGCGGGGGCGGGGGGGGAGTGATGGACACATTCAGGGAAGGAGGATTCCGAGACAACTTCTCAGAGCAGGTGACATCTGAGCCAGGTTTGAAGGATAAGGACAAGTTTGTCAAGTGGACAAAGTTGGGGACTAGGGAGAAAAAAATTCCAAATAGAGAGACCCGTATATGTAAAGGCATCCTTTAAAGCATAGGCAGTACATTGGCAAGTGATGAGCCAAATTTCACCCACAAATGCTTTCATCAGTCCACACATGTATTTTTAATGTGATCTGGTGGCCAACACTGAACAATGGAAAGTTTTCATGAAGATACACATTTCTGTCTTCTAAAAAAAAAAAAATCAGAAGGTCTGGCAACACTAGGCCAGCATTTCCTCATCACCTGCAATCCTTCAATAGTCTTTTAGACAAGGTACGTAACCTTCAGTTTGCCACAGTCCCCACCACTCCATTAACCTACACTCGAGCAGTGCACTCACATTATCTAGCCACCCCTGTGCTGGCAATTGCTGTTTTATAGTCTTAGAAAAAAATCAGCTGCAAATCCATCCAGCCTGAAACATTTTTCCTCTTTGAGCAATTTGTTATGATGAAATTTATCGCACAAGCTCTTGGGTTCCTTTTCCTTTTCTTGGCTTTTAAATTGCCTGTACCTTTCCTAATTCTTAAATAAGCGAGAAAAAACTTCTCAGTTATTCACTGGTTGTTGAGATACCAGCTTCCCCTGTTTATTCCACTAATATTTTCTCTTCTCTCCATTTATAGGAAATGCCTTACTCTTTCACCCCATCGTCTCTCATCACCCTCATTACATCCAAAACAACATCTCCGTTTGTTCATTAGTTTTGCTCTTTCGGCCATATCTCTTTTCATTTGCTAGAGGCAGCCCCACAGAGTGGTTAAGGCTCTGGCTCAGGGGACAAATTCAAACCTCTGACATTGTTTTAGTTGTGTGTCCTTCCAGAGGGAACCTCTTCTCTCTGGTGTCAGTTTGCTGAGCTGCAAATGAGGATGGTGACGGACCTACCTTGCGAAGTCCTTACAAGGATTAAGTGACCCAAAGAAATGTGAGGTCCAGCTCAGCAAACTATAGTTGTCATTAAATTCATGTGCCTCTCAGAGGCATCTATAGCTGGGAAGACCTCTTTGCCTTTATTTCTTCCAGTTATACTCTATTTTATTCTATAACATGTCTCACCTCCACCAAGACAACCTGGAAGAAGTAGGAGGTTTTCTTTCACTTGATTGGTCGCTGTGGGTTCTGTTGGTCCATTGGTTTGTTTGTTTCATTTCTTCTTGTCAGACTCTTGTATGTTCTCTACATGTCTGATAAATTTCCCAGCTTGGGGGTGATAAATTTCAGCTGTCATAAAGCTATGAGAAAAGTGTTCTCTCAGTGTACATTCCTCAATCTCTATTTTTTTTTTTCTGGAAAATAAATCATTTTGGCAAAGCATGTCACGGATTGCTAATGTGTGTATCTAAATAAGCATCCACAAATCCTGAGCTCTTACAGATTGTTGTAAATATTTGGCTGTGTAGGTCACTTTGCTCCAAGAGGCCGTGGAAGCTGTAAGGAAAGCCATGTTTCCTTGAGACAGTTTTCCATTTCACACTTTTTAGGTCATTAATGAGGTGGTTTCTTTTTAGCAATGTCTATAACATGGCTGTGCCTTTTCCCTGAACCAGGGTGAATGAAGTCTTCTTTCTGACCCAGAGCACTTGATACATGGTTAACAAAATACTCACCTCCTAATTGGGTTCTCTCTCTTACACATAGTTCCCAAATCACACCCAAAATCTGTTGGCTACTTTTCCTGGAACTCTCAGTCCGAAACTGTTATATTAACGCAGTTACTCAATAATGCCTTGATCCACTGTTTGGTTATCTTCAGAAATATCTGAATGGGGACAGCATCTGGGCTCCTCCTCCACCTTCAGAAGGCAAGCTGTGCCAAGCTGTTAGCAGCGCTCTGGAGGGAGGACAACACACGCCCCCCGCCCATCTTGCAGGATCAGATGGCCCAGAGCCCCACGTGTGAACTGAGCCCAGCTCCCCTGTAATTTCTGGAATCAAGTGAGGCTTGGGATCATAGCAGGGTGGCATTCCAGGCCGGGTGGCCCCACAGCACTCTCTGTGGATATTTTTTCAGGATGACAGAGAAGAGGCAGCACATTACAAGCAGTCGTTCAGTTGACATCTTCACTAGAGTGGTGTGCGTTTCACACGCTCATAGTGCTGGCTACAATCCCAAAATGTAATCGATGATCTTTCATGACATTACTAGGAAAATTTTCTCTATTTTTTATCCCTCTTTTGCATCCAACCGTTTTTAATGATTTTAAAAAGCCATTTTGTTTGTTTCAGAGGTAGTTTAGTGATTCATCAGTTGCATATAAAAAAGCCATCTTTTAATCCAAAGGCCAAACCATGGTTAAAATGAAACCATAATATAGGTTCTTAATATCCAACATCTTTCCTGTGGGTATTTTCCTTTAGCTCGCACAGTATCTATTCTTTATAGGAAAAAAAAAAAGTGCAAAATATCTAGACCCAACCAGAAAAACTTTATTTCATGCTTAGTTTTTGATCAGCTTCTTTTTTTTTTAAGATTTTATTTACTTATTTATTTATTTGAGCGAGAGAGCACAAGCAGGGGGAGTGGCAGAGGGAGAGGGAGAAGCCCACGTGGGTCTCGATCCCAGGCTGAGCCAAAGGCAGACACTTAATCAAATGAGCCACCCAGGCGCCCCTTGACCAGCTTCTTGAAGAGTTGAGTGATAAGGGTAATCGTCATGAAACAAAGAAAAGAATACATGCCAAGAGACCCAGATTCTGGTCTAGTTCTTCTACTTTCTGGTTGGGTGCCCTTCAACAATTCATTTTCCTTCTGGGGCTGTTCCCACTCTATCCTAAGCTAAACTACAAATTCCTTTAGTCCACGCATTGTGAACTGGCTAGTCGCTGACAAAGAAATCACACATTAGTGTCTTGGTTGGCCCACAGAGTATTTTCTAAATTGGTAATTATTAACTAAAAATCCAAAAGTCCAACTGTACAAAGATGGGCAACAGCGAACCACGGCAATGACTTTGTCCACAGCTGGGTAAGACTGCTAGCTCTAGAGGGGGTGTGTGCTTCAGGTCCGCCCCAGTTTCCACCTGTGCCTCCTGTCTGGCACCTGCCCTGCTTTCCTCATTCACGGAAGCTACTGGAATAGGCATGTGATTTTGCTACCCTTCTTTAGTCATGTAACTGCTGTGGCTTCCAAGGGCTCACCATCCAACTACCCTCTTGTGAATCTGCTTTGGTTCTTCAGTGATTCTCATAATGTGAAGTATATAATAAAAGCATTTCTCCAGACGTCCCTGATATTAAAAGGCCCACATTATATTATTAGCTCATACCAAGCTTATGAGCAATTAAAACCCTGAGTCTCCCTCACACGAACAATCTCATGAATTTGACTGCCAAACGTGGTCTGCTCTGGCTTGCTATTTTTTAAATGAGAAGCTCTAGTTTGGACTGAATTCCTATATTTCTCAAAGGGATTTTTGTGATTATCAAATATACCATAGTATGAAATCATCAAAAGCTTTGAAATAAAGCCCTAAGCAAGAACAAAATATTTTTATCATTTAAGTACACATAGAATGTATACTAACAAGGAGGGTGTCTCCATCAGTAAATGTATTTTATGATTTTTATTTTACATGTTTTGGGTTTTTCAACTCCTTAGAAATATGTCTTTTAAAGTATGTTAAAACCAAATAATAATACCAATTGGATATTATCCTGCTGAGACAGACTTCATCAAAAGTGCATTTTAGTGAAGAATGACCAACCTTATCACCCAGTCCCTTTCTATATGCTTTACCAACCAAGTTGACACTTTGCCTTCCTGCTTACAGAAGGAGATACATTTCACTTGTACCACATTTACACATTCCGCATGCATATGAAAGGGTGCTAAAAACAACATCATGTAGCCCTGTTGTTCGCAAAGTATATTTAAACCATATCACGGCTTTTGAATCCTCTCTCAATTTTTACATTTGTTATATTCTTATATTAGGAATGAGTGGCTATGGCTCACTCTCAGAACTTACTGCCTAACCAAAAGCAATCCACAGCCATTTATTGCTAATATCAGAAAGTAAAAATTAAGATAGTAGATGCAAATGGAAATGCAAAAAACAAAACAAAACAAAAAAAAACGAAACAAAACAAAACCACCCCAGGGCTGTTTGTGGGACAAGGAGAGGTAGCACTTGGCTGGGCAGGGGGCTGATCCCACTCTGCTTTTCTCTTTTCTTTCCCTCTCACGCCTTTCTTTCTCCCTTTTGTGTTGAAGATCGGAGCACAGTGCTACTTGGAATGTTCGGCCCTAACTCAGAAAGGTCTCAAAGCGGTTTTTGATGAAGCAATCCTCACCATTTTCCACCCCAAGAAAAAGAAGAAACGCTGCTCTGAGTGTCAAAGCTGCTGTTCAATTATCTGAGGCTGCTGGGAGGCCGGCCCCCACCCACCTAAGGGTGAGAGGGGCGCCGACCTCTGAGACCAAGCTCAACCACGAAGGAGGGCGAGACCAGAGAAGTCCCTTTGCACGGAGCCTTGCTCCTCCACTCCGGGAGCCCCCACCGCCACCCGCAAGCACAGCACACAGCTGCCACGTCCCCCCTACCAGCCCGAAGCGTCCACATTGCACAATCTGTGAGAATGCTGAGCCCACCGGAGGTCACCCAGCGCCGCTGCTGACCATGTTGCAAACGAAGGCAAAGACCATGTTGCGTTTTGCGCTTCCCCTCCACGAACGTGAAGCTGATGATAGGAAGCCATCCCCAAGAAACCGGAAGAGGAACTCGGTTCCTGTATTGGTGGCCTTACCCCGTGTCTTCTACAAAACACAGGAATACTATACTAACTTTGTTTTCTGAATCTGTTGTTCGACCTATGTGTCTTGCATTTATTTGTATTATTTTAAGAAATGTACTAATTTACCAATTTACTCAGGCCTTACAAGTCCATACCAAATTAGCCTAAAGACAAAATATTTTTTATTCATTTCCATTTTCAGCTTGTTTCTACCAAAGCTATTAGAACCAGCACTTACCTCTGAATGCCTGACTGTAAGAAGAAAACAAGAAAATGTTACAACTTTTGGAAATTTACAAAGCCAAGATTTTTGAACCTGGTTGAAAGAGAAACACCACCTGAATTGTTTCCAGGCCACACTTGTGCCAAAGATTCACCCCGGAAATGCTTTCGCTGATGGGTAGCCTTATTTTTCTCCTATATTTATATTGTCATGGCAAATTACAAATGAACTATGTTCAAGAAAGTAGTACTTCTGCTTTTTAATCAAACTGATTGGGGGAGAATATGGCAGACCTAGGTTTTAAAATATTCTTTATTCAGCAAAGTGAACTTCCCTGCTCCCTCCCTTCCCGGGCTCATGCCCTTTTCCTCCCTTAATTTCACTTTCTCCCTTGCCCAACAGTAACCTGATCTAAAAGAAAGACCTGGCCATGGGGCATGAAAAAGTAAATGTTTAAAAGTCCCCAAAGGTTAAGCAAAGTGTTTCCATATTTCCACTTGCTTCAACCTGAAGGGTTTCTCAGCTTGGCCCACGTCTGCTCCCACTTCTGTTTAAATGACATTTTCCAAGTGCAGCTGGTACTAATACATTGCCTCTCCCGATTTCCTACACTCATTGTCCCAAATGTGCATTTAGGGGACGGATCTGTGGGTACCAAGCTCTGAATCTGTTTATCCCCTGCTTTCAAAATGCTGTGTTCTGTAGAACAGGACCTTCGGTCTCAGAAAGTAAAAGCCCCCAGTAAAGAATGATGTGCCCTTTCTATATGCCTCTTCCAAACAGCCAGGGATTCTTGTATCAAGAGTGAATTATTTCCTAGCTTTTAATTAGAGACGATAAAGTCTCCTAATTAGTCTTACTTGTTTACAATTACCCGGGAAACACCCAGGTAGGCACTTTACTTTTTATTTCAATTGCATAAGCCAAGTGCCTCTTTGCAGCATCAAATTACACCGATTTTAGCATAACAATTTCCGGATTCACACTCCTTCTGTTGGAAAAATCCAGTCTTTGTAGTCCCTTCTGCTCCTGGAGGAAGCCCATAAAAAAGAAACATATGATGTGGGTCTTTTCTGTTAAGACCTTCCATGACATCCCCTCAGTTGTTTGGGTTTGTTTGTTTGTTTGTTTGTTTAGAATTTCTGAAATAAGTTTTCCCTTCTTCCACGTTTCAAGACCTATTTCCCTGTTCTCCCATCTAGTCGCTAAACATTTTCTTAAACACGCACTTACACGCGCATACACAGACACACACACACACACACCCCCCAAACTAAAAGAAAACGGGAGTTTTGTAAGTCAAAGCTTGACATTTAGAGACAACTAGGACTTTCTTCCTCTGTAAATGGAAATCAACCGTGCATAAACTATAACTCTGCAGAGGTTATGGATTCATTCTTTATAAACAATAATGAGCATTTAGCCCTGTAATAAATGAAATGCTGTGTTAGCCAGCTTTGTTGCATTATTACATAATTACATCTTACTAAAGGGCCATTCCTCACTTCTCATTAATGTGGATGAAAAAGTCAGAGCTGTATGTTTGCTCCACCAAGGAGGATTTTCCAGATGTGTGCATCCAATAGGCATATGGTTCCCCAGACCATCACCCCCCTACTGGATCACAGGGATTAACTTGTTCACAGTGAGAAGATCATCCTCTCACCTAGAACCAGAACCTGAAGAGAGACTGTTACTGTCTGGGTGGAGAGGCTCCTAAAGGTCATAGGAGCTCATTATTAAATAAAATAATGAAGAACAAAATGACCTAAATGAGTTCATGTCATTCCACCAAATTAACTATCTATTCCCTGTTTCATGGGAAGAGGTAGTTCATTTCACTAAAAAGTGTTTCCTCCCATAAGATTAAACAAAACTATATTCTGAAGCCAAAGATCAGAAGAGATTTGAAAGAAGGATCTGAAGAAGAATCCTTGACCCTTGGCCATCTGCCAAAGTCAAGAAGGGGCAGCCAATCTCCACTGGAGGGTAGAATCTTAGCTTTTCAAAGTTAGAAGAGGCCCCAGAAAATATAGTCTAACTCCCTCATTCTACAAATAAGGAAACTCAAGTCTGGATGGGTCAAAAGAAATGTGTTGTGCAGAGCTGGAACAGACCTCAGCCATTCTGCTTCTCATCCACAGCCCTGAACTCCACACTGTAATCTGTTCATTATCACAGATACTAAGTTATAGTTTTGCAGGTGTATTATTGGAGTTGCATTTGTTCATCCTACAGATCTTAGCCCCATTTCAAATACATGACTTAGGCCACTGTAAATTAGATAATCCATCACACTAGTAATTACCTAGAGACAAGAATTTGCTCTGCAGTATGCTTGGAATCCACAATATACAATGTACTACAATCCCAATCTAATTGCACAGTATACAGCAATGTAATCAAGTACCTGGTTTGACAGATATTTTTCTTCTCGGTCAAATGGTTGGTTATTTGGCAGAATTAATGGACTCCTTGGGCTATTTTGGAAATACAAAAGACTACCACAAGAGTCAAAGCCTTGTCACGGTAAGTAATCTGGGCTGATTTCTACCAAGAAAAGGTACACTCAAAGAACAATTACTGAATGCAATAGCTACAGCAAGCCTAAACCAAGAAGCAGTAAACTGGGAAATGAAAAAAATAAGTCATACACATATGACAGGAAGGAAGTTTTGGTCCTGAGACTCCAATAACAATATGTCTGATCATGATACGCAAAGAACCATTTGGAAGATTTCTGGTCCATAAAAGAAGTGCCAGATGCAGTGGATGTAACCATACACAATTTTCATAGAACCATCAATGAAGAAATAATATTTAACTGGTAGTAAAGGGGCAATCACAACCATGCTCACAATTTTAGGAGAAATTAAAGAAAGTTAAACCCCAAACTTGAGGCCAACAAAAATGTGCATTATGTAGAGTATAGGTTCTTGTGAGCAGTTAATAACCTCACCAAGTAGAGTGTTCAAAAAGAAATACTTGACCTGAGGTAAACATTTAAAGATGTATTATTGCATTCACAAAGGCAAACTCATCCATGAGACCAAGTGATAGAAGATTAGAAATTGAGGTTTTGCTTTAAAGGAATGTTTGGCACCATGCTGGAGATGATTATCTAGCCCTTTATGTCTTTGGCCTCTATGTTTGGATGCCAGAATGCAATATGTGCCTTCTCTCTCAACACTGAGAACCACAGGTCACCTGCTACTCTCTTATAAGTCATTGAGTAGGCTGCCCAAGTACAAATAAGGAAACTCAACAGAATGTTTTCATCTCAAGAACCATTAGGAACAGAAAGGGAAAAAGAAGATGGGGAAACCAAGTTTCTTACAAAGGAAATTAGGTACTTTTAAAAAGGAATCATTTAGAGAATGGAGAGAAAACTAAAACGAAACACAAGGCAAAACACACACACCTGACAATTCTCCCAGGCAGGGGCTGGGAGGGGCTAAGTTCTGCCTGGCCTCCAGAGCCCTAGGGAAGAAAGGAGAACCGTTCATGTGAAGAGCATCCCAGAGTGAGCCTAGAGGGCTCATCATATGATAATTCTAGATAATTCCACCTCACCATTCCTTAAAAATGATGAAATTCTGGACAGTGCTCTTTGGGTCTTCGGGAGCAATGTGGGTGGGTCATCATGCTCACATCTTCTCTGCTAATATGGAGAGACAGGGGAAATTTACCAAGGAATATGAGTGCATCAATTATCTTAAAAGTTTTTTAAGCACTAGCATGACTTAAAATCTGAAAAGGATGACTTTGTGATATCTGGAAAGACAGTAACTTGTATAAAAGGTATGTCTTCATCTTCAGTGGACTATCTCCAAATAGAACAATGGCCTTTAGCATGCACAACAACAGTAACAGAACTCAAAAACATGAGCTAAAGCAACAATGCCTGGTGCTTCAGTGTCAGCAAAGCCCAGAAAGGAGATGAAAATGCTGAGCTCCACATAGAGGTGCTTCGGGCTTCAGAGGCTGGGCAGCGCTCGTCGGAGATCTCCGTGGGTTAGGGGAGGAATGAGTCAAGGAGGATTTGGCTCATCTGTGAATTCAGGGATACAAGTTCAACAACCGTTCTTGGCTCTTAACTTCCAGGACAGGAAATTAGAGTGAAAACTGCATGATTCGTCTTGGTCACAATCTATTTTTTTTTCTCCTTAGGGAATATTATGTCAAAATCCAAAGTTGTTTTGTGCGTGTGTGCTTTAAACATGTTCTACCCTGGTAATTTCATTGTGTCCTGAGTTCTGCAATGGCTCAGAAGCTTCTTGCTCTTATAGCCAGAGTGATTTTGTTGTATCTTCAGCCATGTCCTCCAAACCTCTCAGTGTATGCAGTTTTCTTTGACGAACGGGGTCTGATCAGTTTTTTAGGGCATATGATGTCTGGGGCAATATGAGGAGAGGGTCCCCAAGGCACAGAACTGAGTCTCACCATACAAGCCATATTAGCTCCCCGAGCTTCCCAGTAACCCTGTGCGTGCCCGTCTTTTGAGTTTATGTTAATTCTTCTCAGGAAGAAATAGTAAGACTTTCATGGCAGGATGGTATGTTTGGGACAGCTTTGTAAATACATACCTAAAATTACCACCACCTGCCACTTTTTAAATCAAATTTTTTAAAACAATCCTCTCCTAAAGGAACCATGGGCGGGAAGGTTAATGAATTCTACATTCTTCTCATCATCTGGCTTAAATTGTTTTTTTTTTTTGCCCTGAGTAAACAGTAATTACCATTTAAGTACGTCTCAGCAGAATTTTATCCCAACTGAAACAGTCCATGTTGCTCCCCATGTGATCACTACGGGGGGAACAATAGACAAGGGAAGGACTTTGCCTTTCTTACAACCTGCTTCTTATGTAACGGCTATTCTATGTACACTTTTGTAATTCATGGAATATTATTTCACGTTCTCTTTAACCTTGCAGTTTGCTTATGCCATGTCCTGACGTTAAAGTCATTAAATAGTTTTTTTTCTCCTACTCTCATTTCTGAGTTTTCTAAGGATCTTCTGATGAAGATCATCAGCCACGTGAGCAAACTGCCTTCCCCAGGCCTCCGTTAGAATGGGAAACTCTCGAGCCCTTTGCTTCTCCAAGTGTGTCCTGGGGACCAATATCCCCCATCACTGTGGAAGAGCCAGTTAGCACTACAGAAACTCAGACCCAGTCCAGACCTACTGAATCGAAATCTGCATTTTAAATCTGCACTTAATAAGACCCCCCAGGTCATCCGCCCATTAAAATTTGAGAGGGACTGATCAACAAGACGACACACCACCAGTTGTTAAAGCCAAACGTGTAGCTGCCTGATGAAGACACTGTCCGCTTTGTTTGTCCCTCTGATGCTACCCTTTGGGTATTCGTTGGGCTAATATTTGAGTTGCTCGCATTTATTGGGTGAATAAAAAGGCTTCCAGAAGCCTGTCATGTGCTGCACAGCTGCGGTAAAGCAATAAGCCTATTTTGGAATTAAAAGCAGAAAAAGCAGCATCTGGTTTGAAAGATCTGCTAAATCTGAAATACTTCTGTTCTTCCAGGTTTTTGGTGTTTATAAGGGAGAGAGGAAAAAATGCCCTCCAAAACTATTTTCCATGAAAAAACAAGAAAGATTCATATCACAGGAAGTTATGAACTTATAAAAGGAAGATAAAACAAATTTCTGAGGCATAAAAGTTTCGATGACGCTTCTGTCTGCATTGCTTAAGACGTGTTCTAGATGACAAAATAAGGGTTGACCACAAACGTGTCCTCTAAATGGGGCCTTCCACAGATTTATATCCTTATTTTCCTATGCACAGACCAGAGTTGTATTCACTTATTCAAAGTATTTTTACTAAACATCACTGGGAACCATACTTGATTTCACCACACACACCCGCCCCCTCCCCCACATACAAGAGCTCTCTAAAAATTGCACGCACACACGCAAACACGCATGCGGAAGTATATCATCTTATTCAAATCCCATTGCTGCTGAAGAAATTCTGAAGGCAAATCATACCTACCCTAAAACAAATGAAGAAAGAGCACAAGGGTCATCACTTCCTTTGACCCTGCAAATGGCCTACTAGTTCAGCGATTCCATCCCAGAATGACCTGATGTCATTGTGCAGATACAATCATTCAGGGACCACCTCCTCTGTGAAGGACCACCTTCCCCTCTGGCAGCAGGCTTCCCTTCACACTGCTGACAGAGTTATGACCTTGGTACTCAAAATCAGGTGTCCTCTTTCACGCTCTAGGCTGAGGGAACCCACTGGTGTCCCAAGATTCCTTTAAACTGAAATTACTTGTAAACTGGGACAGCTTTTACATCTGGGAGCAGTTTGGCTACCAAAAGCGGTCAGCATTCTTGGAAGGGTTTAGTCAAATCCCAAAATAGAATCTTACCAAAGATTATTTTCATTATTGCAAATGTATCCCTGATTTCTTGCTCTTAAACCACTGGTCCAAGCCACCAAAAAGTGCTCCTTACACCAGGGACTGCCACAGCCCTGCACACCCACCCTTCACTTCCTTCCCCAGGCCACACAATAAAGCCTGTTTTCTCTCTTCATAAGAAACTAATAAAGCAAGAAAATTGGCATCAACAATCAATCTCTCTTCAAGAATCCATTTACTCGCAGTTTTTAAATGTTTGATTTCCAGTCCCTTTATGGCAAGAGTAAAAGAAAATCCCAGTCCAAGATATCTGAGAGCCTCCCTTTTTGAATAAAAACCATTCTTACTAAATTAAGCACATGGAAATCATCAAGTGCTGAAGAAGAGAAACCCCCTGATCAGAGCCCCCTCTTCCCCTCATCTGCAGCGTACAGCGCAGAGCTTGGCATGAGTGAACCGATGGCACATTAGTTCCTTTTGGCTTTGTCCTGAAGTTGGCTCAGATTTTGGTAATGCTGAAATTTGCATCCCATTTCAATTGGACTTTATTTCTCATTAACTGGTGTTTATGTTTCAATAGGGAAATGTTTCAGCATTAGCTTCCTGAAGTGGCTCAAGCAGGAGCTAAAAGCTGAACAAAATCTTCCTCTTAAAAACATTTCCAACCTATTTTAAAATGCTGATGTCTTAAATCCACTCAGTAAAATTGGCTACCCACCCCTCCAAATATTTTAATCTTGATATGCAGATTTCAAGAGGGAGACAGAAGATGGAGGTTCAGAACAGACTAGTATCTTAGATCACCTCCCTTAGACGGTGTACCTCGTCATGCTGTAGACATAGGGGGATTTATAAGTAGAAATTTCAGCAGGAGCAACACAGAGAGGTCAAGAAAGTACGCTCTGTTCATACATTTCCTGTAGAAAGAAACTGCAAAGTAACAGGATTAAATTTCTGTTTTAAGTGCATAGTTCTGCATGAATCTTTCCTCGAGATAATAACAATTCATAATTCATCATAACCTTTTTTGTGTATGCATAGTTTAAATTTATTTTAAGTGAATAAATGCTCTTTCAAATAATTTTAAGTTGTATATTATTTGTGACTCGGGGATATCTATATTTCTTGCTGGTAATTGTATCTTCAACATCACCAAAAGGATATTACCATTCTCATCTCAGTAATATTGGTATTCTATGTTAAAGCAAAATATTTTCTTTGGGGGAATGTTTTTGTTTGTTTGTTTGTTTGTTTGTTTGTTTGTTTGTTGGGGAGTGGTTGTATTTGGGGTTTGAGTGATTTTCCCAAAGCCCTAGTAACCCACAATCAAGGTCAAAGTATATATGATCCAGTACACTGGGAAGCCTTTAAAAAAAAAAAAAAAACTCAATTATTCAGTATGCTAATGAAATTGTACAGTCAGGGGAACTTAGAGTCAATTATAAAGTGAAAAAGCTTAGGAAATGTTTACTTTACTCCTGATAATGAGGACCTGGAACAGAGGATAGAATAATTCCTCTAAATTCCTTAACATTGGAGACAAGTCTCTGTCATACACTACCAATTACAGCGCTTTGCACCTGCTCCTTTTCTCACCCTTTCCCTATTTCTTTCCTTGTTGTTAGACATCACCTCTTCAGAGGTCTTCAGCACACTTCAGATACCCCAAGATCACAATAACCAGCCACTCAGCATTCTGGATCTCCCTGTACACAATTCCAAACAATCTCATTCATTAAAACAAAGGGAACTCAAAAAATAAGAAAATAAAACAAAGGGAACTCATTGTAAAAGAAATCCCAGAAGATTCATCTAGCAAAGAATGACCAAAATTCTTCTATTCCAAATAAACTTTCACTAGTAGAAATTTTCAACAGAAAATCAAATTTGCAGAATTTGCTAAAAAATGGTTTCAAAGTTACTTCTTAATCATTTGTTTCAATGTTTTGAAGAAAACTAAAAAAGGTAAGGTGCACATTATTTTATAGAAAACATCTGGGTGAAGAAGACAAGCAGTCCTCTGGGAAACTTTATGAAATAAACATTTTAATCAATGCTGCATTATTTTCAGTTAGAGATACAACTCACTTATGATCCCAGGAACACTTTCTATTACATTTAAAACCTAAATAATTTGAAGAGTGAATTGGGTCACTGCAGCAAGATTTGGTACTCTCCTGGTGGCTCTTTCATTTCCCAATCAATGAAAAAAGGGAAGCATGAATTACCATTTCAATCAAGGGAGCTAATAAACCTAGAAGTAGAATGAGCTGTGAGAATTTACACATTTCATTCAAAAACGTTCCCATAGAAAAAAAATTCCAGGAAACTCTCCTTCTCCTTACCTTTCGTTAATTGCAAAATAGACACATTTCCAGGAGCAAGGAGTTGCTGAGAGTTTATCTAGAGCTCACCTCAAGGCACTGGACCATCATTCCCCTGCACCCGGTGCTCACACTGCCTGGGCCATCAGTTGAGAGCACACAGCCTTCGTTTCCACAGCAGGTGTCTTTGAATTTCCCTTTGAGGCTCTTTCTCCTTTTCTCCCTCAATTTCTCCTGCTGTAAACTTTGATTGGAGCTACAGCAAAGCATTATCTTCCTAAAGGTTAAACAGGAAAGTAGAAAAACTTGCAATCTCCATAAAACAGCCCAAGTTTGCGCCAAGCCACCTCCAGGAGAGACCAAACATGCTGATCAGGGGTGAGGATAGTCTAACCTCAAAGAACTTCAAAGACTTCAGCCCAAGTAGTAATGACTAGGAAGGAGCACTCCAAAAAGGCATCACGCTCCAATGGCAAGAGGTTGGTTCTAGGTCAGAGAAACCTGGCACGTGCAGCCTATTGGCTGTCAGATCTTGGGCAAGTTACTTGACTTCTCTGAGCTTCACTTTCATCATCTATATAATGGTAATGGTAAAATGGCAATTACGTTGGCTGGGAGCATGGTTGACACAAGAATTAGGAAGAATTAATGGAAAGGATCTTGCTTAGAGTAAAAACATCTACCAATGGTAGCAATATTTCTATCTTTATTTCCCAAACACAGTACCCTGCACAAAATTAGGGTTAATAAATATTGTGGAAATGAGGGATGGAGGGAGAGAAGGGGGGAGCAGGGAGAAAGGAAGAGGAAAGAAAGAGCTTTGAAAAAGATTCAAGGTTAGCACAGAGAAAAGTATTTCACTCTTTTTAATTAATAACTTTTTGATTATATATATATATATATATATATATATATATATATATATATTAGTTTCTTTAATACCATGGACCGGGGACACCGTGGAATGTTAGCCAGCACCATAGATCCTGCAGATCAGAGGCTTCTGACTGCAGAAGCCTTTCACTCCCCTTTATAGCAGTTATGTTCATCTTCGCTCTTACAGCTACAGGTCATCACCCGGGCTCTGCTATCCCCGACCCTCTCATCTCTGCTGACACCAGGAAGCCCAGTTCCATGGTGGTTTCTCCTGCCATCAACCCCAGTCTACAAAGGACAACCACTATGGAGCCTCTCTGGGGGCAAGTGCCCCTACCTAGTGCTTTCCTTAGCGCTTCAGTGAAGGGAGTGTCCGCTGAACCTCCAGGTGAACAGAGCCAGCTGATGAGTTCTTGGGTCTTATGTAATAAATCCATTCCAGCAGGCCCACCTCCCTGAGCCTTTTATCCACAAATATTCTCCCAGGACAGTTCTGGCATCTTCTCTCCATTAATATAAGCCACCGTTTCCCCCAAGCTTTAAAGAGCCATCCCAACAGCTCAGTGGGACCAGACCCAGGTGCCCTAGTAAGGATGTTAAGTCCTGATTCATGGGAGAATGTGCCCATTAAAAAAACTCTTATCCAGGAGGCCAACATTTTTGGACTGAATCAATGGGTTCTCTTGCTCTCTCCCTTCCCATTCAATTCTGCTGAAAATCAGGGTGTGGAGCAGAGTGAGATTGGGGTACTTTCTCCCCCACCTCCCTCCCCACCAGGCCTCGAACTGGGGCTCCTGGGTCATCCTAAGAAAGATTGCAGCTCCCATCAGGCGTTCCTTTTCCACTCTCCCTAGGGTCTGATAATCACTCCCTCTTCTCCTTCAGCCTAGGATGTTCATTGCTTCTAAACAAGTATTCAGTGTTTTATCACACCTTGTTGGTTTCCTTAACTCTGCCCACACATTTATAAATAGCATCTTCCTTCAACTGTCCTCAATATTCTGCTGCAGCGTATCCCTTGTTTCCCATCGGGCCCCTTATGGATGCTGTAGTCACCTTCTCTCGGACTGTGGCAAGCCCTTACTGCTTCTGCTTTTCTTCCCTAGGTTTCTTTAAGAAGCAGCCCTTTCTATCAGAAAATTCTGAGGGAAGTTCTTAGGGATGAGCTAAAAACACTTGAGAGGCGCCACCCTGTGTTGTCCCTAATCACTCAACGACTTTCTATGTGAGAATGACTTTCTTGCCTGCTAACAGATCTGCACTAAAGACTGGGATGGATTTTGCTCATGTCCTTTGTCCCCAGATGTCCGCCTCCGCATCCGTCCTCGACCATCAGTCCCAACATTCACTTTACTATTTTCATGAGGACTTATCCGTTCCTCATTCAAGGAGGGCTCCCGGCGCCCAGCTGGGATATGCCAGGGGTCTGAGTCCCGACTGAGCCATCTTCGGGACTCATGTAGCCAGTCACTTGTCTGTGTCCCTTCCTAAACGTGACATCCTAAGTTAATGTGTAAGTAAAAGTAGTTTTGAAGTTCATTTTGAGGGTGTTTGCTATTGTTAAAGTATATTAAAGACTAAAAAGACTTTTTTGAAAGTTTTCATGAATTCAAAAGACAGAGGACATGCTTTATTGGCATTAATACAGATTTTCTTGGCATATCATGAAAAAGGAACAAAGTTCACTTCAACCCCAAAATGTCAGAATTAAAGACACTTGCATAATACCAGAGTAAAAAAAAAAAAAAAAAAAAAAGGCACAGAGAATCAGCTGCTGTAAGATTTTAGAGAGCGCAAGAGCTAGACCATCACAGACTTCCCCTGAGCCAGCAGTGCAGCTTTACCCCGACAAACGCGCAACATTTCTGAGTTTAAAAAATCACAACTTAAATTTAAAATATGCTAAATGGAAAAGGATATTTGTGATTAATCATTTGGGGCCTGGCTTCGGGAGAACATCACATGAGTCTAAAACCAGAGTTGAGCTGCAACATCTTTAAACATAAATGATGGCTTTAGTTACATAGTTTTTTCTGAAGGTTTGTTTTTGTTTGGGTTTGTTTGTTGTTTTTTTTTTTTTAAGTCACAAAGGGGCCTCTTTATTAAGGACTTTGAGAATTTTGCTTGGGAAAAGAATCACCCAGAACCGAATGTTTCTCAACATCAGCTACTATTGCCCTCCCTTTTTAATCTGAGCGGTCTCTGTTTCTTGTGTAGATAAGTTCTCAGTTAAAAACCAGAAGGGAATATTTTCTCGAAGGAAGCTTGCAACTGGATTTTCTTTGGGGGCATGAGGACGAAGCATTGGTTTTATTGATTTCTGGCCCTTTGATCACACATCTAGCTGCAGACCAATTGTTAAATAAGACATGAGAAGGTAAAGACTTTCTAGACTCATTTCCTAATTACTCCCACTGCATTTAAACCATTGGCATATTATAAATGCAGATTGGAGGAGGATTGTGATCTATGCAAATTATGTTCTGAGATTCAAGGTAAAGACAAAATAATTTGCAAGTGTGTGAACCAGAGAAATTAGTGCAGTGAAAACACAGATACTGTTTTGCATTTTTAGCATCGGTAGGCTGCCTCTGGGCCTTGTGCCCGAGCTGGACCTAAGGGAGACAGGTAACCGCCACAGGGGTGGTCAAAATTAGACAGTGTTCGGATCGAGCGGGAGAGCTGCTCATGCTGGCTGTGCGGGTGGGTCCGTGAGGCTCAAGGCCTCCAGCGGTGTTCTGCCGGCCACACCAGCTTCAGAGGGTCTCGCACTCCGTGCTGGCCGTGGAGCAGGCCCCACAGTCACAGCGGACAGCCACAGGGTAGGTGTAGAAGGGGTCCACTCCAGGGGCACAATTGGGCAGCTTGACCGTCACTTGTCTGGTCTCGTTGTAGGTACAGACTCGATGATGGGCTTCAATGTAGGGGGGCTCCAGAATGGGCTTCTGTCCCCCCCCCGGTAGAAAACAGGGAACCCATTAGAACATACCATCTTGTTTCTTGTTCTCAGTACCATTTATCACTTTCAGAAATTAACTCGCTAGTCATTTGTTTACCTGTGAAATCTCTCCCCTCCCAGTAGAAGATAAATTCCTGAAAGCAGCAACCTCCTTTCTGTACCATATCCTGAGCTCCCAAAAGAGCCCAGGGCACATAGCAAGTGCTCAATAAATATGTAGCAAATGAATAATCCCGATCATTGCAAAAAATCTTCTAACAGGTCTCTCTTCTACCAGCACCCCCTATAGTCTCTTTATGACACCGGAGCCCCAAGTGATTCTTTTAAAATTAAGTCAGATCTTATCTCTTCTCTGCTCAAAGCCCCAGTGATTTCCCATCTCACTCAGAGTAAAAGTCAAAGATGTTCACCCTCCAGACCCTCCATCATCTCCCCCGCACCCACACCCGCACCCTCTGCTATGTCTCTTGCCTCCCTGTCTTGCTGCCTTCCTCGCTCTGCTCCGGCCACAGTAGTCTCCTGATTGTTCCTCAGTCCCACTCTGGAGTCTTTGCCCTGTTAATCCCAGTGCCCAGAACATTCTTCTCCCTTATGATTGACTCCTTCGCCAGCCTGCCATTTTGTTCAACACAGAAGCCTTTCCTGGCCATCTTTAAAATCGCAACATCCCACCTCCACAGCTTGCCACGTCCCCGCCCTCTTCCTGCTTTATCCTTTTCTCCATAGCACCTGTCTGGACCATGTGACACATTATATATTGTATTTATTTGTGTTGTGTTTCTCCCACTCTAGAAAGGAACCTCCATTAGGACAGGGACTTTTGCCCATTTTACTCACTGCGGCGCTTCTACTACCTAGAGTAGTCCCTGTCACCCAGGAAGTTCTCAATCATTATTGTTGAATCAATGACAGAAAACAGAGCAAGGCAGGTTCCAGAATGCCCTGTGTGCTGTTCTGATCATCAAAGGATTCACTTACTGCCTTCAACCTTTTATAAATCTTGAACTCCAAGATAATTTTATAAAGAGCATAGAGATGATGAAATCAGCACAAAATAGTAGTTAAAATCTCAAGCCGTGGAATGGAGCCCCCACCTTCCAGTAATTCGCCAAAATGACCAACACAGATGAGAGGCACCCGCTCTATGCTCTCTAGGCATTTTAGAAAATATGGAGTTGTTCCCTTGGTCACATACTGGCAAATCCACAAGAAAGGTGATTCTGTGGACATCCAGGGAACAGGCACTGTTCCAAAAGGAGTGCCCTCCAAATGTTACCATGGCAAATCTGGAAGAGTCTACAGTGTTATCCAACTTGCTGTTGTTGTTGCTTAACCTGTTACAAACAGGTTAAGGGTAAGATTCTTACCAAGAGGATGAATGTACATATTGAGCACATTAAGCACTCGAAGAGCCAAGATAGCTTCCTAAAAGCACGTGAAGGAAAATGATCAGAAAAAGAAGGAAGCCAAAGAGAAAGTTACTTGGGTTCAACCAAAGCGCCAGCCTGCTCCACCCAGAGAAGCACGCTTTGTGAGAACCAATGGAAAGGAGCCTGAACTGGTGCAACCCATTCCCTATGATCTCATGGCAGGATAAGTATAAAAATAAATAAATAAATAAATAAAAGACCACAAGAGTGTGTAAAAAACAATTTTCAAATCCTGTAATCAGACCCTTAACCTTGGGTCCCTCTTGTGCCACTCGCTGAAGATTTTGGAAAGTCCACTTAACTTCTCGAAGCTTCAGACTCCTCATCTGTAAAACAAAATCTCCACCTCACAGCCTCATTATAGAGATAAGGTAGGATGACATATGTAATGTGTGATGCCCAGCACCACGTAAGTGTTCAGTAAATGTCATCTCTTGTTCTTATCAGAGCTGTTGTAAGAGTAAGGAAGTAATAATAAAAGTAGCAACTTACAAGCTTTCAAAAAACAATGCCTTCACTTGTATCGGGTACAGAAAATATGTGTAATGGAGGCCCAGGATTAAGTTCTTCTGAACATCATGGGAATGATGGCTTTGCCTTTGCTGAGGACTATGTGGAAGAGCTCAACTTAATATCACTGCTTCCTCCTCCTTTTCAGGAAGCATTGGACCATGTCCTCTTACCCTCAGAAATCTGGAATCTCAAGCAGAGTTGCCAGATAAAATCTAAGACACTCAGTAATATTTGAATATCAAATAAACAACAAAAAATTTTTAGTGTAAATTATGTCCCAAATATTGCCTGGGGCAGACTTATAACAAAAAAACAATTGTTTATCTCTCATTCACATTTAACTGGCATCATGGTCTGGTTTGGTTGGGTTTTTGTTTTTGTTTTTTGCGGGGTTTTTTTGTTTGTTTGTTTGTTTGTTTGTTTGTTTTGATAAATCTGGCAACCCTAAACCCAGGCCATGAGCAAAGGCTATTTTCAGCAATGTTCCAGCTTTTAAGTAAATCCAGCTACTTTGTTGTCACAGACATCCTCATTTTAGACACGCTCTCCAGTTAAGTTCCCAAAAATAAGTGCTTTATATCTCAGAAACTTTCAGATTACTGGGGAAATAAATCTCATTCTTTTATTTATTTTCTATAAGTAACCTCCCTGTACATATAGTACAGTAAAGCATAAATAAAAGCTGGCTAACATGAAGGAGAATCTTGTTCTCTAATGGTCTTGGTGCTTCCATTTCTCCAGTGAGAACATAGTCCCTGACCTCCTGTGAGTGACCAAGATCCCATTAAAGACGTTCATCAATTTTTAAAGAGAAGAGGAAAATGAGCCAAATTGAAGGAAACACAGTTTGAAATTTGGGCCCAGAAAGAGCTCCAAGGAGCTGAGAAATGAACTTTGAGGAGGGGTACGCATGGCCAGGCCAAGCCCTGAATGTGAGAAGATGTCAAAGTTCCCCAAGTAAGTTTGATGTCAAGACACAGTCATGGTATCCTTAGCAGTTGAATTTTCATTCAGCTATTAGGTCTTATGTCCCTGGATGATGCAAAAAATACAGCAAATTAGGTGGAGTAGTTTTATTTAATTTGGAGACTTCATCACCATAACCTAATCCATTCACTGGGCCATAATTTTATCCAAGTGATAGGTTGCTCTCTGAGTCCCTGAATAGATGGCTATTTTTTCTCATGGCAGTGTCCTCTCGTGGTGCTCATGGACTTCTAAGTTGGCATCAATTAGGCTAAAAGATGTATGACTCCAGATAGAGGTCAGTCCCTCTATCTAATTATAAATATAAACTATATTTATAATTCAACAAATATATATTGAATATCTTGTTCGTACATGACACTTCAACAAGCCCTATCAAAGGCACAAGAATGAAACTCATCTCCTAAAAAAAAAAAAAAAAAAAAAAAACTTAGAATCGAGTGTCGTGTGGTGGGGAAAAGTAAGACAAAAGGTAAACTAGAGTCAGGACTGACCAGGGAGTCAGAAAACCTCTAGGGGAGGAGATGGCCCTGGACGCAAACATCAAAGAATATATTGAATAATGACAGATGGAAATGAGAAGGGATATGAGAAAAGAACCAAATGTGAGATTTCATGCGGGGTGTTTAATAAAACTTTTCAAAATCAGTCTGACAAGACCAGAGCTCAGGACATGGGTAGACATTGGGAAAATGGGCAAACTTCATATTGCTGAGGACCTTGGAAGTTGGCTTTGGAATTTGTAATAGTGGGTGCTTGCTCATTAAAAGGTTTTTGAACTGGGGTGACAAATCAGAGCTGGAGCTTCATTAGTAACCAACTCGGGCCTCAGTACAAAGAGTTAACAGTCACTCCACGGTGTCATGGACACTCTATGCTGAATGGGCCTCTTTTCTTCCCACCTTGCAAACACCTCCTCACCTCAGCCCAGGAGGGTTCTAACTTTGTCTAAGATTTTTAACCTCATTTTAAATGTGATGCCTCTTAAAAGGCTGGATATCATTGAATACAAAGGGATTTTGTGGATATGTCTGTGACAATCCCTGAGGTCCCCCCAAATTGCAGTGGGGAGCTGGGGCAGGGCAACGCTGTGCACGAGCCACTGAGGGAAGAACTGAGGACCCACCCTCACCTGCTAGATAGCTTAAGGCCTATCTCTTGTTAATTGGCTGGCTATGTCACAGGTAGAAGAATATAGAGAAATTTGGGGGACATGCTTGAACCAATGATTTATTCCCAACTTTCTACTGACTGTCTACATAACTCTGCAGTCACTCACTCCTTGATTTCCTCCATGTCATCTGTAAAATGGATAGAATAATAGCACATCTCAACCTCCCAGAAATGGTTCCCACGTATACAGATATGTAAATACAAATATTAATTTTATCAATGCTTTGTTAGAGGGGCAAGATCATGCTTCTTTCAGATTATTTTTGGAGAATGCCAAATAATTGTCATTAAAAAAAAATTCCACAGGAATGCCCCCACTCTACCTCATTTTATTTAAAAAGTGAATGCAGGAGTCAACCCAGGTGGCTGGCCCTGAAGGCTTTGTCACCTGCTCCTGCCTTGAGACTTACCTCCCAGGTTTCACAGCGGCCCCAGCAGGCATCCGTGGTGATCCGAAGGCCCCTGCAGCCTGGCTTTTTGGCCAGGAAAGTAAACTCCCTCACAGCACAGCCCACAAAGGTGAGCAGGTCCCCATTGGAGGTGCTGAGGACACAGCTGCAGCCAGCCAGGAGGAAGAAGGCCATGGGGCCAAGGAAAAGGTATGCCAGCTTCATGGTGTTCCTCCAGAAAGGGAAAGGAAAGAGAGTTTATTAAGAGAGCCAGCTTCCCAGGGCACCTGGGTGACTCAGTCAGTTAAGCGAAGGACTCTTGGTTTCAGCTCAGGTCGTGATCTCATGGTCGTGAGATCGGGCCCCCACATCAGGCTCTGCACTCAGCAGAGTCTGCTTGAGATTCTCTCTCCCTCTGCCCCCCCACTTGTGCTCACTCTCACTCTCTCTGAAATAAATAAGTCTTAAAAAATTGTTTTAAAAATTAAAAAGAGCGAGCTCCCCTCCAGGGGGTGACCAGTGATATGATGGTCACTGTCAAAGGCATTTTGCTTACTTAGCATTTCAGAAGAAATGAGCCAAGAAAGCGTAAATGCCCACAAACACCAACATAGGTGCCCACATTTTCCTCTGACTCCAGCATGGTTTCCATGGACCCATTGTGCTCACTAGACCCCTAACTCCTCCCAGGGCATCCTCAGGCTTTTTCTTATTGCTACCCAACTGCTGGACTTGACTCACATGTTAGAGAGGCTTGTTCCAATGGTCTCTTCAAAATAAATGCAAAATATGAGTCACACCAAAAGTAATGCATATCCTAACATTCTCCATGAACACAGAAATTATTTTTATTCAGATCTAGGGTATTTGGTGCCATGTTCTCTGCCTGCTCAAAATCATATTTTCAGTGTCATGGATGGGGAATGAGAGGGGCATTGGTAAATAAAAATTGTATGCCCAGATGTATTGTTACTAACCCAGCCCACCACAAAACACTGATGTGCATAAGATATTATGAATCCTAGTACCTGACTTGGTAGCATTCATAAAAATGTATCCTATTAGTTACCAATAGCCCTGCTCTATGCCTCCACTGTAATAGTCACCTGGTTGTGATTCAACTTAAATCCACATATTGGAAAGCATTGGAAGTGTTTAAAACCTAATCCCAATCTACTGTCAAGTCTATCCTCTCTGAGTCATAGTGATTTTCTGTGCTTTTCCAGGAGCCAGAGACATTCCCTGCACACTCGGCCCACGGGACAGAACATACCTGGATGTTAAAGTGAGAGTGGGCACTGCATTTATGGAATGTCCTCCATTCATTATTGCTTCAAATAATTCATTATTGCTGCAAAATTATTCATTTTCAAATCTGATCTCTCAGTCTCATCTACTTTTACTGATCCATCTCTGATCTGTCCCCTTAGCAGGGCTCTTTCGACTTCCCTTCCGGTGGAATGAAGTTACAAATATGGAGAAGCACTTACCTGATCTTGCTGGAGCTAACTCCTTTTAGAGCTCACACTTGTACCCAAGAGGTCAGAAAATCACAATGAGTGATAGAAGTTTGCTCTGGGTAAATGTCTCTACCCTCTGCTACCAGGCTGCTTGACTGCTCAAATATATAGGAAGGGTCTTGTCAATCAAAACAAAAGAGAGGCAGATCCTTACAGGAACCACTAAACACATCAAAGCCTTGGGATATAAAGCCAGTCTCTCTTTTCCAAAACTGATTAACTTAAAGGGTGTTGCTTTGTTTCTTAACATCATCTACTGAAACAGAAAGTTACCTTGGTGGGTGACATAATCCTAGGGAAACAGTCAAAAGTAGTTCACCCGGGGACAAATGCACTGGGGCAAGATGGATTAATTCTCCTTCATGGTAACCACAACTTTCCTTCGAAACAGGTGTTGGTCACTAGCAGTTCACAGCAAACTCTTTCCCTTAACTCACAACACATTTCAATACATTGAAAATAACAAAACAATAATTCTTCCTGGAAAGAACACAGGATCACTAACTGAAAAGATGGCACTCACAGTAAGAAGAAACCTTTGAAGGTCTTAAAAATTAGTTAAGGATTAGCTAATATTAATAACATTTTTAAATGAGTCTTATAGGAAAAAAAAAAAAAACACACCAAGACATCCAAAGAGATTCTCCTCTTCTGGCACAGGAATTAAAGAGGACTTTTTATTTCTTCTATATGGTTTTCAGCATTTTTCACATTTTCTACATTGGGGAGGCTTTTAGAACAGAACATCAATTGATACTGACACTTTAAGAATTAAAATAAACCAATAAGTATACATTTGTGCTATGTGTAATGCTATTCAATGCTATTCTAACGGAAATGTTTCATTAGACTTCTGCTTCTAGAAAGTCTAAACTAAAAAGCAATAGTATTCTTTATGAGCATGGGACACCATTTATAATCCAATCTGCAACAGTAGTGTACAAATGGATTAAAAACTTCATTGGTCATGGCATTATTCTGGGTGCTCTAAAAAATAAATGAAAGAGACATCATCCCTGCCCTTAGGAGTTTACATATCACAGCAAATAACAACATAGCCAGAGACATTTAAGATGCACATTACACAAATAAATACTACATTAAGAAGTTAAAGCATATCTGTTTCCTGCAAAGAGAAGTGTTCTTTAAATATATGTTACTCGTTCAGGGCTTGATTTTTTCCAAAACGTGTAACAACCCTCAGTGAATCCATTGCTTGACCATCAATATACTCACCTCTAGATTCAGTTATGATATGTGTTTTATAGAAAATTGAATGGAGCTTGGAATAAAGGACTTTCTCCAGCCCTTGAGCCTGTGAGTAGCATAACCAGAACTAGGGTCCTGTGGGACAGAAGCTTACTTGGTGTGATCTTAACTCACTTAAAGTTCGCCAGTTGGTGGTGAGCTGCCATCCTGGGCTGTGTTTCTGAAGAGAACTAACTCTTCAGCCCTTTTGCATTAGACCTGAAACATACATACTTGTGTCTGTACTGTCACAAGATAAAGACAACAAAGAGAAGCCAAGAGTACCTTTTCTTTACAATCTCCAGTTTCCTTATAATGGAGAACTGAGCATCACACCTACCCCCCATCAGCATTAACCTTGTAAGAATGACAATTTATAGTCACTGAGCACCTACTACGTAGAAGGCTCCATAGAATCTGCTGTGTTGTCATATATGTTATCTCTCAATCTTACAACACTTCTGTAAATCAATGATTTTTTTCTCCTTTTTCCATTGGGAGAAATAGAGGTTCAGTTATTTTGCAGTCTGCCCCCTTCCAAAGCCTTTGACAGCACTGAGGATGGTAAATAAGTTGGTTTCATCTCTACAACCAAGTGTTGAAGGTGCGGCCTGGGACACTGCATTAAGAAGAACTCTGAATGGTCACAGTGCAGAGGGCAGCGGCTCATCGGCTTCATCATGGATGTAGAGAAAGGGAATGATGTATAGATGCCACTTTTTTGCCATCCTTGT
The DNA here is from genome assembly GCF_037043125.1 of Eumetopias jubatus. NCBI lineage: Eukaryota > Metazoa > Chordata > Mammalia > Carnivora > Otariidae > Eumetopias > Eumetopias jubatus. The sequence continues at coordinate 36,985,841 of NW_028274813.1, read as the reverse complement.
GCCATGCCCTGCCACTTACCTCCCTACAAGCAGAGCGAGAGGTTGCCGTGTGATTTCAAAGGCTACCCAAGGCTCTGGTACCTACAGAATATCGTGGTGCCATAGTGTGTGTATCTGCTACCTTCCTTTCCAACTCCATGGACGTCCCCACTACTGAAGTTACTCTCCTGAGGTAGCAAAGATGTGGGTGATGTCTCTCCAAGTGCAAGCCCTGGAGAATCTTCTCTCAACTTGTTCGAGTTTCATCTTCATATGAACTCACTGTGACCTTGGAGGATGAGTCACAAGAAACAGCTTCACTAGGGATACGGAAGGAGAGGGAAGAGGGGGCCTAGAGGAGCCTGGGAGGGCATGACAACAAAGGAAGAATGGGCCGAGGGTCGGTGCCTTGAAGAGGAGACGGGCAACTGAGGCCTGGTCCAGGGAGGGCAGCCCCAGACAGGGAGGGCCCGGGGGTGGGCAACATGTGCAGGCGACGAAGACATTGCAAGAGCCTGGCAACTCGCTCCCCTGGCTCAGCCACGCTGACTGTCAATGGTGCAGCTTCCTCTGTGACTGACTTGGGCAGGTCACTTCGCTCAGCCTCAATGTCGTCATCTGTAACATGATGGGGTTGGACCCCATGACTCCTAAGGCCCTTCCTCGCACCAAAATTTAAAGGTTGGCAAACTCTTTTATGAACAGAACCAGCTGAGAGCAAGTCAGATGGAGAATCCAAAGGTTCATATTACAATAAAGTCTTCCAGATTAGTGTTCAACTCTTGACTCTGACACGTGTCAACTTGTGATCTTGGACAAGTCTCATAACCCCCTGGGTCTCAGCCTTCCACAAAACTAAAAATGCCTTCTTCACAGGGTTCATGTGAGGATTCTGCAAAATAACATCTATAGGGACGCCTGGGTGGCTCAGTCAGTTAAGCATCTGCCTTCAGCTCAGGTCATGATCCCAGGGTCCTGGGATTAAGCCCCTTGTTGGCTCCCTGCTCAGTGGGGAGCCTGCTTCTCCCTCTGCCTCTGCCTCTACCCACCACCCACCCGCTTGTGTCACTCTCTCTTGTGTGCTCTCTCTCAAATAAATACTTTTTAAAAAAAAATAACATCTATAAATTGTTTATCTCAGTGCTTGATACCTGAGAAGCAGGCAACAAATGTTGTTTCTCTTTCTTTCCCATCATCATTGTGTACCTCCAAGAAATAAAAAGGTGCCAATAAGAAATTATGTCACACCATTAATTGTTAGGCATGCCCTGATTTCAAAGGTATTAAATATGGGGGAAATGTGAGCCTGAGAATAGAGGAAGCAGTCTTTGGGGGCTAGGAGACCCTACCAGCATCCTGAAACCAGGAGACATGGGGTGGCAGCAAGCTTGCTTCCCCAGGCAGCTTGTGGGGTTTTCATCTGATGCTAAAATTAACAACACATTTTTCAGTATGAAAAAAGTCTGGAGTGTAAGATTTAGTCTTGAAGGTCCAACTCTCACACTTTGGGAGGTACATGCTTTATTATGGTTCCAAAATTCAACATATGAATAAATCTTTATGAATATCCCAAACAATTTCAGTGCTGACCAAGAAGAGAGTCAGATTAACTGAGCCAACCAACGCATGGTGAACAACCCACTCTGTTCCACGGGTACTAAGCGAGGGCCCACAGGAACAAAGCTGTTCGCTCAATAACTTACAATGATCTCTTAGGAGTTAAGAAGAGTTGTGCGTGCTCTGGTAGGTTTTTCCCCATTGTCCTCTCAGAATTCACAATGCTCTATCCAAGGGTCAAATTAATTAGCATCATGCCTCCTGCGGATGAATAAAAAAACCACGAATGAAGCGATGTGTTTCAAGGGATTAATAGAATTAGTGATTTTCTGCAAACAGATACAAGGAAGGTCAGCCTAGGACTTTACAAAATTGTATGTTGCTTTTAATATCCCTTATTTACAGGGGGAGAAAAAATCTGGGTTTACAAATGAAGACAAATGGTGAAGTCTTGAAAGAAATTAATTTTATTGAAAAGACATTTCTTCCTTTCAAAGCACTGGGTATTTGTGGGACAGTTCCTCATTTTATTGACTTAAATAGATAATATTTGCCCTAGATGATGGTGTGGTTGCTATGGTAACTTTTTTTTTTTAACGAGACTAAAAATAATGAAGCCTGTGTCTGATTTACTAGGACAAGTCAAGCCTTTCTCCACAACTGTCTGAAAGAAGTATCTGTCAGTTGTCACAGATTTATTTCAGATTAAGGGGCACATGGTTTAGGCGCTGAAGTGGAATGTTTTTATTTCCGCCTGACTCTTCCACTTTTGAAGCTCATAGCTTTGGCTGGCATGGAAGACACATGCCTAATAGAGAGGAACGAGAGGAGCTTAATGAGTCACAAAGAAGCATTCTTTATTTCAAGTGCATCCTGTATTCTCATTGGAATGAGTCCACAAAGCTGCTGGGTCCCCAAATCCTGCATTTGTAATTCCCTAGGCAGTTGCACAGACAAGGCCAAGGTTGTTGTTAGCTAAGCTTCGTCGCAACAGCACCTCATTTGTTCACTGCTGGCTTTAGTCCAGAGAAAGATTCCTAGGACCAGGGCTCCGGAGTGCACACACGTGTCTTTGTGTGCCCGTGCTTAGGCTGGAGTGAAGGGAGGGTGGGGAAAGAAAAGAGAAGAGCTGCTCTACTCTCGAGAGTATTCACTGCCTAATTCAGCACACATTTTGCAAGCAACTTCTCTGTGCCTGGCACAGTCCAGCCCTAGAGTCACTGGGTTCATTAAAAAAAACAAAATGCTGATGTTGGGAGACATGGGAGAATAGCCGACAGCTGAAGGTAATGAGAGATTTCCCTCCTGCTTCCTTTTATCTTTTCTTTCTTCCTTCTTTCTGGCCTTCCAGTGTTAGTGAGTATTACCATGTGTCACACACATGCTCAGTACACGTGATGCAAATATAAATGGACCTACGGACCTGTCCTTAGCCAATAGCCCAGTGAAGATGATAAATAAACCAACGTACGTATGACCTAGAAATTGCACTCTTGGGCATTTATCCCAGGGAAATGGCAATTCATCTTCACACAAAAACCTGTACACAAATGTTCGCAGCAGCTTTATTCATAATAGCTCTAAACTGGAAACAACTCAGGTGTCCTTCACCGGGTAAATAGTTAAATAAACTGTGGCACATCTATACCACAGAATACCACTTAACACTAAAGGATAGAAACACATGACAACTTATGTGAATCTCTGGAGAATCACACTGAGTGAAAAAAGCCAATCCTGAAAATCTATATACTATATAATTCCACTTACGTAACATTCTAAAAATGACAAAATTATAGAGATGGGGAACAGACTAGTGGCTGCCAGGGGTCAGGAGACTCAGTGAAGGAGGGAAGTGGGTGTGGTTATAAAGGGTCAACATGTAGGATTTTTCTGATGATGGAAATGTTCTGTCTCTTGACTGTGGTGGCGGATACAAGAACAAAGCATATAACAAAATTGCAGAGAACTAAATATACACACATTCACAAAATAAGAACAACTGGGTAAATTGAAACAGGGCAGATGACTGTATCAATGTCAGTACCCTGGTTGTGATATTGTACTAGTGCGTTTTATGTATAAAACACATTGTGAGAAACTGAATAAAAGGTGCCCAGGATTTCTCTGTATTATTTCTTTTTTTTTTTAAGATTTTATTTATTTGGCAGAGAGAGATACAGCGAGAGATGGAACACAAGCAAAGGGAGTGGGAAAGGGAGAAGCAGGCTTCCCACTGAGCAGGGAGCCCAATGTGGGGCTCGATCCCAGGACCCTGGGATCATGACCTGAGCCAAAGGCAGATGCTTAACGACTGAGCCACCCAGGCGCCCTCTGTATTATTTCTTACAACCGCATATGAATCTACAATTATCTCAAAATAGAAAGTTTGATTAAAAAATAAATCAACATTTTATTTAGGGGGTGGGCAAAATGGGTGAAGGTGGTCAACAAGTACAAACTTCTAGTTATAAGATAAGTAAGTCCTGGGATGTACTCTACAGCATAGTAACGATCGTTAACAATACTGTATTGTGTACTTGAAGGTTGCTAAGGGAGTAGATCTTAAAAGTTCTCATCACAAGAAAAAATGTGTAACTATGTGTGGTGATGGATGTTAACAAAATTTAATGTGGTAGTTATTTTGCAACACGTACATACATCAAATCATTATGTTGTATACCTAAAACTAAGACAATTTTATATGTTAATTATGTCTCAATTTTTTTAAAAGAAAAAACAATGACTCTGCATTAAGAAAAGCAAAACAAAGAAGTTCATTTTTAAGTATTACTGTTAAGAAATTGAATTAAAACAACTAGAGGCTTAAAAAAATAAATCAATCAACATATCATTAAATGGGATAAGTGCTATGATAAGTGCTATGATAAAAATGGAGATGGAAAGCTATGAGAGCTTGGACTATGGGGCATCGTCAAGAGAGACTTTCTGGAGTGGTGACTCCAGTGAGCTAGGAGAAAATACATTCCAGGCAGAAACATATTGATTCCACCACTGGAATTGAGAGCAGAATGTCTGTCTGTCTTGCTCACCGTATTTTCCCAATGCCTACAATACTGCCCAGCTCACAGTTAATTATCAAAAACTGTTGAGTGAATAACTGAAGACACGGAAGTGGTGAGTTTGAAAGGGTAGAAGGAGTCATCACGGTTGAGCATAGAGAGTTCACGAAGAGAGACAAGGATGAAGGTGGTAGCAGCAGATGGGCTTCAGGCCAGGTACTCTGAAACACTCGAACTTTATTCCAGCATAAAATAGGAGCCGAGTTTGTGTTTTGGAAAGATCCTGTGGGCACAGTGAGGAGACAGATTGAAGTTAAGACACCGGCTGGGAAGCCTGCTGTGCTAATCCCAGTGAGTATTCTCCTCCCAAACTCAAACGTGGGAAGTCCTTCAGGATAAGTCCCATGTCCAAGACAGAGGTGTCCACTAAAAATAGACTTCGAGACACATATGCAATTTTTAATTTTCTGGTAGCCATATGAAGAAAAGGAAAAAGGTGAAATTAATTTTAGTGATTAATCCCAGGGTGTTAAGTGCCAGGAATAAGACTGTATTTAACCCAATATCATCCAAAACTTCTACATTTCAACACGTAATCAATATAAACCATTATTAATGAAATATTTTACACTCTTTTTGCATCTTTTCCTTATATGAAGACTTTGGACTCTGATTTGTATTGAGACGGATTCACAGCACATCTCAGTTCAGATCTGCCACGTTTCAAGTGCTTGAGAGCTACATGGAGTGGCTACCATATTGGACAGCACAGATCTAATCCACAGACGTGCTGCACAGTGGCAAGGAGTATTTATTTGAGCTCTTAGACTCTTTTCATATGTCATGTCCCTTAATTCTCACAACAATAATCCTATGAAGTATTATTATCTGCCCTTTCTGATGAAGAAACTGAGGCCATAAGCTCAATCTTCTAGAAATATCTGAGTCCTCAGCCAGCTGAGCCTGTGTAGATGACGCATGTGAAATTTCAAAGCTTAAAGCAGTAAGGAGTATATTTAAAAGATGATGGGGAGTGAAATTTATCAAAATGCTTATTTTTTCAGATTTCTGATCTGCTGAGCCTGATTACATGATTCGAAAGTCTCAATCTTTTCTTATCTAACGTCACTGAAGAGCCTGCCTCAAAATAAATTATGGAGAGAAATCTCTCCTAAGTGGAGATGGCCCACCCTGACATTTATTGAATGATGAAGCCACAGTGGTGATCAGGTCCAGAGAAGCGGGAAACTAATATAATCAAGGGGATGGAGGAATTTCATAATAAAGATAGGCTTGGGCAGGGGCCGGGGAGGAGGGGGAATCACCAGCCTAAAGGATTAGCTGGACAGGCAAAGGCTGAGGGGAAGGAAAAGACCATATAAGATCTCAAAGCCACGAGAGCTGCGGGCACAGTGAGCAGCAATATTTTTAAAGCTGACCTAAGACCCATTTCTCTTTGTAGCCATGGCCCCTGGGTCCTGGGTGTCTCTTGGTACCAGCAACCCACCTTTGCATTTAAAATGCTGGGCAAGGATTAGAGATGTAGTTTGAGCCTTTAAGAACTGAGTGAAGTAAAAGTCTCAAATCCATGATTCTGAGTTAACAAGCCATGGATAGAAAGCACATTAGTCCCAGAACATAAAGCTAGAACAGGCTGTATATGAAGTACATAAACAATACTATCGGTTGATTTCCTCACTATCTATGTGACCTCTTTATTTGGCTGTCACAGAAATACCCCAGCCTCATGATGTCCCAAAGTTGTTTTATCTCTCTCTCTCTCTCTTTCCAGGCTCCTTCCCACCCCCTTCATCTGGCATTTCCCAACTCTGCAAATGAAACCCCTTCATTCTAGGCACCTCCCTATCCCAAACCCTCCCACTCCCCACTGCACACACCCCCAGAATTCCATCAGTACTGTTAACTCGCCTCCAACCCCTGCTAGATCCTCAGCTCTAAGTAGCTGCTCTATGACTCTCCTGTTCACTCTTACATCCCTAATGTTTGCACATAGTAGGCAATAAACACTTAAGTAAATGAGAAAATGATAGAATGATTGTGGGGAATACTAAATGTCACTTATGCCCACTTTCCCCCAACTCAAAACTTTATCAGTCTGCATTAAAGTTTGGCAAGTATTTCCAGGATAGCAAATAGTCAATCCAACAAGAGTTGTCTTCCCATATCTAAATAAGAACCCAGTGGGCCAATGCAGGTGTCATCATAAAAGGCCACAAGCTTCGAGTTAGTGCAATATGAGGCCCACGCATGGGGGTGTGGACTTACCAGGGCAACAAGCAATCTTGGAAGCCCTGGGCCCAGGAGGCAGGGTGAGTGCTCACCTCCCCCATTATCGTCTTTCTGACCATAGGACACTGAACCTGGTGGCTTCCACCACCCCCCCAACACTCCCAATTTTAATAGATCCCTCCATGTGAGTGGTCAGGCAGGGCATACATATGCTTCTTGGCACTTCTTGGCACCTTGGTCTGTTTGGTTGTGTTTCATGACTAAATTCAATTTCTTGGAAGCAGAAAAACAATTTCCCTTTTTGTAGCTTGAAATATCTCATCAAAGAAATGTAGAAGTATGGAAATTAGATTTGATTGGCAGCCGGCTCTTTGCTTCCCTCACTTCTGCTCTTCTGTAGCTCTCTTAAAAAAAAAAAAAAAAAAAAAGAGTTCAGGCTTTTCTGACAGCCTGATGGACAATGACATAATTTTAATAATCCTCTCCTCTTCAGGCGAAATGAAAGAAAAAAAAATTTCACAATGAAATTACTGTGCCTCAAAGATGTAGTCATTAGATTCACCCTCTTTGCATTGTTCATGTCCAGCACTCTGGAAACAAGATGCATATTTCAGGCATGCCTAACACTGTTGTTAATGCTCTACTTTCTGAACTGCCTTGAAGGTTGATGAGGCCTAAAGCAGATGGAGCGAGAAGAGTGAAGCTTTAGAAGTACTGTCAGAGTCACACACACACACACTCAATTCAACTGTTCATCACATAAAATTATGGATCTAATTCTTCAATTTAAAGAATGACAAGACCTTTTATTTTTACACTCCAGTCTAATCTTTTTCTTCCAATTCTGATCTTCCGATCAGAATCAGGGTTGGTTGGGGAGAGGGAGTGCTTATCTCCCATTCCCACTTTCCCATAGTGGGCAAGAGAGAAGACTGTGCATGGAACACTTCAGGCTCTGTCTCTCTACTCTACACTCCCACCATGAGTCTCTTATCTGATTAGATGGTGAGATTGGGGAATAAACAAATGTGGTGGCTCAACATCCTGGAGATGCAGAGTTCAAGTAGACTTATCAGTGAGGATGGTTCTGGCTGCAAGTACCAAGTACAGAGCACTGAAGGTGGCATAAACATAGGTACGTTTAAGTAGGAAGAAGTTCAGAATCAGGGAGATGGGCATCGGTGTGGCTGCTCAACAACGTCATCAAGGACCCAGGTGTTTTGCATTTTTCTGGTCTGCCATCTGAGCATGTTGACATGCCTCCCTTCACAACCTGCTCCAGCTCCAAACTGAGTGCCCTTCAGTAACAATGTCCAAAAACAAAACAAAACAAAACAAAGGGGCGGGGAATAAGGAGAAGAAAGCACCTGTCACAAGCATTTCTCTTTTAAGAGAGGAAAGTTCTCACAGAAGTTTCCTGCTGATTTCCTCTTTAATCACATTCGCCAGAATCAAGCCACATAATCATGTCCTAGCTATAAGGAAGTCTGGAAATGGAAGTGCTTTCAGCATCTATGTAGAAGACCAAGCTCTGCTGGCAAGGGATATCTGTAAGGTAAACAACCACCAGCACCTGTCAAATGTATTGATATTCAGAGCTAAGGCCATTTGACTACATATCAAGTTGTACTCTCTAATTTAAATTCATAAAGAAAGCCAATGTTTTTACCTCCTCCTGTCAGATCCCTTGTGTCTTATTTTTCTCTTAGTTCCAAGCTCAGAGCAAGGAGAGGGTCATGGTTACTTATCACCCCCAAATACTAACAATTACTGGCAGGAGCATTGTTGACTCTGGGAAAATCAACCACCACCACCTCTTTGGACCTCAGCTTCTTTATCTGGAAAGCAAAGAATTTGGATGAGTGCATCTCCAAAGCCCCTTCCAGCCCTGACAGGCTCTGGTTCCATGACTTTGCATTCAAACGTCTCCAAGCAGTGAATCAAATCATGAGTAGCCTAAGAAATGTTATAAAAGGAAGAAATTTGACTCACATTGACTCTCATTAGCCTTGGGGAATCAAAACTAGTAAATAATGATGAACTTTGAAGCCAGTGTCAGTTTAATAAGGAGAATTTGTGACCATGCCCCAGGCATGTGAGTTTGAGTAGCCATGTAATGGACTTAAAAGAGTTTAGGAAAATCACTGCTCCCTTGAAATTGAGTCTCATAAGGCTAGCAGAATGACAAGGCATTAAAAATGGATCTCTCCTTCATCTCCGTATTGAAATAACCTCTAATGTCTACAGGGTACAGCCCAAAAACCTTGACATAGTTTATAAAAGGTCCTTTCCAGCCTATCATCATCCTAATCCACACCTTGAGCATATGAATAATAACAGCTAATATTTTTAAAGTCTTACTCTGTGCTCAATACATATGAAGCACTTTACATTGCATTGTCTCTTTTAACCCTTACAACAAGAATATTGTTATAATATACCATCTTCATTTTACATATGAATAAACGGGAATTAAGTAATTTGCCCAAGGTGACACAGCTAAAAGTGGTAGAGCCAGAATTTGAATTTAGGCAGACTGTGCCCAGAGCCCGTGCCCTGAAACACTATATTTCTGACAATATTTAAATATTTTTAAAATTTGTTTACATTTCTTTTTTTTTTTTGAGAGAGAGAGAGAGAGAGAGAAAGAGAGCATGCAAGTGGTGGGGGTGGGGCTCAGAGGGAGAGAGAGCAAGAATCTTAAGCAGGCTCCATGCTCAGCACGGAGTCTGACTCAGCACGGAGTCTGACACAGGGCTTGATCTCACAAGCTTGAGATCATGACCTGAGCTGAAATCCAGAGTCAGAAGCTCAATCGACTGAGCCACCTGGGTGCCCCCGTTTCTATTTCTACCGCTAACACATAAGGGCCATTTTCTCTTCATCCCCTAGTTTTGTATCTGACAACTAGTAGACACTCCCATAAATATTTAAAGAATGCATGCATGAATGACTTCCTGTGCAGACTTTCCAGTCTTCTGCAAACACACTCTACTTTATAACCGCCCCCCCATGCCCTAGGTTATACTGCTCCTCTGTCCAGCGGACTCCTACTCTTCCTTCAGGAACGGGTTAAAATGTTATATCCTTGCTCTGTTCTTCCCAACCATCTTCCAAAGAGAAAAATAGGCCACATGGAAAACAAGTCACATAAGAAGGAACTAGAATCAGAATGGCATATGATTTACTTATTAATCAAGGTCAACAAACAACAGCTCCCAAATCTCCATAACTCACAATAAAATGAGGTACCAATTTATTTATAAAATAAATAAGTCATGGAGATGAAAAGTACAGCATAGGGAATATAGTCAGTAATACTGTAATAATGTTGTATAATGACAGTTGGTGACTATACTTATTGGGGTGAGCATTGAATAATGTCTATATAGAACTGTCAGATCACTGTTGTACACCTGAAACTAATACAACATTATAGGTCAACTATACTTCAATCAATCAATAAATAAATCACAGTCAGCAGAAGCAGAGGGCAGGGTTCTTCAATCCCTAAGGAACAGAGGATGCATCTTGTGATACCACCATCTTCAAGATGTGGCTTATAGAACCACCCTGCAAGGGAAGAGAGCCTGCAGGGCTATGTGAACCTGAAGTGGGTACATCACTCTTATCCACACCCCACTGGCCGCAACTAAGTCTCATGGCCCTGACCTAACTGCAAATAAGGCTGAGGACCAAGACTGTCCTGCGTGCCCAAGAGGAAGATGAAATAAATTTGGTGAGTACATGATATTGTTCTCACCACAGCTTCTTCACAGTGACACAGAGAAATGGCTTAAAAATGTTAATGAAAATTATTTTTATCTTAGGAAATTCTATGCCCAAACCAATTTTCAATCAAGCATAAAAGTAGAATAAAGAAATATTTAGACATGCAAGATTTCAGGAAGTGTATACACCTTGTATACCCTTTCTCAGGAAGCTACTGAAGAATGTAAACAAGGAAATAAATAAAGGAAGGAGAGAACATCAAATCCAGGACTCAAGCATCCAATGTGGGAGAGAATTGAAGTCCAGAAATCATGGCTACATAGAAGACCCAGAGATCAACACACTGGAGCAGAAGACGATAAGTACCTGCATTTAAAGAACGTGGAGAAGGGAAGAGAGCTGGTGAGACGCCTGTGCTCTGTTACACCACCACGCCCTGGCTTATCCTGTTCCCTCATCATCCATAATATGCAGTCAATAGATAATATCTAAAAGTTATAAATCTAGAAATAGCACTATAGGCACATGACTTGATAATGGAGAAGTAGATTACAAAAGAAACAGCTAAAATGGTTGCTCCAGGATACTGAACTGGGAGGTAGAGTGGGATAGCACAAGAGAATGCCATTTTTCATGATAGCCCTCGGCAGAGTATTTGAGTTTTTAACCATGTCTTCGCTAAAATTTTGCATATTTTTTAAATAAAGAGAAGGAGGAGAAAGAAGTTTTCATAATTCATCAAGGACTTTATGATGGTCTCAAAATGTCAAGGAGGGAAGAAAAGACAGGGCAAATGTGCACAGACAGGACACCTTCTTTAAACCCCAAGCAGAGTATTTTCTCTTTCATCCAATTCTTTTTAAAAATATTGGTCAGTGGCCCCACCTTCATGAATAGGTTCAAGGAATGAGGGGAAAGGACTGGAAACAACAGACGGGACCATGAACAGAGCCCCTGGAATATCACCAGTGACCACCACCTATGTTGGGCCTATCCTCCATCTTGCCAAAAAAGGATAAAATAAGACATTTTAGGTATTTTTTCTGAAATCAGTATGCCTTATATCCTCATCTACTGGCTTCATAAAGCTCTCAAAAATTTTTTAGTTTGACATGACTTTTTGGTGAGTTCATGTTGATTGCCTTAAGTATTGGCTTCCTCAGGATTTCTACAGCTATCAATCTTACCTGTTTAATTTCAATAATTCATCTTTTTTTTTTAATTTAGGCAGCATTTCTCCATTTCTTGGCTCTCTTGCTGCCCTCCATGCTTCCAAAAGTTTACTAATAATGATTCTAGTTTCAGTTCTATAAGACTGATTAGAATGTTATTTGCTCAATCCTAAATACTTGACCACATTTTTTAATGTGGGGGCGTCTCAGTTGCCTCTTCAACAACATTCACCCTGCAGTCATCTATTGAGCACCATTCTAGGTATGGGGGGGTGGAATGAAAAATATAGTAATACTTATTGTCATTGAGGACTCTTTGTCTAGAGGAATAGGTTGAAAATTAAGTCAATAATTTCATCAGTAGTAAGGGCTATGGTAGAGCTATCCATGGAGACTCTGGGTTAGAAAGGGCACTTGAGGCAGCCTGAAGGAGGAAGGAAAGGCTTCCTGGGATGAGGCATCCTTTAAGCACGTGAAGACTTAGGAGTGAACGTTTTGAGAGAAAGGAAAGGGGCATTCTGGGTAGAGGAAAGAGCATGAAAAAGGTTCAAAGTTAGAGAGATCTCAGAAGGATTAAGGAATCTAAAATCAATTGGGCATAGGAAGGAGATGGAGGGCCCATTCAGAGAAGAGCAAAGGCATGTTTTGATGGGCAGACACTGTAGGATTTTATTCAGGGGAGTGATGTGATTACATATGAGTTTCCATAGATCCTGCTGACCCAGAGAACTCAAGTGTATGTGTTGTAAGAGGAGGAGGGAGAGACTTAGGAAAGGAGACTGAGCAGACATGAGACCATTGAGGTACCAAGGGGAGAAATCCTGAGAGTGTGGACAAAGACAACAGAAGTGTGGAAAAAAGAGAAGAGAGAACAACTGAAATCTATTTGGGAGGTTAACCCAAACAGATCTAGCTAGAAAGGATGGAGGAGGGGACGCACCTCAGATGGCACAAATGTCCAGCTTTGCTGAGTTGGTAGATGGTGGTATTATTGGACAGCAAGGGATTTTTTTGGAGTAGATTTGGGGTCAGGTGAGTTCACTTTGTGTTGATTTTGAAATATCTGCCAGACATTCGAGTAGAGATTTCTACTCACAGGTAAACACCTAGGTCTGAAGTCCAGAGAAAGGTCCAAGCAAGAGAGAAAACAATTGAGTCATCTGCACACAGGGGTGGTGGAAGAGGGGATGAATGAGATTTCCCAGGAAAGATGTGTAGTAAAGAAAAGGGACAAAAAGTCAAATAAGGAAGCTCATAGCTTAGTATTCAGCTCATTGGGACCAAAGCGTTTATCTCCTCAGGATTCCCACACCTTGACCTAACCTCCATCATCTTTACATCCATGTACCTTTTTTCCCTACATTAGACACAATCCACTTGAAGGTAGGGACAAAATCTTATTTGATTTAGTATCCCTGGGATCAAGTATACAACTAAGAATGTTCTATATGTTCAATAAATATTTATTAAACAATGATTCTATACTCATATAGTTTATGGAAGAGACAAAAATAGCAAGTCTGATGTGCTTCAAATTCAGGAAAGCATGAGGCTTTAGCATGTCACTCAAGATGAATTTTAATCTAACAACACATCTCTTCTCTCTGCCCCCTCATTCTCTTTACTCACTTAAGAACAGAAATGTGGTTTCTAGACTCTACCATTTGCTTCCTTTCCTCACCATGAAAACAGGAGTATTTTATTTTTCTGGCTTGCCTTAGCTCACTTTTAAAACTAAATTTAGGGGCACCTGGGTGGCTCAGTCGTTGAGCGTCTGCCTTCAGCTCAGGTCATGATCCCAGGGTCCTGGGATTGAGCCCCGCATCGGGCTCCCTGCTCCGTGGGAAGCCTGCTTCTCCCTCTCCCACTCCCCCTGCTTGTGTTCCCTCTCTCACTGTGTCTCTCTCTGTCAAATAAATAAAATCTTTAAAAAAATAAAAATAAATAATAAATAATAAATTTAAAAACCATAGAAATAGTCTTGATTGGCTTCTGCTTTCCATTAATCATCCTCTGAGCCTCTGGTGGACAGGGTGAGATCAGGCTCCCGCCTGGAGATACTACGTGTGTGACAATTCCAGCTTGAGGAAAAGCAAGCATGATTATTCTGCATGAGGCTTTTGTAATCAGAACCTCTCCCCAGGACAGTTTACTGACATTGGAAATTCGTCATGGTTACAGAGTACTTTGATTTCACAAAAATAAGAGGTCTTCTTTGCTGAGGTGGCAAGTAGTGTTTTGGTTTATACAGATTAACTAGAGAAGAACCACAAGTTTGGTGTCAAAGAGTCAAGATTTTTCTCTCCTCCCTGAGCTAGCTACCAGCCTATTCAGAAGATAATGATTTGTGTTTATAGTTACTAAATTAGCGAGTTTGAAAGAGAGTAAAGATAGAAGGCATTTTGTCTTTGAAAAGAGGCCACCAGAGGCAGGATTCTACTCCATCTGCCTGTAGAAGTCTTCATGTTCCCCAACTATTGTGTCCTGGTTGGTAACTAACTAAGCAAATGCAACCTGAGGCTTTGTGCTTGGCATATTGTAAACAAAAAATCATACCAAAAAAAAAAAAAAAAGTGACAAGGTTTGAGTTCTGGACTTTGGCTTCAGTTAATACAATGCAGCCAAGAGCCGGGGCCCGGGGTCCAGGCAAAGCTGAAGACTAACTGCACCTGGGAAAACTGCACCTGAGAAACATCAGCAACTAAATCAACTCTGCAATCTCAGTGTCAACTTTTAATGGGAAGTGTTCTCCTCATTCTCCCACCTCTGAGACCAGAGTCTAGATGCTGATAGTGCCATTTCATACCCAATAGCAGAAAAATATATATATAAATAACACCCAATCCTGATAAGGATGTTGAGCAAATAACATACCGAGGTTCTGGAGACCTCATAAATTCGTACAAACCTTTTGGAGAACAGTCTGTCCATAGGTCTCAAAGTCATAGAAAGTTTTCTACTTTTGGGGCACCTGGGTGGCTCAGTCGTTAGGCGTCTGCCTTCGGCTCAGGTCATGATCCCAGGGTCCTGGGATAGAGCCCCACGTCGGGCTCCCTGCTCGGTGGGGAGCCTGCTTCTCCCTCTCCCGCTCCCCCTGCTTTGTGTTCCTTCTCTCGCTGTGTCTCTCTCTGCCAAATAAATAAATAAAATCTTAAAAAAAAAAAAAGAAAGTTTTCTACTTTTCTATTCCTGGGAACTTGTCCTAAGGGGGGAAAAATCTAAAATGAGAATAAAACTTATGCAAAATGCCTTTATTGCAGCATTATTTTCCAAAAATAGCAACAGCAGCTATCCTACTGACACAAGAACAGTGAAGTATTAAATTATGGTCCATCCAGGGGCGCCTGGGTGGCTCAGTTGGTTGAGCAGCTGCCTTCGGCTCAGGTCATGATCCTGGAGTCCCAGGATCGAGTCCCGCATCAGGCTCCCTGCTCAGCAGGGAATCTGCTTCTCCCTCTGACCCTTCCTCCTCTCATGCTCTCTCTCTCTCTCTCTCTCATTCTCTCTCAAACAAATAAATAAAATCTTTAAAAAAAATTATGGTCCATCCACACAATGGAATGGTATTTATCAATTAAAATTATTATAAATACTGTAGCATGTAGAAAAGTATTTGAAATACAGTTAAGAAGAAAAATCAGAAGGCAAAAATATATGGTATAACTACATCTGTTAAACAATTATTCAAGCCTATGGATAAAAACTGGATCATCATATGAAAAATAATTTATTAAGATGAGTATATTGTGTTAACTGTAAAAACTAAATGATTTCAAATCTTCAAGGAAAGAAAATTCTGACATTATTTAAACAATCCCAGAGAGAAGAAAAACATCCCAATTCTTTTACAAAAGCACTAATACTAAAACCAGAACAAGAGAGCACTAGAAAAGAAAGCTATATAATCTTATTTCTCTTATGAACACCAATGTAAAAATGATAAAATATTAGCAAATTGAATCCAGCAATATATTAAACAAATACTACAGCCAATATGGGTTAATTCCCGAAATGCAAGGATGATTTGGTAGCAGGAAATATGTTCATATAATTCTCCATATTAATAGGTCAAATGAGGAAAAACACATGATATCATCTCAAGGGAGGCTGCCAAAGCATGTGATAAAATAAACACGAGTTATTCCTGATTTAAAATATTTAAGGAGCACCTGGGTAGCTCAGTTGATTGGGCATCTGCCTTTGGCTCGGGTCATGGTCCCGGGGTCCTGGGATCCAGCCCCAAGTAAGGCTCCCTCCTCAGCAAGGAAGTCTGCTTCTTCCTCTCCCTATGACCCCTCCTCCCTGCTTGTGCTCTTGTTCACTCTCTCTCTCGCTCTCTCAAATGAATTTTAAAAAATCTTAAAAAATAAAATAATATTTTAATTCTTAGTAAAATAAGAAAATAGGCACTTTCTCAATATCATATATACATTCCCATGTGTATATAGTTTTTCCCATATGTATATAGTTATGGGTCATTCAGAACTATAAAAATGCAGCAACAGGGGTGCCTGTGTGGCTCAGTCAGTTAAGTGTCCAATTCTCGATCTCAGCTCACGTCTTGATCTCAGGGTCATGAGTTCAAGCCCTACACTGGGCTCAATGCTGAGCATGGAGCCTACTTAAAAAAAAAAGAAGAAGAAGAAGAAGAAGAAGAAAGAAAGAAAGAAAAGGCAGCAACAATTAGTTGATCTGATGAGTTCCTTGAAGATTAGGTGGGTGTAACGACCTTTCAAAGGCTCAAAGGCAAGCCCTGGTGTGACAGTGCACTGGCCTTTGCAGGTTGCACCTTCAGGTCCAAGTTACTTTACCCCTGTAACCATTAGGATGCTTTGAGCTGCAATTAACCCCCATTCTCAGTATTCTCCAATAGCTTCCCATCGCATAGACAGGCAATTCCAAGTCCCTCCTGCAGCCTTTAGGAACCCAGTCTCCCTCTTACTACCAAGTTCCATCTCACTCAGCTATACCAGCCTCCTGGTTTTTTCTAAAGCACACCAAGCACTTTCCTGCCTTGGGACCTTTGAACTTGCTGCTCCCCCTGCCTGGAAAGTTCTTTCTTCAAATGTTTTAATGGCTGGCTCCCTCACCTTATTCACTTCCCTGACAAAATAACATGCCTCTCAGACCCATGACCACCCAACAACACTCCTATCTCACATTCTGCTTGATTACCTGACATCACATCACATATTCATGTGGTATTGTTTTCTCTGCTACTGGAAAGGACATTTCATGAGGGTAGGCACTTTGACCAGATTGTTCACTGCTGCGCAGCCAGTACCTAGGACAGCGCCTGGCACATAACTGCTAAGCAAAAATAGGGTAAATATGTTGCTAGAGCAAGAGAAACTGACTCATACAGATTTAAACAATTAAGGAACTTATTATCTCACAAGGCTAAAACCCCAAGGCTTTCTCTCTTTCTCTGCAGTTCTCTGGGTTCTCCCCTCTTTTGAATGTCAGCTTTATCCTCATATGGAGACTGCCCTCGTGGTCATAGGATGGCTGCAGCAGCAACCAGAGCAATGTGCCTTCTCTCTCACATCCATTTGAGAGAGAACAAGGCTCTCCCCCTGTGTTTGTCAGAATTCTCTCAAGATGACACATAAAATTAACCATTACACCCCCTATCATAGAATAAAAGCCATTCTCTTCCATCTGATTGAGCCTCCTCAGTTCACATGCCCACCCCAAACCAGTCCCTGAAAAGGAGGCTCGAACTCCAAGGTTGGCTCACGTGAATTAGGACACGCTATCGGAGAAGAGCTGGAGTCAGCCTCCATGACCTCCCATGGGCATGAGGAAGGTGTGGATGGATGCTTGTCCTAGATAGACAACCAGCCGGGATCGCTACAATCTCGGACTTCAGGGGAACTTCTCAAGCTCCTGGAAACCTTTCCAGAGTAATTGGCCTCTTGGGATCTTGAAACGTGATCATTCTTTGGGATATTTCTTGAGTTAAATAGCACTCTTAGATCAGGGAGCTGCCTCAAAATTTTCCTCCCAGAAGAGCCTGAGCACTGGAAGAAAGGGAACCAAATACATCCCTTTCGTGGGAAAGAAAAGGAGATGGAAACAGCAATGCAAAACACATTTCACAGGAGAGCATTTCTTGCAAATAGGTATCAAAACACGAAGCATATACAAAATACAATATTCTTTCACAGAAATTAAAGGTCATTTAATTCATATTTAGGCAACGTGAATAGAGACAGCAATTCAGCACAGGAGAAAATATTTTGTTAGCAAAACGAGCAAGGCTGTAATTACTGAGAACATATCACTAGGCAGATACCCTGAACTGGTTAACAAATAGTTAACTGGTCAACAAATAGTTTGACTACAAAGTTGCTCAGGGCACAGCTCTTGCATGAGGGTGATTTACTAGGGAATGGAGCCCCAAGGAGACATTGAAAATCACTGGACAATACTGAAGTATTTTCTGTCCTTTGAACAATATTACAACACCCTATTTCACCTACTGCAAAAGAACAAACTAACTTCTAATAGCTCACCCCTGAAAGATATTCGATCATTTTTTTTACATTGTGACTCCTTCACTGGGAAGCTTCACATCCCATATAATTATTTTCTTTTTAATTAGCTATTGGGTTGTTGCTTACTATACTAAAAATTTGCGGGGGGGGGGTTGGGGGGTGACTATTTCACATGCCTTGAAAATGCTGTTTTCTCAACATTAGATACAATAACACTATTATAAGTTGGCCTCCTTCCCCCGACTCCCAATGCTCGAGGTTGCAAACAATGCATAGCAAAGACAAGCCTTTTGTTTCTAACACGGAAAAGACAAGACTTTGAGTATAACTTTCTTGCTTCTTTCTAATTGTCCCGCAAGGGTATCTTCTTCTGTTTACTCACATGATATGAGCCCCAACATTATCCAGCATTTATAAGTTCTTTCATGAAAAACATCCACCAATTTTGCAATGAATGAAAGGAAAATGTACAAGATTTGAAGATGCACAACATTGCATCAACGGCCAGAACAGTATATACAAGTTACCCCAGAACACACAACCAGTAAGAGAGCTAAAAGCAGACTCTAGGCTGACTGCTCCCCATCCAGGGCTCCTCTGCCCCAACAGTGCTCCTACTCTGGAAAGATTCTCCCTCAGCCAGGCAGCCGGGTCCCTTTCTGATGTGTCTTGCTATACAAATAGTAGACTTCTGGTCATGTGCTATAGGAAAGCACAAATTTAGCTCTGAGCTTTTTTTCATCCAAAGCAAAGGTCTGAAGATTTATATATCAATAGGACATCTAGGTACATATCCATAAAGATACATATAGACATATCCAAGACAAAGTTGCTCAAAAGACAATATAGTCAATAATACTACAATCACGTTGTATGGTGAGAGATGGCTGCCATACTTGTGATGACCATAGCATAACCTATAGAGAAGTTGAGTCACTGTGTTGTACACCTAAAACTATTGTGACATTGTGTGTCAACTACACTCAGATAAAAAATATTTTGGGGGGACACCTGGGTGGCTCAGTCGTTTGAGCAGCCGACTCTTGATTCCGGCTCAGGTCATGATCTCTGGGTCCTGGGATCCCGCCCTGTGTCAGGCCCCATGCTCAGTGAGGAGTCTGCTTGAGGATTCGCTCTCTCCTTCTACCCCTTAACTCACTTATGTGCTCTTTCTCTCTCAAATAAATAAATCTTTAAAAAAACTTTTTTTAAGTTGCTCAAAAGAATCACAGCTATTCCGAGTTCTGAGATATGAGAGAACTTTCCCCCATCACCCCTTACTAAGCATGTGATATAGTTGACAGAAGCCCCACACCATTTCCTTAGAAAGTACAAGATTAATTATTTAGGCTATGGCAGCCTTCTGGCAATCAGGAGACAAGCCTGATGTGATGAGGACAGCAGAGTGATAAGATGGAAGTCCCTGGGTCCCATTGTTCCACTAAATGAACCAATCTTCAGACTTCTAGTGATGTGAATTTATAAATATTTTCATTATTTAAGCCACTGTTAGTCCGGTGTCTGTTAGTTGCATCCCCATCCCACCTGATACATACAATGAGACCAATAGAGTAGAATCCTTCACCTTCAGGCTATAACTCACAAAAGGCTGTTGTGGTGGGGAGGTAGCATTGAATTCACTTAAACTGAAATATTCATGCATTTAGATCAGGAAGTTCAGAAGCACCATTACTTGAGTGGGTTCATGAACACATTGTTGATAATATCTCTGACCAGCTAATTCTGGAGAGACTGATGGAAACAGAGATAAAATCTAAGCCTCACTCCAACCAATAATTTGACCCCTTTTTCCTCTTAATCAACAAAACTAATTCACATAAAATGGCTTGCAATTCATATTTGTCGATCTTAGTTTGTACCAGCCACTATGTTGAGCACTTTCCGCATATTATCTTTTTTAATTTTTAACCCTCAGAACAATTTTACGAAGTAGGAAATATTATTATTCTTATTTTATAAATGAGGAAAGTCAAGCTGAAAGTAGCCGTCAGAATTCCATCTTGCCATAGATCTCTTCTCTTTTATAATCTTCATCCTTTGTTGTAATCGCTTATGAGTAATGAAACACACAAATATCAGGAAGTAAAAGAAAGGAGGCAGAAAAGTAAGAGACTCCAACAAACCAACGTTAGAATAAATTCGTCAGTGTTTAGGGAAATAAAACCAACTTATTCAGAACTTAGACTAGGGTAATACGGAAAAATCAACTTTACATAGGTTTCTTCCAATTCCTTTATCCAATTTCTCTCCAGCAGGCTCAGAATGGGTTTCTATCTCACCTCTCCCATGACTAGATACTGGGAAGTTCCCTTCCAAAAGGATACCTACCTGTTAGTGAAACATTCTCCAGCCCTTTCCAGAGTATCCCCTAGACAATTAATCTTCCAATTCATGTTCATAAGCTGTCGATCAAATGTCATCAATGGTAATGAAATCCACATCATTAAAATATAAAGCTTTTAAAACTACATCTGTAGAAAGGACACAGACAACAAAAGACATGTTTGTTTACTTTAGAATAACATAGTAACTCTGTGCTATTTAGTCAACTCTCCAACTAAACCATGATTTCTATTATTTATAACCCTGACATTTGATCAAAGTAAGGTACTAGAAAGACTAAATGTGGCTTATGTCTCCATGCTCTTTTCCCTGGTAGTTAAGCCAAACACAAATTTCATTATCTGGTTTCTAGTCACAATAATGAGCCAAATTGTTCCAAAATCTCAAGATGTCATAGCCAAGGATTTTTGAGAGGGGTTGTAGGTGAATTTGAAGAAACAGAAAACAGTAGTAATGGTTTTTAAGAATAGTTTGTCAAGTGGAGGAAAAAAGAAAAGTCGTGAGTAGGGATTTTTCAAAGCAGTAATAGAATTCTGTAATCTCTTGTCTTAGGAACTTGTCACTCAAATTCACTAAGGTTCCAGGATAGCTTCAGGATAATGTGGTGTCATAGCGGGTTTTCCAGCTCTCCATAAAGAATATTCTGTAGCAGGCTTCATCACTTTTTCTGTTTAGAAAAGCAACAACAATTGTTGCTTAGGGGTTACCACTTGAATTCATTCTCCTTATAGGGCATGAAGAAAAGTACCTAAAATATTCCTTAAATGGAGCTCTCATTTGCTGATAAGGGGAAAGCTGTAGGGCTGTACATACGCCAGGAATGTGCTAGTAAAGCCACCAGAGAGTAATATAAGACCCAGATAAAGTCAACATATTTAATCATGTATTTACATCTATAATCAAGACCATCAACGGACAAGTGGAATCATGGCATGCATTTTACATACATCTTCTAATCCCAGCAACAACTTCACGAAACGGGTAGCGTTAGCTCCATTTTACTGGAAAAGAGAGTAATAAACTACCAAGAGTGGTATTTAAAATCTTAAAAATCTCAGTCATTGTCTATCCTATGTACTTATTAGTTTATGCTGCATTTCAACTGAGAATTTTGAAATGGAAGACTATCCCATGAAATCATTGAATACGAGAACAACATTGGATGCACATGAACAAACATAAGCTTTTTCTAGACTACTAGTTCTCAAACTTTTTGGTCTCAGGATCCCTTTATTCTCTTAAAAATTATTGAGGACACCCAAATGCTTTTGTTTATATAGGTTCTATCCTTGGATATCTACCATAGTAGAATTTAAAAACATGGATGTATTTTAAATATCTACCAATTAATTTTTAAATAACAATAAGCCTATTACATGTTAACATAAATAACACATTTTGTGGAAAATGTATTCTTTTCCAAAAAATTAGTGAGAGACACTGCTCTGTTTTACACGTTTACAAATTGCTTTACTATCTGGCATATATAAAAACAACTGGATTATCATAGGTATTTTCAGATTCAATCTGTTGTGATATGTTGTTTTTGATGTATATAAAGAAAATTTACCCTTGTAATAATACATAGTTGGGAATGAGAGGAATATTTTAATATTCTTTTCAGATAATGTGTATTCTTTGATACTAAGCCAAAACTCAGCAAGTAGTGTTTTCTTAATGGTTGTTTATAATGCAGGTGTTGGTGGGGTTTTTTTGTTTTGTTTTGTTTTGTTTTTTTGAGAGAGAGAGAGAGCATGAGCAGCGGGGAGGGGCGGAGGGGGAAGGAGAAGCAGACTCCTTGCTGAGCAGAGAGCCCAATGCTGGACTCAATCCCAGGACCCTGAGATCATGACCTGAGCCAAAGGCAGATGCTTAAATTGACTGAGCCACCCAGGTGCCTTCTAACACAGATTTTGAAACCACATCAATAAGCTTTTCACAATGAGTTACATTAAAATCCATTGGTCTATCTTGCACTTTGAATGGATTGTTTACCCAGGAATGATATCGTAACATCCTGCATTGATCATTTAGAAAACATTAATTCACTGAATTGTGCAAATCTTCCAAATGTTCATACATTTCATCATACAATATCAAAAAATTACATTCATTAATTTAATCAATACTCTCATTAGAAAGGTCTTTAAGTGTTTCAAAGCTGACAAAGTCACTGTATTGGGTGCAAGTTTTCCAAAATTCCCATTTTCCCTCAAAATCTCAAATTTCATTTTGGCAACCAATACTATCAGTTATTTTTCCTTGAAGTGACATAACTGCTCGTTTCAATCTTCTAGAAAATATCTGTCAAATATCCAACTCGAAACCACCAATTTGTCTGTTATTCGGTCAAGTAAAAATGGGGTCCCATGAAAAACAATCAACTAATTCAGCTCTCAGCTCCAACACACAAGTGCTCTTCCTCAACAACCATCATATTTCAATATGCAACAAAAGTGCTCGATGCATACTTCCCATATCATCATCGCAATATTAAAATGATTCAAGGATTGAGATGTAGTAGAATTAATAATTTGTACTGCTTTATCAAAGACATTCTTAATTCAAACAGGCATTGTTTTTTTAACTCAGAATATGTGTATCAGTGACTGCCACTGTATTATGGTTTGGTGCTACTGCCTTAATTCATGCTAAGATGCCAGTACTCTTCCCTCCCAGTGATTCTACACCACCAGTGGAAATGTCAATACGTGAAAAGAGCCAATGACACCTCAGGGCTATTCTGAAAATAATTTTTACCTTGCCAATTCGTAAAAGAATCCCAGGTCCAAAGGCCACACTTTGAAAAGAATCACCCTACAAAAAGGATAGCTTAAACTGAAACTAGAAGGGGGTGGGAGGGAAGGGAGAGAGAGAAATTTGATTTTTGGTTAATTCATTTCTAGAATTCACTGTCACTTTTTTACCTAAACTAATTCATGGTAGAACTAAAATAAATACATCTCAACACACTTTCAATAAGGTTATCATTAGCTTTCATTAATGGTTATGAAGTCAGTAATATTTGGACTGGCACCAATTACTGAGCTTTCTTCCTGAACCTCAAAATCAAATCTCTGTAGTTTTTAAGAAAAGCTGTTTTAGTTGAAAGAATGGTTTTTACATTAGATGATCAGTCTGTTAACAGCACTGGGTTTTATTTAAATTTCAAAAAATGTATTGCCCTGCAATATGGTCACTTCATGATGATTTGCTATATGGTATTGGGATTTACCAATAACTTTAGTTTACTCTATCAGTGAAATGGGAAAAAAATTGAGCAGCACAAAGTGATATATAGAAATTGTTTTCAGTCCTTCCCCTTCTTAAGCCCCTTCAGGAACTTTGGATTGCTCTTGGCATAAAATTCAAATGCTTTAGTGTGTCCTGCAAAGCTGTGTGTGCTCTAGCTTTGTTCCTTGCTCTTTCTCCACTTGAGCCATACGTCTTCTGAAGGCCTTTACTATAACTACAAGAACAAATTGTCAGACTGAATTAAAAAAAAAAATCTAGATAGATAAGTGATAGATAGGTAGATTTTATTTATATATCATATATGTTATATTCGGAGAAAAAGAACCTAAATCTTACAAATCTTTTCCTTTTCTTAAAAAAGTAACATATTTACATTATTTCAAAAGCAAACCAATAGTGAAAGTCTTACCCCCATCCTGTCTGCTCTTACCCAGAAAGGTAACCATTTATATTAATTTCTTACTTGTCCTTCCAATATCTCATTAGGCAAATAAATCTTATTTTTCCCTCTTTTTTATTACAAAAAAAAAAGTAAGTATACTGTATAAACTCTTTTTAATACTGCTTTTTTCACCCAATGACATATTTTGGAGATCTCACCTTATCAGTTCTTAGAGATCTCCCTCATCCTTCATTACTAGCTGCATGGTATGCTATAGTGCTTTCCATAAATAATACCCTATTGCTTCCAGTCTTCTACTACCCCAAACCATGCTGTACCCAATAACTGAACACATAGATGATGGCTTCTTAAACCCAGCCTTTCACGTCCTGGTCAGGAGGAAAGTATAAGCATACTTGTATTCTAACCCCAGGGCCAAAAATTTGATCCCTTTAGTTTCCAATCTTTCATCCTAGAACTCCAAGGAGCTTAATTTGAAACAGAATGCTGGCAAGTTTAATTTATGCAGAATTACATAATTGTGCAAACGAGAGAAACTAACTCTGATGGTCTTAAGAAAAAAGAAAAGCAAGCCAGGAGACCAGGCTCAGATATCAAGCAAAGCAGGAATGACCTGGTCAGGGAGACATTAGTCCCAGGCCACCATAGACACTATAACACTGACCAGCTCTGTTTGGGCCTCCTCCACTGGACACTGGATGTGCATGGTGGCGTCCCTATCACTGAATGATGAAAGGTTGCATCTTCTAGAGGCACCACTCTAGATCCTAAAGTCCAGGAAAAGTGGCAGGAGATGAGCTCTGTGGATTTTCCCGTGGGTGGGAAGGGGATTGAGATGTTGGCATTAAAAACCCAATGAATGTATACCAAGTAGAAATTAGTAGCACAGCCAAAATTGGAACCCAGGTCTCATAGACATGAGTGAGTCGTTCTCCCCTCCATTTAGTACCTTATCCTGACTCAGTGAAGACAGCACCTCCACAAACTTGTCCCCAGCTAGAATGCAGATTCTCTGGCTCTTCTGGCAGCTCTGATGATATCATTAGTTAAAGTCCATAGATTCTCCATAACAGGTGACCAGGAATGGATAGTGGCCATTCTTTCCCTCTTTTCTATTAAGATCAGCTATTTCCAATTAATTTTTACCGTGTAGGGATCTAGATGTGCCAGTGTTTGTAGAGAGCCTGGATGATAGATAAAATGCCAAATAAACCAGCTCTCAACTTATGTCTCAAAGTTGTAGCCACTCAGGTCTAAAAGGGACCCTGACAAGGCATTAGTCCAGTGTTTCTTTTTTTTTTTTCAAATATTTTATTATGGTAAAATACATATTATATAAAATTTACCATCTTAACCATTTTTAAGCATACAGTTCAGTGGTATTAAGTATGTTCATACTGCTGTGCAACTATCACCAGCATCTGTATCCATAACTCTTCTCATCTTATAAAACTGAAACTTCATACGCATTGACCAATAATTCTCTATTCCTCCCTCTCCCCAGCCCCTGACAACCACCATACTATTTTCGGTCTCTATAATTTTGACTAGTCCAGTAACAAGAGGCAAAGAAGGACATTATATAATAATAAAGGGGACAATCCAACAAGAAGACATAACAATTGTAAGTATTTATGCACCCAACATGGGAGCATTCAAATACATAAAACAGTTAATAACAAACATAAAGGAATTAATCCATAGTAATACAATAACAGTAGGGGACTTTAACATACCACTTCCATCAATGGACAGATCATCCAAACAGAAAATCAACAAGGAAATGGTGGCTTTGAATGACACACTGGACCAGATGGATTTAACAGACATATTCAAAACATTCCATCCTAAAACAGCAGAATACACATTCTTTTCAAGTGTACATGGAACGCTCTCCAGAATAGATCGCAAATTAGGCCACAAAACAAGTCTCAACAAATTCAAAAAAATCAAATTCATGCCATGTGCTTTTTCTGAGCACAACAGTATAAAACTAGAAACAAACCATAAGAAAAAATCTAGAAAGAGCACAAATACATAAAGGTTAAATAACATGCTACTAAACAATGAATGGGTGAACCAAGGAGTCAAAAATTACATGAAAACAAATGACAATGAAAACTCAATAGTCCAAAATCTTTGGGATGCAGCAAACGTGGTTATAAGAGGGAAGTTTATAGTACTACACTACTTCAAGAACCAAGAGAAATCTGAAATATAACTTTGATATTCTAAGTACCTCATCTATATGGAATTATACAGTGTTGTCTTTTTATGACTGGCTTATTTCACTTAGCATAATGTTCTCAAGGTTCATCTGTATTGTAGCATGTGTCAGAATTTCCTTCCTTTTTAAGGTTGACAATTCCATTGTACATGCATACCACATTTTCCTTATCCATTCATCTGTGGATGGACACTTGGGTTGCTTTCACATTTTGGCTATTGTGAATAATGTTGCTATAAACATGGGTGTACAAATATCTCACTGTCACCTTGCTTTCAATTCTTTTGAGTATGTGAAAATCCAGAAGTGGAATTGCTGGATTGTATGGTAATATTTGGGGGAAACCACTGTACTGTTTTCTGCAGCATAGGCCAGTGTTTCTTAATCCAAATATACCCAGAATGGGCCTGGCTACCTCTTTTCTGACCTACAGTACTGCCTAGGAGAGAACAATCTGTGGAAATCTCCTTATGCTTATCTAAGCACAAATAAATCTTGTCCCAGCAAGTGTTAATTGTCCACCCAGACAGCATGGGTTTGTTTCACATGACAGAAGTACACTCCTCTGATCCTCCTTCAGCCAAGTGCCTTGTGTTACTGGGCCAGAAGACCTCCAGCCCCTGTTTTGGACTTCTTTGACTTCAAAGGCCTTGCAATAGCCATTCTGGACCCACGACATCAGCTCCAAATCACCCTCTGGTCCCCAAGTCTCTCTCTTGAAGAGAACCCAGATTATCCCATGATATCAAAAGATACTACAAATAGTCACATACCACATCCCTGCTGCATGCCATATGTGTTAGTTTCCTAGGGCTGCTATAATGAATTACCACAAACCGGCAACTTACTCTTTCATAATTCTGGAGGCCAGAAGTCCAAAATCGTTGGTAGGACTGGTTCTTTCTGGAAGGCCATTCCATGCTTCTTTCCTAGATTCTGAAGGCCACCAGCAATCCTTGGTATTCCATGGCTTGGAGCTGCCTCTCTCCAATCTCTGCCTCTGTCTTCACATCACCTTCTCTGTGTGTTTGTGTCTTTGTGTCTGTGTTTCCTTCTCTCTCTGCCTTTCTCTTCTAAGGGCACCTGACATTGGTTTTAGAACCTACTCAAAATCCAGGATGATCTCATCTTAAAATTCTTAATTACATCTGCAAAGATCCATTCCAAATAAGGTCACGTTGTGTTTTCATGTCACATTCAGGTTCTGTTTGGACATATATTTGGGGGGCCACCATTCAACTCACTACACTGTAGGTAAAGAGAAGAGAGAAGAGCCCAACTGTCCTTGAGAGGAGACAGGCAGGGATGAAGAATTAGTGTGCTTGCCTCTATCAAGATAGCTTATCCTTTATTTGCCTCTGGACAGGTTACACTCCAGGACTGATAATCAAAAATAATGTACAACTGGGGCGCCTGGGTGGCTCAGATGGTTAAGCGTCTGCCTTCGGCTCAGGTCATAATCCTGGGGTCCTGGGATCGAGTCCCGCATTGGGCTCCCTGCTCCTTGGGAGCCTGCTTCTCCCTCTGCTTCTCTCTCTCTCTCTCCCCCTGTCTCTCATGAATAAATAAATAAAATCTTTAAAAAAAATAATGTACAACTTAACTTGAATAGAAACCTACTCCAAAATAACTAATAAAATAAGAATTACCTTTATAAATCTTTTTTTTTCTTAAAGAATTGGCATTTTCTACTTAGCAAGAGACTTTAAGACTGCATGTTTCTCACATCAACTGAAATTATTGTTACCATACAATCCCGTACCTGGGAAACTTACCTCTTATCCACCTAAAAAGGAAAATAGATAATGAGTTTAATTATAATTGATTGGAAAGTTGGACAAAAGCTCCTGGAGGTAATTACAAGCCAGGAAGGCCACCCATAATTGAGAGAGTTTTCCTAATAGACAAGAAGTAAAATTTAATCTTTCAAAAGACAAAAAGAATGTATTTACATGAGTGGAGAACAGGATCCTGGTTGGAACTGAGGAATATATTGACCTAGAGAAAATGGAAACATCTATAAGGATAGGTGCTGAACACACAATAGCAATTTTCCATGCAGAAGAATGATTCACTCGATCAACTCAGATATAAGGGCACCAAGATATAAGGACATGCCCATGGCACTCGTGAGATCATGCTGAATTAAGCTCGTGCAATACAGACTGAGTTAGACAGACATGATCCTTAGGGCACTCAAATGTCTATAGATTTGTCATCTTGGTATTCGCTACAGGAAATGTTCCAGATTAGTTGGGACCAAGCATGAATGCCAAGCAGCGCTCTTGAGCTATGGGAAGCCCCTAGGTGGGATCCCAAGGCTTCTGGGTGTATCCCCAGAAGTGGACACAGGTCATGGAATCCCACTGCCAGTTTGACTCGTTAGAAGAACAGGGTTGCCAGGAGGGCTTTCTAGCCTGAAGCTTCTTTATCATGTGTCAGTATGGTTGGGTACCCTGGCTGCCACCCCAGGGCACAGCCATCATAGGAAATGCTCATCCTACTCAAAGGTCAGACTGCTGGAGGAAACATGCAGGCAGTGGCCCAACAGCTTGCTGGGGGAATCCATGCTTTGAAATGGGTTGGAGATCACAAAGCACAAACCCTTCACCAAATGTTCCATCCCTAATACCCTCTAAGCCACTCTTACCCAGTGTCCTTGATGCTAATATTTTCCAGAAACCCCAAGCCTAGAATCTATACCCAGTGGCTTTGCTTCAAGGAAATTTGCCCTACTCACTCAGCAGAAAGAGACTGAACCCCACAGGTATATAAATGGGCAGAGAAAAGAAATCTGTCTATTATGATGGAATAATAGAGTCAGGACAATAGCATCAATATTTCCCAAAAAAAGGTAACTGCCATTAGATAGTTTTTCTTACACCTAACATGCTGCTGGAGTATGCTAAGCCTTCACTCAACACTTAAGGAATCAAAGTGAGTCAACTCTCAACTTCCCTTAACTCAGCTTGAGAGGCATACATAAAACCTATCCATGTAGATGGGTATGTGGCAGTGGGGCACTGCCATAACAAATACCTAAAAATACAAGGGTGGCTTTGGAACTGTGTGGATACTGGACGAATTTTGAAGAACATGATAGACAAAACCTAAATTTGCTCCAATAGACTGTTAGTAGAAGGGATTTTGAGGACATGGCTGGTAAAGTCTTAGAAGAAAGTAAGGAACATGTTATTGGAAATGCGAAAAGGAAAATGTTTGCCATGTAGTGGCAGAGAGCTTAGCAAAGTTGTCTTCTGCAGTTAAATGGAAAGCCGAAGATGTAAGGAATAACCTTGATTAGCTACAGATATTTCCAGGCAAAGTGAAGAAGGCACCACCTGATTTCTTGTTGCTGTTTATATTAAAATGCACAGAAAGATAAATTGAGGGAAAACCATCAATATAAAGAAAAGCATTTAATGATTTTGAAAATTGTTAGACTTCTCAGATGGCAAATGATGCTGAAATTAAGGAATGGCTTCCTTGCACTGTCGGGAAAATGTGGCATGGAGACAAAAACCAAGAGTGTGACTGTCCAACCTTTTGTTAAAATCTCAAGACAGATCAGAAAAGCAGAATCACATAAAGGGTCCTCTCAAGATATTAAGGGTATGTCTCACAGATCAAAGAGCTAGGGCTTATCCTAAGCCATCTCAGCAGCAGCACAAGGTAGAGAAGGGCTTATCTCAAAAAGATCTGTAAGGTGTGGCTTTTGTTGAATGAAATGAACCCCAGTGAAATCCATGGAAGACCCACAAAGTTTTTGAGAAAGTTGTTTCAGCAAAAACACTGCCAGGTTGGACTGAGAGGTATAGAAATTGTACCAAGAAAAGAGGTATTTGGACTCACAAAGTCCTACTTGCCAGAAGCAGGCTGATGGGATTATTAATCTGCAAACATGTCTTTTCATTTAAAAAGGCAGGATGGAATCAAGAACCCAGGGGACAGAGCCAAGAATAATTATTCCCAGCACTTCTCTGTACCTCCCATTTTCCCCTCTTAAACTGAAATGTCTATAGCTATCCACAATTGCAGGTTGCAGAGGCAGAGGGTGGATAACTTGTCTCTCTAGTTTTAAAAATGGATAAATCTAGGGGGGTTTCACACAAAGAGTGTAGTTCTTGATTTAGATAATGAGATTCTGGACTTTGAGACTCTTGGGTCCCCTTGGAAGAAGGTCAATGTATTTTGTGTATCAGAGGGATACACAGAAGAGAGTAAACCATTAGGAGCCAGAAGGCAGAGAGTGGTGAGCAGATTCAAAGATGGCTCCCAGTGGTCCCCACTTCCCGGCATTCATACCCTGTGTAATCTCTTTCCCTAGAGTGCAGCCTGAACCTGTGATTTGCTTTAAACTAGAAAATGGCAAAAGTAATAGGATGTCACTTCTGTGACTACATTACAAAGATTGAAATGTCCATCTTGCTAGTAGACTCTCTCCCTTATTGTCTTCATTGTAGCGAGCATCCATGTTGGGGATGCCCACCTGGAAAGAAACTGAGGATAGCCTCTGGACAACAACCAACTAGAAACTGAAGACAATACCCAGCCAATGGCCAGGGGCAGAAACTGAAGTCCTTGGTCTTATAAATGCAAGGATCTGGATTCTGCCAACAATCACATGAGCTTGGAAGTAGCTCCTTCCCCAGGCAGTCCTTCAGATCAGACCACAACCTGAGAATGAACATAGTCTCCTGAGAAATCTTAGCAGAAGATCCAGCTAAGCCAGACCCAGACTCCTCATCCACAGAAACTATGAGATAATAAATGTTTTCTTGTAAATTTCTAAGTTTGTGGTAAGTTGTTACACAGCAATAGATAACTAATACAGATTTTAGTAACCTAGCTTGGGCTTTCCAGATGTCTACATGTACAGCACAACACTCAGACCTCCATGCTCAAAGCCCCAGGGAGGCTTCCAAAGAAAAAGACACACTCCTTGCAAATACCTTAGCCTAATGGCTATGTTTATTATGCATATTATTCACTTACTCATTTACTCATTTGTTCAATACATACTTACCAAGCACCAGCAATGTGCCAGGACTGTTATTCTAGGGGCAAGGTTATAGTCATCAGTGAGGCAGATAAAGTCTTTGTCCCTAGGGAGTTGACATTCTAGAGAGGGAGGTAGTCAAGAGGCAAGTGAAAATAAATAAATAAATAAATAAATAATAAATAAATAAATAAATAAATAAATAAATAAATAAAAGGTAGTTTCAAGCTGTGGGAAGCTACTCAGTAAATAAATAGGACAATGAGATGGGAGTGATTCAGAAGAAGGGACTCTTATTTAGGTAGGCCAGTCAGGGGCGTCCACTGAAAAAGTGACATTTAAGTTGAGAACTGAAAAATGAGAAGCAGCTATCAATACAAAGTACCTAAGGGAGAGGAAACAACAAGCACAAAGGCCCTGAGGCATGGCCCAGGAACAGGATGGCAGCCAGTGGAGATAATAAGTGATCAGTGAGTAAAAGAGGAGAGGAGCAGAAGAGAATTCAGGGAGTTGGGTAGTGCTAGAATAACTTGACACCTCGTAGACCATGCTCAGGAGTCTAGTTTTTATTCCTAACATATCACATAGTCACAGAAGGGTTTCAGGAAGGGTAGTGACCTGACCTGATATTCAGAACAATCCACTTGAATTTCTCCGGAGAAGATATATGAATGGCCAATAAGCACATGAAAAGTGTGCTTTCCTTCAGGCTTTCTTTCACTTACAGAATCAGTGATGAGTCATGGGATAGAAACAAACCATGAGTTTTCTGGGAAAACCACGGCTGGACCTGCACCTGAAGGCTTTTACTACCTTCCCAGGTGTCGCTGGCTACAACCACGAAATTGGCAAGACGACAGTTGCTGTGACCATCCCCACAGGGGCTCATGCCTGAAGCCATCTTGACTGGTCCTTCAAGGAATGGAGACAATTCCAGAGGGGTGCAGCCACACCTGGCCACCAGGTGTACATGGGAGCCTCGAGCCACTTGTCCCTGGATGGTGGCAGCAGACAACCTGTCCCCTACTTCTCACTTTGGTTTCTCATTTTTATCCTTAAAAATAAATCAATAAAAACCCAATGAGCTTTTCACGTATGACGTGTGCACTCTTCTGCATGGCTCTTCTATTATAACCAGCAGCAAAGATGGAAGGATGCATGCAACTTCATAATGAAAACAAAGCCTCCAAACTTGATGCGCTTTTTATTCATGAGCTCTTAAAATGCTTCTCCCCAGCATTCCCTTCCCTCTCCCACTGCTGTAATTAAGCTAAACTGTTCATGCCGGGTTTTATGAATCTTCAGAGGTTTCCCTCTGTGATAATTCTTCACCAAATTACCAATAATAAGGGAGCAGGACTACACCCCCACAACGATGCCTCATGACCTTTGGGACCTCAGATTTAGAGGCTGGGGAAGGGATAATGAAAGCTCCTCTCCGTGTGTCTCCTGCCTGCCTCCTCCCAGACCCCCCATGCAGCCCCTCCCGCAGCCAGCACCTGGCTTCCTAAAGAGACACTCTTCCGGAGTTCTCACAAGGAAAGGGCTTGCCTTTGAGATTCCACAGGCTTGATCTGTTCAGTCACAATCATCGACCCTTCAGATGGCTCCTTGTGTGAATTCACTATTGTCTGAAGCACTCCAGGTGCTGCAATGTAATGTGGAACAGTGATAATATCCTTTTTGTGTCAGTGAAATAGCCCGGAAACGCCTAACGCATTAACACCATCTGATGTGCACATTTCCTCATTGGAGCAAGCTAGAAGGCTACGTGTGCCAGCTTTCTTTCTAATCTGGGACACAGTCAACAGTGGCACGGGTCAATTCCCGACCCTTGCATTCTTAAAAGCTCAAAAACAAAGTTATATATTTAAGGGGATGTGAGCTCAATGTGTTACTCCCTAATGCTTGACCTGGATCTGCCTTATCCTTCCATGTTGTAATTACTCTGGCGTCAGAGAGAGCCCCTTTTATACCAGCAGGCACGTCTCAATCTGTCGCTGAGGTTATCTATGGTCTGGGTTACTGAGCTTTTGAAAAAAGAATGCTCACTATTTATTTGACCCATTTTTCAGGCATTGAGACTTTGGTGAAAAATAGCTATGCTTCTTCTGCGGTATCACTCTCTTCTCTCCCTTTTTGACTACTTTTAGCTAATGTGGACTCCTTAAACTCTTAGTGGTTGCTCCACATATCCAATTGCTTATACTGCTATTCCTTAATTTAGCAACTCTACACACATAAATGAGTTAGCTTAATTTTGCATGACCTATGTCTCCCATCCTCAAACATTATATCACCGTTTTCATTACATCAGTAATCAGGGATTACATCAATAAGACTATGTGAATATTCTCTGTAGCCGAGCAACCTACAGTGGCATCATGTGCCTGCGATACCACGCACAGAGAGGAGCATCATGTCTGGAGCATCCTTCCAAATAACGCATAACTTCAACTTAATCATGAAAAAACAGCAGCAAACCCAAATTGAGGGACATCCTAAAAAATAACTCGCCAGTACTGTTCAAAAGTTTCAGTCATGAAAGATAAGGAAAGACTTGGGATTTTCTGGGGGGTTTTTGATAGTACACTTGTCAATGGGTGTGAGATTTGAAGTTTGGATTTGCATTTTCTTAACAATTAGTGATGTTGAGCATCTTTTCATGTGCTTACTGGCCATTCATATATCTTCTCTGGAGAAATTCAAGTCTTTTGCCCATTTTGATATTGGGTTGTTTTGTTGTTGTTGAGTTTTAGAAGGTCTCCATCTTTTCTGGTTATCAGCCCTTTATCAGATAACACAATGTGCAAATATTTTCTCCCCTTTCTTCTTTTCTATTCTGTGGGTAGTGTCTTTGGATACACAATTTTTTTTTAATTTTCTTTAAGTCTAATGTATCTATTTTTTTGTTATCTGTGTCTTTGATATCATAGCCAATACATTATTGCCAAATCCAATGTCATGTAGCTTTTGTCCTTCCAAGGACATGTAGCTTTTGTTTCCTTCCAAGAGTTTTATTGTTTTAGGTCCATTTGGGTTCTTGATCCATCTTGAGTTAATTTTTTTATATGGTGTTAGGAAATGGTATGACTTCATTCTTTGGCATGTGCATATTCAGTTTTCCCAGTACTCCTTGTGGAAAAAAATGTCCTTTCTCCATCTAATGGTCTTGGCATCCTTGGCAAAAGCATCTGACCATATATGTGAGGGTTTATTTCTGGGCTCTCTATTCTGTTCCATTGGTCTTATATGTCTGCCATTACGTCAGTAGCACCATCCTGTTTTGATTATTGTAGCTTTGTAGTAAGTTTCAAAATCAGAAAGTGTGAGTCCTCCAGTTTTGTTCCTTTTCAAGATTGTTTTGTCTATTCAGGGTTCCTTGAGATTCCACATGAATTTTTTTAATGGATTTTTCTATTTCTATAAAAAACTTCATTGGGATTTTGAGAGTAATTGCACTGAATCTGTAGATCACTTTGAGGAGTATTGACACTTTAACATTATCAAGCCTTCCTTCCAATCCATGAGCATGGTATATGTTTCCATTTATATAGGTCTTCTTTAATTTCTTTCAGCAATGTTTTATAGTTTTCATTGTACAAATCTTTCACCTCCTCAGTTAATTCCTAAGGATTTTATTCTTTGTGATGCTATTTGGTACGTGGAACTGTTTTTGTAATATCCTTTTCAGACAGTTCTAACTTTTCCCCCCTTTAAATGTATTAGTCTCTTAAATCAGGTAGAAAACAAATAAAAGTACAGTTACAAATCATTGTTATGATAATTCTTTTATAATTGCCTATGTATTTACCTTTATTGAGATCTTTATTTCTCTATACAGCTCTGACCTATGGTCTATTGTCCTTCCATTTCACCCTGCAGGACTCCCTTGAGCATTTTTTTCAGGTCAGGTATAATGGTCACAAACCCCCTCAGTTTTTATTTATCTGGAAATGTCTTAATTTTTCTCTCCCTTTTGAAGGATAGTTTTCCCAGATACAGAATTCTTTGATGGGTTTTTTGTTTTTTTTTTTAACATTTGAATATATTAGCCCACTGTCTCTGGCCTCCAAAGTTTCTGATGAGAAATCTGCTGATAATCTTGTTGAGGATCCCTTGTATGTAATGATTTGCTTCTCTCTTGCTGCTTTCAATATTCTCTCTTTCAAGATTCTTTGGCTTTTTGTGGTTTGATTATAATGTGTCTCCACGTCGTCCCTTTGAATTCCTCTTACTCAGAGTTCATTAACTTCTTGGATATTGATATTCACATCTTTCCATTAAATTTGGGAAGTTTTCAGCTGTTATTTCCTCAAATATTCTCTGACCTCTTCTTTCTCTTCTGGGACTCCCATGATGCATATGTTGGTCTACTAGTGGTGTCCCACTGTTCCCTTAGGTTCTACTCACTTTTCTTTAATCTTTTTTCTTTCTGTTCTCAGCCTCAATAATTTTTATTGCCCTATCCTTGAGGACACTGATTCTTCTGCCTCTTCAAATCTTATTTGAATCTCTCTAGTGAATTTTTCATTTCAGTTATTGTGATTTTCAGCTCCACAATTTCTTTTTGGTTGTCTTAGTTTTCTATCTCTTTATTGATATTTCTCTTTTGCTCACATTTAATTCTCTTGAATTTCTCCACATCTTCCTCTTTATTTGAGCAACTTCGAGACAGTTGTTTTGAAGTCTTTATCTGGTATACTGGCCATTAGGTCTTTTTCAGGGAGCTTTTGTTGATTTTTTTTTCCTTTGAATGGGCCATATCTTTCTTTATATGCCTTGTAATTTTTTTGTTGAACATAACTATTTGTATCTACTGATGTGGTAACATGGGAATCAGATTCTCCTTCTCCAGGGTTTGCTGTATTTTGTTAGTTTTTGTTTATTGTTGTCATTTTAACTGTTGTAGGCTGTTTCTATGTTGAGGATCAGCCTGGCCTGTAAACTGAATGTCTTCTCAGGTCTTTTATGAGTCTTTCCTTGGGCATTTGTGAAAAATTTCCAGTTTTTCCCTGCATATGCAGTTGTTTTTAAATGTCTTAGCCTTTAATGGCTGGCTCCTGAAAGGGGCAAAGTGAAACATAAAGGAGAGCTAAAAAGGCTCTTTAAATCCTCTGGAAGTCACTTTAGCTAGAAGGGGAGGGGCTTTCAACAATTGGGGGGGTGCAAAGACAGTGGATGGCTGCCTCGGCATTTCGGTGATCAGAAGCTGCAGTCAGCAATCATCGCCAACATTTGGAGGACAGATCACCCTTCTCCTACCCTAATGCCAACATACTGTGCACAAGCTGCCATGTGGCTGGGGGTGGGGGATGGGTAACTGCTACTGTACTAAAAGCTGAAATTGACCAGAATTAACTGTAATTTACCCTCCACAACTTCCTTTGGAATTTGCAAGCCTTCAGTAGACTCCAGAGTTCCAAAATAGTTACATCAGACAGATTTTGCCAATGCAACTGTTGTCTAGGTGGGGAGACAGATTCCTGGTGCTTCCTACTCTGCCAGCCTCCCAGAGGCTACTGTCAAACAAAATGTACACCACCATCTGACCCCAAAATTCCACCTTAGATATATCTGCAAGAAAATTAGAAACACATCTACAAAATGTGTTTTGTACCAGAATGTTTATAGCACCTTCATTGATAGAAGTCAAAAATTGTAAACAGCCATGGATAAACAAACTGTGGTATATTTGTATCATGGAATGCTACTCAACAATATAAAGGAATAAACAGCTGACACATGCATCAATGTGGATTAATCTCAAAAATATATGTAAAAGAAGCCTTACACAAAAGAATACA
The DNA here is from genome assembly GCF_037043125.1 of Eumetopias jubatus. NCBI lineage: Eukaryota > Metazoa > Chordata > Mammalia > Carnivora > Otariidae > Eumetopias > Eumetopias jubatus. The sequence continues at coordinate 36,948,573 of NW_028274813.1, read as the reverse complement.
TATTGCATGATTCCACTTTTATGACATTCTGAACAGGCAAAACTAATCTGCTGTGAGAAAAAAATCACAATAGTTCTCTCATGTCAAGGAGTATTAGGAATTAACTGGGAAGGTGCATAGGGAACTTTCTGGGACGTTGGTAATGTTCTATATCCTGGTAAGAATTTGGATTATACAGGTGTATGGATTTGTTAAAACTCATTTCACTGTATGTAAATTATACCCCAAAACAATATAACTGTAAACAAATATTAGATTCTGGTTGATGTACATACTAAAGTTTTTAGAAGGAAAGTTCACTTAGGTCTATCATTTACCTTGAAATGCATTTTTTAAAAGAGTTTTATTTATTTGGGACGCCTGGGTGGCTCAGTTGGTTAAGCATCTGCCTTCAGCTCAGGTCATGATCCCAGAGTCCTAGGATCAAGTCCCACATCAGGCTCCGTGCTCAGCAGGGAACCTGCTTCTCCCTCTCCCTCTGCTGCTCCCCCTGCTTGTGCTCTCTCTGTCAAATAAATTTATTTTTTTAAGAGAGGAGAGAGTATGAGTGAGCATACGAGCAGGGGGAGGGACAGAGGGAGAGGAAGAAGCAGACTCCCCACCAAGCAGGGAGGCCGATGTGTGATTCAATCCCAGGACCCTGGGATCATGACCTGAGTGGAAGGCAGACATTTAGCTGACTGAGCCACCCAGGCGCCCTTGAAATGCATTTTTAAAATAAAATGGATTAATGGGTGGATAAAAGATAAATGGATACAAAGGTGATAAATACAAACATGATAAAATGCTAATGGTGAATATATGGCATTCACTCTAAGGTTCTTTCACTTTGGCCGTATGATTAAAGTTTTTCATAATAAAATCTGATGAAGGGGGAACAAAGGCAGAACAATGTGTGTGATCCCATCAGCATAAAATTTTAAGATTTTTAAGACTATAATTGTGCTGAGACATACATTGAAATTTTCCCTGAAGACTACAAAAAACCTTTAAAACAAAATATGGTAAATCCACAAAATGGAATATTTCATAATAAAAAGAAATGAAGCACTGATACATGCTACATGAATGAGCCTTGCAAACATGTTGTCAAGTTAAAGAAGCCAGTCACAAAAGACCACATATTGTATGATCCCATCTATATGAAAAATACAGAATAGGCAAATCTATTGAGACAATACGTAGTGGTTGCCTGGGGCTGGGGGGCTGGGGGGCAGGGGCTATGTAGGAATGGAGAGTGATTGCTAATGAGTTTGAGGGGTTTTTTCTCTTCAGGTGATGAAAGGTTTCTAAAATTAGTAGTAGTGGGAGTGGCTGGGTGATGGACATTGGGAAGGGTATGTGTTGTGGGGAGCACTGTGTATTGTGTAAGACTGATGAATCGCAGACCTGTACCCTTGAAACAAAAAATACATTGTATGTTAATAAAAAAAAAATAAATAAATAAATAAAAATAAAATTAGTGGTAGTGGTTGCATAACTGTGAACACACTAAAGACACAAACTCACTTACTTTAAAGTGGGCGAATTTTATAGTATGTGAACTATATCTCACTAAAGTTGGGTTTTCCAAAAACGAAAACAAAACCAAAACCAAAAAAAATTTGAGTAGTGGTTACCTTAGGGGAGAAGCTAAGGATTTAAGGGTTGACTTTTATTTTACACCTTTAGAGAATGTCTGAATTATTTTCCATGAGAATATATTGTTTTTCAAACAATAATTTTAAGAGAAAACAATTGACAGTGTAACAGAAATAAAAGAGTGGAATGCAGGGCCCTGTGAAGAAGTGTTAGCGAAGATTAGACTAGGGTATTGGGGAGAAGCCTGTGGGGACAGGTGCTAAAACAGGTAAGTTCATCAGTCAGAGTAAAACACTGAAGAAGCTTGTAGCTGATAATCTCATCTTCTACTCAAGTTAAAGTGGATGGGCTGGGATAAAGAACTTGAAGATTGATATGGAAGTCTGGGGTAGCTCCTAGAGCAGACAGGGTGGTGAGTGGAAATGCAACAATGAATGAAATATGGGTCTTTCTTGCAAGAGAGTAAATTTCAGTCTTTTAAGTTATGGAGCATAAAACTTGGCGTATGTCCTCAGAATAAGGCATTCTACTGTACAGAGATCACTGTTCAGAGCAATTGGGAGTCAGAATCTTCCTTCAATCCCTGGTAGTTGTGTGAGCTCAGAAAGATTACTTAACATCTCTAAGTCTCAGCTGTCTTATCTTTATCCATAAAATGGGCATAACTTCTACCCCAGGATGGTTGTGAAAACCTAATGATGAACATAAAATTCTTGGCACAATATACGGCATATAGATCTGATAAATGACAGCTATTGGGATAATTCATTCATATTTAACTCACTACCGTAAATAACACTAACATTTATTGCAGGTAGTAATTAATTCCAGGTTACCATGTGCCAGGCTTTGTGCTAATTGCTTTATACATATTATCTAACGTAATACAACAACACTATAAAATAAGTACCATTTTGCCTGCATTTTACAAATGGAACTGAGGCTTAGATCAAGAAACTTTCCAAAGTCACACAGCTGAAAGTTAGCAGAACCCAAATGATTCCAAGGGGCTCTGATTTCCAAGTCCACAGCCTTCATGTTGGGTACTCCAGCCAAAGACATCTTGCCCGAGAGCTTTGGTGAAGATGAGAGGGGCTGTGCCTGACATCCATCCTGGTTCTGAGGTCTTACATCATCTAGTAGCGGCAAAGTCTGGCTCAAATTATATGATTAATTCAGAGTATGATCTCAGAAGAGGTGAACTAAATTGGAGAATAAAGAAACAGAAAATCTGAACATCAGAGTATGGGCAAGACTATGAACAGAGCCAATCAATAAATACTGGTCCAATCCACCAATAAATGCACATATCTTATAGCAGACTTTTAGATTTGGGGAGCAGCATGGAGCTATGCAACTTAATTTTTTTAATCTGCCTTTTTAGAGAATAATATAATGAACACCTATCATCAAAAAAATTAAATTTTAATTCCCCCCAGCTATCCCATGGTTCAGTCTCCATTAAAAAAATATCTAATGTGAACTTGATCTAATAGAAACCAACAGGATACACTATTATATAAAAATCTGGGAAACAGGAATTGGACTGTACATTTACTTTGCCTCCATTATTATATTTATTTACAGGCAGGAGGCAGTATTATACAGTTAGATATTCCACTGAAATCAACATAGATTTCTTGGAACCCTAAAATTCTTGTTACCAGTTTCTTCTCCTTATAACTTGCCAACAGGGTGATCTTCAGACATTACATATGGTTACATTTTGAAATACGAACTTGCTGAATTTACAAGGATTTTTCCCTCCCCAACTCAAGAGTTTAAATGAGCATGAAACATTGACTGATTAAACTCTACTAGTTCCAAATCCGATGTGATTTAATTCGCTGAGATCACACATCAAATGCTTTAAAGCACTGATTAAAGATGACACTCCTCTTGTCACATCACAGTAAGGTCTACGTCCCCTCCACCTGCATCTGAGCAGACCCTGTGACCGCTTGACCAACGAAATATGACAGAAGTTATGCCATGAAAGTCTCTGGGCCCAGGCCTCCAAGAAATTGCAATTTCCCCTTCCAGTCTCTCTTAGAACGATCATTCTTAGAACCCAGTTGCCACACTATGAGGAAGTCCAAGGAAGCCCCATAGGGAGACCCATGTCTTAAGAACTGAGGCCTCTCAGTTCTTAAGACATGAACCCCAAGGCAACAACCAGCACCAACTTGCCAGCCCTGTGAGTGAGCCATGTTGGAAGTGGATTCTCCTACTCCACTTGATAAATCCAAGTTCACACTTGAAGAGCAGAGACAAGATGTTCTTGCCAAGCCCACCCAAACTGTGTATTTGTGAACAAAACAATTAACTGCTGGGGCCATGCCTCTAAGTTTTGGAGTAGTCTGTCACACAGACACTGGGCCGCTCCCCAACATATCCCCCTAGTAATAAACTGATTTTCTCAAGATGAAAGCCTGAACATACCAACCCCATTGCCTCATAGCAAAGTTGATCAAATCTATTATTCGTATGGTTCAAAAGGCCACGGGGGTCTGAGACAGACAGACAAACAAACAAACAAACAGCCAGGTCCTGAAAACTCTTCACTGCTTCTTTATTAGGATGCACCCCTAGTACAGAACCTCTCACATGTCTGCGAAAGGGGAAGGTTACAGTTCTCTTTGGGAGCACCTTCATTTTTGTTTCTGTTACCACTTTGAAGAAAGTAAATCATTTTCAAAGAAAGACACTTTTAATCCAAGTGTTTAAGACCCAGCTTGCATTTTGCTGTGTTTGAAAAGGAAGTAGCATATTTTAGCCAGAGCTGGAAGATTGTTTTATGGCATTTTTAACTTTGATGTGGATCAGAAGTCTGCATTGTCTGGTTGAACCAGTCTATAATTTTCATATGCAACTTTTCATATCAAAAAATGTATCATTTTTACCTCTGCCCACAAACAGATGCTGTTTTAAACACACACACGCATGCACACATACACACATACACACACACACACACACACATTTAAAACCAATATGAACCACAACATTTCTAACATGGAAAATAAACTTTTGCTGCCCTCTCCTGCTAAAACAATGAAATACTAAAATACAAAAAGATTTATGAAGCTAAAGCGAAATTCTCAAACCAAAAGCAATGGATATGTCATTCTCATTATACCTCGATCAAAAATCAGACAACAACCAGAAAATGTATTGGTAATATTTATATTTGAAAGTTCCCCATTGATACATGAGGTCTGGATTACAACTTATTTACAGTAAGTGATTTCAAAAAAAAAAAAAGCAAAGTCAGGGAAGGGAAGGAAGGAAAGGGTAGGGTGGGAGGGAGTGGAGAAGAAGGGAAGGGAAAAAAAGAGGGTGGGAAGGAGGCAGGGAAGAAAAGGAAACCTATATTCATAGACATCATCAAATGGGATGTTTATTTCCAAGAGCTACTACTGCTGCTATCGTGCACAAGAAGCAGCACAAATTAACATTCCACTAGATCAAAATTTGCTCAACTTTCTCTCAAGATGCACAATCCTTTTAGATTTTCAAAATTAAATACCGAGAAATATAAAACGCATTGCCAATATGCCTACTACAAAAATCCTTTGTGGGTCATTCCTTAACTTCACTCAGAGAAGCAGCTGAGCCAGAATATAAAAATAAAAATATCGATGTGCAAATAAAACACCACTGATCATGTCTGGTGCCACCTTTTGCTATAGGTGACAAAACTTTGTGATAAGATTGGTTATAGCATCAAAAGAAGAGAATCTCATTTCCTGGGCCAGCTCAGTGCACCTAATTAAAGGGGAAGAACAAAACGAGAGAAAAAAAAACAACACAAAAAACTCTTAACACTTAAAAATGCCAGTAACATCCATACATCTTCCCTTTCCCACCCCACCCCGATCCCCACAAAAAAATAAAAAAGCTTTTAAAGCTCTAAATATACTTTTTTTTTTCTTTCCATAGTGTGATTGAGCCTAGGGCTATACATTTAAGTATAGCAGGTGCAATTACAAGCAATTCCTGGCTCTGCACCCTGGACTGTCCCACGCATAGAAGGAGGTACAAAATAAATTAAACCCTTCCATTTAGGCAAGCAAGCCCAAGATGAAGGAGCAATAACCCTGCTTGTGAGTATCCAGCGGCATCGAGGGTATTATTTATTTCTTACTTTTTTTATTTTTTATTTTATTTTATAAAAAACAGATGTCAGGGAGAGCAAAATATAATAAAATTTAAAAGAACAAAAACTAGACACTGATGGGAAACAACTGGGGACACTTGCACAATGAGAAAAGGAATGCATGCTTAATTCAAAGTATGAGATGGGTCAATTCACTCACATGGTTGTTCTGGGCCCACAACCCAGGCCCCAGCATCATTCTAAACCACAGGGTTTGGTTGGGTTTGGTTTGGTTCTTCCAAAGACACTCTTTGTCCTACCCCTGAAACCAATATGGTAGGGATGAGGTTGGAGTGATCATCACTCACTAACTACAATATCTGCTATTTAAAAAATATATTTATATATAGTTCTGGAAATTAGGAAGCGAACAAAATATAACACGAAGATGCATTTGTCACAATGAACTCAAGTTGCGGCAACAGCAGAAGTGGGGGAGAGGAGAGGGAGAGGGAGAGAGGGAGAGAGAGAGAGAGAGAGAGAGAGAGAGAGAGAGAGAGAGAGAGAGAGAGAGAGAGAGCGCGAGCTGCCGTAAATGCAGCAAGTACAGCCTTAACTATGTCACATAGTGCAACAGTCAGATTACCTCAGGTACTCTGCGTCACCGGACACAACATGACAGATGTCACATTGTCACTTTCGGTTAAAAAAGAAAAGACAGTGTTTCTTCTCAGAAGTTGCCCTATACATCTTAGACATATATTTGCAATTGCTTCTGTAAATATGTCTGAAGTTTGGCTTTGTTCTTCTCAGTTTGGAATGATCAACATACAGAATTAACATCAAAGGGTAACAGTGCAGTCCTCACCGTAACTTGGAGCGCAGGGAAAGGTGCAAAACAGGGTCCTCGTCTTTCTCATTTCAAATGACTGCATTTCATTTTAATGGGCAGAGATCGTTCATAAACCTGCGATTTTAATGTCTTCTATCTAAAAAGATGAATTGATGGCAAACATAAGTTTATACTGTCAAAAACAAATGTAGTGCAGAGTCAAAGCTAACAGGCTCAAAGCAAAAGGGCTAAAGGAGATGATTTGTTACAAATTTATTTTTTGTCTTTAGTGTTTGAACTTGCACCTTTGCTCCAGCACTTTTAAAGTAAGTTGTTTCATTTTGGCAGCCTCCGCTGGCTTTACATTGAATCCCCATTAATGTTCTTTAAAAAAAAAAAAAAATCTCTTCATTCCATTAAACCATGTTGTGTTGGGTGTTGCATATGACTCTTTTACTGCTGTTTCTTTTTCAGAATTAACATAGCCAAGTTTTGTTTTTGTTTTACAAAGTTACTGAGATGACAATATCCAACTGTGACCTGATAATCCTGAAACACTTAGTAGGGGAGAAAGGTCAGCGGCTTTTTTTTTTCCTTTTTCTTGGAAACAATAAAACTGCATATTCTACTTTATATTTAAGTGGAAGGAAGAGAATATACCAGTCCATATTGATATTATATTTCTATTAAGAGCAATGACAGTTCATATGTTCATGTTTGCTACTATCACAATTCAGTACATGAACACAGAATTAGCTCTATGCCACGAATACTGCTGGAGGGGATGGTTTAGGATTATCAACTCACTGCTGCCACGTCCATAACAAGCAACAGCATCCTGAAAATAAGTTCCAAAACATGTATCTTGCAGTACATAACAATGCAACCGCATCAAGTAAGTACATACTAGACACAAATTTCATCGGCATTTTATCTCCCTAAGATGTAAGATTCCTCTTTTAAATACAAAGCAGAGAGCCAATAAGATATATCTATAATACAGCCCTAAATTTTGTTTGTTTTTCATTTTTTTCTTAAACAATTTGGTCACAATGCACCTTTGATATAAAAGCATTTTTAAACTTTATTATTAATACTCAGGACATTAGGGATTTCCAGATTCTTTTCAGTAGCATTTGTAGAACCACTTTTGGTAACAAATACAGTAGTTAGGAATATGCATCCAATTCAGAATGCATAGTAATGTTTATCCTGAATCCTTTCCGGCTAAAAACAGGGCTGGCGCTGTGATGAGATATAGAACGAGAATCTACAAAAAACACTGTAATATGTTTGTTTTTTCCCAGAGGCTACATCCTCTTTTGCTGGAATACTTTATAAATACATATTAAAAAGTAAGGCAACAACTCCAAACAGTCCAAGCTGTTTGCTCAACTCTCTTCCCAATTCGTAATCCTGGCGATCAATTTCATGGTTGTACTGTTTAGTGTTTGTCTTTCTTATTACAAAATGGTCCAAAAGGATGTTTTCTGACATTTCTCGAACATCTCTGGTATGTGTGTTCAATGATGTATGCAACTAATACTGGTCAGCTACTGAAGCCTCTGATGTCCCAGTGCCTGTTTTCAAAGGATTCAAGACATTGGTTTGGATTCGCCATAAACTGATGCAGGAATCCAAAATTCCCTTCCCTACTATGTTTATCACCGCTTCTCTTTTACTCCTAATTTTAAAACTAAAGGAGTACCAGGGCTACCTGGTTACTGGAAAGATGTTCACTCCAGTCAGCAAAACTTTTATCAGGGGCCTTACAATTCCTGGCCCCATTCCACATGGACATTCAACTCATGAAGATGTGCAAAAGGAAAAGATGTTAAGTTACAGTCAAGTTATCCAGAGGAGGATGTTATACAAACTTATAAGGAAATGACAGTCTTTTTTTTTCTTCCGTTACTATAAATACATTTAACAGCTTAGCAGAAAGACAAGCTAAATTTAAGATTGTTCACATTTGAAAATTGTTTCATACTCTCTGCTAAGGATAAATAAGGAACTCCTGATAATAGAATTTTAACACGGCAATTTCATCAACAGATCTTTGAAGACTGCTTTTTGCTTTTTAAAGAGGGTTAGAACAATGATTATGTTTGCAAAGTTCTGAGAAGTCCATCTACTGTCCAAACTTTGGATTGAAGTCATTTTTTTTTCCTTTACTTAGAGACAGGTATATACAGTGCTGTTGTAATAATGAAACAGATGTGAAATCTACTGCAAAGTTGCACAATACAGAAAACTGCTGCTCCATCTTCTACTACATAAATGTGTGACCCCACAGGTTAGTGACGCTGCTGTAATTATTTCTGTTAAGTTGGAATTATGCCGTCACGTCTAAGCCCCCTCTTTAATTCCAGATCCTCCAGTTTTTTCCACAGTTCTTCACGCTCTTTTTCTTTCTTTTTCTCACTGCGGGTAGAAAACAGAATATAAGATAAACGACTAGGAAAGTCTGAAAAGACTATCTAACAATAACTGCCCCTTTGACATACTTCTCCCCCATGCAGGTTTTACAAGTAGTCTTTGAAAAGTTTGGCATTAAGCTTGTGGGTGTTTTCTCTTTTCGGTTCTTCTTTTTTTCCCCCTTGATACGTACATGCATGGAGAAGTAGCATTAATGTACTGAGCAAGAGATGACAAGCCTATTTTAATATTTCACATTAATATTCCTTTATACGTAGCTTAATAATGAAAGTTAACTTCAAAACAAAAATGGGGACCATTTCTATGTATCTATTATCCTAAAGACCCAAAGATACATTAAGTGATTTTTACGTGGGCTCTAGTTAAAATTTAATTTTCTCTTTGCCTCCAAATAGTTTCTCAAAAGGAAATGCTAGAGATTATACTAATGCAGACAAAGCAGTAGGTCAAGAAAATGTACTTCCCCTTTAGTATTATCTATTTCCCCTACACTAAGTGTATTAAAGTCTTTAGCAGAATCTTGTTCTTACTAGTATTAATAAACCACAAAATCTAAGTTATTAACTTATTTTATACCTATATATACAACCAAATTAAATGTTTTTTTTGTGATTTCAGTTTTAATCATCTGGAAAGAACTTTGTTGACATGATTATGAACCAAATTTTTAATATTCCAAGCCTTCAAAATTTGGCTCAGTTATCAGGTTGACTAGTAATTTCCAGATTTTCAGACTTCGCTGTTTGGTAAATTTGACTATAAAACTGGATGTCAAAAATGGGGTCAACAAATTTTATTTGTCAAGGATACTTTCGATCGCCATATTTTTATCAGAGAAAGGATGTTAATTTTAACATCAACCAGGTATAGAAAGTATAAAATAGAAGAATATATGACTACACTGTAAATTAATTCCCATTTATTAAAAATAATCCACTACTGCCCCTAGCTTTCTCATACTGTGATGAACCAGTAAACAACAGACTCAGATAATATTTGTGAACCCATAAATTCAGATAAGTCCTGAAAATGGGGGCTCTGCCATCTCAGGCATGGGGAATATGGTCTTTATGCTCCTTCACCCAGCAAGGATTTAACTTCAGTTACAATACAATGTTTACTCAGGGAAATCCACATAGGTTAAGTGAAACTTGTATTTAATTCCAATGCCTATTTTTTAGTATCACCAATTTTCTAAAAAAAATTATTTGATATCTATATCAGCACAAATTAATTCATCCCCCCTCCCAAAAAATATCTCTAGAAATACCTAATTTTATATTCTCATTCTACTAGTCTTGAGAAAATATTTAATTATGTAATATATCAATATTATGTCTTAATTAATATTTTGGCAATTTAGGCCTTCTATCTGGAACTAGTTTCAGCTATCTCGAATACAATCTGCACAATATGAATTTTAAAGGGCATAACAATTTTTGAAATGGTTATCTATTGGGTTAATTTTGACCCTGAAAAATTGTACTTACAGAGCAATAGGGACAAAATTAGATGATCCTCCAGTCATTATGAATTCCAGATTCTTAACTATAAGCTGTTTGGTAAATTAATCATTTTTGGTTTCTCAAAGTATAGGAATAATATTAGGTCTAAATAAACGTTATCATAGAACACTGATAACCTTTTCATTTAGACGAAGAAGGTGGTAAGCAAGGGCTTAGAAACTTTCTTCAACTAAAACACAGGTTAAACATATGTTAGGTTCATACTGCCCCAATTTGAAGTTTAAATTAAGTGCTGACATCATTAAAACACTCACCTTTCTACTGAAGCATTTCGTTCACATCTTTGATCAAGAGTTTTATGGCACTCAATACAATTTATTGAATTGTGGGGCTTTTCTTCCAGATGAACTTTATGCTGAGTTATTATACATCTTTTATACTGACAACTTTATCTTTAAAAATTCTAAGTATTTCTGAAATAGTTACTATTGTCCCATTCTTTCCTCCTTTTCTCTCTCCCTGTAGGTGGGGAATTTTAAAGCTTAACCACACTGTCATGGCTGTCATGCTAGGGATGGTGATACTGTCAATTCTCTTCCAATTTCACTTTGTATAAAAATTTGATCTGCACTGAAACACTACAATTTGGTGCCATCCAGAAGTGAACTCCTCCAGGTAGCTCTTCTCTAACAGCACCAAATATATCTCTTTTCTCTTTTCCTAGTCCCATATCCAGGGAGAAGCCAATGTTTCCATCTATTCAGCACAATCTTCCATTACTCATTTGACAAAATACTACCCTTACTTTAAAAAAATCCTTCTCTAATTAAGAAAGTCCGCTCACGGGCCCCGAGTTCTCGGCTCCTCCGGGGCGAAGATTGGGAGGCCGCCGTTTTCACTCTCATCCTCCAAAGCTGTACTGAAAGCTTGCAGGGAACAAAAGCTCCAGAGAGCAAACCGGAGCAGATGACTTAGCCCAGACCGGCAAGGGCGGGGCAATGCTGCCTCCTGCAAAGACATTTGGGAACCAGGCAACAGGCCCCTCCCCCAGAAGATCAGCAAGAACAGCCTGCAAGCCAAAACCAAGTTTACCGATCAAGGAGAATCGCAGAACTCCTGCGCTAGGGGAATACAGCACATAGAATTCATGGCTTTTTTACCATGATTCTTTAGTCTTTCAAAGTTAAATTTTTTTTAACTGTTTTTTTTTTTTTAATTTTTCTTTTTCCCTTTTTCAACCAACATCTTATCAATCCTTTTTAAAAAAATTTTTTTTATTTTTCATTTTTAGAGTCATATTCTATCCCTTCATAGTAGTTACCCTTATTTTTAGCATATATACATAAGTCGTTCTCTCTTTAAATTTTTGAGATACAGTTTCTTCTAAAAGATCAAAATATACCCTAAATCTCTAGTGTATGGCTTTGTTCTAGTCTCCTGCCTGATCACATTCTCTCCTTTTATTTTCTCTTTTAAAATCCTCTTCTTTTTTCAAACTTCCTATCAATTCCTTTTATAAAATTTTTTATACTTTTCATCTTTACGCTCATATTCCATCCCTTCATCATATCAACTCTTATTTTGTACATATATAAGTCTTTCTTTCTTTAAAATTTTGGGAGGCATTTTCTTCTAACAGACGGAAATACACCCAAAATCTAGTGTGTGGCACTGATCCATGCACCAGCCTGATCATATTTGATCATATTCTGGTTTTTTATGTTCTGTTTTTGTTTGTTCTTATCTTTATCTTTTTTTTTCTCTCTCTTTCTTTTTTCTTTCTTTCCCTTTCTTTTCCCCTGGTTTCAGGTCTTTTCTAATTTATTTAGAGTATATTTTCTGGGGACATTGTTACACTGTTAGCATTTTGTTCTCTCATTCATCTATTCTCCTCTGGACAAAATGACAAGATGGAAAAAAATCACCTCAACAAAAAGAACAAGAGGGAGTACCGTCTGCCAGGGACCTACTCAATACGGACATTAGTACAATGTCGGACCTAGAGTTCAGAATCATGATTTTAAAGATATTAGCTGGGCTTGAAAAAAGCATGGAAGTTATTAGAGAAACCCTTCCTGGAGAAATAAAAGAACTAAAATCTAACCAAGTCGAAATCAAAAAGGCTATTAATGAGGTGCAATCAAAAATGGGGGCACTAACTGCAGGATAAATGAGGCAGAAGAGAGAATCGGCGATATAGAAGACCAAATGATGGAAAATAAAGAAGCTGAGAAAAAGAGACATAAACAATTACTGGATCACGAGGGCAGAATTCGAGAGATAAGTGATACCATAAGACGAAACAACAGTAGAATAATTGGGATCCCAGAAGAAGAAGAAAGAGAGAGGGGGGCAGAAGGTATATTGGAGCAAATTATAACAGAGAACTTCCCTAATGTGGGGAAGGAAACGGCATCAAAATCCAGGCGGCAGAGAGAACCCCTATCAAAATCAATAAAATAGGTCAACACCCCGACATCTAATAGTAAAACTTACGAGTCTCAGAGACAAAGAGAAAATCCTGAAAGCAGCTCAGGAGAAGAGATATGTAACCTACAATGGTAGAAACATTAGACTGGCAACAGACCTAGCCACAGAGACCTGGCAGGCCAGAAAGGACCAGCATGATATATTCAGAGCACTAAACGAGAAAAATATGCAGCCAAGAATACTATATCCAGCTAGGCTGTCATTGAAAATAGAAGGAGAGATAAAAACTTCCAGGACAAACAAAACCTAAAGGAATTTGCAAACATGAAACCAGCCCTACAAGAAATCTTGAAAGGGGTCCTCTAAGCAAAGAGAGAGCCTAAAAGCACAGACCAGAAAGGAACACAGACAATATACAGTAACAGTCACCTTACAGGCAACACAATGGCATTAAATTCGTATCTTTCAATAGTTACCCTGAATGTAAATGGGCTAAATGCCCCAATCAAAAGACAGAGGCTATCAGATTGGATTAAAAAACAAGACCCATCGATATGCTGTCTGCAAGAGACTCATGTTAGACCCAAACACCCCCAGATTGAAAACCTGGGTGGGTGGAAAACCATTTACCATGCTAATGGACACCAAAAGAAAGCTGGGATGGCAATCCTTGTATCAGACAAATTAGATTTTAAAACAAAGACTGTAATAAGAGATGAGGAAGGACACTATATCCTACTTAAAGGGTCTATCCAACAAGAAGATCTAACAATTGTAAATATCTATGCCCCGAACATGGGAGCAGCCAGTTATATAAGGCAATTAATAACAAAAGCAAAGAAACACATCGACAACAATACAATAATAGTGGGGGACTTTAACACCCCCCCCTCACTGAAATGGACAGATCATCTAAGCAAAAGATCCACAAGGAAATAAAGACTTTAAACAACACACTGGACCAAACGGACTTCACAGACATATTCAGAACATTCCATCCCAAAGCAACAGAATACACATTCTTCTCTAGTGCCCATGGAACATTCTCCAGAATAGATCACATCCTAGGTCACAAATCAGGTCTCTACCGGTACAAAAAGATTGGGATTATTCCCTGCATATTTTCAGACCACAATGCTTTGAAACTAGAACTCAATCACAAGAGGAAAGTCGGAAAGAACTCAAGTACATGGAGGCTAAAGAGCATCCTACTAAAGAATGAATGGGTCAACCAGGAAATTAAAGAAGAATTAAAAAAATTCATGGAAACAAATGAAAATGAAAACACAACTGTTCAAAATCTTTGGGACGCAGCAAAGGCAGTCCTGAGAGGAAAGTATATAGCAATACAAGCCTTTCTCAAGAAACAAGAAAGGTCTCAAATACACAACCTAACCTTACACCTAAAGGAGCTAGAGAAAAAACAGCAAATAAAGCCTAAACCCAGCAGGACAAGAGAAATAATAAAGATCAGAGCAGAAATCAATGAAACAGAAAGCAAAAGAACAGTAGAACAGATCAACAAAACTAGGGGCTGGTTCTCTGAAAGAATGAACGAAATTGATAAACTCCTGGCCAGACTTATCAAAAAGAAAAGAGAAATGACCCAAGTCAACAAAATCATGAATGAAAGAGGAGAGATCACAACCAACACCAAAGAAATACAAACAATTATAAGAACATATTATAAGCAACTCTATGCCAGCAAATTAGATAACCTGGAAGAAATGGATGCATTCCTAGAGATGTGTCAACTACCAAAACTGAACCAGGAAGAAACAGAAAACCTGAACAGACCTATAACCACTAAGGAAATTGAAGCAGTCATCAAAAATCTCCCAACAAACAAAAGCCCAGGGCCAGATGGCTTCCCAGGGGAATTCTACCAAAATTTAAAGAAGAATTAATACCTATTCCCCTGAAACTGTTCCAAAAAATAGAAATGAAAGGAAAACTTCCAAACTCGTTTTATGAGGCCACCATTACCTTGATCCCCAAACCAAAGACCCCATCAAAAAGGAGAATTACAGACCAATATCCTTGATGAACATGAATGCAAAAATTCTCACCAAAATACTAGCCAATAGGATCCAACAGTACATTAAAAGGATTATTCACCACGACCAAGGGGGAATTATCCCTGGGCTGCAATGTTGGTTCAACATCCGCAAATCAATCAACGTGATACAATACATTAAGAAAAGAAAGAACAAGAATCATATGATCCTCTCAATAGATGCAGAAAAAGCATTTGACAAAGTACAGCAGCCTCTCTTGATCCAAACTCTTCAGAGTATAGGGATAGAGGGTACATACCTCAATATCATAAAAGCCATCTATGAAAAACCTACAGCGAATATCATTCTCAATGGGGAAAACCTGAGAGCTTTCCCCGAGGTGAGGAATGCAGCAGGGATGTCCACTATCACCACTGCTATTCAACATAGTATTAGAAGTCGTAGCCACAGCAATCAGACAACAAAAAGAAATCAAAGGCATCCAAATCGGCAAAGAAGAAGTCAAACTCTCACTGTTTGCAGATGATATGATACTTTATGTAGAAAACCCAAAAGACTCCACCCCAAAACTGCTAGAACTCATACAGGAATTCAGTAAAGTGGCAGGATATAAAATCAATGCACAGAAATCAGTGGCATTCCTATACACCAACAACAAGACAGAAGAGGAGACAAATTAAGGAGTCGATCCCATTTATAATTGCACCCAAAACCATAAGATACCCAGGAATAAATCTAACCAAAGACGCAAAGGATCTGTACTCAGAAAACTATAAAATACTCACGAAAGAAATTGAGGAAGACACAAAGAAATGGAAAAACGTTCCATGCTCATGGATTGGAAGAACAAACATTGTGAAGATGTCAATGCTACCTAGAGCAATCTACACATTCAATGCAATCCCCACCAAAATACCATCCACTTTTTTCAAAGAAATGGAACAGATAATCCTAAAATTTGTATGGAACCAGAAAAGACCCCGAATAGCCAGAGGAATCTTGAAAAAGAAAAGCAAAGCTGGCGGCATCACAATTCCGGACTTCCAGCTCTACTACAAAGCTGTCATCATCAAGACAGTATGGTACCGGCACAAAAACAGACACATAGATCAATGGAACAGAATCGAGAGCCCAGAAATGGACCCTCAACTCTATGGTCAACTCATCTTTGACAAAGCAGGAAAGAATGTCCAATGGCAAAAAGACAGTCTCTTCCACAAATGGTGTTGGGAAAATTGGACAGCCACATGCAGAAGCATGAAACTGGACCATTTCCTTACACCACACACAAAAATAGACTCCAAATGGTTGAAAGACCTAAACGTGAGACAGGAGTCCATCAAAATCCTAAAGGAGAACACAGGCAGCAACCTCTTTGACCTCAGCTGCAGCAACTTCTTCCTAGAAATACCACAAAGGCAAGGGAAGCCAGGGCAAAAATGAACTATTGGGACTTCATCAAGATAAAAAGCTTCTGCACCGCAAAAGAAACAGTCAACAAAACCAAAAGACAACCGACAGATTGGGAGAAGATATTTGCAAATAACATATCAGATAAAGGGCTAGTATCCAAAATCTATAAAGAACTTATCAAACTCAACACCCAAAGAACAAATAATCCAATCAAGAAGTGGGCAGAAGACATGAACAGACATTTTTCCAAAGAAGACATCCAAATGGCCAACAGACACATGAAAAAGTGCTCAACATCTCTTGGCATCAGGGAAATCCAAATCAGAACCTCCATGAGATACCACCTCACACCAGTCAGAATGGCTAAAATTAACAAGTCAGGAAACAACAGATGTTGGTGGGGATGTGGAGAAAGGGGAACCCTCCTACACTGTTGGTGGGAATGCAAGCTGGTGCAACCACTCTGGAAAACAGTATGGAGGTTCCTCAAACAGTTGAAAATAGAGCTACCAATCAATCCAGCAATTGCACTAGTGGGTATTTACCCCAAAGATACAAATGTAGGGATCCGAAGGGGTATGTGCACCCCAATGTTTATAGCAGCAATGTCCACAATAGCCAAACTGTGGAAAGAGCCAAGATGTCCATCGACAGATGAATGGATAAAGAAGATGTGGTATATATATACAATGGAATATTATGCAGCCATCAAAAGGAATGAGATCTTGCCATTTGCAATGACGTGGATAGAACTGGAGGGTGTTATGCTGAGTGAAATAAGTCAATGAGAGAAAGACATGTATCATATGACCTCACTGATATGAGGAATTCTTAATCTCGGGAAACAAACTGAGGGTTGCTGGAGTGGTGGGGGGTGGGAGGGATGGGGTGGCTGGGTGATAGACATTGGGGAGGGTATGTGCTATGGTGAGCGCTGTGAATTGTGCAAGACTGTTGAATCACAGAGCTGTACCTCTGAAACAAATAATGCAATATATGTTAAGAAAAAAAAAAAAAGATACCAGGAGGGAAAGAATGAAAGGGAGTAAATCGGAGGGGGAGACGAACCATGAGCGACGATGGACTCTGAAAAACAAACAGGATTCTAGAGGGGAGGGACGTGCAGAGCACTGGGTCTTATGCACAAACAATGAATCATGGAACACTACATCAAAAACTAATGATGTAATGTATGGTGATTAACATAACTATAAAAAATTTAAAGGAAAAAAAAAAGAAAGAAAGTCCGCTCACTATAAGTCACTCTAATACACCAGATCTTCAGAATCAACTTCACTGTGTCTATTCTTAGACCCCTTGGTCAAAAGGTATCTTTTCCAAGAATTTGGTCTATTTAGCTTAAATGATAAATGATCAGAAAACAGTTTTACTACCGAAATTCAATAAATGTTAATTAATTTAAATCAATTTGACTATTTTAGAAATAAGGTCTTCATTTCTCTTAATGGGATTCTACAGATTTTATTTAATCCTTATTCAACTAGGATAATAATTATGGGTTTTCAGTTGCTATAAAAAGAAAGGACAACACACTCTATGATGGTATGCCACAGTATGAGAATGTGCCCTTTATTTCCTCTACTTAAATAACATTTTTAAAGACTTGAAGTTTAACACACGGAGAGTTACAAATGTAATGATTTACAACAACTGTAAATACTTAAATTAAAAGTTCTTTAAATTACAAGTATGGCACAACATATCCCATAACTGATACTTATTCCAATATTATATAAAATATCCCAGCCTCCTCTGTCTATAGTTGCCATATTCCATAATTAAATTGCTCTTCAAAATAACCACATCCTGGTAATTTCTGTAAAAAAATCATTGTGATAGTCCTTTACCCCACCACCAAATCTTTCCCCTCATTGCTCTTTTTATCAGTAAAATCCAAGTAACACATGCAAAATCAGGCAAAGCAAAGAAGCAAGGGAACCACAGATAGCTTTGTTCAGGAGGTTCAGCAAGGTCTTGGTTCATATGAACACTCGTACACATCCCCGGAATCTAAAATCCATGGTTTTATAATACAGAAAGCTGACATTTGCTTCTGGATCCAGAAGCCTAACTACTAACAAGCTCTCTAGACTTTCCTCAAGTTCACCAAGTATCTCAATCCCATGGTCTGAATATTTGTGTCCCGTCCCGCCCAAAATTGCTATGTTGAGATCCTCACCCTCATGGGTGATAGGCTCAGTAACTGCACCTTTGGGAGATGATTAGGTCATAAGGCTGGGGCCCTAAAGAATGGCATTAGTGACCTTATAAAAGAGATCCCACAGAGATTCCCTGTCCTTTTCTATCGTGTGAGGACACGGTGAGAAGGTGACGGCTAGGAATCAGAAACAGGGTCCTTATCCAACCATGCTGGCACCACGACCTTGGCTTTCCTGCCTCCAGAATTCAAGAGATACAAATTTCTGTTGGTTTTAAGCTACCCATAGCTTGGTGGTATTTTGTTTTTAGCAGCCCAAATGGACCAAGACAACATCTTTTGGAAAGTTGGACACGTTGAACGAGAAATAAAGTTCAAAAATCCTCATGTAAATGAAATCAAGAAAGGCTTTACTAAGCCATAAGCGTTTATGTAAAAAGAGCTCAACTGGTTTTAACTCCTTTTTGGTCTCAAACATTTTAAGATTTGTATAATACCAGACTCTTCATGTCCATGTTCTTTTCACTGTCCTTTAAATCCCAATGAACTTGTGTTCAGGAACAGTTAAGTAAGTTCGGGGCCAAAGAGCTCAACAAAAATGATGCCTCATCTCTCCTGCTGCTGGAGTGAAGTACACAAGATCTGCCCAATTCCAGTTCAAATAAGTTCAGAATGGGAGTGAACCCAGATGGCAAACTACCCAACAGTCCCCTTCAAGGGGCCTGAAATATCAGTTACATGCCAGGCCCTTAACCCTGAGGCAAAAGAGAAACATTATTGAAGGGAAGGAGGAAAGCAGCCTTTCTTAAAATGATACTTTGTTACCTAGTGGTATGCTAATAAAGACACAGCTAACGAGCATGCAAAAATGAACATATAAATAAATAAAACTGTGCTGCTTATGATTTCGGGTGCAATTAGGCAACTGCAATAAAGAGCAAGGAAAGAACTCAACAGTTTTTATGCACAGCTGACAAAAAAGCTTTAAAAAGTTACCGCTGACGATCTGACTTGTATGTGGCTGTCAGCTCATCAAACATGGTGCTGTTCATTTCCATAAACGCCTTCAACACGTTGTACACTAGCGCCACGATAGCCCTGGGAAGCACAGAGAAAAGAGAATATGTTGGTTAGTCTTCGAGACGGGAGATGCGTGGAGAAAGCGAGAGCACAACCTGCGTCTGAATGAGTTCTTTGTATTTGCAGAATCTCCATCCCTTCTTAGTTAAAACTAGAAAGGACCTACAGTTCATTTCCACATCAAGAGAGTTCCATTCTTTACTATTCTAGGCAAGATATCTTTCTGAGGGGTTGGCAGGATTAGAAAAAGAAAAATCTAATTTTGCCCTTCTAATTACTGGTACCCAGCATAGACTTGCTGTGGGCACTCGTTAACTTCATTTAATAAAAAGACAAGTATAAAAATAAAGCCACTTCACCCTAAAAAGGAGCACCTGTGCTAGGACTAACCTTAGAGACTTGAATTTGCACAGAATGTTACGTTTATTTATTTATTTATTTATTTATTTATTTATTTATTTATTGGGGGGGGGAGGTGGAGGGGAGCCTAAGGGATAGAATCTTAAGCAGGCTCTACGCCCAGCATGAAAACTGACGCAGGGCTCAATCTCACAACCCTGAGATCATGACCTGAGCCAAAGTCAAGAGTTGGATGCTTACCTAAGCCACCCAGGCGCCCCCAGAATTTTATTTTTTAAGTGATCATATATATAATTCATCAAAATCAAAAGCTGTTCTCATGGAAACAAATAACATGTATATTATTTTTATTCAAAGATATACCAAACCCCTGTAAGTTGGGTAGTTTAATATGAGTTAAGTTTCTAGTTGTGATTTGTTTCAGTCCATTCACTCCTGCTAAGTCTCCTTGCTGACCCAACACATACTCTGGTAAGGTGACTGGCAAGCTAGTGACGGCTGCTATTAGCTGTGGAACAGCTAAATGGCCAAAATGGCAGCAAATCTTTATCAAGAGGAAGAATAAGCTCTTGACAATATGAGGACTATGCCCATGACAGGCTTGGTATCTTCAGACTAGACTCTAAATAGCATTGCCCTTTGCAAAAATATGTTACCACTGTTTTGCAACAAATCTGCTACTAATACTGCTGAGGAAGGCATTGGTAAATTAGGCCACAGGTTAAACAAACCATGGGTTTATTGTTTCCAAAACATAAGTGTACTTGCTCTGTTGCTTCTGCCCTGTGCCCATTAAAAGGAAAACTTCAGCTCTCTTCTGCTGAGGTGAATGACCTTCTCATGTACAATGGGCAGGGATGCAGAAGGGCCACATACAGCACATTGAGCCGTGACAGACACTTGCCAGAACCACTCTCTAGGTCCTCAAGAGACTACCAGCATGATGGGACTTCACTATTTACCAGTTCTTTATTTTTACAAGTTTTAGTAACAAAATTTGACAAATTTGAAAAATGAGAAATGTGATATTTTACAGTTGTATGCAAACTTCAAAACACATACAATAAATATACTTAATTACATCTACTAATATCTAATACCACGCTAAATTTACTTTCTATTCCACAGAGAAACATGTTAAAGCCATTCAAATGCAGAATGCTTTAACTTTCGTAGGACTAGATGTTAAACATTGCCTTGTTTTTTCCTAGAGAACATGAACAATGACTGAGTTGGTTTTTAAGAAATGGATCATGTTAAAATGCGAATCAATTCAAGCACTTTCTGTTTTATGACTCCTTGGTGTTTCCTTATCTTCCACTGGTGAAGGTTCATGTGGGCTGTACTCTCCTTTTAAACCCCATCTTCCAGCATCCTCCCCAAAAGACCGGGTGCTTTAGCCCTCCCAAAATCACAGGTTTCAGAATCTGACAGGTGATTTTTACATTTTGGGGCCTATTAATGTGAAGAAGAGACCCACACTACCAAAGGGCCTCCCCCCCATCCCAACCACCTGCTGAATTCCTGTAAGACTCAGTTTGAGCATCACCACCTCGTCAATATCTGCAAACCCCTCCTCTCGCTCCAGAGCATCCCCAAAATAGTTCTGCTACATTCACAGACAAATCAGGAACCCCTCAAGTAAGCAGATATTTTAACATAACAGCATTTTTAAAAACACTGTTTTGTAAAATATCTGTTTACTTGTGAGTCTCCATAATCCGGTCAGTAAATTTCTAAAAGACAGGCATTGTCATGTACCTGTCCTCACCAACAGGCACAGCATCGGACACATAGCAAGCATTCAAGACATTTTATTAAGCAAAAGAGAAGGAGGGAGGGAGAGAAGAGGGGGGAGGGGAGAAACTGAAAACCTACGGATTCCAATGTTCTTTTGAAATCCTATAAAGACTGGAAAACATGATGGGAAGGATGACATTAGAGTTTTCTTCTATCAAACTCATGATGTATTCATTATTCCAATAATACAGTGCCCTTTCTGCCACCTTTGGAAAAAAAGAAAAATAAAATATTAAGAGAGAGAAAAAGATAAAACAAATTAAAATCTCTCCAAACAAAAATATTTTAAGACTATTTTTATATCATTCAATCAAATGTGAAACTAAATATTAATCACCCTTTACATTTTTATGGATTTATACTGGATTTTAAATATGGATTTTATGGATTTTAAAGTGGTTTATCGATTTGAGGAAGGAAAAAAGTTTTCCTGCCTATTTCTTTATGTTTTCCTTTAATACTGCCCATTTCATCAGATTCCACATTTTCCCCACCCAGCCCCCAAACTCCAAACACCTTTCTCTAATTCTAGATGCACACTGCTGTCCCTGTGTCTTTAACCCTCTTCTGGCTCACTTCTTTCATCCCAAACACTTCAAACCAACCGGAGGGCCCAGCACACAGCTGGTATTCAGTCAAAAGCTGCTGAGAAAAACCCAGCTGCTCATCTCTGCAGAACACTTCCATTTGCTGAGCACGTCCTCTGGCCAGCCACTGGGCCTACTGCAGGGAGAATGTGCCATCCTTACCGCCATCGGGACTAGGTACCATTGGGTTTACTGGACAGATGAAGACAGTGAGGCTCAAAGAGACTAATACCCTCACAAGGTCACATTGCTAGTAAATGGTAAAAGCTGGGACTCAAGTCTAGTGACCAGACTCTTTCCAAAGTTTATTTCAGGTCCCTCCTTTGTTGAACTGGGTAAGCTGGGAGGAAGTCACTCAGTTTCTGGACTCAGAGACATCGACTGTACACACGCTTGCTTGCTATCTCTGATCCCTTTTTCTCTGACCACCGTGCTATCCAACTGACTCTATGAATTCAAAGGAAGGCCTCAAAAAAAAAAATAACCTAAACAATCTAAAAAGTAATAAAACCAAAAATCTCAAAAAAGCTAAAATCTCTAAAAAATGTAGTTTTTGGAAGGGAAAAAGAAAAAAGACTGGCTTCTTTCATTCATCCAGATTAAGAAGTTACATTCTAATTTAATAAATTAAATTTAAATTAAACTTAAATTTAATAATTTAATTTAATGACATGGTACAAGACGTACCCACCAACAGACTCTGAGAAATTAAGCCTTTCCATTATTCAACTTATTACATTATTCAACTTGCTTCAAAAAAAAAAAAAAAAATCCTGGGACTCATGAGGCACTAGACCCTGAGAGTACAAAGAAAACAATCAATATTGAATGTTTACTCTATTCAGGCACTGTGCTAAATGTTTCACATGTATATTACCTCATTTAATCCTCACAACCAACACACAGCATCCATACCATTATTTACATTTTGCAAATGAGGAAAATGAGCCCAGAGTAGGTAAGCCATTGCCTCGAGGCCACATGATTAGCAAGCGACAGACTCCAAAGTCACTGCTCTTAACTTCTCTACTCTGTTATCCCTTTGGAGCTTGTGTGCCCATGGGGAAAGGGACATCTATGAGCCTATCCGAGGTAAACCGTGACAGATGGAGAAACAAAGCGCAGGCGGAAAGAGCGGCACGAACGATCTGGATGACCTGGGGGAGAGAAGCTGCGGGAAGGTAACACAGGAGGCAGCACCTAAGCCGGCTTTGAAGGATGAAGCAAAGGAGGAAAAGGCACCCAGGCGGAGGGAATGACAGGAAAGGGGGGCAGAGGTGCCCCCATGGGCCGGAAACCATGCAGCACGTGGTACGGCCGAGGCAGGTAGAGCCCAAGGAAAAAGAGGGACAAGCGGAGGAATGCAGGGTGACGTTGTTCTGAAACTTACAACCGAAGGAGGAAGTTTTAAAGAGACCCCAGGAGGATGCTGGGGGAGAAAGAAGGAGAAATCTAGGATTTTCCTACATCCAATTAGGAGTCTAATGTTTACATGCTACTTAACGCCAACAAGTATTTTAATCAATGTATCTGTTTATTGCTATGCAAAATCACTTACAGAGAGTAAGTCAGTATCCAGCAAAGCCCCTTAAAGAGGAAAGGCCCTGCTTATGCAAAGTAAAAATTAGCATGTCTAACACTAGGAGAGAATCATTACTTTCCTGGGACACACCATCCCCTTGCACATTGGCATGGTCTGTTTGGCACCCTCTGACCCCGATGCCACACGGGGGGGGCGGCGGGGGAGAGTGAAAGGTGTGTGGCTACACAGAGTGGCACTTGAAAAATGTTTGCTGGATGCACCCATGAACACTTAATAAATGAATAACGAAGAACCTCTTTACTGTCCTTTCTTTTGTTCTAAACTTTACTTCTGTCAAATAATTTTAAATTCTCTTTTCTTTCTGCTATGGACTAAATCATCCCCGCAAATTCCTATGTTGAAGCCCTAACCCACGGTGTGAGTGTATTTGGAGATAGGACTTTAAGGAGGTAAAATTAAGGTTAAATGAAGTCATAAGGGCGGGGTCCTAATCCAATAGGCCTGGTGGCCTCAAAAGGAGGAAGAGAGAAGATCTCCTTTTCTTTCCTCATGCATACACCAAGGAAGGCCATGTGAGGACACAGGGAGAAGGCAGCCAGCCATCTGCAAGCCAGAGAGGGAGCCCTCACCCTCACCAGAAGACGACCAGGCTGGCAGTCTGGTCTCAGACTTCCAGCCTCCAGGATTGTGAGAAATAAATTTCCGTGGTTTAAGCCACATGGCCTATGGTGTTTTGTTATAGAAGCCTGGCTGTGATCTGAATGCTTGTGTCCCCACAAAATTCCTATGTTGAGATCCTAATCTCCAAAGATGATGGTATTAGGAGGGGGGCCTTTGGAAGGTACTGAAGTCATAAGCGTGGAGCCCTCATGAATGGGATTAGTGCTTATAAAATAGGTTCCAAGGAGATCATTAGCCCTTCTGCCAAGTGAGGATACAAGAAACCCACAACTCAGAAGAGAGGCTTCACTCAACTATGCTGGCACACTTATCTCAAACTTCCAGCCTCCAGAAACAAGAGAAATAAATTTCTGCTGTTTATAAGCCGCCCAGTCTGTGGTATCTTGTTATAGCGGCCTGAATGGACAGCCGTAGCTGACCAGACACTTTGTCTCCTTTCTAAGCTTCTGAGCATCATTTAAGCCTGCCTGGTGATCTTAAAAGAGATTTCTGAAAGAAGAGAGAGAGAGAGAGAGATTCCTGCTCCTTGCTTTCCACAATGTCAAACCTCCTGATGAAAACTGAAAAATAATGTAGACAATCCAGATGCTTGGGCACTCACGCTATGTATAATATGCAGAACACCTACATAATATCCTGCAATTGTTCTGTGTTTATCTAAACATATGTTGTATCATTTGCATGCAACGTAATGATTCATAAAATGGTTTCCACTTTTTGTGGGGAGGAGCTTTGTGGTACAATCTCTAGTTTGTCAGAGGATCACTACCTTGACATAACTAACATGTCTTCAAGTCAAAAATGAAAACGACAACAGCCAATGTCTCTAACTATTCAGGATAATGACAGCTCAGGGAAAAAGTCCACTGCTGAGTCTACCATATCAGCAGTGGGATTCTGCGCTACCAACTAGAATCTGAACAATCTCTTTGAGTCAACAGGCAGTATATGAAGAGTTAGTCTTCAAGGTCTGTGATACGGACCTTTGGTGAGACAGCGAAAGGGTATAAAATCTGACATGTTTTTGCTCCAGATCACCCCCTTCCCTCCTGTGTGGGTTCTGCAGCATGGCAGCAACAGCCCCAGTTGAGAAAAAGGTTGCCGGGTTCGCTTCCCTGTGATCCCCCGCAGTGGCCACAAGGAGGCAGAGTGGTGCCACGGGAAGGTGACCAGCTTTCACAAGAAGGGACACCTAACTGACTTCACTCCTTATGAACTTGGGGCCTGAAGCAAATCATTCTGAGTCTCAAGGTTTTCATCCAGAAAACAGCGGAGGCAGGGGTGAGCGGGGAGGGTAGAGCCTCACAGGATAAGGTGAAGTTTACGAATAACGTATGTAAAGCATCTAGCACAGTATATGTGTGTTCTTTTTGCCTCTTAAAGCTTTATTTCGCATTCTCTCTTACACGCTATAGGAACCCTACCAGTCCACCTCTTACTCGGCCATTTTATTTGAGACAAGTTACTTTACCATTTTGAACTTTAGTGTTCACATCTGTAAAAATCGTAACACCCTCCTTGTAGAGTGATCACGAGAACTGAAGTTACGAGGCAGAAAGCACCATCAAAGCAGCTGTCATATTGCACGTGTTCAAGATAAAGGGGGTTATTATGAAAATTATTACTGTATGAGAAAATAGCAAATAAAAAACAACAGGTAGCTAGTGCCCATTACATGTCTTTCAATACAAATAACATTTAACCAAATAACATGTGTGGTACAGGCCACACTCCAGCTCATCCTCTCTTTACTACTAACCTGAAAATGGGGGCTAGATACACACTTGGCAATTTGTTTAAACAAAGGTTCTTGAATTTTAACAAATTGTGAGGGTTCAATCACATCCAAAATTTCTTCCAGCTCCCCAAGGAACATGACCTGTTAGTACGTACAAAACACAAAATGTCAGGTACTTCATTTAAAGATCCAAATGAATGATGAGGATTAATGAGAGTTTATAATGTTTTAAGAAAACTTTACACACAAAACCGAACAGGAACAAATTAGGCTTTGTCTTATGTTAGATGTTCATGTCACAAAGAATTCAGCAGAGGGCACTTGTTATGAGCAAATTCCCTATAGCTTTGAAAGTATGATTCTATTTACTTTGGAAAAAATCCTCTATGTGCTACATCTATAACCCAGAACAAGGGGCACTTACACATTGCAGCAGGGCCCCTGGGAAACAGCAATGTCTCCGTGGGGCTCTCCTCTCGATTGCTATCAGCCTGGCATCTGCCCCCCTACTCTTGTTTTTCAAACAGTGGGAGAGTAGCCTCCCGCACGGATGGACAAAAGTTCACAGTGGCACATGCCGCTATCTGCTAAATGTTTACATCCCCTGCTGTGTGTTAGGTGCTCCTCTAGAATACACTAGTTAACAGAACACAGAGAGCCGGAGAGACACAAATGAGCAGGTTCACCCACACACAGGTACCACTTTATTTACTTTTTTTTCAGGTACCACTTTAAACCCATGAGCACACACTGACCCAATCTGCACGTGTACACACGTGTGTATGCGTGCACAACTGCTCACTATAAAGCACAATGCATCCCAGCCTCAGCACTATGTGTCTCAAGAAGAGAGCTTTCATCTTTATTTTTTTAAGACAGAGGGAGAGCGAGTGCTAGTGGGGGGGGGGGGGAAACAGAGCGAGAGGGAGACAAGTAGACTCCCCACTGAGCAGAGAGCCCGACACAGCTGATCCCAGGACCCTGAGATCACAATCTGAGCAGAAATCGAGTCGGACACCTAACCAACTGAGCTACCCAGGCGCCCCAAAATCGAGCTTTTAAATCACTGCATGGAGCCAAAGTAATAGCACAGTCAATTGTTTAAAATGCAATGGAAAGGGGCACCTGGGTGGCTCATTCTGGTTAAGAAGCTGCCTTTCGCTCAGGTCATGATCCCAGGGTCCTGGGATTGAGCCACACATCAGGCTCCTTGCTCAGCGGGGAGCCTACTTCTCCTCTGCCTGCCATTTCCCCTGCTTATGCTTGCTCTCTGTCTCTCTCTCTCTCTCTGTGTCAAATAAAATCTTTTAAAAAAATAAATAAAAATAAAATACAATGGAAAACTGACAGAGAATAAAAAACAGCTATGTATTTAGGCATAAAAATAATTACAAAAAAATTAACTATGCTATTAAAATATGAAAAATTACCATGTTTTCATATCTTGAGGTGCATCTGGGTAGCAATGGTTATAGCTTAATTTTGTCAAACAGGTATTAAAAAATTAGATGACTTTCTGAAATTGTGTAAAGTAGGGTTTTGGAGAATTGAAAATGATTTGAGAAGGAGCATATTTCTGTTAAAAGTAATATATAGTAGGCAGCAGACCCTTGCCATTTGTCAAGATACATCAAGAAGTTCTCCCAAAATTCTCCCCAAATGTCAAACTAACAGCGGACTTTTCTTGCTGGGCCATTTTCCACGTGGTTTCTATAGAAGAGTGAGTGCAGATGTGGCCCCAGCCAGGTTCACCTCTAAGCTAAGAGACTTACTCTCTCACAACCTCACATGGCACATGCCTGCTTAGGTCTTGCAAAAGTACAAATGATCATAGGTCAGAAATTTCCAGGGCCACTTGTGAACAGCTGAAACTAAAGGTCTATAACATAGTTTAAAATCATACATCGTAAGATCCGATCTCTATTATATTTTAAAATGGAATATTTGGGAAGGTTGCTCTAGGATCTATCTACAGCAACACAAAGCCTCCATCCTATGAAGGTGGTCACTAGAAAGGTGACTCTGATAAAGCTAGACAGTGAGACACATGAGCAGAGCCTGACTAGGGCTTCCCTAGGACTGAGCATAGCGTGATGAAAAGTTCAGGGTTCAGAACCAGGGTGGAGGATTCTGACCTAATCACTTATACTTAGCATACTCAGGCTCTCTGTGCTTCAATTTGAAAACTGGTAAAATGTGAATATTTACAGTCCTGCTTTACAGAGATAAAATGAAAATTGGATGAAATAATGTATTTTTACACATACTAATTGGCTCAGAGCCTGACACTCTGCAGAGTATCTAGTAAGTTCTTAACACACCAACATTAAGCACTTACCTCTTTCTGACTACATGTTTTAGGCCAAAATTTCATTAACCCCCTAATAACCTAAAATGAAAAGGAGAAAAACAACGGCACTGAATTTTCCATATATACTCCATGAAAAGTAGTCTTTTTGAAGTTTTTTGAAATTATAGAAAAAAATACTTACTGGTTCTGTGAGTGAAGGATCTTTCTCCAGAAACTGTACTATGCAATACGCCAGCTGGAGAAACAGAAAAATGAGCGACAAAATTGGAAATGCTATATACTCAAAAGGACTCAAAAGACATATTAAAACTTCCTAAAAAGTTTCTAGACTCTGGTTTTAGTAACTTCATGTTCAATTCATTTTAAAAATAAAATATATATAAAGTGAAATAAAAAGCTACTTTTTCAAGCCAAAGATTGACACTAACAACATCCCAGGGGAATTTTTTTAAAAGAATACTGAGACACGAAGTATCTGGCTAATGAAAAGCAGAAACATCACATTCAGTAGATTCTGAAAGTATCTCATCTACAGTCTAAGCTACATCTCATGGGCTTCCTTTCTCTCTTTGCCAACCTCGACAGTACTGGGTTTTACTGCAGTTCCAGAAGAGTCCTAGACGAAACATAGGCAGCACTTACTAAACACCCTGCTGATTGCCTAAAGTGGCCCATGCGAATGGAAGCAGTTTCATGAAGAGATAAAAGGTTGTACCTGCCCCAGCTGGAAGAGTGAGGAGTTTTACATCTGAGGCTAGCTCATCTAGGTAAGAATTCTTTTACACGCTCATGAAATGTGATAGCCTATTTCAAAAACCAGAGGCAAGATTTGTAAAAGGGCTCGTAAAGATTTTTGGACAAGAAATCCACCCTTGCGGAACAACATTTTGATGGTGTTCTAAATTAGAAACATATGGACTAATTTTTCCTCGAAACACAGAATTTCACATTTAAAGACGAACACTGCTCAGAAAAATGTGTGACATTTTTATGCAAACTCAAAACATTCCCATTGGTTTGGAATACTAAAATTAAAATGCCACTACATCATTTATCTGTCCCCCAGTGACATGCTTACCACACAAGGCAGTGTTAGCACGGAAATCAGACTTGGGACAAGACAGAGTACGCTTTTTAAAGTAACAGAGGCTAAAAATAAAAAGATGTGAAAATACTGATTGTTGACTTGCGAGTATGTTCATTTGTGCATAGAAAGTGAGAAGGAAGATAAATGGATAAAGATGTGGTGTACACACACACACACACAATGGAATATTACGCAACCATAAAAAAAAAAAAAAAACGAAATCTTGCCATTTGCAATCACATGGATGGAACTAGAGGGTACTACGCTAAGCAAAATAAGTCAATCAGAGAAAGACAAGTATCATATGATCTCACTGATATGAGGAATTTGAGAAATAAGACAGAGGATCATAGGGGGAGGGAGGGAAAAATGAAACAAGATGAAACCAGAGAGGGAGACAAACCAAAAGAGACTCTTAATCTCAGGAAACAAACTGAGGGTTGCTGGAGTGGAGGGGGTGGGAGGGATGGGGAGGGTATGTGCTATGGTGAGTGCTGTGAATTGTGTACGACTGATGAATCACAGACCTGTACCCCTGAAACAAATAATACATTATATGTTAAAAAAAAAAAAAAAGAAGAAGATAGTAGGAAGGGAAAGGAAAAATGAATGGGGGGGTATCGGAGGGGGAGACGAACCATGAGAGACTATGGACTCTGAGAAACAAACTAAGGGTTTTAGAGAGGAGGGGAGTGGGGGATGAGTTAGCCCGGTGATGGGTATTAAGGTGGGCACATATTGCATGAAGCATTGGGTGTTATATGCAAACAATGAATCATGGAACACTACATCAAAAACTAATGATATAATGTATGGTGACTAATATAACATAATAAAATAAAATTAAAAAAAGAAAGTGAGAAGGAAATAGTGAGTTAACTAGAAGGGGGGCAAAGAGCAACTGATAGACAAATGCAAATGTGGGTGAGATAAAATATTCCAGAATACTCCAAAGCTCTAAATCTGGAAAACCCACATATATTTGATTGTACACAACATGGTCAATATATAATTTTGTGAACTAGGAAAGTCCTCAAAGTTCTCTGTAAAATGAACAAATGCTCCTCCCACTTGAAAAATATTCCCATGAATTCTCCTATGCACAGAAAAACAGCACACATTTTAATTTTCCTCGGGGAGCACTTTAAATGAGTTTTTTTTTAATTAAGGAAATATCAATATCAAAGAAACACTGAGTTTGTAAACTTTTAATTTTGCTTACAAAAGTAGTTACATAAAATTCTACCTGGGCATGGAAGAGTGATAAGCTCCTGACAGTGTGTAAAGGGATCAACACTTTCACCAGAAACTGTTTGTGTTCTGCCTTAAGAGGTAAAGCAAAGCCATTGATAATACTAGAAAAAGAAAAAGAAACATCAATTAGCAGCATGATCACAACCAGCTAACCTGAGACAACCTGCTCTTGGAAAACTAGGTTAAATCTGAATCTGTTTATGTTTGGTCCAAAACAACCCAAACCCCACCCGGTGACATTCAAGATTTCTGAGTTACTTCAAAGAGTATATTTAAGTGGAAGGAAATTTAAGAAAATTTGCTTACGATAACCTAGCACAGGCTCTTATGCTCTTTTCACCTAGCTGGATGATTCCCAAAAGCTTTTGTAATCAATAACCCTTTATTTTTCCTTCCCCCCAAAATCGCTTGCCCTCCTCACTTAGGACCCCTTTCCATTTGCAGACATCATTCCTGAAATTTCTTCTCTAACCAAGAATACCATAGACATAGAGCCCCCGCCTGGGAAAAATCACAGAAAAAACCATGTGACTCCACTTTTTCTCCTTACATTAGGAGGAGAAACTAAGCAATCACATTGTCCAGTCACATTAACCTCCCTTGTGTATAAAAAACTACACAACAGCTGTCTCTTCCCAATTCATTCCACTTCTCCCGGCAGCAGCTGTTGAGGGACTACACCTGGGTACATGGTTCCTTTGAAAATGGCAATCTTTCCAATTTATTTTAACTTGCTTTCAAAAGATATGGCAAAGGACAGGTAGCCTAGAAACTAACAGAGAATAAGATGTTGTGGAGTAACGGGCTTGACTGCAATTAGATGTATTGTCTTTGTAGCAATGAACAAACTGTTAGCTCTTTCAGTCATTCCAGTAGAATTAGCAATGCATAATTGTGGAACAAGGAGGCACAAGAAATCGTGTCTTGTAGAGTCAGTTGGGAAACATGCGAAAGCACAAATTAGAGTACTCAATGTACATACAGCAAGAGATCTAGGTCAGCATTTCCCTGTGGCATTTGAATCTAATTTTCAAAATGCTATTCACCTGAGATTAGCAATTAGCTAAAAATGTGCTTACCTTCCTAGTATTTCCAGCAGTTCAGCTACACCATTGAAGTGTTCTGTTTCATAAACAAACCTTTTTTAAAAAGAAAAGAAGTAAAGTCAGTACACGATGTTCAAATATTTGAAGTTTATTTAACACTTCTATAAAACCACCATTTTTGCTTCTCCTTCTCCCCCCGTCCTCCACTTACCTTAGAAAAATATTGTTAATCTGTTTTCTGATAAATGCTCTAAGACCAAGAAATTTGCCATAAATTCTGTGTAAGACTGTTTTTAAGTAGTCCCGTTCCCGAGGGTCTTCGCTGTCAAATAGCTCCAAAAGCTGTTGTAAATGAAAGACAGTGTAGCTGTCAAAAGTGGGTTCAGGAAACGATTTAGGAATCCTGCCACTCATCATTTAAAATCCCTCCCTCCTTTACTTCTTCAAAAATTTACTGAGTATCTGTTATGTGCCAGGCACAGTGCTAGTCTTTGGAAACACAGTGATACGTTAGTCAGATAAGGGGCTTACATTCTAATGGAGAGACAGACACAGTAACAATAATCATTAACAGAACACATATACAGCACTTGGTCTGACCATCTACGTGTACTAATCTTCCCTATGAGGTAGTGTTCTGTTTGTTTAAGTAGGCTCCACTCCAACTGAGGGGCTTGAACTCACAACCCCAAGACCAAGACCTGAGCCACCCAGGCGCCTCCCCACAATGAGGCAGTTTCATGCCCATTTTACAGATGAGGAAATCAGAGCACAGAGAAGTTAGGCAATTTGCCAATGGTTTCACACTAATACATGGCAGAGCTGGGATTTGAACCCAAGCGATCGAGGTCCTAGAGTCTGTCAGCTCAGCTGCTGCACTATTATAACATAAACTACCTACCGAGCTTATGTTCCAAATATACAGTTTTAAGAGGAAGGCTTCAGCTCTACTTGAGCATATAGGCAAATGAAACAACCTAAACCAAATCCAACATCTAAAAGTCCCCAGAGATACCAAAAATGTTCTCTTTGTAGAGCTTGGTTCTTGTTACACAGGTGTGCTCACTTTGTAAATATTCACTGAGATGAACATTTACAATTTCTGTATGTATGCTATACATGAGTAACATCTGTTAAGTTTCTACTCATTTGTAATCTAAAGTTAAAAACTGAATCCTGATATCAACACATCAACGCAAAAACTTGCACATGAATGTTCACAGCAGCATGATTCATAATAGCCAAAAGTGGAAACAACCCTAACGCCCATCAACTAATGCATGGATGAGCAAAATGGGCTATAATGGATTACTATTTGGCTATAAAAAGGAATGAAGAATAGTGATATATGCTACCACATGGATGAATCTCTCAAACATCATGCTAAGTGAAAGAAGCCAGACACAAAAGGCCAATTATTGTATGATTCCATTTATATGAAATATCTGGAATACGCAAATCCATACAAACAGCAGAATGAAGATTGTCTGCTAAAGAATATGGTGTTTCTTTGGGGGATAATAAAAAGTATTCTGTGATTACACAGTAGTGATGGGTGTACAAGTTGGTGAATACACTAAAAACCCTGAACTGTAAACTTTAAAAGGGTGAATTTTATGGTATGTGAATTGTATCTCAATAAGGTTTTATTTTTTTTAAAGATTTTATTTATTTGAGAGAGAGAATGAGAGAGAGAGCACAGGAGGGGGTAGGGCCAGAGGGAGAAGCAGACTCCCTGCTGAGCAGGGAGCCCAAAGCAGGGACTCAATCCTGGGACTCCAGGATCATGACCCAAGTCGAAGGCAGTCGCTTAACCAAATGAGCCACCCAGGCGCCCAAGGCTTTATTTTTTTTTAAATGACAGTGGGCAGGTTGAGGAACAAACTTGAAGACTGGTTTGAATTTTACTGTGTCGTTCATACATTCATTATCATCACAATAAAGCAAGACTCACTGTTTATACTAAAGTTGACTTTATAGTAAAACATTTCAAGAACATATAGACAGTATACAAATGAACGCAGACTACCCTAATTACCAAAAAAAGCTATCAAGACATCCATAAGCATGAATCAGGTGATTAAGACATGCGGTTGACAGCAGAAGAATAACTCAGTGGGCAGTAATCAAATAAATTATCTACTTTTGCTTGCTGCTTTTCTTTGAACAGAAGACAAAATTATAGACAAAGAATGGCTCTTCCAATAATGGCAGGAAGTACAAACTGAAGGAGAATCTTCAAAATTGGGCAGCGAGACAGATGTAATTTTTGGCTACACAATGTCATCCATCCATCCAAAAAATGAATACCTCAAATAAATATGTATGCCTATTAAGAGCCAGACACTGGGCAAGGTGTCAGGGATACAATGATGAGCAAGACAGACACAATCAGCTTTCAGAGCCTAGTCTAAATGAGGGATATAGGTAAATAAACAGCCTAAGTGGTTTAGGATGCTAAGTACATAGCAGACAAATCTACTCTATTTGGGAGAAGTAGAGTAATAAGAAAGGCATCTGGAGGAAGTGACATCCAGGCTGACCTATGAAGAAATCAGGAGGCTGAAGTGAAGGTCAACAGCACATACCTTCATCAGGAGCCTATCAGAATAGAAGATGCTGTTAAAACACCTGCCATCTCTCTGCCCATTTAGCCACGCAATCAATCAACCAATCAATCAATCTCTGCATATGCCAGGAACTGTCCTTGTTGCTGTGCACACACATTTCACTACTGAACAAACTTGGAGCCCAAAGGGAAAGCAATGAGCAAGTCAACTATACATATCCTCAGGAAACAGTCTAAGAAAGAAAGGTATGTGGCCCTTATAAGTAAAAACAGGCCCCGAGGGCTCAGTATCTCTTATCTATCACATACCCAAAACGACATAAGATCTCTAACCTACTCATTCTATTCCTTGTTAACGGAAATAACTAATCTTTTAAGTTCTCTTTTTTAATTTGGGTCCTATTTTTAAGTGTTGTAAAAGGATTTAACGAGTAATTTGCAACCAACATAAATAAGAGAAAGTTTGAGGGAGTATACTGTTAGCAAAACCTGAATCAACTACGCTTAGGTATGTACTATTAATCTTAAGAGTTTAATGAAAATATGATAATTAAGCAAAAATTATTTAATGTTTTCATTAGGCCCTCGAAAGACATGCATTACCAGGCATCTAACTTAAGTCATTTACAAAGCCACAAATAAAAATATATTATGTCCTGTGAGAAAGAAAAATTACAGTATATAAATTACTTTTCTGCTGCTCTATAGAACACATTTTTGATGATTTTATGGTATAAAAGACAAAAGAAAAAGTATAATAATGCACAGGCCCCAAAAAGGGGAAGTAGGATGAGTTCTGATTTCCAAAACAAAATGTTTGTGCTTAGTCATATACACACTCCCCACAAAAAAGCAATGAGAAATATAATCCAGCATCTGTAAATGCCTAGAGGACTGTATTCCCTACAATATAGCAGCAACTTGTCAGAGAAAAGAAGCTGGAGAGTTTCCAAGGTGATTACAGAGCAAAGACAGACCTGCCAACATGCTGACTCCTAACAGTTTACAAAACCAGCCTTCCTGAAGCTAACAAACAGGGATGAACCGTGGAGTGATTTAGCCAAAGAACCCTCCCTTGAACCTCATAAAAAATCTACAGTGAAATGAGAAGGGCAAAATGAAAAAGGCAGTTAGGGTGTCCCAATCAGAGATGGGAGACTGAAATTTTCTCCTGAGCCCTCTCTGAGATGAGAATAAAGAAATAAAAAAAGGAAGGAACACACGGGGCAGAGAGGAGTAGAGAGCAGATGAGACAAATCTGCACATTTTTCAAAGATGGAAAGTGGATGGCAAGGGGTAACTATCTTGGGTTTCCTCTTTCTCCATTCTGCTAAGTGTTTTTCCATTCTGCCAGCAGGGATGGAAGCCAAACAAGAAGCAAGCCAGTTCACACCAGAGAACCCTTAAAAGGCTTAAGAATTGAAGACGCCAGATATATTTGATGGCAAGGGTGTGGGGAGCTAAAAACAGGAGGGCTAGTTGAAAGTTTGTCGAAAGAGTAACAAGACCTCCCAGATCCATGTCCCAAGCAGTGGACTAAAAATTTACAATCAAAGTCTGGAGAGCATAAACATGCAAGTCTCTAGTCTTCAAGACATGGACACAGTAAAGTGAAAAATTTATTGAAAATAAAAGGATTAAATATAATTCTGCATGCTGAAGAATGAGACCTTTGCTGGCACCCTTCCCGACTAAGCCCCCAAAATTCTGGATGAGGTAGGGAATAGGAAGGTCCCTTTTGAGGGACCTCAGCCTCAGCCTCTTGACAGCCTCAAGAGGAAACACCTATTGATACACTATTATTTGAGGGTTTCTCAATGAAAGAGCAAGGTCTCTGCTCAATGTACTAAGTGCCTCCCATTTGTGTGCATGCACATGTGAGTGCACGTGTACACAAACACACACACACACACACACACGTTCTAAGAAGGCTCTTAGATGGCCCTAAGAAGCCTCTCTGATGACTAACATGTAACTATGAAGCCATCCTAACATAAAAGACAGACACCAAAACAAACAATCATAAAGAACTCAGAGGAAATAGCCATAGTGCAAGTAAAAAAAAAACAAACAAACTGCAGAAAAGAACTTATCCTCAGAAATAAACAAATCTACTGGATCCCTGAAACAAAAGCAGAGCTGTTACAGATGAATATTCAGAAAATAAAAAAGAAATTTTGGAAATTCAAGATGTAACAGAAATAAAAATTTCAGAACGGGAACATTAAAATGAACAAATGGATCCTGAAAGTATAACCAAAAGAAGATAGTGTACAGAAGAAGATAACTAGAGGATCAATCCAGAAGGTCTAGCACATTCCAAAAAGGCACAGAGAATAGGTACAGAGACACAAAAACAAAGAAAATGAAATTATCTGAGAAAGGATTCAATGCAATTTTAAAAAAAAACATATATATATATATATATATATATATATATATATATATATATAAGGGCCATTATGTTCTCTGCACAATGAATAAACAAAGACCTGAACCAAAGCACATCACTTTAGATTATCTGGACACTGGAAACAAAGAGTAGATCTCAAAAGCTTAGAAAGAAAATAGATCACTATAAAGAATAAGGAGTTCAGCTGGTGTAGGCCTCCTCAATACCAAAACTGGAAATAGAAGACAATCCAGAATTCCCTAAAACTCCTGAAGGAATATGGGTTCTTTTTTTTTAAAAAAAAAAAAAAAATTTATTTATTTATTTGACAGAGAAAGAGTGAGCACAAGCAGGGGGAGCAGAAGGCAGAGGGAGAGGGAGAAGCAGACTTCCCGAGGACCAGGAAGCCCAATGCGGAGCTCGATCCCAGGACTCTGGGATCATGACCTGAGTTGAAGGCAGATGTTTAATGACTGAGCCACCCAGGCGCCCCGGGAATATGGGTTCTAAGCCATAAATCTATACCTGGCCAAAATGTCAATCAAGTATGTGGGTAGAATAAAGACAAGTTCAGAGAACCAGGTCTTGAAAAATTTATATCCCATTCATACTTTCTTAGGAAGCATCCAGAGGATGCATTCTGCCAAAATGAAAGAAAGGGAGATAAGCCAGCAAAGACACAGTGCAGAAGAGTGGCAAAGGGACGTCCCGGGACAACCACTGTGGATACAGCCTAGGGGAAGCCGCCAGTGCTGACTAGAGCAGGATGATGGGGCTCCAGCTCCATGAAGGAGACCTCCAAGGAAAACAATGGAACTGAGACTGGCTGATGTGTGGGCCAGACTGTGAAGAGGTGTATGGTGCTCTCAGAGAAGAACTGAGGGGTGAGCTAGTGACCCATACATAGGAAAGCAAGCATGTGAAAAATAAGGCAATTATTCATTCCAGGGGTTTTTAAAAAAACTCTACAAGAGAAGAAATGCAATTATAGCATAAGATGTGCTTCGGCTATGAACAACATGTACACAGTCCTACTAATGCAACACTACAATTTCATTTCATTAGATTTTGCGACATAACTAACTACATGGTTAAGATATAGAAGTAGGAGATAGAAAGGGAAACATATAATGATTTACAGTAGGAAAAGATTTTAAAAATCAAGAAACAGCAGAATAAGAATGTTCTTTGGAGATATGGAGACACATACAAGCAAACAGCTAAAAGACTTGAATGTGGTTACCTCTAGGGAGTGAGACTCGGCTGGGGAAGGATTGAGGCAGGAGATTGCTATTTGTCTTTATAAACTGTATAAATATACTTGAATTTTTTAAAATAGAATTACTTTATCAATTAAAAAAGTGTTTCTTAAAGATTTATGTATTTATTTGAGAGAGAGAAAGAAAGCATGAACAGAAGAAGCAGAGAGACAGGAGGACGGAATCTCAAGCAGAGCCCATACTGAGCATAGAGCCCGAAGCAGGGATCAATCCTAACGACCTTGAGATCATGACCGGACCTGAAACCAAGAGTCGGATGCTTAACTGACTGCACCACCCAGGCGCCCGAATTAAAACTATTTTAAAAATTAAGAGCAAAAGGCTTGAAACAAAAAGCCCAACTGCCCTCTACTACGATAAAGAAGCAACTACCATGCCCCATTCCATGTAAAGAAAGATTTTAAAGAACATCAGAAACGCTTAAATAAACAATGAAATTGGTATTCTAACATGTTTTCATGTAAATGTTGTTTTCAATCAGACTAAAATCAGGTCTCCACATTTCTGGCTTTATTTTTAACTTTAGCTCTACCATCAGCTGAAAAAAATGATACCTTCCAAACACCTTTGCACACGGAGAAAACAGCTCAGAACCAAGTAGCAAGAGCCAACAGCAGCCTGACTCCAATGTATCAGACCAACTCAAGAGGACCAACACATCAAACAAGCTGATCTATGGGCAACACTGAGAAAGCACAGTGTGGACAAAAGATCAAAAGGTTACACATTATAAGCTTCTAGCAATTCTGACTTCAAGACTCCTCTGGAAACTCAGTATAAGAATTTCAAAGGTGTAAGTCCTCCAAATATGAACAAATCTGCCAAGTCGCATGCTTTTATTTTCTTCCTAATTTCAGGCATTCTTCCCACAAACTAGAGAGTCCATTCTTTTCTCCCTCCAGCTTTCATTTTGACTGAATCAACAAAAGCTGGCAATTTAAAATTTTAAGACAATCAAGTTGGTCAGCATTTCAAGAAAGAGCGGTTATTCTACATAATGATGCACTTAGTGGGATGCAGGCAGGGACTAGCTACATAATTTGTGGGGCCATGCAAAAGGAAAATGCAGTGCTCCTTGTTCAAAAACTCTGAAGAATTTCAAGACAGCAACAGCAGAGCATGAAACCAAGAGCAGGGCCCTACTCAGCACAGGGCCCCGTGTCACTGCCCAAGCTGCACACCCACGGAGCTGGCTCTGGATGCAGGAGCCGCAGCGCTAAAGCCCTTTCCCGAGGTTGGTAAGTTATAGGTTGGAATGGATGGGATGAGGTGAAGAGGTGCTATCTTAATTGGTAATGGCTAGCTGATAAAATTCCTGATCAAGTAAGTTCTCTCAAGTTTTATTTGCTATAGACTCTGAGAGAGAAATGTAAACATTTTGACATATTCAAGGAACTTGTTTGGAAAATAGCTTTTGTATTAGAGCTGAGATTCAAGGTCTCATGAAATTTATTTCAGTTTAGAACTTAAAATTTTTTAACCGGTTGGTTTGTGTCATGTCCAGTTTGTCTTGAGTTTTTAAAACACAATAATAAAAGGTCACTTTTAAGGACAGGGTAAACGATTTGCATAATTTGCATGATAATTATGGCACCTTTCAGCTAAATATAACTGCAAATGTGAAATACAAATTGCTAAATCGCAATCTCCAGCAGTACATATGTTTATGGGGACACTTGAATAGTATGTCTCTTAGCAACCACTGACTGCTTTTCAGATTTGCAGAGTGGTTGAAAGCAGTCTTTAGAAATATGCTACTAAACTCTTGCCACAATAATACACCCAATGAAATAATTCAAGGTTTGGGAACCCATCTTTGGGGGTGGGGGAGGCGCGGGCGGAGATCATAAAGAAACCATTTTCCCAACTGTCCTAACACAGATGAAAATTATCTTTATTGGGAAGAGACACGTTCCATAAGCCCAAGCCAGCCTGCATACTTATGGCTATAGAAGGCAGTTATTATGTCTAAAATCAACATTACCGTAGACATGAGTGCACTATGTAATCAACTAACTATCCTTGATAAATCTGATAGCTTTCTTGTGTAAAGACTTAGATTAAGTACATACGAAATGCTAAAGGTTATATAAATCTAGATTTAACAAAAATTACAATGAAATCTAAGCAAGTCAGTCAGTCATATATTCTTAAATGAAAAAATTGCAAACTCTTCAAAAGTACAAGTCACAGAGAGTTTTGTCTGGCCCATATAAAAATCTGGATTTCCAGGTTCTCTTGACCTCTCTAGGTTACCACTGTTTCCCATCACTCCCTGTCACACCTAGACTACTTCACTGCCTACCACTTGTATGGCCTCTGTAAAGATTTGAACGTGCTGGGGCACCTGGGTGTCTCAGTCATTAAGCATCTGCCTTCGGCTCAGGTCGTGATCCCGGGGTCCTGGGATCAAGCCCTCCATCAGGCTCCCGGTTCCACGGGAAGCCTGCTTCTCCCTCTCCCACTTCCCCTGCTTTGTGTTCCCTCTCTCGCTGTGTCTATCAAATAAATAAATAAAATCTTAAAAAAAAAAAAAAAAAGATTTGACCGTGCTATCCCTGCTTGTCACCTATTAAAAAGTATATGCTCCTGGCACTAATAAACATTCACTTGAAGAAATCAATGGTGAAATGAATCCAAGGACAGGAGAGACCACATTTAACATCTAAAAAGATCTCAAAAGCCAGAGAGGAGCCACAAAAGTGGAGTCCAAAGGGTTTATTTGATTTTTAGAATAGTAAAAGTCAGATTTCAAAAATTCCTAACATGCTGGTTAAGATGCTGACAGACCAACACCATATGACTTCATGGACTGAGGCTATTCCTAGAAAATATGACAAAAGAAGATTCTCAAAACAAGAACTGATCCTAATCAAAACAGCAGTGACAGCAGCAACATAACATTTACTGACCACTGACTCGTCAGGAATTGTTCTAAGTGCTTATGTATAATATTCACTTATTAAATCTCCACAACAGCCTTTCAACAAAATAACGACTATACTGTGGATATTTTGTATCTACTTTCCAGATGAGGAAACTGAGGCAACGCAGTCCTATATAACCTGCTCAAGGCCATGCCCTAAAGAAATGCCAGAGTCTGAATTCAAACCAGTGTATATACACTTAACCACCAATCTGTACTGCTTCCTGATGAGGATGAAAATGAGTAGCATTGAAAAGGGCTCTTGAGGAAACACTGGCAGCTTCCCAATGAACTTCAGATTTTTTAAAAGGACATATGCAAGTGACGAAAGGAAGGAAACACAACCAATGTGAAGTATAAGTGAATGGTGCAGTCTTACAAAAACAGTCTCAGGAAGACTAATGCACACAATCAGCTGAGGTTTATGAAAAATGCCAGGCAACAAAATGAGAACGTACTTGTAATCTAAATATTCTCACCACTCTCACTGATTATGACATACATGTTCATTATTTTTTAAATGTAAAAAACAGAGAAATAGAAAAATTAGAAAATGATGGTCATCACACATAATCACATTCTACCAGACAATTAACCACTTGGCGTATTAGCCTTCCAAAATTTTTAGTGCATATACAAACACTCCTTTTCCCTAAAATAAGACTCAGATTCAAAAAAATCATACTGTTCCAGAATGTGCATGTTTCACTTAAAAATAGGACATGTGTAGCTCTATCTCATTCTCTACAATCTGATTATTCCATTATATGAATGTCCATGGTTTATTCAACTAACCCCCTACTGAGGAACTTTTAAATTGTTTCCAATTTTCTAATAATTATTAACAATGATGCATCCAATATCCTTGTACATACATCTTTGTGTACCTATCTGACTACTTCTCAAAGAATTGCTCAGTGGATAAAATTCAAGTTGACAGAATTTAAGTTGATAGAACACTATCAGTTTTCCTCTTCAGAGGATTATACCAAGCTATTATATTTGTATGCACAACACACATCTCTATTCATCTATGTATAGGTACATTTTTTGTGGGGTTTTGGCATACTAAGAATGGTGTTTTCCACCAAGCCTCTGCTATGTTCCAGTCTCCTTCCTGTACCCATGCCACACTGGGTTTTTTTCTTTTTCTTTAAGATTTTATTTATTTATTTAGAGAGCACGAGTAAGGGGAGGGGCAGAGGGAGACGGAGAGGCAGAGAGAGAATCTCAGGCAAACTCTGCACTCAGTACAGAGCCCAACAAAGGGCTCAATCTCATGACCCTGAGATCATGACCTGAGCCAAAATCAAGAGTTGGACGCTTAACTGACTGAGCCATCCAGGCATTCCCATGCCACACTGTTTTCATTCATGTACCTTTATAGTTATATAAATTAAAACATTTGTTTTAATATCTAACAGGCAAAGGATCATATTGCTTTTTCAAAAATGTCTTCTATTTCATGAACTTTTGAAATTTTCAAATAAAAAAACTACTGAAATTTTTTTTAAGATTTTATTTATTTATCTGAGAGAGCATGAATGGGGGGAGGGAGAAGCAGACTCTCCTGTTAAGCAGGGAGCCCGACATGGGGTTCGATTCCAGGACCCTGGGATCGTGACCTGAGCTGAAGGCAGACACTTAACTGAGCCACCCAGGTGTGCCTAAACTACTGAAATTTTAATTAGAACTGCACCAAATGTATAAATTAACTTGAGATTCTATGACTATCCTTATGATGGCAAATTTCCCATCTACAAATATGTTATTTATTCAAGGCTTCTCTGCAAAATTTTCTTATAAGTTTCACAAAAACTTTTACATTTCATTTCAAAAGGTGGAGATTTTAAAATTAA
This sequence comes from Eumetopias jubatus, assembly GCF_037043125.1. Classification (NCBI taxonomy): domain Eukaryota; kingdom Metazoa; phylum Chordata; class Mammalia; order Carnivora; family Otariidae; genus Eumetopias; species Eumetopias jubatus. The sequence goes on along the minus strand of NW_028274813.1, from coordinate 36,905,603 downwards.
TATTGGAATCAAGAAAAATAAGATATCCTACTAACGTGGGGAGATAATATAGTATGAGGAGTGTATAAAAAAAGGAATTAGTATTTAATGAGCAACTATTATAATCCATGCATGATACCAGCAGACATTTTTACAAGTCATGTCATTTTATCATCATAACAAGCCTACTTGTTGTAACTTGTAAGAGAGGTCACCATTATAAGCATTGTACCGAAGAAAACACTGAGGCTCAGAATAGTCAAAAATCTGCCCAAGTTTTCAAGTACTTATTTACAAGTGAAGGGAGGGAGCCTGTCTTTGTATCCATAGTGCCAACTCAATTAAGCAGATTTAACAACGGTCAGTTTGGGGGTACATCCTATTTTGCTGTTCCTCATGTTGCAAATGAGGAGACTCAAGCTCGGACAGTGAGTATATTAATTGGCTGAAAGCCACATTGCCAAGTAGGTGGAAAAGCCAGGGTTTTAATGCAGTTCCTTCTTACCCCACAGCACATATTCTTAGCTCCTGTAATATATACTACTTAGAGTACACAGAGGAGTCAGGATGCAAATCCACAGCTTGTTAACTTTCTTTCCACTACATCATGTTGAAATAACTCGATTCTTATTTTGCTTTTGTCTTTACTGACAGGAGACATGAGAGTCAGAACAGACTGTGAGAAATACAGCTATAGCTGCTATAGAAAATAAGGTTTAAATCTCGTGGCTAGAATAAATTATATCTAACTAAATAAAAAAGTTTTAAGTTTGAGATCACCAAAATTCCTTTTGAGAATCCACAGAGAATAAAGAATCTGCTCAAAGGAAAAGAATGCGGTCAGTGTCATCCCGATTTGCAAGAGGGGAAGGTATGGGGACTCCCACATCACAAGAAAACCAGACTTAAGTACAAAGCACGCCAGGACTAGATGGCATCACAGGAGGCTGTGCGGAGAGAGACAAGCAGGGGGAAAGTGGGGGTATAAATAATGAACGCGCTGACTACAGGGTACACAGATGAAGGGGCTGCCAGCTCAGGGACGGGTAAGGTGCAGTGGCAGGAGGAAAAGGAGGGGGGGGAGGGGCAGGACGGAATCTCAGCAACAATGCCTTAAGCTCCAAAAGGCCAAGCAGGTCCCAAGTTGGAAACAAATCTCCCAGGAAGGGAGCTCAGGAAAATTACCTAGGGGACTGAGACCCTACTCCTAGAAGGGGATCTTAGGTACCTCATCAGTAGACTAAAGGGTAGGAAAAGGGGCAGGAGACCAACTTTATAGGTTACCAACATAAATGAACAGGGTATTCTGGAAAATGGCCGCTAATCGGCACCCAGGGTTTATCCCCAACCAGATAATGCTCTGGTTAGTCAAATATTACATTCAAGTACCACCCAGTGGTGTTACTCGTTTTGCCAATACCCTGCCTGTCCCTTTCCTGACTGATTCAGGAACTGCTGGGAGCCCTGGTGTGAAGGTTAAGTTCATCAACAGACCCAGCAGAGGGAAGGTAAAAGATGCAAAGGTTGTAAAAATGAGGCAAGGGCTGAAAACATAAAGTATAAGTAGACGGACTCACTATGTAAACTTGGTTTCTTGTCTCTGGCGAAACTCGGAGGCAGATGATCAATCACATGGATTGCAAGTACTTGGGGAAACAGTACCAATAAATAACAGTAGCCCCCAGAAGTTCATTAATGTCCCAAGGCAGACGAACAGCATTCCTTTTTATGATAAAGTCCCAAGGCCCATAGATGAGGGGATGCTGTAAAGACAAAGTGCTGGCTTCTACCATAGCATCTGACAAGAGTCTATACTCTCCTTAGGAACAACAACAAAAAAAATTTTAAGCCTTTTTTTAAAGGACTTATTTATTTATTAGGGGTGGGGAGCAGAGGGAGAGGAAGAGAGAGTCCAAGCAGACTCTGCGCTGAGCACGGAGCCCAACTCAGGGCTCAATCTCACAACCCTGAGATCGCAACCTGAGCAGAAACCAAAGAGTCAGACACTCAACTGACTGCGCCACCCAGGCACCCTGAACAAAATTTTAAAATGTAAGAAGGATGATGCTATTCTAGAGTAAATTTCTAACAGCTTCAAGGATGGAATCCAAAGACTGCTGATTAATGAACCTGTGCTGAAACAGAGGAAAGTTGCTAAAGACATGCCAAAGGCCTCTGTCACCAGTGCTGGCTATTCTAACAATTTTAATCAACAATCTGAGACGAAGCCGAGAGCTACCAGCGCAGTTAAGAAAGTCACAGATGTGGGGCATCTGGGTGGCTCAGTTGGCTAAGCGACTGCCTTCAGCTCAGATCATGATCCGGAGTCCCAGGATTGAGTCCCGCATCAGGGCTCCCTGCTCAGCAGGGAGTCTGCTTCTCCCTCTGACACTCCCCTGTCTCATGCTCTCTCTCTATCTCATTCTCTCTCTCAAATAAATAAAGAAAATCTTTAAAAAAAAAAAAAAAAAAGAAAGAAAGTCACAGATGTGATAAAGACGGGAGGCACAATGAATACAGTGGATGACTGACTCAAGATCCAGAGAGACTTCAAAGGGCTGGAAAGAAATTAATTCTGCAGGAATATATGTCAAAGCCTATACTTAGACTAAAAGGCAAACTGTACAATGAACAAAAACAAAGGAAAACACGGCTTTACAACGTCATGCACAAAGCTAAATTAGAAATCAGTTAAAGGCCACAAACTTAACACAAGTTAATAGTGCCACAGAGAAGCAAGAATGGTTAATGAGACTTCCCTTTTAAGAGACCCACACAAGGGAATGGGGAACCCAATTCTAGGCTGTGCTGGACCGACCAGGCTCAGGGCACTATGTTCAGACACAGACATCATTTTTAAAGACAAATGGGCACACGTTGAAGACTTTCAAAACGGACAAATGAGACAGGATTGACAGAAGTAAGGACGCAGTCTAGAGCAGAGAATGCACACTGACAGCTGCTAAGCTAGATCCAGAAGGCAAATCAGTTTGGTTCATCAGAACATTTCACATGAAAATCTGGATTTGTTTCTCTTAAGGGGAAAAAAAGTCTAACAATAACTGAAAGAAGAGGGGCAGCCAAAGCTCCCTTTAATAGAAACCTGTCTACCTCCTAGTGTCTGACACCTGGTCACCAACTTGTCATAAATGAGCCTACAAGCATTTGAGCTGCTACTCCTGTTCCTAGGAAAAAGAGCCAAGAGGTAACACAAGCGCTGTGTTCTAAGACCTAAAAGTTATGTCCGAGCTAGTGAATACTAAAGGACTTAGTCTGGGGAAATAAGGCCAAAGGCTACAAGGTATAGGGAGGTTCAACATAAAGAACTTTCTAACAAAACCAGAACAATCTGCCCAGGTATATGGTCCTTCCTCACTAAAAAAAGAATAAATGGGAGTCACTCCTTCTTGGGTCTCAAAGGAGACTAACTCACTGGGTAAAGAACTAGAACAGACAACCCAAAACATCCCTTTCAAGTCTGGGTTTCTCCGATGTTTTAATCTTATGAGCTTTATTATCATCAGTACCCATCTACCACGAACAACACAGTGAGATGGGCCTTGCATGCTTTTCATGTAAAAAAAAAAAAAAAAAAACGCTTCATCGTGAGATCCCAGTTCTTATTGTTTCCATGTAAACTAAACATAGGCTTCACTATCTGATCCTCTTGGGTATTTTAATTTACCATAAATATAAGGGAACCTTGTATTTCATTAGTGTTGAGAAGTGAGGGCTATTCCTGCCTTGAAGTCATTCCAAGTTTATAGTGAGGGGAATCACAAGGAGGCATCATGACATAATGGACAGAAAATTAGAATAGGAAATGTGCTTGGGAAAACTTGACAAAGTTTCTAGACCTCAGTTTGTTCACCTATAAAATGGGCCTCAAATTTAGCCACGTCTGTTTTAGATTATGGTACAAATTAAATTAAATAATGCATGTAAAGATGCTCTAACAATTATACAGTGCTATATAAATGCAAGGACTTTCCAATACAAAACACAGACCTGTCACATGTTGCCTTTCTATCTGAAATGCATTTTGCCTCCTTGGTATAAGAATCTGAATCAGTCGACCTATTTACCCAATGCTCCATGTAACCACCTATTTATCTACCTCTCTTTTTCCAAAGCCTCTTTTCTAAAACCTCACTTTTCCAAAGCCTCTCTACCTAATATATCCAAAATTCTAAACTTATTAATTGAATTAAGGAGGGGAAATGAGTCATCACAAAGGCTATCAACCTTTATCCAGGTAAGGTATAGGAGAATCAACTTCCTGCCAAAATAATGTTTTAAATTTGAAGTTCTGCTTACTGGCTCACTAGGAGATAGATATTTATTCTTTTCGACATGAGGTGCTCATTAATCACTTAGAAAGGAGCTACAATAGTTCATACACCAGTTGGCTCAAGTACCCATTTTTATAGATGAATGTCAACAACAAGAGCACGAAGATGTTACCTAAAAATTCAATGTCATGAACATTCCCAAGTCCCAGGTAAAAAGGAAGATGTGGTCTACAGTTACAAAATGTAAAATGACAAATCAAGAAGAATACACACCCTGAGAAGCTCCAAACAGATAGGTGAGAGTTAATCACTTTACAGGAATTTTAAGGTGTTTCCTAGCTGTGAAAGCTCATCAGTATCTGACTTTGATTATTTGTTGAAGGTTATTTATGCTCTAGACCATGCTTTTTCAGTTTTAACAGATCTGTGCAATAGTTCCTTAAGAATCCTTACGCAAATAGGAGTTTTCAAGCTACACAAAGATTCACACCAAGTAGAGGTCCTATAAATGAAATTCCTTTATAATTAAATTTTAAGAAAGAAAACTGCAGGGATTTAGGCATTAGCATTCCTGTTGTTTGAAACGAAATTAATTTCCAGCGATAAACTAAACAATAAATTAAAGAGGTACCTATTACTTTTAACAGGCAATAATGGAAACTAACTTATATATGCAGTATTTGCTTAAAAGGTGATATAACTGCCACTGTGAAAGATTTTTATACAATCAAGAGATTATAAGGTAAAGTGTTATCAGCTGAATAACGAATGCATGCAACCATAAAACTTTGCTTACCTGTAATACAAATTTCTGATCTATGTATTTTTTGGCAATGCTGGGTTGGAATTCTTGGCTTTCCAAAAATCGTATGAAAAATTCATATACAAGCTGCAACAAACAGATTATAGTTAATTTCAAATTATAATTCACTTATCAAAAACCATAAAAAGCCTGTAACACTAAAACTGACAGAGCTTAGAAAATTGAGTTTTAATATCATTTACAAGCTATGCTAGCCCTTCTTGTGGCACATGGTTGCTATTATGTTTTTTAACTTTTTAAATTAAAAATCTGAAAATAACAGCCAAACAAAGCAAATAAAAATCCCCCATAGCCTCACCATTTAGAGATAACCACTGCCAACAATTTAATGTATAAACCTCCTGATTTTTCTGTATATTTCTACAACATATCAATGAACTATAAATATATTTTTATATAGTTTTCAAACTGCTTTTACCATCTAAACAATATATTGTATACAATTTATATCAATAATATCTAAGCCATCATTCTTAGTAGCTACAAGTAGTCCATTATACATGATTTATAATGAATAATTCCATTATTCATAATCGATTTAACCAATCTCCTATGCTTGGACATCTAGTTTCTGAATTACTTCTCTATCAAATTATGCCACAATGTATATTATGTAATATACATCAGGGTGCATTTGCTCGATTATTTCATGAGGAAATATTTCTACAAGTGGAATTGTTAGAGCAAAATATATCCAAACATTTCAGGATTTTAACACTCACTGCTAAATTTCCTTCCAGAAAATTTATGCAATTTACACTCCTCTAAGCAATATATGATAGTTTAGCAGAATACTCTCATCTGCAAGGAATAAAAATATCCTCATCTGTAGAGTCAATCTCAAATAACTGTTCTGATAAACAGTAGAAGATCATTGTTTATGCTCTTTGCAAAATAAATCTATGTTAAAGTATACATTAGATCCTGTTAGAGTATACAACAGTATATAAAAAACAGAACTTTTAACAGAGACAGACAGGCACCGGGTTGGAAGTCCAGCTCCGTCCCTTACTAACTGTGTAACCCTAGGCAAGTTCATTTCTCTAAAAGTCTGTTTCTTCAACTAAATAATGCGGATGATAATCCCTAAGATTAAATGTGATAATATATATAAAGCGCTACGCATAGCAGACTAACACATATTACCATTATCACTATTGCCTAAAACAGGATTCTCAAACTTTTCAGTCTTGCTCCTTTGCATTTAAAAATGGTTGAAGACTCCAAAGCTTTTGCTTATATGATATATATATATGAAAATACATATACTTATATATGTAAAGTCAGAAATACAAACAGAAAATTTAAAATACATATTTGTTATTTCATTTTAAAGCAATAAAATACATTACACATTCTGAGAAGCATTATTTTTTTATTTGTGAAAAATCTCTTTAATTGAATATTAGAAAACTGCTTCCGTATTCAACCAGTTGTGATACACTGTTTTGGTTGGAGTATATAAAGAAATCAAGCCCCATGAGGATCTAACAGTATGAAAAAGGATGAGCATTTTCATAGTCTTTTCACATAATTATGGAAATTCTTCTTTGATACTACACCAAAACTTGAGTTTCTTAAACTGGAGTTGCAATGCAGAATCTGAAGCCAAAATCAATGAATTTTTCATACTCTGTTATACTAAATTCCAATCGTCTGTCCTGCACTTTGAATGGATTTTTACCTACGCATGGTTTCCTAACATCATTCACTGACCAACTGGAAAATACTGGTTCACCGAGTTATGCAGATTTTTCAAATGCTCACAAGTTTTATTATACAGTATCAAAAGTCCTATTCCTTAATATCTCCAATTTTATCAAAAAGTCTAAGTTTTGATACATGATAAAGTTCAAGGTGAGAGCAGAAAGATAAAAGTTTCCCAAAATTCTAATTCTAAATTTTGCTTGAATGCTCTAATTTTATCAGTGGCAACAATTGTTTTCTTTGTCTATTTTTAAGAAAACATCCACCAAATACACAAGATGGAAGTACAGTTTGCCAGACATTCCTTCCAGTAAAAATGGTATTTCATGAAAAACCAGCTAGTTCAGCTTGTAGCTCAAACAATCACATAATTGCTTTAGCACAAGACAAATCAGTATACTTCAGTATGCAGTCACTGGGCTTTGTGCATACTTCCATTTCCCTCTTTGTCACGAAAAATACTTTTTTAAATGTGTACTCAAAGGTCAAGATTTAATAATATTTAATTTCATAATTTTTGCTGCTTTTCCAAGAACACTTTTATTTGAAATTGGCTTTTTTTTTTTTTTTTTTGGTCAGCGCTTGGCAGTAGAACATATGATCACAAAGCCAATTTGCCACAACCGTCTTGATCTGTGCTAAAGCAGCAGCAATTTCAACCACCAATGTTTTTACAACCATCCGTTCCAATGTCAACACAGTGAAACCAGCCAATAGCATAGTATTATTATAAAACTGTTCTGATTTTGCAGGCCTGAAAATCAGGGTCCCCCAAGGGTCTGTGTTACCAGTAACCTAAATGCATCATACAGTAACCTTATGACTTCGGACTGTAACTTAACACTTAGGTATTCACATTAGGAGTTTACTTCAGTAAAAAACCATTTTTCTCTTTGAAACTCTTAATTCAGAGAAACTTCTTGCCCAATGATCTGAACATTGTCAAGCTGTACTTCTAGGCATGATTACATGACTGAGCCCCCAACACCCTCCAGAAGAATTGTATTTTCAATACACTAATTTTTCAAAACTCTTTCTTTTACAAATAGAATGTCAGCCTTATTCAAACAACCCATAAAAGGGGGCTTAATTCCCACAAAGTGGAGAGATTCTCATCTTGCAGGCCTGTCTTTTGAGCTGGCAGGGCTTTCTTGCAGGACTGGCAAAGTGCTCTCTTCCCTCTGGTCCCTTGAAAGCAGTTACAGTTTAAAACAGTTTGGTGGAAACACTTTAGACACATTTATTAATAAGTATAAATGTTCTACGAGACAGATTTTTACCTCAGAATCAAAAATCTCCCTTGAATTTCTAAAGGGAAAGAAAGACTGAGGACTGAGAGAAGAATTTACTTTTCAAGATCACATAAGTGAACTCTCCAAGGAACTTGAGTTAAAAAGACTTTAGCATTTCTGTTTTTCAGTCTCAAGTGTAAAGCACTAAAAACAATCCCGATTGTAAATGAAGTCCTGCAAAATCATATTCTACTGGAACTACAGACCCAAATACAGAAAATACACAAAGAATAACCATGGTAACTATGGAATACAGTTTAAAAGATACCAATACAGATAATAGAAAATATCAAATAACACACATACAGTAGAACCTCTGATATATTTAAACTAAAATTTTGTGGATTTAATCTTTTTACTATTTTTCTTAAAGATTTATTTATTTATTTGAGAGAGAGAATAAGGGGAGGGGAAGAGGGAGAGAGAGAATCTCCAGCAGGCTTCCCGCTGAGCAGGGAGCCTGAGACTCGAGACTCGGGGCTCAGGGCTCGATCTCACGACCCCGAGATGATGACCTGAGTGGAAATCAAGAGTCAGACGCTTAACCGACTGAGCCATCCAGGCACCCCAAACCTTTTTCTATTTTTAAATATCTCCAAAGATCCATGATTTGTTAGGAGTAGTTTTATATGGCCACAAACTTAAATCAGACAAGAGGTGTGTAGAAACAGTCAACTGGCTAGGTTCATTGCCTAGCCCATCACCCAATAACCACATCTCAATGCAATTTTGTTGTTATGTACTATTATCAGATATTTGGTAATAAATACTGTGCTTCCTTATAAAAATGTGATCCAGAAGAAGAAGCACACTGTTAATGTTGGAGTTAATAAAAAGTGAAAAGGTGCTATGTTTTGGTCAGAAAAATATTGTTGGCTCAATTAAAAAGTAAAATGTTAAATTTAGTAATAACTCACTATAACATGAATGACCTGTCATGAACAGCTAAGATTTCCTGAATGCTCAGTAAGTGCTCTTGTCAGTACTAAAACCACCTATCAGTGAAAATGGAAAGGTGACCAATTTGTAGAGTTAGAATACATAAGAGAAACACAGGAATCTTGAGTACAAAGACCTCCAGAAAGGAATAGTTGAAGGCAACAGTGTGCCTACTGACTTGACCTTTATTACAAATGGTTAATTTATGAATTTTAAAAGTAGGTTTCCTTTACCTGATCCAGTCTAAGTCATATTTCCCCCTAAGCTAAAGCAGGGATCAGAGGATTATAGGCTTGAACAGGGTGTCAACACAGATGAAGCCAGACCGTTTTAGAATACAGTTTGTGGGACTTTACATCATAAGGGTATAGGTCTCATCATCGCTCCTCATTGTCACTTTGGTTTTAGAGTTTCAGGTGAACTAACAGTTAATGCTCCTGTAGGAATGACACAGTGTAAGCTAGAGATTTTTGGTGACAATCTAGCTTCATAGCTTTAGAAATTAATTTGGTCTGTATTTTACAGAGTCATTAAGCTTAGGAAGGATTAACTGAAATACTCAGTACAACTTTACTGTGCTTTAGAGGAAATTTATATCTCTGGTGATCATGATTTAGAGCATTCAAAAAGCTCTTGCAAATGGCAAGAGTAGTCTACTGTCTCTGGGATGTAGAGAAGATAAGTTGAAGCTTTGAAGACAGCTTTCTTCCTGTCTTTTCCACCATAAGATGTGAGATTTTCCTGAGATTATCTTGTTTGTTTTGTTTTTTAAATTTCTTCCAGACTAGGGGCGCCTGTGTGGCTCAGTTGTTAAGTGTCTGCCTTTGGCTCAGGTCATGAGCCCAGGTCCTGGGATCGAGTCCCGCATCAGGTTCCCCGCTCCACTGGAAGCCTGCTTCTCCCTCTCCCACTCCCCCTGCTTGTGTTCCCTCTCTCACTGTGTCTCTCTCTGTCAAATAAATAAATGAAATCTTTAAAAAAAAAAAATTTTTTTCTTCCAGACTACACTGCACTTTATGAACTGGTGCCAAACATTAGGAATAAGGCATGACAAGAAATCCACCTATTCAAAAGAATGATTTTTTTTATTTTAATTTTTGTCACAATCTGGGATACACCATGAAAAGCACAAATAATTTTCCAAATTTCTTAGGCTGCAGATAGTATGTCTGACACCTTAAAAAAAAAAAAAATCAAGCAGCTAAAACAGGAAATCAGCCACAGCATTTTAACTAATTTACTCAATCTTGGCATTGGCAGCAGGAATACATATGTATAACACGCCTGGGTAAGAGCTGAGGAAACAGAGGCCCAGAAAGCTCTCTCTCTAACTAGGGGAAACAGCATACATGTCTATCTGTAGCAACCTTGAATTGCCAAAGCAGGACAGGGAAAGTTGCAAATCAATGTCAAAAATTCTGAAGTGGGGAAAAAAGAAACTTCTAGACACCTTCTAGGCTTCGTCTCTCTGAGATACAGTTTTCTGCTCTTTCAAAAGTCAATGAGTAGTCGTGAGCACACTTCAAAAGATGCAATGGCTTCTGCTTCTGGCTCAAAGTGTACAAGGTTTTAGTCCCTCTCTACCACCCCTTCCCTCCTGGTTGGTTGTCATCCAGCCTCTGAGGACATTCTAACTCAATGGAAAGATAGCTTGGGGGAGCATGACATTCACATTTCCTTGTTCTATTCCTTGGATAAATGTTGGCCTGCAGCGCAAGCAGCCAGGAAGGGAAGATGGAAAATGACCAGTGTGGGTAAGTAAATAGAGTACAGATGGGCCTGGTGCTGGCAAAGGAGATACAGGGATGGCCCTGATCTGTCCCGGCACATGCGTATGACTGGAAAACATGGCCTTCCCAGTGCAAGAGAACAAAACAGACTTTCATACAAGCTTCCTATCAGCTGTTGCTCTTCCTTACAACACTATGAAATAACTCTTGCAATTTGTTTTTGCCCTTCCAGGCTGCAGAAACACATTTGTGGCTATCATGAAGACAGGCATTCAATCCCCAGGGTACCTGCTGATGAAAATGAGATATAAACTCTATGACCTAATCACATCCAACTAATATTAATGTGAAAATAGTTCAGTTCCTGTTGGAGGCTCCAGCAGGCAGATCACATAGAAGCTCTAATCAAAAAGCAAGAACTGCTGGCTGGACCCACAACCTGGGAGGAACCACACTAAAGCATTACACCGCAACTTATTATTTTATTCTTTTGGCATCCTAATTACCAAGAGAAGAAACACAGAGAGCATTCTCTAGCTTTCTGTTAATATACTCTAATTTGATTTCTGGGTGAATAAAGGCCTTCAAGGAATTCCCATGCTAATCAGCTAATGAGTTAATGGAGCTTTCTTTTATAACAAATGGTAGTTCAAAGTACCTGTAAGTGTGGCCAGGATGCCTCAAGGGTAGGTTCATCTTCTTCTGGATCAAATTCATTGCTGTCACTAGGAGGGAGAGTTCTGAATATATTGCAAGATACCTAAAAATAAACAAGCAGCAGAGTTAGCTGGAAGCACCTACTGAGCAACCTTACACAAGGTTTGCAGCCAGCCAAAGGGAACCCAGATGACAGATGACAGGAACACCACCAAACTGGAATGGGGGGCTCTTTCTACAGGCTTCAAGGCCAGAACCACCTCTAGGCAAAGCTGGAAAGTGGCAGAGCTGCACCTCCTGCTCTCTTGAACAGTACTCCTTGTCCTCAGATGGCCATTCCCACGCCGGGTCCCTTTGACTTTAGACCTCCCATGAAAGCATGCGCTACTTACCGGTCAAGCGTGCTTCTAATTAACCAATTTACACTAAGATATAAATAACTGCTAATGGGCTTTATATATTTCCCTTCTCAGGTTTATTCACAATTTGCAAATTTACAGTCAAACTAATGGTAAAATTTCAGACATTTACAAAAAGCAAATCAGAGAAGATATTTCTGAATCTAACACCCCTGAAATCATACCTAATCTGTTCTCAGTTGGTTTACCAACTACCAGGGTGCCTGGCTGGCTCAGTCAGAAGAGCATGCAACTCTTGATCTTGGGGTCGTGAGTTCAAGCCACACATTGGGTATAGAGAGTACTTAAAAATAAACTTAAAAAAAAATAGTAACGATGCCCAGGATAAGATGTATCTGTGATACAAATCTCTACAAACTAATTAGGTATTTCTTTACCATAGACAATTTCCAGATTAAATGCTGGTTGCTCAAAGGATGGCCAGGAGTTGATTTAACTGTTGAAATTGGGCAATGAAGAGACTGAGGATTCATTATTCTATTCTAATATTTTTGCATATATTCCAAGATTTCTGCAGAAAATGCTTATTTTTAAAATGTGGTTGCTACTATTCTCAGGGTTCCTTCTCAACTTCTATTCTGTTTCTCATCCTATGTAGTCATCTATCCCCTCCCAGTGACCCAAATATGTCCTCAGATATGAAGAATAAAATGGGGGGAGGGGGGAGCAGGGGGTAAATTATAGAAGGCAAGAAGGGAAAAGAAAGGAGACTGAACCAGAAGCCTTTGCTGGACTTTCTACATAATGCAGAAAATACAAAGTATAATACGCTATTCTGAAAGAGGAAAGAAGAAAGGCTTTGGGGGTATCATATAATCTGTATGTGTTTATTCATTTTACACACATTTATTAAATGCTCATTATATTCACACACTATTCCAGGCACTGGGAAAATAACAATGAACAAAGCAGAAAAAAGTCTGTGCCCTCCAGGAGCTTATATTTTAGTTAAATTCACGAGTACCCTAATATTCTCACTATGGAAACTGAGCCCAGTTGTGTAAGCTATGAAAAGGAGAGATTCGATTTTATTTTATGTGTCACAGGAAGCCATTAGTTGATCTTAAACAGAAATGTGACAGGATTTTATTTTTGCTTTAAAAAAAAAAAATCATTCTGGGGCTCTCTGTATTGAACAGACAGGGAGAGGACAAGTTAGAAGCCTATGGAGGTGGCAAGCAATGATGATGACTTGGACCAGGATAGTGGCAGAGGAGACAGAAGCAGATTGATTCAAAATCTACTCTGGAAGTATTATCTGCTGCTGGCCTGGATATACATGGGGTAAAGAAAAGGAAAGAATCAAGGATGAGTCACAGATGTAAGGCCATTTACCCTCGGAGATGGTTGGGAAAGGGAAAGCTTTCTTTGTTTACTTGTTTGGGGGGGAGATCCAGAGGCTGGAATGTGTTAAAGAAGCAATATCCAGGGCGCCTGAGTGGCTCAGTTGGTTAAACGACTGCCTTCGGCTCAGGTCATGATCCTGGAGTCCCGGGATCGAGTCCCGCATCGGACTCCCTGCTTCTCCCTCGGACCCTCCCCCCTCTCATGCTCTCTCTCTATCTCATTCTCTCAAATAAATAAATAAAATCTTAAAAAAAAAAAAAGCAATATCCAGGAGGTAATCAGACATATGAATCTGGACCCGAGAGCTGGACAGGTCAGGACTAGAGACATTTAAGGACTCCGTAGCATATAGATGATTTTAAAGCCATGAGACTAATGGATCACCTTGGAAAGGAGTAAAAAGGAAGAAAGGAAAGGACCCAAAGGCATCCAACATTTAGAAATCAGACAGAAAAAGAACAAACCACACAAATGAAAAGGAGTAGAAGGTAGGAGAAGAAAAGAACTAGAGTTTGGGGTCTCAGGAGCTAAGAGGGAAGAGTATATTAAGAAGGACAAAGAGGTCAACAGCAATAAATGCTACTCTGAGGTTGACTAAGATGCGCACAGAGCAGTATCTATTGGATACTACAGCCCTATGAAGTGGATACTATCATGATCTCCAATTTACCATTGAGGAAATGGAAGCACGGGTGTTGTTAAGATCTGAGGTTACACTTAGTAACCAGCAGTTACAACTGAACCCATGCTGTCTGTCAGGCTCTACCACAGTGTTCCAGAAAAGTAGGTAGACTACTTCTTTTGCTCTACTTTAGCTCAGATGACTGGGGAAAAAAAAATTGTTAGAATACTTTTGCCATGACTAATGACAGCATGCACAGGTCTATTATGTTATTTTTGTCCCTTCCAATGATTATCAGAAATTCCGTTTACAAAGAAACTAGTGACTTTTCAGAAAACCATCAACCCATGACTTCTCTTCAACCAGCCAGCCACACTGTAATCAAAAAGGCAAAAGTCCTTTACTTGCTTTTGAAACTATACATATATTTCAAAAGTGAGTTTTCATTCCAACTAAATCATTTGTATTTACCATACTCTGTAACAATGTTCTTTCCTCTCCCAAGATGTAAAAGTAAACCATGAAAGTCAAAAAAGCGGGGGGGGGGGGGGAGTCCTGTATAGTAAGAAATCTGGATAAAAAGGACATGGAAAGTTCTGCTCCCTGATACTCCTGGTCGTGTAAACCCTCTTACAGACCCCCTCTTACAGAGCTCACGGTGTGCTGCAGCAAGTATTTGTTTACATATTTGCCTGTCTCTCCCTACTAATTAAGAATATGCAATGTCACATTTACATCTGTTTTCCTAGCACGTACAAGGCATCCAATAAATGTTCACAAGATAAAAATTTGGACACATTTACAAAACTGTGTATTTTGGTTTTGCTTTTTAAAAATTTCAAGTTGAAGTTTTCTGAGTGATTTAAATTAATCGAAGTTATTTAACTTAAGATGTTTAAGTCTGTACAGTGATCTAAACCTCTGATTTGGTCAAAGCTTCATCTCTCAATTATCACATCAAAAGAATGTCAAGTTGTGTAAATTATCCACACAGCAAGTAGTTCTAAAGGCATGCACTTCTCACTCAGCCACACACTGCCATTTCTTCAGAGGTACCTTCCTTATAATGCTTTATTTAGCTTAATTCTAAATATTCATCCAGATGAGTAATGAGGAAGCACAGATCTACTGGGCTAGACAATGAAGAGCTGACTCAATGGGTTAAGTAGTTCTCTAGCAAATTTGGAAAGACTGTCAAGTGTCATGGAAATGGCCAAGCTTTTGAACCAGTTGGGAACACACTAGGTGCTTTAATAAAAATGTCACAAATGAATGAATCATTGCTCCCATCCTTAAGAATCTATTCTAAAAAAACTAATCCAAGACAAGTCTGAAAAAACTACTTAAAGCAGTCATTTGTAACATTCTCCAAAAAGTGTAAAATTGTAAATAACCTTTATGTCCAACATTTAAGAGGTACATCAACTTACTAGAATACTGTGCAGCATTTAAAGATGATAGCTAGGGCACCTGGGTGGCTCGGTCGGTTGAGCATCTGCCTTCAGCTCAGGTCATGATCCCAGGGTCCTGGGATCGAGCCCCACATCAGGCTCCCTGCTCAGCCAGGAGTCTGCTCCTCCCTCTACCCTCCCCCCTTGCTAGTGATCTCTCTCGATCTCTCTCTCTCTCGTGCTCTCTCTCAAATAAATAAAATCTTTAAAAAAAAAAGATGATGGCTATATGGAAGCACAAAGAAATGTTTATGAATAAAGATTTAGGAGCAAAGACAACAGAAAATGATATGACTATACCTATAAGGGATGGAAATGGATAGCTAAAGGGAAATTTTTAAAAGCTGTAGTGAAGCAAGAGGAATATGAATGATAAACTAGGTAGTTGCTGTTATCTCTTGGGGTGCACAAAGTCCTAAATCTATAAAAAGCCTAAGTTAGAGACATACAGTATATAAGTTATGCCTTTAATTTCAATATGAAAATGGGCTCTTGAATTTGTTTGAATAAGATTATTACTGTCAGGAGAGAGTTAAAAATCAGAACTTCCTACAATGCCTAGAGCCTAGCTCATGAATCAGTGGTTGAAAGATTCAATGAATGGACCAGTTAACTATACAGTTAAATCATGAATTTAAAACTGAGCTACCCATGGGTGGGGGAGCGGGGGGAGGCAGTCCTGCAAATCCTCTGACTTTTCTGCAACAATTTTGTATGGTGAGTCCAATGTGGGAAAAGATCCAGTTGCTTTGGTCAGAAAAATGGCCTAAAAACCACATACAAAATGGTAGATTTGCTTCCATTAAATCTTTATCACTGGTAGCCACTTCTGATTTATAGTCTAGGTTTTATTTTTTTTTTCAAGCCTTTATTTATTTATTTGTGAGAGAAAGAGAGAGAGAAAGAGCAGAAGCAGGGGGAGGGCAGAGGGAACAGGAGAGGCAGGCTCCCCACTGAGCAGGGAGCCCAACACAGGGTTCAATCCCAGGACCCTGGGATCACGACATGAGCTGAAGGCAGAAATTAACCGACTGAGCCACCCAGGCACCCCTATAGTCCAAGTTTTAAAGGGATTATTAAATAGGTAACATTATTAAATTGGTAATAGCAGTTGTATGCTTATGCAAATATACCGTGACTCCAAGTAGCCACCAGCATCAATCCCCACCACAGAGCAGTTCTGCAGAGTCTACGTGGCTAGATTTAAATGCACTGAGGTATTTCTAAAGTCACAAAAACTGCCACTATAATATATTTAAATATATGAGGCTCTAGTCCTAAACCGTCTATTTTATTCATTCAGGAACGGATTATCCAAAATGAACAAAAGAAAATCTTTAAGTAAGTTACAAGGGTTTATTTTTCAACTGTTTTATTTTAATCTACACTGGAATCAATGCAAAGAAAAAGAAGTTTAAGAAACAAGTGTCTTTGAGGTAATCTGATTCATTTTCATTCCAAAGGCATTATAATAAACACTGAATGTTGGAATCAAACTAAAGGTTTGAAGGCACTGGCCTGGCCTCCAGAAAGTGGCTATAAGGACAGAAAGCACGGCTGAGGGAATAGCAGGAACCTGTGTTAAAATCTAAATAACCCCTCCTCAAAGGTAGAAAATTTAGGATTAGGGATTCCACTGGGTTGCTTCTAGAATCAGATCACGTCAGAGACTCTCTCATCCAATTCCCCCCTCTTAAAAATAAGAAAAGTCCAAAAAGCTTGTGAGTTTTTCAAGGTCACACAGCACCACGATATGCATGGAGGGTTCCCAGGGCCCTTTCTCTGGCACACCACCTCCATGCCATCCATGAATACCATGCATGGACCTGACTTTTTTCTCTCTTTTTCCTTCTCCTCTGATTCCCCTACATATCTTTTCATCAGTTTTTTAACCCTCTCATTTTCTCATCTCTTCTTTCCCATCACCACCCTCCTATGTTACTGGCCTGCCAGTGGCCCTCAATGGCACCGCGGACACGGTTTTCCTACCTCCGAGCATTCAGAGCTACATTAACAGAAAAACAGAACAACCTCTTCATTAACAGAAAAATATAACAATCTCTTCATCCCCACTGTCTCGTCCAGACCTCCATCTTCAAACATCTTGATTACTGCCAAGTTTCCTCTCTGGTGTTCCCATTCCCCACATCCCTTCTGTTCCATCTCCCCCAAAAGACTTTGAGCCCCTCAAAAACTCCTAATTTCTGAATGCCTAGCACCTTCATATACAAAAAGCAGAAATAACAAGGGTCGCCAGATAAAATACAGGACACCAATTAAATCTGAATTTCATATAAACAAATAATTTTTAGTTCAAGTATGTCCCACATCTTGCATGGGACGTAGTTAAGACTAAAAAAAATAATTCGTTATTTATCTGAAATTCAAATTTAACTAGGTGCCCTGTATTTTTATTTGCTAAAACTGACAATTCTAACACTAATACTAAGAACCCCTTCTGGTTACAACTCAGTTGTGATGCAAACTGTAGCGCTGTCGCAGGCAAGGCCTGGAACCCAACAGCTACTTGCTTTGAGGGACTGGCTGCTCTTTTATTTTTCAGCTCTTTGGTTTACCTCTGATTACTGTGAACTATGGTGCAAAAAATAAATAAATAAATAAAATTCAAAGTCTTGGCCAAATGTGAAAGAGACGACTTAGCAGGATCCCAAGTACATGTCCCCATAAGTAAAGAGGAAGAAGTGTTTAGGCATACTTTAATCAGGTTTTGATTAAACAACTTACTATTTTCTGATTTATAATAATCAAAATACAACTATTAATATATCTTTAAAAGGTTTTGTTTATTTACTTGAGAGAGAGGGTGCAGGAGAGTGCACAAGCAGGGGGCGGGGCTGAGAGAGAGGGAGGAGGGAGAGGGACAAGCAAACTCCCCACTGAGCAGGGAGCCCGACCTGGGATTCGATCCCAGGACCCTGAGATCATGACCCGAGCCAAAGTCAGAAGCTTAACTGACTGAGTCACCCAGGCACTCCACAGCTATTAATATTTTTAAATAGCTATTTAAGTTACTGCAAGGAGAAAACCCCTCCCTTTCCCCAATCTCTTTATCTCCATAGAAACTACTAATTTTACACTATGATTTTGGTTGATATTTTACTGTTGTTTAAGGAAAATGACTAGCACATTATAAAAGAACAGAATGTGGCTAGTGCTTTGTAACTACTCACTAAATATCTGCCAAGATTAACAATGAACGAAATAGAAGGTAAGAACAATATAATGAGTTACTAAAAATAACAACAACTAATGAATACTTTCAGTTCCTTTTAGTTATATATTTGTTAGCACTATTAATATTTAAGGCTTGGGTAAAATCGGGCATATCATCTTCTCAGGAAACCACTTTTAACTACAGTATAAATGACTTAAATCATCTTCTCTGTGTCTTAAAATACTGCTTTTTAGATGAGCAGGTATCATCTTTTCTTGGATAAAAGCATGAACTAGTTGACCTCAAGAACATTTCTCCTTCTGTTATCTGTGACACTATAATTTCATACAATTATGTGAAACTGCAAGCTGCAAATATATTAACTATAAATATAAAAATAATGACATCATAGCTATAAAATGAATTTTGAGATTACATCCACAAAGTAAATTTTCTAACAAAAAGGGACAATATGAATGATGTTAAATAGAGAACATCCAAGCAAATTTATAAGTGCCATTATTCCTCTAGCACTATTTGTATTAAGATCTCAAGCAAGTAACAATTTCAATGATATCCCTCAGTTTTTTCATCGAGTTCATTCATTCATTCATTCATTCTATAATCTGTCATGTACTGAAAAGAAACAAAATTATTTAATCAAGCATTTAGAACCAGATGCAATACTGAAGCTATGTCATCATGCATTATTCTCACAGTATTTTATGTCAGCCCCAAAAATGCATTTAAATAAATATGATAAAACGTATTAAAGTAAGCAAAAGTCACTTTAAATCTCTGAATCAGACATTTGAACAGAGAAGACTATTTCCAAACATATCAGAATTTGTATGATAGAAATGTTCAAATTCTAAAGAATAAGAACTAAAATTCAAACAGAATTTGCCTAGATAACCTTGCTATACTATTTATGTTTAGAACATAAAATTAATAAATAATAAATGTATATATAATGTCAAGTTACCTCTGGTAACACCAAGAATTCACAATAGTCCCTGTGATAAGAACCTTTCAAACCTGACTCTCAGCCCCTTTTAAAGTAATTATTAATAATTATTGATATATAAAACCAAGGAGAAAAATCCCAAAGCATTTGTAATTATGCTCAAGAAACTTGGAGCAGATAAATCTCTTTTAAGCTGGGACTTTGATTAGGAAACAAATGGCACATTTTTAAAACTTTCAATTAGCACTTAATTTACTTCACTGGCAATGTGTTCAATCAGTAATCTGTTTCTAAAGCCAAACCATGTCTTTTAATTATTGTAATAAGTTTACCGTAGTTTTAACTTCAGACTAGATATAAAGTCTCTTTTTAAACCTCACCATCGATGTGAATGAACAGAGCTGTTTAAAAGTTATCTGAACTTGTGAAACCATTAAAATCCCTTATTCTAATATAAAGACATGTCCTTAGCACTAAATCTAAAGAGAAGAAATTTAATTAAATCAGTATGACACCATCCTATATTATGAGCCACCCACTTCAGTCTACCTTTATTCTGTAGCATATTAAATACGTAACTGTCACTACAGTTATCAATATAATTAAAAATTTCAGGCAAGAATTTCCAGAAGTTATTATTACAAACATGTTCACTTGAGTTGAACATAATTCCCTGAGCCAAAATAATCTCAGTGCTCTTGTTTGCCAAAAGTAGAGGTCTCAGCCATACAAGAGGGACGAAACCACTGTGATACATAGGTGTGGTCAAACCACTCCACCAAGGGTATCCACATTTTTATCATAAAGTCACCTTTGTGGACAAAGCTCTACACTTCTGAGGAAACAGTCCGTGATCCAGAACCAAAGACAGTGTACACTGTTTACATGTGACTAAGAAACATGCACTTGTGACAGATGTTAGATATGTTTTACAACATCCGGAAATCTAGAAGAGGATTTAAAAGATTTCTAAAGTCAATAATTTCAACCTTATTATTGTTACACATTCATGATCATAACTTTAATCTGTACTACCAGGGCTTTCTAGGACATAGCAACTATTCTGTGAAACCTGATTTCTGAAATGAGGCAGAGGGAACATCTTAAAATGATCAAAGCAGCCAAACAGTCAGTTGGAGAAAGGGAAAATCAAACAAAAAAGGAAGTTTAAAAACTTACAGTGCCCAACTAGAATTTTCAAGTATGAAGCTGAATTCAAAAGACAAGATTAAAGTAATAGAAATCTTGGGCATGTACTATTTTCCTAACTCACAAAGATATCATTTTTATTTGTATTTCCTTTAGCAAGTATTTCTTTCAAAATCTACTAGGTATATATACCATTCAGATTCACTTAGACTAACAAAATCTGTGTTCACTGTTATTGCTGCTGCTGCTATTGGTTTAGCTGATAATTGTTATCATCAACCAGTCTAACTGTATTTAACATACACTGACTGTTTCTGAAAATAATTTGATCCCTTTAGATGTTCAGTTTCCAGAAGGATTAGAGCGCTGACAACTGTCTGGAGAAAGGAATCTGTCCATGAGAGCTCAAGAACAGAGAAGCAATAGAATTTGAATACAGATCAAAGTAAATACAAGGGAGTTTTGATGAATACATCAACATTTAGTTATAAGGAGAACAAAAGGAGAAAAACGTGTGAAAAGAAAGTACTCTGTCTTTTGTTCTACTCTCTTTGACCTGCCATGCCCATTAGATGAGAGAGAGATGCCACAAGGGCAGGAAAAGAGATGGGGGCAGTGAAGAGGCAAGGGAAAGAGGGAGACATCTGAGTTGAGTCGCCTCCACGTACATTTTATATAAAGTTCAAAATCATACAAAACTAATTAACAGTATTAATGTCAGGATAGTGTCAGGAGAGAGAATTCAAACCAAGAAAAGCTGTGCCCTTATTACAGTCGCATATGCAGGCATATTTAAAATGGGAGCTCTGGATGAGACGGTGGCATAGACTCACTCAGTAGCGGGCTTGTCTGGGGTGAGACTGGCTGACCTATTTCAGTCCCACCAACCCCCTAAGAATGCTCCTGTAATTGGTGCCTTTCGATGTTTCTTTTGGGCTTGTCTGATTCTCCAAAGAATCATCCATCTCATGATTAGAGGCACAAGGGATCTGAGGGCTGAGTGGCAAGAGAGCTGAGGATCTTCCCATTCAATGTGCTCCGCTACTTTCAGAAAGGTACCCACTGCTCTCGGCAGCGCCTAATGTCCATATCCCGGAACCAGATTCCCTCCAGTGTAGCCTCTGCAGAGAGTCAACCTCCAGTCTTTAGCCGCCTGGTTTTGGGGGAGTGAGGTGGGATCAGGAATTCTAGCAACTTCTTATACAGACTTTCCACCAAGTCTCCTCCTTTTGCCTCCATGTGCCCTTACTTGTTTGAAAGGCACCTTTCTGAACCTTCCCGCGGTTAATGTGGTGTGAGTCGGCTACTTCCAGACTTTCCCTGTGGCTGCTTATGGCTCAGCTTTTTCTCATCTGCCAACATAGTGACCACCAGTTCATTTGCTTTCTAGTTTCCAAAATGCTGATTCTGAGATCTCCTCTCCATTTTGCTTTGTTCTTCTGGGTTTTATTTCTTTTCAGTAATTTCTGTCTGATTTCAGGAGGTAAAGGAAGTAAATATATGCATGTATTCAATTCCCCCTATTTACTCAAAAGTTAGCAATTATTTCCTATTAAATTACACCTTCTATTCTCCAGTAACTTCTACTAATTCAGGTAATTTAATTTTCTTATGCGAACACGTCAATCCGTTTTAGTGGGAAAGAATCCAGTAGAACCGCAAGAAAACCAAATGGCAGCTCTCTAGCCTTAGCCAAGGTAAAGTGATACCATCACCAGTTTTCTTTCTCAGAATTAACACCAACCAGATTAACAGATCTTAGTGTGAAGCAAAAGAGAAAGGAAAGCACATTCTGGATTTTGAGATCATGAAGACAGAAGTCAGACGAATGCCTGAAAGTCGTCGTTCACCCAATGAACAACACAAATCCTTACCCCAAAAAAAGTCAGCATTAGAACTCAAGGTAACGCAAAACTGAATCCATGGCGTGAGGCTCTTCTCTCAATAATCACTGCTCTGTCCCCTCCCCTACTAGGATTTCTGTTTCCAGGGCACTAGGATGTCCTTAATTCCACTTTTTCCAGTTACACACAGAGCAGTTCTGACACCTCCCTAGATCTCAAATTCAATCTACTCAAAACCAATCTCATCCTCATTGACCTCCACTTCCCTCTAGAATTCTCTTCTTACCTTCCTCATTCTAAGCCTTTAGAATTTTCTTTAACTCTTCCTCTCCTGTACCTGCTTTAAATCATTTTATTTATGCCTTCACAATGGCTCTTCAGTGCTACTGTGGTGTTATTTTTAATAGTGGAAATTTGGAAACAGTTTAAATGCCCCAAAACAGTTAAGTAGACAACCATGTATCTCGATAATGGAATATTAGGTAGCCGTTAGAATGTTTTTTAGATTTACTTAATTACATGAAAGCATGTTTACATCACAATGCCAAAGAAAAAAACTTTTAATTAAAATCATATAATTATATATGCTAAGTAATAAAAATAATATATATTATTTTACTACATATATATATATATATATATATATAGTAAGCTCAGTATGATACAATTTACATATATAGTAAGATTGGGGGGAAAATGCTTAACAAGAAGAAAAAGGAAAGGAGCACAAGGAGATTTTCCTGAGTGATGGCAATCTTCTAAATCCGCGGTTATGGCTATATGAGTACACAGAATTATTAAATTCAATGAACATTCACTGCCTAAGACCTGTTCTTAAAATCTGTGTTGCATGTTAAGTATATCCGAATTTTTTTTTTAATTTAAGGGAAGGCCTCATTTAAAAAACAGGCTAGACGGAACCTGGCTAAAATGTGAACAATGATTGCATTTAAATAATGAAACTATAGATAATTTTTTGTCCTCTGGTTTTAAATTTTCTTTGATGAGCACAGGAGAAAAATATAAGAGATGGGGAGTTCCTTTATATATTCTTCTCCATTTCCTCTTTCTTTGCCACCATCTGACTAGATTAGGACAACAGCCCTCTGCCATCAGCCATTCTGGGGTAAATCTGCCAGCCTTAAACCTCCTTAAGGCAGCTGACAGAAGGGTATGGACTTTCTAGGTGGGGCTGGAGAAAGAAAAGTAAGAATATCATTTACATTTCATCTCCTGTTCAAAAACTTTAGCAGCTCCCTGTTGCTGTCTGTAAGATTAAGTCTAACCTCCTCTACTTAGCTTGCCAAGACCTCTGTAATCTAGACTCATCCCCGCTTCTCCCCCTTATTACTCACAAATCCTAACCATGAACACTCCACTCCCATTAGGCTTCTATTACAAGACTAGACTTTGCTCAAAATAAGAAGCAACTTTTTACCTGTTGAAGTGGTGACCATAACGTTAAATTAATTCTCTCCAGAGTCCGTTAGCCCCGCACAAAATCATCACAGAGAAATGGTATTTCACACACAGAGACAACTATATTACACTGTCTCCAAAATTGGAAATGTAGCAGTGAATCCAAAAGTGAAGATTGTTGATATTAAATCTTAGAATCCAAAAATAGAGGTGTAAACACTGCAATAGTCATAGTGCTTACTGTGTATAAATACAGAGCAGGCCCTCGTACTGGCTGGTGTTTGCAGTCAAAGCACACACGCCCCGCACGGAGGCTAGCCATGCAATACCAGGTTTTTGCCACATCTCATTGTACAGGGACTTTGGGTCTTCAATCCTAGAAAGGTACTAACTGCTAAATTAAGTGATTTCTGTAAGAACCAAAGTGCACAAGTTGATAAAACAGTAACAACACGGGGATTTTTTGAGGACACATATATTCTAACATCTGCTTTGAACACTTTATGGTTCAAAATTAGCTAACACTAAAAGAAAAATTAAACCTCTTAAATATTGAATTTAAAAAAGCACACAAAGCACTTGAGGCTTCTGATGTTCATTTCCGGCAATTGAGTATGTGTCCTTATTTGAAATCACTAAAAATAAACAGGAAACTGCCCAAACTGTCACTGTCCCTTATTCTGTGTCTCTGTGACCCTGCATCAGGAAAACAAACCTTGGGCTAGCTGGTGAGGTATGAAAACAAAAATGCATCTGAACTAAAAATATGATCACAGATTAACATCTTTACCCATACAGCTTCATAACAAATTGAGTCAGACAGGCCACTCCAAGGGAGAGTAAGACAGACAACCCTCCCTCAAGGACCTCACGGAGGCATGCCGGCCTCATCTTAGAAGGGAGGCTGGTGATGGGTATTAAAGAGGGCACATACTGGGCGCCTGGGTGGCTCAGTTGGTTAAGCGACTGCCTTCGGCTCAGGTCATGATCCTAAAGTCCTGGGATCAAGTCCCACATCGGGCTCCCTGCTCAGTGGGGAGTCTGCTTCTCCCTCTCCCGCTCCCCCTCTTGTGCTCTCTCTCTCATTCTCTCTCTCAAAATAAATAAATAAAATCTTTAAAAAAAAAAAAGAAGGCACATACTGAATGGAGCACTGGGTGTTATACGCAAACAATGAATCATGGAACACATCAAAAACTAATGATGTAATGTAAGGTGATTAACATAATAATAAAAAAAAAGAAGGGAGGCTGGAGTGCGGGTGTTAAGTGCCTCAGAAAGAAACCAAGAAAGGGCTCTAGGGACAGGAACTGCCCACTATCCCTGTTAGCTTCCATTTTAAATGTGGATTTAAAGATCATTGCCGGGGTGCCTGGGTGGCTCAGTCGTTAAGCGTCTGCCTTCGGCTCAGGTCATGCATGATCCCAGGGTCCTGGGATGGAGCCCCGCATCGGGCTCTCTGCTCTGCAGGAAG
Organism: Eumetopias jubatus; assembly: GCF_037043125.1. Classification (NCBI taxonomy): domain Eukaryota; kingdom Metazoa; phylum Chordata; class Mammalia; order Carnivora; family Otariidae; genus Eumetopias; species Eumetopias jubatus. The sequence goes on along the minus strand of NW_028274813.1, from coordinate 36,880,317 downwards.
CTTGCTTCTCCCTCTCTCACTCCCCCTGCTTGGTGTTCCCTCTCTCACTATGTCTCTGTCAAATAAATAAAATCTTTAAAAAAATAAAAATAAAGATCATTGCCTTCTGATAATTTACCCCTCAGGTAACTACTCTTACCTTCCCAAACAGGGCACAACAGATTCCCCACTTTGTACCTGATGGCAGCAGAAATACACTCAATTTTCCAGCACCTTCTCTACTGTCTAAACTCAACACATTTTTCTAACTTTTCTAGAGAAGGCCAGAAGTCCCACAAAAGGAAGAGGCCTGCATTATTCCAGAGTGCTCTACCCTATTCTCATAAAGACCTTAACTTCTTCAGAAAGGGAAATCCCACAGTATTTCAAAGCAGCTCATTTAGCAGCTAACACTATCTGCCCAGCCCCCACTCCCTGTTTGTTACCTACATTTCTGAAGAGTCAAAGAAACATTATATTCTCCAATATAGCTTGCTTATCCATTTTATTAAAAGATAAACTTGCTTTCCAACTTACAAAATAGTTATAACCAGTCCTAGTTTTATTCCAGAACAACCTCTCCACTATGTGTCACCCCTTGCCCTCCTGGCACTCCTTCTCCTTGCCCAGGACCTGCAGCTGCCTTGAGCTCTGGTCTTTCTAGTTTTCCCTTCATTGCTCAGCCAACGCCCACCTTTCTCTTATTCAGCACCGTAACTGCATTTTAACTCTAGAAGTCCCTTATCTTAGCCTCACTTTCCAGAGGCAACTTCCTCTGCAGAAGTCACTGGATAGCGTATTTCTTCTTGTTTTCATCTACAAATCCAGTTTGGCTTTTCACATTGGTCAGAAGCCAACTACCTCCTGGAAATGACCTGCTCGTTGTTTTCTTGCCAAATTCTTGCCTCAGGCATTACCGTCTCTGAGAATTCCACATAGAAGACACTCATTTTCTCCGGCTTTTCCTGCTCATATGCATCACAGAGGTATAGCCAGCTTTCTCCTTAGAGAATCAAGTAATAAATCCCTCCCTCTTTCACTTCTGTCCTCGGTAGAGAGAGGGCTGAATGAACTACATAAACTAACAGCAAGTGCTAGAATTAGCCAAGACCCACTTATATATATAAAACACAGGCAATATTACCCAATCATTTTATCATAAATTTTTCTTAGATTTTTTTCCACAAGTATTCCTTACACCTCTAACCATATTTTCAGTTGTGAGGTTAAATTAAAAGGTAGGAGAAAAGAGAAACCAAAACTTGAATGCAGTACTGTAACTCATCCTGCAAAATTTTGCTGCCAGCTTCAGGGGAGAGGGAAAGAAAGAGGGGGAGCATTCTCCTTAGAGTGAGATGATAGTATTGGACACATCAGCGCTAGAAAAGTCACAGCTGTCAAACAATTTTAAGTATATTGAAAGCTCTGAACAATCTGTAAAGCAGTTAAGCCAAAAGGACTACAGCTTGTAAATGAAGCAAATAGCAATCATGAGTAGCTCAGTTGCTTCCTGAGTAAAAACCCACTCCTTAGCACATTTAAATTAAAACTAAACACATTAAAATCCCTGTCAGATTCCTTAAGAGAGAATGTGTACAGGAGAGAAATGGTAAATTATTAATATAAACATGAATAGGCAAGTATATCAGGAAAATTTGTATTTAGGTAAACTAAGGGTGATACATATACCCATGTATATATAATTATACACATCCAGGCACGTGCAGATTTATAGGGTCCTCCAAAAAAAATTAAAAAAGACTTGAAAAATGAAATTTCCCACCAGGGAATTAAAATTTTAAGTCTATAGTCAGAGAAAAAATATGGGAAGTTACCTTAAAGAGACAAAAAAAAAAAAAAAAAAAACCCACACCCAAAAAAGCCTTTCAGGCTATCAAGACTTCACTGTAACCAGAAAATCTGATTAACCCATCTAAAGAAAAAGGTAAGTCTAACAGGGGTGCTAAAGGTAGTATCATGACTAATGATGGCGATAATGACATCACAACAACCTTATAAAGTCACAGTGGAGTAACAAGCTTAAAAAGGTAAAGACTCATCTAAGATCCCAGCTAAGTAAGTGGCAGGACTGGGCCCAGGCCTGTCCATCTACACCCCTCACCCAGGAAAGACAACAAAAAGTAGTCTGTACACATGTAAGTGCTTCCAAGGATTAGGGGCCATTATGGAGATAGAGGGATGTTCAAATCATCTAACTCCCTTGCTCCAAACTGAAGCTAAGCAAGCAACATAAGGATGCCTTGGCTGCTAGTAAAGCTTGCCTGCTTCTAATGGTGGGACAGAGAAAAGAGATATTGGGGTGGGGGGGGCCGCACATGAACTTAGGAGATAGGATCATCTCAAAAACTGTAGTTTGGGTAGAACAGAGGAGAGTTTTGAACTACTTGGCCCTCCTCCAGAGCTCCTCTTCACCACCACCAGCCCCCAAACACCATTCACTCTACATACTAGGAGGGAGTGGTAGAGCAGGAAAAACAAGGTTAAGAAGCATTCTTACTTCAAGAATAACACAAAGGTATAGTAGTGAAGTAGTGAGGGGAGGGAGTGAATGGGAAGCTGTTTCTTAAGCAAAAATGAACCTTTAATCCTGAAGCCTATTTGGTCTGGCCTTGTCAGAAGCAGCAAGATCCAGGGAAAAGCTAATCAAAAGCCTTACTACCTTTTTATTTAGAAGAACTCAATGAAAAGAACACAGTACACAGGAAGGAGTCCAATCTTTGGGTTTTAGTCCTCATTCCTATTGTAAAGAATGATTCCAGGAGAGCATTAGGTATAGCAGTTAAGAGTATTGGCTGTGGAGTCAGACAGCCTGAATGAAATCAGCTCTGCCAGTTACCCTGGTGAGTAGCTTTAGGCAAGTTTCTTAACCTCTCTCTACTTCCTTTAAATCATCTAATAAAATAATATATCTGACACTACTATCTACCTCACAGGGTTGCTGTGAAGACTTGAATTAACTCCTAAGCTGTAATTGCTGCAGATAATTATGATGTTAACCGTGGAAGCTGTACAGGTGCTGGTGATCTTCTATTAATACACACCTTTTCGAAGAAGCTCTAAGGATTAAGTACTTGACTACAAACTTTGTAAATTGTGAAACTATTATAACAACCTACCAAAACTGACACAAGATGAAACAGAAAATATAGAGTCAGATACGTATTTAAGAAACTGAATTCACTACCAGAAGAAACCTTCCAACAGGGAAAACCACAGGCCCAGATGGGTGAAATCATTCTAACAACTTCATTTTTCATCTTTAGTTACTGCCATAAATGGGAAGACCCTGCTTCTTTCCAATCTTATCTTATATTGTCCGAGAGAGCAGCATTTAGCAGAGCTGCATGTGTGGTAAAATCAAGCTTAAACCATTCTGGATCAGAAATGTCTTTGAATATTCCATCAAAAGCTATGGATCTTCTACCACAAAAATACACAACACACTCAAAATTCTGCAGTCAACATCAGAGGATCCACTAACCCTATAAAACCAATCTAAAGACACCCTAAGATGCTAAATGAATATTAGCAAGGGAGCATTAATCAAACAAGTGCAGTACTATTAAGATTTACAGCCATTAAGGAAAGGACAAAGTGCCTGCTGGTTTCTCTACTCCCTGATAAATTACAAATGGTAACAATCTGCTCCTCACCTGGAGCAGGGAATTCTTCCTGATCTCATTCTAAAAATGTCTTTTGATCATCTTCATTATCATAACCATAAATTCTTTTCTAAGTACCAAGAATTCTTTACTTTCTAATTTAATTCTCATGTCCTATATTTTAGACTTATCCTATCCTCAAAATCTACCAATAATTTCAGTACCTAGATGCCTTTCCCAGGTATCACTCAACTCTCTTCCATTATTTATACTTTCAATAGTGTAAACAACCCATCTCCACCACATCACCCCCACCACCACCACCACATTGGTCAGATCTTATCTCCTTTGAGTCTGAAGAGTCACCTCAAAGGCAAATTCTGGCCAGGATGTATGGTTACATTCCGTATCAAATACCAAAAGATGAAAAATGGAAATTTCATATTCCCCCCTGGTAGTTATCATTCCCAAGGCTGCTTTTAGATAGTTGTTATTTTATGAAAAGAAACTCTGTCCTTCAGGCAATAAAGTATGTAGTAGAGTTAACAAAGCACTCCTAAAAGTCTGTGTAGGCAGACTCTGAGATCTTTAATTGCAACTTTATAATTTTCTACAAAACCGTATTTTTCTATTAAGAGGTGAGCCAGGGCTGTGATTTCCCGTTAAGTCAAAGGATGTATAAAAGATAAAAGACTTAAGATAACCAAATGACAGGGTATAATTTGAGAGTAGGAAAAACAAAGCTAATGGTGGCCAAGAAACAATAATTAGGACTCAAGGAAAAACTTCAAGAGAAAAGAAGAAAAAACTGTCCAAAATATTTTATCTTAAAACTATGTTACCTTTGGAAAAATCACATACCCTACGAACTGAGGTATACAGGAATTGAACCACAGATTAGGAGTGGGGCAGACTTTGAAACCAGTAAGTCATAAGGACAAAATATGAGAATGATAACAGCAAACAGCCAATATAACAAGGTATACTTTCTGCAGGAGAGAAATAAGATTTTATTCTAATGAAGATTCCACCACCATACAGGCAATTACTGTCTACAGTTACCATCCCAACTTCCTTCTACTTCACGCTCTCCTCAACCCACTAGGTCCCACCTGCAGCACCGCACGAGAGCCCAATGATGCCCCCGTACCACCTGGAATTCCAGCATTGTTCTTTTTTCTCTCCCGCCCTCCCCGCATACTGAAAATTACCAATCTTCATCTCCAGCTTTCCACATCCAGGTCTCCCATAACCTCCAAGTCCACACATCAAAAGTCAACTCCTCAGCTTCCAACCACACCCTGCTCACCCTCCTGCCATACCTTTTTCAAACAACAGCACAACAGACCCACTAAACCGCAATGCCATCCTAGACCCCCTCCTCTCTCTCGCACTCCAAACACCCACACAAATGCCAAGTGGCTTCAATTTTACCTGCTAAGTGAGTCCCAAATGCCATCCTTTCCTCTCCTTCTCTACTTCCACACACCTGTGCTTGCTTTAGGCCCTCCACAACTTCTCTACAACAACGGTTCCCCAATCAATTCCTCTCCACCTTCAATTTCAGCCCCCTCCAGTCTCTGGCTCACTGACATCACGATAGAAACCTCAACATGTCACTCAACTGCTTTAAACTTTTCAATGGTTATCCACTGTCTGTGAGGTTCTTTCAAGATCTGGCCCGCATCTACAGCTTCCACTGCCACCATTCACCTCCTCCCACTTCCCAACACACACACACACACACACACACACACACACACACACACACACACACACACACACACACACACACACACACACACACACAGAGTGCTGTAACAACACAGCACTGCTGTGTTTCTCTGAATATATTATGGGGTTTGGAAATTCCTTTGCATCATGGAATTCTCTTTTTCATTTTCAACACTATTTCAGCCACTTAGAAAACATGCATTCACCTTTTAACACCCTACGGAGGCTTTACTCCGTAAAAAGCCTTCTTCCTTGGCCATCTCTACTTACCTCTGACTAATCGCCCCTCTCTCTACTCCTTCCTTGCCTTGTACATACTTCTATTAATGCACATATGATATTTTTCTTATTATTTGTTCACTAGTATCCCTTCTACCTGATTTTGAGTTTGTTGACAGAGCAGGGCCCCTGCCATTTTTATCATCAAAATGTAAAAGTGCAGTTCTAAGTCTCTCAGTAAACTTTACCTGGAGTTCACTAAAATAATGTCTTCACCAATGAGATTTCATCTCATACTTGAACTATACCCAAAAGAGACATTTTTGAAAATGAAGATGTGTAGATATAAACAGTATAAAATACAGAGAATTCGAGTTTGGGGCGGGCGGGGGGGTGGAGAAGCACAAGATTACTGGGAGAGCCAGAAATTCTAAAAAGTCTTTCAAATGGATGCATGGCAACAGAACCAAAAAGAAAACATTAGCATAATGTGGTAAAAATACTGCCTCAAGGACAGAAGCCTGACACTTGAGATGATACAAAGCAGAATACGCCAAAGCCTAAAAGAACTACAAGCCCTGATTCTGGTTTTTCCATCAGATATGCCCTCATGAGAAATACATAAAAGCAACTATTTTGGATGCAGAATCCATTCTAGGTGACCAAAAAAGCAGACAGTCTTCAGAGCTGGAAGATGGAGGCGACTGTCGCCAACCCCCTCCATTTACAACAGGAGAAACTGGGGCTTGAGAGAAATTACTTGCCCAAGATCTCACCACCAGTCAAGTGGAAGATGAGAAATGAGGAGAGTGACGTCCACATTTTCTGTCTGGGGCTCTCCCCACTACCCCACACTACTCTTCTGCAGGTAAGTTAGGTGCTACATTGTTTCATTTTATTTACACATAAAGAGCTATTTTGCTTTCTTAATTCTAACAGCCTGGAGGTGGCATCCAGACTTCATTTAAATGCTAAAAATGGCTTCTACAACTCATAGATTACTTTTTATCTGTCACTCTTTTCTTGCCCTAACAAGATATGAACTCTCAAAGGATAGGTCCCATCAGGTTAAATCAAAGGCTTCCCCGAACAGTGCTGACACCAGAACATGTCATCATGAGTCCATGACCCATCCTAGTTTATATAACCTGGCTATCATTTCATTGATATTTCACTAAAAGCACCACCATTTCCTTCACTAATCCTAGTGAAGCAGCTGCATTTTACAGTAACAAGGCAGACGAGGTGGGGACAGTGGCATATGTTCCACAGACAGGATCATCTTGGAATTGCAGAATTTGAACACCACACCAAGGCGATGGACTATACCACATCCAGTCGACAGCATCTTATGTCCACCATCAAGAACTCTGGGTTCCACCAATGATTGTAAAATCAAGTACATAATTACAGAATTATCAAAACAGAATAATAATGTTATTGACTGAATGCCTGCCATGTGTTAGAGACTATTAAGAGCTTTATACACATCATTACTGCCAATCCTCCCAAAAAGCCCAAAAGGACACGTGTGATACAAATGAGGAAAGTAGGCAGTGGCAGCACCAAATATACAAGGAGCCTAAGAGGTGGCAAAATGGAAGGGAGGAGAGGACACCAAGTGGGGCCTTGGTTCCAGCCCTTCTCACAGAGCAGTGAGCGCCCTGCTTGCTAGATTGTACACGTATCTGACGTGGTGAGAACCTGGATGTACAAGCAAAGCATAACAATTTACTTAGGCAGAGTATTTACGGAGCACGGTGGGAAGGACTATAGCCACTGTTCCCCTGATCCCATGTACCTCTCAGCCCCACACAAAAAGCGAGGGCCCCACAGATGGAGGGTTCCATCCAAAGTGATGGAGCAAGTTAAGTGTGGCCAGAGCCGGCACTTGAACCCAGGTTTGTGTGGCTACAAATTCCTTTCTCTTTCTACTCTCCCCCACTAGCTCCTGCTCTGTAAATGCCCCCACATTACCTAAGAACTATGTAAAAATAATAGCTACAATTTTACAAATCATGAGATATGAAAAAAAAATTACACCTCTGAGAACCCTAAACTACCATCTGGAAAATAAATTTTCTAATGCCCTAGAATAGCATGTGTGCTACAGATTTAACACCTCCTAAGGTAGGGCTCAAGTATATTTTAAAACACATATTCACACACAACTGACAAGAGACTTAAAAAAAAAAAATCTGGTAGGAGACTGGGAGAGGGTAGCAGAGAAGGGAAAACAGTCTCCTTTAAAAGACCAAAGCTGGTTTAGATCCAAGCTGGTTTCATAAAAATAAAAAATAAAAAAAATTTATTATGCCAAATACTGGGTTTAAAAACTGAATATAATCCAATGACATTCAATATCTTAATCATAATTCGAGAGCCTGGAATGCTCACATTTAAGAGAGAATTCATTCACTCATTCAAAAAATTCCAGGTAGGCCTGTGCTAGGAGGTATTCTGGAGGCCACGAGATGAGCGGGACACATCTCCTGCCTAGAAGTGCCTATAGTCTAATTAGAAAACAGTGGATTAACACATGTGGAAAAAATTAAAAAGCAGCAAATGAACAAATTCCAAAAGGGTGGATTGCCAAGAAGTGGAAGAACTGAAGGAAGAAGACAACTCAGGGCTTTCAGGGCAGCCTGGTAGCACTTTAAGCCAAGTCTGGAAAGAAAGGGGAGAATCAGAACTAGAGGCAGGGGCCAGGTAACACATGAAGGTCTCTGAAACAGGGGGAAAAGAAAGGCTATTAAAAAACAAAAAACAAAAAACAAAACAGATCAGTAAATATACAGCTGTTCCTCACACAAGGGCAAGCTGACATGTATATACATATAAGGATATTCATAGGATACTGGTTAAATAAATTATGGTGCCTCCAACGGTGAAATATTACGTAGCTGTAAAACTAAATAAGACACCTTTATGTGTATTGATATATATTCTATATGGACAAGGAAAAAAAAAAGTAAGGTACAGGTAAGTGTGTACACTATGCCACCACTTGACTACTGTGTATTTATACCTATATGCTCGTACATGCTTACACATTTGTGGACTATCCATGGAATGATACCGAAGAAGAAAGTTATAAACAGCGGACACCTCTACTGGCTGAGAACCCACGTAGATTAGAACCAACGGGCCTTGCTCTGCAGAAACTAGATGGACTAGAGTAAACCCTAAATATCAGGTTAAGAAGTTTAGATAGCATGCAAACTCTAGAGCAGGGCTTCTCAACAACGGTACTACTGACATTTAGGGCCAGATAATTCTTTTTGGGGGGGCTGCCCTGTGCGGCATAAGAAGTTTAGCTGCATTCCAGCCTCTCTCCACGGGATGCTGGTAGCACGCCCCTTCCATCCCTGGTTGTGACTGCCAAAAACGTCTCTAGACATTGCCAAGGTGCCTTGGGAAGCAAAATCACCCCTGGTTGAGAACCAGTGCTCAAGAGCTACAACGTTAAAGTTAATCTACAAAACATTCTGCTATGATATTCTTGCGAATTAACAACAAATGTAATATATGTTCAGATATAGATCTGAGGAATACACTGGACGTTGTTTTGAAATGATCTTCATACATCAGTCATTGTTTCTCAACTTTACGATAATTCGCATCCCTTCCAAAATCGGAACTATTCACTTTTAACCACACATCTACTCCACCACAGATGTCTCTGTTCTGTATTTGTTGAATACAAATGATACAAGTTGAACTGAAAAGCTAGACAGATTTTCAGCAATCCAGAGAGTGGGCCAGATTCTCCAAAGGGCTTCCCAGTGGGGCACGGACCCTTCTGGATCTCTGCAGCACAATTTCACCAGTCAGCAGAAGACCTCCTCCTCCCCCAAGAACACATACTCTCTAGATCCAAGAGCTTCTGGGATGTCAAAGAAGGCAATCTTCCCATAGAGATCTATCAGAAAACCATATTTTTGGCTCAGCTTTTCCAAACTAATATAATTACTGACCCAATAAGAACATAGTTACTTCCGTTACGCTAATAATGTTTCTCCTCATAACTCCTAATGACCACACAACAAGACACTATTCAAAAATAATGAAAGACATCACCCCTGATTTCAAGATTATAAAGACAATGATTAGTTTATAAAGCCAGGACAGGCTTTAACTAGATTCTACAAATCACAATTTTATTAAGGTTAAAGCCATTTCTAATTTACCACAATGAACAGGGAGAAAAAAAAAAATCAAGACATCCAACACGCTTGAATATTTTTCAAACACAGATCTACAACTCGTGTTGATTCTCCTGTGGCTTTTCTTTTCACAATGCCAGAAATCCAAGAATACCTGGCAATCTTGGCTTCATATTTTGAAGTCATTGATTCTTCCAGTACTGTTGTAGGCGAAAAGTTCTGGATCTCATTCTCCTGAAATCACACTCTTCAAATTCTAGTATTGTTCCGACTACTTTAGTTTAGCTCTCAGAAGGCTGGCTCTCATTTGTGGAGGTGACCTCCAGTGACCTGACTCTGCAATAAATACACCTGTGAGTCGCTATGGAAGGTGCTTAAAAGTGTCCGCGGCGAAAAAAAGAAACTCACCATTCTAACTACTTCAGGGTAAGTCTGCTCTGTCAAACAGCCTCTGCTTATTGTAATGTAGTCCACCAGTTCATTAAGAGTGGAGCGCTTGTATTCTTTCATTTTAAGATCAGATAGCGTGTCCATGAAGTCAAAAATGACACAGCACTGCTGAAGTTTCTTTAGGAACAGTTCAGGCTGCTCTGAGGATGGAACGTCTAAGAAAAAAAAAGGAAATGGTGTAAGTCTGTCATCAATTTCTAGGTAACAGGAATTCTCTGTGAAAGTTACTTCAAAAGCAAGCTCAAAAAATAAGAATTCACATGACAACAGCGTTCTTTTTAACAATTACACATGGGCGGGAGGGGATACCACAGCCACTACTTCAGAGACCTTGTCTTTGAAAACTGCATGGTACCAACACAATGGACAGCATTTGCTATTCCACAACCAAAGATTGACCAAAATCCCAAGAGCCATTAGAGAGTTGAAGCACGTTTTAACCAAAAACACCCCCATGTCGAAACCCCTGAGCCAGAAACACTGAAAAAGGTCAAACTTCCCATTATAAGGTAAAGCCAGAAGTTGTCACTGTTGGTTTAAATTAGTTTTATTAAAAAATTTCAAAGCAGAAATGTCAGTAAATTCATTTTAATTTCATGCTGACATCCTTGGTATTTAAAGCAACTGTTGTATGTGTGTGTTTGTATTTTGTTTTGTTTTGGCTTGACATCTATGAAGTTTCTTTGTCAAAGAAACTTGAAAAACCAACAAAATGAAGTAGTATCAATTCTCTCAAAAAGAACACACCAGTAATGGGACAGTAAGAGCAAACTCTACTTAAATCTATGCTCTCTCTTTTGACCCATCTTATTCCCTTACAGTGGGAGAAAACCACTAGCATCTTCATTAATACGCTCTCAGAATAAACATCTGTTCTTTTCCCACAAATGGCACATGAGACATTTGGTTTGGTGTCATTTCTAAAAACTAGATAAAAACTTTAGGTTAAAATTCCCCAGTTAGAATGAAAACCTGATCTACAGCTGGACTTGAAACACAGTTGTGGATAGCCCATTCAATTTGTTTTATTTTCACTACTTTATTCCCCACACTGGAGCTTCTCTGCAAAGGCAATGAAATTATGACCAGAGTAAGCTCTTGCCTTCACCCAAGGTGATTAACTCGTTAATCCTCAAAACACTCTTAGAGGTAAGCATTATATTCTTATTCTCCATTTTTCCAAAAAGAAAATTAGAGGTAGTCACTGAGGTGCCACAATGAATGAGTTACGGAGCTGGGCACAGCGCCCAGGTCCCTAACCACATTTCCACATTCCCTTTGTACTACTCAAGAAGGACTTTAACAATGTTTGGCCAGTCACTTGTAACCATCCTCAGTTGCCAGCCTCCCAGGAAATGCTTTACAGCAGCCGTAAAGCGTGGGCCACCTAGTCTCTGGAGGTAAGTGCAACAATTAACAGCACCCACCTTAGAACTACCAGCAGCCCCAGCAGAAGGGAGTGAGAGCTAGGCTCCTATTCAAGGGTCCACATGACTCCTCTCTACAGACCTCTTCCCCTGCTCACACCCTACAACCCAAGCGCTAGCCCAGGTACCCAGTACCTCACAGATAATTCCCCCAAAACACTGCCTACTGACATCAACTTTAAGATAAACCTAGAGAAGAGTGGACAGGACACCTGAAAACATAGGATTTCTCTACCAGATACAAGGGAACAAGAAATAGTCAGTATTTTTGAAGGTATATAGAACATCACTGCTAAAAACGAGATGTAAATTCAGAAATTATTCTTAACCAGTATGTTTCCCCTCCCACCACCACCCCCACAGGTCCCCAAAAGCCTAATTAATGTATCTTAGAATAAAAGACTTTGAGATTTGAGTTAAGCTGTGAGATGTCTTAATCTATGCCCCTATACTTAATCACTTTCAAAAAAAAAAAATCTAGCTTTAGACTATAAGAAGTAAATTTAGTCAGACCAAGCTTTCTCTTTAATTGCTACCTGCTTCAGGTGTTCAAAATAAATTAACTAATTTTAAAAAAATACTAAACGAGGCTGCTTATGAAAATAGCTATATATCCTTAACCAATGACTAGTTACATGCATAGGTCCATTATGGTTAATTATTGAAGTTCTAAATCGTCTAGACCCCATACCTCAAAGCTGAATGGAAGTTTTGATGCTGCATAGGGAAAAACAATCTTATTAATGTAACATTAAGGTTAAAATCATTAGGAGAAATTGTAATTAATCTTCTTTTTGTTACAGTAACTTTAATAAAGCTTAAAAATAAGACCATCTACATGGAGAACTGTATAACTCAGCACATATGAATTATGAAAGCATCTATAAATGATAGCCTTTCCTCCAAAAAGCAAACCATCATTTAAGTAGTGACAACAATGATTAATCTTTGTGGTCCCTGCAATAATACTCAAAAGGTTCATCTATTTGGCTATTTTAAAAATTCAGGCAATTAACATTTAGTCTTTTTTTTTTTTTGGTTAGGCAGTTGAAATTTATTCTTTATCCAAATTGATGTAAGGTCATAGGCAAATGTGAAGCAGGCTATCCATCTGCCTAATGGAATAATAATAGCTTACATTTACTAAGCACTTTGGGTACATTTATTATGTACTGTTCTAAGCATTTTCACATATTATATCTCATTTAATCCCACCAACAATTCTATGCAGTAGGTACTATTTCCAATTTAACAGATGAAAAAAACCAAGAGAAAGAAATTCAGTGACTTGCCCAGAATCATACAGCTAACAAGCAGTGGAGACAGGATTCAAACCCAGGCAGACTAGCTCCAAAGCCAGGACTCTTCACCACTGTGCAACAATCAAACTCAATATAAGGCAAGAGGAGTATCACATTTCATAAAACAGGGTGTGTGCAGAGATAAAAAGAGAAAGAACACAGAAAGAAATCAACCAATTAATCTCCAACATGCCCCATTCATAATGGATCAGGCTGAACCCCTTCTCTATCTCCCCTCTAGCCCATTCCCAAGATTAACACAGACAGCAATAAGCTATTCTTTATCCTTTATCATAGACTAAATTCTTCTAAGATGATCGTCTCTTCTCTCCTTTAATTAAAAGAACTGAAGTAATCAAGACAGACTGAAAGAAAAAGAGTGGGGAGTGTTCCTCAAAGAGCCAATTCATTAAGGGCAACAATTTAAAAATTTTTTTTTCATTCTCACTGAAGGAGGACCTAAATCAGTCTGAGCAAAGGGCTCTTCTTTAATGTCTGGCTCTAGGATTGCCTCAAATAGCTATGCTGCTCCCAAACTCCTTGCCTTCGTCTCGCTAACTCCAGTGAGATATGTAAAGGGGAAATGTGAAAATGTACAACAGGCTAGGATCAGAGAAGAAACACTTGGAGTAGTCAAGAATGTTTCAATGATATAAGTTTAATGTCTATGGAACCAGTCCCAGGAGCAGATAATAAATATCTTTGTAAAAAAACATTTATAAAAAGTATCAGGCACTAGGCCATAAAGAAAATACCATAAATGATAAAAGAAGAAATTAGGCAATACATTTTGAACACGAAGCACAAACACTAGATTTTAGCAATCCAAAATGACCCACCTCCCAAATCCAAGCCACCTGAAAATCTAAACACTTCTAAAGTAACTTAGATTGAAGGGGGGGAGGGATTAACAGACATTGAGAAATAAATGTAACTTAGAAAAATTAAAGGTCATCTCAGAATCCCAAAGCAGACCAGGCAGTGATGCTTGTGTCATCTCTCTTCCAATGGAAACCTCTGGTCTACGCAGGCCATCCCTAACCCCCGGGAGAAGAATTCCATAGAATCATGACCATAAATAATGAGGAATCAATAAGTGGTTATATAATACCATGAAGGTCATTAGCACAACAACCCATCCATCCAATGTTAGTATTTGTTTAAAGGGGAGGTAACTGAGCCAACTATCATAGCTTGGTAAGATTCACAGGGTCAGATTCTGCTGCTCTGGAACTACTCTTAAAAATTAAGTTGATTTCCAGAATATGTTTCTCACCCAAGAAAATAATGTAGTAACCAGCTAAGTTAAGTGGTCAATCCACTTGGCAGTTACATTTCTCACTGTACTGTCCCTCTTTTTCCTTTTAAGCATTAGGTATTTTCTCCCATATGCCTTTTCTTTTCTTTTTTTTTAATTTTTTTTTTTAAAGATTTGATTTATTTGAGAGAGAGAGGGAGAGAGCATGCACAGAGGGAGAAGCAGACTGGGGAGCACGATGTGGGACTTGATCCCAGGATCCTTGAGATCATGACCAGCTGAAGGCAGCCGCTTAGCCGACTGAGCCACCCAGGCACCCCTCCCATATGCCTTTTCTATTACCATCTCCCAGCATCCTCTTATCAATTCTCATCAATAAGCTGGGGAAAATGACTCACTTCCAAGGTGTTCATACCAAATAATTTTAAAATTTACAAGTACAAGAAGGAGTGGGAACATGGATATAGAATTCAAAAGTAGAGGGAAGATGAAAGCTCAAATTAAGAGACAAAGATTCTCAGGGCACCTGGGAGGCTCAGTTGGTTAAGCATCTGACTCTTGATTTCAGCTCAGGTCATGATTCAGGGTTGTGATATGAAGCCCCACGTCAGGTTCCACACTAGGTAAGATTCTCTCTCTCCCTCTCCCCCAGCCCCTCCCTCTCTCCCTCAGAGAGAGAGAGAGAGAAAGATTCTCCTTGTGTCCCAAGAAGAGGCAATAGGAGCTATATACATTTTTGCCACAGCCCAACCCCCCCACACACACATACATTAATGCACACAGGCACACACATACACCTCTCCTCACCCTTACTATGATTTCAAGGGCTGGTTGTTTATTAGATGTTTGTCTGTAATTGGCAAAAGCAGCTCATTCCACCCTAGTGAACAGCTTCCATCATTCCATCCCATCTAATGTTTGGGGCACAGGATCATGGATCCAATTATGGGCCCATCTTCCCTCGGGGCCTGACTCAGTCAGGACTCTGCAAAGCAAAAAGTAGCAAAGGTAGAAGAAGTAAAATATAAGCTAGGTCTTGTGTCTGGTGCTGTAAGACTCCATTCAACTTAAGTCGTTGAAAATCAGAATATTAAATCCACACTTGCAAATAGGCCAACCAAATAAAGAAGGCCCACATCATTATAACATTTATTAGCTATGTCATCACAGGAAAAAATGCAAATTGATTTAGAAAAAATAATGAGGTAGGCTGGTAAGTTAACACACAGGCTGTTAAAATGAATGTGGAAATATAGTGAATAAACATTTATATAAAATGATGCTTGCACTGGAAGCTAAGCAGTAACATTGGAGCTCCTAATGAACAATATTTATAACCAATTATTTCAATTCAAAAGTTGTGAAGTAAAATCCTACTAAATTAACAATGCTTTTCACCTGAAAATGTCATAAGCTATTACTTGGCCCTTTTACGTGCATTTCTCCAACTCTCACAAAAAATAAAGGTACCAGCACAGACGGGAACATACACGTGGTCTTTGATTCCCCCCTCCCATCTTAGCTCTTTAGAACTTCCCCTAAGGTGTATAAACCCCCGTCCGTGTATGCTATCAGTCCCTCCCACACAACCCTCTAAAACTTCAAATAGGTCAATGAGACTCTTACTTGCGGAAGGCACATGAACCTATATTTACAGGAAACTAGTTTCATAGTAGTAACGAGAGCTTAGCACTAAAATATAAAGTTCCCTTAGCCTTGAAGAGCTGAGGCATGGCATGCTGGTACAAGTGGTAAAATGCCTAACTGCCTGACTATGTGGTTTGTCCAAATCCTTGCCACCGAGTTTACTTCTAAACACAGATTTAAGAGGCATTCTTTCTGTAGCACATATTTCAGGAAAACTGAACGGAATCCTATTTTTATTAGCGAACTATGCTTGAATTAGGATGTTTGCGACACCCAAAAAATTACAAATACAAACAGCAATATTTCAACAAAACAGGGAGACAAAACTATAAATCTTTCTAATGAGAGCACCTGGGTGGCTCAGTCAGTTAAGCATCTGCCTTCAGCTCAGGTCACGATCCCAGGGTCCTGGGATCAAGTCCCGCATCAGGATCCCTGGGAGCCTGCCTCTCCCTCCCCCTCTACCTTCTCTCTATCTCTCATGAATCAAGTAATACTAAGCTTCATGTCCTATGAACTAGACCTAAGTATAACATGTTGATTTCACAAGTTATTTCAATGTAAATAAACAAATAAGAAACTACCCCAAAACTAACATGTTAGCTAAAATAAGTATGAAAGGGGCACCTGGGTGGCTCAGTTGTTAAGCGTCTGCCTTCGGCTCAGGTCATGATCCCAGGGTCCTGGGATCAAGCCCCACATCAGGCTCCTTGTTCAGTGGGGAGCCTGCTTCTTCCTCTCCCACTCCCCCTGCTTGTGTTCCCTCTCTCACTGTGTCTCTCTCTGCCAAATAAATAAATAAAATCTTTAAAAATAAATAAATAAATAAAGCAAGCATGAAAGACTGACCATTCTAATTACTTAATTACTGTATTCAAAGCAGTGGGTTAAAAAACCATTGACGACAATGGTGGTGGTGGTACGTTGTTTCCACAACTACGTATTTTTTAAAAGCATCTCAAGTGATTTCAATGTGAGGCCACGCTTGAAAGCCACTGTTTTTAAAGTAATAACTATAAAATCCTTCTTTCATCTTCTCCACCTTTGAAATTCTTTCTCTTTTAATTTAAAACTAACCGTGAAAACTTTCCACTTCCACACAAAGGAAGGTCCCTGAGCACATCTACAACAGTGAAAGCATCCTTCTTCACCTGGGCTGGAAAGAAGCGAATGGACAGTGGGCTGCTTTCAGAACTCTTTCCAATCTATTAGGAAGATCGGAAAACACTTTGCTGATTATTAGTGTGCACTTTTTTCACAGATTCAAAACATGTCTCAAAAAATGGCTACACACAAAATAGTATCCAAAATATGAGACCAAGGTGTGAGTATTAAGTAAGTTCAAACAAACTGAAAGGCAGAAAAGGCCAGTGCTGATATCTCAAGGTAAAAGAATGACGACACTGACTACTGCAAAGCACTGTACTAATAAGCTCCTTATGTACATCATCCCCTTTTGATCCACAGAATATGTGATGAGTGGCCACTATTACTATCCCAGTTTTTCAGAAGGACTGGGGCCCAGAACAGCTAAGTCACTTGTCCAACATCACCCACTACGAACAGCTGCAGCTGGTATCCGAACCCAGGTAGTCTTATCCCAGAGCTGGCACCAGTACCAACAACGATGATGACGGTGATGGTGATAAATCACAGCAACTAACAACCAGCACCACCACTGGAGCTATGGATAAACTATCAGTTAGCTATCTGGTTAAGGAAAGTTGTAATCTAAATGCAAAGGAAAATGTGATTGACTGTTCTATAAGCATTTACATATTTTAAAACAGTATAAAATCAGCCCTAAACTAGTGAACAATGGAGACAGGTAACTTAAAGTCTTATTAAATAACAATACATTAATTCTTCTACTCAGCTTGGAAAATCAACACCTATTTGTTGTTACTCTTTCGTGGATCTCTCCAGTTTTCGTTGCCCAAAAGCTGACAAATCCATGCTTTCCACTTTGTAAGTAAAACCCAAAGGTCACCAGTTGCAAACTAGTGGCTGCAGCAGCAAAATTACAGGATTCAAGGCTTTCACATTATTTTGACACTATGTTCCAATCAGAATAGAGAAAAACACACACGTATGCACACATTGTGCACACTTCACACACACACACAACTTCTAATAAATACTTCTGTTTCTAACCCTTCATACTAGCTATCCCTCATGTTTTATCTTCTAATGCCAAGGCAGTCACTGAAACTTGTCAGGACAAGAAATAAAACATTTTAAAATTGATCAATTCCTAATTATAGGTGTAGATTACTTTCCTGCCACCAAACTCACCCACAGGACAGAAGCCACCAAAGCCTCTGGTTGACAGAGTCAATCTCTCTATTATTAATTCATTACCTAAGGGCTTATTTCCAGAGATGGAACCAGGGCCTCTGAACACAAGAAATTCCTGAAGCTTACAGAGGGTTCCAAGAATCATACAGTGTTCTAAAGTATCTTTGTCAGTGAGTCCCTTTTTTGAGGATTTTAACTATCAGTGAAATTACAAAAAAACCATGTTGACTTTTTTTTCCACATAAAGTCATTAAAATAGTAAGTGGCCACCATTTGTTTTCACTATAATTTCATTTAAAAAAAAGGCTCTTTTGAATAAGAGAAAGGGCAATCTCAGAATAAGACAATTCTTCCCAAAGAAGGAGGGTGGCACATGCGCCCGCACACACGCACATGCATGCACGCACACACACACCATCATGTGCTCTTCCCCCGTTGACCTTCCTTCCTTCTATTTACTGTTCATTTTGCCCGGCACCAGGAACAACTTTTCCACAGGCCTGTATCTGGGAATTTGGGGCCGTATCGCTCCTTTGGTCCAACATTCATCTAGGTAGCATAGATAACTGAGTTCTAGCTGTAATGATATACCAATTTCAACTGTGTTTAGATGATCATAAAAGCTGAGAAGATAATCAAATACCTACAACAGTACAGGAGCGTCTCACTTTATAGCAGCCATGCAGTCCTTTGGAACTATGTAACATAAGAAATTGCACAAACTTTACACATACCTCCATTGAAGTACTTGCCACATAATATTGGGATTTTTTTAAACCAGTGAATCAAACACATGTTTTGTTCATCTTTTAATACCCAGCTCCAAGGAGAAGTTTCTAGAATATGTAAGTACACAACAGATACAGGTTCAGTCAATAAATTCTACATATTGCATCTTCTTTCTCCATGTTTCCAATTCTAAATTAGAACTTTATTTCTCTGGAAATAAAATTATACTGAAGAATAGAGGGAAAGGTTTAATATTAATATTAAATTATTTCCTAATATTTTAATAATGCCAAGTCATAAGGTGCAAATTAAAAAATAAGGATGGGCTAAGCAAAATAAGTCAGACAGTAAGACAGATACTGTATTATTTCACTTATATGTGAAATCTAAAAAAGCCAAACTTATAGAGACTAGAATGATGGCTACCAGGGTTCTCAAGGGTGGGGGAAATGGAGAGATGCTGGTCAAACATCCAGTACAAACTTCCAGATATAAAATGAGTAAGTTTCAAGGATCTAATGTACAGCATGGTGATTATAGTTAATAATACAGACTTGAAAGTTACTTAGAGAGTAGACCTTAAATGTTCTCACCACAAAAAAAGAAATGGTAATCATGTGACCAGATGGAGGTGTTAGCATCATGTTATACATCTTATACAATGTTATATTGTCAGTTATATTTCAAGAAAGGTGGAAGGAAGGAAGGAAGGAAGGGAGGGAGGGAGGGAGGGAGGAGGAAGGAAAGGAAAAGGAAAGACAGACAAGGATATTTTTAATGATAACAGTATTTATGAATTGAAAAGGCCAGTTTACTTGACAAAAACCTAACTAAAAAATGCAGTTTCTTAGTTTCTTGAAATATCACCTTCCCTTACTAACATCTAATAAAATAATGCTTTATTTTCTAATACTTCATTGAAAAAATCTAGTTGATTTCTTAAACAAAATGGTTTATACTCAAGGATGAGAGAAAAATACAACAGAGAAAAAGAGTCAAAATGAAGACGAATGTACATTAATGAAGTAGTATAATTTGGAATGCCCTCCAGAGCCAAAATAACCTGATGATTTTGCCAAGTGTACCATTAATAAGTGAAAAGTTGGAAAGTTTAGTGCAAATGGCATAGGCTTTACACTCACTTATTCAGTCAGTCAGTCAGTCATTTGCCAAATATTCACTGAACTCCCACTGAGGGCCCAGCAATGCTGGAATACCACAACAAAGAGACAAAATCCCTTCCCTCACAGAGCTTTACATTCTAGCACAAGAAAACAAATAACTGCAACTAAAAATAATACATTATATGGTATAACTACGGAGGAAAATAGTATGCAGAGCAATAGTATGCTGGGGTTAGAGGGTAAGGTTTTAGAGTAGTCACCTGGAAGACAGCATTTGAGCAAACACATGAAGGAAGTGAGGTAGTCAGCCAAGAGGGCCTCTCGGGGGAAAGTGGCCCAAGCATAGGGATAGTAAGTGCAAAGGTACTCTGAGGCAGGGAATGTGCTGGTGAATCTGAGCATCAGCAAAGGAGCAAACATGGCTGGAGCCTGAGTAGAAAGTGGGGGAGATGGATCAAAAGAGTAAGGTATGAGCAGCTGTAGGAGGAGATCATCCTGGGCCTTGTGAAACACTTTGACTTTGGCCTTGACTCTGGTTCTGAACTGGAATCACACCTTTCCTGCTCTGAGCATTAGTCTCCTCATCTGTAAAATTGAGAAAATGTACTTCACAGGGTTGAGTGAGGACTCAGGGAAAAAGCCATTTGTAAGACGGAAAGTGCTTTTCACAAAGTTACCATTCATTTGACAAACATCTACCAAGTATCTATAACATACAGCATGGATTCAATTCCTTATTTTACAGCTCCCATTAAAACTATTTTCTGTTTGTTTTGTTTTTTTTTTAAGATTTTATTATTTGTCAGAGAGAGAGAGACAGAGAGAGAGAGAGAGAGAGAGAGAGAGAGAGAGCGAGCACCGGTAGGGGGAGTGGCAGAGGGAGAAGCAGGCTCCCCAACTTGGGGCTTGATTTTGGCATAGCTTCAAAGTTATTTTAAAATTATCTATCTATCTATCTCTATATCTATTTATTTATAGAAGATGGGGAGGGGCAGAGGGAGAGGGACAGAGAGAATCCCAAGCAGGCTCCACACCCAGCATGGAGCCAAAGGAAGGGCTCGATCCCAAGACCCTGGGATCACAACCCAAGCTGAAATCAAGAGTTGGACTCTCAACCAACTGAGCCACCCAGGCACCCCTTTAAAACCATTTAAAAAATAAATTCTGAAGCATTCCTACAAATATTAAATTTTTGTTGAATTTTATTCTAATACTATCAAACCTGAATTAAACAGAGGCCATCTACAGTATTTAAAACACTCAAATACCATAATTTCTCTTTTTTTCTGCACTTGGCTTTTAAAACAGGCAGCAAGCCATAAAATCATAATCTAATAAAAAGGAATTAATAGGACAAAGTTCCAAGATGTGTTTGAGAGTCAAAACTGTCGAAGCCCAATTTTTAGCTGGGTTCAAAGGTAATGAGCAACAAAAACCTTCAAAAAGACTATTTTTACTTATGTCGTGGTTATAAGGCAAAGAAGTAAATTAATGGATTACAAATTTTCAGGAAGCACTTTCATTTGATCCTCCACCCAAAAAAATAAAATAAAACCAATAAAAGATCACATTACTCTCAAGTATTTCAGTTAATTGAGGGTTTCCCCAACCCCAGAGATTACTTCTACAAGGGATAAAAAATGGCCTATCTACTTTCCATTTGTTTTGAGGATTAACATTGATGTGAATCAGTTCAGGATGGGATGAACCTGCAGCTATTTTAACAGTATGATATAAGGTTTAAAATCAAATTAGATCCATACATACACAGATATCCTATTAACATCAATTAAGCCCACTGTTATTTCACAACTTACAGCTGACACCAAAGGTATCTTTAAACTTCTTTTAAAAAAAGATTTAAAGTATAAAAAGGAGTCAATCCAATGTTGCAATGGCAGCTTAGAGATGCTATTTCTGAACCTCAGTTGGGAGTTTTAAATATGAGACCTTAAGCTCCTGAGAGTGACAACACTGAGTGAATAGAGTGGTAGAATGGCCTCTAATCCCAAGAGTGTACATTTATAATTAAAGTCATCATCTGGACAATAAAATCCAGTGATACCATGCAGTACAACCCACTTATTGTGGAATTCACATATGCTTCATACAAGGCATATTACTTAATATAAATTAAACATAAATGTAAAGCCCATATATAATATAATCATTGAGGAAATCCAAAATTCACATTTGAAACATCATACTAAGAAAAATGAAATCCATTTTAAAACCTGATTTTTTAGTCTGTATGAAAATAGTGCTGTCAAGCATAGAACAACAGAGAGAAACTTACAAGCATGTATTTATGGATGTATATATACAGGTATGCATAATTGTGAGTGCATGACTCCAAAATTAAAACTTCAAGAACAGTAATACAAAGATTTTATAAAACACAAAGAATGTGTCTAGAAAGCTTAACACTTTCAGAGCAAAGAAGCATTTTAAAACACTGAATGGGGGGCACCTGGGTGGGTCAGTCGGTTAAGCATCTGCCTTTAGCTCAGGTCATGATCCCAGGGTCTGGGATTGAGCCTGACCCAGGGCTCTCTGCTCAGTGGGGAGCCTGCTTCTCCCTTTCCCTCTGCCATCCACTCCCCCTGCATGTGCTGGCGAGTGCTTGCTCTCTTTCTCTCTCTGTCAAATAAATAAATAAAATCTTCAAAAAAAATAAAACACTGAATGGTAAGATAGGATACCAGTTTAAACCAGGATATTTACAACTTAAGTCCCTTCTTTGCCACTGACATCCTGGCCACAAATGTCATCAGCAAGGGTAGAAAAAAGTCACTGAAACCTAAAGATATGAATGTTGATGATGCGATTCTAAGCACAACCCTTTTTTCTGAATCTTGATATAATTCAGCATTCTTCGCCCAATGTAGTACCCTAGGGCTTAGCTAAACATGCCATCAGGTAGTACAAACATTTTCTCTTCAGTTATACTATAATGACTTTCCCTTTCAGAAAACGTATTCCATAACTGTATCTTCCACTTAAGGAGCCAGGCCAAATATAAGAAATAGGATCTGGCATTATTAAGAGTAATAGTTAAAATGAAGTTAAAACTAAGCTGGGCAACTAAGTCCACTATCTCAAAAGTCCGCCAGTTGTTATTCTGGAGGAACGTCTTAGAAACATTTACAAATTAAGTCAATTTCTTTTGGCACAATTGGGAACTTGAAAAAAAAACCGTAAACCCATTCTGCATTCTTCCAGATGGCTGAGGTTGTTCTTTGGGCCACACACACCCACACTTTGAAGTCAGGGAGCCTAGGCTCTAATCACTCTCTACCGTGTAGCAGCTAGACAATCTGGAGTGTGTGGTGTGGCAGTTCAGACAATGGGCGACAAAATCAGACTGCCTGGATTCCAAGCCTGGCTTTGCCACTTTCTAGCTGGGAAGCCATAGGTGAGTGTCTGTGCCTCAGTTTCCTCATATATAAATAAGGGCATAATAATAGTACCTCATGGGGCTGACTTAAGGGTTATGTGAGTGAATAAAAATAAAAACACACAGAACAACGTCCAGAACACAGTAAGTGCTCAAACTTCAGCTGCTAATTACTGTTAAAAAGCACTGCGCAGCCTTGGTGTCCTTTGCAAAACGAGTCTAAGAATAGTAGCTCTGTCACAGTGATAGCTTGAGAACTTCATGAGAGAATACATAAAATTTTCACATAGTGCCTGGTACATGAAAAATGTTGAATAGGGGCGCCTGGGTGGCTCAGTCATTAAGCGTCTGCCTTTGGCTCAGGTCATGATCCCGGGGTCCTGGGATCGAGCCCCGCATCGGGCTCCCTGCTCCGTGGGAAGCCTGCTTCTCCCTCTCACACTACCCCTGCTTGTGTTCCCTCTCTCGCTGTGTCTCTCTCTGTCAAATAAATAAATAAAATCTTTAAAAGAAAAATGTTCAATAAATGTCAGCTTTTTAAAAAAACACTTATCAAATGAACAACATAAATTGCTGACACATATAGGGCTTCTTCCCTTCTTCTGTGTGTATCCAGTTGTGCAACTGTATTGAGCTCAGCCTACTAATATCCAGTGAGATTATTTCAAAGTAAAATTGTAATTTGATTAGAGGAAAGGTAAAGAAGCTGACTCAGTTTGATGTGTGAAATGATTCAGCTACCAGGCCAGGCATCAGCAAAGTGCCCAAATCCTGGAGGAGGAAGGGAGTTGGCATTTGGATGAATGAATGACGCACTAACAGAGCCTTTGGGACAGAAAAGCAAGAATTTATGAAGAATTCAACAATCTGGAGAAGTACTACCAACCAGGACGCACTCGGTTCTCAAACATCCTCAAAGCTCCCCTCAGATATAATCAGGTTTATGCAAAGTTGGCAAAGGAAAGAAAACAAGCAGTGTTTGACAGTTTTGTCCTTCCAATCTAAATTTTAATATTAGTATTCACAGATGTTAATATTTATAAATATTAGCTAAAAGTAATAATAGTAATTTACACTTAAAGAGTTCTTCATAATAACATATTTGTAACAAACCTTACTGACCTCCCACTAAAATAACATTAAGTACTGAACCACTTCAAAGTATTCTGTAAACCTTTTCTCTTTTCCACACACCCTGTTATTTAAAGATCTAAGGCATTAGCTAAAATTCTGCAAACTTTTTATAGCCCCCTACAAGGCTTCAGGCTGTCTGGAAAGATTATGATAGGTAGTTTCAACCTTCCCAGAACAAGTATTTGCTTAGAACCTACTATGTTTAACTTACTAATCAATCATCCATTCATTTATTCCACAAATATTTACAGAACACTTCTTGCATGCCAGGAACTAGTCTAGGCCTTAAATTTACATTTCTCAGCAAAATCAAATAAGGTCCTAGCCTTCATGGAGCTTACAGACCAAAAGTAAAGAAAACCTAATTAAATGGTCATATAAATAAATGTAAAACAGGTTGCACTATGAAGGAAAAGGAACAAGGTACTATAATGCAGAGAATGAAAAAAAAAAAATGGTACTTATCCACAAAAAAATTTACAGTCTGGTGGGCAGTAAGATTAACATACATAAATAAGAGCAAGAAAATGCTATTAAGTAAATTTCATGGAACAAGTTGAGAGGAAAGGAAAAAGCACTTGGCAAGGACCTACAATATTCTAGCTAGGGTCTTTCCATGTGTTCTCCCACTAAAGCCTCATAATAATCCCACCAAGTAGGCATTAATATTCTCATTTTACAGATAAGAAAACCGAGGCTGTACGACATTCAGTTTTACTAGCAATGGTGTAGAAAGAGCTTCATTACATAGAACCAGAAAGTATGATAAATTTAATACCAACAGAATAATTCTTTGACATTAATTTGGACAAATGTAGTGGCAGCAGAAATGTGGACATCCCCCTCATCCTCTACCTCCCTTTATACAGCCCCCCTCCAACCCCCCACTCCCACCTGCCACGGCACACAGTATTTCCACCACAATCACACCCTGTTCTCATGACCTTTACACACCTACAAAAATCTGCCTTTGTCCTCTTAAACTATGGTGTTTGACTCCCCTGGCTGCTAAAGGGACAATGAGTTTTCCCCTACAAAGAAACATATTTACATTATTGCAAAGACTTCAGAAGAACAATAACAAAACAGCTTCATCCAATGGCCAAATTCCAACAATGGGAACTTCAGACACAAAATGGGCAAATTATTTAGAGCCCCTCAAGCCACAACTACTCTACTTTCACAGAATCATAAGGCAACCTTTATCAACAGATATTAGGGGGTAAAAAAAATCTTGACAAAAAGAAAATATATCTCATTCTGAAGTTTTAATAATTTACATTGCTTGCTTGTACCATTAGTGCACCCTGATATCACAAAGTTGACCAAGCAGTAGCTTCTGAGCCACTTCTTGCCATTTCCTGAAGTCCAAAGACTTGAGAGTTCCCAAGTATCGCATGCAAATTACAATGTCTCTTTGAAAAGGGCCAAGTGCAGCAAGCTCAGCAGAAACTGTTTTGAAAGACATTCATCTAGATCTCAGAAATGCTCATATTACATAAATCTGGAAAAATATGCACCAGGCTCTCTGTGGAAATGGAAAACACATACAAAAATGTGTATGTTTCAATCTTCTGATGAAATCAGATGCTTTATCTACAGATTGTTCAGAGATCCAGATGGATCACGAGACCCTTATTCATAGAACCCTCAACTGGAGTCTTTTTCAGAATCCACTGAAAACATCATGATCTCAGGGGCGCCTGGGTGGCTCAGTAGTTAAGCATCTGCCTTCAGCTCAGGTCATGATCCCAGTATCCTGGGATCGAGCCCCGCATCGGGCTCCCTGCTCAGCAGGAAGCCTGCTTCTCCCTCTCCCACTCCCCCTGCTTGTGTTCCCTCTCACGCTGTCTCTGTCAAATAATTAAATAAAATCTTAAAAAAAAAAACTTGTTAATGAATGAATAAGCCAAAATAAACAAGGATCACCAAGGACAGATCATTTAAAAAAAAAAAAAGTTACACATTCTAAAGAGCCATTTCCTGTTTCACAATAAATAGTTCTTTCTGAAAATCGGGAATGAGTCATCTTTTCCCAGTCATATCATGTATACATAATAATAGTAAAAACTTAGTAAGCACATACTCTGAGACAGTCACTGTTCTAAGCAGGTTATGTGTATTAACTCATTTAATCCTCTCTACAATGCCATGAAGCGGATATTATTATCCTTATTTTACATGTAGTAAATTGAGTCCCAGAGGTATTTAGTGACTTTCACATAGCTAGAAAGGGGCCCTGCTGAGCTTCAGACCCAGGCAATCTGGAACCTGTACACTTTATCACTTCTGCTAAAGAGTAACATGAGTTTCCCTATCACTAAACCACTGTTATTTTTTCATTTAATGCCTACACCCTACCCTAGGCAGGACCACCTGGAAGGGCTAATCTTCCTAATAGATTCTTTTTTTTTTTAAAGATTTATTTATTTATTCGACAGAGAGAGAGACAGTGAGAGCAGGAACACAAGCAGGGGGAGTGGGAGAGGGAGAAGCAGGCTTCCCGCTGAGCAGGGAGCCCGATGTGGGACTCGATCCCAGGACCCTGGGACCATGACCTGAGCCGAAGGCAGACGCTTAACGACTGAGCCACCCAGGCGCCCTTCCTAATAGATTCTTTAACCCAAACAGAAGCAGACATGAGTTCAGTCACCTCCCTCCGCTTTGTACGAAGTAAAATGCAACTATCATGGGTTAGACAGATTCTCTAACTGGCTTGTTAGTTCTGTTAGTATTTAGAGGGACGCTTTTTGGTGGTGGTAAGTCTCTCAAAAGATGATTTCAAGTCTTCTTTGGCCTTCCAAGATTTTCCTTTGCACCTAAGCTGCCTTAAATACTTCAACATTCTTTCTGTTTGGATTTAATTTAAGGAAATGTAATGACACAGAGGTTTAGCTGTTTAATTGTTTTGGAACACCTAACATTTGTTGATCCCGGGTACGTTTTGATAACATGAACCAAATCGAGTGCTCAACCCAGTGTTATCACGGGCACAATTCAAGGTCAAGAAGACATGCGGTAGGTTGAACTGCTCCCAGATGTCAATGGGAATGAAGGGAAGCATGTGTAGGACAGGATAGGTAAGAAGACATCTTAGGCCGGAAGAGCTTGGAGGTTAAGAGTGAGCACACTGCACGGTGAAACGTGAGAAGATATGTGTGACCAGGCAGAGGAGACAGCGGACTGGGAGGAACAGAGATGGGAGTGAAGAATGTGAGCAAACCCAGCTGTGAAGGACCTGAAAAAATGCAGGGTAATCGGGGTGTCGTGTACTGACCACAGAGACATTTTGGGCTAGAGCAAACATAATAAATATGTGCTTTAGAGAGGTTCAGAGGGAGGCAGTCAAATTAGCCAAAATATTATTACCAAACTAAGCATGAGGAGTTACAAGGACCTATCCTAAGCTGATGGCAGTGGAAGAACAGAAGAAAAGGCAGTCTGAGATACATTTAAAAGATGAAAACAAAAGGATTTTTTGTCGTATCAGATGTAATGAAAAGGAAAGACAGGACACTGTTTCCAGGTCTAGAGAATGATAACACCACTGGTAAAAATGGAATCACGAGATGGAGAAGTTAATTTATCAAGGAAGTTCATGCAGGTTGGTGTTGGGGACAATGGATTAACTCCCAGGCATCCAAGGGAAGAAAGATTCAAGACAGTTTTGGAAACATGGAGCTACCCTAGAGAATAGAGATTTTAGAGTTCTCCCATAAAGGTGAAAGTCAGAGGAACATATGAGCTCACTAACAGAGCAAACAGAGAACAATGAACAGAGGCTTAAAGATGGAACCATGGGGCAGCTAGAGACAAAATAAAGAAAACTTGACAATGAGGCAGAAAGCTCAGTGTGAGATGGAACAGAGAACCGAGAAGATGAAGTGTCACCAAAAACAAGAAGTAAAGTTCCAAGTTTCTTCCAATGATAATTGTGTATGAGAGATATATAAGCAGAAAAACTTCTCTGGTAGCCTTAAAGAAATTCCCCTGATGCTAACCAAACAACCCAAACAGTTCTCAAAGGAGTCTACGAGATACCGAATCAAATCAAAGACCTGGGGGATGGAGACAGGGCTAGTGGTGATTTGAATCTGGTGCAATTTTATTAAATTAAGAGAAAGAATAAGAGGAAAGGGAGATAAGATAAAAGGGGGGAAATCAAGTCCATTCAAGTTTTTAAAAACTCAAAAGAGTTTTAACCCACATGCATTTAATTTTAATATTAAATTAAAATTAGGGCGCCTGGGTGGCTCAGTTGGTTAAGCGACTGCCTTCGGCTCAGGTCATGATCCTGGAGTCTCGGAATCGAGTCCCGCATCGGGCTCCCTGCTCAGCGGGGAGTCTGCTTCTCCCTCTGACCCTCCCCTCTCTCATGTGCTCTCTCTCTCTCTCTCATTCTCGCTCTCTCAAATAAATAAATAAAATCTTTAAAAAAAATTTAAATTAGCAATGTCAGGAAAATTGTGTGAAAAAAAGTCAAGATGAAGAAAATCAAAAGGCAAAGGTAAGGAGTTCGGATTTAATTCTAGATACAGTGAAAAACCATCGCAATTTTAAAGCTTGAAGGAGAGACATAGCATACAATTTGTATTTTTAAAAAGATCACTCTGCTCAGTATGAGTTAAATGAATAGAAAAGAGGCAAGAGAAGTAGGGAAACCAGTTAGAGGACTCCTGTTAGAGAGTCATGATAATGACAAAGTGGACAAATTAGAGATAAATACTGGAGGCAGATGCAACAGTACTCGCTGATAGTAACTATTCTGAAGGGGGAATATGAAAGTGAAGAGAAGGCGAGAAACAGAAAGGAATCAAATATGACTATCAGTTGTCTGGTTTGAACAGCTGGGTGAACAGAAGAGTTATTAAGTAAAAGAAAGAAGAAATAGTGTGGTGGGGAAATCAAGTGTTCCACTGAGAATGTGTTAAAAGTTGGAGATGTTTGAAAAACATATACCTGGAGATGTCCAGTCAGCAACTGCATATACAAGACCAAAATCTGAACTAGAGATAGAAACAAACCAACAGTATATAAATGGTCTTCAAGCCAATGGAATAAATGAGATCACCTATGGTGAGAGTGCAGAAAGTGAAGCTCAAACAGCCCTGAAAAAATCCAACACATACAAGTTGAGTAGAGGAGCAAGACCCAGCAAAGAGAATGAGAAGAAACAGAGGTAGAAAGAAAACCTGAGTAGTGTCACAGAAGCCAAAGAAGAGTGTATTTCCACAAAGAGAATATAGACAAGTATCAAATGCTGACAGACATGAGTCCATCAGATTTGGAGGTGACCCTGATAAGAGTAACTTCAGTAAAGCATTGATAAAGGCAGAATCCATAAAAACAAGGATTTATGGAATCCTATGATATGGCCCCACCATTAACACACCTCTTTTTCTTGTGTCTTCAGCTTCTACTCCTGCCTTCAACTGCTCCATGCCAGTTCAAATTTAAAGGTTCTGATTACGGGGCACCTGGGTGGCTCAGTCATTAAGCGTCTGCCTTCGGCTCAGGTCATGATCCCGGGGTCCTGGGATCGAGCAGGAAGCCTGCTTCTCCCTCTCCCACTCCCCCTGCTTGGGTTCCCTCTCTCACTGTGTCTCTCTCTGTCAAATAAATAAATAAAACATTTAAAAATAAATAAATAAAGGTTCTGATTGGTATACCAAGTCACCTTCATCTCTGGTGAGTAGAACCTCAGGGCTAGATTACTGCCTAGACCAAAGGCCTGCCTACTGATTAGATGGTCTTGGGTCAAGTGGCCACTCAATCCAGTCATCTGAGACCAGAGCACAAGAGACCAGTCATCCATTAGAAGGCAGTCAGTGGATATAAGGGGGTATATTCTAAGTTTTGGCCTGTCTCTAAATACACTTTACTAAAATTTGTAACAAAGACCAATGAATACATTTACTGATAAAGGTCTAAGGATTAAGTTTATAAATTATAAGCCGTTCATTTTTTCTTAACTTGGGATAGGTATCCAGATGTTCAATCAAGATATCATTGCTCTTTCTATCTACTAATAGCTTATAAAAATGATTCACATTCTTTGAACCTGGATACATTGATGACAGTGATCATTTTCAGAGAAAAAACCACCACAACAGCAAAGAAAAACTTTATGAGTATGGGGTCACAATATCTAATATATTTTTTTAATCATTAAAGAAAGAGGGCGCCTGGGTGGCTCAGCCATTAAGCGTCTGCCTTCGGCTTGGGTCATGATCCCATGGTCCTGGGATCGAGTCTCCCATCGGGCTCCCTGCTCAGTGGGAAGCCTGCTTCTTCCTCTCCCATTCCCCCTGCTTGTGTTCCCTCTCTTGCTGTCTCTCTCTGTCAAAAAAATAAGTAAAATCTTCAAAAAAATTCACTAAAGAAAGAAAAATACATACAAGTATTTTTAAAACTTTTATGATAAAATGTTATAAAATACAAGAAAACACACACATTTTGAATAGTATGTATTCATTCCCTATTAAAAAAAGAAAAAAGTTTCCATCCAAAACCATTCAGGCCCTATAATTTTATCCCACAGGAAAACCAAGCTAAAATGAAAAAACATCCAAAAGGAAGTTTACACTGGAAACTCTGACAAATGCTTGACCATAGTGTCAAGAACAGCACTGCTATCATATGCATATGTCTACACAGCTAGACACAAATACATACACTATTCATTTCAGTTAGTGGTCAAAAACACTGAGGATTAGGATTCTTAAAGCTTGTACTTAACCACTGATGAACCTAAACAAAAAATTAAAATCGTAAGATGAGTTGGAGTCAGAACACTCCACAAACAATGACCTTACATTTGGAAGTAGAATTGATGCTAATTTACATTTGTAGAGTACTCAAAAGTTTTTCAAGGCATTCTCTAAAGTATTATTTTACTCAATAATCCTAACAAACCTATGAGCGAGGCTGGCTAGGTTTGATACTCATTTTGCAACTGATGCATGATTTCCTCAAAATCATACATAGAGTAAGTAACAGGGACCACATTCAAATCGATGTCTTACAGACTACAAGAAGCCCTCTGCTCCTTCCACTAACATTCGTATTAATACAGCCTTTAATAAGGGCTTCAAATCCCTGCTGGAATTGGTTCAACTATCACATATCATATTCGGACTGCTAAAACAGACTCAACTACTCACTCAATATATTAAACATGCTATGATTATCAGTTCTAAGGCATGTGATGCCCTACTATACTGATGTATTACTAGAAAACCAATTTTGACAGTTCATTCATTATGTTACTGTATTTATTTTCCTTAATAAGTACACGGAACTTGTTATAAGGTTGCCAGTGGTCACTGTGTTTCTGTCCTTTCTCAGAAATTCCATTGATGTCAAACCTGTTAACAATTAGCAGCCATAAAGCAATCCATAAGTTACTTATTCATGACATTCATAAATAAGATCATGTATTTAAGACTAACCTAACTGAATAAAAAGGAGCTTTATTATACCTGACCATTTTCCACTAACAGTTAAAAAGTAAAGAACAAGGTGAATGGATGGATCTAGACTGCAAAGTATTAAACAGTTTTGACTTTACTACATACACCAAAAATGACTCCAATACAACTCCCTTTTAAAATGCTTATTTAGAGGCACCGGGCTGGCTCAGTTTGTAAAACATGCGACTCTTGATCTCAGGGTTGTGAGTTCAAGCCCCACATCTGGTGTAGAAATTACTTAAAAATAAAATCTTTTAGGGGCACCTGGATGGCTTAGTCAGTTAAGCATCTGCCTCTGGTTCAGGTCCTGATCCCAGGGTCCTGGGATCGAGCCCCACATCAGGTTCCCTGCTTGGTGGAGAGCCTGCTTCTCCAGTTCCCTCTGCCTGTCGCTCCCCGCCCCGCGCCCCCCCCCCCCAGCTTGTGCTCTCTTTCTCTCTCTCCCGTCAAATAAATAAAATATTTTTTTAAATTTAAAAAATAAAATATTTTTAAAATAAATACATAAAATGTTTACTTACAAGCACCAAATCTTCTCCCCACTCCCCACGTAATTCAATGAGTTATTCTCAGAGTATCCTTTATGAAAGTCCAGAATATCTACTAAATATTTGGATCACAGCCATGGAATATGAGCACCAGTATCACTTCATAAAAAAGAAAATCATCATCGTCAGAAATTAAGACAGCCTATAAGAATATTACTACTTCACATCTGTCTCAGTCAAATTCAATGCACCACCTAAAAGCAAATATGCAATGCATTATTATTAAATAATATGAGTAACTACCACTTACTGAGCACTCAATACATTCCGGGAACTGCAATCTGCTTCAATGGTAACAACAAAACACATAATGGCCACTAACATTTATTGAGCCTGTACGGTGTGCCAGGCAATGTTTTATGTGGTTTACAGAAGTTATCTCATAACACCACACTTTAAAAGTGAAGGAACTAAGATACACAGAGACTAAGTATTCTGCCCAAAGTCACAGGGGCAGTTAGGGAGAAACCCAGCACCAGGCCTTTCTTCACCATTTGCGGGGGGAATGGGCTAATTTAAGTAAAGCGCTCAGAACAATGGCTGACACATGACAAACATGTCCATAAGTACTAGTAATTACTGACAGTATTATTCAATCTTCACAACAATCCAGTAAAATGAAAAGAGCGAAAATAGAATGAGGAAAGCAAAAGGAAACTGGGAAGAGAGGAGGAAATAAATCAATAGGCAATACTTCCAAAAGAAAAGGAAAGCCGAAGCTTTCAGATAGAATGAGCAACTTAAGTGATGTCTGCCCAAAGGTTTGTTTTATAGTCTTTGTGTTTATGTCTTTTTCTGTCATTTTAATGATTCATTTATGTTTAAAAAAAATGGAATGACAGGAAAAAGAGATGGGAAGGGAGAAGAATAAGGGAAGAGAGGGAAAGAGAAATTAACACATTCTCTGCAAAAAATCAACTGCCAAATAAATGCAAATCCTCATTTTCAGGCAGGCCCTGCCAAAGAAAAGTATAAATGCAGGACAGCCATAGGTTATGAGTCTCTAATCCATCCACTACTGGATCCTTCTCACAAAGCGCTTCATAAACACATACATTACAGTTAAAAACCTAAACATCTATGTAAGAGCATGAATTCCAATTAGTATTGCTCTTAAGCAAAATGAGGGCAAACAAATCAATATGATTTAACTGTGGGATCCTTCAAATATTCACTTTAGGCTGTTTTCCTCCCTCAAATGTGAAAATAATAGCGACAAAAAAAAAGACACAGCTCAGTTTCATTTAATACTTGGTCATCTGCTGAAACTACTAATAAGGAAACCAAAGAAGGGCAAACTGAATTTTTTTTTTATGATGTAGATACCTAACCCTGTAGTGCTGAGAGCACATTGAGACTACTGTTTTCAGTAGTTTGTTAAACACCAAATGAAAACTTCTGGTCCTTGGCAACCTAATATCCAACACCCAATCTTTCTTTTTTTCAAATGGGGAAGACAGTAAATTGTTTTGTTTTGTTTTTTTATTTGACAGAGAGAGACACAGCGATACAGTGAACACAAGCAGGGGGAGTGAGAGAGGGAGAAGCAGGCTTCCCGCGGAGCGGGGAAGACCGATGTGGGGCTCAATCCCAGGACCCTGGGATCATGACCTGAGCCGAAGGCAGACGCTCAACGACTGAGCCACCCAGGCGCCCCAATCTTTCTTTTTATAAGAATGACAAAACTGAAACCCATAGAGGTTAAGTTCAACATGGAAGCAGAACAGTCCAGTGGAAAGTGAATGCATACTGGAATCAGACATACTGGGAGTAGAATCTTGGTTCCCTCACTGAACTAAATGTTGCCTCCGTTTCCCCACCAATGAGAGAATAACACCACTCTCCCAGCAAGCTATGGTGAGAAAACAATGTACAGGGGCGCCTACGTGGCTCAGTCAGTTAAGCATCTGACTCTTGATCTCAGGGTCGTGAGTTCAAGCCTCATGGTGGGCCCACTGTGGAGCCTTCTTAAAAAAAAACAAAAACAAACCAAAACAAAACAAACAACAACAAAAAAAACCCAGAATGTACAACACTTCGCAAGTAAAAGGCACGTAGTAAGTGGCAGCTATTGGGATTAATGTTACCTTAATCTCCTTGTGGGTGGCTCAATAGGTGACAGTTATCACTGTTACTATCATGAAAACAACCTTCTAGGGGGCAAGGACTATATCTGCCTTAGTCAGTGAGTATAGGGCCTGGCACAGAGTAGCCTTGAAATGCAGGAGGCAGGGAAGAACAAAAGAAAGGTTATACAAGAAATCAGCGGAAGAACTGATATGCAACACAGTTCTCCAAAATTCCTTCTAGAAGGTACTTATGCCTTACTAGAGTAACAATATGTCCTATTTCATTGCTTTTTCAAACTCATTTAGGGAGCTGTAACACCATATTTTTTAAAAATGAAGTAGGATAGAATACAACATAATAGAAACAAGTACATCTAACATAGTAAGGTAAGTTCTACTTCATTTAACTTTAATACTGGATACATGTACACTCTTTTTTTAAAAGGTTTGTTTATTTGAGAGAGCACGTGCATAGCAGGGTGGCGGAGGGGGAGACTTTTTTTCTTTTTTTCAGATTTATTTATTTGGGGGGGAGGGGGAGAGGGGGAGAGAGAATCCTGAAGCAGACTCCCCACGGAGCATGGAGCCTGACATGGAGCTGGATCCCAGGGCCCAAAGATCACGACCTGAGCTGAAATCAAGAGTCGGCCACTTAACTGAGTCACCCAGGTACCCTGAGAGAGAGTCTTAAACCGACTCTGTACCATAGCACATACCCTCCCCATGTGCTATGGTGAGCACTGTGAATTGTGTAAGACTGTTGAATCACAGACCTCTACCTCTGAAACAAATAATACATTATATGCTTAAAAAAAAAAAGTAGGAAGGAAGAAATGAAGGGGGGAATCAGAAGGGGAGATGACCCATGAGAAACTATGGACTCTGAGAAACAAACTGAGGGTTCTAGAGGGGAGGGGGGTGGGGGGATGGGTTAGCCTGGTGATAGGTATTAAAAAGGGCACGTACTGCATGGAGCACTGGGTGTTATACGCAAACAATGAATCATGGAACACTACATCAAAAACTAATGATGTAACGTATGGTGATTAACATAACAAAACAAAACAAAAAAAGACTCTGCACTCAGCGTGGAGCCCAATGTGAGGCTTCATCTCATGACCCTAAGATCATGATCTGAGCCAATATCAAGAGTCAGATGCTTAACCAATTGTGCCACCCAGGTGCCCCACATGTACACTCTTGCATTAATGTGCGTGCACGTACCGGGGTCAGGATGTAAAATGAATTCTTTACTGCTACAGGTAGCACCAAAATCAGAAAAATACCATCCTAGATTTTCCAGGACAATTCTACTTTTATGTGATCACGTTTTCTGGTAAACATGAAATGAAGTATATTAACTAAGTGGGATGTGAGATTTACACATATGTATATAAAAAATAGGAGCTCCTGGGTGGCTCAGTGGGTTAAGCATCTGCCTTCAGCTCAGATCATAATCCCAGGGTCCTGGGATGGAGCCCTATCTATGTTGGGCTCCCTGCTCAGTGGGGAATCTGTTTCTCCCTCTTATCCCCCTCCGTCACACCTCCCGCTTCTGTTCTCTCGTGTGCTCTCTCTCTAATAAATAAAATCTTAAAAAAGAGAGAGAAAAGAAAAAAAATATGTATATCAAAAATCATGAATAAAAAAATCTCTGCCCAACCCTAAGCTGCATCTATTGGTATGGTACCTATATGAAACCCATAGCTTGAAACACAGATCCAGAACTGCACCAAGGAAGTCATCCTACCAAACTCAGGTGAAAATAAAATCACATAGCTTAGCAGTTACAAATAAACCATGGCAGCTTTTTTCTCCCCCATTCAAAACATAAAAATTACCATGAATTCAAGGTCATTTCCGAGCATCAGAATTCTTTCGTGAGTTACCACAAAATAATCGTAAGATATATATGAGATTCTCTATAGTGAGGCTGAAATATCAGAGTAAATCGTACCCTGGACAAAGCTGTTCATTGAGCTCTCCAAAACGAAAATGCAGAGGTTAGATCTATTTAACACAAAAGCCAGAGTTCTGTTGTAATTTATGGCATGTGATGACTAATTCGGCAAAAAGTACATTAAATGCTTAATATCCTCTGTTAAATTTTAAAAAATATAAAAGTAACACATGTAACTAGAGGGACAGGAAACTCTGGGTGACAACAGCCGAGGCAGCCAGGGCAGCACATTTTGAGACCGACTAGTCTAGGGTATACGGCATGCAATGAGAATCCATGAGAACCTGACCGTCCACTGACTTACTATGATAGCAGATTAAATCACTTAACTCCTCTAGCTCCCAATCTCCTTCTGCTAAAGAAAACATCAAGAACAGTATCTGTCTCCAGTCTGTTATTCCCATACTTCACAACAAAGACAAAAACACACAGAGACACACTCTGAGCTCTTTAGAAGATTAATTTTTCTCTAGAGTCAACTTGTCAGGGACTATTCAGGTGACAGCTCCATCTGTCTGGCCTGAACATTCTCTTCTGTTCACTCAACACCTCACTAAATTAACTGACCAGTCTGTTTGCCCACACTTAAGAATGAAGAACTGAACAAACCAAAACTTAAGTCTTTGATACAGCAAAGGAAGAAGTGGCTGCATGTTAGCACCTGACACTGTATTGACAGCAAATGAAAATTCTTTTTGACAAATCTTAACTAAAAAAGATAGTGTTTGAGGATTAAATGCCTGAAAAAAATTCTCCTTGAGCCATCAAGCTCTGTTCCACTTAGTGAAATGAAACTGATGTGCAGGGGAAAATAATACATCCAATCAAATACTGTTAGGTTGAATCATATGAAACTGCCATTTTTACAAGTCAAAGATGGTCAAATATTGGCAATTTCACTTGGTTTAACTTAAGAGGATGCCTTACTCTGCTAATAGCACTAAGACTAACGCTATCAGAAGCATCAAAGGACAGTGGTCTCAAATCAGAATACACACATGGGAACAGTTTCCACAAAGAATTTTTGCTTTGTCTTGTTTTACTTTTTGTTATGTAAATATTAAAATACACTAAAAAGTGGAAAGAACAGTATAATGAACCCCCATGTACCCATCACCCAGCTTCTGACATTCTCTAAATGTCAGTATCTACAATATCCTGAAATTAAATGCTGTATAATTATCTAAACATATAAGAAAAACTTCCCTGAATCAGTGCAAAAATTCATTATCTTACAAAAGTTCTTTCAAGCTTATACGACCAATAATGTTTGAAAATTGCTGCCTTGGGGCATGTACGATGTTGGACCCTATATGGATGGTATTCTGAAAGCTTGAACTTTGGTGAAATATTTTCTTAGTTATTCAGTTGTTGAGAGTTGGCTTATCTAAGAAAGGGGAGCAATATAAGTGGGCACAAAACACATCTAGCCAATTAGGACATCTGAAACTAACAAATAGAGTAAACCAACCTTTTACAAAAGGACGAATTTATTTGAACACATGAAAATACTAAAAAGTATTTAATTAAATTTATTCTATATACCAAAGACACAGGCATACACCCCCTAGAAAGTCTAACAGAATAAACTGCTCATCAACAGTTTAATTTATCCAATGCCTGCTGTGAGCTGGGCCCTGACATACACGTACACATTTCTTCAACAAGTATTTCTCAGTATTTTCTATGTATCCAACACTGTTCTAGGCAGTGATGGTACAGAGGTGAACGAGCGAGACAAAGATCCCTGCCCTAGTGGAGTTTATGTTCCAGCATGGGGGCACAGTTAATATTATAAATAAGAACAATATAGTATGTTAAAAGGGGACAGGTAGCAATAGGAAAAAGAAAAAGCAAAGCAAGAAAAGAGAAATGGGGAGGGGCAGGAGATAGCCATTACGTGACTATGACTTCAAGGTGGTAAGTACTACCTGAGATTTGATAAAGGCTAGTGAGAATGTGGAGGAGGCACTTAATTCTGCCTCCTGGAGGAAGTGATGTCTGAGCCAATGGTTGAGAGAGCAAGAGAAGCTGGCCACAGAATAAGAGAACTAAGGGCTCTCTGTGTCCAGAGAACAGCACATGTGTGGGCATGGAGAGGAGCAAAGACCCAGAGCACTGGGAACAGGCTAGAACCTAGGTACGTGAGGGGGGAGGAGGCAGCCAGGGGAGAGGCAGACAGGGGTCAGATCAGAGGGTTTCCATTTTCTATGGGGGGTAGGGGGAGCCAACAGAGCTTTCTACCACAGAGCTGTGAAACAGAAAGCTCATACAGGCAGCTCTGAAATAAACGTATTTTATTTTTTGCAAAGGCAAGAAATAAGAGCAGAGCAGTGATGGGGAAAAGAGAAGGCAGGACAGACTCAAAAAGCTATCATGTGGCTGGAGGCAGAAAGACTCAGATCTCCACCAGATAGGGCTTGGGCTGCAAAGGAGATGATGGTGCCACACTCACTAAAATGGGGAAACTCAAAAAG
Source organism: Eumetopias jubatus (assembly GCF_037043125.1). NCBI lineage: Eukaryota > Metazoa > Chordata > Mammalia > Carnivora > Otariidae > Eumetopias > Eumetopias jubatus. The sequence goes on along the minus strand of NW_028274813.1, from coordinate 36,841,305 downwards.
AAGAGATCCTAGAGAGATTTGGGGCATGCTGAATTTGAAGTGCCTGTGAGAGCAACGAAGAAATAGCTAGAAATGCAGGTATGGATTGGAGAAACTTCTAGCCTGAAAATACAGACTGAGGAGTCTGAGAGGGAGAGTTGGGGCTCCTGGGTGGCTCAGTCAGTTAAGCGTCTGCCTTCGGCTCAGGTCATGATCCCAGAGTCCTGGGATCGAGCCCCGCATCAGGCTCCCTGCTCAGCGGGAAGCCTGCTTCTCCCTCTCCCACTCCCTCTGCTTGTGCTCTCTCTCTCTCTCTGTCAAATAAATAAATAAATCTTAAAAAAAAAAAAAAAGTCTGAGAGAGATGGCAGAAGGCACCAGAATGGGTATGATTTCTCTCTCTCTCTCTCAGACACACATACACACACACACGATGATATCAAGTATGAAGAAGAGCATTGGGGTGCCTGGATGGCTTAGTCGGTTAAGTGTCTGCTTTCAGGTCATGATCCCAAGGTCTAGGATCTCTCTCTCTCTCTCTCTCTCTCTGTCTGACAAATAAATAAAATCTTTAAAATATAAAAAGGAGAGGAAGGAAGAAAGAAAGGCAGGCAGGTGGGCAGGCACTGAAGACTTCTAATCATTCCTCTTTTCAGAAAGAACTAGCCTACATCAACACTACTATTAATATCTTTCATATGTCCCAAGCATGTACTGCACCAAATGCCCACAATTACCCAAAAGCAAAAAGCAGCTTTCTTAAGAAGCAATGACAAGAATGAGGCTATTACAGATAGTTTTCAGAGCCATGAGCAACAATGCTATAATTCAAACCAAAGAGAAGTTATTCAGAACCTACTCAAATGATCTGGAAGGCCAGACACAGTAAGGTTCTAAACCTTGGCCAAATATATTTGCTAAGTCCTTCACAGTTTTCTCAGGGTAGTAAAAGATACAAGAGAAGTTTTTAAAAACACTACCAGGGCACCACAAAGTTCAACTTTTACAACCTCATATTTCAATAATTCACAATGAAAACATATAAACCAATAATTCCTTTTAAATCTGCAGAAGACCGAGGCAGCAAAGAAAAGCTGTTCACAGCCAAGTAAGCAAGTTTGCTCATCTCTCCTCACAGGGTGCACTTTTGACAATACTCGCAACATGAAAGAATACTGCTTCATTTTTAAAAAATAAATAACTTTTCAGCACTTTAAGAAAAGGGAAAAGAAAAACTTTCTCCTGAGGCAATTATTATATCCTAACTCAACAGTTCATTTCTTTAAATAGCCTTCTCCCCGCTTTGTTTTTACAAAAGTAAATGTTCTATCCAAATGAAGTATCAATTCCTTTTGTAGATTTCTGGCCTGATACTGCTCTGATTCACAGGAGAGCTAGTACTGCTACCGTATTCAAATAAAAACATATTGGCAACAAGATGAACTATGAAATATGTATGCCCTCCTCCATGTTTTTCCTACTTTTTTTTAAGGTAAGAGAAAAAAGACATAAAAATCTACAGGCATTTTCATTTTTAGTAAAACATAACTTGGAATTTGTTGCAGTCTAGTGGTTGTTTGTATATATACTGACAAACATTTGTGATGGAGAACCCCCCAAAGGCATTTCCTCTAAACCATGAGCCCTAATTATATTTAGTTGTAGCTCTGCTCTTCCCACTGCTTTTCACTTTTCTCCTCTCCTCCCCTCTATTTCCGTTTCATACACACACGTGCACGTACATGCGCACCACACAATGATTCTTCCACCAGAAGCAATTTTTTTCCATGATGCTCTTAAGTGGAAACATTTGCACAAATGATAGGTTCTCTACAAATCCCAAAGGAAACATTCTTTTCCAGAGTAAATTATACACACACATGCACTCATTCATAAAGATCTATTATGTACATATGCCAATATTCTTACGTTGAAATGTATACTATCCTGCACACTGCAGGTTCTCATCGTAAAGTCTCTACCAACACCATCACTTAGGTCATATCAGCATATAAAACTGCAAAAGAAATGAGATCCACAGTACTGCATCATTTGCCTCCCTGCCCATTTTCTTTCCTAGCCTATTTCTGCTTTCTTGCTTCCTCCTTCCCCACCATCCCATATAGACTCTAAGCCCCATCCAAACTGGTACCTGTGGTTCAGCTAAAAGATCTATGCAAGGCGCACCTTGGTGGCTCAGTCGGTTAAGCCTGACTCTTGATTTCAGCTCAGGACATGATCTCGGGGTCATGAGATCGAGCCCCATATCAGGCTCTACACCCAGCTTGAGATTCTCTTGCCCCCTCTCCTTCTGCCCCTTCCCCTCCCGTGTGCACAGGCACTGGTGCTCTCTTTCTCTCTCCTTTCTCCCTCAAAACAAACAAACAAATCTATGCAAACCTTCCCTCTCCCGGTTCTGGCCACCTCAACTGCCCCTTCCCCTTCCAGCCTCTATTTCCATCCCTTCTTAGAGTTCCCTCTCAAATGGCAATTTTTCCATGAAGCCTTTCCTGGTGATTCTCTCAACCTGGTATCTCTCCCTACTTGTGGGCTGCAAGGATCCCTTGCTTATACCTCACTCACTGCACTTAACTAGACTTCCTGACCCAATAATATCTGCCCTCTTGGAATTTTATTTAATTATATTTATGTTCCTGCAGCACCTAAGAGACCAGCACCTAACATGAATAGAGCTGAGGTGTCTCAAACCCACATTTCTCTAACAAATAATTTAATATAAATAAATACAGCTGCCCATAAAGCCCCACCTGTACTCAGGCCCTTTAACAAGCACAAGCACAGTTTTTACCTTAGAAAGAATCAGAGGAAGTTATTCGTCCAAAACCAGTCTCCTAGTATTTTAACACATTGCCTGGGTTTCCATAATGCCACCAACTAAACAAATTACTTGAAAATGAAAACAAATATTAGCTCAAGTTGTTAAGATATTTTAAAACAACAGAAAAGTGGTATATTCCACTAGGAAATCAGATTTAAAAATCAAAAGAATTAAACAATTACAACAATTTATCCTCACTCTCTTAAATTCCTCTGTTTGGTCTTTCTCCAGAGCCAACAGATGTTTTTCTTCTTCAGCTTAGTCATTTGGAGAAGAAAAGGAACTTGAAAATTGTTGAAAAGCAGAAGGGAAGGACAGGAGTAAGTATGGAGAAATAGACAGGGTCCAGGCCAATGATGTGAGCATTTGGAAATCAATCCGATACGTTTTTGAAAAACATTTCAGATACTACAATATACCTAGGAGGAATATCTATGTTTTGAAGGTCTTCACAAATTTGTAATCTTTTCTACTTTACAGACTGGTCACTCTGCTTTCAAAATGACTTTAAACTCAGCAATAAATTCAACTGTATGCCTTCTATAAATTTACTATGTCAGAGAATCCTTCCTGTTGTTTTTAAGATTTTATTTATTTGACAGAGAGAGAGAGAGAGAGCACAAGTAGGTAGGCAGAGCGGGAGGCGGAGGGAGAGGGAGAAGCAGGCTCCCCACTGAGCAGAGAGCCCGATGTAGAGCTCGATCCCAGGACCCCGGGATCACCATCCGAGCCAAAAGGAGCCACTTAACTGACTGAGCCACCAAAGAGCCCCCTTCCTGCTGTTTCAACCACTCAAGTTTAATTTCAGGGTTCCATACTCACAGTCATCTCAACACAATCACATTTCTCTTAATTATTCTCTCAGATTTAGTCCAAATATCCCTTTCTCAGATTATTCTAAATACTGCTTTATTACAATACTCTCAATGTTTGTTAACTTCCTCTTCTTTATTTATCTTTCACGTCATCCCAACTATTTTCTTATATACTCCCTCATATCTCCAAATATTAAATGGTGTTAAATGAGATACTGAACAGGAAACCACCTTTTAAATTGTGCAGTAGTATGTACAGATTCACTGTATTGCTATTATTCATTCTCATCTTTTTGCTTCATTCCTTTTTTCTATCTACATTTCAACCTCCACCCCTTCTTAGGACAATTTCTTCCAAATTCTTTAGAGCTAGGGGACACTGCTTGACATTCAGCAAGCAATAAATAGTCATTTAGTGTGTGATTTCAGGAGAAGCTTCTAGACTTTATGCAAGCTATATATTCCTTCTAAAAGCTTCTCCAAAAGTCTTACGTGGAAACTATCATGGAACTGTATTACCATATGATCAAAAGACCCAAAAAGCCTAATGAAGTATAATCTCTGGTTCTACAGATGAAGAAACAGGTACACAGACTGCCCAAATTCATAATGTTAACTGAATTGCCCAAAATCATACAGATGGTTAATGACAGACCAGGATTAGAATCCAGGTCTTTGTGTACTACTGGTGAGTTTGGCTTGTTGGTTTTGTGCTCTTTGCTTTTAGTTTTTTTCCTTTAATTTTTTGGGGGGGAGTTTATTTCTGATTACAAAAATAATAAAGGCTCACTGCAAGATATTTGTAAAGTAAGAAGTAAGTATAAAATATTGTTGATTCACTTTTGGTTTTTGTTGTTTTTCTTTTTTTTTAAGAAATAGCAGTGTCTTTTTTTTTTTTTTAAGATTTTATTTTTAAGTGATCTCTATACCCAACATGGGACTCAAATTCACAATCCCAAGAGCAAGAGTCACATGCTCTATTAACTGAGCCAGCCAGGTACACCTGTTGATTATTTTTAAAGTGTCACTGTCTCTCACATACCCTCACCCAGTACAAACAAGTATTTGTCTCAAAACTCAGAGTTTCATTTACTGAAGTTTAAGTTTAAATCCCATTTAGTCCTCCTCAATTTGTAAAGTTTAATGAAGACAGAGCCCATTTTCTTCTTTGTGGATTTATATAGCACCACACTCAATGTTGGTCACCAAATACCAAAATTCTTAACTTCAATTATCAACAAGAGTCCCGATGACACTTAGGTTTAGAATGTTTCCATCAGAATATATTACAATTTACTGCAAGTAAAAGGCATTTTCTTTTTCCTTGGATGATGCTTCTCTCAGCTATATGCCTGTTTTTAAAAAATACATGTTACTGGAAACTTGGCATATGCACAGCCTCAAACACAATGAAGTTTGGGCCAAGCTACACTGAAACAGGACATATTTTGATTTTAAACAAGAGTGGTGAGGTTACCAACTACAAAAGTTTTTTCTTAAGTTATATGTGTTAGTATACGAATATCTTTGACTGCCCTGTAACTAGTAAGTAGTAAAAACTATTGCAGAATTGCAACAGACCAATTAAGACTGTGATATCCCGAGGGGTGAGGGAAATAGGGAGATGTTGGTCAAAGAACAAACTTTCAACTATAAAATGAGTAAGCTCTGAAGACCTGATATAGAGGATGGTGACTATAGGTAAAAAACAATGTATTACAGGGGCACCTGGGTGGTGCAGTTGGTTGAACATCTGACTTTTGGTTTTGGCTCAGGTCATGATCTCAGGGTAATGAGATTGAGCCCCAGCACTGGGCTCCGCGCTCAGTACAGAGTTTGCTTGAGTTTCTCTCTCCCTCTCTCTCTGCCCATCCCCACCCCGCTCACACTCTCTCAAATAAATCAATCTTTAAAAAAAATGTATTACATACTTGAAATTTGCTGAGAAAGTACATCTCAAGTGTTCTCATCACACACACACACAAAATGGTAACAATGTGAGATGATGGCTACATTAGCTTCCTTGCAGTAATACCACAGTGCATATATATATTAAAACATCATGTTGTAAACTTTACATATACACAATTTTTACTTGTCAATCATACTTCAATAAAGCAGGACAAAAAGACTGTGTGTCAATATGGTAGTCACTAGCACACATGTGACTACTGAGCACTTGAAATATGACTAGTGCTAATTGAGACTTGTTATAAATATAAAATACACATAAGATTTCAAAGACTTAGTACGAAAAACAATATAAAATAACTCATTTTTATATTGGTTATATATTGAAATTATATTTTAGATATACTGAGTTAAGGAAAACATTAAAATTAATTTCATCTGTTTCTTCTTACTTTTTTAAAACTCTGGCTACTGGAAAACTATTTATTTAGAAAACTTTAAATTACATATGTGGCTCACATTGTGGTTTGCATTATATTTTTTGGGATGAGCACTAAACTAAGACAACAAAAGCAGCAAAGAGGGCAACAAAAAGAAGGAAGACAACAAAAACAAAGGGCAAACTTCCTGTTCCCTCAGACCTGGAATAGCTCAGAACCATTCTACTCTGTGGTCAGAAAAGAAACCCAATCATTCTCTATTCTTCAAAAACCTGACTTACATCTTATTACCTCTGAACAAGAATTACAGATATATCTTAAATAAATAGCACACTGAAGTTTTACACCTTAACATACAATTCATATGCTTAGCCTAAACCTAAACTGTCAAGAAAAGAAAGAATATACCTTATATTCCAATGGGAGAGCTTCCTTCTAATTCAAAAGGAAACTTACTTCATGAGAATCTCTGCCCCAAGCAGCTATTCCTTCCTGTTAAGGACCCAAAAATTCCTATCGGTTTTTTTCTCTTACATGATAGTTGATGATACAAGAATTATGGCCAAATATAAAGGTGCCCTTTAGAAAGACTTCCACTAAACAAGCAGTATTCCCTGTCATTATGGCTCTCGAGGCCTCTTCGGAGATTTTTAAAGGGTTACAACAGGTTTAAATTAACCCCATGGAAAGAATTTGGCATTTTAAAAGGATGTGATGACTCAAAACATTCTTCTGAACTCTCCCAGCCTCCTCACTGGAAATGCACTCAGGACAGTCATACCAGTTAGTTCTCTTTTATGCTAGCCCAGGTCAAGTACAAACTTGAAACGTGGAATAAGGCAAATTACTTTAGGTTCTTCCTGTTCACCAGGTGTTTTGTTTTTATTTATTGGGAGGTTTTTTTCTGTTTCATTGGGTGGGTGGGTGAGTGGGTGAGTGGGTGTTTGTTTTGGGGAAAAGGAGGTTAAGTGTTTTAGTTCTTCATTTGAGTGCAAAGGTACTTACTAGCAAAATAATGATGGCACTTCTGGTCCAGAAATTACCAGAATCCTTACCATGTCTCAGAAGCTGAGTCTCTCTATCAGGCTTCCTTTGCCAGACTCTGCCTGTCTCTGCCTCTAAGCAAAATGTGAGAAAAGCTAGAAATTCTAACAACAAAGTCCCCCAAAGGTAACCAAGTGTAGCCATAGTCACCTGCCAATCACTCTAGGTAAGGAATCTTGATATACTAAAGATAAGCCTGGCATGTAGCTCCAAGAAATGAGGAAGAATAAGTTTAAGTAAAGGAATCAGATAGTTATAGGCTGAACACCCTAATTTTCTTTATATAGAGCTGTATTTCTCAACCTCAGCACTACTGATATTTTGGCTCAGAAAATTCTTTATTATGGGTGGATGTTCTGTGAATTATAGGATCCTTAGCAGCATCCTTGGCCTCACTACCCACTAGATGCTAGTAGTAACACCCTCGCTTCCTGCCCCCAACTCCCACCCCCAGAGTTAGTTCTGAGAACCAAAAAGGTCTCCAGACTCTGCCAAATGCCCCCTTGGAGGGGGCAAAAATGCTCCAGGTTGAGAATCAGAGCAAAAGCAAGTGAAAAAAGTTGCAGCAGCAGCCAAGTCAAAGGCCCTTTGTACGCAGGGTGGCAAGCTGTATTCAAGCAGTTGGCCTTGCACACCTAGTAAGAAATACTTCTCACCAACTTTTTTTTTTTTTTTTAAGATTTTATTTACTTATTTGACAGAGAGAGACACAACGAGAGCAGGAATTCAAGCAGGGGGAGTGGGAGAGGGCGAAGCAGGCTTCCCGTGGAGCAGGGAGCCCGATGCGGGGCTCGAACCCAGGACCCCGGGATCAGGACCTGAGCCGAAGGCAGACGCTTAACCAACTGAGCCACCCAGGGGGCCTCAGATAGTTATTTTTAAGAAATACAGTTTTAGGGACACCTGGATGGCTCAGTCCTTAAGCGTCTGCCTTCGGCTCAGGTCCTGATCCCAGGGTCCTGGGATCAAGCCCCACATCGGGCTCCCTGCTCGGCGGGAAGCCTGCTTCTCCCTCTCCCACTCCCCCTGCTTGTGTTCCCTCTCTCGCTGTGTCTCTCTCTGTCAAATAAGTAAATAAAATCTTAAAAAAGAGAGAGAGAGAGAGAAAGAAATATAGTTTTAAAGTAAAAATAAGATAGCACTTTCTGACCTATATAATTAGCAAAAATTAACAGGATTGGGAACTTTCAGGGACTGCAAGAAAACCAGTATTCTCAGATACCCTTGCTAGGAATGTAAATTGTTACTTGTAAAGCAATTTGGTAGCATCTACCAAACTCATAATTTTTTACTCAGAATTCCACTTGTAAGACTCTACCCTACAGACATAGTCACCTATGCACAAGGAGAGGTATGTATTAAACAGTTCCCACGGCACATTTGTAACACAAACAAACTGGAAATACTTCAAATGTTATTAATAAAGAAATGGTTTTAAATAGTTACTGTACAATCCCACCTTGGAAGACTGTACAGTCGTTAAAAAAGCAACAGTACACCAAAAAAAGTAAGAAATAAATGCTCAGGGGCACCTGGGTAGCTCAGTCAGTTAAGCGTCTGCCTTGGGCTCCGGTCACGATCTCAAGGTCCTGGGACTGAGCCCCACATTGGGATCCCTCCTGGGAGCCCAATTCTCCCTCTCACCGTCCCTCTGTGCTCTCTCTCTAATAAATAAAAAAATCTTTAAAGAAAAGAAAAGAAAAGAAAAGAAGAGAAAAGAAAAGAAAAGAAAAGAAAAGAAAAGAAAAGAAAAGAGAAAGAAAGAAAGAAAGAAAGAAAGAAAGAAAGAAAGAGAAAGAAAGAAAGAAAGAAAGAAAGAAAGAGAAAAAGAAAAAATGCTCAAAGTGAGAGTATGGTCCCATTTTTGTAAAAAAAAAAAAATGTATAACATGTAGATACAGACAAAGAAAAAAGTCTAAAAGACTATACATCGATTTATTTTCATTATTTTGACAAGTATGTGGGGTTTTTTTCCTAAAGCAATTAATATTTTTCAAGACATGGATTTAAAATTAGACTTAGGCTATCTTCATTTTCAAATTTAAGGCTTAAAAGCTTTCTTTTGTAAATGTCACTATAAATCCAGGTTTGTGGGTATTTCTACACCACACACTGGGATGTACTGGTGTTTACCACTTGTCCACCAACATTACACTGACACTGGTGAGCCTTCAAATGAGTCACATAAAAAGGCTTAATTCAATTTGCCAAAAAACTTCAAAGAAGCAGGAAACCTGACCCAGCTGGCTTCTGAAACCATAACCAATCAACCACTAAAAACATACCCAGAAAGAAGTAGTTTAAGTTAATATGTTTATTTTTTTAATTAAAAATAACTTTTTTATTTATTCATTTGAGAGAGAGAGAGAGAGTACAAAGAGGGGTGGGGGACAGAGGGAGATGGAGCAGCAGACTTCCCACTGAGCTGGGAGCCCAACGTGGAGCTTGATCCCTAGACCTGGAGATCATGACCTGAGCCAAAGGCAGACACCCAACCATCTGAGCCACCCAGGCGCCCCAGTAGAATGTTTATTTTTAATAAACATTTAATATATGCTTATTATTTTATTTAGCAGAATCTGATCATATCCATTCAATTTTAAATGATTTTAATTTTCCTTTTCAATTTATTGATCTAAATGATCAAAACTTATTGATGTGGCTTCCCCCCTCCTACTTAAATCTTGCATGAATAACCAAAGAAGTCAAACATCTGAAACACCGACAGACCTGACAATTAATAAAAATTAAAATCTCAATTCTAGATTTGGAGTAACTATTTTATCTGGGTGCACAGTGAAAAAAGCAAGTTTCCAAGAAATTTTTCTGGTTCTTAAATAAATGAGCAGACATACTTCAAAACAAAATGTCAGACACTCACCATAATAGCTATGGCCTTTAAACCACCCTACCACCCCTCCCCCTGCCCACAGCTCTAGTCTGTTGAACTGCTTTTAAACGGAACACTCTAAATTACTAAAAATAAACCATATCTATTTCCTCCTGCTTCAGTTTCCCCATTTTTCCATGACATTTTAACCATTATACAGGCAGTTATCACAAATATACAATATCCATATGATACCATTTCTAAACATTTTATACACAATATCCATATGATACCATTTCTAAACATAAGCATAAATGTGAATGTGATAGTATTTCCTTTCACTTGAACAAACTATACAACAAAAGAACCTTGAAGCTCTTTATTCAATTAGAACCCTGGATCTGAAGCCTGGCTCCATGGGATTTCATAAAACTTGGCTCCACATCAGAAAGCCACAATCCTTCACTTGACAAGCACCACCCCTGAATAACCCACACCCTGTGCCTTTCCAAACTGCCCAACGAATAGTATACGGAATAAGGAACTGGTTATAAACACATGAGCCTGCTCCAAGGTTACCCAGAAACCTAAAAGGTGACTCAATGGCCGCCACAAGCTGTCACAGAACACTACTCCTTTCCTGGCCAGAAGTACACTCATGCTAGTGGCATCACCTGGTATCACAACTCTATTGTTCAGTATTTCTTTTGTCACAAATATCAATAAAGCTCATCTTACTCACAGGAGAAGAAAATATATTAGGTGAACTTTTGGCAATAACTGAATTCAGTTTCTGTAGCTTAGGTCTTATTTTAAGCATGATGACAAGTTAGTGAACAAAACTAATCATCTTATCAGAAATAAAGTTAATGTCTTTTCCTTATAAATTTAATCACTTAAGTTAGGAACAACCACCAAATCCTGAGGGGTTTTTTTTTGGGGGGGGGCTGTCTGACATTTTGCCTTGAGACCCAATACCCTGAATTCATTAAAGAGGAAAATAATGTGTTTTTTATTAAGTGAAAAGGCAAAGATTGCTTAAATTCCTCAGGTTTTACTCAAAACAGAAAGTACTTAATATATCAAAAGTATATCAGGTAGCCCCCCTGACCATTTCACTACCTTCTTAACATGGTTGTAGAAAAGACTATTTCTAGGCTTCATATATATGAACCCTTGGAAGGTTTTTAAGTGTTCTTGGATTACATGCTAGTTACTGTTATCATTGATATCATTAAAGAAAATACAATAACAAAAGATTTTTATTAATTTAGTAAATGCATTTAAATAAATCTGTGCCTTATTACATCTACATACATTTGAAAAACACTAGTATATTTATGCCCAAGGTCTATTATTTATCTAGTCTGCAGCTTAGGGGTTCATATAGTTGACTGAACACCTTACAGTAACTTCATATACCTCTCCAATTTTCAGAGCCCACAGTTGTAAACCACTGGCAAAGAATATGAAATATAAAACTGCCTAGTTAACACACAGAATAGCTCTTTAAATAAATATTTGCAATCTCAAGTGAAAATGTACTGTGTTTCAGATGCCAGTATGTTTTCCCCTATAAACTACAACACCAAATTTAAAATCGAAATTAGTCACAAAAATCATTTATATATAAACATTCACTTCATAGGCAATTTTTAAGAAATGCAATTACTCATAAAAAGGCCTCAAGACCCACTGGAACACAGGACATGCCCGCTCCCACTGCCACCACAGAGGGAAGGCTGATTTTAGTCTTGAGCTCAGCCAGAGCATCTGTAACTAAAATCTCAGTAAGATTTTGAAGGCATCACAGGTCAGAGCTGCCTTCAAGAGATGAATACACGACAGGAATGCAAAAATTCAAATAGTAAAATAGCCACCTCACTGTGAAACTAGAGGGGCCATGGCAGTAAAGAAAGAATAGGAAAAAGAGCAGCAAAAAGACAAATTTAGATTTTTCTCTTCCATAGCCTTCCCTTACTAATGCACCGAGAATCGACTAATGTTTGGTAGCATCTTGTTTGTTGTTATGAAAAATAAATCAAACAGGGGTGCCTGGGTGGCTCAGTTGGTTAAGTGTCTGCCTTCAGCTCAGGTCATGATCCTGGAGTCCCAGGATCGAGTCCCGCATCGGGCTCCCTGCTCAGTGGGGAGTCTGCTTCTCCCTCTGACCCTCCCCCCTCTCATGCGCTCTCTCTCTCTCTCTCTCTCATTCTCTCTCTCAAATAAACAAAATCTTTAAAAAAAATTTTTTTTTCACTCTGGAAAAGCCCCAAGAGACCATCTATCCATTCTAGTCCCACTGTCTCATTTTACAGGTGAGGAGACTGCAGCCCCAAGAATCTGAGTGGCGTGCTGTGGGTCGTTCTACTGCCCGGGAGGAAGTCCAGATCCTGAACTTCCGGGGCCCAGTCCAGCCTCTCCAGCATCTATACCTGGTATTTCACAGTGCCTCTCATATGTCCTCATCTAGATGCGATTCGCATTTCTGTTGAAAATTACTTTGACAGTCATAACTATTTTAAACAGAGATTTCTCCTGCTTCATTTTACTATCCTGCAGATCATTTAAATAGATCCTCAGAGTTTTCCCATCTATGGAGGTGGTGGTGGTGGTGGTGGATATATTTTGGGTACTACGAATTTTTCTTATAAGAATATAAGATCTTGGAAGTCTATGAGAAATAAATGTGTTTTTAAAAATCAGTTTCAAATGCAACTTTTCAAGACACAAACTTACTTTAACGAAAGTACAGCTTGGTTTTCAAAAGCCAATGCCCTAGATTTACTTTTACTTTAAATCAGATGGGTGTATCATCTCTCATTCAAATATACACACCAAGGTGCCAAATGAGATGCACAATTACACTGCCAAATGCTGCAGCTTTTTTTTTTCACCAACTAAGTCTTCATGACAGGAAAAAGTTTATAATGACTAAAGTCTAAACTCAGAATTTAGGACACAATACTAAAACTGACCCAAATAATTTTTATATACTCACAAGGTTAGCTGTGAACAATGCAGAAACAAATACCAATATGGAAAACTACAACATGAATTAATTAAAAATATGATCTTAGCCTAATAACAACAGCTAAAATTTATAGAGTACTTACTGGGAAAAGACACAGCTTTAAGTGCTTTCCACATGGTAATTTAATTCTTAACAACCCCCCATGCAGATATTATTATTATCCCCCCTTTACGATCTAGGAAACTAAGAAAGAGACAAATTACATGACAAGTGCGCCGTCAGAGAGCCAGGATTTAAACCCAGACGGTGGAGCTCCAGAGTCCACACAGAAAATACTAACAAGATACAAAGATGGTGGAATTTTTACGTGATGTCCAGAAGAGGCAAATCCAGAGTCAGGAAGTAGATTAGTGGTTGCCTGAGGCCAGGGAAGGGAGGAAAGGGCAGAGAGAGAAATGGGCAGTGACTACTAATGAGTATGGGGTTTCTTTTCGAGGTGATAAAAATGTTTTGTTAGACTATAGTTATGGTTACACAAATCTGTGAGTATATACTAGAAACTAATGAATTATATACTTTTTTTTTAAGATTTTATTTATTTTTTTGACAGAGAGAGACACAGCGAGAGAGGGAACACAAGCAGGGGGAGTGCGAGAGGGAGAAGCAGGCTTCCCGCTGAGCAGGGAGCCCAATGCGTGGCTCGATCCCAGGACCCTGGGATCATGATCAGAGCCGAATGCAGATGCTCAATGACTGAGCCACCCAGGTGCCCCATGAATTATACGCTTTAAACGGATAAATTGCATGGTATATTAATTCTACCTCAATAAAGTTGTTTAAAAAAAAAAAGACGGTGGTGAGATATATTCAAAACTGAACCGTACTCAACAGAAAAAAAAAAATGGAGATGAAGTTTATAGAACTTGCTAGTATTGGGGGAAGCAGTTTCAATTTTCTATTTTTGCAACTTTAAATCTAAAATTAATTTTTTTTAAGTTTCAGGTTTTTTTTAATGGACCCATCAACACAGCAAGAAGTAGAGGGCACGGGATTTAGAGGCAGGAAGTATTGGCCCTACCACCCATAACTTCCCTTCTATAATTATGAAAATAATGAGGTTGATAATACTCATCCTCCTCACTCCCTCACTTGCCAAGAGACCAAATGAAACATGATGCAATGAAAATGCTTCTAAAATCATCAAATACCATCTACAGGAAGGATAAATGTTACCATGTTGAGATTTTATAAAATCAAAATTATCACAGATTATCAGAAAATTATCCAAAGAAGGTAGATAAAAGCTCAAGAAATATAGCAATAGTAATAATAATAAACAGTTGATTCTTAGTGAGCACTCATGCCACAATGTTGGGAGCACTATTCATCTGTTAGGTCACTTAATTTTCATAACAAGGCTATAAGATAAACACTATCATTATTAAGCCCCATTTGAGAGAAGCAGCTACTTGAGGCACTTGCCCAAGGGCACGCACTTAACAAGTGGCTGTCGCAGTATGAACTTAAGCACACTGGCCCCAGAGTCCATGATCTAATCCAGTAAGGGCACTGCTCCTAAAATGAAAATGATTAACATTTTTTGAAAGCTATTCATTCACCACCATACATTCATTTGACTCATTCACCTGGACTCCTACACCCCACAAATAAGATAGAGCTGGGACCCTCAGGGCATTTACCCTGTAGTGGGGAAACCAGGCACACACACCCCAAATGCCAAGTGCTCTAAGAATGTTGGGGACACTGTGAGAGTAGAGAGTGGGAGCTTCCATGAGGCCAGGAAGTCACACGCCTCCTGCAGGTGGTATCTGAGCTATACCTTGTCAGATCGAGAGGAGTCCAAGAAGAAAAGGAGCAGGAAGAGAGTCAGGATAAGAGAAGGAATGACCGATGGAGCAAGAACTAGAAGAGGGGAGAAATAAGATGGTAAACATTGAATGCATAAAAGATGAGAGACAGGGCAGAAAGTTCAGGAAGTTCAGGTCAATTCATGTGTGATGGCTATCACAAAGGAGTATGTTCATGGTGGAGTGTGGAGAAGAAATGAGGAACAGAACAGGGTAAGACTGGAGACTTAGGGAGAAAGTGGTTATCTCATTTATCCACCAAATTAATCTTTTGAGTTTGGGTTTATTCCCATTTTACAGATGAGCTAACTGTGACCCCAAGCGGTTAATTCTTGCTAAAGGTCACACACAGGTGGAAAACAGCAAATCTCAAAAGCTTGTTCTCTTCCACTACACTGTACTTCTATGAACACAAGAAATCTTTTTATTGGCACCAGCCAACAGTAATTTGGATTCCTCCTGCCCAGAAGTTCTAAAGGCTGAGAAGGGGAATTGGAGAAACATACACATTGTGTCATAAATCATCATTCTTCAAAATACAGAGAAGCTGTACATGAACACTCTTCCTCCTCAAACTATAAGCAAATATATTCTGGCTCAGTTTTCACCACCAAAAAAAAAAAGTCAGTGGTTCCCCAAATCAGATAGGCACATGGTTTACTGAAGCAGAAGCACATACTACCTAATACTCTAGTAGCACTGCTTTGTATTCTTTATATTTCAGTCTTGTGGTTCAACAAGCACTGATCTGAGCAGAAAATGTACTACCAATTGCACAATTACTTAATTTGACTTGATAAAAAAGGCAAATTAATATAAATTATTCACAATGATGACTTGTCAAACTTCTACCAGGTTAGTTACAATACTCAGATAGGAAAGAACTAAGCCCTTCCAAAAAAATTCTTTGGACTATTTATAAATAAATTCAGAATTATTTTCAAAACCATGAGCCCATACATAGCCGCAGCCACCACCACCCCTTTATAAAAAAAAAAAAAAAAGCTTAAGTAATACACACCAAAATGTTTGAAATGGTAATCATCCCTGGAGCTGAGAGTAGGCATGATTCTATCTTTTCATAATGTTCATCTATATTTTCTAAAATAATACATGCATGATTTTTGGAACTTTGAAAAAGTTTCCTTTTCTCTTTAGAAAAAGACCAAAAAACACACATTCAACTATTCACATATGAGCAATTTGTGCCTTTTTTTTTGCAAGATTCAGAAAAAACTTAACTCAAGGCTTCTAGCTGGAATCTTTACATCAAAATCTCCTTTAGCAACTGTATATTCCATAAGACAATAGTCAATAGCACTTTAATTTCATTGGTTATTAAACATTACTTATAGGGCACCTGGGTGGCTCAGTCAGTTAAGCGTCTGCCTTCTGCTCAGGTCATGATCTCAGGGTCCTGGGATCAAGCCCCATGTCAGGCTCCCTGCTCAGCAGGGAGTCTGCTTCTCCCTCTCCCTCTGCCCTTCCCCCTTGCTCATGTGTGCGCTCTCTCTCTCTCGCTCAAATAAATAAATAAATAATCTTTTTTAAAAAATTACTTATCACAAACTTAGTAAATTATAAAGTAAAGCACTGGTGGAAAACGAACTCTAAAAATTAAAAAAAGAACATTCATTAAATTTAAGACTAGCTAATCTAAATCATTTCTGTTAGTACAGTTCTTTTCCAAATAAAAGACAAAATAGTACCACTGTATTTTTCTATTATATGAAATTGATACCAAAAAATTAGAAGAAATAAGTTGAATATAGTTACTGTGTGCTATGGAGAATATGAAAACCTAAGATTATTCCTATTTTGAGGCATTTGAAATCTTATTGAGAGAAATGGACTACTTTTACACTAAAAGACAGAGGGTCAGCACATAATATTATGCAGTGTACAACCTGAAAAGCTGTGGATGGGAGCCCTGAAAGATATACTAAGTAAGGCAGGCAAATATCCAAGAATGGTGCAATGAGCAATACGGACCATAAATCAAGAATTACATACTCAATTCACAAGAGCCAAATAAGGAAAGATTATGAGTAAAACCAGCTCAATGAAAATAGGGTAGCAGCACAAATGTGAAGATAAACAACAAATGACCCTTGTCCAGAATTAAGGAGGTAAGAGAAACAATAAGACTTACAAATTGTAAACTAACAAATGCTGCAGACCAGTAGTTATCATGGGAGTTAAAAATCCAGATTTCTGGGGCGCCTGGGTGGCTCAGGTGGTTAAGCATCTGCCTTCAGCTCAGGTCGTGATCCCAGGGTCCTGGGATCGAGTCCCGCATCAGGCTCCCTGCTCCTTGGGAGCCTGCTTCTCCCTCTGCCTCTATCTCTCTCTCTCATGAAAATCTTTTAAAACAAAAAAAAAAATCCAGATTTCTATAAGTAGTTCCTGATGTCTAAATGTTGGCAATTTTTTTAATTTTATTTATTGTATTTGTTATTATAATTTTTATTATTTAGAGAGGGAGAGGCAGGGGAGGGGCAAAGAGAGACAGAATTATTATTATTATTATTATTTATTTATTTGAGAGAGAGCGAGCATGAGCAGGGGCAGGGCAGGGGGAGAGGGAGAAGAAGGCTCCCCGCTGAGTGCAGAGCCCAGCGGGGCTTGATCGCAGGACCCTGAGATCGTGACCAGAGCCAAAGTCAGATGCTTAACTGACTGAGGCACCCAGGTGCCCCGAGAGAATCTTAAGCAGGTTCCACACTCAACATGGAGCCCACCCCAGGGCTCAATCTCATGACCCTAAGATCATGACCTGAGCTGAAATCAACAGTCGGATGCTTAACCAACTGAGCCACCCAGGTGTCCCCAAATGTTGGCAAATTTTTTAAAACTACCATATATACAGAGGAGTGGGCTAGACTAGAATTAGAGACAGCTTCTTAGGAAGCCCACCTCCTGAGCTGAGCTCTAAAGAGACGGGAGGGGGCATGCAACTCTTGATCTTGAGATTGTGAGTTCAAGCCCCCGCACTGGGTGCAGAGATTACTTAAAATAAAATCTTTTTTTTTTTTATTTTATTTATTTGATAGAGAGAGAGACAGTGAGAGAGGGAACACAAGCAGGGGGGAGTGGGAGAGGGAGAAGCAGGCTTCCCACGGAGCAGGGAGCCTGATGTGGGGCTCGATCCCAGGACCCTGGGATCATGACCTGAGCCGAAGGCAGATGCCTAACGACTTTGTCACCCAGGCGCCCCAAAATAAAATCTTAAAAAAAAAAAAAAAAAAGAGGGCCGTCTGGATGGCTCAGTCAGTTAAGTGTCTGATTCTTGATTTCAGCTCAGGTCATGATCTCAAGGTCGTGAGATCAAGCCCCACATTGGGCTCTGCACGGGTTAAGATTCTCTCTCCCTCCCTCTCCCTCTGCCCGGCCCCTGCTCTCGCCCACACACTCTCTCAAAAAAAAGAGAGTGAGAGAGGCGGGAGATGCAGTTCCCTCTTGGGTCATAATGATAGAGCGAAGGCACCAAGGCCGTTGAAGAACGTGCCGTATGAGGCGACAGGCTGAGGGCAGGTCAGCTGGACTATGTGGAAGAAGTGCTCAACAAAGAGGTTAGAAAGTAACATTGTGAAGCTCCCAAATCACTGTCCAGTCTGTGGCCTGCAGCCCCCGAGCCATCTGGCCTGCAGGTCCCCAGACAAGATATACTGATCAGAACCACTGGGGAGACCTGAGAAGTGACAACAGGAACCAAGTCCTCAGGTGATTCTTCAGCATACTGAAGTTTGAAAACTTTTCCCAGGCAAGAAGGTGACATAATGAAAGCTGCAAGGGCAAAAACCAGTACACTTAAGTCACATTTTAAATGTTGCAAGGAAGACAGCTGTTTCAAAAGATGTTGTTTTAATACTCCCTACCACTCTCCTTCCCCCATGTTAATGTATTATGTATTTCAATGAGTTTCACATCTAAAAATCATAGTCTCACTCCTCTTAGGTAAAATGAAACTATGAGAATTGTATGAGGGCTTTGAAAGCCTTTATTAAAAAGGCGCCTGGGTAGCTCAGTTGTTGAGCCTCTACCTTTGGCTCAGGTCATGATCCCAGGGTCCTGGGATCGAGCCCCGCATTGGGCTCCCTGCTCGGCGGGAAGCCTGCTTCTCCCCCTCTCCTACTCCCCATGCTTGTGTTCCTGCTCTCTCTGTGTCTCTCTGTCAAATAAATAAATAGAATCTTTAAAAAAAAAAAAAAAAGTTTCAGAAGGCAGAATGTGAAGAAAACCACTTGGAAAAAACTCCTATCAACTGAAACAAACAAAATTCTGCTTTACTAGAAAGGGCACAGCCCTGGGGCGCCTGGGTGGCTCAGTCATTAAGTGTCTGCCTTCGGCTCAGGTGATGATCCCAGGGTCCTGGGATCGAGCCCTGCATCGGGCTCCCTGCTCCGCGGGAAGCGTGCTTCTCCCTCTCCCACTCCCCCTGCTTGTGTTCCCTCTCTCACTGTCTCTCTCTCAAATAAATAAAATCTTTAAAAAAAAAAAAAAGAAAGAAAGAAAGGGCACAGCTCTGGTTTCAAAAGCAAAGCAAAACAAAACAGAAAACCTCTTTTAAAGTCCTGACTGAGCATGCGGTACCACAATCACATGCCAGTGTCCTGAGTCCAAAATTGGAAAACGTTAAGTTCATTATTCAGAAATGAAGAGGGAGTATGAGAAGTTCTAAATAACTCTCCCAGCTACTTCCAAATGAAAAAAAAAAAAAAATCAGCCACACTACCACCTTCCTTGCATAACCACTTGTGAGACCTTACACACTATACAGATTATAAACTTCAAAGTTCTGATTTCACCAAATAGGCCTCATGTTTTCTTGACAACAGAGGTTTTTCTTGGCAATCAAAAAACCCCACCAAGAAGTCAATCAAGTAATTCTTGAGAACTCTTTATGTGGCTTAATTAAGATGATCAGGGAGATGAGATGAAAAACATAGCTGACAGTCTAATCGGGGACAGAAAACCAACACCCATGAATAGCAACCACCTTTAAAATGCAAGAGCCTTGCCTGTCTTCTTCACATTTTAACCCCCAGGGCACAGCATAAAATATGTGTTCATTAAACACTTACAATAATGCGAGTGTAATCACCTTTGTCACTCCAGTATTCACAGGTTCCTAGTACAATGTTTGCCAAATGAATGAATGAAATGGTGCAGTACACATGAATATATCTAGCAAGACTTCGGTTAAGAAAACAGAAGTCAGTGAGGACTAAAGTAATCAAGAAATATTTCATGGGGAAGACAAAGTCATGAACCATGAAATCTTAGAGCTGAAAGAAATCTTATAGCATCAGTAGGATCATGTAATCTGGTAACTCCCAAGGACATTTCCAAAGATGCCAAAAGCAGTTTTGCCCCTCTAAGGTTAAGAAGATAATTAAACTTGGTAGTAACTACTTTAAAATTGAGGAAATCCACATGGACAGTGGGTATTATGAAACAGTAATAACTACCTGCTCACACACTCAACCCTTCACCATGCCCTCTGCTCTCCCCACTCTGCCCCCACACTCAAAACATCAGGCAAGGGAGGTAGTGCTCATGGAGCCAGCCTATCCGGTCTGTCAGAGTTTGGACTGCAAGCTGGAAAATTTATTTTTCTGAGAATTTAACTCCCCACATCTTTCTGCATATAATCTTATCTAAACTGATTCATGAAAGCTGAGAACCAATCATCTAGACCAGATGCGTCCCCTCTTTCACTTTAAAGCACTCCCCAAAGAAATTCATCCATTCACAGGCAACATTTACTGACGTCCCTATACTACCCTACCTTAGACTATCCTACACACTTGGCAGCAGCTCAACTTGTAACATAATGGACACAGCACCTGCCTCCCCAGGTTATCACTGGGTGGGGGGAAACGATATTACAAATAAATTACAAAACGGGGTAGGAGTATTATAACAGGTATGAAAAAGTATACACTGTAGGAATCCAAGAGAGGAAATGACAACTCTGTAATACAAAGCCCAGTGAGGCTATCAAGAAAAGGTAGTGTTTCCTTCAATCACTTAACAAATATTTACTGAGCACTACTATCTGCCAGGCACTGCATGGACATGTGCCCTAGATTCTGAAAGACTAAGTGGGGAGCTTACTAAATAAAGAGGAGTGGGGGGAGGGAAGGCATTCTTAGACCAGAAAAAAGCACATGCAGAGCCATGAACTAAGAAAAGGGTATGAGAGATTTAGATGTATGGGAGACACTCAGCATGTCTAGAGTGGAGTCCAGAGAGGACATGCTACAGAAACAGAGCAGGCCAGCTTGTGGGAGAGCTTTAAATGCCAAACATAAGTGTTTAGATTTTATCAGTTATGGACAACAGGAAACCAATGAACCTTTAGGAAGAGGGAAGCGATATAATTAGCTTGGATTTTCTAGGAAAAGGTCGCTTTTGTAGAGGACAGACTGGTACAGTCAGGGCAAACAGTTACTTGCCTACTGTCAATCAGCTCATTAGTGGCAAAATTGACTAAAACCCAGGTGCTCTGGTTCCTAGCCCAACATTCTACAGAATAGCTAGGGATTAAAAAACAGTAATAAAAGCACAAGCAATAGAAGAAAAAAATAAATAAATGGGACTTCATCAAGATCAAAAATGGTTCTGCTTCTAAGAACACCAAGAAAGTAAAAAGACAAAGCACTGAATGGGAGAAAATATTTACAAATCATATATCTGATAAGGGACTTGCACTCAGAATATAAAAAATTCTTACAACTTGGTAACATAAAAACAAACCAAAAATGGGCAAATGATTTGAACAGACTTTTCTCCAAAGAATATACAGAAATGGCCAATAAACACATGATAAGATGCTCAGCACCATGAGCCACAAGGGAAATGCAAATCATACCCAACAGGATGGCTATAATCAAAAAGACAAAAAAATAACAAGTGTTGGCACGGATATAGAGAAACTGGATCCCTTATATTGTTAGTGGGAATGCTAAGTGGTGTAGCCACTTTGGGAAAAAAAAACAGCTAGGCAGTTCCTCAAAAAGTTAAACACATAGTTACTCTATGACCCAGCAATTCCACTCCTAAAGTATTACCCAAAAAACTGAGAACATGTCCACACAAAAACGAACTAGCACTATTCATAACAGCCAAAAAGTTGAAACAAACTGAATGTTCATCAACTGATGAATGGATAAACAAAATGTGGTACGAAGCAATATTACTCCACCATGAAAAGGACGTAGTACTGACACATGCTACACCACTGATGAACCCGGAAAACAACACGCCAAGTGAAAGAAGTCAGTCGCAAAGGGTTACTTATTATAGGATTCCACTTACATGAAATGTCCAGAATAGGCAAATCTGTACACAGAAAGTAGATTATGGTTGCCTAGGGCTAGGAATGACACGGGTGGAGGTAGAGAAAGAGAAATAACCAATAATGGGTAGAGTTTCTTTTAGGAGGAACAAACATGTTCTAAAATTAGACAGCAGTAATGGTTGCACAACCCTGTGAATGTACCCGAACGCTTTAAATGGGAGAATGGTATGGTATGTAAAATATATCTCAATGAAACTGTTTCAACAAAAAGCAGTAAGAAAGAAGTTGGGTATTTCAGGCCATGGGAAGAAAGAACATAAGATAGGGAAGCTGTGAGCACTAAAGGACTATTAAGGGGGCTTTCGCAGACTCCCAAGATGCCTTGTGGAAAAAAAGGATTTGGGGTCGACAAGGCCTGGGAGAATAATAATGAGGGGCACCTTCTGCCTGCCCGCCAGCTGTGAGAAGGAAGCCCCTTCTAAAGCCCTTCAGTCCTGGAAGTTCAGATACCCCACTTGCTAATTACCTTGCTCCTAGATTAATCAGAGGACAGAAGTGCAAGCACCTTCCAGAAGCCACAGGATAAACATGGAGCCGTTAAGTTTACTAAAACACCCAAGTTTTAAGAATGAAAATAAGCTAATAAATTATGAAATGCAAAAACAAGCTTCAAAGAAATTGGAAGATTTCGGCAATTCTCTTATTCCTAGGGACACGTGAGTGGATAAATTTGAGCCTCATCTTAGGGATCTGTCAGACACCAACAAGGAAGAACCCTATTCTTCCAGAGATTTGGTTGTATCATTCGCCTTTACAGAGGGTAGCTTGAATGGCATCTAACTGCCTCTGGAATCAAATGTAATTGCCAGATTGAAGCCTGCAGGCCCTCACTCCACCCTCCCACCCCTGTCCCTGTCCCCAACACACTCCTATACACACCAGTGTCCTCTTCCTGCCCCAGTAGCTGTCTGCCTTCACTACCAGGCGGGTGCTTTTCCCTCTTCACACACCTCACACTCCTCTCTTCGGAGCCACTATGAACACATTAAAGGGCCGGCCCATTCCTCACTACCCACCCCAGCTACAGTCCTTCTGAATGCTATGGCAACCCCTTCCCTCTGCCTGTCACCCTTCATCCTGTTCCTCTCACAAACTGCATGTATTCAGTATTTTCATAGGGGCCAAAACACCACACAAGACTGTGCCCTGGTACAAATGTAAGCCTTTCTGGTACCATTCTTCCAGATTCTTAAGAAGGTATGCCTTCTCCTACATACTAGCTAACATTTCTTGAGCATGTACCATGTGCCTTTTCTAGTACTAAGCCTCTGACATACATAACTTTATTCCTTACAACAAATCTAAGATACAGG
Source organism: Eumetopias jubatus (assembly GCF_037043125.1). Taxonomy (NCBI): domain Eukaryota; kingdom Metazoa; phylum Chordata; class Mammalia; order Carnivora; family Otariidae; genus Eumetopias; species Eumetopias jubatus. Next base: position 36,817,926 of record NW_028274813.1, on the reverse strand, counting down.
CTCTATCAGCATACCCCCCCACCTTTTTTTTTAATTAAGTAAGCTCCACACTCAACATGGGACTTGAACTCACAACCCTGAGATCAAGAGTCTCATGCTCCATGGACTGAGCCAGCCAGGCACCCTGAGCATCCCTATTTCTATCACAAAGGAAGCTGAGGTGTTAGATACTTATTTTAAGAACAAATAGTAAGTGGCAAAAACTAGACTAAAACCCTAGCCTGTCTGCCTCCAAAGTGCAGGTTCTTAACCCTGGTCCTTCCTGTCATACGAAGCCAGAGTCCAGAATGGTCCCACAATCCCTGGTCACTTATTAGCATTCTCTTTCCACTAAATTCTTTGAAACCCCGTCGTTTTGTCTCCCAGCTTTCTAACTCAACCAGCATTGGGTCAACAAAAATGAATACATATCCACCCATTTTCTAGGATGGGAGAAGATGATAACCTGGACAGCCAGAGGATGGAAGATGAGGCAGTGAAACCTCAGGTCTCAGCTCTTCTATGTTTCCATTTTAAACTTGAAGAAAGTGGGGCGCCTGGGTGGCTCAGATGGTTAAGCATCTGCCTTCAGCTCGGGTCATCATCCCAGGGTCCTGGGATCGAGTCCCGCATTGGGCTCCCTGCTGGGCGGGGAGCCTGCTTCTCCCTCTGCCTCTGCCTCTCTCTCTCTGACTCTCATGAATAAATAAATTAAAAAAAAAAAAAAACATTAAACTTGAAGAAAGTGATTCTAATCAAGCACCAGTCTGCACCTGCACATTTTTAGGTCCTTAGCAAATGGGAAAATGTAATATAAAAATCAGTAACATTTTCAAATCAAAGGTTTCAAGAAATTAATGATTCCTCACATTCTTTGGATTGGCCCTTGAATTCTGAGTCAAATAACCCTTACCTAGACTTTGCTGCTCAAAATTCTTAGCTTATTCTGTATGCCTGTTGTGAATTATAAATATTTCCATTACTGCTGCTTACATGGCTCATTATGTCCCAGTTATATATTAGTTTATCATGAGCACTATAATTTAAAAATCATATAATTGTCTTTATTTTTAAATATTCTGTGATTCAGAGGTTTCACTAAGCTAGACTGCCCTTTCCTCCTACTCATTTCCGTCCCATCTCATTATTCCAAATTAGAGGTTTGACTCTCTGTTACAAACATATACCTGTAAATGGTAAACTCCTGTGGACGAACAGAACTCAGATTCAGAGCCCGAGAAGCAGCTACAGGAAAGCCATCTGAGAGACCAATTACACTTGAAGGACAGCAACTCTCTGCCTGGGTTAGTTAAAGCTCAGAGGAAGTCTGGCCCAGTGGGGCCTGAGCAATTTGGTATACAGGTGTGAGTAAAAGAGGCTTGGAGGACTAGAGGAATTTCAAGAGCATATGAAGATGGTATTAAAACCACAACTACCTGAGCCTACATGCCTAGTCTGAAGGGCTTGCTGTGTACCACCCTCTGCAAAAAAACCTGCATATGTGTATCTGTGCATTTACATAAACCATCAGCATATAATAGAATGACTGTATTTCTAAATCCATGAAGATAGGTATTTATAAAGGAAAATGATCCCAAAATCATGAATTAAAACTGCCTTAAATTTTTTAAAGGGGAATAGGATGAACACTTCATTAATGATCATTATACCAGTCCAGCTGAGCATCAGGCAAGGGGGAAAACAGGGTGCCTCTAGCCCAGGACTGATGGAACACAGGCCTCCCCAGCTCTGGAGAAGAGAAGAGCCACCACAAAGACCAGATGATAAATTCCACTTTACAGCCATTCCATGGCATTCCACGGAGGCTCAGGGAGCATATACCCTAAACCAGGCCCTGTTGCAGGCACTGGGGATAACACTCCAAGTCGCTGCCTCTCATGGAAGGAACAGAAAATAAACAAATGTCAGGCGGTAGGTAAGTGTCAATGGAGTACAGTAAAGCAAGCCAGAAATTGGGAGGAAAGAATGTTCTTTTATGTAGGGATATCAATGAAGGCCTTTCTGAGAAGGTGACTTATAAAAAGACCTAAAGGAAGTGAAGGAAGCAGCCACTGAGCACCTGGCTGAGGAAACCACAGATGCAGAGCCCTGAGGCAGGAGTGTGTTCCGTGGTGTGTCTGACGAACGGCACGGAGGGAAGCAGAGCTGGGAGAGGATAAGTGAGGAGTGGGCTGAGTCGAGGGCAAAGAAAGGGCTGCATCAGGTAAAGCCTTGCAGCTCCAGGAGGGAATTCAAATTTTACTCTGAATGAAATGGGAAGCCAATGGAAGGTTTTGAACATGCTCTGACTTCTCTTTTGAAAAGTTTGCTCTAGTTCCTGAACAGAGCACAGAGGGAGAGGGGGGAAGCCGGGCACCTGTCAGGAGGCAAACACTGAGTAGCCTGGACTTAGAGGCAGCACAGGACGTAGTGAGAAGTAGTTGGAGGTCTAGATGTATCTCAAAATAGAGACAATATCCACTGAGTCAAGATCTGAAGTCCTCGGAATCTCTGTGGCAGGTTGCACAACTGACCACAAATTCTTCCCCTTCTTGTATCCATGCCACAGCAGTATACTTTTGGAGCTCCACCCACAAAGAGATAGGAGTCTTTCTCCACCCTTGGAAGTTCTGTGGGCTTGTAACTGGCTTTGGCCAATGGCATAACTGCAAACACAATGCAAGGAGAGAAGTGAAAAGTACTGAAGCATTTGTGCTTGTCCTTTCTTACTGCTCTAGAGAGCCGCACAACCCACCACGTAAAGAAGTGCAGGCAACTGGCTGGATGCTGAGACTCACACAGCCCAGACACCCCCTGTAGCCACAACCAACCAACAGTCAGCCAACCACCAGGTATGTGAATGAGACCGTCAGCTGCCAGCTCACTGCAGGTGCATGAGTGAATCCAGCAGAGACCAGGTCAATCACACAGCTGAGCCGAGTCCAAACTGCCAAACCACAGGATGATGAGCTAAATCAATGGCTATTGTTTTAGGCCACCAAGTTTTGGTGGCTTAAGCAGCAAAAGCCAATTCAGTATCTTTTTATCCCCCAAATCAAATAGAAGCCACTAGGCTCTCTTGGTTTCTCTTATGGCACTACCAAAATTAATTAATTAATTAATTAAATTCTAAAGTAAACTGATGCAGAATGGGCATGATGTTGATGAGCTGATTAGAAAAGGAGAGGGCACAAGTCACAAATTACTGTGTAGCTCTAGCTCATTAAAGTGTGGTGTATGACAGCCAAGAAGCTGTGTTCTTTGCGCTGTAAAATCACCAAGATAAGTATCTCAGAAAACTGTGAGAATAAAAGATTTCACACCAACAGCATTTATCTTTTCAATGCCCCACACACCATTTCTGAAAATTACTGAGTATTTTACCCTCCTGCTGAACATCAAAAATAATGTTTTTCGAGGTTATCCAAATAGATTAGCAATTAAAGCTCTTTCCTCATAGAAAGAAACCAATAATATTAAAGAGATGACAAGCTGAACTTCTCTTGACTATTACAGACAAATGGGAAGATGGATGATGGGTGGATGGAAGATGGAAAGATAGGACAAACATACATACATCGAATAATACTTTGATTATTGATTACTTGAAATATAAGCATTTATGCTATGGGAAAAGAATCCTGTATATGTTTCCTCATGTTTTAACTGATTACATAAAGGCTTAACCTAATGATCACCAATGGTCAATGGCTCATTTTATTTCTAGTAGGTCAATGGCTCATTTTATTTCTAGGAGCTTGCTTCCTTTCATTAGTTTGGGAAACAGACACATGACTACCCTTCTGTTTTTTTAATTAAATTTTTTTATTGTCAAGGTAGAAAGTGAAACCCTCTATTTCTGTTCCCCAAAGATAAACACTATTAACAGTTTCTTTGCATTTCTTTCTAGAGTCTTTTAAAAGTCATATGTCTGACACTGCAACTTTTAAGACCAAAACATTTATAATTCTTTCAAGCCACCCCTATAAGCCAAGTAGACTCCTACCTATATGTGTTTTCTATCAAAGCTTTCCAAACTCCATACAAATCTAACATTGATATTTATTATATATGATGAATGGACTGATTTCTGAAACACCCCATCTAACACCAAAAAGAACTCAACAGCAGTGAATAACTCCACTCTCCCTCAAAAAAAAAAAAAAAGAAAGAAAGAAAGAAAGAAAGGAACCTAAGTATTCAATGGGGGAAGGGGAGGTGGATTACCTTTTTAAGAGCTGAAACAGAAACTGTTTGGATGCTACCTCTGTATTTCTGACCTGCCCACAGCTCTACATGGCCCTAAGCAAATCTACCTGCAAAAGAGGTAAAGCACTCACCAGAGTCTATGGGCCTATGTTATATTTGACATGTGGGAATGAGGCTTCGGGAAGAAAGAAAATTCCTGGAGACAGATCTTGATTGCCTTGATAGATCTTGATTTCCAAAGATATGCTCACCAAAGAAAGGCCTCCTAGGGTCATATCGGGCCTAAGCAGAATACACACTGCATATCCTTCAAGTACCAAGGACAAGGACAAGGAAAGCTAGATAGTCTTACTGAAATATGCAGAGCAAAAGGAGGAGCCCAGAAAATGAGGTGTCTAGTAAAAGAAATCTTCCCAAATACTGTACAAAGATTTTTAAAAAATATGAACCACTTAAGTGTGCTTTTTATGTTCCCTAAAAATTTACCAAACCACATCAAATCCTTGCACCTTTTAATTATACTACTACTTCCTAATGAAGGGATAGAAACGTGGATAACCTAAAATTCACTTCTTCCTAAGTATGAAAAAAAGAAAGTACCAATTGTGGGGGGTGGGGGAGAGCAGACTTTCTGCAACAGCAAACAGAAACTTTTCCTTTTTAATTATGTTTGCTGAAGGCTAGAATTAAAATAAGTTTTTTTAATTTCCTGAATACACATCAAACAAAAAAGTAAAGACTGAGTGAAAAGCCCAACTAAGAAGAAAGAGAACTACACAGAGGACCAGAGTAGTAACTTCTATAGCACTTATCTTTCATTAATCATGATAAGCCTCTGAGCTGACATAAATCCTACAAGGCAAGGGGGCGGGGGGCAAAGCAAAAGGACTAGACTATCACACTCTCTCCCGCAGCTTACATCCCCTCCACGCGCCACCCCCGCCCCAAGGAGACTTACACAAAGTTAATGCTGATTTTCAAGTCCTGGGTTCCAGCCCAGTGAAAGGTTTTCCATGATGTACTTCAAGGAGAGCAGCCAAGTGCCAGGTTAGTGCCAGCAGCACTTCTTGTGACCCAGCATGTCTCTGGTCTAAACCCGAGATGTGACAGGAAACCACGTTGCTTTTATCGTCAAGTCTGCTCTAAAACTCACTTAGTGTTTGTATACTATTTCTGCTCTCCAAAGCTGATCAAATAAATACTACCCAATAAACACCTCACTCAATTTTGCTATCTGAATAATCACCATATTCATTCAGTCATTCAATAAACACTCATTCCATGGCTCCTACACTCCAGACTTTGCCAGTTCTCAATCACTGCTGAAGAGACTAAGGATAAAACCGGAAACAAAAACTTAACACCCAGAGCCTTTCAAAGTACTTGGAGACCTTTGATAATCATGGGCCTTTCAGAGACTGTACTCTGTCCAAAGCACCACCTTTTCAGCTAAGCAGTATAGGCCATAATCATAAACCTTTGTCTTTAAGGCTATGTTCAGTTTATTACATAAAACTCTCATTTAAAAAAATATATTCTTTAAAAGAATATTTAAGACATGTATGAGAAAAGAGAAAGGAATGAGTAAGAAATAATATTATGAGTCAGCACTGCTTCATATACAGGAAGAGTTCCCTTTCTACTTGAAAGGATGGTTGCACTCAGCAGGTACCCACTGAGAAGCAAAGATGTGAGGGGGGCACCATCTTGGACAATGGAAATACAATTATGAATGGACATGGTCTCTGACTTCAAGGACAGAAATATAACTATCAATTTCCCATTGTCTGCCATGTCAGTACTGGTCTAGGCATTTCACATATATTATCTCTCAAACTAATCCTGAAAGGTAGATGATATTATCACTTTACAGATGAGCAAACTGAGCCTCTAAGAAATTGTCCAAAGTCACCCAGCTTGCAAGGAAAATTGACTGGAATTCTAAGACTGGCTGGCTGGCTGACAAACCTATCCTCTTTCCACAACTTTACCTTGCAACATCTTTGAATTGTAATCATAAGTCTCCCTAGCTTCCCATGGCTACCTCTGTATTTCTGACCTGCCCACAGCTCTACATGGCCCTAAACAAATCTACCTGCAAAACAACTAAGGGAGAGGAAAATACAGTAGTCTCCACTTATCCACGGTCTCCCTTTCTGCGGTTACCCACAGTCAACCCTGGTCCAGAAGCAGATGATCCTCCTGACTTACCATCAGAATATCTACAGTAGCCTAACTCTAGGTCACAAGACCTACATCATTCACCACACTTCGTCTCATTACATAGGCATTTTATCATCTCACATCATCACAGCAAGGGGGAGTACAGAACAAAGATATTTTGAGAGACAGACCACAGTCACATAACTTTCGTTACAATATATTGCTGTAACTGTCATTGTGGTTAATCTCTTACTGTGCCTAATTTATGAATTAAACTTTATCACAGGTATGTAGTGTAGGAAATACCTGTGTATACCACAGTATACAGAGGGTTAGGTACTATCTGCATTTCAGGCAACCACTGAGGGTCTTGGAACATAACCCCCACAGATAAGGGAGCTAGAATACAGAAAGAAGAAACAAATGTCAAAAAATTTTTTAAAAATGTTAAACAGATGGGAGGGGAGGAGCACCTGGGTGGCTCAGTTGGTTGAGCATCTAGCTCTTGGTTTTGGCTCAGGTTATGATCTCAGGGTCCTGGGATCCAAGCCCCGCGACCCGCTCAGGAGGGAGTCTGTTAGAGATTCTCTCCCTCTACCCCTCCCCCCACTCGTGCACCCTGAAGGGCCCTGCCTTGACTGAAGCTTTCACTGTTCAATCTTTGAGTCTTTATTTAAAATCTTTAGGGTAAAAAAATAATAATAATAAAATAATAAAATCTTTAGGATAAAAAGTAAAAACTCAAGGTAGAACAGAAACATAAGCATCTACCAGCTCAAGAAGATATTTCGGAAGAAAGAATTCTGATTGACATTCCAATTCAACTACACTTAACCGAACTCTGACAAGCCAGTGGTTTCTTGGTACCTGGGTTGCCCTCGTTACATACCTACTTCAAATACATGTACAAGTTGCTTTTGTGAACATATTCACTCATGGCCAGTCATTTTATTTGAATTCAGCATGAAAGAAAAAAATGCACAAGGGCTGAATACATTTTCTTGTCTCGATAGAAACTGTAGACATGTCAAAGACAACGCTCATTATCTTGAGATAAGTATGAGAAATGAGTGGCTTGGACACTGTGATAACCATAACTTTCCATGAGAGAGAAAAAGAAAAAAAAAAACTTTCTAGGCCTGAATAAAGACTAAATACAGGTTTCTGTGCTCATCAAAATTACATGTATACAATAAATCCATAATTTCAGTTCAAAAAAATAGTTTTAGGTAAAAAATTCACAAATGAAAAATTTCTAACACATGAAATTCATATTGTAAGCCACCTGCACCAAAGATACTTTTGCAAACTCCTAGCAATCTCTTTAATTTTTTTCCTTTTTAAGATTTTTCAATGCTCCCACTTAATCAAAGATGTTAGGTTAATGGCTACGTCCTATCTGTCCAGGTAGCATCCACCTACCTCTTACCTACATTTAGCAACCACCAACAGTCTCTCCCGATGTTTCGCAGTGACAAAATGTTCAGTGTCATCACACACATCTAACTCCTCAATCTCCCCAACGCACCACACACACACCAGCTGGGGAAGACAGGTAAACACAATGCTTTAACATCTGTCACAAAGCAACACAGCTCACACTTGCCTAGACTAGTCCTTGAGGTCAATAATGCACTGACTTTGACAGCTTCCAAATGTTACTTCACTCAAAAATTCTTTCTAAATGCCTTCTAAAGTTCATTAGCAAATGTAATAGTGATATGTTCTTTTACTTAAAAGATTTAGTTTATGGATAAGCTTAATGGATTTTAAAAAACAAACACCCACTTTCCTAAACACAGTATACAAAAATAGATTATCTTTACAGGATCCACTTGAAATCCAAGTCATAAAATACAGATTAAGTAGTATTTATAAATAATAACAACAGCAACAGCAACGACACAGATAGCTAACATTTACATAACACTTACCATGATCTAGCTCCCGCTCTAAGCATTAGCTATATTAACTTGTTCAATCCTCAAAACCACCCTACGGAGAGGTTCTTGATCTCTCTTCTCCAAATGAGTCAAGCAAAACCTCATGATGATCTCACCAACAAAAAAGCAAGTAACTGCTCAATTATCCTTGCATTTACGGAGAGAGAAGAGTATCAATCACGAACTATGACATGCTAATGTGAAGAAATTATTCTGTTAACAGACAGTACAATATTATAAACAGCCTTGGGCGCCTGGGTGGCTCAGTCGTTAAGCATCTGCCCTCAGCTCGGGTCATGATCCCGGGGTCCTGGAATCAAGCCCCACATCGGGCTCCCTGCTCAGCAGGAGGCCTGCTTCTCCCTCTCCCACTCCCCCTGCTTGTGTTCCCTCTCTCGCTGTCTCTTTCTCTATCAAATAAATAAAATCTTAAAAAAAAAAAATTATAAACAGCCTTGCTCAAAAACATGGGTGGGGGGATGTCTTCACCATATCTACATTAACACACGAAAGAAAAATAATATTCCATTAAGTAAAACTGTAAAGAAACATGGTTTCACCAAGATTTTGTTAATATTAAATATAGATTTGCATTCACAAGAATGCACATTGTTTGACTAACCATGAAATGATTCTATAATCATTTTGAAATCCATTAACCATTGAGGTGTAAGAGTGATCTTTTAAGTACTATCAAAAACTCCAGACTCTATCCTTTTATTTATTTTGTTGGACTCTCCCACACGTCAGAGTCTGAGATAATCCTAGATGAAGCTTTCCTCCTTATGTAAACGATCACAAATCCAGTTCTGCTTCAAGCACTGGTTCTGAAAGCACACACTCCACTCAATTTTTACCACCCACAGAATGTAGCACAGATAAAACGCTCAATAATTTAAATCATAATAGCTTGGGAAAACTTAAAATTAGCAAGTGACAAGGAGGTGGATTCAATTTTTAACTTCATTCAATTTGCCAAGTTTAAAATACTTTCAATTATTTATTTTTCCAATCTTCACAGAAACCATAACACCACCCATGTTAATTGCTTTGCCTAACTGTGGTTTTACTGTTGCGTGCATTCTCATTTAATGAACATCAACTGGTGCTGACAGTAATTCCAGGTCTAATCTTCTAAACTCTGATTCTCTTAATGAAATAAATCTATTGTATTATGTCCCCCACTATGCCAAACAGCAGTTCATAAAACAATGAATTAAAACACACGAAAACTTAAGCTCATGTACTTAATAATACAGTGCCATCCACAGAGCATATGGGTGGACCCACAGATGGATTTTACTTAGTTTTAAAGGGACATGGTATGTTTTTTACATCTTGTACATTTCATGTTTATAGCCTGAAAGTAAACTGGTAATGCTTTTTTAAGCAAGCAATGATTAAGTTGTTTTCAAAGAAACCTCAGTATTATAAAATGACAAGCACAATGTTACCATAACAAGAGACCGTTTTAAAATTCCAACTCCAAATATCTCAAAGTAATTATAACACCATTAAGTATCCTATAGAACAAAAACAATTTTAAGCTTACACAAGAATATATAAACATGAGGGGAAAACATTATTCTCCATGACTTGGTAGGGGATTTATGGGTGATTTAAATATTCAGCGACCATATATTTACAGATATGTACAAATGCTCTTAGGATCAAGGACAAACTTCAACCCAGCCAGAATGATTTGGCTCCAACAACCTAAGTAGCCCCATCAATCTCTGACCTCCAGCTACAATGGCCTTTGGAGAAGAAGAACCACATCTACCTTCTTGTTTCGCTTACCACTGTGTTGCCAGGGCGGTGCCTGGTGCATCACACCGCTCAGTAGAAATCTGATGAGTGAATGAAATGAATCACACAGCCCACAGAACAATTACAAAAATGAGACTATAAGGCCCTTGGAGGAGACTATTTAGCCAGGTCATATATAGACTCCTTTTAGAGCTGTTTCCTTCATACACACTTTGAAAAATATTTGCACACAATTCATTTCATTGAAGCCTCATCATAATTCGAGAGTATGAGTACAGAGTCTGCCGCTCCTAAGCCTATTTCTAGAACATCCCACTGAACCAGAAAAGCCTAAATAAATTCCACCATTAGTTGAAATGCCTTTTACATGTTAAGATATAAATCTAAATACAACAAAATATAGCTCTATCCAACATCTTTAAGGAATAACCAGATCTAGGTAGTAAAGCACAAAGTTTCCTCAGCAGCCAAAGGTTATGTCAAAGCTACTTATGCCTGAAACCTTAGAGACAGATCTCCCCGTGGATCCAACCACGTGTCAGATAAATTTTAGATCTACTGAGTTTCAGAACTTCAACTCAACTGTTTTTGATTAAAATGATGTCTTTTAAGTTTTCTTAAAGTGAAATGAATATTATTTCTAGATGACTGGTTACCATCAAGAACACGAGTTAGTTATACAGTTGCAGATGGAGTTGAAGAGGCAAAGACAGAAGGATGCATGAAAACAGCGCAGTACAGAGTACCGACACTTCCTTTTACTTTTAAAAAGTTCTTTGTACAAATCTGCTTTCATTTTGACTTTGGCTCACAAATGAGGGAAAAACACCAGTCCTTTAGATGCATCATTATCTTTCTGAAAAATTAACTTAATGAAACAAAGTAGGCTTCTGACTCTCAAAAGGAACTTCCTTTTTACTACCAATGTCCTTGATTTCAAAATATTCATTCAAAAAGAAAAGTGTTTTTTGCTATGATTTCCAAACTATTAATATAAGATAGCTAGCTCCTCAGGAGCCTGAACTCACTCTGAATTCCTTATAACAAATGGCAAAGGAGGTATCTCCTTCCATTTCCAGATATTGTCTTCTTGAGGCACTCCAGTAAAAGGCTAATTCCAAAGCCTCTATCCTTATTAGAAAATATACTTTTCCTGAAATGCTGCCAACTCCCAATTTTCTCCATGTTTTTTAATGTTTTAACATTTTACTGTGAACAGTGTTCCAAGCACTAGCAACCAGGAATTAATTAAATTAAAATGTAACATCATTATAAGGTAAAAGTTCTTCATGATGCCTACATAAATGGATGAACTTTTGCCAGATCTCTTCCCTCACAAGATCTGAAACAAGATCTAGGTTCTTAGGAGCGACTCAAAGAAAGATCGATGACAAACAGAAAGATAAGGGAAGGAATATTTATTACACAACCAACCATACACTAGGCAACCTACCTACATCATCTCACTCCTCACAACCACCTTGGGAATTGTGAGTCCCATTTTACGAAAGTAGAAATTAAAGCTCCAAAGGTGTTAAACAACTAAGCTCAGTTCACAAAGCCAGATTATCACCTAGACCTGAGCCCACACTCTTTCCTACTTAAGCTAGTTCCCAAAGATGTAAAGATGAATGGCAAAGAACCCCACGGCCACAATGCTACCAGTTTACCAAACCCAAACCATTCCATGACTGATGTGACTTTATCATGACAGCCTGAGTCCCACAGGATCCAGAGTGGCATCTTCCCCTTCACCCCCCCTGTCGCCCCCCCCCAACACACACACTTTTGCCATTATCAAGTACTGGCTACCCTTCCTGCCTGACTCTTGGCAGCATGCCTAGCCTTTCTAAAGAGCCAACTCTGAGGCCTGCTGTTCTTCCATGACTCTTTCCATCACCACCCACCACCCACAGTGCTGCTACCGGCCTGGCTGCTAGTCCTCTTCTCTTCTCCACTTCTCTTCTCATCACTTCAGTCTCCTCACAATTTTCAAGGTTCTTGCAAGAGGTAGTAAAACGGTTCACTTGGTAAATCAACCTAGTACAGCATGAGCAAGATAGAGAACGCAATGGCTTTGGAACCAGACAGGCCTGGGGTCCCCCATCCTGGCTCTCTCTGAAGGGATGAGCAAGTTATAAAGCCTCCGTTAACAACAAACATCCCTTGTTCTTGGTTCTGTTGGGAAGCCTCAATGTGACACCATGTAGTACATCACCTGGTACACAGTGGAACCTACAGACACTGCTTCTCTTCTTCTTCGTTGGATGCTAAACTATTTCTTTACCAGCAAAGATAACTTGAGTTTCTCCTCCTGGCTTCTTCCAGGTCCCAGCTTTTCCAGAATAAATGCTTTTTTACAGGTACATTCAAGTTTACCATTGGTAGTATTTACTCAGCTTAATTTTTCAAATGATACTGATCAAAAAGTTCCAAACAACCACACTGGGGTCATGTAATAACTTCTATCTTCAAACACCTTTAAAAATTCTATTTGGGGGAACCCTCTCGGGTCCCCTCCCTCCTCAGGAGCTTTGTACTATCACTTTGCAATTACTCAATAAACCCTGCTTTGGTGCCCACCAAAAAAAAAAAAAATTCTGTTTGGTATCAAAAAGAACTAAAAGTCAGGAGAGACATGCAGAAGTTTTTTGTCAAGAGATCTCCCTTCTACAGAAGGGAACTGTATGAGAAATTCTCTCCTCAAGTGAGGAAACCGATGCCCGCCACCCAAAGTAGTAGCTCCTAGCCTTCAGGGAAACTCCTTTGAGAATCTGATGAAAGCTCTGAACCCTTTGTCCAGAAAAATGCCAATCTCTGCCCAGAGATACAAAATACTGCCTGGAATTTCAAGAGTCAAGGGCCCTCTGAAACCCACCCAACAACAGCAAGATGAGAGCTGTCAACAAAGAATCATCTATGATACTTCTTAAACTGGCAAAATCTTCAATTCAGATTTTGTTTCTTTAAGGTACAACAAATTTAAAAACCTGGACAAAAACCTCAAGAATGTAAAGAGAAGTTTTCTCATTCCATTCTTCACATCTCTCTGGCTCAAAACAAAATGCTACAAAATAAGGCTCTAAAGCTGAAGAGGTTCTCTCTTCCAAGCAAAATCTCAAAACAAAGATGTGCTCAGGGCCAGTGCATGTGTTTGGGGGCTGGGTAAAGGAAAAGGAGGTACCAAAATTAAGTATTAGATCATCTATACATTTTATATAATATTAGATCATCTATACATTTTATATTTCAATATTATCTTTTTTAACTTTCTACATTTGTGCATTTTCTTAATGTGCATTGTATTTGTATAACAGCACATGTATACAATGTATAAACAAATATGTTATTTTTACTGATATGAGTAAGCAACAACAACAAAAGATTAGAGATCCTATCCGAGAAGATGACATCCAAAATAAGTTTATCAAACAATAATTTTACCTGGTAACCCTTCACGAATGGAATTTCCCTTGGAAATAATTACATTAGCCACTTTATGTTCTTATTCCTGAAATAAGAAGCCAGTCTGAAGCTGATGTTAACTAAACAGTAATGCAGAGACTGTTCCGTAAGAACTAGTTCTCCTTCTGGCTTTAAAACTCTGATTCGCACAGGTCTACGTACTCCATATTTTTCTTCCTTAAATGGAAATAAGCCATGTAAAGTATTAAGAGAATAGAAATCAACTGAAAAACACAGGTAAGCATTTTTCTATTATAGTTTTTCCTGCAATTATAACAATTAATATTCTTCAACCCCTACTATGTATCCAACACTGAGATAAATGTTTTATTTGCTTTATGGCACTTTATCTGACTATATGAGGTGCGTTCTAATACTCTCCCAATTGGGAGATAAAAGATAACATTGCTTAGAAGTCACACAGGGTATGATTAGCCTCAAAATTCAAACCTAGGGGTGTGCAACCCCAGGGCCTCCATTCTTACCTCAGGGAGGCCACCTGCCTCACTTAGATAACATATGTTATATATATTGGGCATTTATTGTTACATATTAGGCAAAAATATAATAACAGAATATTATATTGTCCAATCAATATGTTCATCATGTTTAATTCTACTATAACATAAAAATAAGATCCCATATTTGTTTTCAGAAAATCTGCAAATACAAAGGGTAAAAAAGTACTTTTAAGTAGAAAAAAGGATGTTATGCCATCATTTGCAAACAAACCAAAGAACTACCTTACCCAGACTTTTAGAAATATCTAGAAACTTTACTCTTCTGCAAGCACTACAAAATCTAATTAATATTAAGAGCTAACATTATTATAAAACAGAAGTTTTAAAGATGAGAAAATTTAACCATAAAACCCTGCTCTGAAAGCCCATTATAATATTCAGATATGCTATTCCCTCTTAAACTATGTAAAGAAAGTCCAGTGATTTGATTAGCCCACAATTCAGTCCTCAAACATAAGCAGAAAAAAAGTGTTCCACTGTATTTAACATCTGTTGCAAAATGCCAAGTGATGAGTCCCCTAAGCAAAAGGAATCACTCTTAGTATGTCATACATAAAATCCACTCCATCCTCTCTCCACAAGATACTTCTGTTCTTAACCTGAGACATTAGGAATTACCAAAGCATAAGGCCTCACTCAGGATTTTAAGTGAACACTCAGCAATTTGATTCTTTAAAAAGTCTTCATTAAACAAGTTTATAACTTTGTGTAAATTATAAATTAAAACTTGCATGACCTGGATTTTGGGGGAAAAATTTTTAGTACTTAGGAAGAAAAAATAAATGCCTATACTATTATTACTAATAATTTAGATGCCAACTAACAATGTTAATTAACTGACTAACAAATATTTATTGAATGCCAACTATGTACTAGGCACTGATCTAAGCCTTAGAGGTAGAGAAACAATATTTCTACACTGAAAATTATATTCTAAAGGGGCAGGAGAAAGAGACAACACACAAGTGAACTAACAAAGAGAAAATAATTTCAGATTATAAATACAATGCAAGAAACGGCAGACTGATAGGAACTTCAAAGAAGACTATTTTTAAAAGTCAGGAGAGACAGTTCCTAAGAAAGTCCCGTGGTTAGATGAAACTTGAAGAATGACTCTAAGTCAGGGGAAGAAAGTTCTGGGTAGAAAAGGATACCTCGTCTTATGAAAAGATTCATTTGACACCTCAATATTTTATACCTGGGCTGAGTCATATCCTGGAGAGACCCACATTATGATGAATTCTGTTTATAGCTTACCATGTTTACTGTTAAGTGTCCAATGCATCTGTATATACAGCTAACATGATACTCAGAAAATAAGAATACAATTCCCAATCTTTTGGTCTAACCCAAAAGCTCTTAACTATGGGGAAAGAGCAAGAATGGTAGGGCAAAATGTTCTAGAATCTGAGTTAAGCAGTGAACTCTGTTCTCCAAAAAAAAATGCCCACTCACAGAAACTTTACATATAATTTTGGGAGGGTCTTAGAACCTGAAAGCCCATCCACAATGCCCATATCCTATCCCCAACCAGAAATCCGTGAACCCAAGGTTAAGAACTAAGCTGTAATTATACTCAGATGAAATGGGATATGAACACAAGTTGCTATCCTACTTTTAAATGATTAATAAATCGGTATGCTTACTCTCAGTATCTTTTGGCCCACATACAACTCTGTATGGGAATTTTCTCTATGCTATAAACTATTAGGATATATAAAGAAAAAATATTTCCCCCAGAAGTAAATGAAAGACCTTCTCACTACAACTAAGTATAATCTTTCACACATGAAAACAGTGCAACTGACATTTGGTTTTGTGCAAGATCTTATAATTTCTTCCCAAAAAGAAAAATATTGCCAAATTGTCACAAAGGCTGCAAAGCTGAGTGTTAACACCTATTAACTTATAGATATTCTTCTAGTTCAGAAGGAAAATTTAAGATTATTTCTTAAAACCACACACACACTCACATGACAATTTAGTTGTCAAAAGAACATGCATCATTAATCTAAGGTACAACCTAGACCAATGGTTCTTAACCTTTTTTGATTCAAACAACCAGTTTGAGAATCTGAAAAATACTATGTAATTCTCCCATTTAAAAAATGGATATACACATACAAAATGTGCATATAATTTCAGGCTGCAAAATGCATTTTAAATTCAATGAAGGGTTTAAGAATGTCTTTATCTTCTACAGAAAAATATCATGACTGGTTGCTTCTGAGAAGAGCAAGTAGGAGAACCAAGTCAGGAAGATTTTTCACTATACATCCTTTTGTATTTTTTGAGATCTGAACTATATAACTACATTATCTATTCAAAAATTAATAAATTAAAAAAGAACAATACACTAAAAAACGTAGCAGGATACCAACATATTCGGTGAAGATCTCCAAATAAAGGTGTTTAAAATAACCAGTCTACTAAATTCAATACATTTGCAAACTGTTTCTTCCATTTTTTTGGTTGAAAAAGATTCATCCCTACAAAACTATGGTCTTGTTTCATAGTTTTTTGAGAAATTTCCAATTTCAATTTTTTGCTGAAAAAATATAAAGTGAAATAATAATCCCACATTATTCATATTTTAACTTCTAAAATCCCAGTTAAACAGTAGCTGGTATTTATTGAATATGGCACTGCCACATCTATTGACTATTATTATCATCCCCATTTGATAGTCAAGAAACCAAGGCTCTCGGGAGTTAATGTACTTGGCCCAGACAACACAACTAGTGAGTAAGCCAGGAGTCTTGCAAGCAACAAGCCCATGTGCTTTCCCCCATATGACACTGTACAGTACAAGGAAAATGTAAACACTAAAATAAAGGACATTATTCATTAAGAAACTAATGTCATTATAAATCCACCTTAGGGCACTAACTCATTATAAAAACTGGGAATTACTTCTGCATATTCCTTCTTTACACACTACACAAAGCAGATATGAATGAAAAAGAATGATCCCATCCACAAATTAGAAAAGCATCAACACTGGTTTTAAATTGGGATTTTTAAAATCCTCACAAACTGTCACCCTAAAAAATAAAAATATAAGCTGAATCACAAGCCTAGAGCTTAAAAAAAAAAAAAGTTTTCATTAAAGAAGGAATTTATAGAAATACACTGTTACTGATCTAAAAGTTTTAACACCAAGGGGCAGAGTTTCTGCTGAAGAGTACCTCCAGTCATCACAGTTTTTGGAATGTTTAATACTGAATGTCCGAATTATTAGCAAAATGCCTCAAAAACATAATGAATTATGAGGCTAGAAATAATGACGCACTCTCATTATAATCCCATCTTCAAAGGGGTGGTACTCTTCAAAAACACTTCACTCAAATCTAAACTTACATAAGCTTTTAAAGTCAAAGAAAGAAGGAAAACAGGGCAAGGGAGGATGGGGTGGGGAGAGAACTAATCACCGAACCTGGTAGTACTACTACGGCTACTACTACTTATTACTACTATGATGACAAGGAGGATAAATACGTGTGCATCTATTCCCTAAGGGTTTAGTTTAACTGTCCTTATTGAGACAGGTAACTGTCAAGGCTTGCTTTGTGTCACGCCATGCAGGCACAAGGAAAGCATCCAAGTCTTCACATAAAGCACTCACACCTTTACTAAATTTCCCTTGAGTAAAAGTCCTTCAAGCTCAAAAACTTGAGGATTCTCTGGAAACATTTTCAGAAGTATATAAAGATGGAGAAAATTCAAATGTCTCTATTTCTATTATAAGTAGCTGAGGGCAAGCCAGCTAGGTGCACAGAACAACATGCTGGCAGTGCTTTCTGTAGAAAGTAACATCGCTGGTATAAATTTCAAAACCCCACCTATGAGAAAAGAGGCAAAAAAGATGAAACCTTCCTTTCACTTTAAGTTCTGCATGTGAACAGACTTTTAAAATGCTAATGGCAGGGGCGCCTGGGTGGCTCAGGTGATTGAGCGTCTGTCTGCCGTCTGTCTGCCTTCAGTCGGCCTTCAGTCGGCCTTCAGTTTGGGTCCCAGGGGCCTGGGATTGAGACCCCCCATTGGGCTCTCTGCTCAGCAGGGAGTCTGCTTCTCTTTCTCTCTCTCTCTCTCTCTTTCTCTCTCTCTCTCCCTCTGTATTCCCTCTCTCTCTCAAATAAAGTCTTTAAAAATAATAATAAATAGAATGCAAATGGCCATATTACATTTAAGTCAGTCAATTATGATGCACATAAACATTCTGCTAACGCATACACACAAAACAAGTGATCATTAATGAATACTCAATGTTTCAATTTTCAAAAATTATATATTAAAAAGATGAGTTACAAAATTATATAATTTCCATTTTCAAACTCCCCTAAAATTACAGATCTTAAGGACATGAATTTTACTTTATTCTTTAATGCAACCCACAAAATTCAACTGCCATTTATATTATACTGCCAAATAAAATTAACTCAAACCTTGCAATTTGGTCAAAGCAATACTACAGAAAATTACATCAATAACTATCCTTTGGCATGCACACATAATTTATTCTGGTTTCTCCTAAGGAAATGGTAAAAAATAAAGAAATTCCTCCTATATTTTCTTTATATTCCATAAATTACTTCCTAAAGTTAGTGAGAAGACAACACACAAAATTCAATCCGTTGTAAGAAAAACAAGTGTCATTTAACAAACTTTATATTCTCTATAAAAATCAAGAGCAAATAAACATTTCCAAAACCTACATCTGACTGTACTTTGTTATTCTATAGATAGGGAAATCTAATTTATGGAATGCTTTCCAGAGTATTTTCCCAAAACATGCTTACTACACAAGAATCACTTTCAGTCTGTCTGGAATTAAGCTGTGGATATATCTAGTACTACATGGTCCTGTTACTCTCCAATTCTCCCACACTGGCAAAATACACAAGTTCACAAAAATCATATTCCTGGAGAGCAGAGTTTTGGAAATTTTTCAGTATTATCAGACTTCACTTAAAAAATGAGAAAAGGATATACAAATAGCCAGTAAGCACATGAAAAGATGCTCAACATCATTCATTAGTCATAAGGGAAATGCAAATCAAAACCACAATGAAATATCACTTCACACACATTATGATGGCTATTATCAAAAAAACAAAAAATAACAAGTGTTAGTGAGGATGTGGAGAAATTGGAACCCTTGTGCATTGATGGTAAGAATGTAAAATGGTACAGCTGCTGTGGAAAACAGTCTGGCAATTCGTCAAAAAATTAAATATATGATCTAGCAATTGCACTTCTGGGCATGTACCCAAAAGAAGTGAAAGCAGGGGCTCAAAGACATACTTGTACAGCCATGTTCATAGCAGCATTCACAATGACCAAAAGGTGGAAATGACCCAAGTGTTCACTGACAGATGGACAAATAATATCTGGTACATACACAAAGCAGAATATTATTCAGGCCTAAAAGGAAGGAAATTCTAACACACGCTACAACATGGATGAACCTTGACATTATGCTAAGGAAATAATCCAGTCACAGAAAGACCTAGAGTAGTCAAATTCAACAAGACACAAAGTAGAATGGTGATTACTTACCAAGGGGCTAAGGGAAGGGAAGAATGGAGAGTTAGTGTTTAATGGATACAGTTTCAGCTGGGGGAGATGAAGAAGTTCTGAAGATGGACGGTGGTGATGGATGCACAACAATGTAAATGTACTAAACGTCACACTTAACGCACACTTAAAAATAGTTAAAAAGGTCACCTTTCTGTTAGGTATATTTTACCACGATAAAAATAAAAATGAGATAAGGAACAACAAAATCTTAAAATAATACCAAATTCTTCTCACCCATGCCTCTTCACTACCCACAAAACCAATGAGTGGTCAGTTCAGCTCTAATTTAAATGTTTACCTGAACCCCAAGAAATGAATATAACAATAATAAAGTTTAAAATTCTTTCTAAACCTAAAAAAGTTTAATTGGCTTCCTCAAAAAGTCCTTTGCCAGAAAAACATGCTAATAGCTATTATACGTCTAGTTCCGATTTAAAAAGTTACTAAAGAATCCATACGCCTCTCAACTTTGTATTTCAAGCATGACTGGCTTTATCCCTAGAGTTTTTCCTTCATTTTTCTCCTAAAGCCTCTAAAGACTTTTTCATTTTCACTAGCAAAACCTTTAGCTAAACTTTTCTCCCCCACAAACTCATAAGAGCTCATCTTTACTAACTAGTAGAAATATTATCTTTATAGTAATCAGAATTCATTTAGTTTCCACCAATTTCAAGTATAAACCTCAGAAACTCATTTATGACTCTAACTCTCTAAAAAAAAAAGTTCAGGGGTGTCTAGGTGGCTCAGTCGTTAAGCGTCTGCCTTCAGCTCAGGTCATGATCCCAGGGTCCTGGGATCGAGCCCCGCATCGAGCTCCCTGCTCAGCGGGAAGCCTGCTTCTCCCTCTCCCACTCCCCCTGGTTGTGTTCCCTCTCTCGCTACGTCTCTGTCAAATAAATAAATAAAATCTTAAAAAAAAAAAAGTTCACATGGGGAAAAATAGAAGCCTGAAATATCCTAGGCTAAATTTTGAGGGTCTTTTCTAGTCGAACTCCAGTTTTTCTTATAATACCTTCTAATTTCACAAACTGTTATAGAAGTAAATGCTCATTAACGAATGAGGTTTTCTGATTTCCTCTGAGCTACAAAAAGTGCACTGTTTTGTTCACGTCCCCTTTCTCTTCACTCTTAAGTGTTCAGCAGATAAAATCTACTTTCAAAGGCAGATTCTGATAGTTTCCATGCTATAAATGGTACATTTTGATGTATTTGAACCATGTCTGTTCATAAACATAAAGCAAACAAATGAAAATTAAAAGGAACAGAAGTATCCACATAATACCCAAACAAAAGTTGAAAGGTCTAATTTAGAAAAAGCAAATCTCATAGGAAAAACTTGCCCTTGATTCATTCCAAAGAAAAGAGAAAAGTAGTATTAAGTATGATCATCATGTCTTCTACATATATTATCTGAAAACGCAATTTTTTCTTGATTTTTAAAAATGAATTTTTTCAAACATCATTTTCTATATGTAAGTTAATGGTACCATCTCCTCTCCTAGGTCTACTTCCTGTGACTAAAACTCTACCATTTGTAGCTGTTATCACATATGATGTATATCTGTCAACGGAAGAAAAAATGAAAAACACACACCTAGGCATCTTAAAGCTTCTCTGGCATTCAGTTTGTCTCTTTATCAATGTGAAAGATGTTCCTGATAACAGGTTTCTTTTCATTTGTCCACAGATATTTATATTAAATTGAGTCCTTTAAGAAGGAAAGTGGGTATATATGCCCACACAGCAGTAATTTCAACATGTCTGAAATCTCCCATCCCTTCAATTTGCAACACAGAACTTTAACAAATATGAAATTCTCCAAAAAGGAAATTATATATATAGATATGAAAAGATCAACTGGAAAGGAATCCATCACCTGGTCATGAGCCTTACCTTTTAGCAGCGGCAGAGGTGTTAACTCAATAGGCTTGCCTTGAGACCTAAACTGTGAGGAACTTTGCGACCTCTTCTGTCTGGCTTTTCTGACGGACTTCCGAGAAAATCCGTCTACTTTATCCACTGATGGAGGAGTAGTTGGTGCTGAGGACATATCCCTACTGAAGAGAAAGAGGTATCATAAACATATTCCCAAGGTGGAAGCATACATGTGAATTATACAAATTCTAAAATTCCCATATACAATATGCATGAAAATTGGAGTATGTGATGAAGAAAACAAATAAAATCAATTAAGAAAAATTGTACGTTCAATGGGGAAACATGAAAATTTGATGATAAACAGAAGGAATTTAAGTACCATATAAGCAATCTTGTAGTTCTAATGCATGGGCTGCTCCCACTCTGATAAGCATTAAATATGTTCACTGACACTTGACGAAGTCTTCTAAGCCATCTACTCATTTTCTAACTGCACAGCTCTTCTCCTCTTGAGATTCCTGAAGTAATTTTGGAGCTATTCTGCCACTGGAAAACTTCCATCAATACATTTTCCCAAGATATTTAATATTATAAATGGGCTCTGGAGTTAAAACCCTTATCGTACTTCAAGAATCTACACCAACGTAGCACAGCAAGGTGAAATTTACAACTAATGAAACTAGGCATGACTTTTAAGGCAATGTGCTGTGCTAGCTATGATAAACTATACCACACCACAAATGAGGACAGGTTAGATTACTTTAAACAGAACACAAAAAAGACATCATTAAAAGCATTTCAAAGAAGTCTTCTTTTTGAATGAAGCCATCTTAAGTTATTAAAGCTTAATAAACAAAATTATGATGAAATCGTGCACCAAAGTTGAAATGAAAACATAAATTCACACCCTACTTAGACAACCAAGTTGAGTTCCCTTTAAGTTCATCATCAGATAGTAACTTTCATTCCATCAAACTGATAGAACAGTCCTATGAGATTTCTTTTAATCCTCCCAAATTATTAAAATGAAGGCCAGTTCCTAAAAGTAACAAGATTTAAGCTCAATTTCATTCTCCAATTTAAACAGATGCCATCATTTCCATGATACTGAGGCTCCATGCAAGATAAATGACAGACTTGAATGAAAATAATGCATATGGGGGAAATACTGAAATGCAATTACTCACCTGTCATTCCAATACATAAGATTAAGTGTTTTTTAACCTCTAAGTTAAAAGGTAAGGGAGTTTCTTCCTGAACATGCAAGAATAAAAAGTTATCTGGATTATCCGGATTCCAACAAAGTAAAAAAAAATAAAAATATAAACAAAAAACAAACAAAACCCTGGATCTTGAGGTTTGGAATTCTGAAGTCTTGTTTGATTCTCTTAAAAAAAAAAAAGTTTTCAGAAATCTACCTAGTTTAGCCTTAAATAAAATGTGACATATTCAAAATGGAATTGCAAACTATGAATGACTATGGAAGAAGTAAAATCAGTTAAAATTTTTCACAATAACTGCATCAGCAAGAAGCTCCACATCTCATTTGTATGTTGTAAATTTAGGGGCAGCTTTTCCAATGTGGTATGTGAATTATTTAGATTCCATTTAACCCTAACAACGCAAGATTTCGGTAAATCCTGCTCCTCCATCACTCTTTTTGTCTCTTCTTTATTCCTCATCTCCCATCTCCAAAGATGATTTGTTGCTAGCATTTTTTAAAAAAATCATTTGCCCCTTCTGCCCGCGGCCCAGAATAGACGTCAAGGATCTCAACCCTAAAGCGCTGCAGAACTGAACTTGCAGTAGCAGTGGGTCCGTGCAAAGCCCGTGGAAACAGGTTTCGCCCTGGACCAGGACGCCCAAAGCTTTATCATCGTCTAAGCAGCGGGCACGGGGCATTTCCAAGGTTCAGGATAATCCAAATGGGGGTGCTGGGGTGGAGGAGAAAGACAGGGAAGGGGTTGGTCTGCAGGGATGCTGACATACTCCCTTTGCTCCCACCCTCCCCCCGCCCCCAGCCCTGGAGAAGATAAGCTGTTAACAGAATCCTTCTCACTACACCAATCCCCCCGGTTTCCCCCCGCCCCCCGTCAGTGGATAAAGGGGGACAAGAATATGCCTCCAATGCCGGAAGGTGGGGGGAGAGGAGGGGAGGGGGCAGAGTAAATGAGAGGCATCGTCAGAAGCATTTGCAGGTAAATCAGACAAGTGGGACGGGCGCTCCCTCTCCCACACCCCACCCCTCCGCACCCCTAGCCTGTCCCGGCCAGGCCTTCCCGAGGCCGGTGTCCTGCAGGTTCCTGAGGAAGAAGGGAAGCGGGCGAGCCGAGGAGCTGGAGGGACGAAGTTACCTTGAAGCTTCTGGGGAAGAATCCGAAGATGATCTGTGGTTTCGAGGGGCGGGAGACCGGCGTGAGGGCCGCAGCGGGGGCGGGTGGCGGGACCGGGACGTACGGGGGGAGGTCCGGACAGCGGCAGGGAGCCCGGGGCGACGACTGTCCGGCGCGGCGTCCCTCCGGTTCCGCGGCGGCGGCGCCTCTAGGCCTCACGGCCGGACCTGAACCTCAGCGCTCCGGCGGCGGCGACGGCGGCGGCAGCCTCACGATCCTCCCCCGCGGGCCCGTCCCATCAAATCGGCACCGACCCCGTTGCGGCTCCGCCGGTGGCTCCTCGCTCACATACCCGGCGGGCGGCGCCTCTGCTCGTTGCCCCGGACCCGGCGGCGGCGGCGGCGACGACGTGGGGAGGGGGGGAAGGGAGGGAGGAAGACTGGATCCGCAGCGGCAGCAGGAGAAGGAAGGAGAAGGAGGAGGAGCCGCCGGAGCTGGAGCCGCCGCTGCCAGAGCCGCCCTTTGGTACCCGCGGTGGGTCCCCGTCAATGCCCCTTTCTCTCTCCTATTGTCAATATCACCGGGCGGCTGAGTCCATGGCACACGCGCAACCGAACCTTCTGGCCAGCAGCGCCCGCCTCCGGCGCCCACTCACTGGAGGCTTCAAACGGGAAGCGAGGCCTCATTGGCCCGCGTCCGCCTTCACTCCCATGCCAGCAGGTTCGACTGAGAGCCGATCAGGGATTGGCGGCGGGGGGGCGGAGAAACAGGAGGGTGGGAAGAGACAAGGCCGAGGATTGGGCTGAGACGAGAAGGACCCGGATGCAGCCGCGATCTCCGGCCGCGCTGCTGCAGCTTCCGCCAGGCGGGTGGGTAACCTGAAGTAGGGAAGCACCGCAGCGGCTAGGCCTTTGAGGAGCTCCTGAAACCCGGGAGGTGCGACTGATAGATCAATGGGATGGGTGGGTTTCCACGCAATGCGGCTTCTCTGGGCGGCGGTCGTCTTCAGCCAGAGGATTCCAAGGGCAAGGGTCGGCTAAGGGTGGGGGAGCCCCCTGGGCCTTGGCTTCGCCCCCTTCAGCGGCTAGGCTGGCACTTCTGGGCTGGAGGAGTCCCACTCAGAACCGGTACCAGGGCTGAAATAAGCGCAGAAAGAAATAAGATATCCCGCCCGCGCCTGTGCGCCACTGTGTAAATGGGCCCCTTGCAGCACGCTGTGAAGCCCCCAGCGGTCGCTCTCCCATGAACCTTGTGGGTGACCTGGCACCGAAATCTGAACCTCTGGGCCTAGGCCAAGGGTTGGGTATCGCTTCGAATTCTGTCTCACCTCGTCTCCTTTTCCCTAAACCTTTCTTTTGAATATCAGCTCCCTGAAGCTCCTGCGAGCCCGGTGTAGCTCATGCAGGTGGGAACGCTGTCCGTGTGCTCTGCAATCATTTATCGGGATCGACTGCATGGGCCTTCCCGCTGCACAGAGCGCAGGGAAACCCAGTTCCCAGAGTGCAGAAGTTTGCGAGATTTTAATTGGCAGTTTGGATCCGAAAGAGTTTATGGAGAATTCACTCAACTCTAGCTAGATCAAATAATAAAATAGAGATGTGTTTACATACTTGGTGAGCCCAAACCCAAACGGTGCAATTCCAGATAATGTTATTGGGACTCTCGTTCCATTTGAATGCACGCTAGGTACATCTTTGGGGGGGGGGTTGGGGTGGACTTGGGGGAGGAAGAAAGAAATTCTTAATGCTGAAAACAAATGTCAGATCACCAGTTGTTAAAAACTTGGAAGACGAAAAAAAAATTTTTTTAACATTTATAATCCCGCAACGCAGAGATAACCCGTTAGCATTTTGATCTACTTCCCTCCTGTATTTTTTTCCTTAATTTTGTATGTTGTTCTGTAGTCTAGTTTTTCCCCCTCAGCATTTTATCATGTTTTCTACACAGTTAATAAAACTATGTACCATATGTACGAGTAACAAAAAAATGCATTTCTTGTCTGTGTTAACACTCAGGTGTTGCAAATTCTTATTCACACTCCCATAAATGGATCTCGAGTGGGAAAAAAAAATTTTGTGCCATTGAAAGATTTTTTAAAAAGATCGGTTTTGAACAAATGGGAAACAGGAAAAGATGTCTTTCTTAGAAGCAGTTTCCCCCTACTGACTTCAGATGATTGGCCACTGTATAGATGGTGCTCATTTTTGCCCTGCAAAGTTCATCACTAGGCCTTATAAAACTGGCTAGAATACCATTCTCCTTACCTTCAAGAAACTACATTTTTGCATCTCGATTTCATATGCCAGTCTTCATGAAAAGCTCAGTGTCCCAGCCATGGAGAACTTTTTTGCTCAATCTGTGATTGAGGGAAATGCAGAATTAAAACCAAGGAAGATTTTAAAGCCAACTCCATTTCCCTTGGCAACAGTTGGACCGTCAAAGAGTAGTGCATGTTTGAAATGCTCACAGCTGTTGCTTAGAACATTTCACATTTTGCAGAGTGGGGATTTTGCTTGAAAATTATGGATCTCTATAAAGAATTCATTTCAAAACTCATTTTCTATAAAATGGCTGAGTAACTGAAATGAGCAGGTCTTTTAAAATGGGGACATCCTTGCCTATGTGAGAAATTGTTCCTTGGACATTTTCTAAGGAGGTCCATGCAAGCCAGGGTTGTATATGTTGCAGGAATAGTACAAGGCAATCCATTTGGAATGCAGAAGAATAGAATATGAGGACATCTGCTTATGCTTAATTCTAATTGAAAAGTAGTCATTAAGATCAATTAATATTTTATATACAGAATAAGTGACCCTGCACTCAGTCCATACAATCCTCTCCTGACCTAGAACAGCATAGGAGATGTCCTCAAGGAAAAGTGGAAGTACCCATTCCAGGGGTGAGCAGTGGCAATCCCACCCAGTCAGTCCGGGTCAACAGGTAGTGACTTAGTGCAATCTGCTAGGTTCGACTAAGTGGATTTACTGATGGTGTTACCTAGGCTTAATTAAACTAACCTGTAGAAAACAGACAAGCAATTTTACCAGGGTCTTTTGCAAAGAAACCACAGGAAAACAGACACCGCAGAACTAACACTTCTAATACTAGATCTTTGACAGCCACATTTCAAAGTTAAAATAACAATCTAGTCTAACCAAATTTTCTAAAAAATAGGTCAAATTCATCAGGGAGATTATTTGAATGAGGATTTATATCCACTGTCATTAACAATACCTTTCACCCTAAGCATATATTGTGACTGAGTTATAAATGAAAGCATATGTTTGTACTTTATAAATAAATACACATATCTTTGGTTAAGAATTGCTTCCAAAAAATATATTGATAGGAATGAATGATCAAAAAAGTTTGGAGACTTGTTACTCTGGATAATACAAAAAGCAATACATTATAGTCATCTGGGAAGCCATTATCAAGTGACAAAATACTTCATTGCTATCAGATGAAAGCACTCACTTCCCAGATAGCAAGGCTGAGCTTATCGTGAATCTACTGGTGGGCTAGTCACATGATGAGACCAGAAGGCGGAGACTATCAAATGGTAGGTGGTGAACTAAAGAAGGGTCAGATAATAAGCAGAAACATCATCAAACCAGTTATCAACCAGCAGAGGAGGAAAAGACCTACACTGATAAGACATCATCATAGAGGTGGACTAGCCCAGTGTGTGTGTATTAGGGAAGTGGGGTTTGGGCTGAGAGGGAAGAGAGGTGAAAAAGCCTGAGGCAAGAGCCACTCTCTGGAAAAACAAGGAAATTACACAGCTGGTGTAGACAGGGGACTCTGCTGTTATATTTCTTTGAGACACATTTATCTACAGTGGCAACACCCTCAGCAGTGACATTTTCTTAGGTCACAATTTAAGGATTTTTTTTTTTTTTTTTTTAACAGCAAGCGAAAGAGCATGAGCAGGAGAGGCAGAGGGAAAGGGAAAGAGAATTTCAAGCAGACTCCACGGTGGGCACAGAAGCCGATGCAGGGCTCGATCCCACAACCCCAAGATCATGACCTAAGCTGAAACCAAGAGTCTACACTTAACCAACCACCCAGGCGCCCCACTTGGGTCACACTGTAAGTAGTACAGTTGCCTTTTCAGATGCGCCTCTGGGTTATAGGTTATTTGTGGTTTTCCATGTGATTAATGTGTATAATTATGGCTTGAGATTTAAAGTATTCCAGTTTCCTACCTAGCAGTGAGAGACCCTAGGTCACTGGTGGATCAAGACAGGAAGAGGGGCCCTATGTCACTGATGGGGGAAGAGAAAGCCAGCTTCAAGCGCACTTTGCTTCACACAGGGTAAAACAAAATAATGACCCACAAGCAACAATTTTGCTTTTAAAATAGTTAAATTACACAATTAAATGAACTAAAGCTATAACTAATTATAAGCACAATGCTGATAACACAGACTCTGGAATCAGAGGTACCTGAGGTAGAATCCCAGCTCAGACAGTCGGGAGCTGGGGCAAATTATTCACTGGTCACAGCCTTGGTTTCCTTGCCTGTAAGTGGACAGACTAACACTTCCAAACTCATAGGGTAGTCATCAGATTTACATGAGGTTATACGTTTACTACGTGACACGTGTGTTGCACATGTTCACTGCTCAACAAACACTAGTTATGACCATAATCATCCACTTCGTTTGTATTTTGATAGTTTTTATCCATCTAGAAACTTCAAGAAAGTTTTTTTCCCTCGAAATTTCATTCCGGCATGCCCCATCGTGACAGGAAGAAAACAAGAAGCAAGGAAATGAGGCATGCCTTTCAATCCACTTCCATGCTAAATTATAGACTGTGTGTGAAAGCATTCATTAGCAATAACAAGAATTTGCATCTTATAATATCCATATACTTCTAAAAGTGAAAAAAATGGTCATTTGACTTAACATCATTTCAGAGCTTTATCTTCATTTCTAATTGACATTCCTTTAAAAGAGGCCCAAACTATTTTTGCTCTAAACTTAGCTATTTTTCTTCCTCTCTGTAACCTCCAGAACTGTGCTAGGAACAAGGTCCTGATTTCTGTCCTAGCCCGGCGCTTAGTAATGGCCTAGACTTGATGTGGTAGGTATCTGCTTCCCGCCCACCCCTGCCTTTCCTTGGAGGACCACACCCCTTACTTCATGTGATCCTGGTGGATGGGTAACCATGCTGCTAATCTCCTTCCTCCCGAGAGAGAGATAGGGACAGGACCCAAGGAGATTAATTGGATCTTCCCCAAGATTTGCTCCGCGAACGCTGGGAGAGGGATACCTTTCTTCCTCTTGGAACAAAAACCATAGAAGGGATATAAATTGGAGCTACATGTCACCATCTCCCTCCTCCTCCTCCACTGGTCACAGCCTTGGTTTCCTTGCCTGTAAGTGGACAGACTAACACTTCCTAACTCATAGGGTAGTCGTCAGATTTACATGAGGAATACAATACTGTAGAGGTAACTTTGGCAATGCCAGGATTTAACAACACAATTGGAACTGCTGGATTCGGTTCTGTTTGAAGGTAGTTTCAATTATATGAGCCAGTATATTCCCTTTTTTGTTTAAGTGACTTTGGAGTTGAATTTCTATAACATGCCAAAAGAACCCTGACTTATAATACACATGCAAGTCACTTAACCTCACCAAGCCTCGGTTTACTCTTAGACCCTGGATCTGGGGTTTTCTAGGAGTTGTGCTAAATGAAATCTTTAGACAAAATCTGATCTTAAGCATGAAAGGCAACCATTTCAAGTGACCCTGCTGGGAATTCTTCCCTAACGTACTTCATCAAGTCTAGCTTATTTGTTGGCTTTTATTTTTAAGACTCAAAGCAGATATTCTTAAGAATTATACTTTTAGGGACACCTGGGTGGCTCAGTCGGTTAAGCGTCTGCCTTCAGCTCAGGTCGTGATCCCAGAGTCCTGGGATCTAGCCCCTCATTAGGCTCCTTGCTTAGCGGGGAGCGTGCTTCTCCCTCTGCCTGCCGCTTCCCCTGCTTGTGCTCTTTCTCTCTCTCTGACAAATAAATAAAATCTTAAGAAAAAAAAAGGAATTATACTTTTAGAATTAAGTGCCCCTAAAATACACCTGCATGAGGAAAAACAGTGCAGTGATCTACCAAATGAGAAAATGAGCTTTATTCTTAGCAAACTGCTTCTTTTCAATAGGTTGTTTTTATTGTATCCATTAAAACACCAAGGCCAGGTTTCAGGAAATGCAGCCTATGGTTGAATGTTGCTTCTAAGGTTCTCATCTCTCTATCGTAGAGAGAGAACATTATTTTTGAGGTATCAATAGAGTTTTGTTTGATGGTTCTTCTACGTCAAGAAAGCTTATAGTCTCAGATTTGGGGAAGGTTAGTGACCCAGTTAACAAACCAGTTGGCAACTGGAACAAAGTACTTATGAAAAAGTATTTTTGAAGATTTTATTTATTTATTTATTTGAGAGAGCGAGAATGAGAGACGGAGAGAGAGCACATGAGAGGGGGGAGGGTCAGAGGGAGAAACAGACTCCCTGCTGAGCAGGGAACCCAATGCGGGACTGATCCCAGGACTCCAGGATTACCTATGAACATAGGGTAAATTACTGCTAAAGTGTTCTAAAAGCTCAAGACAACCAAAAGAGGGTGAAAATTTAAATCTGAGCACACTGTTACAAAATAAATCAGTAAGGACCACATATACAATCTTGTATGGTACTGGCAATAATATCTACAAACGTGTATAGTAATTTAATTCACTTTCATATGCGCTATTTAATGGGAACCTTAACTCTGTAGATACATAGTATTTCTTTTTAAGATTTATTTATTTATTTGATAGAGAGAGCATGAGAGTGAGTGGGGAGAGGGGCAGAGGGAGAGAGAGAGAGAGAAAAAATCTCCAGCAGACTCCCCACTGAGCCACAAGCCCCATGCAGAGCTCAATCTCATGACCCCTAGATTGTGACCTGAGCTGAAATCAAGAGTCTGATGCTTAACCAACTGAGCCACCCAGGTGCCCCTGTAGATACATAGTATTTCTAATTTATAAATAAAAAACGTGAGGATCAGAGAAGTTATCCAGTGTCACACAGCTAGTAACTATTAGAACCACAATTTGAACCCGGTTTTTCCAAGGGCCAGACCTCTTTTTTTTTTTTTTTAAGATTTTATTTATTTATTTGAGAGAAAGAGCAAGCAAGAGCCGGGCGCGGGAAGGAGGGAAGGGACAGGGAAAAGCAGACTCCCTGCTGAGCAGGGAGCCTACCAGGGGACTTGATCCCAGGACCCTGAATCATGACCTGAGCCAAAGGCAGATGCTTAAATGACTGAGCCACTCAGGGGTCCGTGGACCAGACCTCTTTGCACTGTACCAAGTTGCCTCTGTCTTTAAATCTTTGTTTGCTAACAATATGTCCAAGTAATTGAATATAAAGCTACTATTTTCCCATTTCACAGAAGGAGAGACTAATAAGATAGAGAAGTTAAGTGTCTTATACAAGGTCATAAAGAAAAGAAAGTAGAAACAGTGGGCCAAGTCTTTTGGCCTTATCAACACGGTCTCCCATTCATTGAACACTATGAGCCAGAAACTGTGCCAGACATTTTGTACGTATTCTCCTCGCAATAACCCATTGGTGTAGGAATTTTGTCCCATTTTACAGATGCAAAAACCAAGACACAGAAAGTTTAGTTTCTTTCCCAACGTTATACACCTAGTAAGTGGCAAAACCTGGGCAGGAGTTAAGACTAGAAGGCACTGAAATTCTAAACTATTTTACTGCCCGTCCCACTGGAAATCTACAGAATCAGGTTTGTGCTGTGTAGAATATATAGAAAACATGAAGGCTTTCCACTCATTTCCCTTGATATTTGTCTCTCTCCAAAATAACAACCCCCATTCTGTCTTGGTGAGAAACACACTTTGCTGGTAGAGTTAGCTTGCAGTATGGATCCAAGTCAACCTTCTTCTTCAAAAGAGTTTGTTTGTTTGTTTGCTTAGAATTTAGGTTTAAAGAGCTTTGAAAACAAGGATAATGGTCATAGTCACCTCAAGTATTTGAAACTGTTTTGTTTGATGGTTCTTCTACGCCAAGAAAGCTTTTAGTCTCAGATTTGGGGAAGGTTAGTGACCCAGTTAACAAACCAGTTGGCAACTGGAACAAAGTACTTATGAAAAAGTATTTTTGAAGATTTTATTTATTTATTTATTTGAGAGAGCGAGAATGAGAGACGGAGAGAGAGCACATGAGAGGGGGGAGGGTCAGAGGGAGAAGCAGACTCCCTGCTGAGCAGGGAACCCAATGCGGGACTGATCCCAGGACTCCAGGATCATGACCTGAGCCGAAGGTGGTCGCTCAACCAACTGAGCCACCCAGGCGCCCGAAAAAGTATTTTTGTAAAACAAGCATTGGAAGAGATTCAGTCAAAGTATAAAATTCTAGCTGTCTTGACCTCTCGAGGAAAAAACTTTATAATTAACTAGAAGTCACTGGTTTCATAGGCTGACTGTGGCAAATGTTCTGCCTCAAGAGAAATCCTCATCACCATGGTAAGTACATTTCAATAAGCCTTTCAAACACTTAATACAGGAGAACTTTCCTAACCAAATTTTTCTTTTTTTATTTAATCGTTCTCTCATGCATTCATTCCAAACATTTAAGTACCTACCTACCCTGTGCCCTGGGGCAATTCAACTCTGAGTAAGACGTAAGTACTATCTCTCTGGTGTATTTATAAGATGTTATGATCGAGGGCTAATTGTTATGAAATTCCAGAGCCCAGTGAATCTTGTGACCAGGAGGGGAAAATGGAAAAAAATAAGGGAAAAAGAGGAGATGATACTTAAGCTGAACCTTGTGACACTCAGAACTCTCATTCACTCCTGGCTTGGCACCCTGTTTGTGTTTGTTTAAGGTCTTCTTTACTATGGGCCAGGAACTATCCAAAGTGAGTCATATAGATTATTTTCATTTAATTAATAAGTGCTCAACCAATGCAGGGCACCTAGGTGGCTCAGTCAGTTAAGTGGCTGCCTTCGGCTCGGGTTGTGATCCCAGGGTCCTGGGATGGAGTCCCGCATCAGGCTCCCTGCTCAGCAGGGAGTCTGCTTCTCCCTCTCCCACTCCCCCGTTCTGTGCACACGCTCTCTCTCTCTCATGCTCTCTCATGTTCTCTTTCTCGAATAAATAAATAAAATCTTAAAAAAAAAAAAACAACAATGTTAAATTCTTCCTTCCATCCCTTCTTCTCTTCCCAGGACACCTCCAGAGTCAGAGTCTGAAATTAGGATATTCCTGCTGCTTCTCTAAGTGCTAGGATACTGAGAAACAGGGCAGAATCCACGGTTCTCTCTCTTGAGTCAGAGCAACAGGGGGCTTACCAGGGACTTATGGGAACCAGTGTAAGCAAAATAGGGGAATTGTTAGAATTCTGGGCAGGGCTGCACTTTGCCTCAGTGAGCAGGGACTTGCTGCAGGCCAGGAACACTCCCGGGGTCTTTCTTGGTTTCTGTCTCTTGCTGTGACTGTGCTCCAATTTTTGTCACACTACAAAGGGGCTTTCTCTGAGGGCCAGGCCATGTGGTACAAAATGGCAGATCAAGCCCTCACGTTTGCATTGTCTTTTTTTTTTAATGTTTTATTTATTTATTCATGAAAGTCAGAGAGAGAGACAGAGAGAGAGAGGCAGAGACAGAGGGAGAAACAGTCTCCCCACCTAGCAGGGAGCCCGATGCGGGACTCGATCCCAGGACCCCGGGATCATGAAGGCAGATGCTTAACCATCTGAGCCACCCAGGCGCCCGCGTTTGCATTGTCTTGATTGCAGAGAACAGCCAGGAGTTCAGCTGGGATCCCCAGAAGGAGACCCTGGCCCAGCTTAGGTCAGGTACCTATGGTAGTCCAGTCGGCTGTGGTCAGGATATCAGTCATGTTGCACAAAATGAATGTTGGGGGCTCTCTGCTGTTATTGCCCCAAAATAACACACAGTGATTGTCTACTAACAACACCTTAATTTTTCAAACTAAATTTATAATGGTAGAATTAATGAACTAAGAATATGAACATTTTTTAAGTTTTTTTTTTTTTTGGAAGATTTTATTTATTTGAGAAAGGGACAGAGCGCATGCACGCCAGCATGCAGGGTGGGGCAGAGGGAGAAAATCTCAAGCAGACTCTGCGCTAAACACAGAGCCCCACAAGAGCCCCACACGGGGCTCGATCCCATGACCCTGAGATAATGACCTGAGTCAAAACCAAGAGTGGGACACTTAACCAACTGAGCCACCCAAGTGCCCCAAACATTTTCAGGTTCTTTTTTTTTTTTCAATTTTTAAAAAAAATTTTTATTAAAGATTTTATTTATTTATTTATCAGAGAGAGAGAGAGAGATCATGAGCAGGGGGGAGGGGTAGAGGGAAAAGCAGACTCCCTGCTGAGCAGAGAGCCCAATGCAGGATTTGGTCCCAGGACCCTGGGATCACCCCCTGAGCTGAAGGCAGACGCTTAACCAACTGAGCCACCCAAGTGCCCCTCATTTTTAAGTTCTTGATTGTTCTGCCACTTTGCCAACATGATTACTTCCTTTCTCATCCTGTCTAAATTTATAGGCCAAAAATTTGAAAATGATTATCACTTTCATCTTTTCAATCACAGAGCTAGAATAGTTAAAATATTTTCCACATATTTGATAGTCATTTGTATTTGTTTTCTGCAAATTATCTATTGGTGTTCTTTGCTTCTATTGTAGTTTTAGTGCTTTTGTGATTTACTTAAATGCATTTTTTATATACTGATTTTACATAGACAAGTATATGATAATTCCTTGGAGATTTCTTTCATTGCTAAGCAAAATTCTTTAAAAAGTCTTTCCCTGAAAAATTCCTCCTCCTGAAAAATCTTTCAAACAAAAATATTCCTAAGGTTCATCAAGGATATTTATTGCAGAATTTTAATAACAAAAAATAAAAACAACCTAAGTATGTATCAGTTGAGGGATAGTAAAATTATAGCATACTCATGCCATGGAACATTATATAGCCATTAAATATGAGGGACATGTATATGTATTTATATGGAGAGGTGTCTATAATATTAAGTGAAAAAAAGCAAGAATTAAAGAATTATATGTAAAACAGTACCCTATTTATATTAGGAAAAACATGATATATGAAATATATAGATATCTAGAAAAGGTAAGGATCCAAAAAAAGTCTGGAAGGATATACCTGGAATTGTGAATGGTGAATTCCTTTGGTCATGGTTTGCAGTTAATGATTAAATTATATGTTTAGATATTGTTTTAATTTTTTAAAAAGATTTCTTTATTTATTTTTAGAAAGAGAGCACAAGTGGAGGGGGCAGAGGGAGAAGGAGAGAGAATCTCAAGCAGTCACCACACTAAGCACGGAGACCAATGGGGGGGCTCAGTCTCACAACCCTGAGATCATGACCTGAGCTGAAACCGAGAGTCAGATGCTTAACGGACTGTACCACGCAAGTGCCCTTTGTTTTCATTTTCCATAAGGAATATATATTACCTTTAAACTTTATTTCACGGGGTGTCCAGGTAACACAGTCCGTTAAGCATCTGACTTTGGCTCAGGTCATGATCCTGAGTGTGAGCCCCATGTCAGGTTCCCTGCTCAGTGGGGAGTCTGCTTGCCTCTCCCTCTGCCCCTTCCCCCTGTCCTCAAATAAATTAATTAATTAAATCTTTGAAAAAATCTAAAAAAAAAACTTTATTTCACAAAACATCTTAGACTTACAAATCACCAGAATGAATAATGTAATGTATCGCCACGTACCTTCCACACAGCTCTAGAAATAAATACCTGAACAGTGGAAGCCTCTTGTGTAACCTTTTCCATCATATCCCTTCTGGCTCAGAGGTTCCCATGCCCCTAAATCGGGTGCTTTTTATTCCCCTAATGTCACACTTTTACTAAATATGTACATATTCCTGAACAGCATGTAATAATTTTTGCATATTTTAAGATTGTAACAATTGGTATTATATATATAATTGGTATGTTATCTTCTGTAACTTATTTTTTCACTCAACATGATATGCTTTTATTTTTTTTAAGATTTTATTTATTTATTTATTTGAGAGAGAGAGAGAGAGAGAGATCACGAGCAGGGAGGAGGGGCGAGGGAGAAACAGACTCCCCGCAGAGCAGGGAGCCCAGTGCGGGACTCAGTCCCAGGACCCCGGGATCGTGACTGGAGCCAAAAGTAGACACTTAACTGACTGAGCCAGCCAGGCACCCCATGATGTACTTTTAATTTAACCATGTTAATACAGATACTTTAGATCATTCCCTTTCACTGCTACATAGTATTCGATTTACAAATGTTCTGGAGTTTGTTCATGTTGCTTTGTGGTGGTTGGTTTCCAGCATTTTACTATTTTGAACAGTGATGCTGTGAACATTCCTAGGCCCATCTCCAAGTGTATGGTTTCTCAAGTTCTAGCAGTAGAATCAGGTCGTAGGCTGTGTGTTTCTTCACCCTCAAAAGATAGGGACAAATTGCTTTCCTAAATGATTGTACCAATTTACTGTCCCAGCAAAAACGTATCAGAGATTCTGTTGTTCTATAAACTCCTTACCCACTCAGAGAGCAGACATTTATCTATATATATTACCTTCTCATTTTTGTTTTGTCTCTTACAGTACACTTTTTAATTGAGCTTGAATTAATTTTGCTATAAGGTGTGTAATGGGAACCTAAATTGACTTTTTTTTTAACAAATAACCAATTTTCCCACCGTTGTTCATTGACAAGGCAAGTCATTTTTCATTAAACTTTTAGATCTTTTTCTTACTTATTCTCCTCTGATGATTCATCGGATTGAATTTCAGTATCATTTTGGAGAGTATCCTAAATAACCTATTGAGATTTTATTGTAATTGCATTAGGCCCATGAATTATTTGGGTCTAAAACTGGCATTCAACAGCTCATACCTCTACTCTCAAACTGAAATAACTAAACTCCTCCCTGCATAAAATCAAGTACCTTCAGCCTGCTTCTGAAGTCCCCTATTATTTGTACCTGTTCTCACCTTTCAGGCTCATCATTCCAGCAGGCCAGTGTCTTCCTCGTCCACTAAGCTTTCCTTATTTATTTTTTTCCTACAAACTTTGCTCAGGAAGTTCCCTCCAATCAAGAATGCCAACCCTGGGCACCTGGGTGGCTCAGATGGTTAAGCATCTGCCTTCGGCTCAGGTCATGATCCCAGTGTCCTGGAATCGAGTCCTTCATCAGGCTCCCTGCTCGGAAGGGAGCCTGCTTCTTCCTCTCCCTCTGCT
Organism: Eumetopias jubatus; assembly: GCF_037043125.1. Classification (NCBI taxonomy): domain Eukaryota; kingdom Metazoa; phylum Chordata; class Mammalia; order Carnivora; family Otariidae; genus Eumetopias; species Eumetopias jubatus. The sequence goes on along the minus strand of NW_028274813.1, from coordinate 36,780,783 downwards.
GCTCCCCCTGCTTGTGCTCTTTTGCTCTCTCTGTCAAATAAATAAATAAAATCTTAAAAAAAAAAAAATGCCATCCCTTTCTTCCATTCCCTTTGTTTTGTTTACTTAAACCTTTTCCTTCCTTCAAGGGCCAGCTGGGGTCCTAACTACTCTCAGGGTCCCAGTCAGCAGTTAGCCCACTATCTTGCATTGCTATTCAATCTTCTGATATGTCTGTATTAAATTTCTCTAATTCTATGATTGAGTTAACTAAAATAAGACAATGGGAGACAAGAGGAACTTGCCTGGAGAGAAGTCAGGAAGAACAGTTGCTGGTAAGAGAATCAGCAACCATGTTAGGCATTCCACTTCTAACATCTATAACCTTGAAGTGGAGAAAATAGCAGGACAAATGGAAGAGAGAAGGTCCTTCAACATCCCACCATGCCCTCACAGGACCAGAAAACAGTGGTGAAGCCAGATAATAGAGAAATCCAGCATCCGCACCATCAAAATGCCTTGCATTTGAATAGTGCTTTAGGGTTTGCTAATTTGCACACACATCATCTCATTTAACCCTTGCAATACTTTGAAGTGGTGACATATCTCCATTTTACAGGTAAGGATGCTGAGGATTCGAGGTTAAAAGTCACACAGCTAGGAATTGGCAGTGCCAGCTCTGCAAGTCCAACCTTCAAATGACCCCAATTCATCACTCGAACTCACTGTTGCTTCCATGTTAACTTTGAAATTTTTTAAATTTTATCTTTAATTGTGGCAAAAAAAATCCCACATAATATGAAATTTCCCTCAACCATTTTTTTTAAAAGATTTTTTATTTATTTATTTGACAGAAAGAGACACAGCGAGAGAGGGAACACAAGCAGGGGGAGTGGGAGAGGGAGAAGCAGGCTTCCCGCAGAGCAGGGAGCCTGATGTGGGGCTCGGTCCCAGGACCCTGGGATCATGACCTGAGCTGAAGGCAGACGCTTAATGACTGAGCCACCCAGGCGCCCCTCCCTCAACCATTTTAAGTGCACAGTTAATCATGTTAACTATATTGATATCATTCTAGAATGGATCTCTAGAACTTCCTCATCTTGTAAAACTGCAATTCTATAGCCATTGAACAACAGTTCTTCATTTCTCCCTTCCCCCAGCCCCTGGCCACCACCATGCTACTTTCTGTTTCCATGATTTGGATTACTCTAGATACCTCATATAAGTGGGATCATACAGTATTTGTCCTTTTGTGACTGGCTTATTTCACTCAGGTTCATTCATATGGTAGCCTGTGTCAGAATTTCCTCTTTTTAAAGGCAGAATAATATTCCCTTATGTGTATATAACCACACTTTTCTTTTTTTTTTTTAAAGATTTTATTTATTTATTTGAGAGAGAGAGAATGAGAGATAGAGAGCACGAGAGGGAAGAGGGTCAGAGGGAGAAGCAGACTCCCTGCTGAGCAGGGAGCCCGATGCGGGACTCGATCCTGGGACTCCAGGATCATGACCTGAGCCGAAGGCAGTTGCCTAACCAACTGAGCCACCCAGGCGCCCCCTATAACCACACTTTTCTTATCTGTTCATTTGTCAATGGACACTTGGGCTGCTTCTACCTCTCAGCAACTGTGTAATGTTGCAATGAACATGGTGGATGTGCAAATATCTCTTTGAGATCCTGCTTTCAATTCTTTTGCATATATACCCAGAATGGGATTGATGGATCATATGATAATTCTGCATTTAATTTTTTGAGGAACGGTGTTAACTTTTAAGCAAATAGCCCCATTCTCATAGACTCTACTGAAATTTTGTTAAGAAGAGCATATCGCCTTCCCTTTAATTAAATTGAAAATAGCAATCATGCTCTTATATAACCATTAAAATATGTTTAAACTTCTTACTTAAGATGCATCAGTTACAACTTGGGCAACTGTAGATGCTTCCATTTCCTCCCAGTCTCAGTTAACACGTTCTTCTTCACTTTTATCACCAACCCCCACCCAGACCCCCTCTATCAGGGGCACTAGATGAGAAGATTCATGATGGAAGGACCTATCTGTTTTGTTCAATTCTGCACCTCAAGTAACTGGCACAGTGGCTGGCATATAATAAGCATTCAAAAATTGGTTAAATGAATTAATGAGTGGGGGCACCGGGGTGGCTCAGTCAGTTAAGCGTCTGCCTCCAGCTGGGGTCATGGTCTCAGGGTCCTGGGATCGAGCCCCACATCAGGCTTCCTGCTCGTCTGGGAGCCTGCTTCTCCCTCTCCCCCTGCCCTTCCCACTTGTGCTCTCTCTCTCAAATAAATAAATAAAATCTTTTTAAAAAATCTCTGACAAATAAATTAATAAAATTTAAAAAAATGAATTGTGAGTGCATGAATAAAAGACTATGTTGCTGGGTATTGTCAAAAAAATGGAACTTATCCTCCAAAGTGGATGGTGTCATTGATAAGAGAGAATAGTTTAGCACTTCTTGTGCTAAAGCAAAGAAGGAGGTAGAACACATACGGCAAAGAAACATTCAATGACATGAATTTTACCCGAATGAGGATACCATCTCTAGGATAAATTCTCTGATGGTAACACAGGATCATACCAACCATGAGGATTTGAAGAGCTTGGCAAACCCTTGGAATTCTAAGAAGGTCCTGCTAGATCAATAGGACAGAGCTCTAGGTAGAAAAAGCCAAGAGAGGGTGCTAATAGAGCAAGACTGTATTTCTCTTCCCTTCTGCCATGGCATGGACCCTGGTTAGAGAGCACTGGCAGCAAAAGCATTGTCACACCAAGTGGAAGATTTCCTGCTGGCCAGCTTGCTGTGCATTAGGCTGACTGATGCCCTCTAATGAGGACAGGGGTGTGGGATCAAATAGAGGATTAAACAAATCAAGGGCAGTTATTGTCTCATAAAAAAAGCAAGCTCTCCTGCTTAAAGGCTGCTGTCCATACATCTTTGGACTTGATATACAACTGTATGAAAGGAACTGGAGGAAATGGGATTACAGTGTATCAGCAAAACTTAAATCTAGACTTAACAAAAATTGCATGAATTTTTAAAGGATAGAGGCACTAGAACAAATTGTTCAGTAGAAATTATGCTCTGCACATATCTGAAAAATGAATGAATTGTAGCTCTCTTCCATTCAAATGAGGAGATAGAATTCAAGTGAAAAGTATCTTCTGAAAGACATGTCCCCCCAAAGAGATAAAAGACAAGGTTAGGTTGCTTGATGATTATGTGAAATCTTTTCCCATTCTCTTAGTCATGAATTTATTATTTTTTTAATGATTTTATTTGTTTATTTATGAGAGAGTGAGCACAAGCTGGGCAGCGGCAGAAGGAGAGGGAAAAGCAGACTCCCCGCAAAGCGGGGAGCCCAACGTGGGGCTCAATGCCACAACCTCGGGATCATGACCTGAGCCATAGGCAAACTTTAACCTTCTGAGCCACTCAGGCACCCCTCTTAGTCATGAATTTAAATTCACACTAGCAGATCAATATAGTAAATAGTGGGACCTTTTTTATATATTGCCTAATAGAGGAGGCAGCATGGTTTAATGGAAAAATGCTAACCACAGGTCAAAAGACTTGAGTTCTGACACTACTATTGCTTTGACCACATTGACCTTTCAGAAAATTATCAGTTTTCATTGCCTACACTGCCAAAAGAATGATACAAAGCCGATCATGTTACTCCCCAACATAAAATTCTTCATGGGCACTCGTCACTTGTAGGCAATGTGTGGGAACACTTCTGCCTAGTAAATTCATTATCTCACTCCAACTTACCCAAATAGCTTAACTTCTATCATTTGCCCCTCAATGCATGTCAGGCAGTACTGAATGACATGTAATTTCCTCAAATAACCACACTCATTCATGCTTTCTCTGCTTAAACACCCTTCTCCCATGTTTTATCTGGCTTCTACTCAACATGCCTAAGTGACAGCCTCTGACTTTCCTCTTGCAACTTCTATGTGTCCACTGACCTTGTCTATACTGCTATAATGACAATCATATTATAATTAGTAATTTGCATGCCTGCCTTCCCATTAGACTCTTCACCACCATAAAAGTGATATCTTTTTATCATATAAATTCAAACGAAGTGTAGAAAGTAAAATGTCCTCTCAAAACCCACTCCCAAAAGCAGTTCTTGTTAACGCAGAGCAGGAACCATAAGTTTCCTTTGAATTTTCTGAACATAGGAGTGCCTGGTACTTAAGAGGCCTCAATAAACAGAGCTAAACAGGGGCGCCTGGGTGGCTCAGTTGGTTGAGCATCCAACTTTTGGTTTTGGCTCAGGTCATGATCTGATGGGTTGTGGAATCGAGCCCTACTTCGGGCTCCATGGTCATTAGGGAGTCTGCTTGAAGATTCTCTCCCTCTGCCCCTCCCCCTGCACCCATGTACTCTGTCTCTTTCTAAAATAAAATAAATCTTGGGGTGCCTGGGAGGCTCAGTTGGTTGGGCATCCAACTCTTGGTTTCAGCTCAGGTCATGGTCTCAGGGTCGTGGGATAGAGCCCTGTGTTGGGGCTCCATGCTCTGTAGGGAGTCTGCTTAAGATTCTCTCTCCCTCTTCCTTTGCCCCTTTCCGCCTTGCTCTCTCTCTCTAAAATAGATAAATAAGTCTTTAAAAAATAAAATAAATAGATCTTAAAAAAAAAATAAACAGAGCTAAATGAATGAATCTATAAAATAAAGGTGGCATAACTGGCTGTACCAGCCAGCAGTATGTTGTGGGGATGGAATTCTGCACAATAATGACTATGAAAGTTCTTTGAACACTGGAAAGCATCATGCAGGTACAAAATTGTGTGACAAGTGACCAATGACCCTGGACCTCATTTTATCTGGCTTCTTGGTTTCAATGATGTTAATGTTGATGATAAAAAAAATAATAATAATAATAGCTAACACTTACTGAGCACTTTTCATGTCTGAAGCACTGTCCTAAGTGTATTAACTCATTGAATTATTATAAGAACCTAAAAGGTAAAGACTATTAATTTCCCCACTTTTTTTTTTAGTTGAGGAAGCCAAGGTACAGAAGGCTATGTAACTTCCCCTCCAAAACCACAGAGGTAATGAGTAATACAGTCAGGATTTAACCCAGAGAATCTCACATCTGGATCCACACTCAACCCCATCACCTGGCTGCCTCCTATATACAATGCTGAGGTCCTAACAGGAGCCAGTTACTTCTCATTCTTACACTGCTTCTTATCTAGTTTTAGAATCAGAAGTACCTTTACCTCTGTCATCCTTTGTTTCCGCACATATAAAATGGGTATATTAATGGCCCCTATCTCACAAAGTTATTTGTGAGGATTATCTCCAACTCTGCCTCAGGCAGCCGAGCCAGGAAGGGGATCAAACCTAGAACCCAAACCTAGACCCTGGAACCAGTGACTGATCACATTGCAACAGAGCAGCAGGAAAGGAAAACAAAAAGACCACACTGGTGCAGCAAACAGTAATCTTAGTCTAGGATGAGCTCAGCCTCTATTGACAAGTGTATTTGTGGGCAGATGTATGCTGAGAACCAGCACTCTAACTCGGCCCTTTTCAGTCAGACTAGGTGGCCAAGTAAGCAGGTTGCCATGAAGAGAAAGAGCGTTCACAAGATGGGACCCTCACTTCTTTTTTTTTTTTTTGATTTGCAAGAGTTCTTTATATTTTCATATACATTTACAACAAAATCCAGAAGAATATGAAAGATATGACCCTTTTTTCCTTATATATGTTGCAAATATTTTGAATTGTATTTTTTTTAAGATTTTTATTTATTTATTTGACACAGAGAGAGACACAGCAAGAGAGGGAACACAAGCAGGGGGAGTGGAAGAGGGAGAAGCCGACTTCCCGCAGAGCAGAGAGCCCGATGTGGGGCTCGATCCCAGGACCCTGGGATCATGACCTGAGCCGAAGGCAGACGCTTAATGGCTGAGCCCCCCAGGCGCCCCGGGACCCTCACTTCTTATTAATTCGGTTCTTTGATCAATACCAGTAATGGTTGATGGCTTCCTATACCTGATAGGACAGAAATGGAAATGAAACTCTACAGCATGTCACACATGTAACAGCAGAGGTACATGTGTTAAGTACTGTGGAAGCAGGGAGAAAACTGCACAGGCAGGTGCTTACAGATGGTGCTTGGATCTGGAAGAGCCTTCAAAGCTTGTAGAAAACTCAATCCAACTTTCAAAGGAATTGCCAGGCAGAGTGTTATAGCTCTATCCAGCCAAGCAACGGTACAGTCACACCAGGCTCGGGACCCTGTAGGAATCATAGCTACTGAGGGTCTCCAGGGAAAGAGTACTTGGTTAAACCCCCCTGTTGGGATCTCATTCAACTCTTGGGCCAAGCTCCATTATTGTAAAGCCCCTAAGGAAATGTGGAGCCTTTATTCTGTCCTAGAGAAGAGAAATGAAGGCACAGATGGCAACTTCATACACAGTCTAGTTTAATCAATGAGGAAGTTACTGGAACCCAAAAAAAAAAAAAAAAAAAAACCAGACTCAAATTAATGCAGCATTGCCTGTAGGCTAGGTACTAAAGACAGAAGGTAGAAAACTGACAAATCTGCTGTTAACTGAATAGCTAAATGAATAGCTAAAAACTAACTAGGAAGTTTTTCCAAGGCAGTCTTGCAAATGCTCTGAATGTCAGGGAAAAGAATGAGCCTTTAGAAGGAATGAATGCACACAACTGCAGGGTGAGTCAACAGGGCGGCCTTGAAGTGGCACTGAGGAACACTTCTTTAGAGTAATAATATTAACAACTTCAGCCATACCTAGTGATATCGAGTCTAGAAAACAGCACAGGGAAACCTTGTCCTCAGAATTAAAACAGTGAGAAATCAAGGCATAATAGATGCAGTGAGCCATCTGCAGAGGTAAATCACCCTAAGAAATGCTTCGTGAATGTGTTTGCAAAGAAACTTGGGAAGACCTGAGTCCAATGCTCGTGACTAAAATTAACCACGTATTTAATGCCTCTGTGCCTTCGCACATGTTCTTCCTTCTGCCCATTTTATTGTCTGTTGCTCTTTTCTCCCCTTTCTCCAGCCTATCCGGTAAACTATTTTTCTTTCAAAATACATTCCAGGCATCATCTTCTCTTAACCTGTGCATGAGAACAGAATGAATCTTTTCCTCCTCCCCCCTACTTTTGCACTCTGTACATCTTCTTTTTATTATTAGTTGAGACTCTGTTTCCATTGGCATATTGCAGGCTCTCAGAGGGCGGAGACCAAATCTCCAGCATCATCCACTACAGTGCCCAGCCCACCAGACAGTGAGCTGGTCCACTCAGCTGATCCACTGAGTGGACCAGAAGAGGGGAGGAAGGATATGTCTCCTCTAGAGGTGCATCAGGATCTTTGGGGTAAGGTTGGGAGGTATGGTGGTTTGCCAGATTGGCATATTGAATATTGTCATAAGCTTAGGGGCAGCATCAGAATCTACACGAACCATGAAATTTTTACGTTTATTGAAAGAGAACTCTAGAGGCCCCTGGCTGGCTCAGTCAGTGGAGTGGGTGGGTCTTGATCTCAGGGTTCTAAGTTTGAGCCCCACACCAAGTGTAGAGATTACTTAAAAATAAAAATCTTTTTTAAAACGGGAACTATAGCCTTTTTTTTTTTTTAATGAGAAAGAGCAGTTTAGTAGGGAGACAAATGTGTAAACAAAAATACCAAGTTACTATAAAAGTTACACACAAGGTTAAGAGCTGGTATAAAGCAAAGGGAGGATTAACTCCCTAGATGGAGATCAAAAAGTTTCAAGGAGGAGGAAATGATTGAGCTGGGTCATAAGGACAAAATAGGAGTTTGTCAAACAAACCACCAGGCAGAGCTCTGAAACAACCTTACCAAAGCATGGAAATAGTATAACATTATAAATATTACTTTGTGCTTACTCTACTCCCAGATGCTGTCCCCCCCTTTTTTTTTTAACTTTTTTTATTTATTTATTCATGAGAGACAGAGAGAGAGAGAGAGAGGCAGAGGGAGAAGCAGGCTCCCAAGGAGCAGGGAGCCCGACGCGAGACTCGATCCCAAGACCCTGGGACCATGACCTGAGCCGAAGGCAGATGCTAAACGACTGAGCCACCCAGGCGCCCCCCCTTTTTTTTAAGATTTTATTTCTTTATTTGAGAGAGAGAAAGAGAGAGCACAGTGGGGGGAGGGGCTGAGGGAAGCCGACTCCCCACCAAGCAGGGAGCCCCCACAGAGCTCAATCCCAGAACCTTGAGATCATGACCTAAGCCAAAGGCAGGTAACAGCAGAGGTACTGAGCCACCCAGGCACCCCAACTCCCAGACAGTCTTCTAAGAGCTTTTACATGTATCAGCTCATGTAATATTGCCAACCATCTTAAAAAGTTCATATAATGCTACAATTGTAACAGAGACTTAAAATACAGAGCTAAGCAATAGAGCAGTTTCTTTCTCCACAAAACCTCAGGGTCCCGGACTCCTTTTCACCAACTAGTCTAGAAGCTAGTCGCAGCCTTTATCCTTACAGACCAAGATGTTGGGTAGCACTCCAGCCATCACATCCACATTCCAGACAGCTGGAGAAGGGGCACAGGGAACTCAACAGCTGTCATTTTATGCAGATTCTTATATCCCATTGCCCCAACATAGTCTTATAACCACAAACACTTGTAAAATATTCTGGGAAATAATCTTTATTCTTCATATTACATCCCCACCTATGATTTGGAGTTTATAACTATGGAAAGGGAGACCAGATAATGGGAGACAGGAGTTTCCATGGCTACTCTTATCTCCAGCTTTCAGATAGAGACACCAGTGTGAAGTGGGGCTGCATTTTTCATGATGCTTTCAAGGATTTCAAGTAGGTTTTGTTTTTTTGTTTTGTGTGTGTGTGTGTGTGTGTGTGTGTGTGTGTGTGTGTGTTTTGCTTAAGCATACAATGTAAAGTGGGAAGAATGAAGGATGATGGGGCTACAAAGTTAGATGATTTTAATTCTGACAACTTTACATGATTAAAAAGATAATGGGCAGTGTAATGCACAAAAGCCAGGCAGCACTAAAGTGCAAAAGACATAATGTATGAGTAATCTCAAAGCTAGATAATTGAGTTGGTTTGTGGATCTGAGAGATGGATTAGTAAAATGGGTCAGTAATTGAATAGCAAATTGATTCAATATGACATTGCTGACTGCAGTGGCAGAAAATTATATAAAGTTTGCCAAAAGGACAACAAATATCATCTGACACATTTTTAAATTTCTCCTTTTAAATGTGTTAAATGTCTCCCTCTCCTCTAAATAATCACCCAATAAAGGTAGAATAGTTTGCACTTTAATGCATGTTGATGGAAAAAAGTAAAACAGTGCAGGTTAATTATTGCCTCATAAATATCTTACATTTATTTGATTCAATGTTCCAAATGAGAAATATTTTGAAGAAATCATACACATGACTGAAGTCAAGTAGTACCTATAGGAGACACTGTTGGCCACCTTCTCAGCAACTACTCATGAAGCCCAACCTACTTTTTGCATCCTTCCCTGGACCTATGTGCTTCAGAAGAGTATATGTTATCCCCAGCCCCACAGGCAGCGAATTATTATTGGGCCAATTGGTGGTGATCGCATTTCTCCTGATAGCGACTATTTTAGGCATCTGGGCACATAAAGAAATTCCGGCCGATAACACTTGCTGTGAGGCTTCTCAGAAAGTGCGTGTTTGTGTGTATGTGTGTGATCAATAATAAAAAGGATCATAGACGAAGAAACACTCTCTTTTCCATTGGACATAGTCGAATGTGGATGTGATCATTTACTGATAATAGTCATCTTGTGAACTTGAGGCTGACAAGATGAAGATTGGCAGAGCAGAAGAATGGAAAGAATTTACATTCTTGCTGACAATCCATCTTGGAAATGTTCCACTTCTGAACTTATGTGAGGTAATAGGTTCCTTATATGGTTCATTTGAATTGAGCTGCTATTTGCAGCCAGAAGTATCCTGATATTCTACCATAAGGTATGTCTATAATAAAGATCAAAGAACAAAAGCAGCAGTCCCCCATCCAATCTCTCCAGCCCAGCTCTTCTCTAGAGGGAATCCCTTTCAACTTGTTTAGCTTTTTTTGGCAAGCAATGTACTTACACGCTTCAAGTGTGCTTATAGTGCTATTGTCTTGATTTATCCACAGAAAGACTGTTGACTTTCTACTATGGGAGAGGAAAACCAAACATTTGCACACCTTTTACACTTCTCTTCCCTGCTCCCAATAGTTTTACAAATTTTGATTAAATCAATATTGTGTTACATCATTATGACTACATAAATATTATTCACCAGTGAAGGGTTAAATAGTGTACTGAATCCATTTCTTTTCTTATACATTTTTTTTGTCCCCACTCTTGTTCATATACATGGCTTTCTGAGTGCATGTTATTAGTTCTTAAACTCTCCAACAGATGTGTAATATCCTTTGGAAGTGATTTTTTTCTTTCCCATTAAAATCTCTTTTCTACTCTTTCTCTCCTCTCTTTTTTCTTTTTAAGATTTTATTTATTTATTTGAGAGAGAGAGAATGAGAGAGAGAGAGAGCACATGAGAGGGGGGAGGGTCAGAGGGAGAAGCGTTGCGGGACTCGATCCTGGGACTCCAGGATCATGACCTGAGCCAAAGGCAGTTGCTTAACCAACTGGGCCACCCAGGCGTCCCTCTCTCCTCTCTTTCTAATTTTGTAGTTCTAAAAGGTATAGAGTGATTGTTTAAGAGTTCATTTTTCTAATTACTAAGGAGTTTGGCCACCTTTTTAAGTCCTTCCAAAATTTGCCTTCTCATAGTCTTTTTTCTTTATTTAAATTCAATTAGCCAACACATTGTACATCATTAGTTTCAGATGTAATTTCAACAACTCATCAGTTGCATATTGCGTTTCATAGTCTTTGCTCATTTTTCCACTGGCATTGTTTTCCATTATGGATTTGCAGGTCTATAGTCTATAGTCTAATTTAACCACTTGTTGATTTAAAATATATTTTCTCGCACTCTGTTTTTTGACTATAGATTTCTGGGGACCAGAAATACTTAATTTTGATATAAAATTTCTTTCGTTTTTCTTTATACTTCATACTTTTGAAGTTTATTTATTTATTTATTTATTTATTTTAAGTTTTTATTTATTTATTTGACACAGAGAGATACAGCAAGAGAGGGAACACAAGCAGGGGGAGTGGGAGAGGGAGAAGCAGGCTTCCCGCCAAGCAGGGAGCCCGATGCGGGGCTTGATCCCAGGACGCTGGGATCATGACCTGAGCCGGAGACAGACGCTTAACGACTGAGCCACCCAGGCGCCCCAATCCTTTTTGAAGTTTAAGAAGTCATTTCCACTTGTAGGTCACAGATATTTTCCCATACTTCCTTGTATTAAACTTATAGTTTTCATCTTTTATCATTTAAGTCTACCATTTAAGGAATCTAGTTTTTTTTTAAAAAAGATTTTATTTATTTATTTGAGAAAGAGAGAGAGAGAGCACAAGGGGGAGGGGCAGAAGGAGAGGGAGAAGCAGGCTCCCCCCACAGGAGGGGGAGCCCGATGCGGACCTTGATCCCAGGACCCCGGGATCATGACCTGAGCCGAAGGCAGACACTTAACTGAGCCACCCAGGTGCCCCACATCTTCTGTCTTTATCGGAATTTTAAAGTTTCTCCAAATAGTTCTTGAGTATTCTTCTTAATTCCTTGATACTTTTTAAATTTCCTGCTATCGTAAAATGATATACTTGAGATTTTCGTAGGCTGACCTTGTTCTGGCAGCTTTGCTGAAACTCTTATTAGTTGAAAGAGTTGTAAAGGTAAGTCTAGGTATGTATCATTTGCATATTGGGTTTTCTAGGTATATATCATTTGCAAAGGACTTTTTCCCCCTCTCTTCCAATCCTTACATGTTATCATACTTTTTCTTTCCTTATAGTATTGGCCAGAATTCATACTATTGTGATAAGCTTCCTCATTGAATCTTGGTCTTAAAAGGAATGTATTTAATCTAACACTTCTCCAAAAAGAATAATGTCTACTCAAGATTTTGATATATAACTTTAACCAAGTTAAAAAATTATTCTATCATTAGCATGTTTATATTTTTCATAAATAGGTGTGAAACCCTACTGTGTTTTTATCAATTAAGATAATCATGATTTTTTTTGTTTTGTCCATTACTGTGATAGATTTTTTTTAAAGATTTTATTTATTTGACAGAGAGAGACACAGCGAGAGCAGGAACACAAGCAGGGGGAGTGGGAGAGGGAGAAGCAGGCTTCCCGAGGAGCAGGGAGCCCGATGCGGGGCTCGATCCCAGGACCCTGGGATCATGACCTGAGCTGAAGGCAGACGCTTAACGACTGAGCCACCCAGGCGCCCGATAGATTTTTTTTTTTAGGATTTTTCTTATTTATTTGAGAGAGAGCACAAGAGCACAAGTGGGGGGAGGGGGAGGAGAGGGAGAAGCAGGCTCCCAGATGAGCAGGGCGGCTGAGGCAGGACTCCATCCCAGGACCCCCGAGATCATGACCTGAGCTGAAGGCAGATGCTTTAACCCACTGAGCGACCCAGGTTCCCCTGGGATAGATTTTCTTTTTTTCTTAAAAAAAAATTTTTTTATTATGTTCAGTTAGCCACTGTATAATAGTACATCATTAGTTTTTAAGGTAATGTTCAACGATTCATCAGTTACATATAACACCCATTGCTCACCACATGTGCCCTCTTTAATACCCATCACCCTGCTATCTCTTCCCCCACCCTGTGATAGATTTTCTGATGTTGCATCATCCTGAGATAAACCTTTGTTGGTCATATTTTTTATTATTTTTTTAAAGAATTTATTCATTTACCCGACACACAGAGAGCACAAGCAGGGGGAGCGACAGGCAGAGGGAGAGGGAGAAGCAGGCTCCCCGAGGAGCAGGGAGCCCGATGTGGGTCTTGATCCCAGGACCCCAGGATCATGTTGGTCATATTTTTTTAAAAATACACTATTGGATTTGGTTAGCTATTTTTAACAGTGAATATATATTCATAAACAAATGGACTTCACTTTTTTCTTCATTTTCATCTGGTTTTGGAATTAAGGTTATTAAACTTAAATTCCATTATGTCAAGGAGTGCCTGGGTGGCTCAGTTGTTTAAGCATCTGCCTTCGGCTTGCGTCATGATCCCAGGGTCCTGGGATTGAGCTCCAGGTCAGGCTCCCTGCTCAGCAGAAAGTCTGCTTCTCCCTCTGCCCCTGACCCCCCTTGTGCTCTCTCTCTCTCTCTCAAATAAATAAAATCTTAAAAAAAAAAATACCAATTCCACCCTGGTTTTTTGATTCATATTTGTCTGGTATATATATTTTTTGGTAATAACTTCATTTGGGTAAAATTCATTTATTTTAAGTGTACAATACAAAAGAAATAAAGTGTACAATGGTTTTTTTTTTTTAAGATTTTATTTATTTGATAGAGAGAGACAAGCGAGAGCAGGAACACAAGCAGGGGGAGTGGGAGAGGGAGAAGCAGGCTTCCTGCGGCACAGGGAGCCCAATGCGGAGCTCGATCCCAGGACCCTGGGATCATGACCTGAGCCAAAGGCAGAGGCTTAACGACGGAGCCACCCAGGTGCCCCACAATGGTTTTTACTATATTCAGAGTTGTGCAACTATAATCACCATCAGTTTGCATCACACCCTCCCCCCACAAACATCCACCAACCCTCCCATTTTCCTCCCACCTCCCAGCCCTAGGTAACCACGAATATATGTTCTTTTGTTGTTGTTCTTCTTCTTTTTCTTTATAGACTATATGACTATTCTGGACTTTTGATGTACATGAGATCATCCAATTTGGTCTTTTGTGGCTATTTTTACACAGCATGTTTTCAAGATTCATCTGAGTTGGAGCATGTATTAGCACTTCTTTTCTTTTTTTGGCTGAATAATATTCCATTTATGGATATACCATAATTTACCCCTCCATCAATTGATGGTTATTTGGATTATTTCCACCTTTGGCTATTATGAATGATGCTATTATGAGCACTCATGTACAAATTCTTGTGTGGACTTATGCTTTCAATTCTCTGCAGCATATACCTAATTTGGAACGGCTGGGTCAAACAGCAACTACTGAGGAACGGCCAGACTGTAGCCATACTATTTTACATTCCCTAACAGCAGAGCAGTGTATGAAACTTTCAATTTCCCCATAAGCTCACCAACGTTGTTTGGATTATAGCCATCCCAGTGGGTGTGAAGTGGTGTTGTGGTTTGTTTGCATTTTCCTGATGACCGATAACGTTAAGCATCTTTGTGTGTGTGTTTACTAACCATTTCTGTATCTTCTTTCGAGAAATGTCTATTCAGATCCTTGATCATTTCAAAAATTGCTTTCTCTTATTATTGAGTGGTAACATTTTAAAAGTGTTTTGAATGCAAGTTCTTATCTGATATATTATTTGCAAATATTTTTTCCCATTCTGTGGGATGGTATACCTTTCCTCATCCTTTACTTTTTTTTAGTTTTTTTTTTAAGATTTTGTCAGAGAGAGAGAAAGAGTGAGCGAGCACAAGCAGGGGGAGTGGGAGGGGGAGAAGCAGGCTCCCCGCTGAGCAGGGAGCCCAATGTGGGACTTGATCCCAGGACCCTGGGATCATGACCTGAGCTGAAGGCAGATGCTTAACCCACTGAGCCATCCAGGTATCCCTATTTTTAATCTTTTAAAAACTTTTGTTTTTAGATGATTTTTAATAGGAGGGTCTCTTTTAAGTGGTGGGTTTAAGGCACTTATTCTATTTTCCACATGGTCAGATGCATTGGGAAACCTGTCAAGTTCACTTTTCTCCCCGGACTTCTCCCTCCTGGTAGCTGATGTCCTCTTTTTCCAACCTGGACTGAATACTGTGGGCCTGCTGCAAAGCTGTTATCCTGCCACTATGCCGGGTTGGTGCCCCGATTCCTGGTATCTCTTGTCTTCCTTGATTTATTCCTTTATTCTTTGTAGACTACATCCTCCAGTATCCTTTTTCAAAACCTGCATAGAAAGTAAAGTTTTAAACCTCACATGTGGGGGCAATAGACCTATAGAATTGAAGGTTGAAAAGCAATTATCTCCTAAAATCCAAAATTTTAAATTCCTCAGTGGCCAATGAGTGTGGTTAGCAATGGATATTCTGTTAGGGAAATAAATTTGGTTCCTTAGTTTCAGAGAGCAAGGAAAAAACGTTCACTGAGCAAGGGATGTCTCAAAAAATTTATTGCCATATATTTGCTTCGTGAGTTTGGAGAGCTTAAGTTCGGATAGCAGGAAATTGTCCTCAGAAGTTGGAACTTTGATTCACCATTTTGTGTCATCCAGATTTACTAATGAAGAGTCTAATTCACGGGGCGCCTGGGTGGCTCAGTTGGTTAAGCGACTGCCTTCGGCTCAGGTCATGATCCTGGAGTCCCGGGATCGAGTCCCGCATCGGGCTCCCTGCTCAGCAAGGAGTCTGCTTCTCCCTCTGACCCTCTTTCCTCTCGTGCTATCTCTCATTCTCTCTCTCTCAAATAAATTAATTAAAAATCGTAAAAAAATTAAAATAAAAAAAGAGTCTAATTCACATGTTATCCTTCTACCTAAGTGATTGCTTCCTCCCCCTTCTTCCTTTGGAAATTTTAAAAATTTTCTCTTTGTTCTTGGAGTTCTGACACTTCAGAGTACTATGCCTTGGTGTGGGTCTTTTTCATTTATTATACTTGACACTCTGTTGGGCCTTACAATCTGAAGACTGGAGTTCTGGGGATAGTCTCTAGTGTTATTTCATTACAACTCCAACCTTTACATTTTTTTTCACATTGTAAAAACCGATAATCTGATATTAGACCCCTATATTTATCTTCTGTGGCTTTAATCTTTTCTCTCACTCTCTCTCTCTTTGAGGTCTATTTTCAAAGGTATTTTCTCACCTGCATCTTCCAACTCTATTCATTACTTTTTTGGTGGGGGCCAGGAGGAGGGAGAGAGAAGGGCAGAAGGGGCAGAGGGAGAGGGAGAGAAAGAACACTCAGCAGGGAGCCCGACACAGGGCTTGATCTCACAACCCTGAGATCATGCCCTAGCCGAAATCAAGAGTCTGACACCCAACCTACCAAGCCACCTAGGTGCCCTCTATTAATTACTTTTAAATTTTAAATATTTTTTAAAGTTTTACTGTTTTAAAAACTGTTTCATTTCCTGTTGTTTTATAAATGCAATGTCTCCAAGTCTTTTTATACAGCTTTTCTACTTAGTCAGCATTATCTCATATCCTAAGTATCTTAAAAACATGGTTTTTCATTTTTACATAGTGCTCCATCAAAAGATCAAAATGTACCAAAGATTTTAAGCAGCATGAGACATTATCAAATCTGTTTTCTACATTCAGCCTAGAAATAGTGGGAAGAATGAATTGGAGCAGATTAGAGCCAGGGTCTGTAATCTAGGAGAGAAATGATGAAAATCTTATCTAAGGCACTAGTGGCGGGGGCGGGATAAAGGCAAAGGAACAGCAGACAGATTCTAGGAGGTGGAGTGGCACAGGACTTGGTGATTGACTAAATAGGAGAAAAGAAAAAAAATCCAGAATTAACCTCAGGTTCATGATTTGAACAACAGCAAGAATAGGTGAATCTTTTCAAATAAGAATTACATATTTTGAGGGGCACTTGGGTGGCTCAGTTGGTTAAGCCTCTAACTAGAGTTTGGCTCAGGTCATGATCTCAGGGTCATGAGATCAAGCCCCACCTCGGGCTCCCCGCTCAGTATTAAGTCTGCTAGAGATTCTCTCCTTCTCCCTCTGCCCCTCCTGCTCATGCTCTCTCTAAAATAAATAAATAAATCTTAAAAAAAAAGAGAGAATTATTTATTTTGAGTATGTTTAACAGTGAATTAACTATTATTCCCTCTCAAGTGAGTGAAGCTGGATCATACCTACATGTAAGTTGCATTGTGCTGTAGAATACTATTTCCCCTAGTGCTATGGTGTCCGAGATAAGTCATTAACATTTAAAGAGAAATGTAAAAGGTTCTAAAGTAATGTTTATATTTTTCATGACAATATTTTTAGTTGAAAAGATAAAAAATGTTTTACAGTATCTTCATAAATATTCTTATCTATAAAAAGATATTTTTATTTGTAATTAAACATAAGAAAACATACCAAACCTTTAGAGTGACCAACTTTTTTTTTAAAGATTTTACTTACTTATTTGAGAGAAAGAGAGAGCGAGCGAGCGCACATGCAGGAGCTGGGGAGGTGCAGGAGAGGGACAAGCAGACTCTGCTCTGAGCATGGAGCATTGTGCAGCTCAATCTCACAACCCTGAGATCACAACTTGAGACATCGAGAGGCAGATGCTAAACCAACTGAGCCACCCGGCACCCCAAGTGACCAACTTTTTAATTAAGATTCTCTGGAGGGGCGCCTGGGTGGCTTGGTCATTAAGCGTCTGCCTTTGGCTCAGGTCGTGATCCCAGGGTCCTGGGATCGAGCCCCACATCGGGCTCCCTGCTCAGTGGGGAGCCTGCTTCTCCTTCTCCCACTCCCCCTGCTTGTGTTCCCGCTCTCGCTGTGTCTCTCTCTGTGAAATAAATAAAATCTTAAAAAAAAAAAGATTCTTTGGAAAAATATTTAACAGTAAGGATGAAAAAACCGTCAGTCAACAAAAATTCAAGTTTAAAATTATGGTGTCCTCCTTTCTCCAGCAGCACCTCCTGCATGGCCCCCACTCCCCATGGGCACCAAAGTTTAAAATTATGGATGAAACACCATGAAAGAAAATTTTATCATAAAATAGTAGAATATTTTGAAATAAAAAGTCATTCTGCTATTATAAATAGTTTTGTTTTTGTATATTCCCTTTAAATCTCAAAATGAATTTTGCAAGATAATTTCCATTTCATCAATGAAATATCTGCCTATTTTTAACTGTTTAAAAGTATAGATGCAAATGGGGTGCCTGGGTGGCACAGTCCGTTAAGCATCTGACTCTTGATCTCAGCTCAAGGTATGGTCTCAGGGTTGTGAGTTCAAGTCCCGCACAATGGGCTCCACGCTGAGCGTGGACCCTACTTAAAAAAAAAAAATCTATCCAGACAGATAGATGCAAATATATACTAAATATATTTTTCTTAAATAGATGCAAATCATTTTATTTCTAAAAAACTTTAGTTCTATTTAGAATCATTAGAATATTTACATTTAAATACTCCAACATAATCTATGTGTATTAAGCAAGTTGGAGCTCCTACAGAAAACAGTCTGATTTGATTTTATAAATAATGAAGATGATTTAAAATGTAAAAAAAAAAAAAACTGAATTTAAAACACATAGCTCAAACCACCTGATTTTTTTAAAGTCACACCAGCCATCTACTTCTAAAAAGTCCTTATCAAAGCTATTTCTTTAAACCCAACATTTACTAACTCAACAGATGGGTTTTAAAAATGAGGAATGTAATTTTACTTTCAACTCACTGATTATATACTCAACTGGCAGCTTAAAAAAAATAATTTTAGAATACATGAAGACCTGAATTAAACCATTTTCAACATTTTTCCAGGATTGTTTGCTAACTGGCTTGTTTTTACATATAAGCTTTAAACATATCTATCACAGGTAGTACACAAAAATAACTACTTGTAACTATAAAGCCTCTCAAGTAAACTCCCAACATAACATCACTGCTTTTTCCTTCTCTTGTAAGAATCATTACTGTGAACTCGAACTCGCTGGGACACAGAGGATGCTATTTTCATGCTGTCTTTCTTTGTAAATGTCTTCCCTATTGCTCCAGGTTTCCAAAGTAACAACTGTGCATCTTCTCCTCCGGTTAGCAAAGAATCATCCTGCATATTCCAAGAGAAAGAACGGACTGTAGCAGCATGCCCTCCACGAAGGCTGGTCACATGGATCAATCCTGATATAGTGCAGCTCATCAAGTGAATAATTCCTGTGTTTGTTCCTCCGACAAGAAACAATTTGTCCATTTTTTCATGATATAGGCCACCAATTAAATAGTCCAAAATACCTTCTTTCAGATTAACTACTTCTCTGACATCCTGGATGTTCAAACATGTAATTGGTTCATCAGTATCCAGATGATTAAGATCCCACCAACAAAATCCTTCATCATGCGTCATGCAGTAAATCTGTTTATAATCCTTCCCAGACCAACCAATACAGCTTACTGATGAAACGGAGTTACAGGTTGTAACCAGTGCATCTTCTTCATTATCAACACTAATATCGAATACATTTACCAGGCCATCAGTTGAACCCGAGACTACCATGTTGGGATTGTTGGGATGGAAGCACACTTGAGTGACATCATCACTATGAGTCTCTGAATATGCTCCAAGTGGGTCTTTAGTAGTAGACAAATCCTGAGAATTAATTCTTGCATCCCAAAATACCAACAATGCATCATCATCCACTTTTTCTGTACCAGCACAAATGACATGATCGTTACAGTTGATATCAAAACTAATAAAACTATTGGAAGGGTAACCCTTGAACAGCTGGACAGGTTTTTCACTGGCTAATCGAGCATCCCAACACTTTACAGTGCCATCGGTACATGATGAATATACACTGTCACAAGAATTTGCAAATTTAACTCCGTTAAGAAGCCCAGGATATCCACTAAATTCTCGTAGTATGTTTAACCTTTCTTTATCATATATTCTGATTGATCCATTAGAACATAAAACAGCAACAAAGTTTTCTTTTTCTCCTTGTACAGCTTTTGATGTATCTATACTAAGCAAGTAAGCAGGCTCTTTAGTTTCTGAGGAACGTTTAACAATGTTCAGATTAGCAAACTGTTCCTCAATCTTCTCCATGTCAGGAGTAGCATCCAAGCGTCATAAAAATCTGTAATAAAAATACAAAAATTAAAATTAAACACAAAGCTTCTCCAAAGTTGTAACTGAATCAAGATCATTTTCCTGAGGACTGGCACAAAACAATAGAAATAAAATCTATTCTAATATTTTAATCTTTCCCTGCCATATAACTAAAACTTAGTTGCTTCCTTCTAATTCAATCACTCTTGAATACTGAATCTACCGTATATACCTTATGCCAGTAAGAGAATTTTAAAACATGTACATATACTGCTCAGTAGTTCCTTTTAGCTTACACCCAATTATTGGTCCTACTCATAATTCTCAGCATTAGCCAGTATCTCTACTTCGGAATCATCTTCTCCCGGCCCCAGCTGCCTGATGCAACTTTTAGAATTTAAAATGTGGATGTGAATGCAGAAAAATCATCCCCCAAAGATGTCTATGCCTTAATCCTTGGAACCTGTGAATGTTAGGTTACATGCAAAGAAGAATTGAGGTAGCTTACTAGTTGATCTTTAAAAAAAATTTTTTTATTATTGAAGTATAGTTGACACACAATGTTACATTAATTTCAGGTGTACAACAGTGATTCCACAAGTCTATGTTATATTATGCTCACCACAAGTGTAGCTACCATCTGTCACCATACAATGCTATTTCAATACCACTGACTATATTCCCTATGCTGGACTTTTTACCTCCATCATTTATTCATTCCATAACTGGAAGCCTGTATTTCCCACTCCCCTCCATCATTTTGCCCATCTCCCAGATCCCTCCCCTCCTGCAGCCATCAGTTTGTTCTGTGTATTTATGTCTGTATCTGCTTTTTGTTTTGTTTTTTAAATGCCACATATAAGGTAAATCAAATGGTATTTGTCTTTCTCTGTCTGACCTATTTCACTTAGCACAATACCTTCTAGGTCCATCCATGTTGTCATGAATGGCAAGATCTCATTCTTTTTTTTGTGGCTGAGTAATATTCGTGTGTGTGTGTGTGTGACTTCGTTATCCATTTATTTATCAGTGGACACTTGCTTCTATATCTTGGCTATTGTAAATAATGTTGTAACAAATATAGGGGTGCATATATCTTTTTGAATGAAGTGTTTTCATTTTCTTTGGGTAAATACCCAGTAATAGAATTATTGGATCATATGGTATTTCTATTTTTAAAGGAACCTCCATACTATTTTCTACAATGGCTGTACCCATTTACATTCTCACCAACAGTGCATGAGGGTTCCTTTTTCTCCATAGCCTCACCAACACTTGTTATTTCTTGTCTTTTTGACTCTAGCCATTCTGACAGATGTAAGGTAATATCTCATTGTGGTTTTGATTTGTACTTCCCTGATGATGAGTGATGTTGAGCACCTTTTCCTCTTATCTGTTTGCCATCTATATGTCTTTGCAAAACTGCCTATTCAGGTCCTCTGCCCATTTTAATTGTATTATTTGGGGTTTGTGTTGAGTTGTGCTTATCAGGTGATCTTAAAATAGGGAGATTATTCTGGATTATCTGGGTGGGTCCAATGTATCACCATTGTTCTTAAAAGTAGAAGGAGGAGGCAGAACATGATAAGAGTCAGAGAGATGTTACTATGGAAGAAAGGCACAGAAAAATATAATGTTGGTTTGGGGGAAGAAGGTCAATAAGTGGGAGGCCTGTAGGAACTGGAAAAGGCAAAGAATCATTCTCATTTAGAGCCTCCAGATGAAAATGCCAGTCCTCCTAATACTTTGATTTTCACCAAGACCTATTTTGGACTTCTGACCCCTCAAAATTATAATAAATTTGTGTTGTTTCAAGCCACCAAGTTTGTAGTAATCTGTTACAGCAACAATAGAAAACCAATACATAGGGGTTCCCAATATGAAATTCTGGAGAAGTGCTTCTCAGGCAGCAATAACTTGTAAATGCGGAGCTGGAATGTGACCCTAGGCATTCTAGCTTCAAGGACTGTGTGCTCTTTACTACCACGCCAGATTGCCTTTTTTTTTTTTTAATATTTTATTTTGGGGGCACCTGGGTGGCTCAGTTGGTTAAGCATCTGTCTTCAGCTCAGGTCATGATCCCACGGTCCTGGGATCGAGCCCCACATCCACCTCTCTGCTCTGCAGGGAGCCTGCTTCTCCCTCTCCTTCTGCCTGCCGCTCCCCCTGCTTGTGCTCTCTCTGTGTCAAATAAATAAATAAAATCTTAAAAAATATTTATTTTTAAGTAATCTCTACACCCCATGTGGGGCTCAGACTTCGAAGATTGCTTCTTAACGGCAGGTTGTATGTAGAACAAGTTCAAGGCCAGAAAAATATGCACGCCTAGTGACTTTATCACAAATTTTTCTAACTCGCTTTTACCAATGAATAGTCTAGCCTACGTCACAAATTCACATTTTCATTCTTAGGATGAAATGCTTTTTTTGTTGTTTCTTTAATGATAGCTTTTTAAGCATCTGTCTTTTCATCTTTAAAAAGAAGAAATGAGTACCAATTCAAGAGCCGTTAGAAGAATCAACTGAGATAACGTGTTCAGCACAAGGCCTGGCATATAAAATGCAATATTCAACAGATGTAATGTAAAAATTATCAGTATTACCACTGCCAATACCACTAACACCAAATTGGGGGCGGGGGGGATTTGGATCTATTAAAGTGGCTTCAAATAGCACAATTAAATCAATGGACAAAAATATTAAGTTGGATTTGAGTTCAAAACAGAGTAAGTATCCTCTTCAGTTTATAATTCTGAATATTTAAAAATCTGTAAATTTTTCAGAATAGTACAATGAACACACATACACTCAACTTTTCACTTCCTAGGTTCACCAACTATTATTTGCTTTCTCCCTATCTCTCTAAACATACATATACACACATTATTTTTTGATGAACTATTTGAAAGTTAACTGCAGAAAAAATATCACTTCATTCCTAAATACTTTGGCATAGAGCACCTCGCAATCTTGTTTTCATGACACTGAATTTTTGACAAATCCAGTCTAGTTGTCTCATAAATTGCCCCACATTCTGGATTTTTCTAATGTTTCCTCATGATTAGGTTCCAGTTTAACATTTCTGGCAGGGATACTGTGTAGGTGATGCTGGGTACTTACTGCATCACACAAGGAAACACATAATACCAAGTCTGATCACCGGGTTAAGGCAGTAACTGACAGATCTCTCCATTTTAAAGGTACATTCCTTCCTTTATAGTTAGTAAGTAATCATGGAGTGATACACTGAAACTGTATGAATATCTTATCCTCTAACAGCCTTTCATCCCAAAATTTTAGCATCCATGGAGTATCTCTTGCCTGAATCAAAATTACATTGGGATTTGCCAGACATTTTCTAATTCTACCATTCTTCCTACCTCATCTGGCATTCTTCTATAAAGAGAAGCTTCTTTCTCTCTGAGTTTCACTAAGAAATTATGATTTTTAAAGACATATATTATAATCCATCACTTCATGGTTCTTACTGGTGCTCACACTGTCCCCAACTTGGCCACTGAGAAACCCTTAAGCCAGCTTCTGTGCCCTTTAATATGACCCCATCAGTCTGTAAGTCCTACATGGGAAAAAAAAAAACTCTGTGTAAGAATAAGGTAAGTCTGAAAGTGGTGAGCTTCCTTCAACATAAGTATTCAGGGAATAAATGACCATTTACCAGTTATGCTGTGGTAACAACAGCATAGGCTAAGCTGTCCTTTCCTTGAACATGTTATGCTTGCGTCTACCTCAGGTCTGTAGCAATAGCTGTTTCTCTCCCTGGAATACTTTCTCTTCATTTTTTTCTGTGAGTAAAAATTGCTTTTACCAATGAATATTCTAGCCTACCTCAGAAAGTCACATTTTCATTCTTAGGGTGAAATGCTTTTTTGTTGTTGCTTTAATGATAGCTTTTTAAGCATCTGTCTTTCCATTTTTAAAAGAAAAAATGAGTATCAACTCAAGAGTTGTTAGAAGGATCAACTGAAATAATGTGTTCAGCACAATGCCTGGCAAATAAAATACATATTCAACAGATGTTATATAAAAATTATCAGGGGCGCCTGGGTGGCTCAGATGGTTAAGCGTCTGCCTTCAGGTCAGGTCATGATCCCAGGGTCCTGGGATCGAGTCCCACATCGGGCTCCCTGCTCCTTGGGAGTCTGCTTCTCCCTCTGCTTCTCTCTCTCTGTCTCTCATGAATAAATAAATAAAATCTTTAAAAAAATTATCAGTATTACCACTACCAATACCACTAACACCACCTTGGGGGAGGGGGTGGGTTTGGATCTAGGTACCGTTATTCAGACCTCAGTGTCACCTCCCTAGAAAGATCCTCCCTAATCGACCAATCTAAAATAGTCCCTATCACTTCCCATCATATTGCTTGTTTTATTAATTTAAAAATTAAAAATGCCTAAGTATAAAATATTTCAAATATACAATGTTTAGAAAAAAGTATAACAGAACCCAAATATAGACACTTAGATACTCAGACCTAACAGATGTTAACATTTTACCATACTTCTTTGTTTTTTATTTAAAGAAACATTACAGACACAACTCCTATGAATTTATGAAATGGCATTATATTTGTATGTATCTTCTTTGCATTTGCTCTTTTCACTCAATATTTTTGAAAAACCCTATTTTACTGTTGAACTTATTCTTTCTTGCTTATCTATTATCAGTAAATAGTTGTTGAATAAATGAATGAATAATTGATTCAATTTTCTTGCATTAAGAGCTGAAGAGTTCTAGGAGAAACAGAATAAACCTAAAAGGATATTGCATGTGTTATGTGTTTGCAGGGGGAGCTCTGCTCATGGAAATTAGTAAAATAATGGCATTCTTTTTTTTTTTAAGATTTTATTTATTTATTTGAGAGAGAGAGAGAGAGAGAGAGCCCAAGAGGTGGTAGGGTCAGAGGGAGAAGCAGACTCCCCACTCAGCAGGGAGCCCGATGTGGGACTCGATCCCGGGACTCCGGGATCATGACCTGAGCCGAAGGCAGTCGCTTAACCAACTGAGCCACCCAGGCACCCAATAATGGCATTCTTTAACAGTACTTTAAATAAGGCTCAAAAAGGAACTACAGAGAAAGATTTACATTGTAAAGAAAAATATTACTTAACATAATTTTTTACCACAAGCTATTCAAATTATTTCTAAAGTGTGTATTTACTTAAGAGTGTATGTCCTGGGGCGCCTGGGTGGCTCAGTCATTAAGTGTCTGCCTTCAGCTCAGGTCATGGTCCCAGGGTCCTGGGATTGAGCCCCGCATCAGGCTCCCTGCTCAGCGGGAAACCTGCTTCCCCTTCTCCCACTCCCCCTGCTTGTGTTCCCTCTCTCGCTGTGTCTCTCTGTCAAATAAATAAATAAAATCTTAAAAAAAAAAAAAAAGAGTGTACTTCCTATACACTCCAAGGAAGAAACCCTTTTAAAATTCCAGGTAAAAACAACTGTCCATTCTTGAAATATTCAGAGTTAATATGAGGTTATAAAATAAATTTTTCCTACTGCTTCATTTTGATTTTTGCCTATGAAAGATCAGGTTGATGAGAATTTAACAATCAAGTTTAACGTGGCTTTTAAGCTAATAGTAATTTATAGGACTATGACCATGCACTCTAGCAGGATAGTACTACCGCACTCCTTCCCTCCACTACATTGCCTGGAAAGTCTGTTTCACATTGGAACAGTATCCAGAATGGCTTTAATTCAAAGGATTCCAGGGGTTGATGGGTCAGGTAAGGTGGGCCCCAGACTGAATGCTACAGCAAACTTAACACTTCAAGACTGTAGAGATGGGGGCGCCTGGGTGGCTCAGTCAGCTAAGCATCTGCCTTCAACTCAGGTCATGATCCCAGGACCCCGGGATCGAGTCCCACATTGGGCTCCTTGCTCAGCGGGGAGTCTGCTTCTCCCTCTGCCTGCCGCTTCCCCTGTTTGTGCTTGCTCGCTCTCTTTCTCTCTCTGGCAAATAAATAAAATCTTAAAAAAAAAAAAAAAAAGACTAGAGATGGTAACAATCACAGTGGTTGTCCACCTGATACACTGTTCAAATGCAATATAGTTCTTTAAGAAAGAGAACTAGCCCGCACGGTGCTGCCAACACCCCAGCGGAGAAGCTGAGGTCATCATCAAATTTTAAATATTTAAAGTGGATACAAAACTGTTTCAGCAATGCAGACAATTAAGTGTGTTGTTGTGGGTGATGGTGCCGTTAGTAAAACATGTCTTCTGATATCCTACACAACAAACAAATTTCCATCTGAGTATGTACCGACTATTTTTGACAACTATGCAGTCACAGTTATGATTGGTGGAGAGCCATATACTCTTGGACTTTTTGATACTGCAGGGCAAGAGGATTATGACAGATTACAACTGTGGAGTTATCCACAAACAGATGTATTTCTAGTCTGTTTTTCAGTGGTCTCTCCATCCTCATTTGAAAATGTGAAGGAAAAGTGGGTGCCTGAAATAACTCACCATTGTCCAAAGACTCCTTTCTTGCTTGTTGGGACCCAAACTGATCTCCAAGATGACCCCTCTACGATTGAGAAACTTGCCAAAAACAAACAGAAGCCTATCACTCCAGAGACTGCTGAAAAGCTGGCCCGTGACCTGAAGGCAGTCAAGTATGTGGAGCATTCTGCACTCACACAGAAAGGCCTAAAGAATGTATTTGACGAAGCAATACTGGCTGCCCTGGAGCCTCTCGAACCGAAGAAGAGCTGCAGGTGTGTGCTGCTATGAACATCTCTCCAGAGCCCTTGCCGCACAGCTGGTGTCAGCATCGTACTAAAAGCGATGTTAGGGCGCCTGGGTGGCTCAGATGGTTAAGCATCTGCCTTCGGCTCAGGTCATGATCCCAGGGTCCTGGGATCGAGTCCCGCATCGGGCTCCCTGCTCCTTGGGAGCCTGCTTCTCCCTCTGCCTCTCTCTCTCTCTCTGTCTCTCATGAATAAATAAATAAAATCTTTAAAAAAAAAAGCGATGTTAAATCAAACTAAAGATTAAAATTCATTTTTGCAATAAAAAAAAGAAAGAAAGAACTAAAGGATGGATGGGTGGCTGGATGGATGAAAAGAAGGAAGGAAGGAAAGAGAGAGAAAACAAAAAGGAAGAAAGATAAGAGAGATAAGGTAGGCATATCTCACAAAAACCTCAAGCTATAGAGCTTATACAGTACACAGATACAGTGAAGTAATTTAATCTCTTATGGAGAAACATGAAAACCTCTTACCATATTAATATGCAAGTGCGTCATACTTGAAATATAACCTTCTGAGGCTATGTAGTTAATTCTTTTTTTTTTTTAAGATTTTATTTATTTGAGAGAGAGAATGAGAGATAGCACGAGAGGGAAGAGGGTCAGAGGAAGAAGCAGACTCCCCGCTGAGCAGGGAGCCCAATGCGGGACTCGATCCCGGGACTCCAGGATCATGACCTGAGCCGAAGGCAGTGGCTTAACCAACTGAGCCACCCAGGCGCCCTATGTAGTTAATTCTTAATTTTACATGCTAATGAATCATTCCGAGATGATACTTTTTCTTCTATGCATAGCCTTTATCTGAGTTTTCTTTGCATGATCCACTTCCTGTCCCAAAGAAAAGCCATAGGCTCTTTTTGTCCCACACTACACTCTCACAGGGTAACTTCATTCACATTCATGTTTTCAAGGGCCGCCTATATGCCAATGATCTCATCCACTTACAGATCTGTATTTCCAACCGTCTACTGGCCATTTCTCTTTGAATGTGTCTCATTACACCCCAAAATAAAAGTGATTATTTATGCTTCCTTCCTCCCCCACCAAGTCTTCCCTTTAAAAACAAAAACAAGGTATATTTCACAATTTTCTCCATTTTGGCTAATGGTATTAGCACCATGACAGCCCTCTGATCTACCTGGCTAAGCCAGAACCTCTGGGATATCTAATTCTCCCTCATCCAATCAGTTTCCAAGTCCTACTTTTGGGTTGCAGGATGCTTAGGGAAGAATTAAGTTACATCTATTTCTGTCAATCAAAACAATATTGACAACTTCATATGATTCAACCTAACAAAAACATATGAAGAGAACAAATAAGATTAACCATAATTTCTATTTTCTCTATTTGTTCCTGTTAGATGCATAAAAGGAAGCTTAGTTAGCATTCTAGATCTCAACAGGCTAGTGAGAGCTGAGGATTGTGGAGTGAGCCTTTCTTATGTCAACATACAAACATACAAATACACAAATGAAAAGGGGCACAAAAAGGGGGGACAGAAAAGAGTACTAAAGAATATGGAAGAGAAAAGAAATGAAAATAAGCCAAAAGGGAACAGCAGAGAAAAGAGAAGGGAATGTACAAAAGAGGGGGGGCAGTTACTGCCACTACCTCTGGAGTCCTGCATGGGTGAGACACTGCACTTCCTATGTTGCCGACACAGAGATGAGATGAGAAATCCAGATAATGGAAGTTTAGTAAAGTCTAAAGCTATGACAATTTGTGTGGTTGAAAAGGATTTTTCTTCATTTAAAAAAAGATTGTGGGGCACCTGGGTGGCTCAGTCGTTAAGGGTCTGCCTTCAGCTCAGGTCATGATCCCAGGGTCCTGGAATCGAGCCCCGCATCAGGCTCCCTGCTTTGCGGGAAGCCTGCTTCTCCCTCTCCCACTCCCCCTGCTTGTGTTCCTTCTTTCACTGTGTCTTTCTGTCAAATAAATAAAATCTTTAAAAAAAAAAATAAAATAAAAAAGATTGCTTGTTAGAGTTCACTAGTCATCATAACCGACTGCAGTATGAGCCTAAGTGTTCTGAGAACAGAGGTAGAACAATTACTAATATTGAAGAGGAAAAATCTGTGTCCTAAAATGGCCAACCGAGCCAGGAAGAAAGTCCCAGTCCCTGCCCCGGGGCTCTTCCGGGTTCTTCTCCCTGCTCCACTTCCTGCCAAAAGTACCAAGTATGCAGAAGTATAAGTGTATAAATTACCCCCCTTTGCTTGTGCTCGGGGCTCAGACCCTTGGAGATCATTCTCCTCTGAGCCCGCCGGCGTTAAATAAACCTCCTATCCTCCAAGATCTCCGAGTGCTGTTTGGTTCTTCCATCGGGCAATCCAATCCAGGTTCTGTAACAATATCTCATCTTGATCCACTTAGTAAAGATCAGGTAACAGCAGAACCCCAGAACTGCTGTTGTGGTTCTTACTGGGATACAGGATTCTCACATCTGAATATAATGTGGAGGGTGGAAGATATTTTGAAAGACAACCCAAAACAAATGTCTTAGGATAAGCTTTAAGGGGGTGAGAATATTAAAATTCCTGATGAACTGCCATCTTCAAATAATTAGATGGGAAGTGCTGACTAATCTCTTATCTGAATAATTGTCCTTAGATAATTAGGAGTTGTTTACTTAATAACAAAATCCCTAAACATAAGTATGAATTCCTTGTCGCTTTTGCCTTCATAAGATTTGTTCTTTTATCAGTTGAAAGGCTATTTCATTTTATTTCTTATTAAAATATACCCAGGGGGTGCCTGGGTGGCTCAGTCGTTAGGCGTCTGCCTTCGGCTCAGGTCATGGTCCTGGGGTCCTGGGATGGAGCCCCACATTGGGCTCCCTGCTCCGCGGGAAGCCTGCTTCTCCCCTCTCCCACTCCCCCTGCTTGTGTTCCCTCTCTTGCTGTGTCTCTGTCAAATAAATAAAATCTTAAAAAAAAAGTTAAAAAAATATATATATACCCAGTAAAATGTTCTTTCTGTATATAAAGTACATCCCAAACATATCTAGCTGCAACTAGGTATTGCTCTGATTCTGTACTGGTTAAGTTTAAATATGAACTCTGAAGGACAGACCAGCTTAAATATCTCCATAACGGAAGAGGAAGTAGCTTTTTTCCCCCATTTAAACAAGAAACAAAAAAAGAGAAAATAACATACATTTTACACCCATTTAGAAACTACTGATTACAAAAGGCACTATACTAAAAGTCTTCTGCATATTATTTTGCATGAAATCAGAAATGGCAGTATCCTTAGAAAAAGATGTATTTCTTTCAGGTATGAACACTCATCATGCCTGAAAGATCTGACAGCATAAGCATCATACACTACTATATTTTACTACTAAAAAGTAACAATTGTATTGAAGTATATGTTCAATTTATCAGACTTGAGTCAGAAAAACCTAATTCCCCACAGCTGAAACTTAATGTTGCCCACTTATTTTAAGGAATTAGCTATGATGAATGTGGAATGCAGAGGTCCAGCAAATAAATGTCCCAAATGTAGGGAAAAATTTAATGGGAAAAGGCATTCAGGAATGGGTGTTAATAACTTTACAATCTACACTTATAACTTAACTACAACAGTGCTATACCCACATTAGTCAAATTGGGCTGGGATACCTGAGCCTCACAGAGAAGAAAACAATCACCACTGGAGTTCAACAGATGCTAGCCTGTGGGCTAGCAACTTATATCTAGTTTCTTTTTTTATCATAATCATTTAACCATATAAGATAGGTATTTTTATCCCCATTTGATGGCAGAAATTGAAGCTCAGAGGGACTAACTGGTCAATGTTCTCACAGTTACTAAGGGGAGGAAAAAGGAGGACTGTGGTTTGAAACCCAAGCTGTTGCTTCAAAACCTGTGAACCTGGGTTCACTCTAATACTACGTTATTGCTCTTCTATTGTAAGTCCTGAAGCATTAATGTCAACTATAATTAAGGAATATGCCTATTAGCCTTTGAGAGGGGGAATTACATGTTAACCCTATATATAAGCAGAGGAGAAAGAAAGAGTGCAGGATGATTGAAAAAAACATATACCGGCCTAGAAAAAGGTTACCGTAAGCAAACATCACTTACTCTTTAATTTTTTCTATCCCTCTTTTCTCTTTTAAAACTTTTTGTTATGGGATTTATATGGAGTAGAGAATAGTAAAAGAAACTACCATGCACCAATCAGCCAGCATAAACAATTACATTCTTCAAAAGTTATTATTAGGGTGAGAGCGATCAGTTATACATGTATTATTTGAAGAGCAATTAAGGAGCTCTTTGTAGACAGTGTGATGGAAGCCCTCCAACTCATCCCCCTCTCCCTCCTCCTTGTGGCATCAACATGATTTCAAGACTTGACCCTAGCTCTAGGAGGAGATCCTGATTAGCTAAACCAATCACAGTAATTCCATTCTTTTAAATCAGTAATTGGTTCAGAAACCTTATATTCTTGCCAATCCATGCATGAATTGGCATAGGTTCATCCTCCTAACTACAATTTGTTCAGATATGGTACACTAATTCTAAAGTGGACCCAATCCAACTGATGGAAAGAACTTCTATTCCATGTTAATGAGATTCCACATTTTCTATTTAAGTCAGTTTGCAGCAGAGTTTTTGTTAATGCAGCCAGAGCCACTCTAACTAATTAAAGATAATCAAATAAAGTTTTGGGTATATCACCAAATACTCACTTTATGTAAGAGTCTCCTACAAGGAAAGATTTAAGGAACATACTTTAAAAAGTCAAATTTCATTCATACTGAACCGAGGGATTTAATCTTTCATTCCCTTTAGAACATCTATCCTCTCCCCCTCCCCACCTTCTACATTTTTTTGTTCAAAAATAAAAGGGAAAAAATAAGATACACAAAGGAATTCCCAGAAGACTCTATAAAAATCTATGCTCAATAATAATGGCAGTATCCCTGATTCTAAGGATATCAACAAAAAACACAAAAGCACTGAAATGATACAATATTTAAAAACTTAATGTTAAACTCCATCTGATAAGTTTCTGTTTTATTTATTTCTTATTTTTTTAAAGTGGGCTCTACACCCAGTGAGGAGCCCAATGTGGGTCTTGAATGCACAACCCTGAGATCAAGACCTGATCTGAAATCAAGAGTCAGATACTTAACTGAGCCACCCAGGTGCTCCTGTATATTTTAAAAATATATTTATATTTTTTAATTTCTAAAATAGTCATATGGTTCAAAATTCAAAAGGTTCCCAAACTCATGTTTGGGAACCTTTTTGTCCTCAAGCCCCTTTCTTCTCCCAGGAGGCAACAAATGTTACCAGTTTCTTCTGAATACTTTCAGATATTGTCAATTTGAAAATAATGCAGTGGGGTGGCTGGGTGGCTCAGTAAGTTAAGTGTCCGACTCTTGACTTCGGCTCAGTCATGAGATTGAGCCCTGCATCATGCTCTGCACTCAGCCAGGAGTCTGCTTGAGATTCTTTCCCTCTTCCTCTGCCCCTCCTCCCATTCTCCCTCTCTCTCAAATAAATAAATTGTTAAAAAGGAAAAGAAAAGAATGCAGTGAAGTATTTTCAGCTTATCAAAAAATTGACCGTGTGGTGCAACAGAAAAAGCAATAGGTTTAAGAATCAAACTAGCAAAGTCATCACTGTACAAATTACCTAAACTCTCTAAGCCTCAGTTTCCATCTTTAATGCAGGGATAAAGGGGTGCCTGGCTGGCTCCACTGAACAGCATGAGGCTCTTGATCTCAGGATTGTAAGTTCGAGCCCCACGTTGGGTGTAGAGTTTATATAAATAAATTAATAAATTAATTAAAAAATAAAGTGCGGATAAAAATGGACAGTCAATATTGAGTGCCTACTACGGCCAAGTACGATGATAAATTCTAGAGATTTAGATGAAAAACCTATTTGCTATCTTCAAGAAGTTAGGAGATAGAACAGTAAACAATTATAATATAGGGTGACAAGTACAAGGACAGAGGTAATCACAGGATACAGGAACACGGAGAAGTATACAGAGGGCACAATTCTCGGCATTAAGAAAGTAAGCAACAAGGGCACCTGGGTGACTCAGTTGGTTAAGCGACTGCCTTCGGCTCAGGTCATGATCCTGGAGTCCCGGGATCGAGTCCCGCATGGGGCTCCCCGCTCAGCGGGGAGTCTGCTTCTCCCTCGGACGCTCCCCCCTCTCATGCTCTCTCTATCTCATTCTCTCTCTCAAATAAATAAATAAAATCTTTAAAAAAAAAGTAAGCAACAAATGTTATTTCCTTTCTTCTAATTAATTTTCATGTGATTTACATTCATTTAATTTCATTTCACATTCACATTTAAAAATTTGTAATTCTTACAGCTTTTAAAACAGGTAAGCAGTCTCAGTTACTTTTACATTAAAACTTTTTTAAAAATGAATCAACAGGGGCGCCTGGGTGGCTCAGTCGTTAAGCGTCTGCCTTCAGCTCAGGTCATGATCCTGGGGTCCTGGGATCCAGCCCCACATCAGGCTCCCTGCTCCCCAGGAAGCCTGCTTCTCCCTCCCCTACGCCCCCTGCTTGTGTTCCCTCTCTTGCTGTGTCTCTCTCTGTCAAATAAATAAATAAAATCTTTAATAAAAAAAAAGAATCCATACGTAAAATTTCATGAATACAAGTATCAAACAAATAATTCTCAATTATGAATAAACTATATCAAATTGAACCAGTGCTTTTTAAGATTTTATTTTTCATTTTATAATGAAAAATACACTTCTAAAGAGCAAATAAACTTCAACATGTTTTAGAAGACGATAGTTTCACTCCTATATAAGCTTCAGTGAACTTCTCTAAGATTCTTCTCTTTTAGTTAGGTAGTCAGAAAAACTTAAGCTCTAACCTATTTAAAATACCCTTTGAGCTCCTCGGGCAAATGAGTGATTCTAGGTCTGGGGCAGGGGAAAATACAGATGAGCCAAGAGTATCAGATAGTGCCAGAAAGTAAAGTAATACTTAAAAAAATAGTAATAGTAAGATACAACAGCCAAAGAATAAAATAAACACCCATAAATCCATACTGATAAAAATAAATGACTATATAATTAAATAAATGAGGAAAGAATTCTAAATAATTTAAGCAGATAGACCCCCTTCAGGAGGTATTAGAGCTTAATTCTCTTCCCCTCCAGTACAGACCGGACTTAATTACCTGCTTCAAAAAACTGAGTATGGAAAGTGTGAAGGATAATAACTTCAAATAAAGAAACCTTAACCAATGGATGGAGGTTAACATCATCAGCAATAAGTCAGAAATTCGTGTTGATGTCACTTGCCCTGGTGTGACATGAGAAAGATACTTCACTTCTGTGGTATTCTTTCCCCAAATCCATCACCCCAGTGTAATCAAGAGGAAGTATCAGACAAACCCACATTCAGGAACATCCTACAAATACCTGGTTAGTACTCTTCAAAAGTTTCAAGGTCTTGAAAAATAAGCAGTCTGGGAGACTATCACAGGTTGGAGGAGATAAATTGATGATGGAGATGAGGAGATAAATGATGACTACATGCAACGTGGTATCCTTGACCGGACTGACCAGAAAAAGGATGTTAGTGGAAAAGCTGGTGAAATCCAAATAAACTTGATAGTTCAGTTAACTGTATTGTACCAGTGTTAATTTCTTAGTTTTGGTAAATGTATCATTGTTACATTAACAGGGAAGTTGGGTGAAGGGTATACAGAAACTGTAGTATCTTTGCAACTTTTCTACAAACCTATATTATTCAAAAAAGCACTTTTTAAAAATGTGCTTGATACATAGCATGGATGTTTAGAGGTTCTAGGTAGGAAAGGATTTCAGCGACATACACACTAGGAATGTTCCTATGCTGAAAAGCTCTTGTCAATCTCAATTCTAGACCTGAGATGACTCAGACAGGCTCATCATGAATGCCACCACCGAGCTCTGCCCTAACACGTCTCTATTTTCATGATAAAAATATAAAAAAAAGAAAATCTACTAATACCCCCAAATTTGGAAAGACGCCAACTGAGGAGGAAGGTAGGCAACCTCAGAAAAACTCAGAAATAAACACCCTTACTTACTAAACACCCTTACTTACTAACGCAGGAGCTCAGCAAAGAAGGCTGCTAGGGCTTACTATATTTCTAAGGTCTCCATGCTAATTTGGGAAATGAGAAGCAGCCCACAGGAGTGAGATATACTTGGGATTTGGGACAGAACATTTCATGGGATCTCAGAAGAAAAAAACAGAGACCAGGTCCACCATCAAGATTTGCCTCAGTCTCAGTGAGTAGTTTTTTTGCAAGTAGAAGTGAATCATGTCATGTTTGGGTCAGGTGATGAAGAGGTGGTGTGTCTTCACCTTCTTTTCACTCATCTGCTGGCTGGATGCAGAGGAGTTCCAAGCCCTACAGGACGGCTGAGCCAGAAAATGAAAGGGCGTCTGAGTCCCCCAGTCACCACATGAAAGGCTATCTGCTCACCAGAAAAACCTACATCTGACTGTATCCAGCAGTTGTGTAGACATCTGAAACATGTCATTTAAAAAACTGCAAAACAAAACCCCAACCTCTTAGTATCATTCATCTTTTCTTTAGGTAAAATTCAAAGGGAATTAATACCTTATACTAAAGAAACACCAGAATTTCAGCAATTACTTTCATTTTATTTATTTTTTGTTTATTAAATCCAAGTTAAACTAAATGTAATACTATTTAGAGAAAATGTATAATATACCATCCCACTTGGATAAAATTATTCCTATGCATGTTTCTACTCATTCTATCTGTATGTATGCACAGAAAGGTCTCCAGAATAATGTTCATAAAATGTATTTCAAATATCTGAGTGTGTGTGTGTGTGTGTGTGTGTGTGTGTGTGTGTGTGTGTGTGTAAGGGATGTGTTGCTTTCCTAGGACTTTTCTATGTTGCTAAAATTTTTAACAATGATAATAACTCCATAACTCCATAAGCACAATTATGTTCACTACCCTGATGAGAAAAGCACAGTTAATATACAGTAAAACTGGTTTCTGAATTCAAGTATTCTTGTTCCAGAGACCATAGTATCAATGCCTACATTATACTGCCTCTATAAGTACATGTCACATTTATTTATTTATTTAGCAATTTCTATGCCCAATGTGGGGCTCCAAGATCAAGAGTTGCATATTCTACTGAGCCAGCCAGGCACCCCAAGTACATATATATTTTTTAAAAAAATAAGGGTCGCCTATGTTACCTGTATAATAAGTATATATCATACTTATTTTTTAAAAGGGGTTGGGTAGTAGAGCACCTGGAAGGAGTAGCTACTAATGTCTAATGTCATGTGCGAGTGGCAAACATGGAAAATCTAATGGTAGCCACAAAATCTTTATGCTGGATATTAAAGATGCTTATTATTTATCAAGCATATCTAATATCAGCTTATCTGAAGCAAAATTGCACAAGTAAAACTTAGGAATCTGGTTATTAATGTTTATTTCAGAAAACTTGGGAACAGTCACTCCTCTTCATTATCAGTATGTCTCAGAAAAACAGTACCTTAGGGTAAAAAGTATGGTTTAACTTCAGCAGAACACCTCTCAGAAAACGTTTATATCAGAAATTTAGAGAAATTTGTGTGTATAGTTTAACACAGAATTGGCTTTGAAACAATTTGCCAAAGAGCCATTTGTTTTAAACTGGGAAGAAGTGCTGAATATTTAGTGGAAGGTATGCTAAACCAACATCTGCTACAACTTCAATGTCATCTTAAATATCATATTCATTAATGACTGAGACTTAATGTCTTTGTAAATTAATCCTGCTTAGTGAGTCTGAATATGCTATTCTTATTCACACAAATATTCAAGATACTGGTTGCAGCAACATACAGCATCTCATACACTAAAATTCTTAGGGAAAGCACAGTTTTTAAAGTGCAGGAATCTGTTACCAAGGAAAAGGGGGGAGGGGTAGGAGGGAATGACATACACACTTTCTCATGCAGTATGAGATACAACATTCAAGTATCAGGTTCCAGATATAACATTCAAGTATCTTTTTAAAAACAAAGACATTTTCCTCAAAAACATCCTGAGACGTCAAGTTTCACAAGTAAATCTTCCACCCAAAAGTCACCCTTTGAAGTAAATCTATGAATGCCCTACTTCTTTCAACAAGAACAATCAACTGTGTTTGCCTTTCCAGAACAACCAGCTGGTTAACCAAATACAGAGAGAAACAAAAACTTCCCCAGTCACCAGATGTCTTAATTTGGAACAGTTAGTAACAATGTGGAATAATCCAAAATTTTGAGTTGGTACTATATGTTTACTACTTCTTTTTCTAATTCTGAACAGACGCTTTTAAAAATTAAGCAAATGTGTTCTCTTTGATAACTGCAAAAAAAGATGGGGGGATATAAAGAACCACTGCCTATAGCCCTAACAGATCGATGTCAACATCAAAGAACAAGCCACCTGAATATTATGTGTTATAGTTAGAAACTGATCTATCAATATTAAATCTAAAGTCCTAAAGAATTACCCTATTCAATAATTGAAAAACAATTCTTGAAGGACTGACATGACAGGCCTAGAATACACTGGATTCAGCAAAGAACATAAGCAAAGTCCCAGCCTTCCTGGGGGGGCAGTGGGGTGACAGACAGCCATAGAGACAAATAACTAATTATAATAATGAAAACAGTCAAAGTGTTATGAAAAATAATACTGGTTAAGGCAAGAAAAATGAGGCAGGAAAGTCCTTTTGGATTCAGTCATTAAAGGAAAGCCTCTCCCATGAGGGGACATTTCAGCCGAGACCAGAAGGAAATGAGGGAGCAAGGTATTGGACTGTGTGGGCTAAGAGCCTCCCGGGCAGAGAGAAACAGCAAGTGGTCCACAGCAGCTGAAGCTGAGTCAGAGAAGTAAAGTGGTGTAGGAAATAAGGTTAAAGAGGTAGCCGGAGATAAATTAGTAAATCTTTAAAAAAACTGAAAAACAAAAAATATGATCTCGGGTCACAGTGGGTTGTCAGCTCGGGGATTCTCTCTCTCTCTCTCTCTCTCTCTCTCTGCCCCTCCCCCCACTCACTCACACTTGTGTGTGTGCACATGTGCGTGCACACGCTCTCTCTCTCTCTCTCTTTCTCAAAATAAATAAATCTAAAAAAAAAAAGAAGAGGTAGCTAGAGCCGGGTAAGAGCTTTGCAGGGCCATGGTCAGAACTTCAGACTGTATTCTCAAATGAGAAAGAAGGCTGGTTGAGAGCAGATGAGAGATGTTTGTCCAGGGATTGCTCAGGCTGCTGCCTGGAGAACAGACCTTAGAGCATGAATGGAAGTAGTGAAAAGGTTTGTGCAAAATTCTGGGCAAGTGATATAAAAGTGGAGAGAAGTGGCTGGATACAGGCCACAATCATGAAAGAGGAATAAAAAGAATTTCCTGATTAGACAAGTGGGGTATGAAGAGAGGTGAAAAAGATGGATGAGGCTTCGATTTCTGACCTGAGTAACAAAGCCAATGTTGGCATGTTACTCTTAGAGTAATTACAAACTTTTAAGAAATTTACAAGATGATTAATTAGATAATTAGACAAGTATCCAATTGTTTAAATAGTCTTTACTGATCAACTGTGGTATATTAATAGATTGGAATGCTACATGGCAATAAAAAAAACATATACTACCAGTACATGCAACGATATGGAAGAATCTCAGAAAACAGTCTTTACTGATCAACTGTGGTATATTAATAGACTGGAATGCTACACGGCAATTAAAAAAACTACATACTACCGGTACATGCAACGATATGGAAGAATCTCAGAACTGTTTAGTGACAGAAGCCTGACACAGAATATTATTATGATTTCATTTACACAAAATTTAAGAACAGGCAAAACAAGTCTATAATGGTTGAAATCAGAATACTGGTTATCTTTTGAGGGGGATATGGACTGGGAATGAGAACAAGAGAACTTTGTGGGTGGTGATTATGCAGATATATACATTTGAAAAACAAACAAACCATCTTGGAGGAGAATGACCCCCTGCCTCCAGCATGATTCTCACACTGAGTGAAGAGCATCCCCAACAGTTGGAGGAGGAAGAACAGAGTGTCGAGAAATCCCTTATTTAGCATAGGTAAGCAGGGCTGCTGAAAGTTGCGAATCGAGGAGCAACAACCAGGAAAACCCTTCAGCATACCAGGCCCAAAACTAAGCACAGGATATTAACATCCCGAAGCCGAAAGAGTTTCAAGTCTGTAGTGTACTGATGGTAACCATAGCAACAACAAAACCTAAACCAGCTCACCTACAGATTACACTATTCAATCCCTAACGCTAACAATCTGACAGAAGCAGAGAGGTGTCCATTTCCAGGAATAAATACTATTTACCTTGGTGTCTACTATTGTTCTGCATATGATGCCCAGAATTCAATTCGAAAAAAAAGAGACACACACACAAACACAAGCAAGAAAAAAAACAACACACTATCAAGAAATGAGGCAATGAACAGAAAAGACAAAGAAATCACCCAGATAATGGACTTTAAAATGACTATAAATTGGCTATTAAAAACAAAACAAACAAAAAAAAACCAATAAATGTTGGCAAGAATGTGAAGAAATTGGAACCCTTATACAATACTTGTGAGAATGTGAAATGTAGCAGCCTCTGTGAAAAACAGCTTGGCAGTTTTTCATACAGTTAAACATATGTTCATGCAAACAATTGTATAGGAATGTTCATAGTAACATATTCATAATAGTAAAAGAGTGTAAACAACCCAAATGTTCATCAATGGATGAATGGATAAACAATATATGGTATATCCATGCAATGGAACACTATTGTGCCATAAAACAGGAATTAAGTACTGTTAAATGCTACAACATGGATAAACCTTGAAAACATTATGCTAAGTGAGAGAAGCCACACACAAAAGACCACACATTGTATGATTCCATTTATATGAAATGTCTAGAAAAGGCAAACCTGTAGAACAAAAAGATTAATGGTTGCCAGGGGCTGAGGGAAGGAGGAAACTGAAGTGACTGCTCATCAGAAAAACTAAGTCAGTGGACCAAGAGTGACATTTTTAAAGCATTCAAAGGAAAGGAAAACTTGTCAATACAAAGCTCTGTACCCAGAAAAAAATACCTTTCAAAAAAGAGGGTAGAAGAAAAACAGTTAGACAAAAGCTAGAAGAATCAGTCAGTAGAGTGCAAAACAAGAAATGTCAAAGAAAGTTATTCAGCCACAGTAGTACTAGAAGTCTAGATAGACATGAAAAAATAGAACTAAAAATGGTAAACATGAGGGTAAATTTAAGACTTTTTCTTTCTTTTAAAAATTTTCTTGAGGTGCTTGGTGCTCAGTTGGTTAAGCATCTGACTCTTATTTCTGCTCAGGTCATGATCTCAGGGTTGTGAGACTGAGCCCCGCGTTGGGCTCCACGCTCAGCGCAGAGTCTGCTTGAGATTCTCTCTCCCTTACTTTCTGCCCCTCCCCCCACTCATGCACACACTAGCTCTCTCTCTAAAATAAGTAAATAAATAATCTTTTAAAATTTTCTTAAAAAGCAATTGACTTTCTAAAGCAAAAAAATAGTAACAACATATTAGAGTATTATTAAAAGTCAAATATTTGACAGCACTAGTAAGAGGAAGGGAGGGAAGAAATGGAAACATACGCAGCAAGGTTCTTACAACGTAATTAGGTATATTATTTTAAGGTAGACTTCACACAAGTTAAAGAAGTATACTGTAAACCCTAGAGCAACAACTAAAGGACAAAAATGGTAAAATTAACAAACCAATAGCAGAGATAAAATGTAGTCATAAAAACAATCCAAAAGAAGGCAAGAGAGAAGAATAAAGGGACAAAGAAAAAAGGAACAAAGAACTGAAAAAAATAGAAAATCTAGAAACAACTGGTAGATTTGGTAGATTTAATATGGTAGATTTAAAGCCAACCATATCAACAATTACATTAAATATAAATGATCTGAACATCTCAATTGAAAGGCAGAGAGTCTCAGGTTTGTGGAGGGGAGAGGAGAGGCAAGATCCAACTGTATGTTGTCTAAAAGAAACCTATTTTAGCCAAACTATGGAAAGAGCCTGATGTCCATTGACAGATGAATGGATAAAGTAGATGTGGTATATATACAAAGGAATACCACTCAGCCATCAGAAAAATTGAAATTTTGCCATCTGCAACGACATGGATGGAACTAGAAGGTATTATGCTAAGCCAAATGAGTCAATCAGAGAAAGACAATTATCATATGATCTCGCTCATATGTGGAATTTAAGAAACAAAACAGAGGATCATAGGAGAAGAGAGGAAAAAGGAAAACAAGACGAAAGCAGAGAGGATGACAAACCATAAGAGACTCTTAGGCATAGGAAACAAACTGAGGGTTGCTGGAGGGGAGAGCATGGGGGATGGGGTGGCTGGGTGATGGACATTAAGGAGGGCACGTGATATAATGAGCACTGGGTATTATATAAGACTGATGAATCACTGACCTCTATCTCTGAGACCAATGATACATTATATGTTAATTAATCGAATTTAAATTTAAAAAAATAATAAAATAAACCTATTT
This sequence comes from Eumetopias jubatus, assembly GCF_037043125.1. Classification (NCBI taxonomy): domain Eukaryota; kingdom Metazoa; phylum Chordata; class Mammalia; order Carnivora; family Otariidae; genus Eumetopias; species Eumetopias jubatus. The sequence continues at coordinate 36,739,528 of NW_028274813.1, read as the reverse complement.
TAAATATAAAGTAGGTTAAAAGTAAATGGATAGAAAAGGATATACCATACAAACACTATTAAAAGGAAAGCTGCAGTATCTTATTAATACCAGACAAAGGAGGGGGCGCCTGGGTGGCTCAGTTGTTAAGGCGTCCGCCTTCAGCTCAGGTCATGATCCCAGGATCCTGGGATCGAGCCCCAAATCAGGTTCCCTGCTCAGTGGGAGGCCTGCTTCTCCCTCTCCCACTCCCTGCTTGTGTTCCCTCTCGTGTTCTCGCTCCCTGTCAAATAAATAAAAATCTTAAAAAAAAAACAAAAAACAAAGGAGAAGTCAGAACAAGAAATTCACTCAAAATTGACCATAGACCTAAAGGTGAGAGCAAGAATTACAAAATTCTTAGGAAAAAACAGGGAACCTGTGACTCTAAGTTGGGTGGAGATTTCTTAGAATGCAAAAAGCATGCGCCTGGCTGGCTCAATCAGAAGAGCAGGGGACTCTTCATTTCAGGGTCATGAGTTCAAGTTTAGTTTAGTTCAAGTTTAGTATCAAGAGATACTAAAATAAATAAAAAACTTAAACAAAAACCATGTACCAGAAAAGAAAAATCTGAGTTAAAATTTAAAACTTCTGCTTTTTGAACAAGAGTGATATGAGGGACAGTTCATATGAGAATTTCATAGGTTAGATAGCTTGCTGAAAGGTGTTAAGTGTGGTGTGAATGTGAGAGTGCCATGACAGGCTGGGATACAAAGATGGTCAAAGAGGGTCCCATAACTAGCTCCTCTGTAGCCTTACCGAAGCAGCAGTAGCAGGTATAGCTGTAAGGTATGGAGGGGCGGGGTATCTTCAGGCCACTGGGTCTAATTTTTGGCTGTAGTAACTTAAGAGGTCAGTGATAGCCCCCATGCTTTTGGGTAAGTACTCTGAGGGCGCTCCCTTCCCTCCTACAAAAAGGAAAAAGGGTACCTGAGGGCAGAGGATTTCTTAAGCTTTCCTTCAAGGTCTTAAAGACCAAAATATCTTGGTTATCCCAAACAATGGGGTATCAGTCTCTTCACATGCATTGCTTCATTTAACCCTACCAATAACCCTATAGTCTTTATATTATTGCTTTTTGGATGAGGAAACAGAGGCTTATAGAAATAGGTATTGCATGGTAGTTAAGAGAATGGATATATGCTCAGGTTCAAATCCTGGTGTCACTAGCTATGTCTTTCAGCTCCCTATTCTTCAAACAGGGATAACAGTTGCAACATCAGAGGGTTGTTATAAGGCGTAACTTAATTACTACATGTTAAATGCTTAGAATGATGCCTGGTACAAAAGAACAGTAAGTGCCTGTACAGAGAATTTCAAAGAAATGCAATGGTATCAAATGATAAATCTGCAGAATAAACTATTAGATATAAATTCTCCTATCTACACATGCACAAACACACATAAAGTGAATATGTATATATACATATATATTGTATATGCACATACCCATGCTGTTAATCATGATAACTGAGATTTAAGTGAAAATGTATACATGTATGGGCACACACACACAAGGTGGCGGGGCGGGGGGTCAGACTAGATACATCTAAGGTGAATTCACAGTATGAAATGTCCCTCAAAAAAGTCACTAAATGGAAAGATCCTTTAACATATTAATAATTCTTCAAATTTCCGCTGTTAACCAGTGTTATCCCAATATCTTGCAATCATGTCAACATGTCTCACACAATTGGGCAATACTTTATAAATATTTATAAATTGATAGTTAAAGATACTTTTCCTTTACATTCTGAAGTAGATTCACTATTTAATACTCCAAATTGGGTGAATGCCCAAAAGGGATCTGCTGAAATAGAAATCAAAATAATGGCAAAACCCTTGAACATAAATACTTATAGCTTTATACTTGTATAAAGATACAGTAGGACAGATGAGTTCTCTTAACAACTACTATGCACCATATCGTGGGAAGATCAGAATCCAGTTAAATTCTAAATTCATTTCCTCTCTTCTGAACACAGTGAAAGATCCTGGTATCAGAGAAACAACCAACAAAAGGCATAATTCTTGAACCATCTTGCAAAAGCCGGATATTAAGAGAGAAAAAAATTTCACACTTACTTTATAGATCTGACATGGATAAAAAGGATTGGAAACCATCAATTGTAAGTTTACTACACACATGAAAATGTTTAGCTTAGACTTAAGCTACCAAACTCTTCCAATGCTTGCCTTCCTTGCCCTTGGAATCAACTACAACTGCCATCTAGCAAGAGGTCCAAAAATTAGAGAATGGAAAAAAAATCATTCAGGACTTAACTAGGAAGTCTAAACAGACAGATGCTTTAACTGATTAGTAATGATTGAAACTTCTGCTGTTAATCATGATAACTGAGATTGAATTTTTCTTGTTCTTTCCTCTCTTCCCCATGCAACATAAATTATCACCTCTATGTGAACTCCTAGATTTTACCCTCAATCTTGATCTCTTCAAAATTCCAACCCCATCTTTCTAATGTCTGCCTAGACCTCTACCCGTGAACGTGCTGCCAAAACTTCAAATATACCCAAAGTATAACTCAAATACCTGTATTCTTCATCTCTGTTAACTATACAATCTTCTCAGTCATCTAGGCTCAACAGTTCAGAATCATCTTTGATTAAAGAAAGTCAAAGGACAAGATGCAACTAGCCAATAAAGCCTGCCTTGAAAATTGCCCTACACATTTATCTCATCACTGTCTGCCCCATTACCCTCCTCCAGCTGTCCACTACCTCTCATCTGCAACTACAATGGTTTCCTATATGGCCCTAACACAGAACAGGACAGGAAATACTCGATTTAACATTTAATTCCTGGAAAAAGATGGGAAGAACAGGACAAATTCTTCCTTCATATAAAAAAGTTTTGTTCTTAGGGCGCCTGGGTGGCTCAGTCGGTTAAGCGACTGCCTTCGGCTCAGGTCATGATCCTGGAGTCCCAGGATCGAGTCCCACATCGGGCTCCCTGCTTGGCAGGGAGTCTGCTTCTCCCTCTGACCCTCTTCCCGCTCGTGCTCTCTATCTCTCATTCTCTCTCTCTCAAATAAATAAATAAAATCTTAAAAAAAAAAAGTTTTGTTCTTAGAAATCAATTTCATGTTGTAGGAGCGCCTGGGTGGCTCAGCCGTTAAGGGTCTGCCTTTGGCTCAGGTCATGATCCCAGGGTGCCGGGATAGAGCCCCATGTTGGCGCTCAGCGGGGAGCCTGCGTCTCTCTCTCTCCCACTCCCCCTGCTTGTGTTTCCTCTCTCGCTGTGTCTCTCTCTGTCCAATAAATAAATAAAATCTTAAAAAAAAAAAAAGAAATCAATTTCATGTTGTAAAAAGTACTGACATTCAGCATGACATGAAGTGGAAAAAGCAAGTATGTGATTTCACAAACATTTCTTAAGGACATAAAACTAAATACTTAATTTTTATAAAGCATCATACACGTTCTCTTATTGTTTTTGCATGGGCTGCGGTTGTTTGAACATGTGAATCACACACTATATTTTATAGCAAACGCTGACATAGCAATATTTTAATGGGTAAAATATTTTCCCATTAGAAATAGAAATCAAAATAATAAAACTGCAAAAAAGATTACTAATCCCTCCAAGAATCCTACATTGTCTTCTTGAGTTATCTAGAGCCTACCCATGCTTCAAGATCTAGCTCAAACTCTACCAGTACTACGAAATTTTTCTTAACCCAGCCTACACCAAGTTTCTACTTACTCTGAATGCCAAAATATTGTTATTTATATAGCAGTAATCATATACTAAACATATTGAAGAGTTATTTTTCTCTAGTTATATTTTACATATTCACATATTTATATTTCTCTCTACTATAGAGTATAAATTTCTTAAAGACAAGAACCATGTTTTCCAATTTTCTAATATCAATCCTCTACCAGCCTGAGGCTAATAACTCGATAACCTACCTCACAAAATCCTACTTCCCGGAGAGGAGTATAAAAACAAACACCCACAAAACACACTCCATAGAGGAAGAAAAAGAGGCAAAGATAAGGAACTACACAAAATGTAAAACAATGACAAAGATAGGAAACACACACACATACAAATCAAGCCATAGAGTCAGCCATCCCTTTTCTGGAGAAAGCAAAGAAATAAGAAATAAATCAAGCAGTATCAATATTCATATCCATGGCATCCATAACATAAACACAGCTTTGAGGTCAATTCACTTCAAACTCTATAGTCACAGAAAACACCATGGAGGCAGAACTGAGGAAGCTAAGGAAAAGGGTTGGGATTTGGGAGCATCACTTTATTACCATCTTACACAGTACCCTATAGGCAGAAAGCATTCAATGAACACCTGCTGGTGTGAACATGATTTAACAGATAGTCCTATATACCCAAATTCCAGAATTAAATAATTGTTCAAAATGCTATTCCTTCACAAAATACATTATAGGATCAAATTACCTCAAATTTCCAGAATAATGCAGTAAATACTATGTGCTTTACTTATACAATATAAACATGGTTTTGATGCCAAAAAAGGATACATCCACATTTTAATCATTCAAGAGTTTCAAAAATAACCCAATGATTCATAAACTGTATTCTTCCTATTTTTAGAATGGCTCAGGGGATTTGTGTGATTCTCAAACTCCTTTCTCAATTCTTAAGAAAAAGTTCAATTTGATTTTACAATCTCAGGGAAAAAAAAGGGGAGAGTTTGGAGGGAATAAAGCAGCTTCATAAAAATAACTCAGTGCCATGTTAAATACAAATTAATAAAAGGCTAATGGAATCACAAATAAAAAAACTAACCTTTATGAAAAATAGATGCCTGTCATGCACGCTAACAACTTAAAAGTCCAAGTAACACAGGGCTGCAGAATTCATGAAGAAAGACTCTGACAGAATGAGAACCAAAATGAAAATACTCTGACAAGCAGTCAAAAACTGGAAACACAATGGGAAATAAAGGAACATGTTCTTCAGGGTGGACTCAGTCAGTATGAGTAAGCTGAAGAGGGGTTATGGGAAAAGATCTGCACTAGAAGTAAGGGGGTGGATTTTTTTTCACACGACCTTCAGTAAATCATTCAATCTGATCTGAATCTTGGTTTTCTCGTATTTCCATTTGTTCTACTTACTGGATCTTTTGTATCCATCAATGATATTAAGAGTAACTAAGATATATTGAACTCTTGCTGTATGCAAGGTACTGTTCTAAATGCTTTAGGTGCATTATGTCTCATTTGGTCCTCTAGATGGCCTATAAAGTACCTTACTTATCTGGTTCTGTAATTAGGAAAGCGAGGCTTACAAAAGGCAGGTGATTTCCCAAAGATCACTTGGGTCACAAGTGCATAGCAGGGACTGGAACAGAAATCTGATTTTATTTATTTATTTATTTTAAAGATTTTATGTATTTGACAGAGAGAGACAGAGAGGGAACACAAGCAGGGGGAGTGGGAGAGGGAGAAGCAGGCTTCCCGCGGAGTAGGGAGCCCGATGCAGGGCTCAATCCCAGGACTCTGGGATCATGACCCGAGCTGAAGGCAGACGCTTAATGACCGAGCCACCCAGGCACCCCAGAAATCTGATTTTAGAGCCCACACTCTTAAATGCTTTCTTATACTGACCCTCAAGTGATATAAAAGACGTATTTTACAAAGCACTTTTAAATGGCTTTTAAATTCAAATGTAAAGTTGTTAATTCTCATCTGCACTAAATGAAATGAATCAATAACATTCATACAACAAAGCAACATACAGTTAAAATATTTAAAGCATATACATGTGGAAAGTCTTAATACGAGCAAAGACTTAAGATCAAAACCAGTATCAAATGATATGAAGTCCAGCATAACTTTTAGTTGTCTGGACATGCAAATTTCCAGGTACTTACAAGGTTAAAAAAAGATTTAAAATAGTATCAGTTATAAGATACAGTAAATTTTAAATATAAGCCATTACCTAGAGCTTTTTCTCTTCTGGCTGTTATTCCACATTCATACTTGATGAATGATATTGAATAAAACCAGAGACAGAAATTTATTTTTTTTTTTAAGATTTACTTATTTTAGAGTTGAGAGAGAGCACGTGCAAGAGCAAGTATGAGCAGGGGAGAGGGAATCTCAAGCAGACTGCAGTGAGCACAGAGCTCAGAGGCAGGGCTTGATCAGGGCTTGATCTCCTGGGGCTCAATCTCAAGACCCTGAGTCTGAAGCTTAACCAACTATGCCACCCAGGTGCCTCGAAGAAAGGAATTTATTTAATAGTGTTTGTCAGGCACTGTTTTAAGCACTTCACAAGTATTTACTCATTTAATTCTTATAACAGCCTATGAAGTACTTATAATTATCCTGTGTCATAGGTGGGACAACTGAATAGTGACATGTAAACAGCCCAAGATCACAGAGCTGGTAATTGCAGCCCGTACTCAATTCAAGTAGTTTGGTTTAAAAATCTGTGCTCTTAAGCACTAGCTCTGCTACAATTCAAGGAATGGTGAAATTCTTTCTTTGTTAAGATTTTATTTATTTATTTATTTGTCAGAGAGAGAGACAGAGAGAGCAAGCACAAGCAGGGGGAGCGGCAGGCACAGGGAGACACAGGCTCCCCGATGAGCAGGGAGCCCGATGAGGGACTTGATCTCAAGACCCTGGGATCATGACCTGAGCCAAAGTCAGACACTTAGCCAACTGAGCCACCCACGCATCGCATGAAATTATTTTTTAAAAAGCCAATAAAAAGTAATAATGATTACAATGAATGCCCACAAAGAGAACAGAGCCATCATTTATCCCAGTATACATACTAACACTAAGGAACATGTAAAAGAAATATTTTAACTGACATGATAAAGTAATCTACATTATCAGGAAAAGTTTTAATGATAATGGCACACTAAGCTTATAGTCTCTGGAAGAAGTTTCTTTTAATTTTCCTATGAAACTATATTGTTAGCAAAGCGATGACATTTGGAGATTAATAGTAATTAACATTAAAAGACTTGCTAGAGGGCGCCTGGGTGGCTCAGTTGGTTAAGGGACTGCCTACGGCTCAGGTCATGATCCGGGAGTCCTGGGATCGAGTCCCACATCGGGCTCCCAGCTCAGCAGGGAGCCTGCTTCTCCCTCTGACCCTCTCCCCTCTCATGCTGTTTCTCTCTGCCTTGCTCTCTAATAAATAAATAAATAAAATCTTAAAAAAAAAAAAAAGATTTGCTAGCGGGGCACCTGGGTGGCTCAGTCATTAAGCATCTACCTTCAGCTCAGGTCATGGTCCCAGAGTCCTGTGATCAAGCCCCACATCAGGCTCCTTGCTTGGTGGGGAGCCTGCTTCTCCCTCTCCCACTCCCCTGCTTGTGTTCCCTCTCTCGCTGTCTCTCTCCCTCTCTCTGTCAAATAAATAAATAAAATCTTTAAAAAAAAAAAAAAAAGACTTGCTAGACAGGATTTTTATCATTTTTTGGTCTAGCCACCTTATGAAGAGGCAAAACACTGTGGTAGAGCTTTAAAAAAAAAAATCACCTGAACTAGTAGAATTTACAACAGAATTAATGCTAAATTTGAACCCTTTAAAAATACAACAGAGAGGGGCCCATGGGTGGCTCAGTTGCTTAAGCATCTGATTTCAGCTCAGGTCGTGATCCGAGGGTCCTACGATTGAGCCCCTTTTTTGAGCCCCATGTCAGGCTCCCTGCTCAGCAGGGAGTCTGCTTTTCCTTCTCCCTCTGCCCCTCCCCCCCTCATTCTAACAAATCAATATCTTAAAAAAAAAAGGTAAAACAGATACTTAATGACCTTAATAAAAGAATCACATTTTGCAAAGGACTACAGTATTTGTCATTTCATCGGGATTCTCACAACTATGAGAGTTAAGTTGGACAAGTAGTAGTATTATTTTACAAATAAGTAAGCTAAAGCTCAGAAAAGGTAAACATTTTGTATGGTCTAGATAAAAAGATCTTCTAACTCCAAGTGCTTCTTCTATCACATCGTTCTGTCAACAATTCTACACTTTATACTTTTCAAGTTGTTTCATGACAATTAATGCTTTGCCAAGAAAATTTGAAAATAATGAACACATAATGAAGGTTATGATCCTTAAAATGTTAAAGGGTTTTGTTAGAAATCTTGTTGTATGATGTATAATTTATCTAGATGAAATGGTTAACTCAGCCAAAATGAACTTGCAATCCAAGAAAAAAAATCTGTATTAAGTGAATCCCTTATCATCACTTATCATGATGAGGACTGAGTAATGTATAACAGATTGTTGTATCACTAAATTGTACACATGAAACTAATATAACACTGTATGTTAACTATACTGGAATTCAAATTAAAATCTTAATTAAAAAAATAAGTACATCCAATTTTAAATCCTTAAATGTGAAATAATGTGACCCTACAACAGTATTTTTTTCACGAGTTAAAAACAAAAATCATGGGGTGCCTGGGTGGCTCAGTCAGTTGAGTGTCTGCTTTCAGCTGGGTCATCTCAGGGTCCTGGGCTCCCTGCTCAGCGCAGAGTCTGCTTCTCCTTCTTCCCTTCCCCCTGCTCCTGCTCTCACTCTCTCCCAAATAAATGAATACAATCTTTTTTTTTTAAAGATTGTATTTATTTATTTGAGAGAGAGAGAATGAGAGATAGCACAAGAGGGAAGAGGGTCAGAGGGAGAAGCAGACTCCCCGCTGAGCAGGGAGCCCGATGCGGGACTCAATCCCGGGACTCCAGGATCATGACCTGAGCCGAAGGCAGTCGCTTTAACCAACGGAGCCACCCAGGCGCCCAAATGAATACAATTTTAAAAGGAAAAAAAAAAATTACTTCTAACTACCATTTATCTCAATCACCTAAGTTTATTCTAAACCCAATAAGGCAACTTATAAGATCTAATGATTCTTGATGACTGGGAAACCTAAGGAATTTTTTAGTCATTGAGAAATGCTAGCTTCCCAGAGATGATTAGGTTCAAAGACAGTTTTTTTGTTGTTTTTGTTTTTTAAGTAGGCTCTACACCCAGCGTGGAGCCCAATGCAGGGTTTGAACTCACAACCCTGAGATCAAGATCTAAGCTGAGATCAAGAGTCAGATGCTTAACTGACTGAGCCACCCAGGTCCCCTCAGTTTTTAAATGTACATTCCTCTATATTTATTTCACCTAGATTTAATTATTACCAAACCAAGGAACAGTGAGGGCTGGTGAAACAAACATTTAACAAATGAAATTACTTAGGCTTGGATTACTGGCAGAATTTTTTAAAAACTCAGTTACATAATTAGTTATCAGGAAAATGCCCAGTAAACAGTACTTTGTACTTCATAGCCTATAAACTGTATACTATACCCTCACATCCCTAAGTCAGGTGGCAGACTGTCCACACTGGAGTTGCAAAGATGACCTAAAACTAGTTTTGCAACCTATTAGCTTGACATCCATTTTGAGGAAATAAAAACACCAAAGTGAAGCAGCTGAAAAAAGAATTTCTTTGGAAGAAGTTATTTGTGAAAAAATACTGTGACAATTTTTTAGTTCCCATTTTACCAAGCATGAGTAGCTCAAACTCAGACCTTGATCTGGTCCCCTATAGACTATGAATATAGGATCTACGCTAAAGTCTAAGCCAAAGATCTACAGCCAAAGTCTAAGAGACTGTGGCTGGCTACCTGCTCAAAGAGAACAAAGAAAAATGGCTGCATTACATTGTTATTGGCCTGTAAATCCAGACTTTGTCAGGGCCAAGGATGTGAAGCTTTTTCCCGTGGATCTGATGATGGCATTGGTGTGGAGCCAGCTTAAAAAGGACTTTATCCAAGAAGCCTGTCTAGAGGCATTTGGATGCCATGGAGAGTTCACAGAGTGAAGAAACTAAAGGCTGGAGATTAAGGGCTGAGAGCAAATCTTAAGCAGCTGGCTAAGTATTGCCCATCGTGGCAGAGACTAACTCAGCAGCAGATCAGCAGTGAGGCACACAACTAGACGTTTGTTAGGTGTGGCTTTGTGTCAGAGAAAGCAACATGAGAAAAAGTAATGTAGGTCACTTCCAGGCCTGGCCATATAAATGTCCCACATGTACTTCTTCCAACTCCATACACAAAGCACAGAGATCTTTACTGAATAGTTCTTACATACTGAATGCCTATTCTGAGCTGGGCTCTTTTTCATAATCTTATTCCAACATACCCATACCAAATGGTAACAAACCCAATTTATCAGATCCTGTCTCCTAGTCATGATTTCCAGATAGACACGAGAGCAACAGTTGGGTTATTTTCTTCTGAAGATATGTCAAAAACCTGGTCATCAGAGCTACTGTCTTGCTGGGGGAATTGGAGAGTATTAATGATGAGGGACTGTCCGTCCAGTTTTCCATGAAGTCTAGCGCACACTCTAGCCTTAGGAGCAATGGGACCCAAAGTCTTTATCTGGTTGCTTAAATGGCTTCCTTATAATGAATCCCCATCATCTGAGGTCATATGGGGGACACAACTATGACTATAGTAAACTGGCTTTTATAAGCCACAAACAGTTTAAATCCCTAAAACAGCAATGTTTTATGATGTGGCAAATAATTCAGAAGAGTATCAAACATAGGCATATTATGAAGTTCAATACAAAAGTCACATGAATTTTTAAGGTAGAAGATTAGAACTCAAAGAAATGTTACTCTTCTAAGGTGTTAATGCACATCCACTTAGACTTTAAGCTGCACTGGAATAGGATCTCTTTACCCTCTTTATACCCTTTGTAGTAAGCTAAAAGATGGCCCCCAAAGATATCCAAATCCTAATTCCTATGAGTATTTTCTCACATGACAAAGGGGTTTTGTAATTAAGATCTTGAGATGGCAAGATTATTTTAGATTATCTAGGTGGAACCTAACCATAGGCACAAGAGAAAGGCAGAGGAAGATTCGACTACAGAAAACAGCGTGATGATGGAAGCAGAGATAGCAGTGACATGCTTGGAAAATGAAGGTACCACAAGCCAAGGAACATATGCAGCCACCAGAAGTTGAAAGGGGTAAGGAAATGAATCTTCTCTCAGAGCCTCCAGAAGGAACCAGAACTCAGAAGTTATTTAAGTTGAGCTACTTTTGCTTTAGGCTATCTACATCAGTCCAAGGTAAGAATACAGACCATCTGAGTAACACTTCTGCGTTTACAGGGAAAAACCGTCCTGAACCCTGGATGAATAGATAAGGGGGCCATATACGCTTAAGAGTATTTTGGAGCTTCCAGACTGGTGAACAAATGAAGACTGCGGAGAGTAGTGTGCCTACAGAGGGCATGGAAGCTTGCACCCTTTCTGCATACCTCGCTCCATGCATCTCTTCCATCTTGATGTTGAGTCATATACTTTATCATATCCTTTAATAAGCTGATAAATGCCTGCAAGTCAATCAAGATGCACTGGTGGAAGCTCTTCAGGCAGGGGTTATTAAAGCTGCAGTGCTGGAAGTGATGCAACCAGAGCCCCTGCCCAGAGATCCTCACTTACATCTCGCACTAGAAGTGCTACTCATCAAGCCAGACAACAGATGGCAGAAAATTTGGTTGAAAGCATCCTGGCTTCTCTCAATGGCCTTCCCATTCCTAATGAAATGCTACTTAAGTGATTCATGTAGGCTGAAAATTCAGGGGGAAGAAAACATAGATTAACTGGGGGAAAAAAATCTTTAAAGAGAAAAGAGGTAGTTCACATGTGGTACTAGGCTGCATGTGACCACTGCTTTATGTACATAGAATATATAAAACTACATATATAAAATTATCTATCTATCCATGCTATTTAACGCTCGTCTGGCCTCACAGGAAAGATTTTGATAAGCAAACACACATAGGTAGTTATCACCATTTATGCATAATTTATATATTATATCCATTCTCTCATTTGATCCTTACAACTGTAGGAAGTAGTCACGTAGTCCTATCTGGTATCGATTTCAATTCTGCAGTTGAGGAAGCTGCGGCTCAGTGGGTGACTTGCCCAAAGGTTAGAAAATGGCTCCTAGTCCAAGGTCTTCTACTAGATGATTTTACATCGATAATATCAATTCACTTATAAGTATGTTGTATTAACTTCTAAAATAACTTCAAGTTCGGAAAGAAAACAGAAGCAACATTTTACAACTTAATAGCGCATTTTAATTTTACGTCTTTGGAAACCACTGTTTATCAAGAGACAAGCTGAAGACAACAGGTGGACGAGTTACTATGCAGTCTGTTTCTTCACATGAAAATGAGAACAGTAAGAGTACCTACCCTTTAGATTGCTATGTGGATTATATAACCCACGTCAAGTGCTTAACATGGCTGGTCTCACAGTTTGTATTATACATTACAGGACGTCTCTTCCCAAATGAAAATCTGCTTTCTGACTTCAAAAATTTACAAACACAGGTGATAAGAAAAATGAGAGTTGCAGGAGAAAAACAAAAACAGGTCCTGGGTACCATTCCTTGAACAGGAGGCGAAGGGTACTTCGCTTCTACAGAAATGTGAGACAGAGGAGGCGATGGGGCCGGCGACAGCGACACCAACACCCAACCCGCGGAAGACGCGCGGGGCAGGGACAGCGCGGATGTGGTGCAGGGGCTCCCACCCCGGCACCAGAATCCCCAACACGTGGCTCCCTCCTCCCACCCCCACCCCACTTCCCTCAGAGGTCCTCGTGCCAGAGAATCAGCGACTACGGCCTTCTAGACTCAACCCGCACTGTCGCCGTCGGCGGAGAGAACCGACCATCCCGCGGACTAGCCCAACCCGACCCTATGAAATATACCTCAACTGCAAGCCCACAACGCGCGCAGGAAGAAACGCTAGCTCAGTCTCGGTGCGCAGCTGACGACCGGAAATCCACCCCCTACCTCTCTGATAGGGTAAACAAGCAAAGGAAAATGCAGAGCATTGGTCAGCGGCAGATAGGCGGGGAAAGAGAAAGAGGCGGGATGGGGAGGGGCGACGAATTGCCAAGAGCCAGACTCCCTGCGGATTGGACGAAAGCAGGACGTCTGCGCGTGCGTAGACCCAGTTTCCTAAAGCGCCGCACGGCACCTCCCCTTTTACGGTTCGTTAAAGGAAGTTTCAACGACTCATTGGTTGTGACGAAGGTTGTGTCTCCTGGCTGCGTGGCCAATAAAGGGTAAGAATAAAGCGGGTTCCGCCTCTTCCTCGGGCGACTGCGTTCTTCTGTTGACGTCGGGCAACGTGAGTTCCTTTCTGCTTTCAGACGCTGCAACTTCCACTGGGCCAAATTCGAGTATAGAATTCTTATGGTGACTAGGAGACTTCTACTGCGAATAAGAAATACTTAATAGTTAGGGCCCTGAAATACCCACATACTCCGAACTTCTAAGGATGACTTCAGTGTTGGAACGCAAAGAAACCTGTCCTTCATGCCCTTTTTTTGTGTGTGGCTGTGTCATTGGCTGAAATAGCTATCAATTTGAAAGTAGTTCCGCCTGCGCCCCCTGGGAACTCTGGGATCTGTAGTATCAGACGCTCAAGCCCTGTAGCTTTAAATGTGTTTCCTGCTACTGAGTTTTAATTTATTATCGTCACCCGCTGACGTCTACTGTGGTTTGATGTGTTCCGTTGCGCTTTTTATCTTTTCACTGATTAGCACCGTTAAAGCCAAAGAACACTTAGGGAAACTGAAAAGACTTCATGTGTGTTTGTAAAAATAAATAGCGTTTCATGCATTTTACGGCTTGTGCTTGTGCTAGATATTCGTAAATACAGTACTAAGATTCTTGGTTTGTAAAATTTTTGCTGTTCCACAAAACGGTCTTTGATTTTCAGATTAGTGTACATTGGAAAATATTTGAAAAGTACTCTAAATGTGGCAATTATATATACTATTTTGGCGTAGGTAGCCTCTGCTTACATAAATCAAGTGTTGATATGACAAGAAGCAGAACTGGCTGCTGTCTTGACAGGAGAATAGTGCTGTAGTTAAAATGTCAAGCGTGACCAATCTCAGCTTACACGCACTGTGTATTACTCAAGACTGTATTATGAAGTCCATTTTCAGCCTATCTGGAAACATTATGTTCAAGTAAGGCCGGGTTTCCCTACCTTTATTAAATCATGAACTTTCACTGCCCTGAGCCCATAGGGTAATATTTCATCACTTTTGTGTTTGGCAAAAGTAGAAATCGATCTATAAACACCAAAAATTTTCCCTGAGTGGTCTTTTCCCTCTCGACAATCGTTTCCCTTTTTAATATGTAATACAAACTGTTCCATTTGTGTAAGAAAAAACATGATTTGTGATATATAATAGTTCTACTTTCTGGATTTAAAATTAAGTACATTTTGTAGGATTAAAGCCAAGCAAAAACTGCTTTTATGACTGATGCTTGGAATTATTGCATTTTAAAAAAATAAAGTTATTTTTATAATTTTTTGTGTCTTCTTTCTAAATGACAAGAGAAGGTGTCAGGTTGTAAATGAAACATGGAAGATGTGATTTATTTTTATTCTCAGTAAATGAAGAGTCATACTAAGTGTAATCACTATTTCTCCTTTTCATATTCTGTATGATGTACGAAGTGAAATCTATGCATGCAAAAATCACCCTGAGGCAAAAATTCAGAATTATCAGTGTTTTTAAGATTTTATTTATTTGTCAGAGAGAGAGCACACAAGCAGGGGGAGCTGCAGGCAGAGGGAGAGGCAGGCTCCCTGCTGAGCAAGGAGCCTGATGTGGGACTTGATCCTAGGATTTTGGGATCACCACCCGAGCTGAAGGCAGATGCTTAACTGACTTAGCCACGCAGGCATCCCCAGAATTACACGTTTTAATGCTTCCCATTAGCATTTTAATACTATTTTTCCTTTTGCCTCCTAATTTAAGTCAGTGGTCCACATTTGGGATATAAATTAAATTCATATGACCAAGAATAAAAAAACATTAAAAACTGCAGGTGTCAAGACTGCTACTGTAGTTAGCAGTGTTTAGCAGAGTCAACTGAGTGACTGAATCATGAGCACGTTTGGCTAATCTGTATTAACTGTCCTAAGTGCTTACTCTTTTGGAAGCTCCTAAAGTGTTCCACTTAAAGAGAAAAGCTTAGTTATTTATTCAGAATTTAAAAACAGGTGCTCACTTCAGCAGCACATATACTAAAATTGGAACGACACAGAATTTAAAAACAGAAATGAAAACAGATACCATTACTGCCTTTTAAGATGTGAACCCTGGAATCATTTTTGTATCGTGTCTGTTGAGAAATAGGTTGAAGAACAACCTCAAAGTGAGATAAATGCAAGAAGAGTCTTGAGATGCAGGAAGAGAATATTACAACTTCTATTTGTATTTACTTTTTAATCTCAACATTTTTCTTTCCATTTTTGTGTTTTAAAAAATTATGCACATGATAGAACAGTGTAAATTTCTTGAAATCTAGCTATCTCATTTGGAGTGAATGGTAAAAAATTTGTGATCAAAATAGTCTGGGGGGTGTTAAAGAAAAATTATTCATGGTACTTACTAAAGACAGTGAGACAGACTTTATTCACGGGGAGCTACTGTGGTGGGGTTTTATAATAGGGGAGAGAGATTGAACTCAACTCTGAATACACAAGTGGGAATTTATAGCCAATGGGCAGGGTGTGGGGGTCAGTGGATGGAAAATTACTAAGAGGAAACAGGGTAAGGGGGATTATTGCTAGACTGAGTTAGCACTATTCTTACTGAAAACAGACTAGGGTAATCAGACATCACCTGGGGGTTGGTGAAGGATGAGGAACCCAGTCAGATAGGGTCAAACTGTTAGCATTCTTACTAGAACTGAACACCACAAGAGAGGACATGGGAGCCCAAGGTCAGGCCCTACTCAAAAAGAGAACAACTATATGTATTTAGACCTCCAGAGACACTTCTATATACACACAGAAATATTTGTATTTGCTATTAAACTACAAAGCCCAAATTGCACATAATACTTAGAAATACTCATGTTCAGTCACCGTATCAAGGCTCAACCAGAGAAATAGAACCAGTAGGAAATATATATTAAGACATTTTTTGCAAGGACTTGACGTGCACAGTTTTGGGGGCTGGCTGGGAGCAAGTCTGAAATCTGTAGAGCAGGCTGTCAGGAAAGGCAAGCTGGAATTCTCAGGCATGAGCTGAAGTTGTAGTCCACAGGCACAGGCGGAATTTCTTCTGGAAAACCTCAGTTCAGCTCTTAAGGCCTTTCAGCCAATTGAATCAGGCCCACCCAGATTACCCAGGATATAATCTTTATTTAAAGTCTACTGATGATCAATGTTAATTACATCTACAAAATGCCTTTACAGCAACACGTAGATGAAGAACTTCAAGTTTGAGAGTGGAGGTGGGGGTTTGGTGGTCAGGCCTGGAAGTCATTCCAGAGAACCACGTTTGACATAGTGTCTTGTATTTGTGGGAGTGGATTAGTATAAGCATACAGAATGTACAAACCATTCCCGTTTTCAACTCTCCAGTAAAATACATCTAAAGGGAACAGCCTTACTTCAAACTTCATTCCAGCCTGCTTCCTTAACTCCCTGCCTCATTTGGCTGGCTAGTCCTTGAGACCTTGGCCTAAGAGCCTACGTTTGAAGCCTCTGGCTTCATTCCTAAGCACCATATTCCTTTGTCCAACTCTTGAATCCCAGAGCCCATTGAAGGTTTCCCAGTAATACGGAAGACCTATGCCCAGGCAAGCATGCTTTCAATATGTAAGGGGTACTTCTGGCAAGCTACCAGCTCTGGCACTTTTGAAAATGTCAACAAGATGCCATTGAAGCCAGAGGGTGGGTGGTGAGGACATCCTGTGACAGGTGCCAGCTGGTTCACACCAGTTCCCATGACAAACTTTTTTTCAGTGGCGGTATTTTACCTCAGTTTTAAGATGGACTTTATTATTACTCCTTTCAGTTTAGACTGACGAAGGTTGTAGAAGAGGCAGGGCCAGTACTGAAACAGATAATTATGTTCATCAAAAACAGCACCTACTGCCAAAAACCCTCTTGACAGAGCTGCTTAAAGTGAATTGACTGGTTTGAGCTGTATGTTCTCTTCCTGCCACTTTGAAGTTAAAAAGAATGAACAAATAGTAAAATAGCACACTAAGTGGGGTTAAAAGGGGAAGAGAAAAAGGCCAGAGTATTTGACAAACTAGTCTTTGGGTCTTTTATTTAATTAAGAATTAGGATTATAGTTTATTTTATGCAGAGACGTATGGTTAGGACTGAAACAGCTTGGGGTCTTAATAATTGCTATGGGAAAATTCACTTTTTTCTTGAATAAGATATGAAAATGCCTATTTGCCCATGCATGTGAGGTGATTCAGAGCTTATGGCAAGATTAGCTCTAAAAGGACATAGCTGAAAGAGTTACTTATTGAATTGCTAAGATGAATGCCACTACACATTTACATCCTCTTTTTTCCTCCTCCTTGCATCCAACTGATACTAATTTTACTCTTCAGGGTACTTTTAAGAACTGTTCAGTTTGGGAAAGTTCCATCATACACAAAAGTAGAAAAAATGGTATCACAAACCCTTAGGTATATGACCCTATCACCCAACTTTAACTGATGGCTAAACTTATTTATATCTATGCTTGCACCCGTGTTCCTGTCACATTTCCTATCCCAGACATCATTTCCTGTGTAAGTATCTCTTCATATCTCTAAATGATATGGATTTTTTTCTCCAAACATAACCTCAATAGGCAGATATTTTAATAAGGACTGTTACTCAAGAGTAGGTGTGAGAGTTTGAGCAAGTTATTTAATCTCTCTAAGCTTCAAATTACTCATCAGGTGACACTAACTCCCTTTCAGGGGTTTTCTGAAGATTAAAAACACCCAGCACAGTGCTTGCCGCATTGTAGGCATTCAGGAATTGTTCTTCAAGTTCTGACCTTTGGTGGCCTTTACCACTTACTCTGAGAAGCTATAGGAAAGAAAACAAAAAAAGATGTTTGCTGAGCCTTTTAACTGTTGAAAATGATCCTTGAAAAAAAATTTTTTTTAAATTATAACGCTAGGGATGTACAACAGCTAGAAAGTGGAATCAAAGAAGTTTAAACGAGGTAGATCAAACTTATGGGCAAAGTAGAGCCCAATAAATGTGAACTTATGTGAAATACAGACTATTTGATTAATCTTAGGATTTTTTTCATGTGATCTCCAGCTGAGGTATGTGACGATATAATACACAACTATTTGAGCTATAAAAGAAATACGAAAGAAAACCTTGTGTTTTCTTTTGTAGGGTTTCTGGAACTTTTAGCCCCTCATAAGTCAAATAGCAATGGTGTTATTATCTTCATCTTTTTGGATTAGCTATTTACTCTCTCCTATTCTAGAAAAGTATTTAGTAGAAGGCTGGATTTAATTTTCTAAGCATTAAATTAAATATATTTCCTTGCCAGATAATACAATATCCTAAATTGCGTCAAACATTATAAAGATAGATCTGATCATGATTGCCAGCATCTTAATATCTAAGCAATAATAATATCACATTGCAACAAAGTTGCATTTTCTTTCATTTTAAAAATATGTAGTAATGATAGGATAAAATACAGTCACAGTGAGAGTGGGCAGCTTGAATGAGTTTGTAATTAGATGATTACAGATGATTGCCCTCAGGCTAATGAAGTGAAATGTTAGAAAAGGAACATTAAGTAGATTAAGTCTCAGTCATGAATATATTAATGTAATTAATTAGCATTTTGTCAGCTTCAAATTAAAATTTTGAAAATCAGTACTTGATAGTTGTTGGTTTTTACTACAAAGTGACTACTTTTTTTTAAAGTGACAATTTCTGATAATCATTTCCCACTGAAACTTGTAGCATGTGATAATTTTTCCCATAAATTTTCCACATTAAAAAAAACTACATTTCAAAAAACTTTGACTACTACTTAGAGCAGCTTGATCAGTGAAAAGAAAACTGTTTCTTTCAAAAAACAAAATCATAATTATGCCAAGCAAAAGAAGTCAGAGAAAGACAAATGTCATATGATTTCATTCATATGTGGAATTTAACAGAACAAACAAGTAAAGGGTTTAGAGAGAGAGGTAACCCAAGAAAGAGACTTTTTTTTTTTTTGAAGATTTTATTTATTTATTTGACAGAGACACAGCAAGAGAGGGAACACAAGCAGGGAGAGAGGGAGAGGGAGAGGGAGAAGCTGACTTCCCGGTGAGCAGGGAGCCTGACGCGGGGCTCAATCCCAGGACCATAGGATCATGACCTGAGCCGAAGGCAGATGCTTAAGGACTGAGCCACCAGAGGACAAACTGATGGTTACCAGAGGAGATGTGGGTGGGGGATGGGAGAAATCGGGGATGGAGATTAAGGAATGAATTTGTGAGGAGCACCGGATGTTGCATGGAAGTACTGAATCACTAAATTCACCTGAAACTAATATTACACTCTATGCTACCTAACTGGAATTTAAATACAAACTTTAAAAAAAGAAAAATAAACTAAAAAAAAGGAAAAATAAAAATCATAAATACCAAGTATAAGTGGGATAAATTATAACCTTTGTGATCCACCCCTGGGAGAAAGCTCTGGGCAGAAGAAAACAAATCTCCCTCTTTTCCATATAGATGCCTTGCCTGCCTATTTGATCAGCTAAGATAAGGAAAAGCAAGGATTTCAAAGTTTTACTATGTCTTTGAGTAGACAGATGGCATACGTAGAGGTAGATAACTAACATGAAATGGGCACCACTGTGGTCATTTCTTATGCAAGGAGGCCTCTGGGCATGATTAGGAAACTGGAGGTTAAGAAATGAGGAATGGAAACCACTCTGCAAAAATAATATAAATAACTACATCTGTTATGGCTAGGAACTCAAATAAAATATGTTTTATTTAGAAAATGTTTCTCCTTAATATGAAATGATTCATTCATTGAACAAATATCATTGCTCACATACTATATGTATGGTATATTTTAGGTCGTGATGATAAAATATTTTAAAATGTCCCTGCCTTCGTACAGCTTACTTTCTAGTTGGCAGACAAATATCTATAATTTATATTAAAAAGTATAAAACATAATTTCAGCTAATTATAAGTACTATGCAGGGTGGAATATTTAAATATTTAACACTGGTATGGCCAGCTTGTGATATTTGGTATGATTTCACATCTCCTTGTATTCCCTTGTGTTTTCTCTCTTCCTTCCCTGCCTTACTTCCCTTTCCTGCTCACTCCAACTTCCTTGACACTGAACTTCCCAATAAAGTGTTAGGGTATAAGCTTCCCCTCCCCGCTCCCACCCACTCCAAGTTTGAACATGGGCCAGCTTTCGCCTTGTTGTGGCTGGTGTTAGGCCTTTTGCTGCTGGATCATGGGAAGGTCTGGGAGATGCTAGGATAGCAGAAGCAGGGGGTGCATCAGGATCTGGGGCAGCAGCTACTTACTTTCCAGCACAGACGTAGAATATTTTAATATTATAGCAATTGATATAGCCATGCTAATGTATATCCACTGAAAATCAGCCATGGTCTTTGAAGGAAAATAGGGCAGGCTAAGAGGATAGAGTGATAGAATAATGCTGTACTAACTCTATCCTTTCTGAGTATAGTGTCCTTGGGAGGTGTCTGTGTATGCGCACGCGCGCGCGCGCACACACACACACACACACACACGTGGATATTTTATGTCTGTTGGACGACCAGAGAGCATGGGAGATATCTCTTTACCCCACACTGATGGAGAGATTCAGTGGGACAGGAACTAGGAATGCCAAAACCAACCTTACACTCTTTTTATGAAGCCTCCTTTGTGTTGTTCTGGACTGAATAATTCATATTTTAGGATATTTGTTACAATGCGTTATTGTTTCCTATAGATCGAACTGGTGGAATAGGGAGAGAGAGACAAATCCTAGTGCAAGACAAAAACCTTGTGTGGGGGTTTGTTTTCTGTGTGTGTTTAAAGGGGAGCAGAGGTTGCTAGAAGGAGATTCTAGGAAACTCAAGAGTGCCCTTCTTTCTGAGGTTGATCTCTACCCACGCACTTAATCACATGTCCTCTGAGGCCTTGAATGAATTGTATTCTCACTTTATTTTCAACCTTTTCCTCAGTTCTACCTTTTCCTTCTTCCTACAAATGTGTAAGTCTCTTCCGTTCTGTATAACAGTTTTCCTGTGATTTTGATTACCCATTGATTTACTCCATTTTGTTTTTTTATTTTTATTTACATTTACGAAAAACAAGACCGTTAACTCTGAAGAATTCCTCAGAGACTCAGTACTTATAGGTACCAAAGCCACAAGATGGCATTAGACCTAACACCAAAGTCTGTCATTGGAATCCCTGTTCCCTTTCCCATCCCATCGATCCTCACCTCTAAAAATGAACAGACAGCCAAAGATTCCAGACATTGGAGGAAAACCTCCAACAAAAACCAAACAGAGCCTGGAGAAAATAGGGTCAATGTAGGAAAAGCTTTAAAATAAGTTTTCTTTTCTTAAAGATTGATTAGAGGGGCACCTGGGTGGCTCAGTCAGTTAAGCAGCTGCCATCGGTTAAGGGCATGATCCTGGAGTCTGGGGATCGAGCCCCGCATCAGGCTCCCTGCTCAGTGGGGAAACTGCTTCTCCCTCTCCCTCTCCCTCTGCCTGCTGCTCCCCCTGCTTATGCTCTCTCTGTCAAATAAATAAATAAAATCTTAAAAAAAAAAGATTGATTAGAGAGAGAGCATGAGCCTGCAAGCGCGAGCAGGGGGAGAGGGGCAAAGGGAGAGGAAGAATTCTTAGAGCAGACTCCTGCTGAACATGGCTCCATCTCACCACCCTGAGATGACCTGAGCCAAAACCAAGAGTTGGTCTCTCAACCGACTGAGCCACCTAGGTGCCCAAAATAATTTCTATTATACTCATAAAGAGTTTGCATCCATAAAAGAGTAACAGATGATGTTACATGTAATTATATGTAATTATATATAACATCTGATTGCACATATCAGTTACAAGAAAGAGTTTGATATACATTATACATAGATATGCACTGTATATATTATGTGTGTAAAACATGTACAATATATAGGTCTATATTAGATATATATATTAGATATATATATATAAAGTATGTTATTAGTTAGCAAGAAGGAGCTCTTGGAAATGAAAAAATTCTCACAGAAAATAGAATAAAAGGGTGCCTGGGTGGCTCAGTCAGTTAAGTATGTACCTTCAGCTCAGGTCATGGTCCCGGAGTCCAGGGATCGAGTCCTGCATCGGGCAAACCAAGAAACAGACTCTTAACTACAGAGAACAAACTGATGGTTACCAGATGGGAGGTGAGCGGGGAGGGGCGGGGGATGAAACAGGTGATGGGGATTAAGGATGAGCACTTGTGATGTATGGAAGCAATGAATCACTATACTGTACACCTGAAACCAATATAACACTGTTAACTATACTGGAATTAAAATTAAAAACTTAATAGAAATTGTTTTCCTCTTTTTTCCATTTCCTTACTTTTTATTCTACTTTCTTTTTTTTTAAGATATATTTATTTATTTGAGAGAGAGAATGAGTGAGAGACCAGCGGGGGGAGGGGCAGAAGGAGAGGGAAAACAGACTCTCCACTGAGCAGGGAGCCCGATGGAGGGCTCCATCTCCAAACTCCAGGATCATGACCTGAGCTGAAGGTACATGCTTAACCGACTGAGCCACCCAGGCACCCCTTTATTCTTCTTTCTGTGAGAACTTTTTCATTTCTAAGAGCTCCTTCTTGTTAACTAATAACATACTTTATACATATATAATATATACCTAACATATACCTATACATTGTACACGTTTTACACACATAATATATAAAATGCATATCTAGGTATAATGTATATCAAACTCTTTCTTGTAACTGTTATGTGTAATTAGATATTATATATAATTACAAAGGTACGTTATTGTAAAATGTCGGTATCCTAGGCCTACAGAGAAGATCTAAAGAGCACCTGCAATAATGAGGGGGCTAGACCTTGGCAGAATGAAGTCCTCCACCATAGTGGGAAGTCAGTATCTAAAATCAATTTTAAAATAACCCTCCAGGGGCGCCTGGGTAGCTCAGTCAAGCGTCTGCCTTCGGCTCAGGTCATGATCCAAGGATCCTGGGATCGAGCCCCACGTCAGGCTCCCTGCTCGGCGGGAAGCCTGCTTCTCCCTCTCCCACTCCCCCTGCTTGTGTTCCCTCCCTCGCTGTGTCTCTGTCAAATAAATAAAATCTTAAAAAAAATAAAATAACCCTCCAGGGGCACCTGGGTGGCTCAGTCGGTTAAATGTCTGCCTTCCACTCAGGTCATGATCCCGGAATCACAGGATCAAGCCCCACATCAGGCTCCCTGCTCAGTGGAGAGCCTGCTTCTCCCTCTGCCCCTCACCCCACTCGTGCTCTCAAATAAATAAAAAATCTTAAAAAAAAATAACCCTTAAGAGCATTGTTTAGGGGCACCTGGGTGGCTCAGTCGGTTAAGCATCTGCCTTCGGCTCAGGTCATGATCCCAGGGTCCTGGGATTGAGCCCCGCATCAGGCTCCCTGCTCAGTGGGAAGCCTGCTTCTCACTCTCCCTCTGCTGCTCCCCCTGCTTGTGCTCACTTGCTCGCTTTCTCTCTCTGTCAAATAAATAAATAAAATCTTAAAAAAAAAAAAGAGTCCCATGCTCTACTGACTGAGCCAGCCAGGTGCCCCTTATAGACTTTCATTGCTTTGGAAAATAATAAGTAGTATTAATAAATACCTTTCTAGCTTCCTTGTTCCCTTTTGCCTGCAAATAAGCCTTACATCTCCACAGCCTGCTCTCTAAAATCAGGACGCCTCCTGCCTTCTGATCGCATTTATCAGCCCTCTCTCCTGAGCCTCAGAACATCTATTGAGCACCTAGAAAGGTGAATAAGACACCTTCCCCATCCTCACTGAATGGTCTAATAAAAAATAAGCACTTCCATGTATTTGATGATTAAATAAAAGTATGGACAATGGTTTATTCTGTGGGAATCCAAAAGAAAGAGCAACGTGTTGCCCGAGTTTGTCTCTTACTCACAGCTCCATGCCCTTGATAATGGTGATTTGTGTGTTTGGATTTTTTTGTGGCCATACAAAAGGACAACATGAAACTTTCTCTTACTGGTCCTCTCCTCTCCTTCCTCCCAGAAACAAAGGCTTTTCTTTCTTGCTCACCAGTCACTTTGTCCATTGTGCTCTGATTCTTTTTTACTCAGCAAACATTACAAGATTAATTAAGAACTCCAGCTGTGGAGTGGAGAAGACTCGGCACTTGTAGATACGTGACAGGGCAGGCTGCATATCTGCTTAGTGTCCAGTTGCTTCATTTCTTAGATGGAAAGTAAGACCACTGATAGAATATCGTTTTGAGTATTATGTGAGATAATTCATTTTAAATGCTTGGAATGCAGGTGTTTATTATGGTCATGTCAGTGTCCCCTTTTGGATACATTCCTTTTTTAAAAAATATTTTATTATTTGAGAGAGAGAATGAGATAGAGAGGGTACATGAACGGGGGGAGGGTCAGAGGGAGAGGCAGACTCCCCGCTGAGCAGGGAGCCCGATGCGGGACTCGATCCCGGGACTCCAGGATCATGACCTGAGCTGAAGGCAGTTGCTTAACCAACTGAGCCACCCAGGCACCCCCCTTCTGGATACATTCCTGAGGTGGACAAGGATTGTGTTTGATTCAACTTTTTATCACTGATGTCTAGTTCAGAGCTTGACAGCTGCCCGGCATCTGTTTGCTATGATGATATAGGAAGAAAGAAAAGCAGATCTAATGGAGACTGTGGGACCTGAATTGCTGTTAAAGGATGGATAACATCTAGTCAGGTGATGGGAGTGGCCAGTCCAAAAAGTCCATCATTGGGAAAGAGTATGTGGGAGCCACTGAGGCAATTAGCTTGCTTACAGAGAGGGTGTGTGTTGGGTTAGTGGGAGATAAGGTTGGTATGTGGGATAAAGTTGTGAGCATGAACAGGCGCAGAGGTATTTAGACCTGAGATGGTAAACAGGGACTCAGTAGGCTCTTAAGCAAAAATAATGCTACAATGCCAATACTTAAGGAAGGTTAGTGTGTGAGTCAGCGGGAATGCAAGACTCCCTCCCACACTCTCCACACCTGAAGAGTCACCACGGTTGGTATGGAGCTAAGTGAAAAGCAAGCATCTGAGTTTTGGCAGTGAAAGAAAAACCAGAGATGAGTCAGTGGCTACCTATAAGGAGCGGTGGAGTCAAGCAAAGATAAATTTTTTTTAAGATTTTATTTACTTATTTATTTATTTGACAGAGAGAGACACAGCGAGAGAGGGAACACAAGCAGGGGGAGTGGGAGAGGGAGAAGCAGGCTTCCCACTGAGCAGGGAGCCCGATGTGGGGCTCGATCCCAGGACCCTGGGATCACGACCTGAGCCGAAGGCAGACGCTTAATGACTGAGCCACCCAGGTGCCCCTCAAGCAAAGATAAATTTGAAAAGGAGAGCAGATTTAGAAGAAAACTGGGAGGGCAACATTCATTTTTTGAATTCAGCAAATACTTACTGAGCTTTTATTACAATGCAGAGCATTGCTGAGTACTGTTATAAATACAGAGTTCTGTCTCTTTGAGTAGAGGCGGTAATATAGGTACGCAGATCTCCATGTACAGGAAGGAACGTGCTAATGCCAGGAGAGAGAGAGAAAAGATGAATAAAGAGAGTATTTTATTTAATTAATTAATTTATTTATTTACTGGAGGGAGAGAGAGCACGAGCGGGGAGGGTTTGGGGGGTTAGAGGGACCCTCCTCCCTCTCATGTGAGGCTCGACCCCAGGACTCTGGGATCATGACCTGAGCGGAAAAGCAGATGCTTAACTGACTGAGCCACTGGGGCGCTCCAAGACAAGAGCATTTTAGACCAGTAATTCTCAAACTTTTTTGTTTTCAGGACCCCTCTACACTCTTAAAAATTATTCAGGACCCCAAAGAGCTTTTGTTTATATGTCTGTTGATAGTTACATATTTGAAATTAAAAGAAAAATTTTAAATATTTACCTAAATATTTAGGTAATTAAATATTTAGTAAAATACTAAAAATATTTTTAGTAACAATATTAAACCCCTTACGTGTTAACATAAGTAACGTTTTATGAAAAATATATTTAAAAATAAGTAGTAAGAGTGTTGCTCTGCTTTACATATTTGCAAGTCTCCTTAATGTCATATAGAAGACACCTGGATCTAATAGCTGCCTCTGCCATTCATTCAATTGTGATATGTTCTTTGGATTGAGTATTTGAAGAAAATCTGGCTTCATACAGATATGGAATAGGAAAAGGGAGGAATTCTCAGACTCTTTGAATGGGTCTCGGAGATCCTCAGGGGTCCTCAGTCCATATTTTCAGAATCCTTTTTCTAGATGGTAATGTTATTTAACCTTCTAGTTAGGATCCATTTTTAGGTGACTACCCCCATTCCCAACACTAGTGAGGGCTAACAGACAGGGAGTGGAACTTGTTGGATATTTAAAAAAATAATATACCTCCCCCCAAAAGATACACGGGAAAAGAAAGTTGCCCTTCAACCACTATCCCTCAACTACCCAGATTCCCATGCAGAAGGCAACCAATGTTTCAATTTTCTGTCATGTCAGCATGTGACATACAATGGCCAGTTAACAATATACCTTAGAGATTTGTTCTTATATGCATACAAAACATACATTATTTTATAATTCTGCTTATGTGGATATGGCATAATTGTTTAATTTTCTTTTATTACAGTGCTGTAAATACCCTTGCTCATGCATCTTCATGCACATACACAAGTATATCTTTTCCATAAATTATTAGAAACAGAATTGTTGGCTCAAAGAGATGTGCATTTTACATTTTGACAGCTACTGCCAAACTTAACCACCATAAAATATTTCTCCTATCTTATACATCCCAGTGTATTATGAAATTATTTTAGCTTTGTCATCCAATAAGTGAAAAAGTGCTGGGGCGCCTGGGTGGCTCAGTTGCTTAAGTGTCTGCCTTTGGCTCAGGTCATGATCCCTGGGTCCTGGGATCAAGTCCCACATCAGGCTCCTTGCTCAGCGGGGAGCCTGCGTCTCCCTCTCTCTCTCAAATGAATAAAATCTTAAAAAAAAGTAATTATTGGGCACCTGGGTGGCTCAGTTGGTTGGGCGACTGCCTTCGGTTCAGGTCATGATCCTGGAGTCCCGGGATCGAGTCCCACATCGGGCTCCCTGCTCAGCAGGGAGTCTGCTTCTCCCTCTGACCCTCTTCCCTCTCGTGCTCTCTATCTCTCATTCTCTCTCTCTCAGGTAAATAAATAAAATCTTTAAAAAATAAAAATAAATAAATAAATAAAAATAATTATTTTTAGGGGCTCCTGGGTGGCTCGGTTGTTAAGCGTCTGCCTTCGGCTCAGGTCATGATCCCAGGGTCCTGGGATCGAGCTCCGCATCGGGCTCCCTGCTTGGCGGGAAGCCTGCTTCTCCCTCTCCCACGCCCCCTGCTTGTGTTCCCTCTCTCTTTGTGTATCTCTCTGTCATATAAATAAATAAAATCTTTAAAAATATATAATTATTTTTTTAAAAAGTGAAAAAGTGCTATTGCATTATAGTTTTGATTGGCATTTCTACTAGGTGTTTTTCATTTCAATGAGTTAGCTATTTCTTATTTTTCTACTAGAACATTGGTTTTACTGATTTGTAGAAACTTTATATAGGAAGGCAGTGCTGGAAATGGAGGATTCTGGCAAGCCTGAAGATACATTGT
This sequence comes from Eumetopias jubatus, assembly GCF_037043125.1. Classification (NCBI taxonomy): domain Eukaryota; kingdom Metazoa; phylum Chordata; class Mammalia; order Carnivora; family Otariidae; genus Eumetopias; species Eumetopias jubatus. The sequence goes on along the minus strand of NW_028274813.1, from coordinate 36,711,742 downwards.
AGAGACAGGCAAATATGGGGCCGGGTGTCCATATAAGGAATGCACTGAAAGGGCAGGCGGAAGGATGTAGAAGACCAGCCTTTTCTATTTGACATGTTTTATAGGCCTGTGCTTCGTGGGTATTGCTGACTGGTGTAGTGATCTCCAAGCTGGAGTTTGCAGGGCAACTCACTGAAGTTCAGGAATAAGATATTAGAGGACACCTGGGTGGCTCAGTTGGTTAAGTGTCTGCCTTCGGCTCAGGTCATGATCCTGGAGTCCCGGAATCGAGTCCCGCATCGGGCTCCCTGCTCAGCAGGGAGTCTGCTTCTCCCTCTAACCCTCCTCCCTCTCATGCTCTCTGTCTCTCATTCTCTCTCTCTCAAATAAATAAATAAAATCTTTAAAAAAAAGGTAATAAGATATTAGAACTTATATTTAAATTTATTTTTTACCTGCAAACAGGAAATTAATTTTCACTAATATTTAATATATGGAATGCCACTTGCATCTTAGTATGAAGGTCAGGTGGTCACATAAGGTGGTGGGTATCCAGGAACAAGAGCAAGAATTCAGGTGTCACTCTTCTGTCTTTGTTCCTTTTTAGCACATTGTGATGCATTGTACAATGGTAAAGAAAAAGATTTACCAATTATAATATCTAGTGTTAACTACACTAACCTCACAAAAAGGGGTACTGGCGCCTTGCCAAAATCTTCTTTCCTGATCATTGCATGCATTCCCCATACACTGTTGATTCTTGGCTGCTAACAGCTCATAGCTGTACCCTTCTGCGTGGAAGAATTGCCCTGATATGAAGGGGGCTACCTAATCAGAGAGGTTAGGCACTACCACCCCCTTCCCACTCACACCCCAGGCAACCTGTAGCTGATGACTCAATGTAAGGCTTGCCTCCTTTCCTCAAGGTGAGATGTTTTCCTGGCAATATCCATACTCCAGAGCTCCTTGTGGGGTCAGACTGAGGATCAACTTCAGCTGGAACCCACATCTTTGGCTAGTCCTTTCTCCTACCCTGTTCTGTTTTCCTCACTGCCTTACAGGTTTCTTTTTTTTTTTTTTTAAGATTTTATTTATTTATTTGAGAGAGAGAATGAGAGAGAGAGAAAGCACATGAGAGGCAGGGGGAGGGTCAGAGGGAGAAGCAGACTCCCTGCCGAGCAGGGAGCCTGATGCGGGATTTGATCCAGGGACTCCAGGATCATGACCTGAACTGAAGGCAGTCGCTTAACCAACTGAGCCACCCAGGTGCCCTACAGGTTTCTTCTTAACATCACTCTCTTCAGAAAAAAATCACTGGAATCCTCATCTCAGACTCTGAGATCACTGTTACCTGAAATAATCATATGTGCGTGCTCTCTCTCACTCTCTCTCAAGTAAATAAAATCTTTAAAAATAATTCATTAACAAAAATAAAAGGAGGGGCACCTAGGTGGTCAGTTGTTAAGCATCTGTCTTCAGCTCAGATCATGATCCCTGGGATCAAGCCCCGCATCAGGCTCCCTGCTCGGCGGGAAGCCTGCTTCTCCCTCTCACTCCCCCTGCTTGTGTTCCCTCTCTCACTGTGTCTCTCTCTGTGAAATAAATAAAATCTTTAAAAAAATTAAAATAAATAAAAGGAAAAAGCAACAACAAAATAGCACAACTAGGTTTTTCTTCTAGTATGGTCTCTTCTTAGACAAAATATGTGATAAAAATGGCAGTTTAATGGGATCTAACAAGTTAGCTAAAAGAATTAGCAACTATAAAGAAAACTCTTTGAAATACGGATTTCAATCCACTTTTCTAGCAAGTGAATCTTGCCTTAGTGGCTAGAATGCTTTGAGATGTTAGCTAATAAATAAAACACTGTTACCAAGGTATTTAAAAATCTATGCATCCAGAATATGAAGCTAAATCTCAGCAATCTTAAGTGATGTTTAAAATTATGTGACATGCGGGGTGCCTGGGTGGCTTGGTTGGTTAAGCATCCGACTCTTTATTAAAGGCTCTTGATGTCAAGGTCATGAGTTCAAGCCCCAAGTTGGGCTCCACGCGGGGCATGGAGCCTATTTAAAAAATAAAATAAAATAAAAAAATAAAATTGTGTGACATGCAACACTTTATACATTTTCACAATAAATTAAGTAATAAATGTTTAGAATTCTAAGATTTCTTTTGAGGTTTCTTAACAATGAAAGAGAAAACAAAAATAGCAACATTAAAAATAAACCAATTTACCACAACATTTACACACTATTCCTTCCTGCCACAGTTAAAATCGCTAAAACAGGGGCACCTGGGTGGCTCAGTCGTTAAGCGTCTGCCTTCGGCTCAGGTCATGATCCCAGGGTCAGGGGATGGAGCCCCACATCGAGCTCCCTGCTCAGCAGGAAGCCTGCTTCTTCCTCTCCCACTCCCCCCTGCTTGTGTTCCCCCTTTCACCGCGTCTCTCTCTGTCAAATAAATAAAATCTTTAAAAAAAATAAAATTGCTAAAATAATTTATAAAGAATTTCTAAAAAAAGAAAACTAACACTCATTCTTTTAGGTAACATACACTAAAAAGAATATGCGTAGAAGATATGATGGAAAATTGAAGAAATGAGCGTTAGAACAAATTATGCAGTGTGGGAGGTTCCTGTTAATTTGGATGAAAGTAAAGTGTTTCTCATGTGTCTCAGCTTATGCTATTTGTTAAATTCAGAGTCAATAGTGAAATACAGGAAGAACTCTTTTCTTAAGCCAGTAAAAGAAAGATATCCCAGAGAGATTATGTTTTTAGTAATAAATGACTTCTTTAATAAAAATTTTTCATGAGAAAACAAAACTGATTTTTAAAAAAGATTTTATTTATTTGAGAAAGAGAGAGAGAGAGCACTAATGGAGGGGGAAGGAGAAGAGGGAGAAGCAGACTCTCCGCTGAGCTAGGAGCCCAACTCAGGGCTTGATCCCAGGACCCTGGGATCATGACCTGAGCTGAAGGCAGACGCTTAACTGACTGAGCCACCCAGGGGCCTCCAAAACTGATTTTTTTAAGTGGGGCAACTGACTTCACTAGAATAAATGAATTTTCTGGAATATGGTTACAATGCTAATAACACATGTGAAATTAAATCACTGGATGTATCATTAACAAGATATAATAACAAGTAAGTTGGAGCCAGACCGTACAAACTTCTATAGGATATCATCAATCTAGTTACTTTAATAAAGCAAGACTTTAAAATTTTAGTGTAACCCTTTATAATACTTTTTAATTATGTAGAATGAGTATAAAAATTTTTCATACAAAAGAGGGAGAGGTTCACTGATTTTTCTGTGGCAAAATACTTAATAGAGTTGCCAAAGTGAAGAGAAATGACATGTTTTCTTTGTACCAAAAGGAAAGGGTTTTAAATTTCCTGTGTTTTTGTGCTGACAAGTGGCTTTCTGTAAAATGCAATGTTGGCAAGTATTTTGAGGAACAGAAAAAAGGAGCACTTGATATGATTATTTCAGGTAACAGTGATCTTTTAACAATGAATGGAAAAGTAATTTCGTATCAAAAACTGTATAATTTGAAAATACATGCTTGGAAATGTTTCTGTTGTGTATTTTTATTGCTGAAAATGACAGTTTTCACCTATAAAAATTCAAGTATACTGAAATTTAGAAATGATTGTCAAACTTGTTTGAAAAAAAATTTTTTTAAGATTTTATTTATTTATTTGACAGAGAGAGACACAGCAAGAGAGGGAACACAAGCAGAGGGAGTAGGAGAGGGAAAAGCAGGCTTCCCGCAGAGCAGCGAGCCCAATGTAGGGCTCGATCCCAGGACCCTGGGACTATGTCCTGAGTCAAAGGCAGACGCTTAACAACTGAGCCACCCAGGCGCCCTGAAAATTTTCTAAATTAAGAATTACAGTAGATTTTTAATCTATTTGTTACATATAAAACTGCAACATCTTCTGGTTCATGTTAGGGAAGATGGATATTTCTAGTAGAATTTCACAAAAATCCCCATAGTTAGGATATAGGATAGAATAAATGAGTATCCTTATTTTGTACTAATTCCCTTTGAATCTTACTACCTTTTTGAGGTATGTTTTCATCTATAATAACATTAAAACCATGGGGCTCCTGGGTGCCTCAGTCATTAAGTGTCTGCCTTGAGCTCAGGTCATGATCCCAGGGTCCTGGGATCGAGCCCCGCATCGGGTTCCCTGCTCTGCGGGAAGCCTGCTTCTCCCTCTCCCACTCCCCCTGCTTGTGTTCCCTCTCTCGCTGTGCCTCTCTCTGTCAAATAAATAAATAAAATCTTTAAAAAAAAAACAAACATTAAAACCAAGAAGCAAAATAGATTGAATGTAGAATTACACTCACAAGTATCTTCATATCCAAGATGTTAAACCAAGATTTTCAAAAATAATGAAATTATCATTATTAATATTTTTGGTGAGAGCAAAATATTTGAGAAACAATAAGTAAAAATTATTTAAAGATCTCATTCTTTAAAAATCCTAATTCTGTGTGTATTTTATAATATGAAGAACATTGCTATAGTACATATAATTTATTAATTAAAGATTGGGAATGGACACTTAAACATTTTTTATGATGAATGTACAATCCAGAGAGTTTGGTGAATAGTAAGTACTGCACTGACAGAATGCTTTTTATTCTTTAATCAAACTCTTCAAGCTGATACAATTAAGTATTTTAATTGCATTCTAAGATAGGTGAAAATTCAGGATGTAAGAATGAAAATATAATTTTCAAGTTTTTTCCTGGCCAAACAATCTGAAATGATACATGGAGTAATTAGTGTGTGGAATTCAAACATCCTTTCTGTAATGGGAGAGTTATTTAATTTTTTTTTAAGATTTATTTATTTGAGTGAGAGAGCACATGCATGCAAATGGGGAAAAGCAGAGGGAGAAGGAGAGAGAATCCTCAAGCCGACTCCCTGCTGATGCAGGGCTCAATCCCAGGACCCTGAGATCACAACCTGAGCAGAAATCAAGAGTTGTACTCTTAACTGACTGAGCCACCTAGGCACTGCTGTAGTGGGAGAGTTATATCAGCAGAGCAAACGTATTGCCTGCTGCATGGTGGATTGGTGGATTGGGTCTGCCTTCCTTGTTGATTATAGAGAGCCAAAAGAAACAGGCCACATATGAGCTGTGGCTTTTCACACATTAATTCTACTCAATACAGAAAGGTGATTAAATAGATGTCATAGTCTCACCATTTCACCAAAAAGATAGATCATTCTTGCATTCACAGGGGTGGAGAGAAGATAGCAGCAAATCCCCTAAAACTTCCCAAAGAATGGAAGCTTTCACAGACATTTCTTTCTTACCTTATTGACTGGGGCAAAAATGTATAAGAAGGAAAGAATGAGTTCCCTCAAAAACAGTCAAAATTCTAAAGGCAGCTGATTACAAATTTAAGACTCAAAGATCAATAGCTTTCCCATAAATAGAAAAGACCCAGTTAGAACATAAAATGAATGAAAGATCCCATACACTATTTAAAAGATTATATACTTAGGGACAAACCTAAGAAATGTGCCAGGCCGGTGTGAAGCCAGCTGGAGGATATTAAAGATGATTTGAGTATATTTTCCAGAGTCAGTTCAGTTGTCATTCAGGGGGACTGCCCAGATCCCCTGGATTATATCAGATCACTATGTAAATCCACCATGGACCCGTGTATCTATTTATCCCTTAAAGCTTGGCAATTTATGTTTATATGTGCAATTATTTGCTTAATCTTTATTTCACCTTCTGGATTTCATAATATCTGTAAAAACAGATATATTACTTTAGTTACATTTACATCTCCAGTGCCTAGTCTAGTTCCTGGTGTAATAGGCACTCAGTGTTTCTTGAGTGAGTGATAAATGAATAATCAACATGAAAAGACATATATTGTGCTTGGTTAGAAAGCAGTTGTAAAAATATTATTCTATGTAAATCACACATTAAACAATAAGCATCAGAATATTGGCAGCATTATTTTTTGGAACCTGAGAAAGTGTTATTAGAATTCATCTAGATTCTGGAGATAGGTGGTGGTGATAGCTGCACAACAATGTGAGTGTGCAGCAAAACTGTGCACTTAAAAATGGTTAAAATGGCACATTTTATGTATATTTTGCTATAATAAAAAAATTCTGGCTGGCCAAAAAAACATCCATCTAGAAATATGAGAATAGATGGAAAAAAACTTTTTTATTTATTTATTTACTTTTAAAGATTTATGTAGAGAGAGAGAGTGTGCACGAGCAGGATGAGGAGCAGAGAGAGAGGGAGAGAGAATCTCAAGCAGGCTCCACGCCCAGCATGGAGCCCGAGGTGGGGCTCTATCTCACGACACCGAGTTCATGACCTGAGCGGCAACTTAGAATCAGACACTCAACTGACTGAGCCACCCAGTCAGTTGGAAAAAAACTTTTTAAAGAAGAACATTAGTAGAGGATTGATTAGTCTTCCTAGAAATTAAAACTTATTGTAGGGGGCGCCTGGGTGGCTCAGTTGGTTAAGCGACTGCCTTCGGCTCAGGTCATGATCCTGGAGTCCCAGGATCGAGTCCCACATCGGGCTCCCTACTCAGCGGGGAGTCTGCTTCTCCCTCTGACCCTCTTCTCTCTCGTGCTCTCTATCTCTCATTCTCTCTCTCTCAAAAAAAATAAATAAAAAATCTTTAAAAAAAAAAAAACTTATTGTAGGAGCGCCTGGGTGGCTCAGTCAGTTAAGCGTCTGCCTTCAGCTCAGGTCATGATCCCAGGGTCCTGGGATCGAGTCCTGCATCAGACCGGGAAGTCTGCTTCTCCCTCTCCCTCTGCCTGCAGCTCTGCCTGCTTGTCCTCTCTCTATTTGTCAAATAAAAAAATAATCTTAAAATAAAAAACAAACCTTAGGGCGCCTGGGTGGCTCAGATGGTTAAGCGTCTGCCTTCGGCTCAGGTCATGATCCCAGGGTCCCGGGATCGAGTCCCGCATCAGGCTCCCTGCTCCTTGGGAGCCTGCTTCTCCCTCTGCCTCTCTCTCTCTCTCTCTCTGTCTCTCATGAATAAATAAATAAAAAGTTAAAAAAACAAAACCTTATTGTAAAGGTGCAGTAGTTGAAACACTTGCAACCAGATAAACAAATCAATGAAGCTGAGTAAAGTCTCCAGAAAAAGACTAATATTTATATGGGAATTTAGTACATGATGAAGATAACATTTTAGAATGAGCACAAAGGTTATTCAACATCAGTTTTGGGAAAATAGGATAGCCAAGAAAGAAAAAGACTGAATTTGAATTATCTCATTTCTTTAGAAAAATTATGAACTTTGAATAGGTGATTCACATTCATGGTAAAACAAGAAAAGAAAAAACCTTGAAGCAGCAGTACAGAAGTGTATACATTAAACAATGAATTACCCTCCCATTCTTTCTCCCCATTTCTCTTCCCACAGCTGATCTGACAACTGGTTTCTTGGGTATCTTTCCAGAGATACCATATGCCATATATGTATATATTATCTACTTTTGGTATGCATATGGGAGCATACTTTTCTTCCCTTTGATTTTTTTTAAGTTGGAAATAGGTTGTAGTTAATTCCACATTTGTTTTTAGTTACATAAAATAGTCCTTTTATTGGAATAATGTATATATATTCATTCTGTATAAATGACAGAAAGGGTTAATATGCAAAGACCTCTCACAAATCAGTAAGACAAAAGCCTAAAGAAAAACTGACAAAGATGTGAATATGTAACACAGGGGAAAAAATAAACATTTGGAAAAATGTTTAACTTTATAAATAAGTAAATGCAAAATAAATAAAAATAGTTTTAAGAATGAAACATTTTTCACTCAGTGAAATATGGAAAAGTTCAATAATATCCAGCCAGTATTGATGATGAATAGGGAAGCAGGTACTGTCATATACCATTAGTGGTGCCATAAATTAATATAACCTATCTGGAGGGCAGTTTGACAACATCTATCAATACAAAGAAATCCACAAAGGTTTACTGATCAGTTCCACTTTGTATTAATGCATAAAAATGTATACACAAGGATGGTCACTATATCACTAATTCTTAAAAACCTAGCAATATCTTAAATGTACAAATGGAATACTAGTTAAATTATGCTACAAGAATACAATAATAGGTATTAAAATTAAGTAGATCCTTCCTCATACACATTTTTAAATGAAGAAAACCATACAGAACCATATATATAGCTCATTTTTAAATTGTAAAAGGATATATATGCTAGTGTATACATTTTAGTTTTTAAAAGATTTTTATTTATTTGAGAGAGAATGCAGGCAAGCAGCGGGGAGGGACAGAGGGAGAGGGACAAGTAGACTCCTCACTGAGTGCGGAGCCTGACACAGGGCTGTATCCCAGGACCCTGAGATCAAGACCTGAGCTGAAATTAAGAGTCAGCCCACTTAACCAACTGAGCCACCCAGGCGCTCTTAGTGAATACATTTTAAAAAGTCCAGGGGCACTTGGGTGGCTCAGTTGGTTAAGTGGGCTGACTCTTAATTTCAGCTCATGTCTTGATCTCAAGGTTGTGATATCGAGCCCCACATCAGGGCTAGAGTCAGGACTAGGCGCTAAGCACAGAGCTTGTTTAAGATTCTTCCTCTCAGGGGCGCCTGGGTGGCTCAGATGGTTGAGCATCTGCCTTCGGCTCGGGTCATGATCCTGGAGTCCCGGGATCGAGCCCCACATCGAGCCCCACATCGAGCCCCACATTGAGCTCCTGGCTCAGCGGGGAGCCTGCTTCTCCCTCTGCCTCTCTCCCTGCTCATGCTCTCTCTCTCTCTCTCTGTATCTCTGTGTCTCAAATGAATAAATAAAATCTTAAAAAAAAAAAAGATTCTTCCTCTCAAAAAAAAAAAAAGATTCTCCCTTTCCCTCTGGCCCTCCCCCTCTGGCCCTCCTCCTCTTGCACTTGCTCAAGAGCAATCTCTCTCTCTAAAAGAAAAAAAAATTAATAAAAATAATAATGAAAAAAATAAAAATAAAAAGTCTACAGAAGGATTGGTCAACAGTGGTTATCTCTGAGCAGTGAGATTATTTCAGAGGGACAGAGTTATTTTTCCTTTTATATCTGTTATGTTTTAATTTTTATATAACTATGAGCAAGTTTTATTCATTCATGATAAAGTTATAAAAATGTCAATGCACTGAAATGACTGCATAAAATGACTACATTAAAATGTTATGTACCAAATCAGAAATCTTTGCTGCAATCCCCTTTTAGAAAAAGCAGCCTCTATGCTCTGAGAACAGTGTCCCGTATACAGACTGCAGTAGCACACAAAAACTTGCTGTTCCAGATATTTACTGTGAGGGGAGATTAGACTCCATTGTTAAAGGAAAGTTAAAGTGCAATTACCAAATACTGGAAATATTTATTTGTAAATTTAAGATTTTCATCAAAAAGAGCTCTTTTTTAACACTCAACTGATTTTTAAAAAACTAATTAAATGGTTCATCTGAAGGCATTCTGGTTAATTTTATTTAACTGACATTTAGCTATAAATCAATACACTTTAAAGTATAGATAATATAAAAATGTGCAAATTACTGCTGGTTAGTTTAGGACTTCTCTATCAAGAATAGTGAAAGTAAGTTGTTAATGTTACTTCCTGATTTTGTAAACCTCCAATATATTGTTTTGAATAGCTGCAAGGGAACAGAGAAGTTCTTTCTCTGGAAACAAAACAACTACTGTTTTACTCTTACGTGGTTACACATATTACTAGATTTTCAAAATATCATTAATTTTGATTCTAGTGAGAACACACTCTTCGTAAGAAAAAAATATTCAGACTACTCTCCTAGAAACACCTTAAACAGAAATAGAACAAAATCTTTTTAAATGCCAACCTGTATCACAATTTGTATTGAACACTTATTTGAAACTTTATATTGAGAGCCTTGAAAGAGGTAGCATATGTAGGTTAAGGTTTCACCAATATTACTAATGAAATATTTGCTAGGTATATAATGTTGGAAATTCCCATCACTGCATTAGTCATGCTCTTTTTTGAACATGGTAGAGAAGATCTGTGTAAGTCTGGCAATGGTTAATTTCCAATCTGGTAATACATAGTAGCCTTTTATAGTTTGAACTGATTAATTAATTATTAACAATTGGGAAATCTTCATCCTCTTGTTACTGATTTGTTTTAGACCTGGAAAAGTGTTCCCTACCTCGGCTCAGTCCTTAATTAGATGGGATTTTTTAATGGAGTCTTAAGCTCCAGTAGCATAAGAGAGATACACATTTCTTTCCAACTATTTTATAGTTTTATAATTATTAGGGTACTGATTTGTGGGATTTTTTTTCCCCTGCAATAGAAATGTCCTTAAAGTGAAGTATTTTTTTTATTTATTTTATTTTTGTGTGTGTGAAGTTTTTTTTTTTTTTAATTGTATTTATTTGAGAGAGAGCAAAAGCAAGAGAGATCACAGAGGGAGAAACAGACTTGCCACTGAGTGGAGAGCCGGATGTGAGGCTCAATCCCAGGACCCCAAGGTCATGACCTGAGCCAAAGGCAGACGCTCAACCAACAGAGCCACCCAGGCACCCCTTAAGTGAAGTATTTCAAGTTCAGGACTTTCTGCTTGCATAGCAAAAAATAAAATGCTGATTTGAAATATCTGGATAAATTTAGGCAGAAGTCAAAACTTTCACTTCGTTCAGTTTACTCTAGAAAAAACGGAAGTTATTAGATACACGTTACTGAATGCATTAGAAGTAGGTCTATATGAACTTTTGTAAACATTCTTCCTTTCTCTTTTCTTTTAAACCTAACTATGATTTATAAGGATTATTATTTTTGAGGAAGGAGAAACTATTGTTTTATATTTATGGTATTTCAACAAAATACTGTCAATTTAGGGCACCTGGGTGGCTCAGTCAGTGGAAGTGGCTGCCTTCGGCTCAGGTCATGATCCCGTGGTCCTGAGGTCAAGCCCTGCATCAGGCTCCCTGCTCAGCAGGGGAGTCTGCTTTTCCCTCTGCCCCTCCCCCAGCTTATGCTGTCTTTCTCTGTCTCTCTCTCTCTCAAATAAATAAAATCTTTAAAAAAATACTGTCAATTTAAATGTTGATAAATGAAGGTTATTTGAAACACAGTAGTCCATGGTCTTGCATGATTATTAGTAAACATTAGTGATACCTGATTTTCGTTGTACTAATTGAAATGAATTGGATGTACTAATTGAAATGAAATGAATTATTGACTTGTTTTCAGTTCAGAAAGAGAGTTCAGAAAGTTCAGAAAGAGAAACAAAGATGTCACTCTTTTTTTTAAAGATTTTATTCACTTATTTTTCAGCAAGAGACAGAGGGTACAAGCAGAGGTGCGGCAGGCAGGGGGAGAAGCAGGCTCCCCGCTAAGCAAGGAGTCCGATGTAGGACCCCGGGCCCTGGGATCATGACCGGAGCCAAAGGCAGACGCCCAACTGACTGAGCCACCCAGGTGTCCAAAGATGTCACTCTTTTTTTTTTTTTAAAGATTTTATTGATTTATTTGACAGAGAGACACAACGAGGGAAGGAACACAAGCAGGGGCAGTGGGAGAGAGAGAGGCAGGCTTCCCGCTGAGTGGGGAGCCCGATGCGGGGCTCGATCCCAGGACCCTGGGATCATGACCTGAGCTGAAGGCAGACGCCTAACGACTGAGCCACCCAGGCACCCCCAAAGATGTCACTCTTAAGGTTGTTATAAACAATGCTTTGAAAATAATGGTGCAGATATCTATTAAACCCATAGTATAATTTTTATTATAAATCTTGATCACTAATGGACATTTTCTTTTTTTTTTAAGATTTTAAAAATTTATTTCAGAGACAGAGTGCACGAGCAGGGAGAGGGACAGAGGGAGGCATCCCTTTCAGTGTTTTTTTTTTTAATAGAAAATTGAAAATGCCTGTTAATGGGGCACGTGGGTGGCTCAGTCAGTTGAGCATCCAACTCTTGGTTTCAGCTCAGGTCATGATCTCAGGGTTGTGAGACTGAGCCTTGAGTCCAGCTCTGCCCTAGGCATGGAGCCTGTTTGGGATTCTCTCTCTGCAACCCCCTTCTCTTTCTTTCTCTCTCTCTCTCTGAAACAAAACAAAATACTGAAAAATAATGTTCTTCACCAGTTTTACAAATATGAATCAGACAATTATTGATCTAAATGGTGGGGTTCTTTCTTAGACCTTCTTTCTTGGCGTACATAGGGTTTGCAGATCATCCCCCAAAGAAAGATGAGGTAATCTGCATAAGACACTTTGCTTTTCCCCCTAGCAAACAGCCTCCTCTGAAATAATCCTTTTCTTTTGCTAATCGCTTTCTTGCCGCCCACCCCCCCCATCTTGGTCTATAAACTCCTGGGAGTGCCTCTCTACTTGCTAGATGGAGAGCTGTCCAATTCATGAATTGTTTAATAAAGCCAATTACATCTTCAAACTTACCTGGTTGAATCTTGTTATTTATCAACTCCTATCAACAGAATTTATTATTTTTTTAAGATTTTATTTATTTGGGAGAGAGAGAGAGGGAGGGAGAGAGAAAGAGAAAGCAGGAGCAGGGGGAGTGGCAGGGGGAGAAGTAGACTCCCTGCTGGGCAGGAAGCCTGATGAGGGCTCCATCCCAGGATCTTGAGATCATGATCGGACCTGAAGGCAGAGGCTTAACCAACTGAACCACCCAGGGGCCCCCAACAACAGAATTTAAATAATTCTTCACATAGCCCTTCAGGAAAATACTTAGTTGACTGCTGTTTGTCTTTGAGATGAAACATAGGTTGTGAAGATTGCTCCAGAAGCAATTGTATCTATTTCCATGGCTTTAGCTTTCACTGGATCAAATATGGCCTGGAGCCCACTACTAGACATTCAGTTAAATGAAACAATTACTTTTATTTTTAAAAACCATTTTGGGATGCCTGGGTGGAAAGAGTAAGGACCACAAGAAATTATTGCCCATGAAGAACAATATTAGCAGATCTGTTGTCTTTTAATTCTTTCTATTATTTTTCTTAAAATAGATCATATATTTTTTTCAGTACAGCAAATTTTTAAATATAAAAAGTAATGCAAATACAATAAACATCCATTTAAAATGATAATTGCAAAATGTTCAGCATAGCACTTTTTAACATTCTAGTATAAGTTGCTGAAGATATATGCAGGCAGGGAGCCAAGAGAGATGATTAAGACCATGAGATGATGAAAGATCAAACTTGAGATTATTTGCAGAGGTAATTTTAAAAGTCTCGTTCTATCTTCTTACAATCCCATGGTGATTTTTGTGATGTGAGAGAATCTGAAATCTAACTAGATTGGGACAGAGAATACATTCTTGATGTAAGAATGTAAGACTTTCTCTTTGGATCTGAGCTATTACCAAAAAAACAAAACAAAACAAAAACTTGTTTTATGTTTAAAAATTATTTTGTGTACAATGAATCATGGAACACTACATCAAAAACTAATGATGTAGTGTATGGTGATTAACATAACAATAAAAAATTTAAAAGAAAAAATTATTTTGTGTATTAATGGTCCTGGGTGGCTCAGTTGGTTAAGTGTCTAATTCTTGATCTCAGCTCAGGTCTTGATCTCAGGGTTCTGAGTTCAAGCCTCGTTGGGTGCTATACTGGGCATGGAGCCTACTTAAAAAAAATAAATAAAATACATAAAAATTATTTTGTGTATGAGAGCTTTTTAAATTTCTGTGAGAAAAGGAAACAAATGATGTTGGAGAAGACGAGAGAATCTCGTCTTTTTTTTTAAGATTTTTAAAAAATATTTTATTTATTTATTTGACACAGAGAGAGACACAGCAAGAGAGGGAACACAAGCAGGGGGAGTGGGAGAGGGAGAAGCAGACTCCCCACTGAGCAGGGAGCCTGATGCGGGGCTCGATCCCAGGACCCTGGGACCATGACCTGAGCCGAAGGCAGACGCTTAACGACTGAGCCACCCAGGTGCCCCATCAGGATCTTGTCTTATTTACTCATTTCTGGTTGGCTCCCTGCCTATATGTAGTCACACCCAATTACAAAAAGACACAAGAATGGACCCCTGGGTAGCTCAAGTCGGTTAAGCTGACTCTTGATTTTGGCCCAGGTCATGATTTCAGGGTCATGAAATTGAGCCCGGCCTCCCCCCTGCTCATGTGTGTGTGTGTGTTCTTTCTCTCTCTAAAATAAAGAAACTTTTTAAAAAAGACACAAGAATCTTCAGAGCAGCATTGTTATAGCAGAAAATTAGCAATCTGAAAGTCCATTAATAGCATGATGGTTGAATAAACTGTGGTAGAATTATGTAATTATACCATGCAGCACTTTAAAATAAGGCAGATCCATTCAGTCATTCATAAACAAATATGTGTTGAGTCCCTACTAAATCTAGGGCTGGGAATAACGCATAAAGTATGATAGATATGGTCTCTGCCCTCACAGAGCTTCCATGCTAGTGGGGAAAGAATATAAAAAGCAAAAAATAAGGTAATTTCAGTGCTATGAACAAAATACAAGATAATGTGATAAAGAAAAACATACAGGAGATGGGGGCACCATTAGATAAAATGACCAGGGAGAGCTTCATTTAGAAGATGCTATTTAATTGAATGAAGAGGGGAAGCCATCCATATGAAGAGGCAGGGGGTAGTATTCCAGGCCAGGGAGATGGCAGTGGCAAAGTCTGTGATGCTTGAGTTAGATAAATAAGCCATTGTGATTGGAATGGAGTTTGAGTCAAAGAGGTAGGTAGGGCCAGATTATGTAGGACCTTGATGACATTGTGAAGGTACTGGGATTTAATTTCAATTACAGATCTTCCTTCACTTAACACAGGTTTATGCTCTGGTAAACCCACTGTTAAGCTGAAAATACCAAAGTCAAAAATGCATTTAATACACTTTAGCCACTGAACATAGTTTAGCATAGCCTACCTTAGAACACATTAGTCTCCAGTTGGGCAAAATCATCCTCAGCACACATTAGTCTCCAGCTGGGCAAAATCATCCAACACAAAGCTTATTTTATAATAGGTCGCCTGGGTGGCTCAGTCGTTAAGCATCTGCCTTCAGCTCAGGTCATGATCCTGGGGTCCTGGGATAGAGCCCCACATCAGGCTCCCTGCTCAGCAGGAAGCCTGCTTCTCCCTCACCCTTTGTCTCTCACCGCCGCTTGTGCTCTCTCTTTCTGTTCTCTCTCTCAAATAAAATCTTTAAAATAAGAAATATTTATGACTTGATACTATGCTCTACAACTTTAAAATGTTTTATGTTACAAGGGTCTTATTTTCAAAAATGCAACATGAATCTTCAAGGTTCATACCGAGTTTATGCTTGTAATAAGGTAATTTTACATGCCTTATCCAGCATTCCCTTCTTTTTGTTTTAGTTCTGATGAGATTCCTGAAGATTTTCTTTTTTCTTTTTCATTTACACATCCATCCCCATAGTAAGCAAGTTTTTCAATGAATTATAGAATTACTGAGGTGTTTGGTGTCTACCCTGTCTCTCCCCTCTTTTATTTTTTAACAAAGAACTATCTGTTTAGGGTTGATTACAATTCAGAACTATTTGGAGAGTAGGTTGAATTAGGTAATACTTCGAAGTCACTTTAAACCTTGCCATTCAAGGGCACCTGAGTGGTTCAGTCAATTAGTCTGCCTTCGGCTCAGGTCATGATCCCAGGGTCCTAGGATTGAGTCTCACACATCAGGCTCCCCTCTGCCTCTCTCTCTCTCTCTCATGAATAAATAAATAAAATCTTAAACAAAACAAAAAAAACCTTGCCATTCAAATCAATGTTATGACCCTTGTAAAGCAATTAACTCATTGTCTCTTTTTGGAGAAACTTGTAACTTTCTTAAAGGGGTGTATGCAAACTTTTTGTGGACAGGACAAGATATGCTCCCTCAACTCTATTTCTTTAATGGAAATGGATTAAAATTTGTGGTTTTTTTTCTTTAAATTTTAGTAGCCTAGTACAAACAATAGAAATATTCCCTTTGTTTTTACTCAGTCTAATATAGTTTATTAAATTTTAATGTTGAAAGGGATCTTAAAGAATATCAAGTCTAACCTCTTCATTTTATATGTGAGGAAATTGTCTCATAGAAGACAGAGCTAGTGCCTAAAGGTAAATAAAGCAAATTAGAGTCAAAGTCCAAAATAAAGTCAAAACAAAACTTCTGGTCTTTTGATTTCTTCATCTGTAACATACTGGCTTGAATGTGTTTCTTTTATTCCACAAACCTATTTTGTCACTGTGTTTTAGAGAGAACAGACACAGAATGGAAACATGAAAGTCAATACCAGTTTGGCACTAGCATCTTCACGCAGGATGGAATTCCTACACAAAAATTTTCACAAGAATGGACAAAAGAGTTGTGTAAAGTGTCAGGGTCAGGATGTGAGAAAAACCGCTCCTTGCAAGCCCAAAATCTGAAGTGAGCTTTATGAGATATTAACATCTCATGACATGGAATGCATTAAAGCCCCCCCCCCCGCAAAAAACAGAAGTCTATAATCTTTCCTTTCTACTTACAAAACCATCTCATGGAACAGTCAGCCACGTTTCTTTGGAATGAGAATTTCAGATGAATGATGTATATGGAATGCCTACATTTACAGATCTGTAATAGCTATTAACATGTTTGAGGGCTAACTGTAAGGTAAATATGGTCATTATGTCTTTTTAAAATAAGTCACACATACCCTTAATGAGGAAGTCAGGAGCCTTCTTGAACAATAATGTTGAATCAGGAAAATTAGGTGGTTATGGCTTTATTGCGGATTACCTCACACATGGGAAACATATTTTGGTGTCTGTGATTCTACTAGCAAACACCCTTTCTATACTCACCTCACAATCTTCATGTCTCAAGCAGTTGGGGTTAGTCATATATGTGATAGGTTCTGACCGCAATCCATAGACGAAATGTTAGTCTCAGTATGGTGGGATATGAAATAAGTTGAAGAACACCAACATTATTCTCAGAGCATGGCTGGAAATCCCAGAGTGAGTCCCCTGGGAGGCAGTTCTCACTGAAGAACCCACCAAGTCTCCTTTTAGCTGGTCTGCAGCCTCTCCCTTATCCTCACGACCCATTTCCTCATGGTCTGTTAGCAGGTTTCTGGGTATAACATTAGTTTGTTTTACATCCCTTTAGTTGGGGTTTGGAAGGCAAGGAGCGTATAACTTCGTATTCAAAGTTCTCAGCTCACTGGGGGCTTCCTCCTCTCAATAACTGCAACTACAGCGTTCATGATCTCATGTTACCCAAATTCAAGGCCTTCGGCTTCTTCCTATTAAATCCAAGGTTAATATATGAAATTGCCTTTTCTTCTTAATAAGTAAACAAAACTCAAAGCAAAACACATAAGTCTTTTTATCACAGATTTAAAAAAAAAACAAGAAACAAATACTTATCTATCAAAAATAGTTTTGATTACCTTCAAGTTGGGTGTAATTTCATCCCTAAGCTAAGTGCGTAATAAATAGTGCAGCTCTTCTACTGGTAAAGAAAGGCAACACTTCATTATGTATACTCATTGTTTATTAACCATTTTAACAAACTTTTCAGCTTTATATCCTACTGTTCCCTTGCAGGTACCCTGATGCTCCACACAGACTGCCATGCAATTGTTTGCTAAACATGTCTAACACTTTCCCATCTCTGTGCTTTGGTTCATCCCATTTCTTCTACCAAAAATGTATCTTCTGCCCCACCACACTGCTCTTAGCCCACCAGAATTTTATTTCACTTAGGACTGTTCAACAGGGGCGCCTGGGTGGCTCAGTTGGTTAGGCGTCTGCCTTGGCCTCAGGTCATGATCCCAGGACATCAGGCTCTGTGCTCAGGGCGGCGCCTGCTTCTCCCTCTCCCTATGCCCGCCACTCACCCTGCTTGTGCTCTCTCTCTCATCCAAATAGTTGGATGAAATCTTAAAAAAGAAAAAACTGTTCAACAGTGTATCATAAAGTTATAGTCTGCCTGACTGTAATTAAGAAGATCGTGCATAATTACAGGCATACCTCATTTTATTGCTTCTCACAGATATTGTGGGTTTTTACAAATTGAAGGTTTGTGGCAACCCCGTGCCAAGCGACTCAATCAGTGCTATTTTTCCAGCAGCATTTGTTCACTTTGTGCCTGTGTGTCACATTTTGGTCATTCTTGCGGTATTTCAAACTTTTTCATTATGATGATGATGATGATCAGTGATTAGGACTCGCTGAAAGCTCAGATGATGGTTAGCATTTTTTAGCCATAAGGTATTTTTAAATGAAGGTATGTACATTGTTTCCTTAGATGTAATGCTATTGGACACTTAATAGAGTACAGTATAGTGTAAACATAACTTTTATATGCACTGGGAAACCAAAAATTGATTTGACTCACCTTATTGTGAAATTCACTTAATCGCAGTGGTCTGTAACCAAACCTGCAATATGTCTGAAGTATGCCTGTGTCTGCTAATAATATTATAGATTTGTGAATTTGATAAAAAGTTGCCATGTATGAGCTCTAAGATCCCATATAGTCTAAAATATTTTATAATTCTGTAATTCCCCTTAACATATATAACAGTGGGAAAATGTAGACTATTTTTAGTAAAGTTAGAAAAATACTTCAGATGTAAATACTGTATTTAGGTTTATAATAATTAATGATACTTATAAATTAAGTTATATGTTAATTTTAAAAAATTTACAACTTGTGTCCATAAATAATTTAAATAAGATTTTGGGAATATATTGCCAAGAGAAATATGTTTTATTTTATTTTTTTTTTTAAAGATTTTATTTATTTATTTGAGAGAGAGAGAATGAGAGATAGAAAGCACGAGAGGGAAGAGGGTCAGAGGGAGAAGCAGACTCCCTGCTGAGCAGGAAGCCCGATGTGGGACTCGATCCCGGGACTCCAGGATCATGACCTGAGCCGAAGGCAGTCGCTTAACCAACTGAGCCACCCAGGCGCCCAAGAGAAATATGTTTTAAATGTTTATCCTGTAACGCTATTTGAAACATTTTGCCGAGTAGAAAATGTTGAGGAGGGAGTATTCAGTTTTTTTTATGTTTACTATTTCAAGATTGTTATCACAGTATTTCAATCAGAAATGAGCAAAAGTAACACTATTCATTAAAATGAGTTTGGTGAGGGGCACCTGGGTGGCTCAGTTGGTTAAGCGTCAGCCTTCAGCTCAGGTCATGATCCCAGGGTCCTGGGATGGAGCCCTGCATTGGGCTCCTTGCTCAGAGGGGAGCCTGCTTCCCCCTCTACCCTTGCTCATGCTCTCTCCTGCTCTCTCTCTCTCTCAAATAAATAAAATCTTAAAAAAATAAAATAAGATGATTTTGGTGATTTTTATCCCTAAATCAACCCAGATAAAAAGGTGGGGGAGGGGAAAAGACCCTTTAAATATTAGGGGAATTAGAATCCATTTTATTGCCAACCAGCCCCCAACCGAGTCCCATAAATCTGGGCCTGGAGACCTTTGGAATCTAGGGGAACCTTTTAACTGTGCTAAGTAAAAACTGACATTTAAGCCTTGAATATATCTCATCTATATTGGAATTAAAAATATCATTTTAGTTATAAAAATCAGATTGTGAAGTAGTTGATTATGTGAAAAATTAAAGATCAACCGTACAAAGTAATATTCTCAAGAATAATAAATTTATATAGCTTATTACTAGAAACTAAAGTTGTATCTTTTTATATACAGAATATTTTCTTTCAGATTTGCTTTTTTTTTTTTTTTAAAGATTTTACTTATTTATTTGACAGAGAGGGAACACAAGCAAGGGGAGTGGGAGGGGGAGAAGCAGGCTTCCCGCTGAGCAGGGAGCCCGATGCGGGGCTGGATCCCAGGACCCTGGGATCATGACCTGAGCCGAAGGCATATGCTTAACAACTGAGCCACCCAGGCGCCCCATCAGATTTGCTTTTAAGGAAAACAAAAATAGTATAAAATAATAAAAATAAATAATAAAATAAATTTGGATACAAATCACATTTTATTTACCAGGGCATTGTAGTAATTACAGGCAAAACATTTCAAGAATCTAAATTATCCTTTAAATATTTGCATGAAAAGTGACAAAATTCCTACCAGATAAGTTGGAAGCATTTATTTACAACCTAAACTTTTAAAAATAGCTAAAACGAGTAAAAGGCTATTATATAATTTTTAACTTTTTTAGATCATTGGTCTCTTTGAGGATCTGAGGGAAGTTGTAGAATTTTTCCCCCAGAAAAATGCACATACTAAAGCCTGTCTATGGACTGAGTATTTATTCAACATATATTAATTGAATGCCTCCTGTGTCCCAGCGACCCAGAAGTAAACAGAAGCACAAGCTACTTTTGCTCATGGAGTTTACATCATAGAGATGAAGACAAAAAATTTGCAAAGTCAATAATCCATAATTACAGGTTATGATATGTGCCATACTGGATTTCATTTAAGAGAACCCCTAATATAGGACAAGGGATAAACCTCAAATCTGAAGAGGTAATACTACTATGGTAATTTTTTTTTAAAGAATCCATTTTAGGGCGCCTGGGTGGCTCAGTTGGTTAAGCGACTGCCTTCGGCTCAGGTCATGATCCTGGAGTCCCGGGATCGAGTCCCACATCGGGCTCCCTGCTCAGCAGGGAGTCTGCTTCTCCCTCTGACCCTCTTCCCTCTCGTGCTATCTTTCATTCTCTCTCAAATAAATAAAATCTTTAAAAAAAATAAAGAATCCATTTTATATCTCATAAGAAGATGCCATGTAACAAAGAAAACTTGAAAAATATGTATGAAATCAAATACTACAAACAGCATAATAGGTGAGTGTATGAACTTTTAAAACCTGAGATAATGGACTTTGTGACATAGTTGAATGCTGTTGCAGACAGCAGGATATAATCTGTTAGTATAGTTCATAAAGCAATTTTACAATTCATTCGGCTTTCAGAAAATCAGGGGTAACCTCCTAAAGTGCAGACATATTCTGTCATATCCTATTGCTTGCAATGCTAGGGGCTGGGCTTTTTAAACTTATCCATGGAAAATGCACCAAGACTAAAGATGATGAAAGGAAAAAGACAATTAGGAAATACCAGCTAGTTGAGGTTAACAAGTTAGTGTTTATTTCTGTAAACATTTTTATTTAAAAAAATGTTTCTTCCATTTTTCTTTGAATTTTCCCTCTGTGTGTCTAACAAGGAAGTCATGCTTTGTTTATAAAGGTCTGTAGTGATTTGGTGGGCTGAAAAATGAAGAGTTTTCTAAAATGTCCTTTATAGTTAGCATGTTAACACTTACTTTTATTGTGCTTACAGCTTATGTAACCACTATTAAAATTCAAATGTAAAGAGATTTCTTTTTAACTTATGTATACTACAGAAGAAACTGGAAGAACATGACAAGAATTTGACAAAATATCCTGCCATGGTACGATCCACTATGTCCAATTACAGTACTCTTCTCAAACTACTGCTTGTTCCCTTTCTCAAAAAATCTCCTTAGCAAACAATAAAAACTCCCTTCAGAAAAACCAATTCAGCTATAAAGTTGAATTTTATTTTTCTTAAAGATTTTTTTAGAGAGAAGGCACATGCAAGTGGGGGGAGGGGCAGAGGGAGAGGGAGAGAAGCAGACTCCCCAACTTGGGCTTCATCTCAGGACCCCGAGATCATGACCCCAGCCAAAACCAAGAGTCAGACGCTTAATGGACTGACCCACCCAGGTGCCCCTAAAGTTGAATTTTAAAAATTGGTTCTTACTCATGTCCAGATTAAACAGGTTTTAAATCTAGAGAAGACATTCTTTGTTAACAAAAATGAAATTGCTTTGCCAATAAAAAATCTTTGCTGTATAAAATTGTTATCATATACTCAAAATAAAAACATTCTAGAATTTACTCATCCTTATGGAATGTTTTATGAAAATTTTCTTTTAAATTATACTTGTATCACTGAATTTTTATGTTGTCTTTGAAAGAAACATTTAATAAAGATTATATATAAAGAAAGCTAGTAAATAAAAATAATTATGTAAATCTACTGTAGTAGCATTGCTTTATCTTAGGTCTTAAAATGAGTTTCTGGCAGACCTAGTTTTGCAATTCATGGCATTTTATCTTTTTTTTTTTAATTAGGCTCCACCCCCAACGTGGGGCTTGAACTCACAACCCTGAGATTAAGAGTGCTCTACCTACTGAGCCAGCCAGCCCCCCCCCATCACGGCATTTTAAAATTACAAAATGAAATGTCCATATATTTATATAGCTTGAAAAAAATACTTATTCCTAATATTATGTTTAATTCCTGAAACAATGAATTAGCAAAGTCAACTACCTATAATACTATTGGCCACAGAGTTTGCTGAAACATATTTTATTCGTAAGTTTCTTTAAAAAAAAAGATTTTGTTTATGTATTTATTTTAGAGAGTGAGCAAGCATGAGTGAGGGGAGGGAGCGGGAGAGGGACAGAATCTCAAGCAGACTCCTGCTGAGCATGAGTCTAATGGTGGGGCTGGATCTCATGACCCTGAGATGATGACCTGAGCCAAAACCAAGAGTTGGATGCTTAACTGTCTGAGCCATTCAGGAACCCCTATTCATAAGTTTCTTAAAGAAATATTATGAAACTTTTCATTAATAAAAGTACAGTGTCAGAATGATCATAATTGAAGCTCAAAGTCAGCTGGAACCCTAAAGAATTTTTTCAGTGTCTTCTCTTTCTGAAAACAGCACTTTGATTTTGAATAAAATGCTTCAGAGGAAAAGCCTGCTAGCATGAAAATCCTAGGCATTTTTATAAATCTCTATCAGATAATACAGAGACAAATGCATAGAAGGCAAACAAAACACCCTTCAATTCTGAATTTGGCTTTTATTTTAAAATACACTTAGCATGGAACTATTATAGGACAGAAAGTAATAAACCACAAAGAAATGGAATATTTTCAAATACCTTTTAAGCTAGATATAAAAATTAATAAGATAGCATAGACCCAAATTATGGGAAATAGTTCCTAAAATTCATTAAACACATTTTGAGAGAAAAGTTCTTTGCACATTTTCCAACGTACCGATATGTTCCTAAGTGCCTTCGTTTCCTACTAATAGGTAAAGGTTCCAAATTTAGTTGCTTTATTTAAAATTATCAGATTCAGTGTTGGTAAAAAGTACCATGTCCCTAAATTCTCAATCAGAATTATAAAAATATGAGCTTAAATAGTTATGCTGTCCAAAATAGAAACATCTTAAGTGATAATTCTGGATAATCAGACAGATATTGCACTAAAGTCAGTAATTCCATACCTGATGCTCATTTATATGGAAAGTTAATTCTCTTCTTTATGAAAAACTTACTACAAATAAACTTAATGTTAACCTAACTACAATTACACTTCAAAATATAAAGGCACAGACCGAAGAATAAAGAATAGTTTAATACAATACCCAAATTTTCCACTGTGAAAATAATAAAAATTGAAAAAATAATAGGATCTGAAATACTGATACTTTTCGATTTTATAATTTACCTTAAGTAGCTAATAAATGGGTATTAAAAGTTAACACTGCTAAATCCAATCCTTTCCAAATAATTTAGAAAAACGGTTTGTTTACAAATGAAGCATGTGCATTGTCCCATCTATAAATTTCAATTACATTTCCATTCATTGGAAATATCTACCTGCAGTATAAACAATCAAGACAATGTACAAAAAATATATCTTGTTCCTATAACTTACAATGCACAGAAAAATACCTACAAAAATGGAAATATTTATCCATTCAGCTTCCCAATAAATTAGTGAGAAAGTTTAGCCCATTCCACATTTCTTTCCAAACAAAGGCTAAAGAATTGAGGGTGGCTTACTTCTAGCCCTGTTAGTTTGACATGTATTTTAAAAATATTTGCCTGATTATATGTAACTTAAGATAAAGTTAGCATCTTCTTTTTATATCACAGTATACATGGCATTTCTTAATTCAGCAACAGAAAGGCACAATTAGCAAGCAATAAAATTCAGTACCTGAATTATTAAATTGATGTCCAGAACAACTGCAAATAAAGTACATTCAACACAGTGTAAAGAACTTAAAAAAAAAAAGGAATAAAAAAACTTTTTTTTTCTGAATTTCTGAAAATTTGGTCCATTAAAAATGCCTCCCATGTTCAACATCATGGGTAACATGAAAGGTGATGGCAGTGTAAAAAGAGGCAGTAAATCATTATGTGGTGGCATATGAATTCTGGCCTAGTAATTATGCAATTCAATTAGGAAATGGCTCCCATAGTAAATAAATGTTAAATATATCTGTTAATAACAATGTGCCTATATTAAGTCCAGATATACAGGTACACTGTTTGCATATTATTATTGATTTTATAATACAGCCCCACAGTTTAAAATAACTTAGGTATATTATTTCACATATAACACATATTAGATACATAATTGTATATTATGTATCTTAATATATATTACATATAACTCCAATTCATAACAGCATAAAACTCTCCAAACATTACATGAACATTCTAAATGGATACTTATCATTTTCTGCCTGTTAAAATAGCTCAGCTCACCTAAAACAATATCTGGATGTGCAATGATAAAATGCACTGACTCTTACAACTTTACTTAAATAATTATTTAAGTTAAATTTCTGCAAAAGCCTAACTCTGATTTGGCTTTTAACTAGAATATATTTTTAGATATTGGTAACTGATACCCTCCTTTCTTACAAACAGTATTTCTCCATCAAGAGATACCAATAAAGAAAAATATGTAAGGAATCAAAAATGTGATAGAGAAACCAACCATTCCATAGGTAATATACCGATAAGGAAGTTCAACTTCCATGTGTTGTCTTGCTTTTCGAACATCATCACATGGTATATTAAAGATTTTACAGGCTAAGGGTATCGTGATCTTTTTCATTATATCTCTGACTATTAGTACAAATACCATCCCGATGAGAATCCGCAATATGGCTTTTCCACACAGAGTCACAGTAATGGGGGGCCTAGCTAATGGTAGAATATCCAGAGAAGGATCTAATATTAGACCCAGATTATAGGTAACATGAGATCCACACGCAATTCCAGCACCACTTCCTAGAATCTCAGCTGTGTCTCCTCGGGATGTACTCCAGGTGTCAAGAGTGAAAGAAAAGATCCCCAAAGCTAAGTGAAGCCCGATGATGATTAATGGAGCATATTTGTGAGTTTGATTGAAGTTGTCAATCAGGTCCACAAATGGATAGAAGATAGCTAAGATTAAAATGGTATATAGGAATCCAGCAATAATATCCTGGGAAAAGAGAAGAGTTGTTTAGTATAATACTGTTTTTGACATTTAAAAATATATATTTCACATTTGAAATGTTAATAAATTTTTAAAATGTCACATTTTCAAAGTAAACTTTACTGACCATATAAGTAATAAGACTTTTAGTGATAATAAAAAGATCAATTTGACAATAATAATGAAAGTACTGTTTTCATAATTCTACCTTCTTATAAATTAACTACATATATACTATATAAAAATTTGTATTTAAATCCCCAACAATAAACTATGCCTAAATTGTGTAGTTTTGATTTCTGGGGGAAAAAAAAAGACTAACAGCTGACCCTTAAACAACGTGAGGATAAGGAGTACCAACCCCCAACACAGTGAAAAATTCACATAAATTCACAGTGGAAAATTCACTTTGACTCCCCCAAACCTTAACTGATAGCCTACTGTTGACCCGAAGCCTTAACCGACAGCTGTGTGATTATACAGTTTATCCATTTTCCCACTGATGGTCATTTAAGTGGTTTACAGATTTTGGATTAGTTTATTGGTTATGGTTGAGCTCTTGAGCTCAAGTGCTTTCTTAATTGGTATCTGTTCTTAAGCCAACCAGGGATACTATAAACAGTGCTACTACGTTCTTGGTTTCAGTGTTGCCTGGTATGGGTCTGCAAGTTTCCTAGGAACAGATTGGCAGAATCATAGGATAAATGCATGTTCAATTTTATAAGACAATAAAAAAATTTCCAAAATGTTTATAAAAATTTACATCCCATCAGTTGTTGGTATTTCTTGATGTTTAATTAGATTTTCCTGATTATTATCTTTTCATAAGTTTATGGGTTATTCCTTTTCTGTGTAATGTATATTTGTGTCTTTTTGCAGCTGTTCTTTTAGATTTTCTCTTTTCTTGCTGATTTACATGATTTTTTTCAGATGGTCTATAAATCCTTTATATAAAATCTTTTATCAATAATATGTTCTGTAAGCATCTTTTTTTGGATTTTGTGGCCTGCCTTTTCATTTTCTTTATGGCATCTTTTGATGAACAGAAGTTCCAAATTTTAATGTCATATTTATCATTATTTCTTTTTTAAGAAAGCCTTCCTGCCACAAGATCCATAAAGGTATATTATTCAAAAGTTTTGAAGTTTTGAAGTTTGCCTTTTACACTTACTCCCAAATTCCTGCCATTGTACTCACTGTGCAGCAGTTCTATAAAAACTTTATCATGGATCAGCAAAGTCAACTGCACAATGCATTGTTCTAAACAATATAAAATTCTAAATCAGAATATTATGAAAATAAGAATAGCTAAAAATAGAGACAATTACTAAAGAGAGTAAGAACTGCATATGCAGCTAAAAATTTTGAGGAAATTATCCTTTTTACCACCACCTTCCTAGGAAGCTTAGCACGTTGTAAACACTCAAATATTTACTGGAGGAATGAATAAATGAATCCTTTACAGGAATTTATCTATTCTAACAAAATCTACTAAATCACTTGAAAGTGAATATCTTTACTCTTTTTTTCAACAATTACAACTATCATTAGGAAAGCATTTTTAAAATTTATTTCTATATAGAATAAGTTTTCGTGGATATTTTCCGATGCTAAAATATGAAAGGAGATTATTTAAAAGGAATTGTGTTCTCTTTATATAAGTGCTTTTATAGTAGGCGAAAGAAAGATATAATCACTTAGCAAAATGTTTATGAAAGTATGAACTAAGACAATAAATATCACTTGTGGGCACCTGGGTGGCTCAGTTGGTTGGGCGACTGCCTTCGGCTCAGGTCATGATCCTGGAGTCCCAGGATCGAGTCCCGCATCGGGCTCCCTGCTCAGCGGGGAGTCTGCTTCTCCCTCTAACCCTCCTCCCTCTCATGCTCTATCTCATTCTCTCTCTCAAATAAATAAAATCTTAAAATAAATAAATAAATAAATATCCCTTGTGTATTCAAACTCCTTAGAAGGACATATAGAGCATTTCACATCTGGCTTCTGTCTAGCCTAATGCTTCAGTGGAGCATGTGACTCTTCATCTCAGGGTTTTGAGTTCGAGCCCCATGTTGGGTACAGAGATTACTTAAAAATAAAAAAACCTTAAAAGTAAAAATAATGCTTCATGCCAGATCCCATAATGAATTTATAGACTATTTTCTGTCATCCCGGAATTACCTTTCCTTCTATATTTTAGGCAAACCATTACATCATACCCTTTGAGATTCTGCTCAGGCATCTATCGCCTCCATAAACTTTCTCTTCCTACTCCATAATAAGGAATTTCCTCCTCTTTACCTCCATGGCATCTCCTACAAACCTGCTACAACAGTTACCACATTTCTTTGCTTTCTATTTTTACCAGAAAACCAAAGGTTCACAACTCCTGTGCCCTTTAAAAATCGCTCAGGAACTTTACAAATATTGATGCCTGGGCTAATCCTCAGAGATTTTGAGTGAATTGAAGTGGGAGTAGCATCAATTTTTTTTTTTTTTTAAAAGCTCCCCAGTGATTCCATTTTGCAGCCGCAGTTGAGAATCACTATATTACATATTTATATTACATATTACATGTTTAGTGATTTCTCAAAGGCAAAGATTTTATCTTATTTATACATATATACCCAATGGCTGGCACACAGGAAGCAGGCAATATTTGGTTAGTTAAACTGAGACAGAGTAATTCTTTAGACTCATCATATTGATTATATGATCTTGCTTGATAAGAACTCTGTAAGAGAAATAGATGAAACTTCTTTCAACTTATTTCAATAAATAGATGAAACTAATTTTTTTTTAACTTAGGCTAAAGACATTTTCAGGGAATAATATTTTCTATACTGAAGATACTGTTGTAATACTTTATTTTTAGTGTCATATTTGATCCTCACAAACACCCTGATATGTCTCACCAATCTTATTTTGCTCTTTTGTCCCCAGAATATTAAAAGTGTCTTTTGTCCCCTTTCAAGGAATCCAAATTTGATAAAAATTTATGGTTACCTTAATTACCAGTTTTTAAACAAAGAAAACTGGACTACTGTCATAGAGCTAGGTATTTAATCTCATAAATTGAAGGTGCTCAATACATTTGTTGAAAAAAAAATATTCTCAGCATTAGGAATTAAATATTGGAGTGAAAATCTAAATTTTCAACATTTTTTTGAACATGAGGTCTTCCATGAAAATTCACTGATACAACTAAAAGTTACCTAAGAATTCTTATTAATTGAATTTTACTGCAGTTACTCAGAGATTCCAGAAGTGCCCCAAATTCTGACCATGCTTTTGGATATGGAGCTGTCAAATTATGTGACTGTCAAACCTTTATTCTTCATATTTCAAATCACTAATTGCCAAATAATTACACTTTTATGAGGTCATGTTCCTTTGGTTGCTCTCTTACCCTTTCTTCCCTGCCTTATAATCAAAGGCACAGGTCTTGTGAAATAACAGGATTTTGGCTACCAGGATAAAAGCTGCTGCTTTATTTCTTATTAAATTTCATGACTGATTCAAAATTTTCAGAATATGCTAATGTGGAAGTGTTCTGAGCCTTGTAATTCTCACATAGAATGTGTACCAACTTAGAAGTTTTAAATAAATGACAATGAGTTTTTTACATAAAACCATATATAATACGTAAGGTTAAGTGAAAGGAAGGGTTAATAGCTCTGAAGTTAGCTAATTTTTTTAATTATAGATTTTTCAGACCATAGATAGGCGTACATGTTCATTCCTATAAAATATTTTTTACAGTACCTTAAAAAATGAAAAAAAAAATCAATTAAATGACTTGAGACCTTTTTACATTTGATCACTTTTTTCTATTATTACTTAAGTTTTTATTTATTCATTTATTTAAGTAATCTCTACACCCAATGTGGGGTTTAAGCTCACAACCCCAAGATCAAGAGTCACACACTCCTCTGACTGAACCAGCCAGGCGCCCCCTACATTTGATCACTTTTAAGAATTCTTGGGGTGCCTGGGTGGCTCAATCGTTAAGCGTCTGCCTTCGGCTCAGGTCGTGATCCCAGGGTCCTGGGATCGAGCCCTGCATCGGGCTCCCTGCTTGGCGGGAAGCCTGCTTCTCCCTCTCCCATTCCCCCTGCTTGTGTTCCCTCTCTCGCTGTGTCTCTCTCTGTCAAATAAATAAATAAAATATTTAAAAAAAAAAGATGTTTCTCGTTTTTTGGGGTGTTTGGTTGGTTTGGTTTATTTCTTGTTACGAAAGTGGGTTTGAGGGGTATGTACTACTTTATAATCTCATCTTTTTAAAAAGACTTTCCACATATAGACATATAAACTTTCAGTACAATTTTGGGTAAATGGATTTACAACACATTCATAATTTTACTAATGTAGAAACAAAATAGAAGTTTGACAAGTACCCAGTCTAGTAACTTAAAATGGCCTGCGTTTTTATGAATTTAAATTCTGAGAGATAGGTTTTAATAATAAATAAAGAAAAAACAGATGTAGTAACTCCTCTATACTTTTCATGGAATTAAGAAAATCAATTTATGAAGGTAGGTAGATGTTGAAAATAAACTAGGCTGTTGCTCTTTGTGTTGTAACAATAACAAAGCTTATGGCAAATAGTGAATGAAGTGTACATTATAAATTATTTAGAACACATTATCAGAACTCTCTTATGTTAATGAAGACATCCACTTAGATAATATGGTATCTAAGCACCTACTGGCAACTTGTAGGGCACACACTGCCTACCTATAGTTCCATACTAATTTCACAATAAATAGTAAGATACAAATTATGGCTAAGAAAATAGTTCAAAACACAGGTAATTTACTGAAACATTAAAATATAGGAAAAAGCAAAAATTGTGGGAATACATTAGATCCATAATGTAAAAAAAGGGGGTGTTCATTATAGGTATAATTTCATACATCAACTATGATCAATGTATTATTGATTAGGAAAAATTGTGGTCATAACACAGGGCATAATTTACATGTTTGCAAGTTACCCATGATTTTACTTTTAAAAGGAAAACAAAAATTTGTTACTACTACACATAATAAAATTCAGTAGCTAGTCTGAATAAAACTGATGAAACATTCTATGGGACAAGAAGGTTTTTGAATAAAGGACTAGGGTTATCAGATGCATGATCTAAAAAATAATACATCAATATTGTTTTTACATCAGCTGATTTAAAAATAGACATCCAGTATGTAAAAACTGAATGGAACTCAGCTTGAATATTTGACCAATCCACTAAACATCTGTTTTTTAAAGAACACATCTTTTAGGTTATATATTCAATATAATCAGATTCTTATTACTCTTTTTATTATGATAATGAACCTAGGGGTAATATAATCTAATATCTTTTCCTTCAAGAAATATCAGGGATCCATTTTTTATCATTCAAAGATGCATAACCATTTGGTAGTTTTTTAGGAATAATATTACTAACTTTTGGGATTGGAAGGAAATAACTAACAAGGCACAGAACTGGATAACATTTTCTCTTGACAAATATTAGATCTGACCTAAAAATATGATACTTGGTTTCATTATAAAATTAGTAGAGATTAGTCAGAATTATATGTAAATTCACAATTCATATTAATACAAATAATTATAAAAAGTTGAACATGAATAATTTGCTTATTAAAATAGTATTTGTGACTTCTGGAAATTTACTAGTAAAGGGGCAGCTTCTGAAGGTAAGCAATCTAAGTAAAAAATAGAAACCCAGTATTTCTACAGCTATGAAACAAGTTAAGTAAATATTTTTATGAGTAGAAAATTCTAAAAGGACAAGAAAAATTTGTAACCGGTTATAAATTTTTGGATTCCATGAGTTAGTTCATATTTACTTTTTTTCTGATCCTTTATCTACAAAATACATAATACATTCAAAGACTGTACTAAGAGACACCACACTAGATGCAAGGGACAGAGAGAAAACACAGTTACTCTTCTTATGTTGCTTATTGTCTAGTGGGGGTGACGTTAAAAAAAAAAAAGCAATTGCAGTTCAGCCTAAGTGCTGTGCCAGAATTATGCTCAAGATGCTCTGGGCGAAAGGTCACCTAACCAGTCAAGAGAAAGGAAAGATGGGGAATGTTATAAGGCTTTTAGGAGATAAGAACGTTTTTGTGACTCTTAAAGAATGGATAAGATAGTTAGCTAGACAAAGAAAGAGAAAAGGGTATTCCAAGCAGAAGTTACAGCATTCCTAAAGGTATGGAGATAAGAAAACACCATTCACATTTGAGTGAACATAAGTCATTCAGTATGGCATCGTATTTGTGTTTTGTAAGTAAACTACAACAGGAGACTAAACACTGTATGGAGTGATGTCAGACTGGAAGTAGGGCTACAAATGAAGCTATTACAGTAATCGGGTGAAGAGATGATGCAAGCTAGAATTAAATGCCAACGGGAAGAGGAGGAAGGGAGGTGAGTAGGCGTGGCTAAAGAGACAGGTATCTTGCTGCTTTTTTTAAATTGAATAGCATTCTCAAAATAAAATAACTGATGTAAGCACAAAAATACTGTTGGGAAAAAGAAGAAAACTAGAATTTAATATGTCAATATAAGTGATTTAAGTTCATGTAGTTTCTAGTCACCGGGTGTTCACTGATTAGAGCTTTCCCTGATTTCTGTATTGTTAGTTTTCACTTCAAGAGGCAGAGAAGAGAATGAGAAGGAAAATCAAACTGAGACTGGAAGGAGGGAGAAACCTTATCCTGAGCATAATATTTGGTTATTTGTGATTGCTGGGAACTGTTTCCACAAAATACATGATTATTAAGTTAAATGTTCACAAAACATCATGTTAATATACATATATATTATATATTAATATATATATTATACACACACATATATTTTTGCAAAATGAAGATTTATAATAATTATTTTCTCAGGTTTCCTGTAAGTTTGAAAATGATTAAAAACTATAAAATTGCCTGTCAATTTCAGAAAAAAACAAAGCACTATGAACACAATGTTTTCCTTACCAGAATGGAGTGCATTCCCATGTAAATTCTACTTAGGCAAACTAGAGAACACCAGCAGGGAATAAGAATCAATCCATATATAAGAGGATACTAAAGGGGAAAAAAAGTAAAATTAGTTAAATAAGTTAGGCTAAATTTAAACAAGGAAATAAAAAACAAATTACTATACCATAAAACTCCACAAAAACAAGAACTGTGTTTTTACTCCCCCCTGTATTCCTAGCACCTAAACCTAAGCATGGCACATAGCAGACATTCAAGAAATACTTTTGCAGGGGTGCCTGGGTGACTCAGTCGGTTAAATGTCTGACTTTTGATTTCGGCTCAAGTCACAATTTCAGGGTTGTGAGATCGAGCCCTGCTTAAGATTCTCTCTCTCCCTCCCCACCTTCTCTGCCCCGCCCCCCGTTTGTGCTCACTCTCTCCCTCAAAAAAACAAAACTAAACTAAACAAAAACTTTTGCATGACTGAACAAATGAATGAAATCTGGGGTTTCTACACTCTTCATTGTGAGACCTGGCTCATTTTCGTTTCTATAGTAAAGACTTAATCACTGGCATGCTGCAGAAGAAAAACAGGACATATTTTTCATGGAGCTCCAAAATGAAATACCTCTGAGATTGTGCTTGAATCTGATCCATGTAAGTGTCTCTGCTTCCCTGGGGAGGAAGACTGAGCAGTATCTCCCTCTCCGTTCCATCAGTGACTGCTATTTGTAGTTTCTGTTGGTACTGCCCCATCTTGTATTCAATATTCATCACCCTGTAACTGGTTTTCCACTTCTGCCCCTCCACTAAAATTTCAAATGGTAACCTTTTTGAGAATAATTGTGGGGGGATACTGGGATCAGAAAGTCATAAAAAGGGAGAAAACATAAAATGTAGACAACTCTTGGTATCAAAGGCATTAGTGTTAAGACTTGGCTTTGAATCTCCTTATAGTAGAAGGAAAGTGGAAATGATGGATGGACACAGTGGCAAGTTTGTAAAGGAAGAAGGAAGGGGACACAGTTGAGCAGTTTATGCCCTATAACTTCAAATTTCTCCGTGAAATTGAAGCCAAGGTGGTTCAACTCAATAAGAAATCAATGTGGTTCAATAAGAAGTGGGGTTGAAAGAAGGGATTTAGTAAGGCTGTAAGAAGAATGGTAAAGATTTAGTACATAGTTGTTTTGATTTGACTTTTCTACTATATTTGACATAGCTACCACTTTCCTGAGAGTCTAAATACCCTTGATTTCCACAGTATCACATTCTGTTTCCTCTTTCACCATCTTTTTTTTTTTTCTGTGTTTCCCACACAAGAGCTTATCTTCCTCTTCTTGTTCCTTAAACACTGACATCAATAAATAAGGATTCTGCCCTTAGCAGTTCTTGGTAGTCTCAGCTTTTCTTATTTTTTAACTACTACTTCACATGCTGAAGACCTATCCATTTCCTTGTGTTAAGAACTATATGGCCAGGGGCACCTGGGTGGCTCAGTTGGTTAAGTGACTGCCTTCAGCTCAGGTCATGATCCCGGAGTCCCGGGATCGAGTCCCACATCAGACTCCCTGCTCAGCGGGGAGTCTGCTTCTCCCTCTGACCCTCTCCCCTGTCATGCTCTCTCTCTCTCTCTAATAAATGAAATCTTTCTCTCAAATAAATAAATAAAATCTTAAAAAAAAGATTTAAAAAAAGAAAAAAAAAAACTATACGGCCAAGGCCTGCACCTGCACCTTCTACTGCACATATGTCTCTATGGAGTTAATTAAACCCGCTATACTTCAAACCAATGTCATCATCCTACCACCCAAACTTGTTCCTCCTCTCATATTCCCTATTTCATTTGGAAACCTCATAATCCACATAATAATCTAAATGAGAAACATGAATTATTCTTGATTCCTTCCTTATCCCTCATATTCAACCGATAATCATGTCTTGCTTATTTCACCTTCTAAATTTTCTTGATTCTATCAGCTCTTTTCCACTCTCCTTAAACTGTCCTTATTCAGATCCTCATAGTTTCTTTTCTAGGCTCTACCTATTTCTCCAGCCATTCTTCCACATGCATGAGGAATTTGGTTAATGGGGCAGACAGACATATAACTATATAATGAGGTAAGTGCTATGAGAGTATACTAAAAATTCTGAGGGATTCTAAGGGATGGGCACTTAACTTAAAGATGTTAACAAAGTCACCCAGATTAAGTAAGATCCAAGTTGTCCTGAGAGATGAGTAGGATTTAATCTTTAGAAAAAAGGAGTACAGGGCAAAAAAGATAAAAGGCACTGTAAACAGCAGGAACACCATGAACAAAGGCTTGTGGGCAAGAAATTGGTTTTCTAGGAGAATAAGCTTACACTCTAGCTGGGGGAAGGCACTAAATAGTGAAGATACAATATGCAAATTATATGATATTTAAAGATATATAAATTACGTAAGATGTGTTAAGTACTATGTGTTCAAATGTGTTAAAGTACTATGGAGAAATACAAAGAGAACAGGTGTTGAAACAGTAATGTTCATCAGATATTCCTTATGCTCCTCTACATTTTCAGGTTCACTTGCAGTTAGATTGGGACTATGTGACTAGTTTAGCCAATGAGCTGAGGAAAAGGACTTATGCCTCTTTCAATCATACTATGATCTCTCTCTTCCTTATAGATGCAACCCTGGAAGCCACAGGCTGATAATGTATCACAATACAGGCAAACTTCCATCAGCCTGGGTCCCTGAAGTCCAGATGGTTTCACTGGTGAATTTTACCAAACATTTTTAAAAATTTTAATATCAACCTTAGGGAATACTTCCTAACTCATTCATGAGGCCATTATTACCCTGCTATCAAAACCAGACAAAAACATCACAAGAAAACTACAGACAAATATCCCTTGTAAATACAGGTGCAAAAATCTTCTACAGAATATTAGCAAACCAAATCCAACAGCTCACTAAAAGTATTATACACCAATATGTATGGTGTGGGATTTATCCCCGAAATGCAAAGGGGATAAATTTGGTTTCTTTGGTTCCACAAAGAAAAATCAGTGTAATACATCACACTAATAGAATTAAGAAAAAAATACCCATGATCATCCTTCATAATAAAAGCACTCAAAAAACTAGGAAAGAAGGGAACTTCTTCAACATGATAAAGGGCATTTATAAACTACCTAAAGATAACATACTTAATGGTGACAGACTGAAAGGTGAGATGAGATGTAGATCTCTTCAAGATGAGAAAGACATCTACCTCTCACTGCTGCTAACACTGTATTATACGTTCTAGGCAGAACAGTTAGGCAAGAAAAAGAAATAAAAGACATCTAAATTGAAAAGGACAAAGTAAAACTATCTCTACTTACAGATAACATGATTGTAAAAAAAAAGAAAAAGAAAAAGAAAATCACAAAAGAATCCACCAAAAACTACTAGAGTTAATAAATGAATTCAGCAAAGTTGCAGGGCACAAGACCAACACACACAAATCAGTTCTGTTCTATACACCAGCACTGAACAATCTGAAAAGGAATTTAAGAAAATTCGATTTGTGATAGCATCCAAAAGGATAAAATACCTAGTAATAAATTTAACCAAGTAAGTAAAAGACTGGTACATTGAAAGCTATAAAACATTAATGGAAGTTACAGACCTTATCTTTGACATGGGATATATTTATGCATTAGTATATAGTAAATATTATCATATTCTCTATATGTAATATATGTATATATGTAATATATATGTACATATGTAAAAATACTAGTATTTATTTTAATTATTGTCTCTTTCCTCAAGAATGTAAGTTCCATGGGGGCAGAAACTTCAATCTGTTTTGTTCACTGCTGTATTATCAGTGACTACAACAGTGTCTACATCTAGTAGGCAGTCAATAAATACTTGCTAAACGAAGTAAACATAAGCCTTCAGCCTCGGAAGGATATCAGTCTTACCTTACCACATTCATGATAACCTTGGGGTCAAAGGCCTGGCCTCAAACCTGGGCCACCTTAACCTTTAGTTCTAAGAGCATCTCTGGAATCCATCACAATAAATTGCAATCTGAAAATCCTTTTGAGTAAACTTAGGGAATTTCCAATGCTTGTTTTATTTTATTTATTTATTTATTTTTTACTCAAAGTCTACTGATTTATTTTTTTAACAAGTGTAAGATCTTTATTTCTTTATTAACATGTAATGTATTATTTGTTTCAGGGGTACAGGTCTGTGATTCATCAGTCTTACACAACTCACAGCGCTCATCATAGTACTTACCATCCACAGTGTCCATCACCCATCCCTCCCACCTCCCTCCACTCCAGCAACCCTCAGTTTGTTTCCTGAGATTAAGAGTCTCTTATGGTTTGTCTCCCTCTCTGGTTTTGTCTTATTTCATTTTTCCCCTCCCTTCCCCTATGATCCTGTGTCTTGCTTCTCAAATTCCTCATATCAGTGAGATCATATACTTGTCTTTCTCTGATTGACTTATTTCGCTTAGCATAATACCCTCTAGTTCCAGCCAAGTCGTTGCAAATGGCAAGATTTCATTTTTT
Source organism: Eumetopias jubatus (assembly GCF_037043125.1). Taxonomy (NCBI): domain Eukaryota; kingdom Metazoa; phylum Chordata; class Mammalia; order Carnivora; family Otariidae; genus Eumetopias; species Eumetopias jubatus. Next base: position 36,674,894 of record NW_028274813.1, on the reverse strand, counting down.
TTTTTTTTTTGATGGCTGTCCAATGCTTGTTTTAGAATAAACATTGTTAGGTAAGGATTCTGTAGCTTAAGCTTTTAAAACTATATATTTTCTAAAAACAAAGTAACCAAATTGTATAGAAATAAAAACCATTTCCTACAATAGCACATTATGAACTATATTTTGTATACTAAAAGCAAAACAAAACAAAAAACTTATTCATAATAGCATGTTTTCCTTCATAGTACTTTCCACACCGGTAGGCTAGTGTGGTGTATAGTAATATATGGGTCCAAAAAGGTAAAACAAAAACAAAAACTGACCCATATGCAGTCATTTAATGTACACATTAAGATAAACATGTGAACTAAAACATTTTCAGCTCAATCTATCCTTTTGACCTACTCATATTTGCTGTCATCTTACTGTTTCTTTCAAACTCTGAAGTCACAAAGTATCAATTTAGCAACAGAACTCATCAAGTAAATATTAATTATAATTTTAAGTGTATTTTTAATTAAAAACCACAATAAGGAAAGTATTGTTTTTTGTTTTTGTTTTTTATTTGACAGAGAGAGACACAGCGAGAGAGGGAACACAAGCAGGGGGAGTGGGAGAGGGAGAAGGAGGCTTCCCGCCAAGCAGGGAGCCCAACGCCCAGGACCCTGGGATCACGACCTGAGCTGAAGGCAGACACTTAATGACTGAGCCACCCAGGAGCCCAGGAAACTATTGTTTAGGGGCACCTGGGTGGCTCAGTTGTTAAGCATCTGCCTTTGGCTCAGGTCGTGATCCCAGGGAAGTCGGGCTCCCTGTTCTGCTCAGTGGGGAGTCTGCTTCTCCCTCTCCCACCCCCATGCTTGTGTTCCCTCTCTGTCAAATAAATAAATAAAATCTTAAAAGAAAAAAAAAGGAAAGTATTGTTTATTACCATCCTATTTGATGTAGACTTAGGTTAACAAACTAGGATCTCTTTCCCAGTTTCTGTTACAGGGAAGGGATTTGTGAAAAAGAAAGAGAAGGACTACATGTTTTAGCTTGTATCATTTTACAGCTGCGGGCAGGCAGACCACAGCTTTCCAGATAGTTAAGATGAACAAGAAATTCCTGAATCTCTCTGTGGAAACCAGAGTAGAAACAAGAGAAGCTTAAGCTTCTCTGCAATAACAATCTAACCAACCTTTCTCTCACTTCTGATACACACATATTTGCAATTGTTCTGTCCTCCACTTGACTGTCACTCTCTACTAATTCCGACCCACCCCAATCCTCTACTTGACAAATAAACTGGCTGGATTTTTTAAAGCCAAAATTCATTTCTAGGAAGATGTTAGAGGAAATAAATGTGGATTTGTTCTTTACTTAAGTGTTAATAGATGAAATAATTTTACTTAACATACAATTTACTATGTACCAGGCACTGTTTCAAGAGCTTTATAAATATTAGCTCATTTAATCATCAGAACAACCCTATGGGGGAGATTTCTAATTTAAATGACACTGAGTCAAAGAGAGGTCCAAGATTAAACAGGTATTAAGTTATGGAGCTGAAATTCAAACACTGAAAGTCTAATTTCCCAAATCTAAGCTCTTAACCACTATACTAAGCTGTCCTTCACATATAGTGTGTTGTTTGATTCCTTGTATCCCTAGGATCAAGCAGATTATCTCTCATATATTTTTTATTTAGGTTTTTCTTAGAATGGAGGCTAGGTACAAACTTAATTAGAGGTAGAAGGGAACTTAAAGATACTAATTCCACTCTCCTCTCTTTACAGATGAAGAAACAGACCCAGGGATGCCAAATAACACTTAGTCATCCAGTGGCCTATTCTGATGCCTTTTCCAATTTACCATGCTTGTTACTTTATACTTCTATCACTATACAAATAGGTAATAATTTTAAGTTTGGTAGGGGTTCCTAGTTTTTATTTTCCTTTTCTTAGAGAATGTTGAGCTTTACTTGTTGAATTTATGTTATTTTCTCTAATAAGAAAGTTTTTACTTAACTCTTTAGGTCTTATCAAAAAAGCTGAAAGAAAAATTTACAAGTCCTTCACATTATTTTCAAATTAGAAAAAATTTACCAAACGGAAAACAGATCATATGACCTCCTTGATGCTTTTAATTTCATACCACGATCTAATCTTTTCATTGCACAGCCTATTACAGGAACACTATCTAAACATACCCTTCAGTTATTCTACCAAACAGTTCTATTCCTACTGATATGCTTTCCTTAACTCTTTAACACAGAGAATCAGAATTAGTGTTTATTTTTATTATTTATTTATTTATTTTAAAGATTTTACTTATTTATTTGACAGAGAGAGATAGCGAGAGCAGGAACACAAGCAGGGGGAGTGGGAGAGGGAGAAGCAGGCTTCCCGCCGAGCAGGGAGCCCGATGTGGGGCTCGATCCCAGGACTCTGGGATCATGACCTGAGCCGAAGGCAGACGTTTAACGACTGAGCCACTCAGGCACCCCAGAATTAGTTTTTATATTGTGTCATTTGTCATTCACATTCATTGAGGTTAGTAAAAAGTCAATAAAATGACTTGCAATTAAAGCAATGACAAAAACTGTCTTCAGTAGAATTTAAAATTTTCATAGTAATTTAAATATGGGACAAAGGCAGGCATCAGAAAAAAATTGTATTTTGAATTCAAGAAATGGATAGTGTATATGTAAACAATAGATGACAAGGATACCACATTAATGATATATCTGCCTTGTTCTCCCACTGCTAGTGGAATAAAAATTGACGCAACCTTTCTGGAAAGCATCTGTCCATACATAAAAGAGCTCTAAGTGTTCATATATGTTGACACAGTGATCTCTCTCCTAAAATTCTATACCAAAGACACAGAAATGTGGGACAAGGATTCATATATAAAAATGTTTATTGTGAAGTTATATATACACAATGAACAAATCAATGTTTGATTATAATGTAGTAGTTTAAAATAATGGTTTTATTGGCCCTAGCCATTTACTATATGCATTTATTGGGACTCTAAAAAATGTAAATAATAGGAACTGAATTATGTAGAGAAAAAGAGATGTATTATAAGGATACAGAGTATCTCACTGAGTCCTAAGGCAAAAGGAAGCTAAGCTTCAAGAAGAAACTGGAACTATGAACTAGACAGTCATGGGACCCTTTCTTCTTCTTACATATCCACTTCATCTTTTTCTGTGTGGCAGCTTTTCTGCTCTCTAGTCCACATGGTAAATGGAGGTTTTTCGATTTATTCTTCAGTGAGGAAACCTGCCCAAACTCAGTACCTGTTCTCAATTTCTGATGGACAAGATTGCATAGACAAAATATTTCCCTTAAAGGTGAGGGACTCTTAGAGGGTTGTGAGCTAGGTTGACTCCCCAAAGGTGCCTGCTTCTTCAGATGTGGGACAATGGGCTAGTTTCATAATTTTTTTGTATCAGTTTCCTCATCTATAAATGGAGATAATAGTATCTGTAGTTAGGGCAATACTATAATATAAAAACTATTTTGCAAGAATATGAACGTGTTTCATTCATTAAGAATGTTTTCTACCTTGTCTGAGGAAAGCTGTATCCACCAGAGCAACTGGGAAGGCCCAGGCTTTGGGTGAATGCACTCACCTCTGCCTCTACACTTCTTCCAGCCTCCAACCTCCAGGTCCTGGGCCGGAGCTGTGGCCTCCAGCCCAGCCATTCCTCCTACAGACCAGCTGTCCCCAAAGCCCATGTCCTTCTGTCCTGCCCATTTCTCCTGCCTAACGGAGTTTTGTGCAATTCGGGACGTTCTTCCATAAACTGACCCTTGTATTAGTAGGGCCTTTAGGAGATTTTTGTTAGAAACCTAGGACCTTCCTTCACCTCTGAACAGCTTTTTCCCTCAATTCCAATCCAAAGATTTATGTACCTTTCTAGTTGACTGAAATTTGTGGGAGGCTTCCTCCCCTTTGCTATTCTATATTCTTAGTCCTATGCTAGCTTTATGTCTCAGAAATGGTGAAATGTACATCAGTCCAATAAAATACGAAAAAAATGTTTTTTTAGAGAGGTGCCTGGGTGGTTCAGTTGGCTAAGTATCCAACTCTTGATTTCGGCTCAGGTCATGCTCTTGGGGTCGTGGGATCAAGCCCCACATGGGGCTCCCCGCTCAGCAGGGAATCTGCTTCTCTCCCTCTCCCCCCTCTCCCTCTGCCCCTCCCCGCTGCTCGCACGCTATCTCTCAAATAAATAAATCTTTAAAAAAATGTTTTCTAGGAATTTTTACTGATAGAGAAAAAATATTATAGTTCTCCAGAGAAACAAAACCAGTAAGATGTATACATACACATATATGGAGAAAGATTCATTGCAAGGAATTGCCTCTATTATTGGATTTATTTTAAGGATTATGGAGGCTACAAATACAAAATCTGCAGGGTAGGCCAGTGGACTGGAGATCCAGGAAAGAGTTGATGTAGCTCAAGTCCAAAGACAGTAGGTGAGCAGGATCCCCTCTTCCTGGGGGAAAAAAGTCTTTTTTTCCTCTTTCAACTGATTGGATAAAGCCCCACCAATTAAGATAATCTCCTCAAAGATACATACTGATTGAAATATTAATAACCATCTAAAAAGGTTTTTTTTTTTAAGATTTTTAAAAATTTGTCAGAAGGCACGCGCGTACACAAGCAGGGGAAGCAGCAGGTAGCGGGAGAAGCAGGCTCCCCTCTGAGCAAGGAGCCTGATGTGGGGCTCAATCCCAGGACCCTGGTATCATGACCTAAGCTGAAGGCAGATGCTTAACTGACTGAGCCCACCCAGGCGTCCCTAAAAAATATCTTCACAGAAATAAATACGATAGTGGTTGCCCAAAAATCTGGGTATCGTGGCCTAGCCAAAGGACATATAAAATTAACTATCACACATTATATTAAATAAAAAAATAAACACCATACACAATATGGTTGCAATTATTTTCAAATTGTAAGGAAATAACAAAAAAGTTAACATTAGGTTTTTTCTATTTTTATTTTACAAGTCTTCTATAAAACTCAGCACTTACCTTGTTTGTCCTTTTAGCAGCATTTAAAAATATTAATTAGGGGTGCCTGGGTGGTTTGGCAGGGTAAGCGGCTGACTTTGGCTCAACTCATGATCACAGTCTTGAGATCAAGCCCTCATCAGGCTCCCCGCTCAGCAGGGAGTCTGCTTGTCCCTTTTCCTCTGCTCCTAACTCCCAGTTCATGCTCTCTCTCAAATAACTAAATAAAATCTTCAAAACAAACAAAGAAACAAAAACAATATTAACTACTAGCCTTTTCTAGAAACACTCTTTTACTTGTAGCCTCCCTTTATAGTATATTCTTTTTATGATACTGTCCAATTTACAGTCCTCTTTTCTGCAAACAGAATCTGACAAGTTGAGAGGTAAGAAGATATCTTAGGGATTGTCTAATTAGCCCCAGAAGTGTGGCCCTGGAGACATGTTAATACTGTGTGACCCTGCTCTTTTGACTATAACTATTGGATCAGGCATGGACACTGGCCCTAGAGCAGCAAATCCACTGGCTGGACTGAGCGGATTAGATTCTTTTTCCTAATCATAATTTGAATGAAAGTCAGTCAGTCTCTGTTGTATGCTTGAAATTGGAATAATGTAGAAGTAGGGGTAAGGCTGACATATGCATGCCAAAGCAGAGAGAGAAGAAGGAAACAAATGAGAGACCATGCAACCCCAAGAAACAAAGATGGATGGCACCGCCTTTAGTTCTGATAGCATTCCAGAGGCCTGGCTCCATTCCCTTGGAAGCCTGGCAGCACTTTCTTGATTTTGACTTCCATAAGATACTCATTCTAGTCCTCAAATAAATTTCCTTTTTTTTTCTTAAGCTAGTACAAATGGGTTACTAGACCCCCTACACACACACACACACATACACACACAGCCCTAGTTAGACAATCCCTAAGATATCTTCTTACCTCTCAACTTGTCAGATTCTGTTTCAGGTTCTTTTTACCCTATCCATTCCTTAAACGTTAATGTCTTTAAAGGTTTTTTCCTTAGACCTTCTGTTCTTCTCACTATATGTACTCTACAAGGGCAGTACCATCCACTCTCATCATTCATTCTGCACATATATGTTGATGATATTAAACCTGTCTAGGTCTCTTTCTCTCTCTCTTTTTTTAATTTAAAGTCAATTAGCTAACATACACTACATCATTAGTTTCAGATGTAGTGTTCAATAATTCATCAGTTGCATGTAACACCCTGTGCTCAACACATCATGTGCCCTCCTTAATGCCCATCATGCAATTACCCCATCCTTCCACCCACATCCCCTCCAGCAGCCCTCAGTTTGTTTCCTAGAGTTAAGACTCTCTCATGGTTTTTCTCCTTCACTGATGACTTCCCATTCCATTTTCCCTCTCTTCCCCTACGATCCTCTACATTGTTTTTTATATTCCACGTATGAGTAAAATCATGTAATTGTCTTTCTTTGATTGACTTATTTCACCCAGCATAATTCCCTCCAGTTCCATCCACGTCAATATAAATAGTAAGTATTCATCCTTTCTGATGGCTAATACTCCATTGTGTGTGTGTGTGTGTGTGTGTGTGTATCACATCTTTTTTATGCATTCATCTGTTGATGGACATCTCGGCTCTTTCCACAGTTTGGCTATTGTGAACAGTGCTGCTATAAACAGTGGGGTGCAGGTGTCCATTTGGATCAATACATTTGTATCTTTGGGGTAAATATGTCTAGGTCTCTTTCACATGTAGAACTGCCTCCCAGATAGTTCTGTCTTACAGACACCTCAAATTCAATATACCTAAAACAGAATTCTGCTCCATACTCCTGTTCCTTTCCGCAAATCTCACTTGCTTTCCATATTTTGTGTTTCTACAAATCAAACTACTATTTCTCATCTTTCCAAATAGGAAATCTGGGAATAATCCTTTACTCCTGTTTTTCTTCCTTACTGCCATTTGTAATCAATCACCATATCTTCTCAATTCTACCTCTAAATATCTCTCAAATGTATCCATTTCTTTCTACTCCCACTGACACTATCTAGGTCAGGGGCCAACAGAGTTGTTTTTATAAAGAGCCAAACAGTAACTGTTTTGGGCTTTGTGGATTACACAGTGTTGGTTACTCAACTCTGCAGCTGTAGCACAGGAGCACCACACACAGTATAGATATAAATGAATAAACATGGCTGTGTTTCAATAAAGTTTTATGAATAGCCACTAAATTATTAATTTCATATAATTCACACATGTCACAAAATATTCTTGTGGCTTTTTTCAATTGTATTTAAATTATATTTAAAATGTAAAAAAACCAGGGCACCCGGGTGGCTCAGTCGTTTAGCATCTGCCTTCGGCTCAGGTCATGACCCCAGAGTCCTGGGATCAAGCCCCGCATCGGGCTCCCTGCTCCACAGGAAGCCTGTTTCTCCCTCTCCCACTCTCCCTGCTTGTGTTCCCTCTCTTGCTGTGTCTCTCTCTGTCAAATAAATAATCTTTAAAAAATTAAAAAAATAAAATAAAATGTAAAAAAACCATTCATAGTTCACAAGTCATATAAAATCAGGCAGCTGGCCGCTCTTTGTAGTCTCTTGATCTAGGTCTCCCATCTTCTCTCCCTTGAACTGGTGGAGTAACATTGTACTTGGTCTGGTTTCCCTGCCTCCAGTCTTACCGCCCTCTAGTCCATTTTCCATACTACAGACACAGTCTTCCTAAAACACCAATCTAATCTCCCTGAGCAAACAGTCCATATTTTGGGGGTCTTACCCTATCTGTAGGGCTTATGTTATTGGCTAGTACTTACTAGAAATGAAATGATTATATTTGTGGAATTTAATGTCATTACTTTTATTAAAGCTTTTTAGTCAACAAGAAAAAAATGTATACTTGCAACAGAAGAAATAAACTTGTCATAGTTCTCAGTTGATATGATTTTTTCTATAAAGAACAAATGAGATTATACATATAAGTTATTTAGTTAATGGAGAGTTGAAAAAAGTTGTTGCATATATGATCAATACATAAAAATCAAGCATGTTTCTATCTTCCAACCACAAAAAGTTACAATATTTGATTTTTAACAAGACATCATTTATAACAATGACAAAAAATATAAGGTAACTACAAATAAATCTAACAGAAGATATACTTGATTTATATGGAGAATGAAATACATTTAAGAAAACCTAAATAAATAAGACTTACCATATTCCCAGATAACATTCAATACGGTAAGGCTATCAGTTCTCTCCACATTTATAAATTCATTGCAATTTCAATAAAAGTCCAGAGTTTTTTTGTAGAAATTAAAGAGTTCATTCTAAGATGTATATTGAAAGCAAATACTCAAAAATAGCCAAGACAATCTTGAAGAATATGGTAGAGAACTTTCATAAATAAGACTTACTCTAAAGCAATTAAAGCATGACAATGATATTGATAAAGAGACAAATAAAGAAACCAGTGAAACACAATGGAGAACCCCAAAATCACACCCATACACATATGGAAACTTCATATATAACCTAAGTGGCATTACAGGTAAGTAGAGAAAGGATAAACTATTCAAAAATGGAATTAGGTCAATTAATTATCAGTGTGAAAAAAATTACATCAGATCCATATCTCACAATATATTCAAAACCAACTAAAGTTAGATCAAAGTTTTAAACATGAAAGTACTATTTTATCTTTCCAATAAAAAAATAGCAAAAGGATTTTTCTTTTAGAACTAGAAAAACACCCCTGAAACAAATAATACATTATATGTTAATAAAAAAATTAAAAAAAAGAACTAGAAAAACAAAATCTAAAGTACATACAGAAAACTGTATAAACAAGTGAAAACAGCAAGAATAAGTAAAAAAATATTATAAAGCTACAATAAACATAATAGTATAGAACTTGCACACAAATATCAGATGTATCAATTCTAAGTAAAAATATGAATATAGACCCAAGTATATACCTATATTTAGGTGACAGTTCAAGTCAGTAGGGGAAAATGGACTATTCAATAAATGGTGCTGTGAGGGAATATCAAGTTAAATTCCTTCCTCAAAGCAAGAGATGGTTAAAAGACTTAAGCATAAAAAAACAACCACAGAAGTACTATAAGAAACCATGGTAGAAGGCTATTCTAAATATCATACGAAACCATGAAACAAAAGATACCCAAAAAGAAAATAATTCTCCTTGGAAAAAAAAGTAGGAAGAGAAGTAATAATTTAGGAAAGCATATTTCTAAATCACACATGGACAAAAGGCAAATTTGACCACAATATAAAGGGCTTCAAAAACCAGTAAGTAATCCGAGAGAAACAAAAACGTTATGTCCATGCAAAAACTTATACAAAACTATCCATAGCAACATTATTCAAAACAACCAAAAAGTAAAACCAAATGTCTTTCAACAGATGAAAGGATAAATAAAATGTTATATATCCATCTGATTGAATAGTACTTGGCAATAAAAAGGAACGAAAGGAATGAAGTACTGATACATGCTATAATATGGCTGAATCTTAAAATACGCTAAGTGAAAGAAGCCAGCAACAGACTACATATTGTATGCTTCCATGTATATGAAATATCCAGAGTAGGCAAATCCTTAGAGACATAAAGTAGATTAGTGATTGTCTAGGGTTGCCTAGGAATCGGCAGGGGAGGACACACGGAGTGACTACTATGGGTATGGGGTTCCTTTGGGTGGTGATGGAAATATTCTAAAATTGATTGTGGTGATGGCTGCATAACTCTATGAATATATCAAAAGCCACCAAACTGCATATTTTAAATGGATGAAATGTATATGAATTACATCCCAGTAAGTTTTTTAATATAAAAAACAAAAAACAGTGAGTAGAGGTGAGAGGATTTCTGTCCATAAAGGATTAACTGTTGTAATAACAGCCGTTCCACTGTAAACAGCCAGAAAACTAGACAAATTATATAAAACAACCATTTTCATATACTGGAAAACAAGCAGCACAGAACTGTAATTCAGGAGAAAAGGGAAGCAAATGAGATGAGCCCTGTGATTGCCCTAACTTGCTGCTAGAGGCAGTTTCCAGGCTGTAGCATGGGAGGAGGAACCCAAACAAAGTCTAGCAGTCTCACTGAACTAAGGGGAAAAAGAGCAGAATTCACAGAGGCCAAAGCAGCCATTAATTTGCAGGACAGAACACTAGAGAGAGGAATTCACACAGAGAATGAGCCCCAAAGATCTGTAGGGGGTCTCTGCAAATTGTTTGCTGAGTACTAATATGTGCATGCATGGGGTGAAAGTCCACCAGTCTGGGGAAAATAGTAGGCCAAACAACTCCCAAAGTTCACCTAGGCCCGGAAATGCTTTCCCACTAGGCAGAGTACAAAGGGAATTGGGCAGTCTTTATAAGGTTATCACCTGGAGAGCCTGGCTGACTTAGTCGGTATATCATGTGACTCTTGATCTCAGGGTTGTAAGTTCAAGTCCCACACTGAGTGTAGAGATTACTTGTAAGTAAAACCTTAAAAAAGGCTATGACCTTAGCAGTGAGGCCAAATTAGGTCTAGACTACAGTTATTCTGGACCCTCTCTAGGAAGCTTAAACTGACAAGTAATTTAACTGTAACCACGATCAAGTCTGACACTATTTAAAGGAATAAACAAAATCTAAAACTATAAAAATTACTAAGCAAAGAAGCTAGAGAATATGATCCATAAGCAGGAAAAATATTAGAAAGTCCACACAAAGATGACAAAGATGATGGAAATAATGGATAAGAACCTTAAAACAGCTATTAAAATCTTATACTAAAGAATGTAAAAGAAAATAAGAACATAATGAGTAGAGAAATGGAAGATTTCTTTTTAAGATTTTATTTATTTATTTGACAGAGACACAGCGAGAGAGGGAACACAAGCAGGGGGAGCGGGAGAGGGAGAAGCAGGCTTCCCACAGAGCAGGGAGACCGATGTGGGGCTTGATCCCAGGACTCTGGGATCATGACCTGAGCCGAAGGCAGATGCTAAACGACTGAGCCACCCAGGCGCCCCTGGATGATTTAAAAAATACCCAATTAGAGCTTCTACATATAAAATATACAGTATCTGAAACTATATCCCATCCTACTTGAGGAGTTTACCAGAAAAATCAGACACTGAAGATCAGTGAACTTGAAGTCATAGCAATAGAAACAGTCCAAAATGAAGCGCAGAGAGCAAAAACACTGCATCATCATCATCATCATCATTGCATCAGTGATCTGTGAGTGGCAGTGTTAAACAATTTAACGTACATGAAACTGAAGTTCCAGAACAGGAGGAGATGGTAGAAGAGGGGAGAAAAAAAATTTCTAGAAATGCTGGAACATTATACAAAAATAATAATAATAATAATGTATTATGTATTGTGAGTTTTATAACATATGTAAATGTAAAATGTATGACAACAATAATACAAAGGAGGGGAGAGGGAAAAATGGAAGTATACTCTTGTAAGTTCTTATGCTATACTTGAAGTAGTACAACATTATTTGAAGGTACAGCAACAGTTTAAAAAAAAGAAAACCCCAAAAAGAATAGTTAAAAAAGAAAAATCAGTAAGTAAAATGCCAGCAATCTAATAGAAAAAAAATATGGGAAAGGTTTGAATAGGCAGTACTGGAATAATCAACTTACTAAATAAATTATGCTACATTAATATATTGGAGCAGGGGCGCCTGGGTGGCTCAGTCAGTTAAGCGTCCAACTCTTGATTTTGGCTTAGGTTATGATCCCAGGGTTCTGGGATCAATCCCTGTGTTGGGCTTCTCACTCAGCAGCAAGTCTGCTTGAGATTCTCTCTCCCTCTGCCCCTCCCCCTGCTCTCACACTGTCTCTCTCTCTAAAATAAATAAATAAGGGGCACCTGGGTAGCTCAGTTGGTTAAGCGTCTGCCTTCGGCTCAGGTCATCATCCCCGGGGTCCTGGGACTGAGCCCTGCAACAGGCTCCCTGCTCAGCCTGCTTGAGCCTGCTTCTCCCTCTCCCATTCCCCCTCCTTATGCTCTCTCTCCCTCTGTCAAATAAATAAATACAATCTTTAAATAAATACATTCATACATACATACATAAATCCTAAAAATATATATATGTATATTGGAGCATAATGTAAATGTGAAAAAATTACATAGCTCTATATAATAGGGAAAGTGCTAATATGGAAAGGAATTTTAATGTAGTAGCATAATGTAATTCTGCAGCCAAACTGGGTTTGAATCCAGGCTCTATTATGTACTTGCAGAGTCATTTGGAGCAAATTACTTAAGTTCCCGCCACCTCAGTTTCTTCTGCAAACCAGTGATAATACTCATAGGATTTTATGAGGATCAAAAGAATTAAGTCATGTAAAGCATTTAAAACAACTATTAAGCACAAAGTTAGTATTCATTAACTGTTGGGTAAAAGAAAAGGAAAATCTTTCCACAATATATTTCTAAATGAGAAAAGCAGGGTCCAGAACAGTATATTACCATTTTATGAAAAATAAACTATATAGATATATGTCTATAACAGTAAAGACTCTCTAGAAGGCTAAACAAGAAACTTATAACAATGAATCTTCTGGAACAGAGATTCTGGTAGCTGTGGAACAGAAAAAGAAAAGAAATGCACTCTCTTCTTCATATTTTCATGTAAATATTAAATTTTCTATGAAGTATTCCCCATTCAAACAAATAAATGTAATTAATTTTAAATCAAGAATAATAAGTACTTATAAAATCAGGAAAATGTGCATTTCCAAACACAAGTATGACACTAGGTTAAAAGAAATCAAAGAGCAAACCAGGGTGCCTGGGTGGTTCAGTTGGTTAAGCGAGTGCCTTCGGCTCAGGTCATGATCCTGGAGTCCCAAGATTGAGTCCCGCATCGGGCTCTCTGCTCAGCAGGGAGTCTGCTTCTCCCTCTGACCTTCTTCCCTCTCGTGCTCTCTCTCTCTCAAATAAATAAATAAAATCTTTAAAAAAAAAAGAGCAAACCAATTTGATTTTTTAATAAACTGTTTCTTCCCAGAATTACTAGTGATCAGTTTCCACTGGCTCTTGCAGCCCTTTCTAATCTTTGTCATTTGTGACCCACTTTTGTAGCTCTTCTTGTCTTCCTTTTATCTTTTCATGATCTCAGATATCTTTATTATCTATAATAAACTATATTTTAATAAAATATCTTATTTGCTTTTCTTTTCCAAAGCTCTTATGTTTATGGCATTTTTTATTTATATTAGGAAGACAGAGGGAAAGGAAGGCTGAGAAAATCAGCACTGATTTCAGTCAACAACTTAATATATGTTTAAAACACAAATATTTGTGGATATTGCATATGTATATACATACACATTATTTTCTCAAGGCATATAAAAACTGTTTCTGTAGTTTAAGACAATCCTATCTATTAAATATTTGTTATCACAAAGATTCTTTAAAAATCACATAGCGTGATTTGAAGAGTTTTCTGCATAAGCTCTGGAGTCTGTAAGATTTAAATTTGCCCTCTGAGACTTACCTAGAGCTATGTTACTTTGTCCAGTTACTTAACCTACCTCTCTTAGTTTCCTGATCTATAAACTTGTATTAATAGTAGAACCAAACATTGGGATGTTTTGGCTCAGTCGTTAAGCCTTCAGCTTAAGTCACGATCCCAGAGTCCTGGGATCAAGTCCCACATGGGGCTCCCTGCTCAGCAGGAAGCCTGCTTCTCCCTCTCCCCCTCCCCCTGTTTGTGTTCCCCTCTCACAGTCTCTCTCTGTCAAATAAATAAATAAAATCTTAAAGATCTTACCCCTCTTATAAAAAAAAAAAACACACTGGGATGTTTTAAGAGTAGACTAAATCAGGTAATAGACCTTTCAAAAAATGTCTGACCTCTACTAAAACCTTCATAAATGTTAATAATGTTAATAATAGAATTACTATTATTATTAAAATTAGTGAAAGGAGGGGTGCCTGGGTGGCTCAGCCATTAAGCGTCTGCCTTTGGCTCAGGTCATGATCCCAGGGTCCTGGGATGGAGCCCCACATCGGGCTCCCTGCTCCACGGGAAGCCTGCTTCTTCCTCTCCCACTCCACCTGCTTGTGTTCCCTCTCTCACTGTGTCTCTCTCTGTCAAATCAATAAATAAAATCTTAAAATAAAAAATAATAAAATTAGTGAAAGGATATAGACTAGTTGAGAATGGGTTTGGCTATAAAGTGTGTGATGACAATTTTTTTAATGAAATTAATCTAAAACTTTCTTAATGTTATTAAATCAGGTATATAATTAGAACTTATTATATGCCATAATATTTAATTAAGAATTTTTATTTCTTGAAAGAACATGAAAAAATAAATACAAAAGGAGTGCTTTATTTTTAATTTTCCATTATTCTTCAAAGGACTATGTTCTTAATACTTGCTGCTCCCTATTTCTTATTTTTTCCCAATTCAGGCTACAAAAGATTCCAACAAATAATATGAGAGCAATAATTATTATCCTGGCTAATGGATCAAGTTAATACCTGGAGAAATGCCATACATTTTCTATCTTGCATCACCGTGAAAAAAAATTCTCCTAGTATCAAATAACCGCTTGGCATCATACTGTTCTGATCTCTCTTTTGATATTATAACATACCTTAAAAAGATTCAAAGCCTGGGATTGCAAAAAAGGTGAGACAACAATGTTAGAGAAATATAAAATATATTTTAAGGATCAAGAATTATTTTTACTGGAAGGGTTTAAGAAAGTACATTTTTTTTCCTCAAAAATCTTTGGGAAACTTCAGTAAAATGCACTACACCCTCACTTAGCTAGCCACTGGATCAGAATCTCTGAAAGTAAGATGCAGAAACCTACACTTTAAACAAGCCCCAAGTAATGTTTTTTGTCTATGGTCATTTTAAGAACAAATGAGGACTAATGAAACAGAAGGGGTTAATTAAAAAGGCTCTGTGTAGGAGGTGAATGTTGAGCAGATTTCAAGTAGGAACATTAAGCGGCAGGGAGGAGTTCAGTAGTTACTCCACACCAAAGGGATGGTATGTGAGATAACTCTGCTTGCAGAGCTGTTTCAGCATCCTAGGCATACAGAAGTAACCACACTTAGCCTGAATAAGCTGTAGGGGCCCAGCAGATGGACAGGACTGTCAACCAAAACTACTATTAGAAAAACACCAGGCTTTCACTGTCTAATTCTTATCCCAAGTTTCTAATATATTTTTTTAAGATTTTATTTATTTGAGAGAGAATGAACACAAGCGTGGGAGGGGCTGAGGGAGAAACAGACTCCCCACTGACCAGGGAGCTCCATGCGGGGCTGGATCCCAGGACCCTGGGATCATGACCTCAACCAAAGGCAGACGCTTAACCAACTGAGCCACCCAGGCGCCCCTCCAATATTTTTTTTCATTACCCATTCTGGAAATATAAGCCTCCAAAGTACAACAATACTAACACAGAGAATAGGACCAAAACAACTTAAGCAAAGGAAGGTATTTTTGTTTTCAGTTCATAACAAGGATTTTTAAAAGTAAAAAGGTAAAAAAGTCATTTCGGTTTTTATACTAGATTATTACAAACATTTATAAACAGGACTTCCATACAAGGGAGCCTTTCTTCTATAAGAGCTAACCAAAAGATTAAACAATTATTCAAATTTAGAAGTTTACTCAAATTTAGAGTAAAAATATGTAAAATAAGAAATTTAAACTAATTTTACAAGATTAATTCTAACAGGTCAGTTTCCACTCTGTAAAATTATAGTTTGAGAGTAGGTGATTTCTAAAGTCCTGTCTAATTCAATTTCTAAAATTGAATGATCTACAAATTCCTCAGACTTTGGATTAAATATATTAGATTGTTCAAAAATTATAATGTAAATAAATCAAAAAAACACTATAATGTAAGCTTATCCTGATAATTCAAATAACCCTGAAATGTTAGAATACTAATATCTACAATCCATAAATAATCAGCAGTATTGTTTTCAGACTTCCTGTTGGCATGTGTTCTGAATAGATGATGAGCAAAAAATAACTTTTCTCTTACTTGGACTTCTAATATTAACAGCATGTAACACAGCTACTCATTGAGGAGTTATAAAAGGCCCTACAGTAATAGAATCCTGAAAGTCTCATGAAAATAAGAGAAACATCATTAGCTAACTAGTAAATATCATGCCAAACATAATGACAATCTTAAATTTGAAATACTTAGATTAAATAAAATTTGAGATCTTTAACTATCCTTCAAAAAAGGCAGCACTACTTTACAATCTGAATAGCCTCTACATCTCCTTTGGCTATATAGGAAAGAAAAGAAAACTGTCCATGGTACTCTTCTCTCATAATTCTGTCATTCTTACCCTGCACATTACATATTTTCCATGTTACTCTAAGAGAGATGCACTGCACAGAGGTGCCCATGCGGACAAGATTTTATCTATACTGGAATTAAATCTGGAATGAGTAAGCTTATCATAATGGAGTTTTAAACAGAATTGAGTATTTCTCAATGTAAGATGATTTTGTGCTCTAACGGAAAAAAAAAAATCGAAGAAGTCTGATTCTTTAGATTCTCCATCATTACTAACTTTATTCTTAAATTAAGGGACTGGTCTGCAGGAGGAACAAAGCTCCTTACAATTTAAAAGATAAAACAAGACAGCAGTCTAAGAACAAATTTTGCTTCCATAGAAAAGAATTAGTTTTCAAACCCAAGTAACATTTATGGACCATGAAAAAGTGAGAAATGGGAGGCCAAAAGAAGTAGGCAAAATATAAAATGTTTACCATTAAAAACTCATCCCAGCCTCATTGTCAGGTTGGCCCTGCTGTCATACTTGTCAATTTTACAAACCCACTAGTCTGACCAAGAACCCTAATTTTAAGAAAAACTTTAAAAGTATTTAAAGCTAATGCAACAGTAATCCTGTGGTAGCTCAACAACTGATACTACAGATCAGTGATTCAGAAGATAATTAAACTTTGTGTCTATCAGCAAATCTGCAACCATACCCCTTAAAAAAAGAACTCAGGCTGTGTTCCATTAACTTACATAAATAGCGGCTTTCCTTTAAAATTCATTACTTCATTGCCTAGAACGACCATGTTTGTTTTGGAATTACACTACGGTTTTATAAACACTGTCTCGGAGTAAAGCTAAGAAGACTTTACCCAAGCCTGAAACAGAATTAGTTTGGGGGAAGGCACAGTATATTATGGTGAAAGTGGGTCTTAGTTACCTAACGATTAAGTATAAAAACATTATAATTAATTACAATTATATTCTGTGCATCACAAGAATTAAAACCATTTAAAAACTCAACCAAAGCCCAATGATAATATGTTACTCCACGAATAGCGTTTCCTTTGGGTTTAGAATATAGTTTGACAGCTAAGTCTCTAGGTTTCCCCTAGATCACTTAATTTTTTTAAACCTAGGAAGGGCCTGTTCTCGGGGGCTGTGAAAACCCGTGGAAAGAGGTTTGGAAGGGGAAACGGCCAAATTAAAATAACTGAGCGGAGTGAAGAGAACTCCGGGTTCTCCCGCGGGAGAACTCCCCCAGGCACAGCAGGCGAGGAGAAGGAAACTTACCTGCCAGCGGCCATAGGTGAGGAGGACCATGGAGATGGGGATGGCGGTGCCGGACATGGCATGGGTGGAGGGCATGCTGTACTCGGAGTTGTAGAAAACCTCCAACTTGACCACGGGCGGCGAGGCGGGCCGCGGCCAGCGGATGATGTCCTTGGTGCACTGGCCCAGGTACATGACCAGCACCCAGATGACCACGAGCCTCCGGCCCACCAGGGGGTCCAGGTTCCAGATCCAGAAGGGGAAGAACAGGATGTAAAAGAGTTCGTTGCCCAGTTCCGTGCCGAAGCAGAACAGGTAGTAGAGCGGCCAGTTGCTCACGTGGGCCAGCTCGCCCTCCTCACCCGTCAGCGAGTTGCGGCGCAGGGCCCCCACGCGCCGCGGCGAGGCCGGGCCCAGCTCGGTCGCCAGCCCGTTCCGCACGCCGTTGGGGGCGCCGCCGCCGCCGCCGCCGCCTGGCTTGGCGGGACACTGATTGCGGTCGCTCCCGGGCGCCTGGGGGCCTGCGGACGCCCCTGGTTGCTGTTCTCGGCGCCGGGCGTCTCCCGCGAGGGGCGCCTCCGCCTTCTCATCCCCCCTTGGATCGGTGGCGGGCGCGGCGGAGCGGCGCGGAAGCGCTTCCACCCCGCACAGCCGCTGGAAACGGGCCACTTTCTGCGGCTCCTGCAGACGGCCAGCCAGCTGGGCCAAGCGCTGCCTCAGCGACATGATAGCGGGACCCGGGCGGCCCGCGGATGGGAGGATGTCGGCGGCGGAAGCACGGGCCGGCCCCCGGCTCAGCCCCGAACCGTCCCCGCGCGCCTGGCCACCGGCAGCGGCGCCCAGCTGGGCCGGATCGGCTCTGCCGAGTGACGGCGCCACAGGCCGCAGCGGCCGCCGCGCGCCCCCGCTCCGCGCGCCCCTTCCAGGCCGCGCGCGCTCCGCCACCGCCCCCGGCCTCCACGCGCCGGCGCGCGCAGCGCCCCGCCCCCCACTGCCGTTCGGGGAGAGGGCCGGGCCGCGCGGGGCCGCCGCGAGAGCATCCGCAGGCGTCTGGGTGCTGAGGCTCGGCGGGGCGGCTGCCTGGAGGTTTGCCTTCACCTCCACCAGGAGTCGCGGCGCTGGGCGGGCGGGCGGACGTTGCCCGCCCCCCTTCTCCAACTTCAGCCCTCGTTTCCCTCCGGCTGTGGTGCAGGCTTCCTTTTGACGAGCGTTGACTCGGAAAGGCCACGATCCTGGTGCCGGCGTCGGCAATGCGAGTAGCCAAGCACCCGGACATCCTGCTGGCACAGAATCAAATGTTTAATGGTGAATGAAGGCGAAATAACCACCATGGGTTCGGAAACGTTCCATTCAAGTAATCACAAGTAATTACAGAGCCTCTGACGGTTGATGTCCTGAAAGCCACGTGCCAACTGACCAATGGTGGTAAGGCTAGATGTAGGTCCCAGGACAATACTGTGCCATTGATCAAAGAAGAAATCACAGTTATTCTTGACTTAAATGTAGAATTTCCTTTTAATAAATTCTAATAGCTGGGTGGGGTTGCACAGAAGAAATGTAATTGGTGGCTGTGATTTAGAGGCTTAACTTCCATGTCTCGCAAGTTACAAACTTCTAGAAAATACAGCTTTTATTAGAAGGTCTGTGAACTCTAATTCCAGGAAGTTCTAGAAAATATAGTTTTTATTAGAAGGTCTCTGAACTCTAATGCCAGGAAGTTACTTCAGGTGAGGTGGATATCTATAATTAAAGAATTTGAACCTCTTCCAAGAAACAGGCTGGAAATTTCCCCTCCTGTGTCATTAGAAATACTTCCTTCATTTCCCACGGAGTTAGTCTCTTCCTCCCACTCCACTTGCTAGGCTGTAGCCAGAGAAGGTTGAATAAATTATCATCCCTATCTTAAAGTTGCTTACAGTATAAATGGGAGACTGAGATAGGTCTACCTCTCAAGTACAGAGCCAATGAGAAATACAAAAATGGAGACATCAACAACATGCTCTGGAAAGGACAAGAAACAAGTTGACTAGGGACAGCAAGAAAGGTAAAAAGTGATCCTCTTGAGCTGGGATCCTTATTAAAGAGCAAGATAAGAATAGATGGAGAAACTTAGGAAAAGAGAAAATGGATAAAGACGGGGTAGGAATGTGCAAAGACGTATTTGGTAAACAATTAATAGCTCATAGAATACGGAGTAGGAAGAGTAAGTGATTGGAAGGGGATTAGAAAGAGGGGATAGAACCAGATTGTAAAGACCTTGAATGCCTAGCTGGAGATTTTATTTTGCAGTCAGCGGGGAGCCATGGAAGTTTTTAACCTAGGGAGTGACATCAGAACTGTGCTTTAGAAAGATAACTGAGACAGAAATCAAAGATAAATTGCCAGAGGTCAGAGACCAAAGGCCAGGCAAATAATTAGAAGATGACTGCACTAGTCAGGTGAGAGAGAATGAGAGCCTGAACTAGGACTGTGGTTCTGGGAATTGAAAGGAAGAGCATAGATTTGAACAGGATTTTGGAACTAGGAAAAAGTTAAAGCATTTCATTTGAATTCATAGGTCTGCAGGCAAATAATAGTCCATCCTTGGTTGGAACACATTGTGTCTAATATTGAGGCATTTATAATCTATGAGGGAGACAAAACCTGAGAAAACAGGTAAGTATATTCAAAGATGTAAAGCCAGGCATTCCAAACAGCTCAAGGAAGTGAGACACAAGCAATCACTACATGGAGTAAACAGAGAGGTGGCATTGGGTTATCTATGAATGGTTCTGTGAAATGGATCATTAGCTGGCATTTGAAAACAAGGAGAAACTTGTACAGTGAGGTGGGAACGGCCTCAGTGAGGCAATTTGTACATGTTCTTTTGTCAAAATAATTTGTTTATAAAGGAATTATTCAGATTCATCCAAGGAATTTCCAATTCTGGGGACTCATTAGCCTAGAGATAGCAGAGAAAGAAGAAAATAGATAAAACAAAGTAGAGGTGATATATATATATTTATGACTAAATTCTGTTTTCTTCAATAATAGCATATTTTGTCGGAATGCAATATTCTCTTTAAAGGTAACAGAAAGATGAAATGGGAATTCGGCCTGTACTGCACTGAAGAGGAAAAGAATGTAAGTTGACAAAACTTGAAAGGGCTGACACTGTCCTGCTGGTGCTGGAAATCTGTTAATAATAAGGACAAGGTCAAAAGCACCAAAGTACCATGATGAAAAGAATAGTTCTGGTAGGTTCTATTTACACTTACTCTATACTTTTCATCTTGAAACATAATAGGAATTTAAGCATTTTTATAATGAAGCATAAACATTTTTTTAAAAAGAAAACACTGCAGGGAGGAGGTGGGGAAAAAAGAAAAGAAAAGGGAAGAAAAGAAGAAAAAAGAAAAGAAAGAAAAACATTGCTGACAAGTAAGGATATGACTAACTGGGTGTGATAGTCAAATGTTGATAGTTTATGTTGCATAATTACCATGTTAAATAAATTTTGTTAGATCCTTCTCTGTAATTCAGTTTAACTTTATGTAATATTAAAACCTTTTTGAGGGGTGCCTGGGTGGCTCAGTCATTAAGCGGCGGCCTTTGGCTCAGGTCATGATCCCAGAGTCCTGGGATCAAGCCCCACATCAGGCTCTCTGCTCAGCGGGAAGCCTGCTTCTTCCTCTCCCACTCCCCTTGCTTGTGTTCCCTCTCTCGCTCTCTCTCTCTGTCAAAGAAATAAATAAAATCTTTAAAAAAAATAAAAATAAAACAACCTTTTTGAGATACATGAACTATAAACCCAAAGTATTGCTGTCATTTCTAAATGGACCTTTCCTAAAAGTAGTAGGGAAACACAATATACACTCTTAACCTTGGTCGTTTTACCTTCCACAGCTAATTTAAGTTGTTTTTTATCATACTGGGTTGAGATAAATCATTGATTCAATTACTTTTACAAAGAAGTCCTAAGAATTTTACCTTACAAATACATCTTCTGGGGCGCCTGGGTGGCTCAGTCTGGCGTCTCAGGCGTCTGCCTTCGGCTCTGGTTATGATCCCAAGGTCCTGGGATCAAACCCCGCAGCATTGGGCTCCCTGCTCCGTGGGAAGCCTGCTTCTCCCTCTCCCACTCCCCCTGCTTGTGTTCCCTCTCTCGCTGTTTCTCTCTCTCTGTCAAATAAATAAATAAAATCTTAAAAAAAAAAAAAGAAATACATCTTCTGTCCCTGACCTGGGTAGAGTGGCACCTGGTTGGTGGTGCTTGTCTCATATAAGCCAAAAAACCTGCACTTGTTGCCAAGTCTTCCATATTACTAGATGTGAAACCTTGGGACGATGAGACAGATATGGCAAAACTAGAGGAGTGCGTCCGAAGCATTCAGGTAGACGGCTTGGTCTGGGGCTCTTCTAAACCAGTTCCAGTGGGATATGGAATTAAAAAACTTCAGATACAGTATGTAGTGGAAGATGATAAAGTTGGAACAGATATGCTGGAGGAGCAGATTACTGCTTTTGAGGACTATGTGCAGTCCATGGGCGTGGCTGCTTTTAATAAGATCTAAAATCTACATCATAGATCATTGCCCTTAAATAAAAGCTTAAAAGACAAAAAAATACATTTTCTGTAATATATATTTAAAACTATGTTATACATATTGTATATTTGAAAGTTGCTAAGATAATAGATCTTAAAACTCCTCATCAGAAGAAAAAAATTTGTAACTCTGTGAGGTGATGGATGTTAACTAAAATTGTGGTATTCATTTTGTAATGCATATATCAAATAATTATACTATATACTTTAATATAGACTTCAATGTCAATTATATCTCAATGAAACTGGGAAGAAAAAAACTATGTTACTTAATAAGAAAATGATAATATTCATTTTAAACTGATTATTTATTATCATCAATTTATTTTCTCTTGCCTGGAACACAATTTCTTATTCATTAAACTACAAAATTTATATATTGCGAACTATTTACCCTAAAGTATTACTATTAACTATAGTAGAATATTTTTGGCATCGAAGTGTCAGTACATAGCACATAATGGGCATTAGTAAATGGTGAATATGAATTTGTTATTTTTGAAATATTAAACCTGTGTTCATTAAATTCTTTGCATATACACCTAGTGATTTTATCCTGCATCTTGGATTAGTTTTATATTTCTAAAAAATAGGATTTCCTCTGAATTATCAAAAAGATGTCTATCTTAGCACAGATATAAGTAAAATGTGATAAATATACCTAAAATTTTATAATTAACAGATAATGAGTTTTCTATGCTTTATGTTTTCTGTACCCCAACATTTCAATCACTTTCTCCCAGAGTAAGATTCTAAGGAAAACAAAAAACAACCTTACAGAAAATGATCTGAGGGGCACCTGGGTGGCTCAGTCAGTCAAGCATCTGCCTTCAGCTTGGGTCATGATCTCAGGGTCCTGGGATCAAGTCCCGCATTGGGCTACCTGCTCAGCAGGGAGGGAGATATGATAATGAGAATAGCAGTCCTGTCTACCTCCACCTCACTCCCGCTTCTCCCTCTGCCTCGCCACCCCCCACCCCCACTCATGCTCATGCTCTCTCTTTCACTCTCAAATAAAATAAAATTTAAAAAAAAAAAAAAAGAATCAGAATATTCTAGGCAACAAAATACATGGCCTCTCACCCATGTCGGCTGAGATAACCATGGAATTCTTTCCTTACCATATGGACCATTATACTCAGTTTTCTTTTACCCCAAATTTGTAGTACTTTTTTTAAAAATCTTTTTTTTCTTCCGAAGATTTTACCCCTTTGTTTAACATCTCTTTCCAGTTCCAATTTTCTTCTTAAAATCTGATTCATGGCTTTTTATTTTTTCCCCCAGAAGTGAATGGAAATACAGCTGTGTACCCAACTCTGAAGATTTATTTTTAATTCAAGACTTGAAATCTCCAGCCACATCTGCCCATTGACCATTCCAGACATTTTGGTATGTTGATCTGCCCCTAATATTTCTATGTTTGTAATATACTAGAGTAAATTCTCCATTAATCAGCATGGTTCATTTAATTTTCTAAAGAACATTAATTGGTTTTATGAACTTTAGCTCTTGAAGAAAATATTTACAAAATGTGTTTGCTATGTTTTCTTTTTCCCTCCTTTTTTTCTTTTTTTATTGAGGTATAATTGACAACATTATGTTAGCTTCAGGTGTACAACTTAGTAATTCAACATTTGGATACACCGCAAAATAATCACCACAATAAGTCTCATTACCATCTGTTACCATACAAAGTTAACACAATGTTATTGATTATATTCCCCATACTGTACATTATATCCCCATGACTTACTTATTTTAGAACTGGAAGTTGGTACTTCCTGATCCCCTTCACCCATATCTCCACCCAGCAATCCTCTGGCAACCACCAGTCTGTTTTCTGTATCTATGAGTCTGGACTTTGTTTTGTTTTGTTTTTTAGGTTTCACATATAAGAGAAATCATGTGGTATTTGTCTTTCTCTGACTTATTTCACTTAGCAGAATACCCTCCAGGTCCATCCGTGTTGTGGCAAATGGCAAAATTTCATTCTTTTTAATAGCTGGGTAGTATTCCATCGTGTATATACCACATCTTCTTTATCCCGTCATCCATCAATGGACACTTAGGTTGTTTCCATATCTTGGCTATAGTGAATAATGATGCAACAAATATATCTTTTCAAATTAGTGTTTTCTTTTTCTTCAGATAGAATACCCAGCAGTGAAATTGCTTCATCACATGGTAGCTCTATTTTTAATTTTTTTAGGAATCTCCGTACAGTTTTCCATAGTGACAGCACCAATTTACATTCCTACCAACAGTCCACAAGAGTTTTTTTTCCTCTACATCCTCACCTAACCTTGTTATTTCTTGTCTTTTTGATAATAGCTATTCTGACAGGTATGCAGTGATATTTCATTATGGTTTTGATTTGCATTTACCTGATGATTAGTAATATTGAGCATCTTTTCATGTGCCTATTAACCTTTTGTATGTCTTTTTTGGAAAAATGTCCATTCAGATCTTCTGCCCATTTTAAAATTGGGTTTTTTTTGTTGTTGAGTTGTATGAATTTTTTTATGTTTTGGATATGAGCCCCTCATCAGGTATATGATTTGCAAATATCTTCTCCCATTCGATAGGGTGACTTTTCCCTTTGCTGCTGGTTTCCTTTGCTGTGCAGAAGCTTTTCATTTTGATGTAGTCCCACTTGTTTATTTTTGCTTTTGTAGCCCTTGCCTTTGGAGTCAGATCCAAAAAAGAAACATCACTAATACCAATGTCAAGGACATTACTGCCTGTTTTATTCTGGGAGTTTTATGGTTTCAGGTCTTGCATTCAAGTCTTTAATTCATTTTGAGTTAATTTTTATAAGTGGTGCAAGATAATGATCCAGTTTCATTATTTTGCATGTAGCTGTCCAGTTTGTGCAACATTTACTAGAGAGACTATCCTTTCTCCATTGTATATTCTTGCCTCCTTGGTCATAAATTAATTGGCCATATATGTGGGGGTTTACTTCTGAGCTCTCTTTCCTGATTCACTGATCCATGTGTCTGCTTTTATGCCAATACCATACTATTTTTATTGTTATAGCTTTGTAGTATTGTTTGAAACCAAGGAGTGTGATACCTCTGGCTTTGTTCTTCTTTTACAAGATTGTTTTGGCTATTCAGGGTCTTTTGTGTTTCCATATAAAATTTAGGATTATTTGTCCTGGTCCAACTGCCACTGGAATTTTGATAAGGTTTGCATTGAATCTGAAGATTGTTTTGGGGAGTATGGACATTTTAACAATATTTATACTTCCAATCCATGTGCATGGAATATCTTTCCATTTATTTGTATCTTCTTGAATTTCTTTTGTCAATGTCTTATATTTTTCAGTGCACAGATCTTTCACCTCCTTGGTTAAATTTTTCCCTAGGTATTTTATTCTTTCTAGTGCAATTGTAAATGGGATTGTTTTCTTGATTTCTCTTTCTGATGGTACATTATCAATATATAGAAATGTAACAGATTTTTGTACACTAATTTTGTATCCTACAACTTTACTAAATTCATTAAGTATTTCTAACAGTTTTTTGGTGGTGTCTTTAGGATTTCCTATATTTCTGTATTATGTCATCTGCAAATAGTGACAGTTTTACTTCTTCCTTTCCATTTTATATGACTTTATTTCTTTTTCTTGCCTAGTTGCTATGGCGAGGACTGCAAATACTATGTTGAAGAAAAGTGGGGAGAGGGGCACCTGGCCAGCTCAGTCAGAAGAGCATGTGACTCTTGCTCTAGGGATTGTGAGTTTAAGCCATATTGGGTATAGAGATTACAAAAACTAAATACATAAACTTAAAAAAACAAGTGGGGAGAGTGGGCATTCTTGTTTTATTTCTGATCTTAAAGGAAAAAGCCTTCAGCTTTCAGCTTTTTACCATTAAGTGTAATATTAGCTGTGCATTTATCATATATGGTCTTTATGTATGTTGAGGTACATTCCCTCTATACCGTCTTTGTTGAGAGTATTTAATCATAAATGAAGGTTGACTTTTGTCAAATGTTTTTTCTGAATTTATTGAGATGATGATTATATGATTTTAATCTTTCATTTTTTTAATGTGGTTTATCACATTGATCGATATGAGGCTGTTGAACCATTCTTGGATCTCTGGAATAAATACCATTTGATCATGGTGTATGATCTTTTGAATATATGGTTGAATTTGATTTGCTAACATTTGTGAGGATTTTTACAACTATGTTTATCAGGGATATGAGCCTGTAATTTTCTTTCTTTCCTTTTTTTTTTTAAGATTTTATTTTTAAGTAATCTCTGCACCCAATGTGGGGCTCGAACTTAACAACCCTGAGATCAAAAGTCGCATGCTCTACTGACTGAGCCAGCCAGGCACCAACCAGCCTATAATTTTCTTTTTTGTGTGGTGTCTTCGTCTGGTTTTGGTATCAAGATAATCCTGGCCTCATAAAGTGAGTTTGGAAGTGTTCCTTCCTCTTCAAGTTTTTGGAAGAGTTTGAGAAGGATAGGTATTAAATCTTCTTTGAATGGTAGAATTCACCAGTGAAGCAATCTGGTCTTGGGCTTTTATTTGTTGGGAAGTTTTTGATTAGTGATTCAAACTCCTTACTAGTAATCAATCTATTCAGATTTTCTATCTCTTCATGATTCAGTCTTGGAAGATTGTAAGTTTCTAGGAATGTAGTCATTTCTTTTTAGTTGTCCATTTTTTGTCATATCATTGCTCATGGTAGCCTCTTACGATCCTTACCAGTTGTAACTTTTCCTCTTTCATTTCTGACTATTTATTTGGGTCCTCCTTTTTCTTGGTGAATCTAGCTTAAGGTTTGTCAGTTTTATATATATTTTCAAAGGATCAGCTCTTAGTTTCATGTATCCTTCCTTTTACTTTTTTTAAATTCTTTTTTTTTTTCTTTTGAAGATTTTATTTATCAGGGCACCTGGGTGGCTCAGTCGGTTAAGCGTCTGCCTTCAGCTCAGGTCATGATCCCAGGGTGCTGGGATGGAGCCCCACATTGGGCTCCCTGCTAAGCGGGGTATCTGCTTCTCCCTCTCCCGCTGCCCCTGGCTCTTACTCTCTTGTGCTTGCTCTCTCTCTCAAATAAATAAATTTTTTAAAAAAATAAAGATTTTATTTATTTATTTGAGAGAGAGACAAAGAGAGCAGGAGTGGGGGGAGGAGCAGAAGGAAAGGGAGAGAGACAAGCAGACTCCCTGCTCAGCAGGGAGTGTAATGTGGGGCTCCATCCCAGGACTCTGAGATCATGATCTGAGCCACCCAGGCACCCCAGTTGTCTCCTTCCTCCTAATTCTGGGCTTTGCTTGTTCTTTTTTTAGTTCCCTTTTAGGTGTAAAGTTAAAATGTTTATTTGAGATTTTTCTTGTTTCTTAAGGTAGGTCTATATTGCTGTAAACTTCCCTCTTAGAACCACTTTTGCTGCATCCCATAGATTATGGTATGTCATATGTCTGTTTTCATTTGTCTCTGGGTATTTTTTTTATTTCTCCTTTGATTTCTTGTTTGGCCCAGTAGTTGTTCAGGAATGTATTGTTTAATTACCACATAGCTGTAGTTTTTTTCAGCTTTTTTCTTGTAATCGAATTCTAGTTGCATATCATTGTGGTTGGGAGAGATACTTGATATGATTTCTGTCTTCTTGAATTTATTGAGATTTGTTTTGTGACCTAACATGTGGTCTCTTTTGGAGAATATTCCATGTGCACTTGAGAAGAATGTGTATTCTGCTGCTTGTGGATAGAATGTTTTGTATATGTCTGTTAGTCCATCGGGTGTAATTTGTCATTTAAAGTTGATGTTTTCTTATTGATTTTTCTGTCTGAATAATTTATCCATTGTTGTAAGTGGAGTGTGAAGGTCCCCTACTGTTATTATATTGCTGTCAGTTTCTCCCTTTAGATCTGTTAATATTTACTTTATATATTTTGGTGCTTCTATGTTGGGTGCATATATATTTATAAATGTTATATTTTCTTGCTGGATTAACCCCTTTATCATTAGATAGTGCCCATCTTTGTCTTTTATTACAGTATTTGTTTTAAAGTCTATTTTGTGTGGGGATGCCTGGCTGGCTCAGTCAGTGGTACATGCAACTCTTGATCTCAGGGTCGTGAGGTCAAGCCCAATGCTGGGCATAGAGCCTACTTAAAAAAAAAGCTAAAATAAAAAAAAAACTCTATTTTGTCTGATATAAGTATAGTTACACCAGTTTCTTTTTGTTTACATTAGCATGGAATATCTTTTTCCATCCCTTCACTTTTAGTCTGTGTTTATTTTTACTTCTGAAGTGAGTCTCTTCTAAGCAATATGTAGATGTGTTGTGTTTTTTTAATTCATTCAGCCATCCATTCATTTTGAGTAGAGAAGTTAGTCCATTTACACTTAAAGTAATTATTGATAGGTATGTAGTTATTGCCATTTGTTAATTTTTTTTCTGGCTGTTTTTATAGTTCCTCTCAGTTCCTTTGTCTCTTTCTTACTTCCCTTGTGGTTTGATAACTTTCTTCAGTGTTATATTTAGATTACTTTCTCATTTTCTTTTGTGTATTTTCTAGTTTTTTGCTTTCTGTTTACTGTGAGGTTCATATATATCATCTTATTTATATAACAGTCTATGTTAAGTTGATAGCAACTTAAATATGAACATGTTCTAAAACTCTACATTTTTATTCCCCTGTAACATTTTGGTTTTGATGTCACATTTTACATTTTTTAATTTAATGTATCCTTTAACTATGTAGTTTAATTTTACTCTTTTTGTCTTTTAACCTTCACAGTATATTTATACATGGTTAATCCACTACTTTTGTGTATATTTGCCTTTTCCAATGAGATTTTTACTTTTATATGTTGTCTTGTATTAATTAGTGCTACTTCTTTTCAGATTAAAGATGTGTCCTTAACGTTTCTTATAAGCCTGGTTTAGTAGTGATGAACTCCTTTAGCTTTCGCTTCTCTGGAAAACTCCTTTATCTCACCTTCGTTTCTGAATGATAACCTTGCTGGATAGAGTATTCTTGGTTGGAAGTTTTTTCCTGACTTTGAATATGTCATGTTTCTTCCTTCTAGCCTGCAATGTTTCTGCTGAGAAATCTACTGATAGCTCTATGGTGTTTCAAATGTACGTAACAATTTGTTTTTCTCTTGCTGCTTTTAAGAGTCTCTCTTTCGGGGTGCCTGGGTGGCTCAGTTGTTAAGTGTCTGCCTCCAGGTCAGGTCATGGTCCCAGGGTCCTGGGATTGAGCCCCACATCGGGTTCCCTGTTCTGCGGGAAGACTGCTTCTCCCTCTCCCACTCCCTCTGCTTGTGTTCTCTCTCTGTGTGTGCCTCTCTCTGTCAAATAAATAAATAAAATATTTTTTAAAAAGTCTCTTTATTATTAACTTTTGTCATTTTAATTATGTTTTGTGTTGATCTCTTTGGGTTCATCTTATTTGGAACTCTCTGGGCTTCCTGAACTTGGATGTTCCCTTTCCTAGGGAGTTTTAGAGAAGTTTTCAGGCATTATTTCTTCAAACAAGTTTTCTGCACCTTTCTCTCTTCTCTTTCTGGGACCCCTGTAATGTAAATGTTACTTCACGTGAGTTTCTTACATTATCTGCATTGTTTCTTCCTTTTTTTTTTTCCTTTTTGCAGCTATGTCTGGGTGGATTCCATTGCCCTGTCTTGCAGCTTACTGAATCATTCTGCTTCATCCAGTTTGCTGTTGAACCCCTCTATTGAAGTATATTTTTAGTTCAGTCATTGTATTCTTCAGCTCTGCAACTTCTGTTGGTACTTTGTAAATATTTTCTATCTCCCTTTGTTGAAGCTTTCACTATGTTCATTCTTCTCCCAAGTTCATTGAGTATCTTTATGGTCATTACTTTGAATTCCTTATAGGCTAGATTACTTATCTTTGTATCATTAAGGTCTTTTTCTGAGGTTTTGTGTTGTTCTTTCATTTGCAACATACTTTTCATTTTGCTTGACTCTCTGTTTGTTTCTGTGTATTAGGCAAAACAGCTACTTCTCTCAGTCTTGAAGGAGTGGCCTTGGGTTAGTGATGAATATTCTAGTTCAAATTTGCCCTCATTCTTGGTTGTCTCTGGAACCTTTGTGATTGTCTAAACTGCCTAATTTATTCTTCATATGTCCTGTTGTTGAGGGTATGCCAAGACTTGTCAGTGTTCCAAGGGGAGGAATCTCATTTTGCATCTAGTTTCAGGCTGATCGGAAGCCAGGCCTTCAGGTAGCAGCTTTTTTTTTCTCTCTTAAGATTTTATTTTTAAGTAATCTCTATATTTACTATGGGGCTTAAACTCAAAACCCCAAGATCAAAAGATCAAAAGATCATGTTCTACCAGCAGAACCAGCCTGGCACACTGGTAGCAGCTTTGAAAATATGCAAATATATATAGTCCTGTGGGGCTGCAATCATAATCCCTGCTGGCCTCAAGACCAGGAGATCTGGAGGTATCCCCTGGGTGACAGTTGCAAAACTTGGGGCTCCAAATAAGTGTATAAGCTTCCTTCTGGGAGGTCTTGTTGAGCTGTAGTGAGGCCAAGGGAGTGTGGAGGATGGTGTCTCCCTGCTTACATTCCCTGGGTGTGCCTACTTAGCCTCTAGATGTTTGGGAAACCTAAAGTCTGTCCCTCAGGCTGCAGCTCCAGACTAAATAAATAGGCCTTTTTCCACAAGACTGGGGTTGTGTTTCAGTCTGCTGTTTATTTATTTATTTTTATTTTAGAGAGAGAGACAGGGTGCAAGCAAGGGGAAGGACAGAGGGGGTGGAGAGGATCTCAAAACAGACTCTGCACTGAGTGTAGAACCTGATGCAGGGCTCCATATCATGACCCAAGATCATGACCCCAAGATCATGACCTGAGCTGAAACCAAGAGTCAGTCACTCAGCTGACTGAGCTAACCAGATACCTCTAGTCTTCTGTCTATGCAGTGCCCTGGGGGTAGTGGCTGGCCAAGAACTGTCTTTCTAATTGTTACATTCCTGTGGAGCTCAGGAATGCCAGCCCCTTTGGCCACCAGGGCCAGGTGATCAGGGGGGTCCTCACTAGCACCCATAGCTTTAGGTGGGCAGCCAGAGAATATAAAGGGTGGGGGCATACTCACAGGCTTTGGAAAGGCAGCAGGAAAATGTCTTGACTGCACACAGCTGCAGGCTTCAGGAATACACTGGGAGAGTACTTTGTGTGCTTGCACCTGCTTTAGCCTGGGAACAGGACAATGTCACACCATTCGTGTTTGCCCGGCCTGGCCAGGGAGCATGGCAGTGCTGCAGCCACCTGCACGCTCCAGCTTCAGCAAGGCAGTAGGATAGTGCTACCACTGCTCACTCCCACCTGTCTTAGCAAGGCAGCAGGAGAGTACCACATTGGAGCTTGCCCACCCATGCTGCAGGATAGGTGGAAAGTGCAAAAGTGGCATCTGCCAGCACCTCCATCTCTGGGGAGGATCTCAGGGGTTCCCCACCCCTCAAGCAGATGCTCTTACGTTAGCACATGAGTCTCCTTCACATACAGACTAGGCACTCTTCTAACTGCTGTTTTTGCCCTGGGTCCTCTGGCAAGTGAGACTGCATGTGGGCCCTCTAAAAAGATAATGTCAGTTTCCTCTAACACTTTGGGTCCCTTGGACCTTCCCGGTTAGTTTTCTAAGCCCAATGCTCTGGGGGCTCATCTTCTTGGTGCAGATCCAGGGGTTGAGGTGCCTAATGGAGAATATGAACCCCTCACTCCTCTGGGAGAAACACCGGGTGGGTAAGATCCCTCCCTACTCTGTGTCATTGCGCTGGGAGTGAGGTTTTTGGTGAGACTGTCTCTACCTCTCCTACCTGCTGCCTCAATGTGGTCTTTTTATCCTTTTTTGGGGGGGAGAAGCAGTTCATTTAATTTTCAGATCTTTTTCAGAGAGAAATGATCCTTATGTAGCTGTATATTTGGTGACTTGGAGAGAGAGGTGAGTTCAGGATCTTCCTATGCTGTCATCTTGCCACAATTGGTATATTTTCAAATGTAGGTTTTTGAAAGTACAGTAGAATGAACAACCTACCCTTTTGGGGAGACATTTTTTTCATTGTGGCCAAAAATACATAATATAGGGGCGCGTGGGTGGCTCAGTCAGTTGAGCGTCTGCTTTTGGCTCAGGTCATGGTCCCAGGGTCCTGGGATCAAGCCCCACATCAGGCTCTCTGCTCAGCGGGAGGCCTGGTTCTCCCTCTTCCACTCCCCCTGCTTGTGTTCCCTCTCTCGCTGTGTCTCTCTCTGTCAAATAAATAAATAAAATCTTAAAAAAAATACAGAATATAAATTTTTTTTAAAAATATCTTTTTTGTATGTGGGTATTCAAGGACTTTGAAGATTTTTAAGATTAAGATTGGAAATGGACTCACAGAATTATGTTACTGGAAAGGGTTTAGAAGTCATTTTATTAATGTCCTCATCTTATGAGAGTCATGCAGTTTATTAATCTCATAAATTAAGCACCAGCTTATTAAGCACCAATGTCAGACACATCTCCTGCTTTCGATATGCACATTCAAATAGCCACTGAGAGTGCCATCAAGAGCTCTCATCTTTCTTGTAGGCTCCCAGATTGGACGACTGGGGATTGTCTTTTGAATTTTCTTCCTCTGATTTCTGTCACCAATTCCTCTTTTTTCCTGCTGCCACAACTCTAAGCCAAGTTCAGTTGACAAGGAAGGAGCATTCTAGGAAATGGTTGAGGATTTGCTTATGTTATAAAGTGGAGTTTCAGGGTCACTGAATCTACACAAGAAACCTATAAAGGCTGCTTCAGCCATAAGAAATTCTGTTTACCTTTTAGATCCACAATACTCCGTTACTCCTTTAGCAATCCAGTGTGATTTTCAGTGGGAACAAGGATGCAGCCTCCACTCCAGTCAGGCTTATCTTTTATTCATAGACCACCTAAGTTACTAACTCAAAACCTCCTTCCCTTACCTGAAATGCTGGTTTTCTTTCTTTCTACCTAGCTATATAATGCCGGTAATCAAGGTTCATGTCTTTCAGAAAGTACCCAAGAAAATGAATGCCTGAGTTAAATCTTGCTAGAACTCTGTGGAATTGATTCCTCTGGTAACCACGGGTTCACCACCTTCAACTGGGCCAAGGGAGTAGTAGGTTCCGGGAGACTTTTTTACTTGAGTCCAGGAAAGGATTGGAGTCCTCTCTCTTCAGTGGCTGCCCCTTTAACTTTTAAAATCAGAAACATAATAACCATATTTCTTCCTTTAACCAAAGCTAGTTAGCAGCAGAGAGAAAGTGAAACTGCCATACAGATAGCAACAGAAACAAAAGATTTTGAAGACTCCTAACAAGGTTCAAGCCAGCTCTTTCCAGTTTTTTCTAAAGGCTACCTCTGCAGCCTTACCTTTGTGATCCTGTACTGTTCAATCCTTTCGTGGATTTCATGAACCAATAAATTCTCCTTTCTATTTAAGTGTGTTTGAGGTGGGTTTCTGTTATTTTCAGATAAAATACAATCACACAGGTGGTTGAGGCAGAATTAGAACCAGAAGCCAGATCTGGTTGCTGATGTATAACTTTGCCCACAAACAGTGCTGTTGTCCCTATGCTGATCTTCTAATTCTTTTTTTTTTTTTTTAATCTCTGCTAATGTACTGCGAAGAGCAGAGTGGGCGCCAAGTGAGAGTTGATGGGTTACTATGAGGATGTGCAGTTCACTGCTATAGAGAACACACGACCTGGAGCTGGGTTTAGGGCTTGAATCTGCCCCTGACTTCCTCTGTGATCTTAGACAAATAAATCACTCATAATCTCAGAGGCGTAAATCCTCCTTGCAAAATGGGAAGAATAGCAGTCCTGTCTACCTTATAGGATTATGGAAAGGCCAAAATGACATTATATAGGTAAGGAATTTTTAAACTATAAAGTAAATTAACAACCACAAACATATAATTGTATTAGTTATAGAAAATTGGACTGAGGGTGTGCTGAGGACAAAATATACCTTGGAACTTTTATTTAAAGAACCGAATCTGATCTCTTACTATCATCTTAACAGCATCATCCAGCTACCCGTCATGTCCTCCAAGTCAGCATATTCAGACAGAACACATTGCCCTTGTCATACCTCTCCCAGCATTCGCCACCCCCTTGAATCTGTTGTCCACACTACTTTCACAACTGTTTGATCACAGTTCTGCCCTGCTTAAAATCCTTTGGTTTTGCCCCATTGCCTTTAGGATAAAATTCAAATTTTACTTTGGCATTCACGATGAACTAAATTTAGGTTGTCCAGGATAGGGTAGACGAGGAAAAACACGTGATTGAGGTCTAATTTCCTCAGAACTTTGGTTTCACAGAGCCTGGTCCGCATCCTACCTGGCTTTTTGTTTTCTTTTCCCTCCCGCAGTGATGTTTGCAAGCTGAGGGGCCTTTGACAGGCAGAGTGAGGGAAACCAGGTGTTATTCAGGCCTCACATAGGGGGTCTTCATCATCCTGCCCCTGCCTGCCTCTCCTGCCACTGCCCAGATACCCTCACTCTGTACTCACTTATTCTTAAAGGAAGCTCCCTGAATATTCCAAGCTCCTGCATACCTCTCTGTGTCACTCCATATTATTCCTTTCTGTCTTGAACTCACTTCCTTCCATTTCTCACCTGAGTCCTTCAAGACCATGACTTGGTTGCAGACAGGAACAATACCCTTGATTTCTATATCCCTAGCACCTAAATGTTTACTGAATAACTGCATGAATAAACATAAGTGAATGAGGTTTGGGAATCCATTCCTACAGAACTCTGCTAGAAAGGTATTGAAATTTAAAGAGATTGTTAAAAATGTATATAAACTTGATAACTTGGCTTTGGCTCATTCTCAGCACAGCTGTGGGTTATAAGAGATCATTTCCTTGTCTGTTCCTTATACAAATCTTTGGGAGCTGATGATCCTTAGAGATGTTACAAGTTCTGG
Organism: Eumetopias jubatus; assembly: GCF_037043125.1. NCBI lineage: Eukaryota > Metazoa > Chordata > Mammalia > Carnivora > Otariidae > Eumetopias > Eumetopias jubatus. The sequence goes on along the minus strand of NW_028274813.1, from coordinate 36,639,790 downwards.
TCAAACCAGTGTGTCCACTAGCTACTTGGTAATACATTCTTTGGAATTAAATGATCACTGAGAGGCATCAAGGAAGTGAAGCTTTTCCTTTTTGGATAGCCAATTTTGATAACAAAGGTAACAGTAATTGGATCTTTTTACACAACATGTACTATTTGATGTGCCTTTTGGCTAAGATCACGTGTGATGTGCTTTACAGATAGTAACTAATTTAATCTTCTCAACAGCCCTATAAAGTAGATCTTTCTATCTTCATACTATACATGAAAAATTGGGGCACAGAAACATGGAATATGCTCAAGGTCACAGAGCTAGTAAGTAGTAGAGCCTACCAGATGTCAGAAACCAGATGTCAGAACCCGCACTCTGAACACATATGCTATCTTACCTCCTAAGAACTCTTAAAACTGTCAGTCAGTCTTTGTTATTCTCTATATTCTGCCTTATGGTAAACAGGATTCAACTGACTTCTAATCTTGAACTTCTCACATTATATTTAGTTGATCATTAGCTATAATAAACATATATTACAGGAAATTTCACATGGAGCCACAAAGGAAATAGGATAATTTTCCATTCATTTTAATTAAAAGAACAAATATTGGGGCACCTGGGTGGCTCAGTAAGTTAAGTGTCTGACTCTCGGTTTTGGCTCAGGTCATGATCCCATGGTCGTAAGATCGAGCCCGCATCAGGCTCTACGCTCAGCGTGGAGTCTGCTTCAGATTCTCTGTTTCCTTCCTTCTCTCTCTCTCTCTCTCTCAAATAAATAAATAAAAATTTTTAAAAAGAAAAGAACAAATATTGAGTGCTTTCCAAGTGTGAGGCATTAGACTAAGGGCCAGAGAAGATACACAAAGGAATAAGACACTGTCTTGACCTCAAAGAACTTATAATCTAGAAGGACAGATTTAAAACTGTATACAACTTGCTGTAATAAAAAACTATTTTTAAGGCTTTAACAAAGGTACAGACACAGTGTTAGGGGAATAATAATAATGGAAGAGATTAATTCCCAGACAGGGAAGGAAATAGAAATTCAGGGAGGGGGGATTTGGGAAGGAAAACATCTGAGGTACGGAAAAAGTAAATGGGCAAACACAATGAGACTGGAGAAAGAAGGCAGGTTTTAGAAAGGGTTAGAAAGTTTAGGAGGGTTCCTGGGAGGAAGAGATGAGATTAGACCTCATTGTGGAAAGACGTAAATGCTACACTAAGGAATTTGGACTTTATTCTTAGGCAAAAAAACAACAAAAAGAATGCGAAAGAATGCTGAGGTTGGAGGAATAATCTTTAGGAAGATGAACTTACGGCAATGGTGAAAAAGTAAATAAAATTAGAGGCTGAGGATATCAGTTCATAATGGCCAAGGATGAGGTTAATAAGAGCCTGAAGAAGAGCAGTGGCAATGTGAAGAAAGGAGATGGCAGGTGTGAGATACTCAGAAAATATCTGTCTAGGGTGAAATAATAGGAAATCAGTTCAAGAAATGTCATATTCAAAGATAGAGTGTGTCAAATGAAAAACAAATCTGAAAGGATTATCCAGTGGGGGGTGGGACCGCGGTAGTAAGGAGAACCCTGTGACCATAAGGCTTGCAAGCATCTCAGAAAGTTGGGCAAAAAGGGTTTTTCTTTTATAGAGAGAAGTGAACAAAGGTAGAAGGAACCAGGTGTGGGGACAGGAGATAAAAGGGTGGTGACAGAACAGTAGATGAGAGAATGTTTTACTCCAAGGCCAGTCTCTTTCCAGGGAGCTACCCATAGGAAGGGCAGTATGCTGACTCAGGCACAGGATGGGCCAAAGTTCAGGGTCCTAGGGGAAGGAAAGAAGTTTAATGAAGGTTTAGTTAATATCATTTTGTTCCTGTTGCTCAGTAAGGACAACACTAGTTTAGCTAGTCACTTATGAGACAAGAATGGGAATTTGGAGGGCGCCTGGGTGGCTCAGTTGGTTAGGCGACTTCAGCTCAGGTCATGATCCTGGAGTCCCGGGATCGAGTCCCGCGTCGGGCTCCCTGCTGAGCGGGGAGTCTGCTTCTCCCTCTGAACCTCTTCCCTCTCATGCTCTCTATCTCTCATTCTCTCTCTCTCAAATAAATAAATAAAATCTTAAAAAAAGAAAAGAAAAAAGAAAAATAACATATAAAAAAAAAGAATGGGAATTTGGAGGGTCAGAGGTAAACAAGGCAAGCATCTTACCTAAGGCTTATGTAATTTTTGTTTAATAACAGATAATCCAGCTGCCCCTCATTGTAGTTTTTAACTTTTCTATTTTCTCACATCCCTTATTCTAGATAGATTCCTGTCTTTTGGTCACTGAAAGAAAATTTATTTGAATAATGAAAGATTCTAAAATAACTCAGTACCTCACTTGAAGAAAAACTGGTTTAGAGAGTAAAATGAATTTGTCAAGTCAGTTTGATTTAGAGCTGGTATTTAAAATTGGTAGTTATGAAGTACATGATACATCAAGAGACAGCTTGTCTATAAAACACATAGGCAACTGTAACTGAAATTCTAGAAAGTGACAGCCCGAGGAACCCTATGTTAGATTCCCTTATCATTGTTGTACTGGGTCTCATGGCATTTTTATGAAAAAAGAAAAAACTGAAGAAAGGCATATAATGAAAATAAAGGAAACATGAAAATTATAAATATTTTATTGCCACACTAAAGAATGAATAATGTCCTTAATGGGAGCTGTGCACAGGTATATTACCTGTGTAATAAACTTTGTGTATTGAATTGATTAGATAAGTGCTTTAAATTTGAGAAATACTGCTCCAAGTCTATATTACATCATGTTAATACATTTTTTCCCAGCAATTTTAAACAGATACATAGCTAAAGATGCCAGGTATTACTGCAATAGTCTTATCAACCTAAGTCTATTATTAAAATAGTTTTTTAAAAAAATAAATAATAAATTAATTAAATAAAATAGTTTTAGAAGACATTCCTATTGCCATTAACAAAAGAACCTTGGCAAGTGAAGACTTCCTTTTACCTATACCCCTTTTGTTAAATACATCCACAGTCTAGTGAGAATCATGACTATAAAGATTTTCCTTTAGTAGTTCACATTCATTGAATATTATACATTGAAAACTTTTGGATATTTTTCTTTCAAGATTTTATTTAAATTGTAGTTAGTTAACATATAATGTAGTATTGGCTTCAGGGGTAGAATTTAGTGATTCATCACTTGCATAGAGCAACCCAGTGCTTATCACAAGTGCCCTCATTAATGCCCATCACTCACTTACCCCATTCCTGCACCCACCTCCTCTCCGGCAACCCTCCAGCAACCCTCAGTTTGTTCCCTGTTGTTAAGAGTCTCTTATGGTTTGCTTTTGGATATTACTAGAATATCTAAACATTAAAAATGTTGGAGATTGTAAAGGATAAAAATTTAGTTCTGTCTCTGATCAGTGAAATTTGGTCCTAGTGGATTGAAGACACTTTTTTAAAGGTATGCTTCATCAAAGAACCTAATATTTTGGCGTAGGACTCTATCATGATGCATATTAAAAATCAGTGGACTGAGATATTAACTGAATCCCATACCTATTCAAATATTTATCCATTAAATGCTTGTTATCCTCATCTCATTTTGCTGAAAGCCGAAAGATTAATCCACTTCAGCAGTCTCTTGTCAAGTATTTATTTTCAGTAATTTAGGGCAGATGACCAAAGAAAGGAATACATGGCTTAAAGCAGGATTAGAGTGGTGGAAATAGTTGCTTCATGTTTCAAAGAATGCTTTTAATCTCTTTTATTTTTTATAGCTTAAGCTGATTATTTTGTTTGACATGTTTTTTCAGTTACTGCTGTTGGTAGCACCTCTTTGTTTGGGATATCTGCTTTTATTTTCTTTCACTGACTTTCACTGGCTTTACTTCCTTTGTAACTCCAGCCTTTCCTCGACTTGCAACCAAACCTGTCTTTTGATGTATTCTTTCTGTTTTTCACAAAACTAATGTGGTGTTTTATTTTTTTTTTAATAGAAATTATAGCCAAAAGCTTGAGGGTACTGGTAGAAGAAATATAGTTGCAGTGACTCCATGGTTACATTCATTGTGTATTCAGACCTCTTGGAAAGAGGTTCCTTTGGTAGATGGCTCTGGGTTAATAGATCTTAAAGAGTCTCCTCTGTGTGTGTGTGTGTGTGTGTGTGTGTGTGTGTGTGTGTGTGTGTCTATGTCTATATATATATACCATATACAAATATATATATATCATAGAAACAGAAATATAGATGAAAAGTAAGACCTTCACACAACAAAAGCACACACATCTAATTAATGCCATTCTAGTATAGAATATCATGTCTATCTGACTAGCATGTTAAAGGCTTTTCTCATAAAACCATCTAGGATGGATTTACTAGAAATGTCATCAGCACAATTCTTCCTGTACATCAATTTCTTTATTGCAATGTTTATGAGGGCATATATATCAAAATACATTGCTTTGCAGTCTTTAAAATTTATATTTATGAATCATATATTCAAATATTTTTATAATTTATGAACTTAATCATAAGAATAGATAAATCTGCATTTTTCATGATTTCATCTATGTAAAAAGAGTGGATTAAAAGAGAGGTGCCTAGGTGGCTCAGTAGTTAAGCATCCCACTCTTTTTTTTTTTGAGAGAGAGAGAGAGAGCATGAGCGGGTGAGGGGCAGAGGGAGAAGCAGGCTCTCTGCTGAGCAGGGACCCCGACACAGGGCTCGATCCCAGAACCCCGGGATCATGACCCAAGCTGAAGGCAGACGCTTAACCGACTGAGCCACACAGGCACCCCAAGCATCCCACTCTTGATTTCAGCTGAGGTCATGATCTCAGGGTTGAGGGTCATGAATCAAGCCCTGGAGTCAGGCCCCACCCTGGGCGTGGAGCCAGCTTAAGATTCTCTCTCTCCCTCTCCCCCTACCCCTATTCCCCCGGCACTCACTGACTCTCTCTAAAAAAAAAAATTTTTTTTAAATACATAAAATAACATTGGATGTCTTGGAGAATTTTTCCTTCATTTTATTTTCATGTTATTTCAAAATGCTCTATAATTATCTTCACAATTTGCAAAAATTAAGTAACACATTAATTTAATATTTTTATAGAACTCTATGGTGATTTTTTTTTTAAAGTAGGTTCCACACCCAATGTGGGGCTTGAACTCATGACGCCAAGATCAAGAGTCCCATGCTCCACCGACTGAGCCAGTCAGGTACCACTGGTGATTTTTAGTGTATATGATTATGGTAAAGGTTTCCAGTCCAAATGCAATAATTTAACATTTTATATCTAGCTCTGCATTTCAGTTTATTCCTTTTGAAAAAGAATGTCCCACAGCATTCTCAAAATATGATCAAAATGCACTGAATCAGAGTGAACCAACTTTAAAATACTCTCCAAACATTTTTTTCCATAATATTTATTTCTACATTATATAAGTGTATTGCAATGGTAACATATAATGTATATTATGTAGTACACAGACATTTTTAAGCATGAAGTAAAAATAGAAATAGACATGTTATAGTTTCTCCTGATATCCCTGTGGGTTGTCTTGTGTAGTCCTGAAGGACACAAGCAGACTTTGGACACCATTACATTAGAAAACTAAAAAGTCAAATAACTTAGGGTTTTACATTTATTTATGTTCTGTATTCCTTTCCATTATTAAAAAAAATAGATTTGAAAGTAAATAGAAAGAAAAGACTAAATTGTTGCATGCCTTTGGTGGTAGATTTTACATTCATTTTTTGAAGATTATGTTTATATTCAGATTCAAAATTTGGTATTTGCTGCTTAAAATTATGTTTCATTGAATTGTTGGGGAGGAAGAAATTTTCCTTTATTCAAGACTCTTCTAGCTGAAATAAGGATTACATTTACATGAGATCAATTAACTGGAGAAAATCAAATTTAGTGTCCTACCTGCAATGAATCCACATGACATAAAATTTCAAAGACAGGCAACATGAGGTTTATGTGACATCCTGAGTTAAGGAGAGGGGTAGGGATGTAGGGATACAAAGAGGGGGAAGACCATTAGCAGAAAGGTGAGAGATATTTAGTAAACAAAGGTTGCTCTGTTATGCAAATACGTTTGTTAGGTAAAAAGGAATATCTGTTAATAACTCTCTTCCTAGTATAGACTCTCCTTTCCAATGTAAATTTAGGCAGTTCAGGAGGAGGTAAAGAACTGTTCCGGGATCTGCTGGGTTTTGATTGCTTTTAACTCAAGATAACCTTCATGGCAAAGTGGCCCACCTTGGAGCTGCCTGCCCTTGGCCCCTACAGTTCCCTCCTTTGGAACTTTCCACATGAAAAGTTGAGTTGATAGGTTGTTCCCTCTTGTTGAACCAGTCTCTTAGTCCTGACAGTAGGTCAGTTCAGTTAAACTCATTTCAGGAGGCAGTGATGCAGGTGTGTTCTCAAAGTTAGGCCAATAGTTCAAGTACTCAGGTATTAAATAAGAGGCATTTCTATAGAAACAAAAACAGTGGTAAATGATTGGATCAAATTACAAACCAGTTTCTGAGTTCTTAGGCCAGCCAGTTAAGATTTTTAGATGTCAGGCTAGAAGCATCTTCAGATGGAGTGAGAACAGCCAGTGGTAATCTGACAGATTTTCCTGATTTGCAGTTCAAATGTCTCTAGTAATTTTTTTGAGTGACCCACAGGGTAACAGGCAAAAAGATTGTCTTTAAATATTAGTGTTGGGCGCCTGGGTGGCTCAGTTGGTTAAGCAACTGCCTACGGCTCAGGTCATGATCCCGGAGTCCCGGGATCGAGTCCCACATCGGGCTCCCTGCTTGACGGGGAGTCTGCTTCTCCCTCTGACCCTCTTCCCTCTCGGGCTCTCTATCTCTCATTCTCTGTCTCTCAAATAAATAAATAAATAATCTTAAAAAAAATAAAATAAATATTAGTTAGTGTTGGGGTGCCTGGGTGGCTCAGTCGTTAAGCATCTGCCTTCAGCTCAGGTCATGATCCCAGGGTGCTGGGATGGAGTCCCTACATCGGGTTCCCTGCTCCACGGGAAGCCTCCTTCTCCCTCTCCCACTCCCCCTGCTTGTGTTCCCTCTCTTGCTGTGTCTCTGTCAAATAAATAAATAAAATCTTTAAAAAACAAATAAAATAAATAAATAAATATTAGCTGTTTATCTGACATTTATGTCAAGTCACTCATATTTAGTTTGCAGGGCTTTAGGAAAAAGGGCAATTTTAGTTCTCACATGATTCCAAGTCAGAAAGGTGGGAGAAAAATTAAAAATGTTAGTTTGGAGAGTTATAGCCAGGCACTGAAGGAAACTAGAAGAAATCAGTTTCTAGTACCATTTAAAATGATAGTATTAGAATCTAATAATCTACACAGCTATATTTTTTCTCTAAATAATCACCCTCATTCTACCAAAGATAGCCATGTTACCACTAATCTGTTTGCAAAATAAGTCTAGTTTCAAAAAATTGGGCATGATTATTTACATGAATACAGCAAGAATAACAGTTGACCATATAGGCTCTTTAAAACCTGCTTTACTGGAACTTTTCATAAGAAATCTCCAGACTGAACTTTTAACAGCCTCTCAAGGCCAGAAGCCAAGCCAAATACTTGCCATCAGACTTCACCCGCAATACCTATAGATCTGGATTAATTTCTCTCCTCTTGAGGTCTCCAAAATACCCTGCACCTGCCAGAAAGTGATCTTTACTCACCTGCTTAGGTTCCTGGAAACTCTGTAAGCAGGGTAACAAACTGATATTTCCAAGGGGCTTTACTGGTTCTACGAAGTCAGTCATAGTTCCTTAAAACAGTTTTGGTCATATCTAAGTCTATGCATGTCTCTTAAATATAACATTCCAGTCAAAGCCTTGGTATTATGACCAGTGTTTCCAATTGTGTCCTGTTACAAAGAAAACAGATTCTTATTGAACTTATGCAAATAAATATATTGCCATGAGAATTTAAGAATACTGAAAGTTTCCGAATTCTAGGGAGACCAGGTAGGGAGAAAAAGATAAATGTTTTGATTTGTTCACAAAGGTATATTTTATCAAATTGCTGCTTTAAGTCAGTTAGTTTGATAAAACATTTCCTCAACTCTGGAAAAACAAAACATTATAAAAAGTCAGCTTAAGTTGTGGTCTGACACACACTGCTATCGTTCCTCTGGATTTAGTGAAATGTCGTATGCAGGTGGACCCCCAGAAGTACAAGGGCATATTTAATGGATTCTCAGTTACACTTAAAGAGGATGGTGTTCGTGATTTGGCTAAAGGATGGGCTCTGACTTTCATTGGCTACTCTATGCAGGGGCTCTGCAAGTTTGGCTTTTATGAAGTCTTCAAAGTCTTGTATAGCAACATGCTTGGGGAGGAGAATGCCTATCTCTGGTGCACATCACTATATTTGGCTGCTTCTGCCAGTGCTGGATTCTTTGCTGACATTGCCCTGGCTCTATGGAAGCTGCTAAGGTTCGAATTCAAACCCAGCCAGGTTATGCCAACTCTTTGAGGGATGCGGCTCCCAAAATGTATAAGGAAGAAGGCTTAAAAGCATTCTACAAGGGAGTTGCCCCTCTCTGGATGAGACAGATACCATACACCATGATGAAATTTGCCTGCTTTGAACGTACTGTTGCTTTGAACGCATTGTACAAGTTTGTGGTTCCTAAGCCCGGAAGTGAATGTTCAAAGGCAGAGCAACTGGTTGTAACATTCGTGGCAGGTTACATAGCTGGAGTCTTCTGTGCAGTTGTTTCTCACCCTGCTGATTCCGTGGTATCTGTGTTGAATAAGGAGAAAGGTAGCAGTGCTGTATGGAAGGGACTCTTTGCCCGTATCATCATGATTGGCACTCTGACTGCACTACGGTGGTTCATCTATGACTCTGTGAAGGTCTACTTCAGGCTCCCTCACCCTCCTCCACCTGAAATGCCAGAGTCTCTGAAGAAGAAGCTCGGGTTAACTCAGTGGAATGATCAAAGCAAATGTGGACTAAATCTGCCTGTTGATCAGTGTTGAGGAAAGCGCAAGAGGAACTTTTATATATTTGACAGTGTAGGAAATTGTCTATTCCTGGTATAATTACTGTAGTCTCTTGCCTAAGGAGAGGGTTTCAAACCCACTGTTGAAATAAACCCAACTATACATGAAAAAAAAAAAAGTCATACAAATTATAATTATCCTCCTCAGTCCATTCAGTCCCATGTTGTTAATTCTTGTTCTACATGAATCTGCTTTTTTTAAACTAGTTCCAAAAACTCTTACCTAGTTCAGTATTATGATTTTAAGGTTATTAGAAACCTGTACTCAGAGTTCTTTCCATGAGTCTCATTAAAAATGAAACAAAGTGGGCGCCTGGGTGGCTCAGATGGTTAAGCGTCTACCTTCAGCTCAGGTCATGATCCCAGGGTCCTGGGATCGAGTCCCACATCAGGCTCCCTGCTCCTTGGGAGCCTGCTTCTCTCTCTCTCTCTCTCTCTGTCTCTCATGAATAAATAAATAAAATCTTTAAAAAAAAATGAAACAAAGTTGCAGAAAGCTTTTGTAAAAGCAAACTGTTAGAGGATTTCTTTTCCTTTAGTGCCCACAGTTCTTGGTCACATGGCTTCGAAGAATGAAGAGGCAGATGAAGAGTGGTGGGTGGCAAAGCAAAGTTGATTGAGTGGTAGTAAACTTTATTGAGCAATAGTACAAAGCTCAGGAAGAGGGAGGGGACCAGAGAGGGTTGCCACTGGAGTTCCTAAGTCTAGGGGTTTTCATGGGCTTGTTGGTGGGCTGTTTAAATCTGATTAACCCTCATGTCCCTGTCACCCAATCAGGTTTTTGCCATCTACCTATCACATGGGAAAGTGTGGAGGGCTCCTTCCAGGGTGGTGTAAAATCCTGTTAAGGGTGCTTTCCTCTTAGGGCAAGGGCCCCTTGTCCCTGCCTGCTTTTCTTTGAACTATCTTTCATTATAACTGTCTGTAAATGATAAAAAACTTAAAAATGGCCATGAGTAAAGATCTTATTGGAGTTCATTAAAATGCAATTAATAAGGAAATTTGGTTATTTCTGTGACACACAACACTTCAAGATAATAACATGCTAGGACATTAGATTTCTAGGACTTTTCATACAATTTCTAAAACACTTATTTTAGTAACATATCTATACAAATATAATTTAAGAGGGTTTAGTATCACTTATTTGGCCATGCTTCCTATGTAATTTAATGTAACAAATAAGTATAATTAGTTTAATTTCTCACCAAATCTTTGAAATGTTTAAGGGACCCTCTGGAAAATTTCAATTAGATTATAGTCAAAAGACTTCATTTTAGAATCTGGCTTTGGGAAGTCTGTCAAAAAATATCAAAAGGTTTGAACATTTGATTAAATAGAACCACAAATCATTATGAAACAGTAGTTAATTTAACCAAAATGGCAATACAAGATTTCAAAGGCAAATACAGATAGCTATGAGCAAAATTTCGCTCTTACTATTAAGACTCAGTTTTCTTGAGTAATCAAAGACCTGATAAACATAAGAAATTATTCTGGCAAAACAGAGTCCTTGTTTTCTGGGCAGATAACTTTAAAGGTAAAGAAAAACTTTTGTTTATAATTCCTTATTAAGAGCAAATCAATAGTTAAAGAAAACTTGGTCCTTTTACCAAAGAGAAAACAAAATTTTAATTTTTCACCAGTGTACTTTTGATATTAAAACTCATTTACTGGGATGCCTATGTGGCTCAGTTGGTTAAGCATCTGCCTTCGGCTCAGGTCACGATCCCAGGGTCCTGGGATGGAGTCCCACATCTGGCTCAGCTCCTTGCTCAGCGGGGAGCCTGCTTCTCCCTCTCCCTCTGCCTCTCCCCCTGCTTTTGCTTGCGCACGCTCTCTCTCTCTCTCTCTGACAAATAAATAAAAATCTTAAAAAAAACTCATTTACTTAAATTTATCCTAATCTTAGCCAGTACTGACCACACATTCTTTCCGATTTCTTTTCCATAACCTACAACTCTCTTTTTTACATTCAGATTTTGTCCGAAGTTTTCCCTCTTTGAATAACCAGCCTCACTTTGGTCAAATTTTCTTTTTTCTCAACAAAAATGTATTTCTATTTCTTAAACCTTTTCTTACCAAACACACATATCTTACTTTCCTTGCATGCAGAGTTGTTTCCCTTATTATTTCTAGTAGTCTTAATTACATTTATTAGAATTCTGAACTCCTGGAAATCTTAATTTCTAGTGAAAACTAGGTAGTAAGCAATTGTGAACTGTTACAGGAGAGTTCTTTAGATTGGCAAATTTGTAAATACATTTTGTAATTTCTAGAAATGTACTTTTCATAGTACCATCTTTCAGTAAAGCACAAAACATGTTTACTAACACACCCAAATTTGTCTTTAGTTTCTCAGTAATAAGATAAAAGTAGATAAAATAAAACATTAAGTACTAATAATCTTATTTGGAAATGATCTAGATGTTCAATGAATTTAACTTAACTCATCATTTAACTTAGCAAGATGTTGAAGTTTCAAGTTACCAGGGCACCTGGGTGGTCCAGTAGGTTGTGTCCAACTCTTGATTTTGGCTCAGGTCATGATCTCAGGGTCATGGGACTGAGCCTGACATCGGGCTCCAAGCTCAACGCAGAGTCTGCTTGAGGTCCTCTTTCTTCTCCCTCTGCCCCTCCTGTTCATGTTTTTTCTCTCTCTCTCTCAAATAAATAAGTAGATCTTTAAAGAAAAAAGTTTCAAGTTACCAGAGATTTTAGAAGCTATTTAAAAGGCTGCCTACAAACCTTTTTACCTTATTTTCGTCTATTTAACTACATGTTCTTAACAATTATGGTTAGTCCACCCACAACACATCATGAGGCATTAGACAGAGTCAATCATAATCCTTAGGTTTTGTTTTGTTTTGACAAACTTTGCAACAGAAATAATATCACCAGCTGGACCCCAAGACCTGACCTTTACTGCCCATGTACTTGTACTCAGCAACCTTTGTTCCACATATTTCCTTAAGCTCTCCTTTCCAGTGTGTCTCTTAACTCAGGCAAAAGCTCTGAGAGGCATAGCATCCCATGATGGAAACCAGAACTACCCCTCAAACAAAAAAAACCTGTCTAGACAGATCCCCAGCTGGCCCAGACTACCCAGACCTGTTTGAACTTAGTCCCTAACTTGCGCCTGCACAGATGGACCATGGAGTGACCTCTAGAATGACCAACAACTACCTTTACCTCATTATAGTACAATTATCTCCACTCAAGGAGAAGCACAAGCCTCATTTACATAACATACATTATGTGTATAGGCATGTTTTCTTTTTTTTTTAAAAGATTTTATTTATGTGAGAGAGGGAGAATGAGAGAGAGAGAGAGAGAGAGAGAGCATGAGAGGGGAGAGGGTCAGAGGGAGAAGCAAACTCCCTGCTGAGCAGGGAGCCTGATATGGGACTCGATCCTGGGACTCCAGGATCATGACCTGAGCTGAAGGCAGTAGCTTAACCAACTGAGCCACCCAGGCGCCCCTATAGGCATGTTTTCTTAAGGTGCATGCGTGACTTTATGCCCCCCTCTACAGATGATAAGTCTCCCCTATCTAAATATTCATCCTAACCCTAAGTAAAAGGAACTTATCCACCCTTGCATAGGGAGTCACGGCTTTGGAAGTCATTCCCCATGATCTTATTTGCTGCAAATAGAATTTCCTTTGTGGCACAACTGCACCTGGTATAGTTTTCGTGTGATTCACCGAGGAGCAAACTCATGTTAGTTCAGTTATTAAAAATGAACTTAGGGGCGCCTGGGTGGCTCAGTTGATTAAGCAACTGCCTTCAGCTCAGGGCATGATCTCAGGGTCCTGGGATCGAGCCCCGCTTCAGTTTCCCTGCTCCACGGGAAGCCTGCTTCTCCCTCTCCCACTCCGCCTGCTTGTGTTCCCTCTCTCGCTGTCTCTCTCTCTGTCATAGAAATAAATAAAATCTTAAAAAAAAAAAAAACCACATTAATTTTAGCAATACTGGAGGTAGAGAAAATATCTCATGTTTACAATATATATAGACACAAATAGACACATGCAAACAAAAGTCTTATAGCTTTTGTTTTTTACTAATATTTGTAGAGAGGACATTATAGACCCAATTTCCAAATATCTCCCTCCTATTTTTTTTTCCCCAGATGAAAAACTTTTCCTAAAGTTTGTATTTCAAAGAGTGGCTCTTAGGTCCTAGAGAAGATGAGGGTAGAAAATATACATTATAAAAGCATAGAGAATGTATGCAAGTTTTCTTCAACGTGGACTTTTTAGGACATATTGGCCTCTTATCAGAGGTGCTAGAGCTTTGGCAGAAAAGCCCTTTTAGCAGTTTGTATTTTATAAAGGGCTTTCCTAGCCTCCTCTTTTTTTTCCTTCAGGCTCAGGGGGTTGTGGGCTTTATTTATATTTCAAAGACATGAAAAGATCTGTATTTTCGAGGGACAAAGAAAGAATGCAAAAACATTTTTCTTTCCTAGAGTTTCAGGGTAATTGCTATTTAAAATTTACCTTTTCTTAAGTACAGGAGAATTTTGTTCCAATATCCTGGTCTTTTATAATATCTACAAACATTTTGAGAGGAATAGGTTAGGTTTGGGGATTGGTAAACATACATAGGCTTTGACTTGTTTCTAGAGTTGTATTTCTGGTTTTGTAGAGACTTGTAAGACAAAGACAGATGTTCCTAATTCTCCAAAGAACTGGATGACAGCCTGAGTATCAGGGGACTGGCCTGCCTTTTAAGCTAAGTTTGCTTCTTTATATGAGGAAGATTTTTTTTTTTTAGGATTTATTTATTATTTTGAGGGAGAGAGAAAGAGATCACAAGTGGGAGGGGCAGAAAAAGGAGAAAGAATCCCAAGCAGACTCCCTGCTGAACGTGGAGCCTGACACTGGGCTCACCTCATGACCCAGAGATCATGACCTGAGCAGAGCTGAAACCAAGAGTCAGCTGCTTAACCAGCTGTGCCACCCAGGTGCCTCTATCAGGGAGATTTTTAACTAAGATGGGAATCAAAAGATTTATACTTATGTAAAGTCTATGTTGGGGAGCAAGAATTCCTGTTGCCTCAAAATTTATTCTAGCTGGGCTAAAAATCAGATTAACAGAAGAAAAAAAAATTTTTTTAAAGATTTGATTTATTTATTTGAGAGAGAGAATGAGAGACAGAGAGCATGAGAGAGGGGAGGGTCAGAGGGAGAAGCAGACTCCCTGCTGAGCAGGAAGCCCGATGCAGGACTCAATTCTGGGACTCCAAGATCATGACCTGAGCCCAAGGCAGTTGCTTAACCAACTGAGCCACCCAGGCACCCTAGAAGAAAATAAAATTTAATAGGCATAGGTATGGGGAATCCACATAGACATGGAAATTCCAAAGACAGGCAAAACGAGGTATGTATGTCACTCTGAAGGAGAAAAGGGGTAAGGGTCTGGGATTTCAGAGGAAAGGAATGCACTTCACAGGGCGATAAGAAGAGCAGATGTTTGGTAATTAGAAGTTTGCCCTGCATACAGATGGTCACTTGGATAAAATTTATCTCTGTTAATAATCCTTATTCTGTGAAACACCCCCCCAATTTTGATTTTTCTGTGTGTGTTTTTATTATTTATTTGTTTATTTATTTACTTATGTGAGAGAGAGAGAGACAGAGAAAGAGAGCATGAGCAGGGGGAGGGGCAGAGGGAGAAGCAGGCTCCCTGATGAGCCAGGACCCTGAGATCATGACCTGAGCTGAAGACAGACGCTTAACCGACTGAGCCACCCAGGTGCCCCAGTTTTTCTGTGTGGTTAAGGAGAGATACATGATCCCACAGGGTCTCAAGTGACTTTAGCTCAAAATAATCCACATGCCAAAGTGACACATTCTGAGGGGTCCTGTCCCGAACCCCTTCATCTGTATAAAACATTTTAACAAAAGCCTTCTTTCTGGTTACACAATTCAGCCTTGGCTTCTATTAGTCCCTGAACATTGGCCTTCCACTGATAATTTGTAACAGGGCCTGAGAGAAATTTTGGTCATCTGTTTCCTCTGTGAAGGGGAGATTGTCAATAGCCAAATAATCTTTCTAATTTCTCTTTATATTTGGTAGGATCTTCTGAAAGTAGAGGTGAAGGGGCTTTATTGCTTAAAAAATTTGCTGCTGTCCAGGGGACGCAAATTCTTTTATGGTGGAGGGTCTGTGATACATCTGCATAGAAATGCCTGAGGCTGGCACAGCTGGGTTACAATGCCCTGGGAGGTAGGAGCAAACAAGACTCACTGCCAGTGCTGGGGGCTTTAAATTCATTTCCTGGCTTTCAGCGTTTACATGAGTAACCTGTATACTTTGAACCTAGAGATTGGCCAGAGTGCTCACTGTAAATCCTGTAGGGAAGGGGGGCAGTTAAAAAAGGCAGATGAAACTGGATTTTAAGAAGGGGAATTTACATTGGATATGAACATTTATTTTTGTCGTAAGTCTAATTTCTGTTCTTTTATCTTTTCAAGGGAGTCCCTAAGGCAGGTCATTATACTGAGAAAATTGAGAGCTATCTATAAATATATGTGTTTCGAAAATATGACCAATTTAAAGGATCCATCATGTGGCCGTTGACAAGTAGGATCACTTAATAGCAATTCAAACCAAAAAGCCTTTTAATGGCTTAACCACAGATACAAGAGGCATCCAGACAGGGGGCAAAGAAGATGTAGACCTCATGAGCCAAAAGTTTACTACCAAAATTAGTCTAAGGAAGCAAAAGCCTTTGTTGCTCAAGTGGGAAGGATGGGGTGGTGAAAACGGTGTCTCCTCTCTCCCACGGAAACGTGAGTTGCCTCCAGTCTATCACAGATCTGCTCATCTTTGACACTGGGCAGGGGCTACTGCAACCAAACTAATGTGAGTTTGCTCCTGGGTGAATTACAGGTGGAGACTGCACCAGATGGAGTTGTCACACAAAAGAAACTTTATTTGCAGCACATAACTTCCAAAGCTGTGACTCCCTGAGCAGGAGTGAATGGGTTTTTTATTTAGGGTTTAGGATGAATATTCAGAGAGGGCAGCTTCATCATGGCATTTAAAGGGGACAGAAAGTTGTGCAGGCTTGTACCTGCATCCAGGGTTATGTTTATGAAGCTTATGCTCCTCCTAGGGCAGAGGCTTTAACATTACAAGGAATCAGTGGGAACTGTCTCAGGTAAGGAATGCAGGGTCTTGCTTACCTTTGATATAGCACTGGGAGTTTTCAAACTGATTTATTGTCTCTGAAATGGTTAGGCTATTTCTTGGCCAGGTAAAGACTGTTCTTTTTTTTTTTTTTTTTTGAGAGAGAGAACAAGTGATAGGGGCAGAGAGAGAGATGGAGGGAGAGAGAATCTCAAGCTGACTCCACAGTGAGCTCTATCTCAGGACCCTGAGATCAAGACCTAAGCTGAAGTCAGACGCCTAGCCTACTGAACCCCCCAGACACCTGGAGACCGTTTTTTTGCATTCCCTTTGTTCCTTTAAAATCCTTATCTACCGAGGGGCACCTGGGTGGCTCAGTCGTTAGGCGTCTGCCTTCAGCTCGGGGTCATGATCCCAGGGTCCTGGGATCAAGCCCCACATCGGGCTTCCTGCTTCGCGGGAAGCCTGCTTCTCCCTCTCTCGCTCCCCCCTGCTTGTGTTCCCTCTCTCTCTCTGTGTCCCTCTCTGTCAAATAAATAAATAAAACCTTTAAAAATAATAAAAATAAAAATAAAAAAATAAAATCCTTATCTACTGAGATATTTGTATTTCTTTGTAATTCTGACACCATCTGGGCAGTTCTACAAGCAGTATGCTGAAGCAAGTAGAGCTCATAGGGCATATATGGATCACCGAAAATAGCTGGAGGCCTAAAATGACTGCTCTTATGTCACCATACTTGTGTTTCATCTTTCTTTTTCTAGGGATCCCTAACTCCGCTTACACTACTGGGATGGGACTTTCCAGCTCTAAGATGCAACAAAGGTTGAGACAATGGAGGAACTTCCGGGCTGGGACCTCTCATGACAAATGCAGTGGGAGCTGGCACGTCCAGACTCTTGGAACCCTAGTCTATTTGACTGGCCGCAAAGTGCACCCTGGTAAGTGTACCCTCTGGATGGTGGAGACCAAAGAGAATACTATCACTGGTCACAAAGCCAGCCTCTTAGGACTAGTAGAACAAGATGAAAGGGAAAATCTCATCCACTTTTTCTTAGAGGCACATTAACAGCTTTAACTAAGCCTTGGAGCTCTTGGAACCAAACTAATACATAGGAGGGATGTACTGTGGGGTTTGGTATTGCGTGATGTTTTTAATGTTGCATGGAAATTTTCTTTATTTCATATAAAAAAAATTTGTACAGTTTTAGTTCCTATGTTTAAGAAAAAAAATCCCTAAAACTGCCATTATGTTTCAAATGTCTTTATTTCATATAAAAAAATTTGTACAGTTTTAGTTCCTATGTTTAAGAAAAAAATCCCTAAAACTGCCATTATGTTTCAAATGTCTTTATTTCATATAAAAAAAATTTGTACAGTTTTAGTTCCTATTGCATGGAAATTTTCTTGAGGTTGGCAAGTGACCTAGTGTCAATCTAATCCATTCTATGACTAACTTATCCTAACACAGGAGTCCTCAAATTAGGTGGTAAGTATTCTAATACCCTTTTTTTTTCTTTTTTCCTCTCTAACAGCTTTTAAGTGCTTGACGTATGCCTACTAGTTTTGTGGCTTGGACTTCTGGACTTCATAGATGTCCCTTAGCAACAGCCTTTACCTCATGTGCACATTAACCCACAGCAAAGATTATATGACAAATGACATAAAAGACAAAGAAAAACAAAGACCATCTCGAGAAGAAATGGATCCGTATTCCACTAAATTTACCAAGAGTTACTAAGCCTGAGGAACTAGTTCCACAAGTATTTTCTCCTGCTAATCTAAATTTGGATAAAAAAGGACACTCATTACTCTTGCTCCATCAAACAGACTGCACAGATAGGGAGCTCAGGAGACCGACATGGTAAAAAAATCTTACCTTCAGCTGGCTGTATGTCAGATTTCCCAAGGATCTCCTAGCTGCTGCTGTGTCCAGCAAGTCAAAGTATCCTGCAAATAGGCCAGCTATTGAGGAGGAAGAAATTTTCTTCTATCCAAGGTTCTTCCAGCTGGACTAAGAATTAAATTTACATATCCAAGGTTTTTCCAGCTGGACTAAGATCAACAGGAGAAAATCAAATTTAGTTTCATCCCTATGGGGGAATCCACACAGACATGAAATTCCAAAGATAGGCAACGGGAAGCTCATTGATTGACATCCTGAGCTGAGGAGAGGGAGAGGGGTCTAGGGATACAAAGGGGAGAAAGACCATTAGCATGAAGGTGAGAAGAGATTTTGGTAAACAAAGGTTGCCCTGTTACACAAATACGTTTCTTAGGTAAAGCAGAATGTCTGTTAGTAACTGTCTTCCTGGTACAGGCTCTCCTTTCCAATGCAAATTTAGGCAGTTGAAGGGAGATAAAGAGCTTTTCCTAAATCTGCTGGGCTTTGACTGCTTTTAAGTCAGAATAATCTTCATGCCAAAGTGTCCCACCTTGGGTCCTTGGCCCCTTCAGAATTTTATAGGAAACGCTGGAAGTATGAATGGCACAATCAGGCATTGCCCAAACTAGAAGATATGGGCTGAGCAAAGAGAGCCTGCACCTAAGACTCACTTTAATGCATAATCTTGAGAGCTGTCACTGTGCAAAAACCAGTACTACTAGTTTAAAGTAGAAGAGGTTTTGGCTGCTGCTTTAAGCCTTCGAGGCCACTCTTCATCAGGGATAAAATAAATAGCTCAAAGAATTTCAGCAGGAGGTCAAAAGATATTTCCAATATAAATAGTCTCCATATTTTTGCAGGAATACCCATAAGAGGATGGGAAATTTAATATTGAGCCATCTATGGGGGAAAAATATCTTGTCTCTGAAGAAGAGGAACTTTATTCACTGATGCAAGAAAATATTAAGGAGTAAGGCTTATCAACTGTTAAATGTATATTATAATAAACCAATCAATGTTAGATCAATATCCTACAAAGAAAAGATCAGGGAAGTAATGAACTGAAAGAAAAACATATCATTTTTGTTTGTTTTTGGTTTGCAAGCGTTTAGTCCAGATTTGTAGTGTAAACAAATGGAGTAGATTATCTCCAACTCTAAGTTAAATGAATAATCAGCCACACCTTTACTTTTAGAGTTTTATTTTTATTTTTTCTTAAAAGATTTTATTTTTAAGTATCCTCTACACCCAATGTGGGGCTCAAAGAGTCACATGCTCTGCTGACTGAGCCAGCTAGGTGCCCCCACTTTTAGAGTTTTAATCAAAATTATTTAAGAGAAGCAAAATTAGCTGATGTAACTTTCATCTGTCTGCCCATTGGATGTACAAATAAGAACATGAACTAAGTGACCTGACACCTACGTTTGTTCATCATTTTTTATGTCAGCCAGCTGGTTATATTAGCATAATACTTCCTTTTTAAAGATTTTTTGGGGGAAGCTATCAACAACATTTTGTGGACAATTCAGGAAACTAGAATGGACTACATTGTTAAATTTATTGGGCATAAATATGGTATTGTGGTTATGCAGGGGAATACATGCTGAACTATTTAGCAGTGAAATGTCACGATGCCTCCAAGTTACTTTTGAATGGTTCAGAGAGAGAAAAAAGCAAACTGGTACAATGCTACCAAGTGGTTTTTCCCAAAACAAAAGGGTTTTTTCCCTTTAAGTCTTCTGTAAAGAAGCAATACGCATAGCTTTAGAGGCTATATAAAACCTATTTTATTTTATTATTTTTTTAAAGATTTTATTTATTTATTTGACACACAGAAAACAAGCAGGGGGAGTGACAAACAGAGGCAGAGGGAGAAGCAGGCTCCCGCTGAGCAGGGAGCCCGAAGCGGGGCTCAATCCCAGGACCCTGAGATCATGACCTGAGCTGAAGGCAGCAGCTTAACCTACAGAGCCACCCAGGTGCCCCTAAAACCTATTTTAACTCCTGAATCATATTTTAATTTGACTGAAATACAGTTTTATGACCAAATGCTAAACTTTTGTCTTCCCAAGAAATTTTAAAAGGAAGGCAATATAGGTAACTCAAAATGAATTTGCAAAATGGGATCCTCTGCCATCAGACCAGGATAATAAAAATAGGAGGGATAGCTGTTGTAGGTAGAAAATATGATTAAATCTGGGCATGTGTTGTCACAGTTAAAACTGACATTCTAGTCTACAGATTGGATTAATGACATCTACCTGAAGCCTTAGAGGACTATTTATGAAGCGTTCCACTGTGTTTGTATCAGTGAGGGTCTAGGCAGAAAAATAGAAACCAGTGTTTCAAAGAGAGAATTTAATGCAGGGAATTGGTCACACAGGTGATTGACCAGCTGAGGCTGAGACCCCACCCCCATCCCACCCAGTGGTGCAACTCAGAGTTAGCGCAGCAAGAGGCGGCTCCCTCTAGTCTAGTGCCTAGGGGACTTTGAGAAGAAATGGTACCATCAGAGCTGGAAGCGGGGGCTGCCAATTGAGAGCTGGAGCCAGGGCAGGGGTGAGCACTGCCAGAGAGGGAGGGAGAAACCTCTGCCTGTCCCCTTCCTTCTCTCCTCCAACCTTTCACCAGTGCTTCTCAATGACCAAACCTAGCAGGGAGTTATAGGGTGAGCTCGGGAAAAGTAATCCCTTGTGATAAAGAGCAGAGGAGGGAAAAGGCAAGGAATGGACCTGAGAGCAAGCAGCTAGAGAAAAGGCATACATACTATTACATCTTCTTGCTCTTTTCTAAAAATTCTCATATTCACAGTCCTACGTGAATATACTTTTAAAAAACAAAAGAGGAGATAAGAAATTCTAGTTAATAACCGTTGAGTTGATTTAAGACTAATGAGAAAACAATTACATCTTAAAAATTTGGGGGTGCCTGGCTGGCTCCGTCTGTAGAACATGTGACTCTTGATCTTAGGGTCCTGAGTTCAAGCCCCACGTTGGGTGTAGAGATTACTTAAAAATAAAGTGGGGGGGGCGCCTGGGTGGCTCAGTTGGCTAAGCGACTGCCTTCGCCTCAGGTCATGATCCTGGAGTCCCAGGATTGAGTCCCACATCGGGCTTCCTGCTCAGCAGGGAGTCTCCTTCTCCCTCTGACCCTCTTCCCTCTCGTGCTTTCTATCTCTCATTCTCTC
Source organism: Eumetopias jubatus (assembly GCF_037043125.1). NCBI lineage: Eukaryota > Metazoa > Chordata > Mammalia > Carnivora > Otariidae > Eumetopias > Eumetopias jubatus. The sequence continues at coordinate 36,618,522 of NW_028274813.1, read as the reverse complement.
TCTCTCTCTCTCTCAAATAAATAAAATCTTAAAAAAAAAAATAAAATAAAATGTGGGGCTGAGGGGGAGAGGGAAGGATCCCAGCATGGGGCTCAATCTCACCACCCTGAAAAGCCAAAATCAAGAGTCAGATGGTTAACCAACTGAGCCACCCAGGGGCCCCTTAAAAAAAAAAAAAGGTCTTAAAAAAAATCCAAAAGACTAATGAGAAAAGATTTGAAAAATAATATATTCTAACTATATCTGGACTTACTCAGGATTATTATAAAATATCAAATTTGGGGGCACCTGGGTGGCTCAGTCATTAGGAGTCTGCCTTCGGCTCAGGTCATGATCCCAGGGTCCTGGGATCGAGCCCCGCATCGGGCTCCCTGCTCCATGGGAAGCCTGCTTCTCCCTCTCCCACTCCCCCTGCTTGTGTTCCCTCTCTCGCTGTGTGTCTCTCTGTCAAATAAATAAAATCTTTAAAAAATATATCAAATTTTGCGTCTTCAGTAAATAGTCAATTTTTTAAAAAATAATTGTGTTTGCCATTAGTATTACCTAACTAATGTGTGAAGAAAAGTCTCTGAAGAGTGGAATTGTTTTCCAGGAGGATTTAGAGTCTTACATTTTGAATACCTAGCTACCTAAAGGTAGAACATTATCCCTGTGATACTGAAACAGCTGGAGTAACCTGGGGAGCAGTATCTTTGTCCCTGTGTGTTTAAGCATCACCCTGTATTCAGTTATCAATGGCAGTGTGTTGTACAATATGACAATATTACAGAAGCACAGATTTAGCAGAGGTAAAAACAACAACAGAAAAAAACCTACATTAAACTCCATTAATTATGTTCTTCTAGGCAGACCATTTTCTAGAAAGGGAAGAAATTCTGAGATAATATTTCTTAGTCTGTAGACTACTACAGGGGAGAAAAGAGGCAAAAAACAACAACACAAAACCCTTGCATTTCACCTATCCTCCTTCCCTCTGTAAAGATTTCTCCGGGGAGAGAGACAAAAATGCCTCTTCACTTTATTTTTTTTTTAAGATTTTATGTATTTATTTGACACATAGAAAGAGAGTGAGCACAAGTAGGCAGAGCAGCAGGCAGAGGGAGAGGGAGAAGCAGGCTCTCCACTGAGCAGGGAGCCCGACACGGGACTCGATTCCAGGACCCTGGGATCCTGACCTGAGCCGAAGGCAGACACGTGACTGAGCCACCCAGGTGCTCCTCTTGACTTCCCTATGTCTCTTATTTTATGATACGAGAAGCAACTGAATGGTGTTGGAATTGAAGGTTGGTGGTAGGATGGAGGGGGAGGTGAGTGAAATGGGAGAGAGAACAAGATCTAGTTGGCTTAGTTGATGAGTCCATATTTAGAAAGTCATTATAAAGCGCAATCAAAATTAAAGATCATAAAAAGGCAGAGGTGTTTCTTTCAGCTTGTACAATCAAAAAAATTTAAGCTATTTGACATTAAAAATTGAGAATTTCATATAAAACTCTAAATTCTAGCTTCTCTTATAAATTAGGGTGCTCTGGCCACACTCAGCCCTCATTCCTGTGTGGCAGACTTGCTGGAGCATGTCCTTTCCAGTTCTCCGTGTCCCAGCTTTACCTGGTTCAGTCACGTGTGCTGCTTCCCTGGCCCTTGTAGGTAAGCAATCCTCTTTTCTTTCTTCTTTCCATTCTAGACTGGATAAGGATTTGCCCTAGCTATCACCTCCTTTCATATTGAATCAGCTTCTGCAACACTTGGGGGTCACCTGGGTAGCTCAGTTGGTTCAAGAGCTGACTTCAGCTCGGGTCATGATCTCAGGATTCCTGGGATAGATAGAGCTTGACGTTTACACTCAGTGGGGAGTCTGCTTCTCTCTCTCCCTCTGCCCCTCCCCACCCCATGATCTCTCTTTCTCCATCTCTCTCTCAAATAAATACAAAAAAAATCTCTTAAAAAAAAAAAAAGAGTCCACTTGGTAAGTGAAATCAGTGAAACCCCAACTCAGAAATTCTAGCAAATACTCCCATGATACATCATTTCAAATTCTTTTGTGAAAGGAGATGCAGGTGGCTGGAACTGAGGACCCGGCGGGGGGGGGGGCGGGGAGGGCATCCCACAGGACCAGCCAAGAGGGTTCTTGGCTTCCCACAGGATGGAAATCAAACACAGCCAAAAAGGAAGTGAGAGCAGAGTTTATTGAAGACCGAGTATAGATCCAGATGGAGCATGGAAGACTAGGAAAGGAAAGTGAATCTCATTCTTTGCTTGGGACCTGGGGTTTTTACTGAGGACAGTGTTCTGGTGCTCTTCTCAGTAACCCAGGAACAAAGATGAGTATTTAGGTGTTCTCCAGAAGTCACTTATGCCCTGGGGCCAAGAGTCTTGATGAGTCAGTGGTCTTGGAAAATGTTCATGAGGACCCTGCCCTGTCATTCCTCAGATGTTATCTATTCTGTTAGAAGACTCTAAAGAAGTCGTTAAATCCTTGATCTTTACAAGGAGGGCATGCATACTCTGTTCTATAAGGCATGTGTAAGGGAAGCAAGGGTAGCAAGAATAGAAGCAGCAAAAGGAGCGAATAAAGCAGTTTTCCATGGGGTCCCTTTAGTTTCCCTGTTTCAGAGGGATATATGAAAGTGATTGTGTGATTACATGTACAAACACATCTTTGCCCACAACTAAAAGACTTTGCATTGACCTGAAATAAGACTGTAAAACCGAAACAATGACAAAAAACTAGAATAAAAGTCAAACATCCAGTAATAAATGTTAACTAGCAAAGGTTAAGTCCTCTTGTTGTTAGCGTCCTTTAAGTCTTTCCCTTTTTTTTTAAGGTTTTATTTATTTATGTATCTGAGTGGGGGGGAGAGAGAGAGAGAGCGAGCACAAGCAGGGGAAGGGGCAGAGGGTGAGGGACAAGCAGACTCCCCACTGAGCAAGGAGCCTGACATGGGACTTGATCCCAGGACCCTGGGGATCATGACCAAGCTGAAAGCAGACGCTCAACTGACTGAGTCACCTAGATGCCCAGTCTTTCCGTTTTGTAGTATGTATCCAGTGTCGGGAACAGAATTCCTGTCCCCTTCAAGGTCCTTCTAGCTAGACTAAGAATTGACATGAAACAGATTAACAGGAGAAGATAAAATTTAATTTTGTATGTAATTTTGACTCCACACAGACATGAAAATTTCAAAGACAGGCAAATGAGGTATATATGTCATTCTGAACTAAGAAGTGGGCAGGGACCTGGGACTTCAAAGGGAAGGAACACGATTTGCAGGAAGATGAAAAAGAGTAAATGTTTGGTAAACAAACGTGTGCTGGGCCTCCCGGAGACGGTGGGACCTAGAGGACTTGGGGCAGACTGGCCCCGCGAGGTCCTCCCTGTCTACCATCCCTAGTCCACAGTATAACACAGCTGTCTATGAGAAGAGCCCTCCTCCTGGAGCCCGTCCTCCATCTAAATTCTTTTTAGGCAGTTGGGGAAGTAAAGAAGGACTCTCCTGAATCTGCTGGGTTTTAATTGCTTTTTTTTTTTTTTAAGACTTTATTTATTTGACAGAGAGACAGCGAGAGAGGGAACACCAGCAGGGGGAGTGGGAGAGGGAGAAGCCGGCTTCCCGCAGAGCAGGGAGCCCGATGCGGGGCTTGATCCCAGGACGCTGGGATCATGACACAAGTCGAAGGCAGACGCTTAACGACTGAGCCACCCAGGCGCCCTGGACTATAAGCTCTTCATGGCAAGGATTCTGTCAGTTTTTTATATAGCCGTATTCCAAAGCAGATAGCAAAGAGGTTCATTGCTTCAATAAATAGATGAAACTATATGAAGAAACTTTTTGCTCAATTGCTGCTAAAGTAAAGCTACAGTAATCACACATAAAATTATTTTTCAGGGGCGCCTGGGTGGCTCAGTCAGTTGAGCATCTGCCTCTTGATTTCGGCTCAGGTCAGGATCTGAGGGTCATCAGATGGAGCCCTCTGTTGGGCTCTGTGCTGTGCTCTGTGGTGGGCATGGAGCCTGCTTAAGATTCTCTCCCTCCCTCTTCCCCCCAGCCCCCCCGCACACATGTGTGCACGCTCTCCCGCTCTCTCTTCCAAGAAAAAAAAATATTTTTCAGATTCCTAGCACCAGGGCAAAGAGAGAAGCAGCCAAGAGACTTGGCTTGTGGCCTGACCATATCCTACAATTAGCCTCTGTTCCAAAAAGCAGTGTGGAAAAAACAAGCAAACAAACACTCTAGCTAAGAAGGTCACTCTGGATTCCTCGCTGTTAGTGCCTTGAGGAGCAGGGTACAGGGTACATATCACCGGTCTGGGTTTCAGGACAGGACTTTGGTCTCTTGGAGGAACACAGTCACAGAGAAACTGATTTTCAAACGGGAACCTAGTTGATAAAGAACAAAACACAGGGGTGCCTGGGTGGCTCAGTCAGTTAAACGGCTGCTTTTGGCTCAGCTCATGATCCTGGCGTCCTGGGTTCGAGCCCCACATAGGGCTCCCTGCTCAGGGGAAAGCCTGCTTTTCTCTCTCCCTCTGACCCCCCCCCTCCTGCTTGTGCTCTTGCTGGTTCACGTGTGCACACTCTCTCTCTCACTTGCTCTCAAAATGAATAAATAAAAAAAATCTAAAAAAAAAAAGAGCAAAACACTAAATATTGTTTGCAATGGTTTAGAAGGTGGCAGAATCCCATAACTAGTCCTGGCCAAGAAGACAAACTTAATTTGTAGGAAGTGACCAGCGAACACACTACTCACTTTCAGAATTGATCCCAGAGTCTAGGGAAGGGTCAAGACTGCAGTGGCTGGGGAACACTTTGGTAGAAAATCAGGAGGGCCATTAAAAAATTCTAAATGTAATATCCAACAAGTTATTTCATCTCATGATGTACCTTATTGTGCCGTGGTGATATGGGAAAATAAAATAAAAATAGTGAATGAATGAGACATACTGCAAAAATGCTTTAAAACCTTGAGATCTTCATGTAAGTTATACTGAAAAATACTCATGAAGTGGTCAGTAAAGCTAGACTCTCCTAGCCTATGTATGCTTGACTGCTAACATTGTACTATTCATGGACTCCTTTGAGCTCCCCCTGGCGGCACACTAGCCCTTAGTGACTACTGAGTATTTCAAGACTCCTGTATATTAAAAAAGAAAAAGAGAACAAAAAAGGAAATAGAAAAAAAACAAAAAACCTCTTATAGATTCATTTAGTGTAGCTTTCGTTAAAAATGTTTTTTTAGGGGGCGCCTGGGTGGCTCAGTTGGTTGAGTGTCTGCCTTCGGCTTGGGTCATGACCCCAGGGACCTGGGATGGAGCCCCATATCAGGCTCCCTGCTCAGCGGGAACTCTGCTTGTCCCTCACCCTCTGCCCCTTCTCCTGCTCATGCTCTGTCTCTGGCTCACTCTCTCTCAAATAAATAAATAAAATCATTAAAAAAATAGTTTTTTAGGGGACACCTGGCTGGCTCAGTTGGTAGAGCATGCAACTCTTGATCTTGGGGTTGTGAGTTGAGCCCCATCTTGGGTGTAGAGATTACCTAAAAATAAAATCTTTTTTTTTTTTTAGAGATTTCATTTATTCATTTGACGGGCATGGGGAGAGAGAGAGAGCACAAGCAAGGGGAGCTGCAGGCAGACAGAGAAGGAGAAGGGAGCAGGGACCCCCTTGTGGGGCTCAATCCCAGGGTCCTGGGATCATGACCTGAGCCAAAGGCAGACGCTTAACTGACTGAGCAACCCAGGTGCCCCAAAATAAAATATTTTTTAATAGTTATTTAGTTGACCAGTCTTAAATATTCAAATAAGTGAAAAAATGAATTTTCCAGAAAACAGATGCCAGAAACAGACCCATGGATAAATGGAAACTTGATATAAGACAGAGGTGGCCTGGTAGATAAAAAAAAGGAAGTACAAACCAACTAGAAAATGAGCAAATTATATGATTAGATATTTCACAGTATAGGGAGCATGTATGGCCAATAAACATATGGAAAGATTATTAACCTCATTAGTGAACAGAGAAATACAAACTAAAACCAGTGATATACCATTTCATACCTACCAGGTTGGCAAAAACTTAAAAATCCGTCAATTTTTGATGGTGAGGAAGTGGAGCCACAGAGCCCTCATATACTCTTGTGGGACTGTAAATTTGATAACGATTTTGGATAACAATTTAGTATTGCCTCATGAGTTGAAAATATCATTGCTGAAAGAAAGGAAGAAAGGAAGAAAAAGAAGGAAGGAAGGAAGAGGAGGGAAGGAAGGAAGGAAGGAAGGAAAGAAGGAAAGGAAGGAAGGAAGGAAGGAAGGAAGGAAGGAAGGAAGGAAGGAAGAAAGAAAGAAAGAAAGAAAAAGAAAGAAAGAAAGAAAGAAAGAAAGAAAGAAAGAAAAAAGAAAAAAGAAAGAAAGAAAGAAAGAAAGAAAAAGAAAGAGAAAGAAAGAAAGGAAAGAAAGAAAGAAAGAAAGAAAGAAAGAAAGAAAGAAAGAAAGAAAGAAAGAAAGAAAGAAAGAAAAAGAAAAAGAAAAAAAGAGAAAGAAAGAGAAAGAAAAAGAAAATATCATTTCTAGTGTTCTGGCATTCCATTCCTACGTATTTACCCCAGAGAAACATTTTTTTTTAAGATTTTATTTTTAAGTAATCTCTACACCCAACATGGGGCTTGAACTCACAACCCCAAGATCAAGGGTCACATGCTCTACCAACTGAACCAGCCAGGTGCCCCTGAGAACCATTTTTATATACACTAGTAGGCATGTGCAGGAGTTTCTTAGTTGCACTGTTCATGATAGCAAAAAACTGGAAACATCATTAAAGGATAAAACTGTGTTCAAATAATGAAATACTATACAGCAGAGTGAAAAGGGTGAACTACAGTTACAGGCATGAATATGGATGAGAATCTCAAAAATGCTGAGTGGGGAAAAAAGCTATCACAGAAAAATACTTAGAATATGATTCCATTATATAAGATCAAGGACAGTAAAAACTTTAAAAATATAGGAATATATACATAGGTAGCAAATACGTATTTAGAAAGTGAAAAATCTGGCGTTTATTATTCTTTAAACTATATATGTTTATTGTATTTTACCCTTTCATTTCTGATATATTTCACAGTAATAAAGTAAAATAGAAAGTATTCATTTAATTCTATATTCTGTGAGAGTAAGGATTACCCCTTCTTTCTGGTCTCCATTTCACATCAGTAGAGACTAGTCTTCCTGTTAGGCTTACATAACAACCAGATCCCTGCAGCAAGGCTTCCTATTCACTAGAGTATGAAGTGTGATAGCTTGGATAATAGATGATTCAGGGTTCTCCCAGGTGTGATCCCGGCTGACCTTTCCCATCTTGTTTTCTACCACAGCATTTACTGCAGCCACATGGATCCACTCATGGATCTGATACCAAAACATACTATGAGTTTTCTCACTTCTTGGTCTTTGCTTCTGACATTCTTGCTACATGTTAGTTTTAAGTCTAAAAACTGTACTTTTTATAACCATGAACCTACCTACCAGCATATTTTTTTGCATTTTAAAAATAAGCTATTTTTAATATTTTGTAAAGAGCAAGATCATCATGCCTAAAGCAACAGACCAGTTTTCACTGAGAAATGCAGACACCATTGTGTTTGCTTGTGATTATCTGTGATTATCCTTCTGATGGAAAAATCTCTTGTTTGAGCTGAACACATCTTGTTTTTGCAATATGATTATATAATTAGAGATTCTGACCCCTCAAAGACTCTCACAACTACAATGAAATTATTAATGCTTTGTATTTGTACGATATGCTGTAAGTAACATAGCGCTTCAGTTGATTATCAAGTATCACTAGCAAACGTCTCCCTCATTTTACAGTTTAGGAAACTGAGGGAAAGAGAGAAGGCTTTAATCAATAAAATAGCATGATTTGGTAGGTGGGTTTAAGTTATTGCATTAGTAGTAGAAATAAAAATAGATACAATAATAATGTCCTGAACATGAAAGACTATTAAGTCCTGAATTTTCCCTGTTACCTGAACAACTTAACTTATGGAAAAGTTTTACAAAATAAAATGAATTTTTTTTCAACAAATATTGGCTGACCACCTGCCAAAATGCAAGGCAACATGTTAGGTACTGACAGAATCACAAAGATTAATATGACATGTCCAGTGTCTCCAAAAAACTTACAAAGTAGGAGGGGGAATCTCTACCGGTATTTGTGATCGGATGCCAGTTTTTGTGTATGGGCTAAAGATTAGACCTTGTGCTCTCAGCACACTAAAAAGAACACCTAGTACTTTTCCTTAATCATTAAAAGCCTTCAGAATGTATTCAGTAAATCAGTAAGCATACCAAGGAGTAGAGAACATTCTGACCTATATCAGTGTATTGTTTTTCATTCAAATAGCATCTTAGTTCACTGGAGGCTTTACATGAATGTTTATTACAATATTTATTTCTCTTGATTAAGATGATAGCACATGATTAATGAGTTTCATACAACAATTAAAATAAAAATTTTCCACCTTTCTGATAAACAGGAATGTCCAGATGTTAACAACTCTGAAACTTACAACAAATCAGAAAAATGATTGCATAAACCCTTAGGCAATGACAGTCTTTTGTAAATGTGTCTGATTGTAGGAGGTTAGCATGGTTACAGCTCTAAACTATTATGAAGGTCTTCGTTCAACCTACAGCTGTACACATGCCTTTAAACTTAAGTATAAGTAACATTTTATTTATTTATTTATTTATTTATTTATTTATTTATTTATTTGACACAGAGAGAGACAGCAAGAGAGGGAACACAAGCAGGGGGAGTGGGAAAGGGAGAAGCAGACTCCCCGCCAAGCAGGGAGCCCGATGCGGGGCTCAATCCCAGGACCATGGGATCATGACCTGAGCCGAAGGCAGAGGCTTAACGACTGAGCCACCCAGGTACCGCAAGTATAAGTAACATTTGCTGTGAACAGTACACATTTCTTAGAATTTCTCAAAATCTTTTCTTTGTCTTTTAGTTTGATGACTATTATGAAAATGTCATATAGTACAGACTAGCAATATTGATGGCAAAATAATTAGTAATAAAGAGAGTTTTGCATTATGGATCCTTGGATGAGCTCAAATAGAAAGGAATCAGAGGAGTATTTTGTTGATAAATGATTCTACCTCCTATTAAGTAGGCAGCATTTTGAAGGAGATCACCTAGGAATAGGAATTTCAATGTAAAAGATTATTTTTACACACATATACCAATATTCTATAGTTGAAGAAACTAAAATATATTTGGTTATTGAATTTCAGACACTATTAGAGATTATCTAATACTTTTTTCAACGGTAGCACCCTTTAAACAAAATCATATACAATAGCCCAACATATAAAACTAATAAAATTGAGCTTTTCTAGAAGGGAGTGGAAAATTCTTCTTTATCTAACAAATGGAGAAAATAAGTAAGATACATCATGAGGCTTTTGAAAGAAAGGATGACTCACAGCTGAAAGAATTTGCACTTGACTGCTTTGACAGAGTACTTTGTCAGAACAGAGGACAGTCTTGCAATTCAGAATAAGAATCATGAGAAACTATATTTCCTATTACATTCCCAGAAAGTAAATTATTACTAACAGAGACATGTCTGGTTAATATCTTCAACCTACAGTAGTCACAACGTCAAATTTGAAAGACTCAAAGAAAATAATTATAATTTTTTAAAAAGATCTTATTTATTTATTTGAGAGACCAAAAGCAAGAGAGATCACAGAAGGAGATGGAGAAGACGACTCACTGCTAAGCAGAGAGCCTGATGCGGGGCTCGATCCCAGGACCCTGAGATCATGACCTGAGCCAAAGGCAGACACTTAACCGAGTGAGCCACCCAGCCACCCCTAAAAGTAATTATAATTTTTAATTAATCATATTACTGTTTTAGTAATGACAGAGTAGTTCACATTGGACCAATGCTCCCACAGATTACAATTTTCAACCTTAGATAAAGTATATTAATACTTACTTGAAGGCACTGGAGAGTGAGTAACCAAAGCTGCCAGAAACTAGAGAGAAGTTGACCCTTGAAAGAAGGGAAAGTCACTGGGATATATCTGCAATTTTTATGGCTTTTCTCCTAAGAGTGCTCCCCAGTCCATGTAGAGTGGAACAACTAGAATTCAAGCAAAAAGCTAGTCTTTGACAATGTCAAAATGACTGGAAAGTGAAGGGGAAAACCCTGGAAAGGAGGTAACCGCATAGGAAGAGTAGTGAATTCTGCATATAGATTCAGCCCAAATCTTTGACTTCCGTTCTGCACATTCATGAGGGAGACTGTAAGCAGCATGGCTAAAAGAAACAGGCTAAAAGGAGATCGAAGCAGAGATTACTGTTGCTGCTGACCATAGAGGAGACAGAGTTCAGAATTTGAGTCCAGTTAATTTATCCAATACTCAACAGTTTCCAGAGTACCATGTAGCCTCCATATTTGGCAAAAATATTTTTCAAAATTTGAAGGCATAATAAAGACATTTTCAGACAGAGGCTGAGAGAATACATCACCAGCACACTTGAAGGAATATAAGATAGTGTGGATCTTCACAAAAGGATGAAGAGTGCCAGAAAAGGTAAATTTGTAGGTATATATAAAAGACTTTTTCTCATTTTATTTTTTAAAGATTTTTTAAAGATTTTATTTATTTATTTGACAGAGAGAGAGAGAGCAGGCAGAGCAGCAGGCAGAGGGAGAGGGAGAAGCAGATTCCCTGCTGAAGAGAGAGTCCAATGTCGGGCTTGATCCCAGGACCCTGGGATCATGACCTGAGCGGAAGGCAGACATTTAACTGACTGAGCCACGCAGGCGCCCCTCATTTTATTTAACTTTTAAAACCAATTTATTATTTAAATAAAAGACAAAAATAAAAATGTAGAGTTTATAGTATATGTAGAAGTAAAAAGTAAAACAATAATGTATAAAGACAGGAAAGGAGAAGTGGAAGTGTACCTTTGTAAGGTTATTACATTATATGTGAAGGGGTATAATATTATTTGAAGGTAGATTGGGATAAATTAAAAATGCCAAACTCAGAGCATCCACTAAAAATAGAACAGGTGTAGCTAATAATCCAATAGAAAAAATAAAATGGAATGTTATAAGTAACCCGAAAGAAGATAGGAACAGAAGAAATAAAAGAACAAAGAAGAGATTAGACAAATAGAAAAGAAATATCAAAATGATAGACTTAAGCCCAACCATATCAGTTATTCCATTAAATATAAGTGGACTAAACATGCCAATTAAAAGGCAAAGATTGTTTAGACCCACTGCATGCTATCTATTAGAAACTCGCTTAAAATGAAATGCAGGGGCACCTGGGTGGCTCAGTCAGTTAAGCGTCTGCCTTTGGCTCAGGTATTGATCCCAGGGTCCTGGGATCGAGCCCTGCGTCGGGCTCTCTGCTCAGCGGGAAGCCTGCTTCTCCCTCTCCCACTCCCCCTGCTTGTGTTCCCTCTCTCGCTGTGTCTCTCTCTGTCAAATAAATAAATAAAATCTTAAAAATAAAAAAAAAAAATGAAATGCAGAGGCTAATTTTTTTTTTTAAGTAGGCTTCATGCCCAGAGTGGAGCTCAGCACGTGGCTTGAACTCATGACCCTGAGATCAAGACCTGAGCTGAGATCAATAGTTGGATGCTTAACTGACTGAGCAACCCAAGTGCCCCTAGGTTAAATTTTTTTTTTAATTTTTTTAAAGATTTTATTTATTCATTTGCAAGAGAGACAGAGAGAACAAGCAGGGTGAAAGGCAGAGGGAGAGGAAGAAGCAGACTCCCTGCTGAGCAAGGAGCCCGATGTGGGACTCGATCCCAGGACCCTGGGATCATGACCTGAGCCGAAGGCAGACACTTAACCATCTGAGCCACCCAGGCGCCCTGGTTAAATTTTTTTTTAATGGAAAAAATTACACCATGAAAATGTGAATTGTTAAAAAGCTGGATTAACCATTAATATAAAGTAGACTTCAAGATGAGGAATATTACCAGAGACATTTCATAATGATAGATGAGTCAATTCCTCAAAAAAACATAAATAATACTAAATGTGTATACACCTGATAACAAAGCTTTAACATACTTGAAGGAGGGGCACCTGAGTGGTTCAGCCATTTAAGCATCTGGCTCTTGATTTTGGCTGAGGTCATGATCTCAGGGTTGTGAGATTGAGCCCTGTATGGGGCTCTGTGGCTGGGCATGGGACCTGCTTAAGATTCTCTCTCTCTGGCCCTTTGTCTCTCCCCCACATCTCTCCCTCTCTAGAAAAAAAAAAAAAAAAAAAAAACTTGAAGGAAAAGCTGGAAAAAAAAAAAGGAAAAGCTGACATCACAGAAAATAGAAACAGATAAATGTACAATTACAGTTTGCAATTAAGCATGTCTTTCTCAATAATTTATAGGACAAGTGGAGAGAACATTGGTAATATAAATGACTTGAACAACATTATCAATCAACCAAATTGCAGTAATTGACATTTATAGAACACAACACTCAAAAATGGTGGCATACACGTATTTTCAAGTTAAACCATGTACTGGGCCAAAAAACAAGTTTCGATAAATTTTGAAGTGCTGAAATGATATTCAGCATAGGCTGGTTACCCATAACAGAATTAGATTAGAAATCATTATAAAACTATCTGGAAAATTCTTAAATATTTGGAAGTTAAACAACAAACTTATAAGTAACTCTTGGGTCCAAGAAGACATTATAAGGGAAATTGGAAAATAGTTTGAACTAAATGATATTGAAAGCATAACACATGAAAAATTGTAGGGAGAGCTAAAGCAGTGTTTAGAGAGAATTTTATAGCTTTAAATATTCATATTAGAAAAGAAGAATGTTCTAAAACAATGACCCAAATGGTGCCTCCGTGGCTCAATTGGTTAAGCATCTGCCTTTGGCTCAGGTCATGATCCCAGGGTCCTGGGATCCAGCCCCGCTTTGGGCTCCCTGCAACATGGAGAGCCTGCTTCTCCCTCTACCTCTGTGTCTCTCTCTCTGTCTCTCATGAATAAATAAATAAAATCTTATAAGTAAGTAAGTAAATAAATAAAATAAAATAACGACCCAATATTGAATCAAGAAAAGCTGAAGGAAAGCAAGAGTAAAGTTAATAAAAATTAAGTAGAAGAAAGGAAATAATAAAGAGAAGAGCAGATATAAGTGAAAAAAAAAAGACCAATAATAAAAAATATAACAATGTCAGGGCACCTGGGTGGCTCAGTCGTTAAGCGTCTGCCTTTGGCTCAGGTTATAATCCCAGGGTCCTGGGATTGAGCCCCACATCGGGCTCACTGCTCCGCGGGAAGCCTGCTTCTCCCTCTCCCACTCCCCCTGCTTGTGTTCTCTCTGTCAAATAAATAAATAAAATCTTAAATAAATCTTAAATAAAATTTTATATATATATATATATATATATATATAAAACAATGTCAAAAGTTGGTTATTTGAAAAGATCAGCAGGGTTGCCTGGCTGGCTCAGTTAGAGGAGCATGTGACTATTGATGTCTGGGTCATGAGTTCGAGCCCCATGTTGTGTGTAGAGATTGCTTAAATACATAACACTTAGAAAAGACAAACAAAACCAATAGCACCTAGGTAGATGGATCAAGAAATAAGAGAGAGAACACAGGTTTAACAATATCAAGAATGACAGGGGAGTTATCAGTATAGATGCTATAGACATTGATAGGATAACAAAGGGATATTATAAACAACTTTTATCATTTTTAAAATTTGATAATTTAGAGGAAATTCCCTGTAAATACAACACAACTTACCAAAACTAGTCCAATATGAAAGGAAACAGAGTGGTCCTGTATCTGTTAAAGAAATTTAATTTGTTATTTAAAATTATCAAAGAAAACTGCAGACACAATGGTCTCGTTGATGAAATCTACCAACATACATTAAGGAAGAAATAACCCAATCTTAGATGAATTCTTACAAAAAATCAGATAAGAGGGAATACTTCCCAACTCTTTTTTAAGAGCCAGCAGTACCCTAGTACCAAACCTGCAAAAGACAGCACCAAAAATAAAAAGGAAGGGGCACCTGGGTGGCTCAGTCAGTTGAGTGCCCGACTCTTGGTTTCGGCTGGGATTGTGATCTTAGGGTTATGGAATTGAGCCCCCCTGTGTGGGGCTCAATACTCAGCGGGGAGTCTACTTGAGATTCTCTCTCTCCTTCTTCCTCTGCCCCTCCCCCCGTTCCCTCTCTCTAAAAAATAAATAAATCTTTAAAAAAATAAAATAAAAAGGAAAAAGAACAAAGAAGGAAAGGAGGGAAGAATGTAAGGAAGGAAGAAAGGAAAAATTACCCACCAATATTTTTTATAAACATACAAGGAAAAAAAACCTTTATAAAATGTTAGCAAATCAAATTCAGCAGTGTATAGAAAGGACAATACAATGTGATCAAATAGTCCTTATCTCAAGGATGTAAGGTTGGATTGACATTTAAAAGTTCCTCAGTGTAATTCACCATTCTAACAGAATAAAGTATAAAAACCACATGATCATTCTAACAGAAGCAGAAAGCATTTGTCTCCACTTGCCTGTAATCTCAAAAATATTACACTGAGTGAAAGAAGCCAGACCCAAAATAGTACATAATGTATGATTCATTTACACGTGGTTCTAGAACAGGCAAAACTAATCTATGGTAAAAAAATAAGTACAGAAGTTGCTCTTGGATGGTATTGGGATAGGGATTCACTGGAAAGAACCTGAGAGAAATTTTTAGGATGATGGAAATACTCTTAGGGGTGGGTTAAATTGGTTTTATACAGTTGTCAAATAATACTCAAGATTCATGTATTTCACTGTATGCAAATTTTACCTAAAAAACAAAAAAATAATTAGGTAAAAAATCATCTTTGCTTGCTAGGTTTGCTTTTCAGAGTAGTGTGGGTTAACAATCCTAAAAGTGCATCTTTATGCAAATAAATATTTTGAGGATAATGGAACCAGTTTTCTCACTGTTGAAGAAGGAAATTACAAATACGGCAAAGGGGAGGGAGCATATATATGTACATAAACATAAATATATATACATATTTTTTCTAGCTTTGTCTGTTGAAAGGGCCTAGAAACAATGACACATCAATAGCAGTAAGCAAATCTAGCACCCAGAATTGGTTCCTTTATTTTTCTCTTAAAATAGGGAAAGAGCAAAATGAGCATAGCAGTATCTTGTGCCAGAGATTAGAGAAGTGCTCAGAGATTGATTAGAATGTGTCAAAGGTACAAAGGATCTAACCTGAAGTTTTTCTCACTACCTAAATTTAGCTTTTTACATTTACAATTTGAGCATGCAAGTAGATGATAGAAATGGAGTATAATCTATTGAATAAAATAAGCTTCCAAGAGTCCATGCTGATATGAAGGAATTAACTAATTAATTAATTAAGAAAAAGGGAAGCTTTCATTTACAATAGAATGGTAACTAAAAGTGTAGAAGAAATGTTAAGTGGGACATTAGTAGTGGACATTTGAACCAGTAGTTGAAAATAAGACGGTATGTTCACATAGTATCCAAGTACTTTCCCAAAAATTACTTAATATTTGCATAGAGAAAAATATTAACTTCACAATGAGGTAATGTCTTGGCCACTACTTTCACTTAGTGAGTAAAGTTAGCATTAGCAATATTGGGACAGTCTGACATCATGTGTTAATTGATATGATGCTCTCCGAAGGATATAACATCACTTCTGTGTCATTCTTGCCAAAAATGCATAACCTGAATTTCATTATGATGAAACAGCAGACATTCAGGTTGAATGACATTCTACAAAATATCTGGTCTATATTCTCAACACTGAGGAACTGTTCTAGATTAAAAGAGACCAATGAATCATCACAACTAAATACAGCATGGTATCCTGGGTTAGACTGTGGACAAGGAAAAAGAAATAGCCATGAAGAACATTAATTTGGACAATATGGACCTCAGATTAGATAATAATATAATATCAATGTTAAACTTTTTTTTTTTAAGATTTAGTTTATTTAACTGAGAGAGAGAGGGAGAGCAGGAGAAGGGGCAGAGAGAGAGGGAGAGAGAGAGTCTCAGGCAGACTCTACACTCAGTGCAGAGCTGGCCCAGGGCTTGATTCCACGACCACAACCCTGAGATCATGACCTGAGCTGAAATTAAGAGTCGGAGGCCCAAATGACCCAGGGGCCCCCATGTTAAACTTTCTGATGTAGGTCATGTACTGGTTATGTAAGAGAATGTCCTTGTTCTTGGAAAATACACACAAAAGGGGCCCCTGGGTGGCTCAGTCCGTTGAGTGGCAGACTCAGTTTGGGCTCAGGTCCTGATCTCAGGGTCCTGGGATCGAGCCCTGCATTGGGCTCTGGGCTTGCTGGGGAGTCTGTTTGAGGATTTTGTCTCCCTCTCCCATTGCCCCTCCCCCCACTCATGCTCATTCTCTGTCTGTAAGTTAAATAAATAAACCTTTCAAAAAGAAAATACACACAAAAGTGTTTAGGGGTAAAGGGCACAGTTGACTTCTAATCTGGTAACAACTTAATTTTAAATGGTTCAGAAAGAAAATGTATACATATATATATGCATGCATGTATATGTAGAAACAATGAATTAAATATGTGTCAGAGAGAGAATGATAAGTGGTGCAAAATTTAAACAGTTTGTGAGTCCGCTGGGTATATGGGAGTTCCTTATGCTATTCTTGCAAGTGTTTTGTAAATTTGTAATTATATCAAAATTTAAAGTTATTCATACTACCAGCATGCATATGTATAAGTGTATCAGCATGCATGTGCATGTGTACGTGTATCTGCTAAATTCAGTGGCAGGTTGCTATTCTTTAAGTGTAAGAAAAACAGGAGCTCTTAGTGTTAAAAGTCTGAAATGGTGATGCGTATTCTTTTTTTTTTTTAAGATTTTATTTTATTTATTTATTTGACAAAGAGACAGTGAGAGAGGGAACACAAGCAGGGGGAGTGGGAGAGGGAGAAGCAGGCTCCCCGCTGAGCAGGGAGCCCAGTGTGGGGCTCGATCCCAGGACCCTGGGATCAGGACCTGAGCCAAAGGCAGACACTTAACGACTGAGCCACCCAGGCGCCCCTAGTGATGTGTATTCTTAAGGAACACAAACCCTCTATGTTGATAGTCCCACCATTCTCTCTTCTTTGAATGTTTTTGTTATTGTTTTGGAAATACTGAGAAGTTGGGAAAAGATACCCCACTTTATTTTTTTATTTTTTTAAAGATTTTATTTATTTATTTGAGAGAGAGAGAGAATGAGAGATAGAGAGCATGAGAGGGAAGAGGATCAGAGGGGGAAGCAGACTCTCTGCTGAGCAGGGAGCCTGATGCGGGACTCGATCCCGGGACTCCAGGATCATGACCTGAGCCGAAGGCAGTCGTTTAACCAACTGAGCCCACCCAGTCACCCCTATTTTATTTTTTTTTAAAGATTTTATTTATTTACTTAGAGAGAATGAGAGAGAGAGAGCACATGAGGGGGGGGAGGGTCAGAGGGAGAAGCAGATTCCCTGCTGAGCAGGGAGCCCGATGCGGGACTCGATCCAGGGACTCCAGGATCATGACCTGAGCTGAAGGCAGTCGCTTAACCAACTGAGCCACCCAGGCGCTCTTAGTTTCTATTTACTTATCACTAATTCAGCCCCAAACTCGTTGACAATGGTCTGACTCTCAAGAGGTTCCAATGCATCAAATATTTGGCTTTATCTTCCAAAAAAGTCTGGCATGGCACCTGTGATCTACTCCAATCTGAACTGGTTTGCTGTTAGGTCTGGGGACAACTGTCATCCTGGAGTCTCCGTTCACTATCATCCTGGTGACGCCTTTCACTGCTTGCCTATTGTAGACCTGTTTCCTGTGCTGTAAGTCATTTTCATTTTTGGTTATACTTTTGTTTTAGAGAAGCACATTCTCTAGTAACTTCCTATGAGAAGATGCAAAGGAGTTTTGTTTCACTTTGTTTTTTTAAGTCTTTGCATGTGTGAAAATATCCTTAGTCCCCCAATGTCCTTGATTTGTCAGGAGTAGGACCCTCACCAAAGACAGTAAGATTGACAGAGAAAGACATGTATCATATGACCTCACTGATAAGAGGAATTATTAATCTCAGGAAACAAGCTGAGGGTTGCTGGAGTGGCGGGGGGGGGTGGGAGGGATGGGGTGGCTGGGTGATAGACATTGGGGAGGGTGTGTGCTATGGTGAGCGCTGTGAATTGTGTAAGACTGATGAATCACGGATCTGTACCTCTGAAACAAATAATACAATATATCTTAAGAAAAAAAGAAGAAGAAGAAGATAGCAGGAGGGGAAGAATGAAGGGGGGGAAATTGGAGGGGGAGATGAACCATGAGAGACTACGGACTCTGAAAAACAAACTGAGGGTTCTAGAGGGGAGGGGGTGGGGGGATGGGTTAGCCTGGTGATGGGTATTAAAGAGGGCACATACTGCGTGGAGCACTGGGTGTTATGCACAAACAATGAATCATGGAACACTACATCAAAAACTAACGATGTAATGTATGGTGAATATTAAAAATTTTTAAAAAAAGACAGTAAGATTGAGCATGGATAAGTGAACATAGAGGTGAAAACCCTTTGAGAGAATCAACATCTGGAGGGTCAGAAATGGATTCCAGAGGACTGCCCAAGTACACTTATCTGAACTGAGGTGTTGAAACAAGAAGAAACTGAGGTGGCTTTACTTGGCAGTTTTGCATTTCTACCTGACTTCCATCCTCTATCTGCAGAATGAGAGATCAAGTAGAAGTTACAGAAAACAAGTATGCTGTATTTTTGTATATTTGAGTTTGTGATGTGTTCCAAGTTGACCCCTCTGTACATTTCTGATTTCTTTCACCCTTTTCTCCCCCACAATGAGTGTCTTTTGCTTTTATCATCAGAAAAACCAGTATGGGTGTTCTATTTCATGGCGAATTTTTGTGGAAAACTAAAGGAGATGTTGCAGAGGAAGTGTTCCAGGGTATACAGTAAAGTTTCTAATCAACGGGTGATGGGAGAGAGTGGTATCAGAGGTGTTTTGATAAATGGAAGGTCAGTACG
The DNA here is from genome assembly GCF_037043125.1 of Eumetopias jubatus. Taxonomy (NCBI): domain Eukaryota; kingdom Metazoa; phylum Chordata; class Mammalia; order Carnivora; family Otariidae; genus Eumetopias; species Eumetopias jubatus. Next base: position 36,599,413 of record NW_028274813.1, on the reverse strand, counting down.
GGGATCCTGCATTCTATTGAACATGATTTAACACTTTGTAGAGGGGTCTTGCCTTGTGCATAAAGAATTGCCACAATATTACAAAGAGTAACACAGGGATATAATGACTTTATTTTGCCACTCATTTTCCTCTCCATGGAAACTTCATTCTCACTGTGCCCTCTTCAGACTCTCCTGCCTAGAGATAGGTTACAGAGCAGGAACTATTTCATAGCCATCCCTAATTCTGACGTCTCAGGGTTGTAGCTACTGAGAAGATATATACCTAACTTTGGTGAGCTTTGTTCTCCTTAACACTTCTTCTTCTTTTTTTTCCTTCCTGGATCCTGTAATTGCTAATAAAAAGCCTACTGATGAGAAGTCCACGTCAGTCTGATTTTTATTATTTTTTCAGTAATCTGTTTCCATACTCCTGCCCTCCCGACCTCTCATCCTCAAGAGTTTTTTAAGATTTTCTCATTATCTTTGATTTCTACAGTTTAACTTCTGTGTGACTTAGTGTTGGTCTGCATGTATTTATCCTAATTAAGATTCGTTGGAATTTTCCAGTCTTAGGATTCATGTCTAAGAAATTTCGCCACATCATCTTTCTGAATATTGCTTCTCTCCTATTCTCCACTTTCTCCTCCTGAAGTTTTTACTAGACACATATTGGAGCTTCTCATTCTATTTTTCATATTTCTCAAGTTCTCTTTTGTAGATTTTTTTCCTGTGTACCACCTTCTGGATTTTTTTTATCATATCTCTTGTTTCTTCTCTATTCTTTTTCATAATGTATTTTGCCCCCTTAGACTTTTAATTATTTCCTTTGAAAAGATAATAACTAGACTTTCATTTTGCCTGGTCATCTTGGTATCTGGCTGGTGATTCTTTCTCGTAGATATTGTTTTCTTTCTAATTTTTGACAGTGAATTCATCCTCAGAGTTACTTATTGTGTAAATTTTATGTGTTCTGAATTATGAAGATATCCTTATCAGGTCATTTCTGATTTGGTTCTGCTAGGGCCCTATGGATTTTACTGGTTCTATGTACATTTTTTAATTTGGGGATTTTTAATTTGTCACCTTGAAGACAACATGAATTTGTACCACAACCACTCCCTGCAGAGGCTCTGGGTTCCAATTTCTCTTGGTGGCTCCTTTTCTATGCATGGCCCACCCTGTTAGTGTGTGTCCGTGTGTGTGTGTCCACACACACCAGTGGGTAGAGTTTTTCTTCTCCCTGTTTCGAAGGCAGAGCAGTTTGTCCCGCTGCCAGCTTTATGCAGTGACATCATTTACAGTCCTCTCTGCATAGTCTGTCTGTGGTGGCAGTCTCAACTCCTGTTTCTTCAAGGGCTTTTAGACCCTAGCCCCTTACACTTATATTCAGCTCTTATCCTTAAGGGCCATTTGGCTTCAACTCATGATCACTATTCTAACTTGCAGCTTCTCTTCATTTATTCGCATATGGGAATTTCTGGGTGGAATATGTAGAGAGAAGAGCCAGGAAAATTATCTTTAGCTGGTAATTAAGTGGGTTTGAAAATTAAAAAAAAAAAATAACCAATCTTGTTTTATTGCACTTCCGGTGTATACTTGTTACACTATTTAAGGTTTAATTTCAGATAGCTAATGGTCTATTAATTTGTAAGATTTATATAGGTTTGCATAGGTTTTGTTTTTGCTGTTGTTGTTAAACTTACTATTTGCTTACTGGTTTCACAGAACCAGGAGCAAACTTCCAGGTTGCAAGGGTGGGTACTCTGGTGAAACATGGCTTAGGGGAAAGGGTAGGGCTGTAATATCATGCAGGTGATTCATATGCTGGCTTTAGCCATTACTGCTCTCTGATGCTGGATAATTTACTTCCTCTCTCAAGTCATCACTTTCTTTGTTGGCAAAGTAGATACAATAATACTCAGCTAATATAAGAGGATTAAAAGTGGTCATAACAGACAATAGTAATTGAGTATTTATGATGTACTGACCACTGTGCTGCAAGCTTTGCTGGATTATCTCTTTTAATGTTTTTGAAATTTTTAGTCCAGTGCCAGACAAATGTTCAATAAATGTAGTTATTAGTCTCATGTAAGTTACCTCCTCCAAGCCAAGCTCTGATCCACATATGACACCCTTCACCCTACATCACCCCTACCGTTAGTCAACAAGCTTCTGCTTGAACACAGAGTAGTCAGAATTCTAGCTTTGGAGTCAGACTCCGTGGATTCACATTTTCCACTTTCTAGCTGTCTGGCATTGGGCAAATAAATTGAGTTCCTTATCTGTGAAACAAGGATAATAATAGTTTCTTCTAGAATAATTCTAAGGATAAAATAAGTTAATTCTTGTGAAGCACAGTAGTGCCTGGGACATTGTAAACCCTCAGGAGGTTATTGCCATTATTTTTGTTATTACTAGAAATTTGTTATCTCCTTGAATAGCGTATTTTATTTATGGGGTGTTCTAGTGTTAAAAACTCAATTTGAACTGAAATCTGCCTCTCTGCCATGTCTACCAATTGGTCTTATTTTTGCCATCTGGAGTAGTACAGAGAAAATCTGATTCTCCTTTCCTAAGATGGTACTTTAAACATCTTTTTTGTTTTTGTTCTCCAGAATAAACACCTTACTCTCTTCAAGTATTTTCCACAGACATGGATTTGAGTCCTCCCACCATTCTACTGACCTTCTGGGAGCACAGCTCAGTTTGAGAATCCTACAGTGGGAACACCACCATCCAGGCATTGTCTGAAGAGTTTGGGGTACTATCATACTTCCTTCTTATGAATATTGCATATTTGGTTAAACTATTATAAATTTAGACTTTCTATTATATATAGTCAAACTCATTCATAACTGGCAAAGTGTTCATATGTGTTAAATTTTAGTTCTCTTATTTTGCCTTATTATTTTAGCCTTCTTAATCTGTTTGGATCCCTAGACTGCCAACCCTGGAGATGTATATTAGCATCCTTTCTAGTTGCATGTCATTTTCAAGTTTGATGGGTAGACTGTCAAAATCATTCTTTCAGAGAGAGAATATCTTGAGGATGCCTGGCTGGCTCAGTCGGTAGATCCTGCAATACTTGATTTCAGGGTCATGAGTTCAAGCCCCACATTGGGCATGGAGCCTACTTAAACAAACAAACAAAAAACAGAGAGAGAATATCTTGGATATTTACCTTCAAGATATATCAGTTCAATTGGCACTTTTGGGTAGTGTTACTATCAATTACTTACTATTTCCTGCCTGTTTAAATTTTATTCAAAATTGCCCCTCAGGTGGGGGTTTTGAGGATCTTCAAATAGTTTCATATGAAATAAGCCTGTTAAAACATAAGTAAATTTATGCCTTATTAATTGGAAATTAAGCACATTATTAATTAAAATTATTAGTATTTTTTGAGAGTGACTGTTCTGGTGACAAGAAAGCTAATGAGCATTGAAAAGAGAAAAAAATTATAATCTACTCTAGAAGCTAGGGTAAGGGTTAGTAACAATACACTGAGAGCCACAAATTTCATTTGAACTTTTAGTTTAAAACTCTGACTTCTCCACTTTTCACTCAAACTATAAACAAGGAAAGCATACTCACCCTGGCTTTTTCTTTTTCTTCATATATAATATGAAGGAGCTAATCAACCAGTAAATGAGATGAAGGCAGGAAGAAGGAAGGAGACAGAGATACCACATTATCTAATTATATGCAAAGTCAGTAGATGACTTCTGAATAATTGAACATTGCCTTGCGTAACTTTACACACAGTGAATCCCCAGCAGTTGGAGTTTATCACTTTGGAGCTTTACAAGCTAAAGATAGAATGTATATAGGTTAAAGGGTCTGACTCCTGTAAGGGTCTGACTCCTCATGTAAGGATTCACAGAAACTACATTGGGAAATCAAGAAAAACACACTGGAAGGATCCTGAGAGAGCTCTGATTTGTCCAATGGTTCCTCTCTGAAATTGACCCCCTACATTTCTGTTAGAGTGCTCTAACTGAAATGCACATGTGACCAGGTCTCTGTATACTTTAAGATAAATTGTGCCCCACCAATCTCCTTTCCCATTGATTTAGTATGGTATACAAGGCCTTTCATGATCTGGCCCTTGTTACTTCACCTCTCATTTCCCTATTGCATTTTATGCTACTAAACAGGCTGTTTCTTGATTCATGCCTTTGTGCATGTGTATCCCTTTCCTGGAAGACAGCATTTCTTTTCATTTTTTTACTTTCTATCTCCTTAAAATATATGGGACCTTTGAGATTATCAAAGAGGAGGGAGAAAATGGAAGTATATCAGAGCAAGTTTGCTATATTTACCAGAATTGGTCAATATAAACCTGAAGTAAATTATGATAAAGGTACATACCATAATTCCTAGAGGAACCAGTAAGAAGATAACTCAAAAAATAGCTTAAAAGTGAACAAAGGAATTAAAATGGTATACCAAGGAATGTTTGTTTAATGCATATAAAACAATAAAGTTGGAACAGAGGAACAACAATGCCATGAGACATAAAGAAAACAAATTTTAAAAAGTTAGTTAATTAAAAAAAGAAAACAAATAGAAAAATGGTAGGCATAAATCTAACCACAAAAGTAATTATATTAAATCTAAATGGATTAAGCACTCCAATTAAAAGGCAGAGATATAAGTAAATAGGATCCAACTATATTCTGTCTATAAGAGACACACTTTCATAGATACAAATAGGTTGAAAGTAAAATGATACAAAAAGTAACCGTAAGAGAGAGTAGTTATAATATCAGATGAAATAGACTTTAAGACCAAACAAATTGTGGGGCGCCTGGGTGGCTCAGTTGTTAAGCGTCTGCCTTCGGTTCAGGTCATGATCCCAGCGTCCTGGGATCGAGCCCCACATTGGGCTCCCTGCTCCGCGGGGAAGGCTGCTTCTCCCTCTCCTACTCCCCCTGCTGTGTTCCCTCTCTCACTATGTCTCTCTCTGTCAAATAAATAAATAAAATCTTTAAAAAAAAAAAAGACCAAATTGTTACTATAGGAGAAAAGGGACATTATAATGATAACATGATCAGCCCATCAGGAAGATAAACAATTAAAAACATATATACATCTAAGAATAGACCTTCAAATATATGAAGCAAAAACTGAGAGAATTGAGGGGAGAAATATAATTCAACAATAATAACTGGAGATTCTAATGTACTACTCTCAAAAACTAAAATAATAACTATACAGAAAATCAGAAGTTATAGAAGTCTTAAACACTGTTAACCAAATTGACCTATGTGAAACCTAAAGATTTCCACCAAACTGAAGTAAAATATAGTCTTTTTAAGCATATGGGGAGCATTCTTTACCATATACAAGGCTATAAAATAAGTCTCAGTATATTTGTAAGGATTGAAATCATACAAAGTATGTTCTCTGAGCCCAACAAAATTAAATTTGAAATCAATAATGGAAGGACATTTGGAAAATTCAACAATATTTGAAAATTAAATGTTTCTAAATAACCCATAGGTAAAAAAAAAATCACTAGAGACATTAGAATATATTTTGAACTGAATTAAAAGGCAAACAACACATCAAAATTTATGAGATGCACCCAAAGCTCAGGAGAATTTAAACACTTCTATGTCTTTATTAGAAAACCAGAACAATATCAAAATCAATAACCCAAATTTCTTCCTTAAAAAATCTAGAAATATAAGAGTTAATCAAACTAAAAAAAAAAAAAGAGTAAATCAAACTCAAACCAAGCAGAAGGAAGGAAATAGTAAAGACTAGAGAAGAAATAAATGAGAAAGAAAACGAACAACAACAATAAAGAGACAGTCAATAAAACCAAAATTTGATTCTTTGAGAAAATCAATAAAATTTACAAACTTTTAGCTAGACTGACCAAGAAAAAATAGAGATGATACAGATTACTAAAACCAGTAATGAAAGATGGAACATAACCACTCACACTACAGGGATAAAAGGATCATACACAAATATGATGGAAAGCATTATGGCAACAAATTAGATAACCTAGGTGATATGTACAAATTCCTAGAAAGACGCAACTACCAAAACTGACTCAAGAAGAGACAGAAAGGGGTGCCTGGGTGGCTCAGTTTGTTAAGCGTCTGCCTTCAGCTCAGGTGGTAATCTCAGGGTCCTGAGTCCAGCTCCCTGCTCAGCAGCGAGTCTGCTTCTCCCTCTATATCTGTCCCTCCCCCCTGCTTGTGCACATGCCCCCCCGCCTCAAATAAATAGTAAAAAATAAAATATTTATTTATTTGTTTTTAATAAAAAAATTTTTTTAAAAGAAGTGACAGAATCTGAATAGATCTGTAACGGGTAAAGAAATTGAATTAATAAAAACAAAAACAAAAAATAGAAAAAACAAAAAAACACAACTTCCCACAAAGAAAAACCTGTCCAAATGCTTTCACTGGTAAATTCTATCAAACATGTTTTTTTAAGTTGTTGTTTTTTTTTTTAAGTAGTCTCCACCTGATGTGGGACTTGAACTCATGACCCTGAGATCAAGAGTCACAGGCTCTTCTGACTGAGCTAGCTAGGTGCCCCTCTATCAAACATTTATTTTTTTATTTTTATTTTTTATAAGAGTGGTTTTTTTTAAAGATTTTATTCATTTATTTGAGACAGAGACAATGAGAGATAGAGAGCATGAGAGGGAGGAGGGTCAGAGGGAGAAGCAGACTCCCCGCCGAGCAGGGAGCCCGATGCAGGACTCGATCCCGGGAATCCAGGATCATGACCTGAGCTGAAGGCAGTCGCTTAACCAACTGAGCCACCCAGGCGCCCCCTCTATCAAACATTTAAAGAAGAATTACTACCAATCCTTCACAAACTCTTCCAAAAAACGGAAGGGGGTGGGATATTTCCCTTTCATTCTGAGTCTGGCATAACCTTGATACCAGAGTCAGATAAAGACATAACAAGTAAAGTACAGACCAATATCTGTCATGAAGGTAGACAAAAAAATTCACAACCAAATATTAGCAAACCAAATCTAGCACCATGGCCAACTGAGTTTATCCCAGGAAAGTAAGGTTGGTTTAACATCCAAAAGCCAATCGATGTAACACATCGTACTAATAGAATAAAGGGGGAAATTGTGATTATTTCAATAAACATAGCAAGGGCATTTGGCAAAATCCAGAATCCACTATGAATTTTTAAAAACCAACAAAAACAAACTCTCAACTAACTAAAAAAAAGGGAAGGAACTTCCTTGATCTGATAACAAGCGTCTACAAAAAAACCTACATCTAACATACCTAATGGTGAAAGGTTGCTTATGTTCCCCAGTAAGACAAGGACATCTTTTCTCACCACTTCCGTTCAAAATTTAACTGGAGCTTCTAGTCACTGCAGTCAGGCAACAAAATGAATGAATGAATGAATGAATGAATGAATAAATAAATAAATGTCAGTCGGATTGGAAGTGAAGAAATAAACTGTCTTTATTTGTAAATGATATAACCTTATACATAGAAAACCTTAACAAATCCACAAAAAGCATTATTAGAACTAATAATGAATCTATTATAGTTATAGGATATAAGGTCAATGTACAAAAATCAAATATATTTCTACATATTAACAATGAACATCTCAAAGTGAATGATGCCATATACTAGGACTCCAAAAAGAATAAAAATATTTAGGAAAAATTAACAAAAGAAATGCACGTCTTGTACATTAAAAACTACAGAATGTTGCAGAGAAAAATTAAAGATCTAAATAAATGGAAAAACATCCCATATTGACTCTAGCAATCATTAAAAAGAGGCCAAACAACTCAACTAAAAAATGAATAGAAGAGTAGACATTTCACTAAAGGATATATATAAATGACTATACACTCACGAAAAGGTGTTCAACATCATGAACCATTAGGGAAATGTAAATTAAAACCACAACAAGATTCTACTACATGCTAACTAGAGTGGCTATGAAAAAGACAGCCCGTACCAAGTGTTAGTGAGGATGTGGGGAAAGGGGAATCCATACACTGCTGGTGGAATGTAAGCTGGTGCAGCCCCTTTGGAAGACAGTTTGGCAGTTACTTAAAAAGTTAAACAGATTTCCTGTATGATCCAATAATTCTACTCCTAGTGATTGCCAAAGAGAACAGAAGGCATCTGTCTGCACAAAGACTAGCATGTGAATGTTCATAGTGGCGTCATTCGGAATAGCCAACAAGTGGAAACAAATCAAATGTTGATCAGCTGGTGAATGGGTAAATACAATGTTCATATCCATACAATGGAATACTATTCAGCAATTAAAAGGAACTAGCTACTAATATATACGACAGAGAGACTATATATTGTATGATTCCATTTACATGAAATGGTTAGAAAAGGCACATTTATAGAGACAACAAGCAGATCTGTGATTGTTTAGGGCTGAGGATGGCAGTGGGGATTCACTATAAATGGACACAAGGGCGATGGAAATATCCTAGAACTGAATTGTGTTTGTTGCACTGGTCAGTACATTTACTAAAAATCATTGATTGTACTGTTAAAATGGGTGAATTTTATGTTATGTGAATTACACCTCAATAAAGTGTTTAAAAATAAAGAAATTCAATAACTTGTCACTCTTTAACATATTAATAGAAACCATTCCAACAATAAGGTTGATACTGAGCCTTTGTTCGGTGCCAGTCACTGCTCTAAGCCCTCTACTCAATCCTCACAACAGCCTCTTATTTCATAGACAGAAATCGATACTATAATCTCATTTGCAAATGAGGAAACTGATGCCCAGAGGAGTTAAGTATCTTGTTCAAGTTTGTGCAGCAGATAAATAGGTGAGCCAGGGTTCATATTTAAGCATTTGGTTTTAGTAACCATGCTCTCACCTCTCTGCTAATATAAATCAAATTTTATGATATTTTTAAAGATCTAATGAAGCAGCATCATTGCAAGTTTCTCCTCTTGAAGTTGTAAAAATATACAGTATATCAAATTTGATAGTACAAAACAGGGGAGGAAATGTGTTATTTTTCCGTTTTAGGATAATAGTAAAAGTACTTTATCAGTGTCCTAGACACTAATGAAGAAGAATGGCTTCCATTTTCTTTTCCTTCCAGTTTTATGGCAGGAGGCAATATATATCCTGAAGAGGTAATGGACTTTAGAACTGAAATCACTGAGATTTGCTCTCTGACTCTGCTACTTAAGTTATGTAACTTGTTTGGAGCCTCATTTTTCTTACCTATAAAGATAGATTTAACAATGCCTACACCAGGATTGTGTGTAGGAGACATGATATGAGTTAATGTATATAAAATCTTAGCATCATGCCTTGCTTCTGTAGACACTGAACAAGTGGGAGCTTTCTTTAGTCATCAGGCTCAGGTCTCCTCTTATACGTTAGAACCAATCATGTCTTCTAGCCAAGGGCAGGGCAGTTCTCTTAAGACTTCTTAGCCAGATTAAACCTGAAATTTAGAGTTTATCAATGGCTTTATTTAGTTGGCTACTTAGTTATATGTGATCTAGCTTAGTATATTAAAATATAGGATGAAGAAGCTCCTCTTCTGCAAGCACACATCTTACCTAGAAATCTGACTTTAATAATCTCCCATGCTGGACTCCAACCCTGGTCTCTAAGAGATATCATTTCACTATTATCTCCTAGTACCTTTAAGGGGTATGATCACAGCCTCCCCTTAAGTGTGGCTATCGTCAGAACACCTCCTCAGAGTTCTGATGGAGGGAAGAAAGGTGACTAGGAACAGATCTTGTTCTCATGCTAAGACAAGTTTTGTGGATGAGGAGTATTACCTAATATCTATGGGGCCCAAGGCCCTACTCACACAAATCACAGAGAGACATTTTAGAGTAAGTGTGGGAAACTTCCTCTATCAGTGGCCACTGACATGTATTTATACATATTAAGAAGACATGTACTGAGGGACAAATTCTTGGAAGCATATTTTTTTCTTTATGACAGAAATAGAAAATGTTTATTTATCTACTTGGTAAATTACTGAAGCATTTTGTCCACTAGATGTCGGTATTGCGCTTGAAAAATAAACATGGTCTCCTGCTTTTATAACATAACACGTTGTAAAATGAAAGTTAAATTTTTTAACCTTGGAATGGCATTTTTCTTTCTTTTTCTCTAACAAAAGAAGATCCCACCAGATGACCCAGACTGATCTTATTTCAAGATAATTTTCTTTAAAGAGAGATCAGGAAGGAATTTGTTGTACAGAATTTAGATCTGGAAACATCCAAAGCCAGCTGAGGAATGACAGTTTCCAGTATAGAAAGTAACTTTAACATTTTCTATTAGTTTGTTCATTCCGGGGGAAGAGTTCCTTTCAACTTGTCCTTTAACTCTTCATGACCTGAGTCCTGTTTCCAACCCAGGACCAGCTTTCTTCTGAGGTTGGGAGTTGGAACACCTTTCCAATTTTCTTTCCTGCTTTCACATCCCAGCCCCTTCTGTGAGCCAAGTCCTCAAAACACACAGTATAATCCTGTTTCAATTGTAAAATTATAACACTAAACATTTCTTTATTCATGAAGTTAAAAGATAAGGCAGAGTTTTTCTTTGTTTTCCTTTCCCCATTGTATTTACAAATGAAATGGAACCTACCAGCATATTGTTTTTTGAGCCCTCGAATATTTCTCTATCCCTACAGTTATATTGAAATAGAACAGATGGAAGCACAGTAGGATCTGTCACATATGCTACACAGAGAGTCAAAAGGCTATCAGTGCTTTCCAAAACAAGCAAGAGAAAGAAAGGGGGGCAGAGAACAATGGCTATTCTTGCTTTATGTTAACTGGTACCACGCGGCTCAAACTGTTTTGAGAAGGAAATGAAGCCCTGGAAAAGCCACTCTCTCCATAAATGCTACTTTTTTTAAATTTAAGATTTTATTTATTTATTTGAGAGAGAGAGAGAGAGAAAGAGAGAGAGAGAGAGCACATGAGAGGGGGGAGGGTCAGAGGCAGAAGCAGACTCCCTGCTGAGCAGGGAGCCCGATGCGGGACTCAGTCGTGGGACTCCAGGATCATGACCTGAGCCGAAGGCAGTCGCTTAACCAACTGAGCCACCCAGGCACCCCTTTTTTCTTTTAAAGATTTTTATTTATTTATTTGTCAGAGAGAGAGAGAGCACAAGCAGGGGGAGCAGTAGAAGGAGAGGGAGAAGCAGACTCCTCACTGAGCAAGGAGCCCGATGTGGGACTGGATCCCAGGACCCTGGGATCATGACCTGAGCCGAAGGCAGACGCTTAACGACTAAGCCACCCAGGCGCCCCTTTTCTTTCTTTTTTAAGTAGGCTCCACACCCAGCATGGAGCCCAATGCAGGGCTTGAACTCATGACCCTGAGATCAAGACTTGAACTGAGATCGAGACCTAAGCTGAGATCAAGATTTGGATGCTTAGCCAACTGAGCCACTCAGGTGCTCCAAGTGCTAAATTTTCTAAGCACTATTTTAGTTGTATCTCACAAATTTTGTTATTTTTTTTTATATTTAATTCAAAATACTAAAAAAAATTTCCACTGTTTTCTTCTTTCATCTATGAGGTTTTTGGACATACTGTCCTCAATTTCCAAAAATTTGGGGATTTAAAACTTATTGTCCTGGGACACCTGGCTGGCTCCATCAGTACAGCATGCAACTCTTGGTCTCAGGGTCATAAATTCAAGCCCCACATTGGGCGTAGAGTTTACTTAAAAATTTTTTTTAAAGATTTCATTTATTTATTTGAGAGAGACAGAGAGAGGGGGAGAGCACAGAGAGAGAGTGAGAGGGAGAAGCATGCTCCCCACTGAGCAGAGAGCCCAACATGGGGCTCCATCCCAGGACCCTGAGATCATGACCTGAGCCAAAGGCAGATGTTTAACTGAGTCACCCAGGAGCTCCCCGCCCCCAATTTTTTTTTTTTTTAAGATTTTATTCATTCACTTGACAGAGAGAGAGACAACAAGAGAGGGAACTCAAGCAGGGGGAGTGGGAGAGAGAGAAGCAGGCTTCCTGCTGAGCAGGGAGCCCCATATGGGGCTCCATCCTAGGACCCTGGGATCATGACCTGAGCCTAAGGCAGACACTTAATGACTGAGCCACCCAGGCGCCCCTATTTTTTTTTTTATTAAAAAACCAATCCAAACTGTTTAATAGTTTTACATCGCCACTAAAAGTGGTTCTTGTTCCATTACTGGACAGCACTGCTTACAAAGGGGCAGTGGAGCCCTGGTGTACTTCACAGAAGCCGCCCCACACGCTGGTGGTGGAGGTCTTTACAAGCATTCCCCCAGGTGAAGTGGCCCAGCAAACGAATTCTTCTCTAGTGCAGGAATACATTTGTGACAGGTTTACAGTAAAACTAGTTTTTAAACGAGGTTTCATTTTCCTAAATGACATCTTACAAACACATACTGCTAAAATGTTATTAACATGCCATCCAAATTTACTTTGAGATGCATCTTAGTGATCTGTGGACTCTAGCTGTCTGCTTCCTGCCTGCTTCCTTATGAGCACTTACACAGTTAACTGTAGCCAGGTTGTATCGTTAGCACAGTAAACAACTGTGCATGAAATGTGTATTGTCAAGCTAAAAACAGGAAAGGCACCACTCCTTCCAGGGTTAATATAAGACTTCAGAAGAGAAAGCATCACCACCTGGACCCCAACCCAGATTCAGCCATCCAGGGCTAGATACAGCCTCCTCTGGTGAGCCATGAGCATGGATGGTGGGGTTAGCACAAGTCAAGACTTCCTTGTTCACTTCAGGGAAACAGCACTCCCCAATTAACACAAAGGCTGTACACTGCTGCAGATGCTCCTGCTAACTCTGCTGTAAAGTTCAAAACGACCAAGTGAAGCACCAGAGTCCATTGAGGCATTTTATTTGCAAGTATGTATTACATCCCTAGAAAAAGAATCCCAGGATTTTCCCTCCTGTGTGTTTTCGTCTTGCTTCTTCATGGTCCGTGATGCCACTGAGGTTGTCAGTACAATGAAACCAAACTGGCGGGATGGGAGCAGGTTATTCTGCCATTTTTCTAGATCTTTCAGTTGTACATCGAATCTGGGGCTGATCACTCCACACTTGTTTAACCTGCCCGTGAGGCTCACGACAATCTTCCCCGCTCTGTGATCATCAATGATTTCAAATTCGCCAATGTAACCATGCTTCATCATCACAGTGAGAAACCGGATGATGACTTTGGAGCATGGCCTAATAAGAACCTGGCATTTGCCTCTCTTCTCAGCATTGTTAATGCTCTTGAGAGCATCTGCCAGGACATTCATGTGCACCATTATGGCCGCACGGAAAGATGGCGGAGACAGCGCCCCTATTTTTTTTTAATTATCTTTCTGTTCTTGATTTTCAGTTTAATTTCATTGTGGCTAGAGAAAATATTTGGGATGATGAAATCAATCCTTTATTATTTATGAAAACTTGCTTTATGGCCCTGCATATAGTCTATTATGGTAAGTGTTCTGTGTATCCTTGAGAAAAATATATATTCTGCAGTAGTCAGAGGATGGTGTCTACACAGGCTGAATAGCTCAAGCTGATCAATCATGTTGTACGTATCGTCTATATACTAATTTTTTGTCTGCTTGTTTTATTTGTTACTGAGAGATAGGGGTTGAAATCTCTATCTTTGCAGGGGTGCCTGGGTGGCTCAGTCGTTAAGCGTCTGCCTTCAGCTCAGGTCATGATCCCAGGTCCTGCGATCGAGCCCCACATTGGGCTCCCTGCTCTGCGGGAAGCCTTCCTCTCCCTCTCCCACCCCCCCCCCTCGCTTGTGTTCCCCCTCTCACTGTGTCTCTCTCTGTCCAATAAATAAAATCTAAAAAAGAAAAAAAGAAATCTCTATCTTTGTAGACTTATCTATATCTCTTTATAGTTCTGTCAATTTTTACTTTGTATATTTTTTTAAAGCTATGTTAAATAATGTGCCTAAAGGGGCATCTGGCTGTTCAGTTGGAAGAGCATGCTACTATTAATCTCGGGGTCATGAGTTTTTGCCCACGTGGGGTGTAGAGATTACTTCCATTAAAAAGAAAACTTAAAAAAAAATAATAATGTGGGGTGCCTGGGTGGCTTAGTACTAAAATAAAAAAAGGTTGCAAGTCAATAATTTAAGTCTCCATATATCAATGACCTATTTTAAAAAATAGCAAATTAAACTGAAAAAGGTAGAAGAAAAGAAATAAACTTAAGAGCAGAAATTAATGAACTAGAAGATAGGAATGCACTTGAAAAAAAATTAACAAAGCCAAAAGTTGGTTCTTTGGAAAAATTAATAAAACTGATAAATCCCAGGGTGCCTGGGTGGCTCAGTCGTTGGGTGTCTGCCTTCGGCTCAGGTCATGATCCCAGGGTCCTGGGATCGAGTCCCGCATCGGGCTCCCTGCTCGGTGGGAGGTCTGCTTCTCCCTCTCCCACTCCTCCTGCTTGTGTTCCCTCTCTCGCTGTGTCTCTCTGTCAAATAAATAAATAAAATCTTTAAAAAAAACCTGATAAATCCCAGTAAAGCCAGTAACAAAAAGAAAAGCAAAAATTATCAATGACTGAAATAAAATTGAATATTTCTATAAATCTTATAGATATTGAAAGGACAATAAAATATGAATAACTGCATGTCAATAAAAGGTGACAGTTTAGATCAAAAGCACAAACTATGTGGTTAAAAACCTACGAAAACTGACACATAAACAAATTAAAAAGATGGGTAGTCTTGGACGCCTGAGTGGCACAGTTGGTTGAGCAGGGGTTTCAGCTCAGGTCATGATCTTAGGGTAGTGAGATTGAGCCCCAGGTCGGGCTCCATGCTGAGCTCAGAGTCTGCTTGGGATTCTCTCTCCCTCTCCCTCTGCCCCCTCCCACTTGTGCTCTCTCTCTCTTTTTCTCTCTCTAAAACAAATAAGTAAATCTTAAAAAAAAAGATGGATAGTGTTAGATACATAACAAAAACTAAAAATTCAAATTGTAACACCTGCCCACCATGTGTGGACAGAGACAAGAAATATGAACAAGTCAAAGTAAGAGAGGTCTGACAACAGGCATGAGATTTAGGTCTTTAGGACTTTGGACTTATCCTTAATTGTAAGAACAGAGCAGAATAACTCAAGTCCTGGAAAAATAGAGCAAAGACATGTTAGTAGCTAAGATGTCACTTGAACTATCAGCGTTTCTTAAATTTCTCATAACAAAGGACAAAAGTGGTCCCTGGTCCTGGGGTGGGGCTCGGTTTTCCAGTGGGTGTGAATTAGCTCCAGCCATGTGATGAAATTAAAATAAAGTGGGAAGAATCCACACTTGAGAGTGTGCTTAGGTAGTGTTCAGGTCTACAAACAGACTTTTCTTTTCCTTATTTAATAATCTCAGCAGGCATGCACTGAAATCTAAGAACTTTATGCATCTCAATGAACATGCCCCTGAATGTGTCCCTCACACAGGCAGGATCCTTGTGAAAGGCTCTTTTACCCCACGTAAACTCTTGCTTTTGAGCAGCGATCTTGTTCCCACACCATAAGCCGTTTTGCTTAGGTGGCCTAACGACTTCCGAGGATCATTTATTTCCCACCCTGTTCTTTGTGCCCCTGGATTGACGGTTCCTGACTACCTTCGTTTCCTTGGCCAAAACTTAGACTTTGGTTACTGATTGTTCCCACGTCCATAAGATACAGGTCATCACCCCGACCCTTCTCTTTCCATCCTCATCTTCTCACAAGACCCTGACCCAGGCCAAATCTCCAGGCCTATTTTTGGCCCAAGAAGGGATTTTGAACATTTTGATTTTGCTTCACTCTGCCTTTTTTTTTTTTTTTTTAAGAATTATTTATTTATTTTTTAGGGGGAGGAGTGGCAGAGGGAGAGAATCTTCCAAGCTGACTCCCCACTGAGCGAGGAGCCCCATGTGGGGCTCGATCTCACGACCCTGAGGTCATGACCTGAGCCGAAACCAAGAGTGGGACACTTAACCAAGTGAGCCACCCAGGCGCCCCATGCTTCGCTCTGCCTTTTAAAAAGAGTTTCTGGAGCGCCTGGGTGGTTCAGTTGGTGAAGTGTCTGCCTTCAGCTCAGGTGATGATCTCAGGGTCCTGGGATCGAGTCCCACATCTGGCTCCCTGCTCAGTGGGGAGTTTGCTTCTCCCTCTGCCCCTCTCCTCTGCTATGCTCGCTCAAATAAATAAATAAATAAATAATCTTTAAAAAAAGAAAAGAGTTTCTGTGTCTTGCTAGGTTATCTATTTTTCTCTCAAATCTTGCTCTATAATGGAGAAATTATTTTCTAGTGTTTGTTTTTCTCCTAAAACTCTTGAATAGCAGATTATGTAATGAATAGAGCACTAGTAGCCTGGGTTCTCTTTCTGTCTCTCTTTCTTTCATAGGCATGTGTATGACACCAGCTCCTTGGATCTTGGTTTTATGATCTGTTACTTAGAAAGAATAATTTCTAATGCACCAGCTGTTAAGTTTCATTGTGTGTTTTCTTCTCCCTGAATGGCAAGTGTCTGGCTGAGGTGCTTTTCGGGTAATTGTAGAAAGTATTTTAGCAGAGTGGCTAAGAACATAGAGCACTGCACCGCCTAGTACAATAGCCACTATCCAAATGGTGATATTGAGCACTTAACATGAAGCATGACTGAGGGCTTAAGCTGAAGTACAATTGAAATACAAATTGAGATATCTTCTAAATTACCATCAGTGTAGTAAACCAATGCAATTAACTATATTAACAGACCAAAAAGGAAAAACCGTGTGATAATCTCTCGATATATGTAAAAAAATTTAATAAAATCCAACATCCGTTTCAGATTAAAAATAAACTCTTAGCAAATTAGGTGTAAAAGATTGTTTTCTCAACCCGATAAAGAGCAGCTACATAAAACATACAGCAATATACTTACTGGTATAAGAATGAATGTTTTTTCCCTAAGTTCCAAAACAAGGTAAGGATAGCTACTCTCACCAATCTTTTCAATCTTGTACTGAGAGTTCTAGCCAGTGCCTTAAGGCAAGAAAAGAAATAGAAGAACATTCAATTTGTAAAAGAAATGATGACAACTGTCTTTAGATTCAGACAACATTATTATCCAAATAGAAAATCCTTTGGGGAGCGCCTGGGTGGCTCAGTTGTTTGAGTGTTTGTTGACTCTTGGTTTCAGCTCAGGTCATGATCTCAGGGTCCTGGGATAGGCCGTGTCAGGCTCCCCACTCAGTGTGGAGTCTGCTTGAGGATCTCTCTCCCTTTCCCTCTGCCCCTCTCTCTAAAATAAATAAATAAATCTTTAAAAATAATAATAATATCCTTTGGATTAAAAAAAAAAAAAGCTAGAACTAAAAAGTAAGTTTAGCAAGGCACCAGGCTGCAAGATCATTATATGGAAATCAACTGTACAAAGACTGATGTCAAGGAGCTTACCGCCTATGTCTTCTTCTAGGAGTTTATGTTTCTTTGTTTTTTTTTAAGATTTTATTTATTTATTTGACAGAGACAGAGATAGCAAGAGTAGAAACACAAGCAGCGGGAGTGGGAGAGGGAGAGCAAGCTTCCCTCAGAGGAGGGAGCCCGATGTGGGACTCGACCCCAGGACCCTGGGATCATGACCTGAGCTGAAGGCAGACGCCCAACGACTGAGCCACCCAGGTGCCCTAGGAGTTTATGTTTTTAAGTCTTAAAATTCAAGACTTTAATCCATTTTGAGTTAATTTTGTGTATGGTGTAAGATAGTGGTCCAGTTTCATTCTTATGCCTATGACGATCTACTTTTCCCAACACCATTTGTTGAAGAGACTTTCCTTTCCCCATTGTATATTCTTGGCTCCCTTGCCATAAATTAATGAACTATGTATATGTGGGTTTATTTCTGGGCTCTTGACTCTGTTCCATTGATCTATATGTCTGTTTTCCTGCCAATACCATACTCTTTTGATTACTATAGCTTTGTAATACAGTTTGGAATTAAGAAGTATAATACTTCCAGCTTTGTTCTTCTTTCTCAAGATTGCTTTGGCTATTCAGAGTATTTTGCAGTTCCACATGAATTTTAAGATCGTTTTATTTCTGTGAAAAATGCCATTGAGATTTTGATAAAGATTTCGTTGAATCTGTAGATTGCTTTGGGTAGTTTGGAGTTTTTTTGTTTTTTTTTTTTTAGTATGGACATTTTTAACAATATTGGTTTTTCTAATCAATGTGCACAGAATATCTTTTCATTTATTTGTGTCTTCTTGAATTTCTTTCATCAGTGTCTTACAGTTTTCAGTGTACACATCTTTCACCTTTTCACCTCCTTGGTTAAATTTATTCCTAGGTATTTTATTCTTTTTGATGCAATTGTAAATGGGATTGTTTTCTTAATTTCTCTGATAAATCTCCTTGACTTTTAATCTGGCTTCCACAATTTAAAACTTGGCATATAACCAAAATACAATTAAATGAAAGGTCAACAATAAAATATAGCCCCACCCCCAACACCCTGTATAAATATGGAAATCTCAAAATGCACTTATTTAGAAGCATTTCCAGAATGGCAGAATAAGAATCTATGAAAATCTGCTCATCCATAAAAGCAAGAGAACACTGATAAAAATTGTCAAAATTAACTTATTCAGAACTCTGGAAATTAACAAAAGGTTGGTAATATTCCAGAATCATTTATTCAAGAAAAACAGTTGAATATCAGTAAGAACAGCAAGCTTTGTGGCTTTTAGCTTACTCTATTCCCATCCCCCTCTCCCCATGTCCCATGTAGACTTAAAAATCAGCAGACTCACAACTATGATAGTTGTAAAAACCAGAAGCCTAGCACTCACTGGTGGGAAAGGGCAGAATGGATCTGAAACTCCCCACTTGTTTCATCCCCAGAGAATTGTCACTATATGACCTATCTTAAGCTCCTTGTAAAGTTCCATTCCCAAGGGTCAACTTTATTTGACCTGACTCAGAGCTCACTTTGTGTCAATAGCCTTATCCTTAGGACATTTGTCAGAAAGAAGTAGTGGCAACTGTTTAACAATGCAGGTGCACGAGGCAGTGATACGAGTTGGAGCTAATAAGAGGCTGACTAAAAAATATTAAAAGGAAAAAATGTGGCATGAGATGTCCATGTGGGGCTTTGCAAAGCTCCAAAATATTCCTGGGAACCTAAAAAGACATGTGCGCATGCAGTGCTCTTCCTATGCTCAGCAGAGACCTGAGAAGACCCTAGCTCCTCACCTCTGACTGACCTTGGGGCTCTGCACAAGCAAGAAGTGAAGGCGAAAGCACAATTGTAAGTTGTCTGCTGGAGCGTTCAAAACATACTCCAACACAACACAGAGCAGAGCTTAAAAGGAAATGTGTAATTGTAAACACCTATATTAAAAAAGAAAAAAGATGGGGACGCCTGCGTGGCTCAGTCAGTTAAGCATCTAACTCTTGGTCTCAGCTCAGGTCTTGATCTCAAGGTTATGAGTTCAAGCCCTGCATTGGGCTCCACACTGGGCATAGAGCCTACTTAAAAAAAAGGAAAGAAAGAAAGAGAGAAAGAGAAAGGAAGGAAGGAAGAAAGAAAGAAAGGAGGATGTTAAATCAATAAGCTATCTTTACACTATAGGAAAGTTTAGCAAACTAAATTTAAAGCAAACATAATAAAGGAAACAAAAAAATTAGAGTGGAAATAAGTGAAAAAGAGAATAAAAAATATATATAATCCAATGAAACAAAAAATTGGTTTCTTGAAAAGATGAACAAAATTGGCAAACTCTTAGGTATCTTGACAAAGCAAAAAACAAGTCTCAAATTACTAAAATCAGGAATGAAAGAGGGGACTAGTGGCCGTACAGATTAAAGGATTATAAGGGAATAGTATGCCAACAAATTAGATAACTTACATGAAATACACAAGTTCCTAGAAGGACAAAACTAATGAAAGAAGAAGAAAATCTAAATAGACTTATACCTATTGGAGAGATCATATTAGTAATAAAAAAAAAATCTTTCCATAAATAAAAGTCCAGGCCCATGTGGCTTCAATGCTTAATTCTATCAAAACTTTAAAGAAGAATTAACACCTATCTTTCACAAAGTCTTCCAAAAAATAGAAGAGGAGGGAACACTTCCTAATTCATGTTATGAGGCTAGTATTACTCTGATATCAAGACCAGACAAAGATATCACAAGGAAAGAAAACTACAGGCCAGCATCTCTTATTAATATAGATGTAAAAATTCTCAAGAAAATACTAACAAGTCAAACCCAGCAACATGGTAAAGGATTATTTATACACCATGCCCAAATGGGATTTATCCCAGGAAGGCAAGGTTGGTCTAGCATAGAAAAGTCACCAAGGTAATAAAAACATTAACACAATAAAAGATAAAAAACAACATGATCATCTCAATAGATAAAAGATAAGCTCTCAGAAAATTAAGAAAAGAAAGAAACTTTTTCAACCTGACAAAGGACATTTGATGAAGAAAAGTATAGCTAACAATACACTTAATGGTGAAAAACTAAATGCTTTCCCTCTAAGATCAGGAACAAGATATGGATGTCTACTCTCATTACATCTATCCAACATCGCACTAGAGTTTTTATCCAGTGCAATAAGAGCAAAAAAAAAAAAAAAAAAGCATTAAGATTGGACAGGAAGAAGTTAAAATGTCTTTAATGTAGATGACATGATCTTTTATGTAGAAGATCTTATTGTATCTACCAAAAAATACTGAAACTAATAAATGTATTAGCAAGGTTGTAGGATATGCAATCAATATACAAAAATCAATTGTATTTCTATATGCTGCCAGTAAAAACTCAGAAATTGCAATTTGAAAATACCATGCACGATGGCATCAAAAAGCATAACATACTTAGGAATAAATTTTTAAAAAGAAGTGCAAGACTTACACAATGAAACTACAATACATCGTTGAAAGAAAGAAGACCTAAACAAATGGAAACACATCCCATTATCATGGTTGGAATACTTAATGTTGTTCAGATAGGAATATTCCTTAAATTGATCTACAGGTTAGATGCAATCCTTATAAAAATCTCAGCTGCCATTTTTTGCATAATTAGGCAAGCTGATCCAAAAACTCATGTGGAAATGCAAGAGACCCAGAATAGCCAAAATAATCTTGAAGAAGAATAACAAATTTGGAGGACTCACACTTCCCAATATCAAAACTTACCAAAAGCTACAGTACTCAAAATAGGGTGTTGCTGGCATAAGGATAGACATGTAGATCAATGGAATAGCATTGAGAATCCAGAAATAAATCCTCACATTTATGGTCAGTTGGTCTTTGGCAAGGGTTCTAAGACAATTGAATAGGAAAATAAGAGTTTTTTTAATGAATGGTGCTGCAAATAACTGGATGAACACATGTAAAAGAAAGAAGTTGAACTCCTACCATCCACAAAAATGAAGTTGAATCTCACACCATTTATAAAAATAAACCAAAAAAGGAACATTAACTTAAATGTAAGAGCTAAAACCATAAACAAACTTTTAGAAGAAACCCTAGATGAGTATCTTTGTGACCTTGAGTGAGGTAATGTTTTCTTAAATATGATGCCAAAAGTACAAAGTATAAAAGAAAAATACAGATCATTGAACTTCATCAAAATTAAAACTTTTTGAGCTTTGAAGAACTCCATCAAAGAAGTAAAAAGACAACCCACTGAATGGGAGAAAATATTTGCAGGTTATGTATCTGATAAACATCTAGTATCCAGAATTTATGAAGAACTTTTTTTTAAAGATTTTATTTATTTATTTAATTGACAGAGAGAGAGAGACAGCATGAGAGG
Organism: Eumetopias jubatus; assembly: GCF_037043125.1. NCBI lineage: Eukaryota > Metazoa > Chordata > Mammalia > Carnivora > Otariidae > Eumetopias > Eumetopias jubatus. Next base: position 36,577,634 of record NW_028274813.1, on the reverse strand, counting down.
GAACATAAGCAGGGGCAGTGGGAGAGGGAGAAGCAGGCTCCCTGCTGAGCAAGGAGCCTGATGTGGGACTTGATCCCAGGACCCTGGGATCATGACCTGAGCCGAAGGCCATTGCTTAACCAACTGAGCCACCCAGGCGCCCATTTATGAAGAACTCTTAACAACAGAAGACAACTCAATTAAGAAATGTACAAAATATTTTAATAATTATGACTCCAAAAAAAAAAGGCAAAGGCAACAAACACATGGAAAATGCTTAACATCACTAGTCCTGAGAGAAATACAAATCAAAACCACAGTGAGATAACGCTTCACCCTAGGATGGCTATAATCAAAAAGATAAAAAGTATTGGCTAGAGGGGAGCCTGGGTGGCTCAGTCGGTTGAATGTCCGATCTTCGTTTCAGCTCAGGTCATGATCTCAGGGTTGTGAGATCAAGCCCCACGTCAGGCTCCCCATTCAGCGGGGAGTCTGCTCAGGATTCCCTCTCTCCCTCTGCCCCTGTCCCCGCCTCCAAAAATAAATAAATAAATCTTTAAAAAAAAATAAGTATTGGTTAGGATATGTACAAGTTAAAACACACATTGCTAGTGGGAATATTAAATGGGGCAGCCACTATGAAAAACAGTTTGGCAGTCCCTCAATTGTTAAATACCATGTTACCATATGATTCACCACTCCTAGAGAAAGAAATACATATGTTCACACAAAAACTTATGTACAAATTTTCATAGCAGGCTTATTTGTAATAACCAAAAGGTGGGAAAAAGCAAATGCCTTTCAACTATTGAAAGTGGTATATCTATATGGAATATTATTTGGTTATAAAAAGAATGAAGTGTGGTACCTGCTACAAAATAGATGAACCTTAAAAACACACTTAAGAGAAAGAAGCCAGTCACAAAGGACCACATATTTATATTTGAGTTATGTGTAATTTTATGAAAGTAGATTAGTGATTGCCTAGGGCAGAGGGTGGTGGTGGTTGTGGGGTTGTGTCATGACCTCAGGGGTTGTGAGGTTTCTTTTTGGAGTAATCAAAATATCCTAAAGTGGCTTGTGGTGATGGATGCAAAACTGTGAATATTCTAGAAGACTTTGAATTTCACACTTTAAAAAAAAATGGTTAGCAGGACATTGTAACTTTTTCCCATACTCCCTCATTATTTTTCCCCATTTCTCTCGGGAATTGGAATCATTTCTTATATTCATGTTATTTTTACCTTTACATTATGTATCTTTTAAGACTTGTTAAAAACATTTTACTTATGTAGTTATGCACATTATTATTATATAATTTTATGATTAAATTGGTTTTTAATTCTCACCATCAATCCTTCAATATAGTGATCTTTCTCCACTTTTAGATCTCTATTTTAATCCTCTCTTTTTCAGGAAGGGTTATAGGTAGTAAGAATTTTCAGACTCCTTGCATATTAGAGCCTGTCTGTTGTCTTCACATATGAAGTGACATCTTGACTAAGTATAGAAGTCTTGGGACTCAGTTTCTAAGTACAAGGGCATTATTTTGTTGCTTTCTAGTATGCGGTGTCATAGAAGAAAAAATCTGAGCATGGTTGATTCTTTTTGTTGTTATTGACATTTGCTCTTGGTTTTTGTTTTAGCCTGTATGCTTGTATGATTATTATGCTTTTTTTTCTTTTAAAGTTCAGGATTTTTCTCCAGCATATGTCTAAGTACTGGTCTGTTTTCATTAACTGTTTTCTTTAGACACATACTTCCCACTGCGACTTCTGGAAATAGAAGATGTTAGAATATAATACTCATTTTTTCCTAAGAATCTTAGTGACTATCGAAGTCATCAAAATAATATACATTATTTAAAAAACTAATTAGAAGGGGTGCCTGGGTCGGTCAGTCAGTTAAGCATCTGACTCTTGATCTCAGCTCAAATCATGATCTCAGGGTCCTGGGATTGAGCCCCGAGTCGGGCTCCCCACTCAGCAGGGAGTCTGCTTGTCTCCCTCTCCCTCTGGCCCTCTGCCTGCTCATGCATGGTCTCTCTCTCTCTCTAAATAATAAATAAATAAATAAATAAAAATAACTAATTAGAAAATAGATGCTTTTGAAAATTTTAATATTCAAGAAACCACAACTTTATGGGACCTGTGTTCGTATTTTTATTATTATTAATTTATTATATATGATTATCATTACTTTGATTTGTAATAGCCTGTCAATGGCAAAGAAATTTGTGGATAAATGTTCAAAATAAATATAACAGGGGGCATCTGAGTGGCTCAGTGGTTAAGCATCTGCCTTCAATTAAGGCTGTGACCCCAGGGTTGAGCCCTAGGTCATGTCCGGCTCCCTGCTCAGCAGGGAGTCTGCTTATCCCTCTCCCTCTGCTCACCGCCCCCCGCACCTCCCCCTGCTCCTGTCATGCATGCGCAATCTCTCTCTCTCTCTCAAATAAATAAATAAAATCTTAAAAAAAACAAAATAAATATAATGGGTTAAAAAAACAAAGCTAACATTATGATTTTCAAATTAATCAAGTATACATTGCTCTAAGCTCTTGAGATAAAATTTCTTGGCTATCAGGCAAGAGAAAGAACAGCAGAAATAAGAGGGAGGGAGGAAAGATGGGAGGAAAGAATCCAGAAAGAGAGAAACAGAGACAGAGACAGAAAACATAAAAATTAGTGGATGAACAAAAAAAGACAAATGGCTGGAGATTCAGAGGAACAAAGACGTGAACATACACACCAAGGAAGAGGAGGAGGAAGCTCTTTAGTTACAAAGGACTCAGTGTAGGAGAAAAATACGATGGAGGTAGACTCACAAAGGAGAATAAGAAAAAAATAAGCAAGAAGGGGAAAAAAGAAAAAGACCAGAGAAAGATGATCAGTAATTTTTCAAGTATTGGTGCAAAAAATTTATTCTGTTTCACAGTATCAGCCAGTGAAATTCAAAACATATAATTGCTCATTATCAAAACTACTTGAAATTTTGATTAAACTGCTAGCCAATATGCTAACTTTGTGATTTTCTCTAATCCTGGTGAAGTTGTCTTCTGAATTTGAAAATCATAATTTGCCAAGGGAAAATTATTATTTTAGGTGCAGCTAAGGAGTCCAGAACACAATTATCATGAGGGACTGGGTGTGAGATTTGGTGGATTCTCCATTTCTGTTTTAGTGTTTAACTATTGTCATAGAAGAGAAATGACCAGAAGAAAGCTATAGTTGTTAATAATCTAGAGCTTAGCAACTTAAAATACACCAAAGCAGGAAAATCTTATTGGTAAATAACAATGCATGTGTTGTGTCTATTTGGACTTCTACTTAAGCAAAGGAGAAGGGGCTACTCAGGAGAAATAAAGGGAATAAAGCCCATTGCTGTTGGAGTTCAAGGTGTCTAAAATAAAAAGAATTCTATATGGCGCTGTAGAGAACACTTCAATGGTAATTCACCCCCCCACCCAAGCTGAGGCAGAAGAAAAAATAAGACAAAAAATAAGCTCAGTATTTTCACATGTAGATTTAAATATTAAAAGCATCAACAGTTATGAAGTTCTAAGATACGACATGGCCTGAAATCCCGGTGAGTGGTCAAATGTTCTATTTCTTTCAGGTAAACGTGAATAAATAAGTTCAGGCGATGTAGACAGTTTAGATTTTATTTGTTTGTTTGTTTGTTTGTTTATTTACCAGAGAGAAAGAGCATGAGCAGGAGGAGCGGCAGGCAGAGGGAGAGGGAGAAGCAGACTCCTCACTGAGCAGGGAGCCCAATGTGGGGCTCTATCCCAGGACTCCGAGATCATGACCTGAGTGGAAGGCATCTGAGCCACTCAGGTGCCCCCAGAGTAGATAGTTTAAAAACAAAGGGTAAATGAAGTTTTATGAGTTCATTTGGTTTGTAGAAATTCAACTATGTAGTTATGTGTTATTTTCCTGTATGCATATTATTCTCCAACAAATAGTCATTTTTTAATCAGATCGTTATGTACTATTATTTCATTAATATTAAAATATTTATTAAATATCCACATATATGTTCTCCTCTACCAATACCAAAGGAGGTAAAGCACATAGATATAGCCCCAGTCTTGTACTTTTCTTTCACAATTAGATAACGTATGTGAAGAGAGACATAAAACAGACCAACAGACACTTGTTGAGCTGACCACTGATTGACATGAGTGCTACATATCTTTGTATACGATAACACCACAGCTAAGTAGTAGCACCTTTTCTTTAATATCATCTGTTTATACTTTGTCTCTGAGTAATTGTCCATGGATCATTTAGAAGTAGTATCTGTTCAGGGGCGCCTGGCTGGCTCAGTCAGTGGAGTCTGTGACTCTTGATCTTGGGGTTGTAAGTTCAAGCCCCATGTTGGGTGTAGGGATTACTTGAAAATAAAATCTTAAAAAAAAAAAAGGAGTATGTGTTGAGAATGCCAATTATCTTTCCAAAGCTTATCAAATTAATAACTCATTATTAATGGCATACAATGTGCTCTGTTCTCTTTCTTATTCCTTTAACCCAATGTTTCTAAAACTTCAGTCTTTCACTTATTATCTTCACAATTTTTGCAATATCATCATACCTACCGTGCTATTATTTTAAAAATAATTTTAACTCATATTCCTTTCATTGTAATACCTACTTTAACCTAGTCTTAAACATTGATATCTAGAGAGTTGCAGATTTGTTTTTTTAAAAAAAGGTGTGTCTAGGTATTCTCAACTAAAATAATCACGTGAGCCCCCAGTGATTATGCTAACCATACTTGAATAACCACACTGTTAAATCAGCTTTGTTATCACCTAGCAAGAATGATAAATGTACCAACATAGAATCCTGCCCTGTAGAACATAAGCTGCTCTATATTCTATCTCAAAAGGTAGTCTTATTTTTTGTAATCTCTTATAAGTAGACATTCTAAGATACATATAGCAAAGAATATGTAAGGAAATCTGAGCTTCTTAATTTAACTATTTCGCAGATCAAAATATCTCTTAAAAATTCATCTCTGTGTTTTTCTTTAAAGTTCTTCAGATTGATTTAGTAATTATTGATAATTCTTTTTATTATATAATAATAATAATAATTAATAATTATTACTTATTAATAATAATGATAATTGATAATAAATATCTGATAATAATGACACAAATATATTGCTGTCTCTTAATTTTTAACATGCAGAACAGTGTAAATCAAACAACATTCGTGGAGTTTAAATAATAAGGAAAGAATTGGATCTGGAGAATAAATGAGGCTCTCTTTGCTCATTTATTCAACAAGTGTCTACTGAATGCATATTATGTGTCTGCCCTTTTTCTAGGTGCTAAAGATGCATCAATAAAAAAACTGTTAAGGGCGCCTGGGTGGCTCAGATGGTTGAGTGTCTGCCTTCGGCTCAGGTCATGATCCCAGGGTCCTGGGATCGAGTCCCACATCGGGCTCCTTGCTCGGTGGGGAGTCTGCTTCTCCCTCTCCCTCTGCCTTTCCCCCTGCTTGTTCTCTCTCTGTCTCTCTCGCAAATGAATAAATAAAATCTTTAAAAAATAAATAAATAAATAAACTTAAAAATTGATAAAACCACTGTTATCATGCATACATAAGGATTATTGTAATATAAAATCTTATGGAAAACTTTTAAGATACACATTTGTCTTTGATATACTCCCACCAGTGTTTTTTAGTATCTCATTCCTTAATTTTGAAAATCTCCAAATTCTTAATTAATATTTTAATTCATATTTATAATTATTAAAAATATTCTCAGCAAGACTATGGACTCTGAGAAACAAACTGAGGGTTCTAGAGGGGCGGGGGGTGAGGGGGGATGGGTTAGCCTGGTGATGGGTATTAAAGAGGGCATGTTCTGCATGGAGCACTGGGTGTTATATGCAAACAATCATGGAACACCACATCAAAAACTAATGATGTAATGTATGGTGATTAATATAACATAATAATAAAAAAAATATTCTCAGCATTTGTGTATAATAAAATATTTCTAACCTATAGAAAAGTGCAGACAATAATATAAGACTTTATTCTTCCATTTGTTCAGACTAAAAACGTTGGGGTCACTGATTCCTTTCACTTACTATGCTTCATATTACTGCAATATCATTGTACCAACTATGCTATTATTTGAAAACTTACTTTAAAACTGATTCATTTTCCTCTCATTCTAATACTACTTGATTCCTCACCTTTACTAACACCTCTCAAATTATGTTGAATGTACCTTCAAAATATATCCGGAATCTACAACTTCTCATCATCCCACTGCTGCCATCTTGGTCCAAGACACCATCGTCTGTTGCCTGAATTATTACAATAGCCTCAGAGTGGATCTGCCAGCTTCTGCCCTTGCCCTCCTCCTCACACATAGTGTAGCCTCAAAACAGCACTCAGAAGAATGCTGTTAAAATGTAAGGCAGATAATATTCTTCCTCTGCTCAAATCACTACCATGAATTATCATCTCATATAGAATAAAAGCCAGAGCTCTTAATATTCTATTTCTACAAGTTGTCTTTTTGTAGGTAGTTATTTCATTTTCACTGTTAGATGATACCCTCTAGTAAGAAAATAACTCATTTTATTAATCTACTCTTTTATCTATGGACATTTGGGAGCCTTTCATTTGCTTTGCTATTATAAATAATGCTGACATAAGAAATGCTAAAGGAAAGGGGCGCCTGGGTGGCTCCGTCAGTTAAGCGTCTGCCTTCTGTGCAGGTCAGGATTCCAGTGTCCTCTCTGCTCAGTGGGGAGTCTGCTTCTCCATCTCCCTCTACCCCTCCCCCTTGGCTGTATGCTTTCTCTCTCAAATAAATAAATAAAATCTTTTTAAAAAAATTAAGCATATATTTATTCAGTTCCCTAGCAATTACATTCCTAGGTATTTACCCAAGAGAAATGGAAACGTATGCTTATAATCTGACTTGTACAGAATATTTATGCAGATTTATCTACAATAACCCCAAATAGAAACAATCCAGTGGCCATCAGTGAGTGTGATATACAATAGAAAATTAATTAACAACAAAAATGAAGAAACTGCTGTTACATGCAAAAAACGGATGAATCTGTAGGGGCAAGAGCAGGCTGCCCTAAGATAAGCAACTTTGGCATGGAAATTATCTTGACTTAAAAGCAATCAAAACCTAGTTGTTTTCAGAAAACAACCTCCCCAGACGCTGAGAGGCAGGTTCTGAGGCTGCAGCACCTGGCTGAGTCTGGGTGACGGTGGCCCGCAGTTCCTGCACGGTTGTCCAGGATAAACCAGAAACATGGGAAAACCAATGGAAATGTTTTAAAGTACTTCTCTTTAATCACTTTTGTATTCAGCTTCCTTGATCTGTGGAACTTATTATTTTACAGAGTATTTTAATATACCTTATGATTGGGAAAGAATGCCAAGATGGTATCTGCTTTTGGCAAGATGCTTCGGCTGTGCAGTGATTGAGGATACCTGGCACTATTTCCTGCATAGGCTCTCACTTCACAAAAGAATATATAAATATATTCATAAAGTTCATCATGAGTTTCAGGCTCCATTTGGAATGGAAACTGAATATGCACATCCCTTGGAAACTCTGATTCTTGGAACTGGGTTTTTCATTGGAATCATGCTTTTATGTGATCATGTCATTCTCCTTTGAGCATGGGTGACTATTCATTTGATAGAAACTATTGATGTCCATAGTCGTTATACATTCCTCTCAACCCTTTAAATCTGATCCCTTTCTATGCCGGTTCTCAGCATCATGATTTCCACCACATGAACTTCATCGGAAACTATGCTTCAACATTTACATGATGGGATAGAATTTTCAGAACAGACTCTCAATTTATTGCCTACAATGAAAAGATGAAGAAGATTGAGAAAACAACTGAATAAATATCTCATCTAAACCTTCCTGAACATACACACTTTCCTGAATTGAAGCGAGTAGCTAACATTGCTTCTGTGGAGCAGAAATAAACATGTGTCTTGGCTGCTAAGTGATACAAAGAACATTAACAACCTTTAATTATCTTCCTAGTGGGAACTTTTTCTACTTTACATAAAAGTTCTGTATGTGTAGAAATAAGTATATATTTAAGTACAATTTTCATGAGGAAGTTGTAAAGGCCATGTTGCTAGCCTTACAGAAAGGTTTTAAGTAATGGAAGAAGTATTAATTTCTGTCTTTCCCCCAGTAATACCATAGGCCTGAAGTTGAAATTGGTCTTTAAAATCTTTTAAATATATAGTGGCCATTTCAGAAACTCTTAGTAGGGTGTTGGCCTCATATTGAACTTTAAACATTTTTTAGAATTTGCCTAAACATCAAAGTATCATGGGTTGAACCATATCAATTGACAGTGAGTGAGGTTGCCGAATCAGGAATAGCCAGTACCAAGAACTTCACTCTTGTCCTGAGCCGACCAGTTTGGGGTGATTCTCTTTCTTTGAGAAGTCTTTTGGGATTGCACTGTACTACTAGTATCTATAAATTAAGGCATTTCTGAATTGTTGTAAGTGGAATATTTTAGTCTAAAGGTTTTCGGGTTACTTGAATTTTTTAAAAAATTGAGCTTTATTTCTGCTATTGACGCTTTCATTTTTTTATTTCAAGTTTTCATTATACTTAAAACTGTATCTTGAAATGTGAACTGACGTGCTGTATTTGCACTTTGAACTATTGAAATAAATGTGATTTTTTTTGTCTGAAAAAAAAAAAGAAAAAAGAAAACAACCTCCCCCCTCCACTACCTGCCTGTACCAGGAAGAGAACCATTAACAGAGATTCCTCTTTACCTAAGAAACTTATCTGCAGAACAGGGCAACCTTTATTTTCCAAACATCTCTCACCTTCCTGCTAATGGTCTTCCTTTGCTTTGTATACCCAGACCTCTACCCCTCTCCTTAGCTCAGATAAACTTCATGTTGCCTGACTGTCTGTGGAATTCTATGTCTATGTGGATTCCCTATACCTATAAAGGTAAATTTGATTTTCTATGTGGATTCTGTATACCTATGAAGGTAGATTTTATTTTCTTCCTATACTTATGAAGGTAAATTTGATTTTCTCCTGTTAATCTGTTTCATGTCAATTTGACTCTCTTAGTCCATCTAGAAGGACCTTGAGGAGTAACAGAAATTTCTTCTCCCCCAACAAATCTCAGAAACATTCTTTTGAGGGAAAGAAGCCAACACAAAAGAATGTGTACTATATAATTTCATTTATATAAATTCTAGAACAAATAAAACCAGTCTATGCTGATAGAACTCAGATCAATTGTTGCCTGGAGGAAGGAATTGACTACGAAGAAGTACAGGGGAATTTTCTGGAGTTATGTAAATGTTCTATATTTTGATTGTGGAAATGGTAGCACATGTATATATGTTCATTAAAACTCATGCAATTGGGGTGCCTGGGTGGCTCAGTCATTTAAGCATCCGACTCGTGATTTTGGCTCAGGTCCTGATCTCATGGGTCTTGGGATTGAGCCCCATGTTCAGCTCTGCACTCAGCGGGGAGTCTGCTTGAGATTCTCTCTCTGCTCCTCCCCCATCTCACTCTCTCTCTCAAATATATAAATCTTAAAAAAAACCTCATTGAACTGCACACTTAAAATCTGTGCATTTTATTCTAAACAAGTTACTCCTCAGTAAAGTTTATTTTAAAAATAATACTACTAGAAACATATAGGAGTCATTTTTTTTAAAAAGATTTTATTTATTTGAGAGCGTGAGAGAAAGAGAGAGCGAGCACAGGGAGAGGGAGAGGAAGAAGGATGAGCACACTCCCTGCTGAGCGTGGAGCCGGATAGGAGGCTGGGTCCCAGGGCCCCGAGATCATGACCTGAGCTGAAATCAAGTTTGGACACTTAACTGACTGAGCCACCCAGGTGCCCCTATACATATACATTTTTGTCCATATCACATATGTGTACATTTTGTGCTGGCTCCAGATATACACGGTATACCTAGAAATGGAAATCTTCTGTCTTAGAGTTTGCAGATGTTTAGTTTTACAAGATAATGTGAGACTGATCTTCAAAACAACTTACCAACTGGCACTAGCAGTGTATAAGAGTTCCTATTGATCTACGTCTTCATTAGCACTTGGTATTTTCTGATTTCTTAATTTTTCCAATAGGTAGTGGGTAAGAATGTTACCTCACTATGGTCTTATTTTAAATTTTGATTAGTAATAAGGTGGAATATTTTTTCCCACTTATTGACCATTTGTGTTTTCTCTAAAGTTACAGTTCAAGTATTCTATTTGTCTACTATTTCTCATTGACTTTGTAGAAGTTCTACATGTTGTTAACCTTCATTTATTTATTTATTTATTTATTTATTTATTTATTTATTTGAGAGAAAGCAAGTGCACATGTGAGTGGGGGCAATTGGGGGGGAGTGGGAGAGAGAGAATCCCAAGCTGGCTCTATGCCCAGTGTGGAGCCTGATGAGGGGCTTGACCTCATGCCCCTGAGATCATGCCCTGAGCCAAAATCAAGAGTTAGATGCTTAAAGCAACTGAGCCACCCAGGTATCCCCATGTTGTTAACCTTAAAAATAAAACTTCCAGTTATTTTTTTACCAAAAGATGAGTTTTTTCAGCAGTAGCAAAGAATTGTGATCTGGGACAAGCTAGCTATGGCAAAGTCCGTAGCCAAGCCCAACAAACAAAGGAGAGGTAAGCTCTTATATAGAGGAAAGGGAGAAGTTGGGAAGGCTGTTATAAACAGAAAGTCCATTGACATTAATTGGGAATGGGAAGTATAGTAGTTTTTCATTGGCTGAGTTCTGACAGTCTCTCACGAGCTGGGCTGTTGCTAGGGAAGGAGATAAACCTTTCTTCCTCCTGCAGGGATAATAAAGTAGTATCCACCTGCAAAGTCCCTCTCTTCCTTTGGGTCTGAAATTGACAAGTGGTAGGGCATGAGAGCTCCCACTACAGAACCTTCTGACTCCATTTTAGTAGTTTCCCCTTAATGTTCACAATATATTCTGGATTCTTGATCTTTGTCCATTATATGTGCCAAAAATATCTCCTTTCTGTGATTTGTCTTTTCAGCCCTCCCTTTTCTAATCTTTATTTTTTATTATTTTTTTCCAGTTTTATTGAGAACAAATTGACATACATTACTGTATAAGTTTAAGGTGTATAACATGATGGTTTGGTTTATATATATTGTGAAATGATTACTGCAACATGTTTAGGTAACATCCGTGTTCTCATGTAGATACAATAAAAAGAAAAGAAAAAAATAAGAAAAATGTTCTTCTTGTGATGAAAACTCATTTTTCACTCCTTTAGTATAAGCGTATTTTAATGAACAGTTCTTAATTTTAAGGTGGGTTTTTTTTTAATGGTTAATGCTTGTTGTGCCTTCTTTAAGAAATCATTCCATATCCAGATGTTATAAAGATAATTTCTATTTTCTTCTGAAAGTTTAAAAATTTTTGGTTTCACATCAAATCTTTAATCCAGTTATCTTAGTGTGTACAAGGCCAAGTTGTTATAGAAAGAAGAACCCAAAATAGAGGGCTTAAATAATACAGACATTTTTATTTTTCAAGTAACAGCTCCGAAGTAAGTGTTTTAGCCTGGAGACTGGTTTTGCTTTATGTGATCATTCAGAGACCCCAATCTTGATGATGTCTCTGCCAAGGGTAGTTTGCTGATTGCCATTACATGAACAAGATACATCCTTCCACTTATTTAGGTCTCCTGGAATTAATAACTGTAGGAAGAAGACAGTGGGGAACAAAATGGAAGAGATAGCATGAATAGGATCTAGGGACCTGGAGGAGGGGCTCCCACAGGCTGTGCTCAGTTCTCTGCAACCACTGCCTACCTATGATCTTTGTTAGGCACCATGGGACTGGTTCTCGGATGCCCCACAGCTAGGGCTCTGAGGTTTAGAGGAGCATTCTGAGATTGGTGTTGGAACTTCTAGAAGGTGCCAAGCGGTTGAAGCTGTGAGTGCCAAACAGCAGCAGAAGGCTGCAGATATAGCTGCCCTCATGCTGCTGGAGGGATCTGATTGGAACCGGAAACTGGAAGCAGGAGTTTCTTCTCCCTTCTCCTGCCTTCCTATGTCCATCTCCCACTGACAAAACCTAAGAGAAACCGCCTGGTAGTGGGACAAGTAGTGCTGCAGTGGAAAACCTTGTGCATATTTTGTTTTGTTTTTTCTTCCTCCGGGCAAATTCTTAGTGGGATTATATGTAGCTTTTACGAGATATTGCCAACTTTTCCTCTATATAGGATTGGACCATTTTGCTCTCAGTAACAACATACGAGAGTGTTTTTCCACAGAGACACATGAACGGAGTACATTGTCAGACTTTTGAATCTTTGCCAAACCAATAGGTACTAAATAATTTGGATTTCTCTTATGAAGTTGGACATCATCTCGTATGTTTGAGATCCATTTATATGTCTTTTCCTGTGAATTTTCTGTTCATGTGTTTTGCCCATTTTTTCTATTGGATTTTGGTGATTCTACTCATTTTTAAACATACATTATGGTAATTAGGCCTTTACTTGTCATATAAATCTCAGTATTTTCTCCCAGTTTGTCATTGTTTTCTGACTTTGCCGATCAACTTAACTTCAGAAAACAAAACAAAAAAAATCACGTTAGTACCATTATGGCATTTCCTTACATATAGATGTTAATTTTGAGGAAAATTGACATCTTTTTTATTTTACTTCCTTTATCCAAGAGCAAGGAATCCTTTTCATTTGTTCAAGGCTTTGAAAAAATGAGTTTTTAGAAGATTTTTCTCATATAAGTTTGTATGTTTCTTGTTAAGTCTACCCTTAAGTATTTTATTTTTTTGTTGCTTTTGTAAACAGGGTTTAGTTTTACATTAAGTCTTTTATTGTTTGATATGTATGAAGGATATTGTTTTTATATGTTAATTTTATATGTTAGTTTTAAATATAGCGATGTTACTGAATTCTTTAATGTCTGTGTTGGTTTTAGTATTGATTTTTGGAATTTTCTAGGTCTATTTTCTTTTTTTCTTTTTTTGTTTTAAAGATTTTATTTGTTTATTTGAGAGAGAGAGAGAACACAAGCAGCGGGCAGAGGCAGAGGGAGAAGCAGGCCTCCCGCTGAGCAGGGAGCCCGATGTGGGGCTCAATTCCAGGACCCTGGGACCATGACCTGAGCGGAAGGCAGACAATGACTGAGACACCCAGGCGCCCCTTCTAGGTGTATTTTCATAACATAGGCAAATGTAATTTCACTTCTTTTCAATTTTGTGCCTTTAATTGAATTGTCTTGTCTTATTACATTGACTAATCTCCATTAAAATAGTAAGTTATCGTGGAGATAGTGGGCATTCTTGCTTTGTTTCTGACCTTAGTAAGAATGCCTCTAATCTTTCCCTGGTAAGTAAGAGGCTGAGGTATATTTTATTATGTTATGAAGTATCTATCAATTTCTATTTTATTGAATTTTTATTTATTTATTTATCTATTTATTTTTTTTAAAGATTTTATTTATTTATTTGAGAGAGAGAGAGAATGAGAGGTAGAGAGCATGAGAGGGAAGAGGGTAAGAGGGAGAAGCAGACTCCCTGCCGAGCAGGGAGCCCGATGCGGGACTCGATCCCGGGACTCCAGGATCATGACCTGAGCCGAAAGCAGTCGCTTAACCAACTGAGCCACCCAGGCGCCCTATTTTATTGAATTTTTAAAAAACAGATAGATATTGAATTGTGTCAAAGATCTTTTCAGCATCTGTGGAACTAATCTTATCATTTCCTCCTGGTAAATATTATATTATTGGATAAATTATATTAACGGTTTCTCAATGTCAAACCATCCTTATGTTCTTAGAATAAATCCATCTTGGTCATAAAGACTTTTTGTTGTTGCTGTTTGTGGTTTTGTTTTTTAAAGTTTTAAAAGACTTATTTTTTAGAGCAGTTTCAGGTTTACACCAAAATTGAGAGGAAAGTACAGAGAGTTCCTGTATATTTCCTGTCCTCTACACATTATCAACATCCCCCACCAGGAACATTTGTTATAATCAATATACTTATACTGATAAATCATTATCACTCAAAGTCCATAGTTTACATGAGGGTTTGCTCTTGGTGTTGTATATTCTATGATAATTGTGTAATGACATGTATCCACCGTTGTATTATCATGCAGAATAGTTTCGATGCCCTAGGAGTCCTTTGTGGTCTACCTATTCATCCTTTCCCCTGACCCCCTGGAAAACACTGATCATTTTACTGTCCCCATAGTTTTGCCTTTTTTAGGATGTCATATTGTTGGAGTCATACAGTATGTAGCCTTTTCAGATTAGCTTCTTTCACTTAGTAACATGCATTTAGGTTTCCTCTGTGTCTGGGTGGCTCAGCTGGTTAAGCCACTGCCTCTTGATCTCAGTTCAGGTCTTGATCTCAGGGTTGTGAGTTCAAGCCCCATGTTGGGCTCCATGATGCTGGGTATGGAGCCTACTTAAAAAAAGAATTTCCTCCGGGTGCCTGGGTGGCTCAGTTGTTGAGCTTCTGCCTTCAGCTCAGTTCGTGATCCCAAAATACACCTAGAAGGGGCTCCTGGGTGGCTCAGTCATTAAGCATCTACCTTCGGTTCAGGTCATGATCCCAGGGTCCTGGGATCGAGTCCCGCATCGGGCTCAGCGGGAAGCCAGCTTCTCCCTCTCCCACTCCCCAGGCTTGTGTTCCCTCTCTCTCTCGTATCTCACTGTCAAATAAATAAATAAAATCTTAAAAAAAAAAAAAAGAATTTCCTCTGTGTCTTTTCATGGCTTAATAGCTCATTTCTTTTTAGCACTGAATAATATTCCATTGTCTGGATGTACTACAATTTATTTATCTATTCATCTACTGAGGGATATCTTAGTTGCTTCCAAGTTTTGGCAATTACAAATAAAACTGCTATAAACATCCATGTGTGTCTATGTATGGATAGATGTTGTCAGCCCATTTGAGTAAATACTAAGGAACAGGATTGCATAATTTTTTAAAATATTCTTTGGGATTCTGCTGCTAATATTTGGCTTAGAATTTTTTACATCGTATCCATAAGCGAGAGTTGAACAATATTTGTCGTATTTTGATATTGATGTTATACTGGCTTCAAAAAACCAAATTGGAATGCCTTTTTCTTTTAAAATGCTCTGATACAATGTATGTATCATCTAGGTATCAGATCTTTAGGGATTTAGAATTTCTTTGTGAAGCCATCTGAGCCTGGTACTTTTTCGTGTGGATAGTTATTGGATATCTTTCTTTATTTCTTCTAATAAAACTGGTTTGTCCAGGCTTTCTATATTTAGTGGGATTAATTTTGGCATATTGCAGTCTAATACTATGAAAATAATTACATAATACCATGTCACTTTCTGTTTTAATGACTATCTCTCTTATTGTTTCTTATTTTGAAAGTTTACGCTTTCTTTCTGGATTAGGTTTATTAGTGGTCTGTCATTAAAATCTTTTTTTCCCAAATAGTCAGCAGGTTGATTTATTTATTAGTCTATTGGTTCTCTGTATTCAACCGCATTGATTTCTGTTTTTAATCTTTATTTTCTTCCTCCTGCTTTTCTTTGGTATAGCTTTTTTTTTTTAACAAAATTTTTAAAAAAGATTTTATTCATTTATTTGTCAGGGAGAGAGAGAAAAAGCACAAGCAGGGGGAGCGGCAGGCAGAGGGAGAAGCAGGCTCCCCCCTGAGCAGGGAGCCCAAAACAGGACTTGATCCCAGGACCCCGGAATTACAACCTGAGCCAAAGGCAGATGCTTAACCGACTGAGCCATGCAGGCGTCCCTGGTATAGCTTTTTGAGTTAGAAATAGAATTCATTTATAATTATTCTTTTGTTTTCATTATATAAATATTTGAAGGCTGCAGATTTTCCCCTAATCACTGATTTGTTTTTTTTATAGATTCTGATGTATATTGTTTCTATTATCTTTTTTTGTTTTTAGAAATTATGAAATTCAATTTGTATACTAGTTTTCATTTCATCCAATACTTCTTTAATACCACACTTCAAAATTTTTAGGTAGAAAAGATTGTTTTCTGATTTTCTTATCAATTTTTAGTATTATTATATGTTTATTACTTTTATTATTTAATTAAAATACTATTTGCATTATTTCTAGTTCTGTTATGGAGAAGTGACACGGTACAAAGTCAATTTTCATGACCAAGTCCATATGTGTTTGGGAGGAAAGAATACTCTCTATTTTTGAGGTGTAAATTTGAATATATCCATGAGACCTACTTTATTATGTTGTTAGATTTTTTATATCTCTAATTTGATCCATTAGACCTTCATTGGCTTGAGAGAGATGCTGATGTCTCTTATTTTTATTCTATTTTATTGTAAACTGAGCAGTATGATTAATTCAATGTTTTGCATTTGAGAGTAAGACAAACAAGATATACAACAGGATTCCTCTAAATGATACATTTATTTCTGCTAAAAACTTCTCTAGGTTCTTTCTAATCCAGGGACTGCCAATACTAGTTTAATGTCCTTAGGCAAATATTTTATTCTTAGGCTTGTCTGTCTTCTGTGTAAAATGAGGTGAGTTATGGGATTTTTTTTAATCCAATACTATATCAATGCAATAAAAGTGCTTTTGAAATAATACTTGTTGTTACTGACTGAAATTATTGCAATAACAGCGATTATTTGTTAAGTGCTTCTTGCCTGCCAGGCTCCGTGCATGGCACTTTATGTATATGTTTTCACTGAATTGAGGCATATTTGTTTTAGTTTTTCATCAAACCCTAGAAGGTTGCCTGTATGACTCAATTGGCAGACACCTGATTGATTGGCTCAGTATTTTAAGGAGAGACCATCCACTGCATAAATTGACAGTGGACACTGCATGTTGTCGGACCCAACTTTTTACTTGAATCAGGACAATGGTCAGAGAAATCACACTGGACAAGGAAGCAATTAGGCAACATTTATTTCTGTTAGTTTCCAGGTTTGGCAGGAAGCAAGACCAGAATGAGATAAGGAGCTCAGACCTTTACAGGGTGTGACTGGAATCTTGGACAAAGAGGAACAGAGCTGTTTTCCTGGCCAGCTATTTTCATCCCCGGGCTCATACAAGTGCTCCCGGTGTTAAAAAATATTGTGGCGAAAGATTGTTCCTTGAGATCAGCCGACTTAGCATCCTAACAAGGAATGGTTAGCTCTAAGCCAATCTCCTTTTGTCTTTAGTAGCAACTCTGTTGATAAAATAGAAGCAAGTAGTAAGACGCCTCACCCTGCCTCAGGTTAATTAACATAATTCCTGCCCCTTCAGCTCAAGATACTTTGTGTTGTTCTTAAACTCCCTTACCCATTTGGTCAACCATGTAACATTATTATCTTCTATCCCCATCAGGGTTGATAAATATATGATACTAGTGTCAATTCTTCTTCCTTCTGTGCCCCTGGTAGAGATTCAGTTACTCTTCAATTTGTATCCTTTCTTGCCAAACTTCTCAACATGACACCCAAGTAACAAGACTAGGATTTGCCCCCACTATGAAATACATTGCCATTATTATTTAGGCACTCTGGATGCAAAGACAAGGAACTGGGCAGCCTAGTGTGGTACACAGGAATGTAAACAACATCTCTAGTTCAGAGGAATCCGTGCTGTGACAGAGAGGAGCTGCTGCCTAACTTTAAGAGTGGTGAATTTAATTCCTTTAATGGCATGAGGATGTCCAACTTGCTTGAACGCCTCAGACTATGCTATTTGTCCTGCTCAGTACAACGTGCCGTTATGCATTGAATGTCCGCTTTGGTAGTTCGCACCATATGCCACAGCATGCTTGTGTACCAAGTCATAGATGTGTTTTCAGTTGGATCAATTTGCAAAACTTGTGTTTAACACAATTGGAACTGGCAAAGTCTCTCAGGTGGTCTGTTGAGCCTAATGGGAACTTCTGCTATAAATACAGATGCTGGATGTGAATAATAGCTAAGAGGCATCGCATGACATCATATACTCTGTTATTGTATTACCGCTGTTTTTTGGTGCATGGGAGAATGTGGGCAGGGCTGGGTTCGTGGCAACTCTGACTCTGCAAGTCAGAGGTGTAAGCATATGAACCGACGGTTCACATGCTCAGTGTTGTGTTTCAAAAGAACTGGGTGTGTCTCTGTTTGGCTTAGCGTTACATTTTATTTTCATTTCAAAGTATGGAGGATCTGTTTCAGTGCTCCCGTCATTAGTGTAATTTGCTGATTTAAAAGTAGATTTTACTTTTATATCCAAACAGACATGGCTAGGAGACACCATAGATCATTAAAAGACTCTAACTGGGGACATCTGCAAACATTTTGAGACACTTTATTCTGGACTCTCTTAAGTGCACTAGATACAATACGGAACAATAGTCCTTTCACTTTGAGGACTTGTAACATAGATGCCTAGAAGGGAACAATAAGAAATGATTCATAATATTTTCTCCAGAGACTGTTGCCATGATGATTTTGCAGCATTTACTCTAAAGGAAGCAACCAATGTAAAATGGAAATGAATAGCATGAATAGAACAGGCAAGGAAAATAACAGACCATGCTTTGTAGACAGCTCCATAAACCCTAGAGTCCAGACTTTCCTGAAATTGGCCCTTTGTATGTATGGTACCGGGCAAAATGGTTCTCTGAAAAGACACCGTAGGACCAGAAGGATCTTCATGCTTTATAGACCTTTGTTGTGACCCATGCCATTAATAATAAATAATGCAAACCTGGGTAGTCTACGAAGAAAGGGGATACTATCAGAATGATTCTCTTGGATTACAAGGAATGGCACATAGATAGACACTGTGCTGTTTTGTTGAGTTGAGCTATTGACCATCAATAAAATGTGCATGTCAAATAACAACTGAATCATCTGGTACTCACAGAAGTACAAGTTTTTGAAATAATTGTCCCAAACTGTGGGTAAAATTTACGATGAATTTTTTTCATTATTATGTGTTAATTGAATGCATCATCAAAACTCTAATAGTCTGCTACTTACCATTTGGTTTAGATCATAACCACCAAGTTTAATTAAGTAATGCAGACAAGACTCTGTAGCCATACAATATATATGAACTCGGATTTATAAGCAGTTTAATTTGATTGCAATACAAACACAATAAATATTTTAAAATCACGTATTTATGTAATAATAGTGAGTTCATACAGTATCTTTCATTCAGGACTTCCAGTGCCTTAGTAATGCTGCCATAGCTGTACAGGAGGTAAGTGGGAGTCAACTGACATCATCCTGAGTCCAAGGGCATTGAGTAATTTGTTAGTATATCTAAATGGCACCTGCAGGATGGATTCCCAAGGATCCAGCTTCCAGTGAGTTTCAGATCTGGAAGATGCATATGGCGCCGTAAGACTGAGGCCGTTCTTGTGTAGGGGGAGGGAAGGACCCAGTATTCTGCATTTTAACAAGGGCCTCGCCTTCCTTCCAGGTAATCCTGAAGTCTGGACCACGTTATAAGAAATACTGACCAAGATCTTAAAGGTCATCTAATCCCAAGTCCTCATTTTACAAAGGGTCTACAAAGGTTAGATGACTTGATCAAGGTTTGGTAGCTAATTTGCACATCGTCTCTCTTACTCCCACCTCCAAGACCCAGGAGTCCAGGAAGGTTAGAGAAGTTCCTTGATGAAGTCGGGCAGAAAAGCTTTTTTGAGGGAGTTTGTGACGTTCTTCCTACCCCCCGGTCGTTAACCTGCATGGAGTTAGCATCTCCCTCAGACCATCTCTGACGTCCCAAAACACGGAAAGAAAGTTGCCAGACCAGGGCGGCCGCGGGGCCTGCGGGGGGGAGGCGGGCGGCTCCGCCTCCGGCGCTCGCGGGCTGGCTAGACACTGGCCGCCGAGCGGCGAGCGCGGGACTCAGAGGCTGGCGGCGGGCGGGGAAGGCGCGGGGCGTGGTTTGCAGCTTTCCGAGCGCCAAGGAGCGGAGCGCGTTCTGCTGCGTCCCGAGCCTTCGGCTGGACCGAAAAAGCGAGCGGGAGAACGAGCAAAGGGCGCGATCGTGGGAGCAAGGCAAGTGGGGCGCCGACCTGGGTCAGCCCCAGCCCGCGCCCTCGCCCCTTGCCGGGCCAGTAGCGGGTGAGGGCGGTCGCGGGCCCCCAGCGCCCCGGTGCGCCCCGGAGAGAGCGGGCTGAGGCGGGGAGGGAGAGCGGGAGGGAGGGAGGGGAAGGGGCGGGGGCGAGGGAGGGAAAGGTCCCCGAGCCCGGGGCGGGGGGGTGGGGCGGGGGCGGTAGGCGCGAGAACTGACCCGATGCCGGGGTCCGAGCCGGTTACCGGAAACTTTGCCCCGGTGGGGAGACCGGGGTGCGTGGAGGGCGCCGCAAACTTGTCAGCGGGCGGGGCGCTCCGGGGATTGGAGCGAGCGCCAGCGGGTGGCGTTTGTCTCTCCGGCTTCTTTGTGTCACCTCCGGGCCCCAGCCCGCCGGTACGCCCGGCCCAGAAAGGGGATGTGCGGGGGGCTCGGCCCTGATCCCCGTGCCGCCTCGGTCGGGCCCAGGCCCCAGCACTCCGGATCCGCTGATTGTTTTCGTTCCTCGCGTCACGCCTGGGCGGGAAAGATTTTGAACCCCGCGTGAGCTAGAACGCGGAGAGCCGCGGCGCAGAGATGGCCAAATCGTGGGCAGCGCGAGGCTCGCCCCGCGTCCCCGGGAACCCGCGGGCCGGGGCGCACCGGGGCTGGACAGGGCGCGGGGACCCGGGGGCCCCAGCGCTCGAGGAACAGCGGCGGGCGCGGCAGTCAAGCGCCCCCGCGGCGGGGGCCTCTCGGACGGCTCGGATTATAATTCCATTTTGATTGCTTGGGGTCTTTGTTGTCTGAAATTGCCTTGAGGGTCTGACGGTAGCACCTTCTTCTCCTTAGGTTATTTTTCTTCTGTTAAAAAAAAAAGCGGGGGGTGGGGGACTTGTGTGGGATCAGTGCTGCTCGAAACAACGTGAGCCACCTTATTAGATGCAGCTTGAGAAGTCCTGTGTAACATTTGCCTTTGTGGACGCTTGTTATTTCCGAAAGTTATTATTTTCCCCTCCCCTAGTGGAAGGGAGCGTCTGAGCTGGATGCCAGCAGGCTCGATTGTGTACAAGCACCAGCAAGTCGGAGCCCAACCGAGGGTGTTTCTTTGTAGCCGCTCAACACTTGGGCATCTCTTGTTTTCTTTTTTTAAAGTTTGTTTGATTTCAAGCAACTTTCATCTGCTTTTTTTGAAAGTTTCCCTAGCTCCGAAGTCCTCCTTGCAGTTATTATGTGGTTGTGCTCTGATGGGTTCGGCTACTTTTAGGGTTGGGGGTTACAATGAACATCTGAACCATACCTGGCCCTTCACCCCTCGGGTCCCTGCCATTGAGACCTTGTAAATATCGCCAGTAGAGCGTGTTCACCTTTTATGAGATGGAATATTTGGCGTGTTTTTGTACTTTAATGCATGACTCCTTTTTTAGTTTTCTTTCTGGAAAACTGTTGGGACTTTCAAGGGCTTTTCCCGAGATAATTACTAAACGGCCTTAGCCCCGCCATTACGCCCCCTACCCCCAATGCACCACGAGGGAGAAGGGAGCAGGTGTAATCCTCATTAAGTTTTTTTGTGTGAAGACTCTGGAGATGTCAAAATAAGTAAAAAGTGGAAATTCTTAGTTCTTTGTTCACTTTGAGTCAACTGAACTTTATTTGAATTCAACAAAAATGAAAATCAAACCAGTTTGGTCAGCTTAGCCTCGTACATTAAGATTGCTTAAAAAAAAATCATGTGAGTAAGTTTACCCAATTAGAAACTTTACAAGCATTTCAGTGCATTAGTGCTAGTTTGTTCGCAGGGTATTGCAGTATGTTTAGAGAACTGAATCACAATGGGGTTATTCTAGGTAGTGCCCTCAGTAGCTTAACAGAGTTTAGAGTAAAGCTCAAAAATGGAATCAGCCATGTCTTAATAAGTAAGGGTAAGAGTGGAAAGCAGTTGAGTAATTTGTCATTACTCATATGTTTTTAATATAGATTTTTAATAATTTCACAAAATTATTGATTCATTTACTCAAATAAGCTCTTACCATATGTCAGCCCCTGTGCTGAAATCTGGGGTTCCAAATAATAATAGTTACCATTTATGGAGTGCTTATTTTGTACCGGTAAATGTTTTGCATAGATTACCTCATTTATCTAATAAATATTTATTGAGTGCCTACAATGTATTGTGCTAGGTGCTGGAGTTCTAACAGCGCGTGGGACTGCTGTGGTTCCTGCTGGTAGTGGGGGAGAGCTGGGGAAGATCCACAGAACATGAAAAACATTAGCAAACTAATTGCAGATTTGAAAATGTCAATCAGATCACACACTTTCCTATTTAAAATCCTTCAGTGGCTTCCCATCTCCATCTGAGTGAAGGGCAGACCTGACTGGCCCCGAGAGTTTACCCCATCTGGTCCTCCTCATTCCCCAGTCCTTCACCTTTTTGATCTTATCTGCTGCTCTGCTTCTTGCTCATACTTCTACAGCCAAACTAGTTGCCTTGCTGTTTGAGATGCCTTTGGACTTGCTGTTTCCTCTGCTTGGAATGCCTCCTGCGCAGCCCCCGTATCTTTCTGGTTCCCTCCCTGACCCCCTTCACTTCCTTACTCAATACTGTGTTCTCAGTGATCCTTGGCAAAACCCCAGATTTAAAAATCACAACCCCTCTTGTAACTCCCATTCCCTTGTTCACGATTTATTGTTTTTCTCCATGGCACTTTTTTTTTTTTAAAGATTTTATTTATTTGTCAGAGAGAGCGCACAAGCAGGGGGAGTGGCAGGCAGAGGGAGAGGGAGAAGCAGGCTCCCCACTGAGCAGGGTGCCCAATGCGGGACTCGATCACAGGACCCTGGGATCATGACCTGAGCCGAGGTCTCCATGGCCCTTATGACCATATAACTAATACTCATTTGTTAATGGTCTGTCTTCCCCCGCTAGATTGCACTCCGTCACTGCTGTTGTAGTCACTGTGATACCCTCAGAACCTGGAACACACCCTGACATGCAGTGGGTCCTTAAGAACTATTTGTTGCATGGATGTTGAGTAGAAAGAAGGAGACATCAGGGGGCTGAAACAGAGACCAGCGGCTCCTGTGTTCATAGTGAGAAGGCGAAGGGGCTGGCCGTGTTTTTGAGGCAGGAGGTTGCGGGGAGGAGAGAGGCATGGCTGAAGATCAGCAGGGGAAACGGCATTGAATCAGGAGAGAGCTTGGCAGTGTGTGGCTTTACTGGAACTGGGAGAGGGTTGTTGTTCCTGAGCACTGTGAGCGGGAGGGGAAGAACTAAGTGAAGATGGAATGGTAATCAGGTGGACTATAAAGCTGGGCCTTCCTTGTAGGCCAAGGTTTAGATAAATTCACTTCGAATCCCCATATATACCCTATTAGCCCCGTTTTATAGTTTATAAAACTGGGCATCAAGTAATTTTCTGAGGCTACCTAGTAGGTGAATGGCAGAGCCTAGCATAGGAAGCCAGGCTCTCTGACTTCCAAACACTTATATTTGACCACTATGCCAGCGTCAAAAGACAGAGTCCCCACCCTGATGGACGAGCCATTGCAGTATGCATGTGGCAATGCTGGAAAAGATGTATTCTTCCGGGCTGTGGGAGGGGGAGGCACCTAGTAATGCCCGGGAGTGGAACAGGCCAAATTGGAAAAAATGAAATCATTTTCCCTTTTTTTATTATTAGGAAATATTTCACATTGGCTACATCTTAATTAAGAAACAATGTTAATGTTAAGTGCAACAGCCTGTGCTTCAGGGCTTCACTGTGTGTTCGCTTTTTATTCTTGCTTGCTTTCACATCTACCAATGACCCGTGTCAGATGCCCCCTCTCCTACTTTTGCCCAATGAAAGATTACGTCTGGAATAGTGTAAAATCACTTATGTTTAAAGCCTGTAATTCTTCACTGAATTGTACAGGTTATGTTCTTTTCTGATTGTTATCTTAAACTGTCTAAACCTTGCGGGTTAGTGTGGTAATACACTGGCTCTGTTGAGTGTAATTGACACACGGTAAGCTGCACATATTTAGAGTGTAAAATTTGGTAGGTTTTTTTACTTAACATAAAGACCTGTGAAACCATCTTCTCCGTTTGGCCCCTCCTTACACCCTGCATCCTCTTTCCCTAGACAACCGAAGATAGCTCTCTGACCCTATGGATTAAGTTTGTGGTTTTAGAATTTTATAGAAATGGAATCATAACGTCTCTTTTTTGTTTGGCTTCTTTCACTTAGCATAATTATTTGGAGATTCATCCATGTTGTGTAAATCAGTGATTCATCCTTTTTTGTTGCTGAATGGTATTCATTGTATGGATATACCCCAGTTCATCCATCCATTCACCCATTGGTTGATATTTGGCTTTTTTCCAGTTTTTGGCTATTAAAAATAAAGCTCCTGTCAACATTACATACAGTTTTTGTGTGGACATCTGCTTTCATTCCCCCTGGGTAAATATTTAGGAGTGGAATGGCTGGATCGTATGGTAGATATATGTTTTGAAGGGGTTGTACTCTTTTACATTCCGAAAGTTGTGTATGAGGGTTCCATTTGCTGTGCATCCTTGTCAGCACTTAGTATGGTCAGGCTTTCCATATACATTCTACTAGAGGTGCAATGGTATCTCATTGTGTTTTTAATTTACATTTCACTGATGACTAATGATATGCTTATTTACCATCCATATATCTTCTTTATTGACGTTTCTGTTTATATTTTTTGCCCATTTTTTATTGGGTTCATTGCTTCCTTATTGAGTTTTCAGAATTCTTTATATTTTCTAGATGCAAGTTCTTTATCAGATACATGATTTGCAATATTTACTTTCAGTCTATTCCTCATCTTATAGTTTCTTAACAGTATCTTAGAAGATCAGAAGTTTTCAATTTTAATGAAGTCCAATTTATCAATTTATTCTTTGATGAATTGTACTTTTGATGTCGTACCTTAAGAAATCTTTGCCTGACTCAAGGTGAAAAAGATCTTTTTCTAAGAGTCATTTATAACTCTTTATTTATATATTTTAGTTATTTATAACTCTTGGGAAAACTATAAAAGAATGTAAAATTATAAAGTTTTCATTTTACATTTAGGTCAGTCTGTTTTGAGTTAATATTTGTTTACAGAGCGAAGTATGGGTTGAAGTTTACCTTACTGCTAATGGGAACATTTGGCAATTTCTAGAGACAGA
Source organism: Eumetopias jubatus (assembly GCF_037043125.1). Classification (NCBI taxonomy): domain Eukaryota; kingdom Metazoa; phylum Chordata; class Mammalia; order Carnivora; family Otariidae; genus Eumetopias; species Eumetopias jubatus. The sequence continues at coordinate 36,552,399 of NW_028274813.1, read as the reverse complement.
TAATGTATGGAGATGATGTCTTATGTGTGTTGGGGGGAAGATGGGTGGCATTTGCTGTTGGCATCTAGAGGGTCAAAACCAGGGATGCTGCTCAGGATACAATGAACAAGAGCGATCCTCTCAACAAAGAATCATTCAAAGTGTCAATAGTGCCAAGCTTGAGAAACCCTAGGCTAGAGGTTTATCAGTTTTATTGACCTTCCCAGTGAACCAGCTATTTTGTTTTATTGATATTTTCTTTTGTTTTTCTATTTTCTATTTAACTGACTTTTCACTCTGATCCTTATTGCTTTTCTTATTCTAGTTTCTTTTTTTTCCTTCAAAGATTTTATTATATTTGAGAGGGAGAGAACATGAGCTGAAGAGGGGCAGAGGGAGAAGTAGACTCCCCACTGAGCAGGGAACTCGCCTGGGGGCTTGATCCCAGGACCCTGAGATCATGACCTGAGCTGAAGGCAGACGCTTAACTGACTGAGCCACCCAGGCACCCCATTATTCTAGTTTCTTTAAGTCGTTCATTTTGTGACCGTATTTCTTTTCCTACATAGATGTTTGGTCCTGTAAGTTTCCTCCCAGGTACTGCTTTAGTGACATCTCACAAATTTTGATATTGTGTAAAGCCATTTTTATTCAGTTCAAAACTAAAAAACATTTTCTTTGATATATTCTCTGACCCTGAGTTACCCATATTACTTGGTTTCCAAATATTTGTGGATTTTCTAGAGATCTTTCTGTTTTTATTTCTAATTCAATTCCACTGTTGTCAAAGAGCATACTTTGTATGGCTCAAATCCTTTTACATGTATCAAGAGTTATTTTATAGCCCAGAATATAATTTCTTTTTTAAAATTGTTAATTAACTAATTTTTTAAAGATTTATTTATTTATTTAATTTTTAAAGATTTTATTTATTTTATTTAAAGACAGAGAGAGTGAGAGAGAGCATGAGAGGGGAGAGGGTCAGAGGGAGAAGCTGACTCCCCGCTGAGCAGGGAGCCTGATGGGGGACTCGATCCTGGGACTCCGGGATTATGACCTGAGCCGAAGGCAGATGCTTAACCAACTGAGCCACCCAGGGGCCCATAATTTCTTTTGGTAAATGTTTTATGTGCACTTGAATGTGTTTGAATTTTTTTTTTTAAGATTTTATTTATTTATTTGACAGAGAGATAGAAAGAGAGAGCACAAGTAGGCAGAGAGGCAGGCAGAGGGAGAGGGAGAAGCAGGCTCTCTGCTGAGCAGGGAGCCCGATGCGGGGCTCAATCCCAGGACTCTGGGATCATGACCTGAGCTGAAGGCAGACCGACTGAGCCACCCAGGCGCTCCATGTTTGAATTTTAATTACACCATCTTAAAGAAACATAATATCAACGTGACTTATCTCTATTCATGTTAACCTTGATCACCTGGCTGAGATGTCAGGTTTCTCTACTGTAAAGTTACTCTTTTCTCCCCCTTCTGTACTGAACTTTTTGGTAAGGAAGTCACTATGTGCAGCTCACACTTAGAATGCAGAGTTATGCTTCATCTCCTTGAAGGGTGTTACTTTTTTATTCAATGTGATGATCTCTGTCTTTTATTTATTTATTTATTTTTAAAGATTTTATTTATTTATTTTGAGAGAGAGAGAGAGAGAGAGAGAGAGAGCACGAGCAGGGGGGAGGAGCAGAGGCAGAGGGAGAAGCAGACAAGCAGACTCCCTGCTGAGCAGGGAGCTGATGAGGGACTCCATCCCAGGACCCTGGGATCCTGACCTGAGCTGAAGGCAGACTGAAGGCAGACGCTTAACCTACTGGGCCACCCAGGTGCCCTGATCTCTGTCTTTTAATTGCATTGTTTAGACCATTTGTATTTAAAATAATCATTAATATGGTTGGGTTTAAATCTGTAACCTTGCTATTTTTTTTCCGCTCTTCTCATTTGTTCTTTGTTTCTTTTTTACTCTTTTTTGGTCTATCTTTGGATTTATTGAGTTATTTTTCATCATTCTATTTTATATCCTTTGACTTATTAGCTATCATTCTTTTTTTTCTTTAGATTTTATTTATTTGTCAGAGAGAGAGGGAGAGCACAAGCAGGGGGAGCGGCAGGCAGAGGGAGAAGCGGCAGGCAGAGGGAGAAGCAGCCTCCCCGATGAGCAAGGAGCCCGATGCGGGACTTGATCCTAGGACCCTGGGATCATGACGCTTAAGGTAGACGCTTAACTGACTGAGCCACTCAGGCATCTCGTTAGCTATCATTCTTTATTTTGTTATTTCAGTGGCTGCTCTAGGGTTTGTAGTATACACCTTTAACTTATCACAGTTTACCTTCAAGTGTTACTACCCCACTTCATATACAGTATGAATGAATACCTTGTTTGTAATAGTATATTTCCATTACTCTCCTTATGTCTTTTTTGTTATTGTCATATATTTTGTTTTTTGTCTTTTATAGACCCCATGCTACATTATTATTTTTGTTTGAATAGTCAGTTGTTATTTATTTATTTTCAAAGACTTATTTATTTATTTTGGAGAGAGAGTGGGGGAGGGGCAGCGGGCGAGGGAGAGAATTTTTTTTTAAGATTTTATTTATTTATTTGGCAGAGAGACACAGCGAGAGAGAGAGAGAGAACACAAGCAGGGGGAATGGGAGAGGGAGAAGCAGGCTTCCCGCGGAGCAGGGAGCCCCATGTGGGGCTTGATCCCAGGACATGACCTGAGCCGAAGGCAGACGCTTAACTAACTGAGCCACCCAGGTGCCCCAGTTATTTTTTATTTAAAAATTTTTTTAAAGTTAACCTCCTTTTTATTTTTTATTTTACTTTATTTTTTTTTGAGAAAGAGAGAACACACACACGTGTGTGAGTGGGGGATTGGCAGAAGGCGAGGGAGAGAGAGAGAATCTTAAGCAGGTTCCACACCTGGCATGGAGCCCCACGCGGGGGTTTATCTCATGACCCTGAGATCATGACCCGAGCCGAAATCAAGAGTTGGACACTTACCCCACTGAGCCACCCAGGTGCTCCTGAACAGTCAGTTATTTTTTAAAGGGATCTAAATAATAAGAAAAAAAAATCATATATGTACCCATATAGTCACACAAGTTATATTCTTTATTGTACTATTAGTAAGTGAAAATAAAGAAATCATACATATTAAGGTTATTGGATGCATATATATATATATGCATATATATAAGCATATATACCTTCTAAATTTTCCCGTTAGAATAAACTTAAAAGAAGTAGTGAAATTCAGAAATCAGAGCATAGTTCATTTTCTTAAACTCTGTTGAATTGCCATTGAGCAGATCATTACTATAGTAGAAAGATGTTTCAGGATGGTGTAGAGTATTATAACATTCAGAACACCTGGACTCGGAGAACTCTCTACACATGCACTGCTGAGTGTGCTGTGCTTCATCTCTTTCCTCTGGGCAACATTGGGAGGAGGAAGGTGGATGGGGAGAAGGAATCAGTCCACCTGTGCTGATATTTTCCAGACTCTGAGAAACTTTGAAACATGAGTTTGGAAGCATTTTTTTTTCTTTCGATGGTGTGTGAGATGAAAAGTACTTGGTTATAGCGCCTCAGGTCAAGGTAACACATTAAAAAAAATATTTATTTATTTATTTATTTATTTATTAAAAGATTTTATTTATTAGAGAGAGCGGGAGGAGGAGCAAATGGAGAGGGACAAGCAGACTCTGTGCCGAGCATGGGGGACGTGGGACTCGATCCCAAGACTCTGAGATCATGACGTGAGCTGAAATCGAGAGTTGGTCGCTCCACTGACTGAGCCACCCATCTGCCCTGTGAAAGTAACGGATTTGACAACAGTGAGCCTCAAACTTACGCTTGTCAGAGTCCATATTGGATTGAAAACTCCAGTCTGAGATGCAGTTCCTGCATCTTTCTAGAATTTGCCATCTACTTGTTGCTCTGGTTCTAGCTGACTTTTACTCTTCCTTTGGGTACTGCCAGTGTTTGCCATTTGTCATCAGTGAGTAGCTCCTCTCCATCCGGTTGTATAAATGCACCCCTATTCTAAATATTAATATACTGACAAATACTCAACCATAAAGGAGTGGGAAAGATCAATTCATTCAATGAGTTGGGGCGCCTGGATGGCTCAGTTGTTAAGCATCTGCCTTTGGCTCAGGTCATGATCCCAGGGTCCTGGGATCAAGCCCTGTGTCGGGCTCCCTGCTCCGCGAGAAGCCTGCTTCTCCCTCTCCCACTCCCCCTGCTTGTGTTCCCTCTCTCGCTGTGTCTCTCTCTGTCAAATAAATAAAATCTTAAAAAAAAAAATTTCATTCAACAAGTTAATCTATTTTGTAAATATTTATTGAGTCCGGGCTCTGGAACCTTGATGAAAATGTATGCCCCTTGCTCTTAGCAAGGCAGTTGTCCAGTAGGAGAAAGGCCCACAACAGAGGAGCATGCAGTCCGGTGGGGTAACTGGCGATCACTACAATGGAGCAATGGGAGTAAGCTTGGAACAGTGCTTCTCTAAGTGTATTCCAGGCACCAGCAGCATCAAACCTACTGAATCAGAAAGCTTGAGGCTAGAGCCCAGCAATCTGTGTTTAACAAGCCTTCCAAGTATTTATGATGCGTGTTCAAGTTTGTGAACCACTGGCCGAGAGGATTAGATGATCTCTGAGATTTTTTTCCCAGCTCCAAAATTCTATGAGTATGATTTAGAAATGTGATATTTACTCCATTGTACTTGTTTTTTGCTTACTCTGTAAAATTGTATGAAAAGCATCATCTTAGTTCCAATGTGTTTTTATTATTCAGTTTCCCCTCTTGTACCTCCTATTCATTATGAACTACAGTACTGATGTCATTGATTCCTTATCATATATCGTCATGTCTTTGCATTCTTAGAGATGACAGCCTGCAAAGAACAACACTGCAGCACAATACCAGTCCATGAAACGAAATCCTTCCTTATTGAAGTTAGCTAATTGATAATGAAGGATTTTCTTCCATATCATCTAGATTGAGAGCCGTATTGAAGTGCTTTGGGTATACAAGGTTGTATGTGTGTTTCCTTGTGGGCATTGTCACTTTCATATAATGTTCGCCAATGTGCGTTTCAGACTTGCTAAGGTCAAGCCAAGTCTGGTGGTCCTGTAGCCAGCGATGTCTAAGAGATTTATCACCCCATTGTACTTAAAGAGCAGTGTTGGCACTAATGAAATGTCATGTAAAACATTAATTGCTCTGTGGGTAAAACAGAAATTCAAAATGACAAGGGTATGCCTGACGCTGGAGTAGTAGTAAATTATCATGAAAAATTTCACATAATCAAAAGCAGAGATAATACTGAAATGAACTCCTGTGTAAACATTACTCAGTATCGGTAATTATCAAATCCTGCCAATGTGGCTTGACCTCCTTTCCCCCTATGCTGGATTTTTTTTTTTTAAAGATTTTATTTATTTATTTGAGAGAGAGAGAATGAGAGAGAGAGAGCACATGAGAGGGGGGAGGGTCAGAGGGAGAAGCCAACTCCCCACTGAGCAGGGAGCCCGATGTGGGACTCGATCCCAGGACTCCAGGATCATGACCTGAGCCAAAGGCAGTCGCTTAACCAACTGAGCCACCCAGGCGCCCCTATGCTGGGTTATTTTGAAGTAAATTCCACACATCATATTATTTCATCCATAAATAATTAGGTTTTAAATTATTTGAGCTATTAAGAGGCTAGAGATGAATATGAAACTGAATCACAAATAGATGTTTCATGGTTACACATTAAATTATAGCTAAAGTTTATCTGGAATTCATTTACACAAAAGATAGTAAAACAAAATAGTGTAGAGACATGTACATATATTCCTATTAAAATTCACTAAAAGTAAATATACTGGTTACAACAGTGAATACATTCTGTCAGATATTTCATAAACCATCATCATGATAGCAATATATACATTATGCTTATAGATAATTTTCTGGAGGAATGAGAAAGAATATACACCCATGTGCTGCCAAAATTGAAATATTGTGCTTGACAGGGAACCTTTAATTTGAAAGGCAAGTTTTTGGGAAGGGAGGTTTTATAAGAAGATTTTGTTTAAGTTAAAAATTCTTATTGCTCATTTCAGCAATTGCTATTTTTTTTTAAAGATTTTATTTATATGACAGAGAGAGACAGAGAGAAAGGGAACATAAGCGGGGGAGTGGGAGAGGGAGAAGCAGGCTTCCCGCCGAGCCGGGAGCTGGATGCGGGGCTCGGTCCCAGGACCCTGGGATCATGACCTGAGCCAAAGCACACGCTAAATGACTGAGCCACCCAGGCGCCCCAATTATGTTACTTTATTTGAAAAGAAAGGGTATTAACATTTATGGATGAGCAATACATCTTAAAAAAAAAATGCATCCATTTTAGTCCATGTGCTACACACACTCTTTTCTTCAAGGTTAGAGTTAACGTTAACTATTTTGTTAGAGCTCAGGCTGTGAGATACTTCATGTTTAGTGGGGTGGGGGTGATGCAGACTTAATCTACACAGACAGACCACCCGTTTTCTCCTACTCTGGCTTTGGAGTACAAGTTGGGGTACCCTGAGGAATAGATGATCGTATTATGGCTGAGATCTTCAGGTTTGGCTGCTTCTGTGTGATATATTAATTAATGGGTCATACCATAAATTTAGCTAATTTTCATTTACAAAAGACTTAAGTATTCAGAGGTAATCTTTATTTTAAGTGTAAATTGAAACAAAATAAATAAAGACCGTGTCCCATACCCCCAAAACAAATAATAAAGAAAAAAACCCCCACAACTCAAATGAATCTAAGCTATTAGTAGTATGGTAGGTTACACAACCAGCGTATGATGGGATCATTTGGTAGAATAACGCATGCTAGAGCTTTTAGTTCAAAATTTTGAGCAAGTGGGGCAACCCTGTCGATACCCCTCTCACTCTTGAGAGCATTTTCTGTATCTTCACTTAATAAACTTCTATCGCTTTACTCGCAAAAAAAAATATATATATATATATTTTTTTTGAGCAAGTGATTCAGAAAGAAAAAAATAAAAAAGGAATGCCTACTATAAATTCTGTTTTTAAAAAGGTGTGTTTTTTATTATCTGCATTTGATGTTGACAAGGAGAATGGGTCACAAGTGTTCTCTTGAATATCTTTTATAGTCACTCATTTGATGACACTGAGTAAGAGCTTTTCCTGTTAATAAACCTTTGTTTAAAAGAAAGTCTGTGCTTTGTAGTCTTTGTACTTTCTTTCATTAGAGGAAGCTTCAACTTAGTTGCATAATAATTAATTTTATAGCTAGTGTTTAGTCCAGAACTGGTTATGATTCCTTCTAGGCCAGAGGAAAAGAAACTCTAGAATGTTTATAACCACAGGTTGATGATTTGGTGACAAGACTCTGTTGGTGATGGTTTCTGAGACTTGGAAAGTAAGCTTGCCCCTTTTGTGAGTCATCATGTTGTCTCCCAGTTGGCTCTGTGTTTTCTTAGTAACTGTTGCCAATTTCAGATTTGAGCCGGGCAAATATGTTTTGGAACGATCCAACATATTCTTTCAGGTTGTATATGCCTGTTAAACCTTATAAACTTACTGTTCATGTTATGTGTTCCACAAAGAAGGGAAGAGTTAATTGTCTTCCTGTCCCTGCCTTCCAAATTATTATTATTTTTTTCTGATTTGCTTTTCAGGGGTTTGGGGGTTGGGGTAGGAACAGAGAAAAATAAGTGAATCTGGGAGACTATGGGCTTGCTTGTGTATGACCCTGGATGGGAGCAAAACCAAAATGGCCTCCATGTGCTGATAAGATAAATCATAATTTACTGAAGTCCTGGTCTTGGGTAATACTCCCATGTGTATAAAGTACTAAAGGAACCAGTGAATTTGGAAATGTCTGCTCCATAGTGGAATGGTTAAAAACATAGCTTCTAAAGTCAGACTGACCTTAGTTCAGATCCTGGCTTTGTCATATACTGGCTACATCGCTTTGGACAAATGATAGAACCTCTCTGAGTAGAGTTTCCTCATCTGTAACTTGGAGGCCAATATATGATTTACCTTAAAGGAGTATAATGGATATTACTGAGATCATACACATAATGGACAGTACAGTATTCGTTGCCGAATACTGCAGAACACATTGTAATAAATGCTAGTTGTTACCATTCAGTTCAAGGGTGCAATGAACTAGGGGCTAAGTGACAGGTGTTGAGGTGGCAATAAGAAGTGATCAGATATGGCCCCTGTTCTTCAGGAACTGGGGAAGATAGATAGCCTTGTAAACCAATTATTCTATTATGATCCAGAATGAAAGAAATGCCACCTGAAGTGCAGGCAAAGTGCTGTGGGTGCATCACGTCAGTGGTAATTAATGTCTGCTTTGGGGAATTAGGGCTAGATTTGTAGCATATTGACATTAAATTTGGACATATAGCCAGGTCTAGAATGTAGAGTAAGGCTTTCATGGGTGGAGAATGGAAAAAAGTAGATTACAGGCTGAAGAATAGCACAAACTAAAGCAGAGCTCATGGCAAGATGTGGTGGGAGAGGTCTGGATAGATGTTTCATGGTTAGATCTTGGGGACTTTTGAACACGTAATGGACCGTATTCTTGTCAGTGGGGAGCCAAGCTTGGTGTGAGCTCTGTTTCATGATAATGTTCTGAAACATGCATCCGAGAAGCCGGGAGTCCTCCCCAAGGGGTTTTCAGAAATCCAGGTGAGTGATGAAGAAATTCAGAAGACAGGGTCAGAAAGTATGAAAAGGAGATGGAAGAGAGAATTCTAAATTAGGTGCCAAAGAGAATGTTGGTGCCATTACTTGAGAGAGAAAGAACACAGGAGGGGGAAGTATGAGAGAGAACGGATGGTCTTGGTGGTAGGGTGGGCCCTAGTGGGCTAATCTTTTGAGCCCAAAGATTAGTGGACATCTAGCTGGCAGTTGGAAATTTAGTTCTGCCAGAAAGAAGCCAACATTTATTGTGCATCTACCATGTCTCAGATTTTATGCTAAGCATCTCCAAAAATCATTATTGGAAACAGATGGTATTTTTATCGATGAAGAAATAGCTCAGAAGAGGCCTGATATTATTTCAACATTTACCTTCATTCCAAAGCACTTTTCCCTTTTATCTTTCTCTTCAGGCTCTTTGTCGCAAGAGGCCAGCCAGGACTGGGAAGAATGAGTGTGTGATTTCCACATTCAGGCTCCCATTACATATTTTTTACCTTGAGGAGAGAATAGCCCTCTACCTGGGAGATTTCCCTTTGTTATCTGAAGAATGTTGAGGGGGTTCCATTTCCAATCTTTCTCAAATTATAATACTCCTTTCCTTTTAGAGCTGCTTGAAGGTTGAAGTCCCTCAGGATTTTTTTTCCTCTTGCTTCTGATGAAATGGACACATTTGGGTGGGAAAGGGTGAACACTTTTTTTTTTTTTTTAAGATTTTATTTATTTACTTGAGAGAGAGAAGCGGGGGAGGGAGAGAGCTCAAATGGGGGGAGAGGCAGAGGGAGAGGAAAAAGCAGGCTCCCATCAACATGGTCCTCCATCCAAGGACCTGGGGATTGCAATCTGAGCCGAAGGCAGACACTTAATGACTGAGCCACCCAGGTGCCCCAAAGGGTGAACAGTTTATAAAATGGGTCTTGTTTTAGTTGAGTTGGAGAGGGGTAGAGAGAATGATGGTCTTTTCCTTAATGGTATCCCCTTCATTAGGTGATGAAATGCATAATCCTGATGTCAGGCTCATGGATGCAGATTAAAAATTAAGTCTGGCAAGACTTTGAGCATTTGTTTAAAAATTTTTGTGTTCTTACAAAACTGCAACAACACACATATTAAAAAGCAAAAACCCTGCCTCATATTATTTTCACTTTCCATTCCTGCAGTCCCTGTCCCTAGAGATCATCACTGCGGACAGTTGTATGTTTATACCATTTGAATGTTTCTGAACATTCGGAACCCTGGCAATAATTAAGCAGAGTAGCTAGAATTTGTGCTTTTCCCTTTTCACCTAGATACTTGGTATCAGGGTTTATTATTGAGGCTTCATAGATATGGGTTCTGTGTTTAAACCGTGTTCTGAAAGCCATATAAACATCAAATTTAACTTAAGTTAAAAGCTATTGGATCATCTTTCAAATCAGTGACGTACCTATGATTAGAATTTAGAGACCTTGAGCTTATTTGTTGCTAAACCAGTTCTGTTAATTTATTACATAAGTTTGCCAGCTAGCTGCAACAGTGGGCAAAAAACACGTTTCATCTTATTTATTTTAAAGAGGAGAAAGGGCAGAAAGAGCTGAAAATTTAAACTCACAAAGGTCCATTTTAGTTTGGTCACTATAGTAATCTGTTAATCACTTCCTATGTTGACTGCTCAGATAATATGTGCTCTGGCAAATTTCTCAAACGGAATCACAGGATATGTGAGTAGCTTAGCTCTTCGTTGCCCATTAGGAACTTTCTTTTAAGGACATAGAGTTTGGAGCCTGCATATTTGTGTTCAAGCAAGTCTTGCCAGTGACTTGCTGAATGATCCCGGGCAAGTTACTTTGCTTCTCTGTTTTCCTAATTGGGATAGTGTTTATCTTACGGACTCGTGAGGACTAAAGAGATGGCACGTATAAAATATCTGGCACAGGGGCGCCTGGGTGGCTCAGTACGTTAAGTGTCTGCCTTTGGCTCAGGTCATGATCCCGGGGTCCTGGGATCGAGCCCCATCTTGGGCTCCCTGCTCAGCTGGGGGTCTGCTTCTCTCCCTCCTTCCCGCTTGTGCTCTCTCTCACTATCTCTGTTTCTCTCAAATAAATAAATAAATAAAATATTAAAAAAATATATCTGGCACAAATGAAGTACTAAATAAATCTTAACTCTTCTTAGTGCTTTTGTCATTCTTACCAAAAGGAGAATCTGCGATTTTGGCCCCCGATGTAAGAAGAATTTACCTGTTCTTACTTTCAAGTTATAACAAAGGAGAAGTCACTGCTACCTCACTTTCCTAGCAGTGTGGATTGTCAGAAGGAATGTGCAAATAATGAGATATGCTCTTTAAACAGATACAAATCTCACTACCTCTCTTAGTTGGTCAGCTTCCTAACTAAATTAAGTTGAAGGAGCTTCAACCAAAGGATCACACAGAGATTTTGTTTTGTCCTGGTGGTCTTACTTCTCAAGATCCTTTGGTGGTTCTAGTCTTGGTCCACTCAAGAAAATATTGTGGAATGATAAGACATTTTGGGGGGGAGTGTTCTAATTGTTCACTGATGAGGAAACAACTTAGGTGGTGTTTCTTTTTGAGGATATTTTATGTTCTATGTGTTTTAGGGGCTGAGGATAGGTCAGGTATATTTTCATGGGGAAGGCCTTTATTTTTTTATTAAGATTTATTTATTTATTTAAGAGAGAGAGAGAGAGAGAGAGAGACAGCGCACACACGGGTTGTGGGGGGAGCTCAAGCAGCTCCCCCCCCCCATTGAGTGTGGAGCCTGACCCTGAGATTATGACCTGAGCCAAAATCAAGAGTTAGATGCTTAAGTGACTGAGCCACCCAGGCGCCCCGTGGGAAGGCTTTGAGAGAATGAAAAAATATTTCTTAGAAATCTCAAAACCGTAGTCTGAAATTCCATGAAAAGAAAATTTAAGAATTTTGTAATCCCAGTTATGGAGGTAAGGGGTCAGAAGGATTATGTTTTAGGAAATTTATTTTCATGAGGAAGTACATAATTTCTAAATATTTTAATGAATTAAGAGATACACTAAAGAAAACGTGATCCCAGAACTAGACAGAATTATTATTTTTAAAAGCTGGACAAATTTCTAATAGGGTCACTGCACATGTTATAAGTAACAAGGAAGATAATTTAGTATACACAGAAGTGCATTCTCTTCTTTTCCTGAGATGACCGTGACCTTAAATCAGATCTTAAAATTGTGCCCACAGAATTGGCAAATATGTATCCTTGGGGAAAACTCAAACAAATAAGTTTGGTTGTTTCTCTTCAGGGGAGAAACTTCTGTCCTGTTTAGAAATGAAAAGGAAACTAGTTTGCAAGCTCTCTAGCAAGTCACAAGGGAAGCCTGAAAGGAGGGAAGGTTTCACAGTATAAAGTTTTGCTATTTCAGAAATCAAATCTGTTTTTCAGAAACACCCTCTGTTTCCATAGTTGCTTGATTCAGCAACTTTTTAACAAATGAATACCTGTTAGAGCTGCCCGGCTGGCTGGCCCCCTAGAAAAAAACAGCTTCTAAATCACACAGCAGTTAATTTTCAGCTGGTTTTTTTTTTTTTCCTTGTCTACTTTTCCACTAACCAGTCAGAATGCTAAGACTTACTGGTTGGGTAAGACTGGTGTCAGGTAGTTAGAACTCCCTATTTATCAGTGCAATTGCACAGTAATGAATGGTTTTTTGGAAGTAAAGAGTTAAAGAGAAACACAAACTCAAAAAGAACAGAAAGGAGCTCTATTTGGGGGGAGATTTTGAATTTTTTAAAAAGATTTTATTTATTTATTTGAGAGAGAGAGAGTGAGAGAGAGCATGAGAGGGGAGAGGGTCAGAGGGAGAAGCAGACTCCCCACTGAAGCAGGGAGCCGGATGCGGGACTCAATCCCGGGACTCCAGGACCATGACCTGAGTTGAAGGCAGTCACTTAACCAACTGAGCCACCCAGGCGCCTGAGGTTTTGAATTTTAAAAAAAATTCCATTAGGACAATTTCTTTAAAATTCTAGCATGCAAGTTATAATCTAAAGTGGTTAGAAGAAATGCAATTTTTTTTTTTTTTAAGTCATAGCACTTTCTTAAGCAAAATTTTATGTACCACAATCTGGGATCTGTTTATTAAAATCTACAGTGTTTTACTGAGTGATTTAAGAATTTGCTAGTTTATTTGCTTTGTCACTGTGCAAGTGTTGGTAAATTATTAAATATAGTTGGATTGTAGGGACAAAGGGGGAACTCTTTTCTCTAAGACGAGTCTTGAGGGTGTGTGAAATGATGGTCTGTCATAGGAGAGATCAAAAGTTGAGTCAAAACATCACTTCTAAGATACCAATTATGAATTCTAATCCTGGGTTTACTCTTGAGTTGTATGCTCTTGAGTAACTCATTAACGGTCTCAGTTTCCCCCACTTTAGGAGTACCGTGATTATGTAAAATAACCGATAAGCGCAACTACATATAAAGAACGTTTTACCTTGGATCAGTTACACTGCCCCCCTCTTTACTGATCACCATTGCTTTGCTTTCCTAAACCTAGCCAGCCAGCTGTCAGAGGCCTCCGTTAATGAGAAAGGATGGCAAAGAAGAGAGAGGGTGGTGGGATTAAAAACCATTCCTGGAGCACTTTAAAATGTTTATGTGCTCTCCATAAGGAGTCAGTGAGTCTTGTTTCATGTATGATTTATAACGCTTGGACAGGGGCCATGTTGGGGGGCTGTTTTATTAGAATCCAGAGAGAGGCCCACAGCCATTATGTTGAATTCAGGTAAGAATTTTATTTTATTTTTTTTAAAGATTTTATTTATTTATTTGAGAGGGAGAATGAGATAGAGAGCATGAGAGGGGAGAGGGTCAGAGGGAGAAGCAGACTCCCTGCTGAGCAGGGAGCCCGATGCGGGACTCAATCCCGGGACTCCAGGATCATGACCTGAGCCGAAGGCAGTCACTTGACCAACTGAGCCACCCAGGCGCCCTCAGGTAAGAATTTTAGAACTGACTGATGCCTCAGTCCTCTTATTTCACAGAAGAGGAACCAAGATTCAGGGACAGCAAGGTCCCACAGGTATTGGATAGAACAAGGAATAAAATGGCTGTCTCTAGATTCCCGGCTCAAAGCTCTTGCTGACCTCTGTATGTGTATATATATATTTAAATTGTTATGTATTATTTAAGATCTATGGAATGATACAAGTCATCAGACAGTAAGTACTCATGTGCTTTAGCATCTTACTTAAGAAACAAATGTGGTTGTGACCCTACCCTCCTCACAGGTGTAGTTGCCATCCTGAATTTGGGTATTTATCACCCTTAGGCATTTCTTTATAATTTTGCTGCATATGAATGTTAAGGGTGATTTTCAAAGTATTTAACAACTGATAGTGTTATGGGCACGGCCACACATAATGGTTGCTGGCCCTAAACCACAGATCGGCCATGTCAAGGCATATCATGGACTCCTAAGCGCTTTTTTTTTTTTAATGTCAGCTGTAAGCCCAACGTGGGGCTTGAACTCAGGACCTCCAAGATCAAGAGTCACATGTTCTACTGACTGAGCCAGCCCGGCGCCCCTCCTTAGCCATATTTTTTAAGATTGCATGTAGTTGGCATCATTCTGTATGCATTCTTTTGCAAGTTGCTTTTTTCTCTCTCAACTTTATATTTGTGAGCTAGGTCCATATCAATATGTGTAACTCTGATTTATTCATTTTCATTGTTTAATAGTCAGTTGTATGACTATGTCACAGTTTATTTATCCATTCCCTTATTTTTGGATATCTAGTTTTTTTAAGTCCTATTCTAGGACCCACCATTCCTATCATTTGCTTAATTTCCTGTTAGGTTGTCTGTCTTTTCCTTATTGATTTGTGAGTATGTTATTTTTGTATTTTTTGGAAAGTATTTTTTAATAAACAAATAATATTAACATCTCTACTTAAGAAGCTGCATAAAACCTAGCAAAACTTTGCCTTTCCAATATTATTGGAGCTATATACAGCTATTCACATTTGAAAAGGATCTTTCAATATTCCCTTATTAGACTGATGTGAAGTATACCCATGGAATTGTCTGAGTGTTAATATGTCTGTGATTGTAGATATGGACATATTCTTTTATATAAAATGGATTTGGCATAGTCTTAACATTCTTGATTATGAAGATAGATTTTATTTTCCCATATTTACATGGTCATGCAGGTGAAGTTGTTGACCTTATTCTACTCTCAAATGTGGGAGGAAAGCCTTAATGGGAAATTATAAAATTCTCATTTTTTGCCTTTACTAAAAAAGCAGGGTAATGGATGGCACCCTTGCTTCCTTAGTGAACCACAGATGGGCCGCAGAATATAAAGGAAACTATAAAGTCAATAGGGGGGGTTGAGGCCACAACTTAGGAAATTCTTTCCAGAACTTTATCTATTTAAACTATCTGGGTTGTTCATGGTTTTGGTTCTCTCCCTCTTTTGTCCCCCAGTGAATGGTGACTTGACTTGACAGGGGTACATGCTAGGCTCTCTGTTCTTTTGTCGACTACTCGTATCTGCTTTCTAGAAGATTATTGTTTTCAAGGATCTTAATTAGACACTTGGATTAGGACAGTTAAACCTTTCGCTGGCTGGGGAAGTATAATCTTCCTATTCATTCTGCTTTCCTGGCTTATTGGCTTCCTTCCCTTCCTTCCTTGTTTCTTTTTACTTACAAAGCACTTGGATCTGTTAGATAGCCATCCTTCAGAGCACCCAACATTTTGTTCATTTCAGTTTTTTAAATCTACTTCTTGTTGTACAAAAGGACATAAACATGTAAAAGTTAGTACTAGAGGTTGCCTTCTCCTGGAGAGTCACGTTTGGCCCCCCCTCCCCGCCTCATTAGTAGAAAGCTCCAGCCAGCCCCACCCCCCACCTCTCTGCCGCCTCACTCGCACCCTCCCCGCTCTGTAGGCCTCTTTTGTTGTTGGGAGCTAACAAAGTACTGTAATTTGCTGGATATTGTGGACGGCGGACAGGCCAAGGGGTTCCTGGAAGAATTTCTGTAACCTGCCTGAGCTCTCTTCTCTTAAAAATTGCTGGTTAACTATCTCTTCTGTTTGGGGAATAGCTGGAACTTTAAAGTTAGGAATGTTGTTCAAAACAAAGATGTTTATTTTTAGAGACAAAATATTTTGAGCCCATTTGCCATAACTGCTTTTTTAAGAATCAAAAACATGGACTTGAAGTGGGTAATCTCAAAGTGAAAACAAAAAGCTTGCTGAAAGAATTAGCAATATATATATATAAACATTTTGAAAACAAACTGCATTTTAATTTTAGCTTTCTGTATTTGCTTTGTCAAAACTAAGCAAAATTTTGCTTAATTACCACAGTTGTTCTGAAATGTTCCTTTTCCTTGCATGTCTTGTCCCATGAAATTGATGTCCTGATATAGAAGATAAAAAAATGTCAAAGGAGAAAAGTATTTAAAGAAATTTTGTTGTTAGTGCAAAGGGCGTGGTGTTAAAACTAGCAGACAGGCAGAGTTCTCGGAAATGGTGTCATCCCGATTAATTTTTATCTTCATGATCACGTGAGTAATCAAGTCTTTGATTTTTGAAGAATCATGGTTCTTTAGTTTTCACTTGATTAGTCCTAGTTTGCAGGAACAATGTAGCGTGCAATATAGATAAAAATCAAAGATGGGGCTAGTAGCACAGACCTTCCCACAGGATCTTTGTGTGCAGAACCCCAAACCCTTTACAGATACAAAGATCTATTTAAAGGTTCACAGTAACAATGACAACATTTTAGGGCTGTCTTCCAACCCTATCACTTCCTTCTTCTAGTGGGAAGTTGAACTTGGGGCGGAGGAGGTACCCTAGTGTTCCTGGACCGGCGCACTCAAGCTGTTGCCTGCTTTTGTGGAATCACAGACCTCTGTGGGACATTGCACAAAGGGATTGGTGAAGTGAAAGTACTTTGATTGATTTAGACTAACAGAATAGAAAAAAAAATTGAGTGAGGTAAGAAATACTCATCAATAGCAGCCAGAACATGGGGGAAAAAAACCCCTCACACCTTAAACAGTAACAAATAAAACTTTCAAAATATTAACATTTACAGTAAATAGTTTTTTCTGTTTTTTTGGCATGAATCTTTAAGCAGGTGTATTTGAGGGACTAACAGTGTGTCCCCAAGGTGATGCTTGGCTGCTGAGGTAGAAGAGCTGGCTGATAGCCTCTTCAGGGTTCTGGAGCTCCCAGACTGTGCCAGAAACCTCAGGATGAAAGAGGGTTTCTGGCCAAAGTGCCTGTTGCAAGGGTACTGTATCTTAGCAGATCTCTCTGTTTGACTTTGCTCCGCCCTAGGGAGGTCTGTGGACCGAGATCATCCCAATGATTCTGGTTCAGACTACAATGGACTTGGGGGTCCTGTATTTTTCCTAAGCTGATCCCAATAATTTGCCATGGGTTGGCCTTAGAAGTCTAAAATATCTCACTTTTGGGAGCATCCTTTTTTCCTTTCCTCCAAGAAGATTTTATAAGGGTTCACACAGGGGCCTGGACTTTGCCAGTTCTCCCAGTGTGGATACCTTTAGGGTAGACCTCAAGCCCCGAAGGACTTGAAATAGATCAAGGCCTGTCTTCATTCAAATCTCTGGGGTGCTTCCGGCAGCCTTGAGGCACTAGAAGCCTCTCAGAGGCCTGCGGACCCTGATGGGAACCTGGGGAAGAGATTTCCCAGAGTTCTTGTGCTGTAGGTGCACAAGAGGATCTAGCAGTCCTTGCTTGTGTACAGATTTTAGGGTTTCAGAAAAATACACCTCAATGTCAGTTCACCTACAACGTATTCTTTGCTTGGTTCCTAATCAGTGTGTGCTGGGGCTATGTTTTATAAAGTTACAGGTGTGCGTTTGGTGGCTATGGATTGAGGTTGGTTGCTTAAAACTTATGTGATAATGCGATAGTGGATACCATTATATTTGAATTGTTTCTTATTTTCTTTCTCTCTTTAAAGATTTTATTTATTTATTTATTTGAGAGAGAAAGAGCACTTGTGTGAATGGGGGAAGGGCAGAGGGAGAGAGAGAGAATCTCAAGCAGACTCCGTGTTGAATGTAGAGCCCATCTCAGGGATCGATCTCAAGACCCTGAGATCATGACCTGAGCTGAAACCAAGAGGCAGACGCTTAACTAACTGAGCCACCCAGGCACCTGCCCCATCTTTCTTATTTTCAAAAACCAACAAAATATGTTCCTTTCAACTGCTTTGGTCATATTTTATGGTCAGAGAAACTAACATAATATCAAATGACTTGTTCAAGGCTCCCCAGTGAGTGAGGGGGAGGATAAAAGGGGCCAGAACTGTTGTCCCTGGATGCCCAGTCTGTTGCTTGTCCAACAAACCTGTTATTGAGGACTAACATCCATTCAGAGCTGGAAAACGACCAACTGAGACCCAAATCAGTTCTGATCATTGGTCTCTAAGGATGAAAGTTTGCGGGATACATTAATTTGCTGGACAATTGTCCCTTGGGATAAGAGAAAAATAAAACCAAAATTGTCAGTCACCAAAAATGGCACAGAGAATTATGTCTGGGTTTGGAAAATGTCCAGTCCTATAAATAGATTATGGGAAACCCTCAGGGAGAGAAAAGAGGTGCATCATGACGGTTTCCACATGTAAAAATAGCAGGCCCGGCCACTTGAAGAAAATGCTGGGAAGTCTATAACTTAAACTGTAGTCAAAATAGGAACTATAATTCCTGACCAAAACTTCACTTTTTAAGTTTATTACCACTCACTGCCAAGAATTGGTAAGCTTAGAAACAATAGGTCAAAAGTTTAGCAGGAGGATTTTGGGGAAGGAATTCTATCAACAGGAGGTCTCTGAGAGTTTCCAATTTTCCTGCTGAGAAGGCGTTGATTTGGTTGCCTACATTCACATTTTGCCTTCATAGAGACTAAGGAAACCAGGGAAGTAGAAAGAAGAACCGTTTTAAATCTAATATTTTATTTATTTATTTATTTATTTGAAAAGATTTTATTTATTTGACAGAGACACAGCGAGAGAGGGAACACAAGCAGAGAGAGTGGGAGAGGGAGAAGCAGGCCTCCCGCCAAGCAGGGAGTCCGATGGGGGCTCGATCCCAGGACCCTGGGATCATGACCTGAGCTGAAGGCAGACGCTTCACGACTGAGCCACCCAGGAGCCCGTTAATTCTAATATTTTAATATTGTGATTGAAATAGCGCTACAGAATGCTTTGGAAGATGTACCCTGGTGCTAATGATCACAGCTCTGATTTTCTGGGCTGATCGTGGTATTGTTTTATGTATGTATGTATGTATGTATGTATGTATTTGAGAGCGAGAATGAGATAGAGAGAGAGCATGAGAGGCGGGAGGGTCAGAGGGAGAAGCTGACTCCCTGCTCAGCAGGGAGCCCGATGCGGGACTCAACCCCAGGACTCCAGGATCATGACCTGAGCCGAAGTCGCTTAACCAACTGAGCCACCCGGGCACCCTGATTGTGGTATTGTTGTTTTTTTGTTTTTTTTTTTTTAAAGATTTTTTAATTTATTTATTCATGAGCAACAGAGGGGGAGGGAGGGAGAGAGAGAGAGAGAGAGAGAGAGAGAGAGAGAGAGAGAGAAGCAGGCTCCCAAGGAGCAGGGAGCCCGATGCGGGACTTGATCCTGGGACCCTGGGATCCTGACCTGAGCTGAAGGCAGACGCTTAACCATCTCAGCCACCCAGGCGCCCTGATTGTGGTATTGTTAAGAGCCGGTACGTAGAGCTGGATATTTACCAATGGTGTTTGGGATCAAAGAGGCATATTTCATTTTTCATAATGAATGTATCCATGTTTTCCTGTGTGTTTATCGCTTTGTTTTCTTAATCTCCGTGTCTACCTTTTTTCTTCCCTGGTGTTTCTCATGTCATTTTATGACTGAGTGTCTTAAGGTGTGGCTTTCTGAGTTTTCCAGGCTGGGCCATTTGACTTGGCACACGTGGTCTTCTCTGGATGGTGAGTGGGTGGGTGAAAATGAACTGGGACATGTGGGAACTTGAAGGTGACTCTGCCCCGTGGGGCCGGCGTGTCTAGATCTCTTGGTCTGCACCTGATAAATCCATACCACCCAATGAGGCCTGTGGTCCCAGTTAACAGACCTGCTGTGGGGGGCAACGCACACCCTTATCTCCTGAGGCGGGGAAGTGGGGGGCAAGTTGGTTAATACAGCTTATATTTGGGGCCACCGAGGAATCAAGATAATGATTTGCTGACACCCATTCTTTAAAGTATCGAACAAGAACATTCAGGCATAACCAACCCTTCCCTGTTCCAAGCACTTAAATAATGCAGTTTGCTTCATTTGCTCAGTACATGTTGCTGGTTCTTTTAACAGTGTAAAGCACCCCAAATCCTTGAGGAATCTTCTTTTACATAGGGACAGAAGGAATTAATGGATTTGTGAAGGTGATAGTATGCAGATCATAATTGAACCCTTGATTTGGGGATAATAACCTATAATAAAGGCCTTTGTCTCTATTCAGGGGTAGGAGGGCTGCAGCATAAGGCATGGAGGAGGATTCTGTTACATCTGCAGTAAGAGACGGCCCTGACCTTCTGTTCTGTAGAAGGCTCAGACTGGGGAGTTTGTGAGCCTTCCAGGAGAATGACCTTGTCTTCCATCAGGGGAAGGAATGCATGTAAGAGAAGTCTATTCCGTAGCTGGAAAATGCTAGGCAATTTAAAGGGTCCTACTGCCTCACAAACCAAGAAGACTGTAATGAGAAAAACTGAGGTAGGCCTAATTTGTCTCAATAACACAAGCTATCAAGAAGCCCCTCTCCATGCAAGTTTTATCAGCAGATCAACTTCAGAATCTTTTCCTTGTTGCAAATATGTCTCCTCTATCAGGCAGGGAAAGGAGACCCAGCACCCCTAAAAATGAACTTCTGGTTGAGGCCACCTGCCCCCGATTTAGGCCCAGTGAACGCTGAGCTGTGAGTAGAGGGCAGAGACAGGCAGGTGTAGGCGGAAAATCCCCGTGAGGGGCCATCAGAGCCCATAAAGGATCTCCACCCCGTGAATTCAGTTACCATAAATAGTCTGTTGGTTTTCATTTCTTCCAAGAAAGCCTCTCCAGGGAGCTGGTGTATCCTAGAAAGGAAGCTGGAAAGGTGGAAAAGATAATTTGACATAGACTCTTAATTGTGTGCAGGGAGAAAGGGGAAAGTGGTCAGATATAGCAGCACTCAGAAAGGAAGGGGCTTCCCAAGTTCATCTTCCAGGGCCTGAGACAAAGGAGGAATGTGAAAGGTACTCAGATAAATAAAAAACAGAAGATACAAATCTTTCTGTGTTTTCCCTTTAGCATACCACAGATTACATATTTTTATGAATACTACAAAATTAAATTCTTCAATAAGTCTGAAAAAGCAAGGAGAATTCAAACTAGCAAAGGTTATTGTGGGGATTGTGTGATGGACCTCACCGGGGCACTGAAAGGACTTAGATTTATTATTTTTATTTTTATTAACCACAAATCACATTCTGAAGGGAATATTTTCTTGTTATTTCTTATTTTATAGATAACCTTCTACATTTTATGTACCTTATTTTAAATTGGTTGAAGGGATGTGGCAAATGTTGACTTTAAGTGGTTTTAAAAAAGTGATGTGAGTTACATATATTTCATTTAGAAGGTGAAGTAGCAATAATAAAGGTTTTTTTTAAAAGAATTTTTATTTTTAAATAATCTCTTCACCCAACGTGGGGCTCGAACTCACAACCCCAAGATCAAGAGTTGTGCACTGCACCGACTGAGCCAGCCAGGAGCCCTGCTTAAAGATTTTGAATGAGAATTTTCTAAGAGGCATCCCTCTAACAACAATTTTTATTTTTGCACTTTACCTTTTTGCCCATACATTTGTATGGTTACATGCCTATTAAGCATTTGTATTCTGTTTATCTTACTTAGTATTTTCTTATTTAATATTTTGCATAGAATAATGATTGCTTTTGTTTTGATTAAAAATGTATTTTTTTCACATTGATGTACCAAATTTTGCAAAGCATTCCAATGTTCTGAGGATCTATATATCTATGTGTATCTATATTTACATATCTTTTTGTTTTTAACAAATTACCTCCTAAGATAAATTCCCAGGAGTGGGATTACTGAGGCAAATTGCATGAATGTTTTTATGATTCAAGCTATATGTCACCAAATTGATTTCCAAAATGGTTATTGTCTATATAGTGGAGAAGTATATCAATTTCTTTGTCCACTAGGTGAACTTTTTTGCATGTGTTTGTTTAGTCTTTGCATTTCCTCTTATGTGAATTGTCTGTTCATATGTTCCAGAACTTGGTTTGTTTTTTAGAGGAAATTTTATGTCTTCCAATGACATTTGAAGCTGTTCACATGATTGTTTCTTGTCTTGGGTTACTTTGTGGGATATTGCTACTGAAGCATTTGATCCAGGCGCCTGGGTGGCTCAGTCGGTTAAGTGACTGCCTTCAGCTCAGGTATTGATCCCGGAACGGAGTCCTGGGATCAAGTCCTGTATTGGACTCCCTAATGGGTGGGGAGTCTGCTTCTCCCTCTGACCCTCCTCCTCTCATGCTCTCTCCCTCAGTCTCTCTCTCAAATAAATAAATGAAATCTTAAAAAAAAAAAACAACGTTTGATCCTTGGCATCAGAGATACAACACAGATTACTTTCTCTAAAGGAATGGGAAAAGTCCAGATTAATTCCTCTCTTGATGAATTTAACCTATCATGGAGCCTGTTGCTGCATTTTGTGTGAAATGTCCAATGGTTAAGATACTGCGTGTTCACACACTTGGGGAAACACAAACTCACAGCCTTAAGTGCTGTGGCCTTGCAGGAGCCATTAGAACAAAAGGCACAATTACTGATGTTCCGTCCCTGGAAACTACTGTGCTTCTGACTGACCAGCTTGACGAACCGCTGTTGGATTGTCGAGACTATTAGCTGCATATGAATTTCATTCCTCTTTAAAATAACATTGGAGAGGAAGAGTATATAATCCAACCATTTGATCAAAGGGAAATAATAAAGCCTGTAATCCTGTTGCAGTTTACAGTTTCTTGATCATGTTTGTGTTATGTTTCTCTTGAGCCTTTTAGCAAGCTCTGTGAGGGTGGTGGAGCTGCAAGTCCCTGTGTCACAGCAGAGGAAGGAAGCTTGGGGAGTGGCAGGGGCTTGGTCACGGTCATGGTCATGGCATGGGGACATGGCAGAGCCAGGAGGAGAAGCAGTTAGTTCTTCGTGCATCCTGAAAAATGTCAACTTGAATAATGTACTCCTTGGGGTGAATTCAGTGAGGAACTACATACAGTTCCATGCATGGTTTTAATTAGAGATAACAGCAGTAAAATTTGTACTAATAATGGTGAGTTTAAGTCACCAAAGAAAACCTAAATCATATTCCAGATATTGTATGTAGTGGGTCAAGGAATTTCCATCACAACTGATTAAAAGCAAATGTTGATGTTATTAAGAGTGAATTATATAATTACTTGAAGTGTTTACTTATCCTGACCGTCTCATTTTGGGATTATATGAAATAGAGGTTGAGAATGTGGATTCAGGAGTGAGACAGCAGGGGCTCTGAGACCCAGCCCCCAGGCTGAGCCACCTGGAGAAGGAAGCCTCGTTATCTACAAACTGGTGGTGCAAGTATCCGTGTCAGAGATGTTCGATGAGGTTGACATCGCACGTGTACGTAAAACGCTTAGTGCATAGTAAGCACTCTATTTTGTCATGAATTAGGTGTTATTTATTGGTAAATATGCTTCGTTTTTCTTTATTCTTTTATATTTAAAACTTTAGTAAATGTCACAAATAAGAAACAACAATTGGTTTCTTAACACAATCCTGATTCATTATAACTTATATAGCCTTCTACTTATTTTTTTTTAACAATTGTATGCAGTGTGCAAATGTATTTTTGGACAGACACACTTTGTATTGACTGTGGGTTGATATTTATTGTGATCTTGTCCTTTCAACCATGTTTAGTGTTATGAGTCAAGCCTCAGGAATTATCTACATTCCATGAATTCCATTTGTACATGAATCTTTGAGAGCAGTTTTTGGCCTTTGATATTTGAAATGAACTTTGTTTTTGTGGATATTTTATTACATTTTGTAATAATGATCCGGGCATAGCCACATTCAGTTTCAATAAACACAGAAGAGGGCAGAATTTATTTGAACATGTATGATATAGGAGAGATTATAATCCATTTTAGATTATTCAAGGATCAGTTATGTAGTTTTTGTAGATATTTGTGTTCTTGTTCTTCAAATCTGTTGCCTTTGTCTATTTAATAGACACTTGTCCTTTCTAGGGAATGAGATGGGAAAGACATGTTTTCATTGTTGGACCTTTTTACTCTTAGATGTGTCAAACGTTAGCCTTAGTGTACTGTTGTTCTAGGAGATATATAGCATTTACCAATCTGGCTGAAACTTTCACTAATATAATTTTGTCTAGAGTGGGTCTTCTTGGGTATAGTTCTGTATCTTTAACTTTCTCAGTTTTCTGCTGTAAATGAGGAATAAATTGACCAATATAGTGTCATATTCTATTTAATGGAGAGTAACTAGACCCTGCATACTTAGATTGCTGAGTATTTTTA
Organism: Eumetopias jubatus; assembly: GCF_037043125.1. Taxonomy (NCBI): domain Eukaryota; kingdom Metazoa; phylum Chordata; class Mammalia; order Carnivora; family Otariidae; genus Eumetopias; species Eumetopias jubatus. The sequence goes on along the minus strand of NW_028274813.1, from coordinate 36,528,040 downwards.
GAGACTTAAATTACGAATATTATGAACATATTGAACACAACTGAAGTTTTCTTTGAGTGTTAAGGGATAGGGTTGAAGAAGTGAGCAAGTGCCAGATCTTGAAGAACTTTGAATGAAGTTCAAAGTCAAGCCTCAGGAGTGATCCTGTTGTTGTGGGGGAGCCTTTGAAGTGTTTTAAGCAGGGAAGTAAAATAACTAGACAGATGATTTTAAGAGCACATTGTAGTAGACACCGATGTGACATTCAGATCTTTCTTTAATGGAGAACTCGCCCAGCCTCTGGGCCTTGCCTCTGCAGCAGTGAACCCCCTCACTTGGGGTTATAACCCCTTCCCAGGGGAGGTGTGGTCATGGGGCTTTCACATCCAGCGACTGATGAGGTGGGACTGTGAAGGCCATCTAGGCCCAGCTGACGACAACTCTGAAGGGCCATTAAGCCCAAAGAGCTCACCGTGGGGTGGGGGGAAGCCATCCGGCAGCCTCAGGTTCTTCCTCTGCCCAACCCTGCTTCCTTCTCTGCTCTAGCCACCTGGGCCTTTCTGAGTTCTGATCTCAGTGAGGCTCAGGCTCTATTTCACGTTCCCCTTGTCATGCTAGGGTCTGCACATTGTCTCCAGGGAGGAAACACTGCCCATCATAAGGCTCCTCTTGTTTCCTTTCTCAGAAGGATGACACTCTTGCATTGCCTGTTGCAGTCTCTAAATAACTGTTTCCTAGATTTAAAACAATTTTCTAGTAGAACGTGAAGTCTGGATGCTGTAAACTCTCATGGCCGTCAGTGAAGTCATCCATTCTATTTGGAAGATGTTGAACTGTGAGCCGCTGAAGTAGAGCTGTTCAGTAGGCAGTTAGCTCTGTGTTTATTTGAGGTATTCAGCTTACATTTATCGAACACTCAATTGAAGCTGAGGGATGATGTTCTGAGAATCAGCAAGTTGAATGGATGCTGATTTTCTTAATTGCACCTGCCCCTCCCCCTCCCTGTGCCAACATGGGATTCTGTCGCTTTATAGTTAGGTGACTGGGCCCTATAACCACCTGTGTTGTACTAGCACCAACAGATAATGGTGCCATTTCACAGAATCAAAGTAGCTTTAACGTTCCCACTGCCTTTGTTGAGAACAAAGTTCCAAATGCACTGCTGGGTGGGCTCACTACCTACAAAAGCGTGCTTACTGGCAGACACATAAACTTTATCACCTCTCTTTAATGTCCTCGGCCAAGGGATGGGACTCTGACTAATGCACCAAAATGAATATGTGTGCTTGGGTAATTGAGAGTTGATGGTACGTTTGTTTTCTTTTTAGTTGTATGATCTTCAGATAAGTAATGATTTTTTTGTTAAGAATAATTGACTATGGAGCACCTGGGTGGCTCAGTCGGTTAAGTGGCTGCCTTTGGCTTAGGTCGTGATCCCAGGGTCCTGGGATCGAGCCCTGCGTCTGACTCCCTGCTCAGTGGGGAGCCTGCTTCTCCCTCTACCTCTGCTGCTCCCCCTGCTTGTGCGCGCTCTCTCTCTGTGTCAAATAAATAATAAAATCTAACAAAAAAAAAGAAAAAGAATAATTGACTGTAATTCCTGTGATGCAGGGTGGAATGCATGCTCTATTGTCTACTTGTTTATTATATGGAATGTTCTTCCTTTTTTTCTTTTTAAATCATAGACTTTGATTTTCAGAGGTAGGTACAATAGAGGTAATTTCAAGATTATTAGGTGCACCTAATTATCAGGGGCACCTGGCTGGTTCAGTAGGTAGAGCATGCGACTCTTGATCTCCGGGTTGTGAGTTTGAGCCCCAAGTTGGGTGTAGAGATTACTTAAATAAATAAATCTTAAAAAAATATTTTGCACTTATTGGGGGCAGTAGTCTTACTAATTTTGTTCTTAAATGGCATGGACTGGGGCACCTGGGTGGCTCAGTTGGTTGGGCATCTGCCTTTGGCTCAGGTCATGATCCTGGGGTCTTGAGATGGGAGCCTAGGGAGGAGTCTACTTCTCCCTCTGCCCCTCCCCTGCTTGTGCTCTCTCTCGTGTGGGGTCTCTCCTCTCTCTCTCCCAAATAAATAAATAAAATCTTTTTAAAAATGTCATGGACTGTTCTCTATTAAAGAAATAATAAAGAAAACCCTAAGCATGGAAATGATAATCATTTTGAGAAAAAAATGAAAATAATTTTTAGTAATAAAAGAATTTATCCTGTTTTCATACTGTCAGAGAATATCATATAATGAGAATGTGTAATGACCATCAGTCCTTTAAAGTGAACCTTTGCACTTCTCTATTAGAAAGGCAGATTTGAACTGATCAGACCCTCTCTACTCTCTGTGGGTCCATGGGATAGGTGGTCAGCTTGTGGCCATAGAAGAGAACACAATGACTGTCCTTCGGGAGGATTCAGCCTCAGCACCCCCCCACCCCCCTCCCCCCATCGCCCCCCGGCCTCATTGGCCTTGCCAGCCAGACTGGAGATTGATCACCACCCGGAATAACTCAGTAACTGAACTGGAAGGCTATATATAACTTCTAGAGCAGCAAGGAACTGGTTTTTCTACATTCCTGGTGTTTGAAATAATGCTTGAGATGTGGTAAGATGCTTGAGTTTGGTACTTCTGGGACCGTGAGTCCTGCTTTTTGTAACATCACAAAATCACAGATTTATCTAGCTGGAAGGGCTCTTAGAGAACGTCTAGCTCCACCCTTATGTTATGGGTGAGAAGAGTAGGGTTCAGATACGTTAAATGCATTCTCGACGCTTGGGCCAGAACAAGGACTGGAACTCAGGTCTGCTAAGCCACCAGGCCAGGAATAATTCTGTGACATGGCCTTGCTTCCTCACAAGACCATGATGTGGCTCTGGTGTCCCAGGCCTGCGTGGGAAGCGCTGTCCTTCACCTGGTAGCCAGCCCCCAGCTGGTGTATGCCAGTCCTTGCTTCTCTTACCCTGGGCAGGGATGTTGAGGCCAGACTTGGTTATGTTCTGGCTCACATGAGCCTGGGTCCTTATTACTGCTGACCATTCTGGACATAAGTCTCATGATGTGAGTCACGTAATTATTTGATTTAATCTGCACAGACCAGAGTGGGGGCACAGTGGTAACAATAGCCAGGAATCAAGGAAGGTGAGGGAATAGGTTTCCCTCTGGTCTCAGGGTCCAGATTCTTAAGGATTGATTATCTTGCTAACCACCTAGCATAGTGCCTGAAACATGCAAGCTGTACATTAATGCTTTCTGGGTAGTTTATCGGCCAATAATAAAGAACAGAGGCTAAACAATAACAAAACTTTTTTTTTTGAGAAGTTGAGGAGACTTAACCTTTGCTGTTCTTTTCCAGTCAAGTTTTTTTGTTTTTTTTTAAGATTTTATTTATTTAATTGACAGAGAGACAGCGAGAGAGGGAACACAAGCAGGGGGAGTGGGAGAGGGAGAAGCAGGCTTCCTGCCGAGCAGGGAGCCTGATGTGGGGGTTGATCCCAGGACCCTGGGATCATGACCTGAGCCGAAGGCAGACGCTTAACGACTGAGCCACCCAGGCGCCCCTTACAGTTCAAGTGTTTTTTTTTTCCCAGTTCAAGTTTTTATATACCATCAAGATACAGTGTAGGCATTATAATAACGTTTATGGAGACTAATAACATGGAAATGCTAATGCCTAATATTTAGCACAATTAAACAAATTTGTGATATAATTAATAACTTCGTAAAAGCAAAATAAAAAAACCTATGCTGGAGATAAAGATAGTCTAAAACTTTATGGATAGATTTTATTCATTTTTTTTTTATTTCTGTCTTACTACAAAATCACTCTAATAAACACATAGTACTTATATAGTACAAAAAATCCTCTTAAAAGTAAATAAAATGTATAGTCCATTCTGTAGAAAATGAATGTGAATTGTGGTTTGCCTTTTTATCCTTATGGTATACAAAATTTAGATTTAAAGGATTTTTTTTTTTTTCACCCTCTAAAAGTACAAATCCATTTCTTAACCCTTGGCTCTGTTGTGGTGGACTGGAGGGACAAACTTAGTTTTGTACTTATTTGTGATTTATAATGTGAACAGATTCACTTGTCCTGGCCAGCCTTCTCCTCCACCAGTCTACATTTTCCAGGTCCTACCTGCTTTAGCAGGGAAATCTTAAGGGTAGGATGCTAGAAATTGGTCCTTTTCTGTTTAAGCCTGTTATGACAAGCCTTGCTTTTTTTGAATTCCCCAAGGCAGTTAAATCCTGCTGTTGTTTATGCTCCTCAAACATGCTCTTCCTGTCTCTGGAAAATCTTTTACACTTACTCATCTTTTCATCCCCAGTGCCTGATACAGTGCCTGACAGGTAGTAAGCACTCAACCGGTCTTTGTTAAATGAATGAATGAATATGATCCCATCTGGAACTCTCAACTTTCCATGACTCTGCGCCGTGTTTTGATAATACTTATCTTAAGCCTGAGTGCGAGAAGAAAATTGGACCTGGGGAGCGCCTGGGTGGCTTAGTTGGTTAAGCGTCTGCCTTCGGCTCGGATCATGATCCTGGAGTCCTGGGATCAAGTCCCGCATCGGGCTCCCCCTGCTCTGTGGGGAGCCTGCTTCTCCCTCTGCCTCTGCCTGCCACTCCGCCTGCTTGTGCTCTCTCTCTCTCTCTGTCAAATAATAAAATCTTTAAAAGAAAAAAAGAAGAAAATTGGACCTGAAAGCTTCTAAGTTAAATAAAAAACTTAGCAACCATGTACATGTGATTGAGGGCTCTAGGGGGACTTGGCCATCATAAGACAAATCGGACTGTTATCTGAGGAAGGTGGATTTTGTTGATTTCCTGTGTAAGTGAACACAGTTAAAGAGAAAGAATGGGTCCCTGGCCAAGCAGCAGCTGCTGCATCTGATGATAAAGGCGTGTGTGACTTGGGTCGGTTGCAGTAGTGCACGGGCCAAAAGGAAAAATCCAATCACTCCGCCTTTGCCCGTTTGTAATAGTAAATTAAGTTCTGAGTGTGAAAGCAACTTTGCAGCTGCCACTAAAATTGACAAATATTTTTCTAAAGAAATAGTACATTACAGAAACAAACTCCTCATTTTAACAGCCAACATATTTTTGGCTGTTATGTTTGCTGGCAAACATTTCAAATTTAGAAATATTTCTTTTAAATATCTTGGAAAGACTAGTGTTTGGAATTTTATTTTTTATTTTTTTATTTTAAAGATTTTATTTATTTATTTGACAGAGAGAACACAGCGAGAGAAGGAACCCAAGTAGAGGGAGTGGGAGAGGGAGAAGCAGGCTTCCCGCCAAGCAGGGAGCCTGATGCAGGGCTCGATCCCAGGACCCTGGGATCATGACCTGAGCTGAAGGCAGACGCTAAACGACTGAGCCACCCAGGCGCCCTGTGTTTGGAATTTTAAAGACAGCCCATCCCTCATCACTGGGAAAATGCTACCCAACAGAAACGTGTAAAAATGCACGTACAGTTAGGTTACTTGAACCACTAGACAAAAATGCTTGTATGGCCCCAGTGAGGTCCTGCACATCTTTTCCCAAACATTTCCATCATTTCTGTTCTGAGAATTTTACCACGTCCATGCAGCCATTTGACTGCAGTTGAGCAGGACTAGCGGAGCTCTGTAAACTTAACAGAATTCCTCCGGTCCGTCAACTCTCTTTTTTCCCCAGAAGAGTTTGGGACTAAAGTTCCTCTGAAACCTTGAAAATCCAAGAAAAAAATCATGACCAGTAGAAATAGGCATTTGACCTTAAAATACATCCAAGAAGACATTTGAGGGCGATTCAGTTTTCTATGGCTAAGAATTCTGGCCATTTGGTGAGAAAAAAAAATCTTGTCAAAAATGAAAGGAAAGAGAGCACATTCAAGTGGAGATATTGAAGGAGGAAGTTGGAACTTAAAAAAAAAAAGTCCTGTGACTTGGGAAGACCTGAATTTCAAAATTATTTTTATTGAAGTGTGTATAAAAAAATTCTTGTAAAGTGTATTTTCTGAGTTTTCGTTTGCCTGCTTATTTGTTCATTTAGTTTTTTAATTTTTTCATTCCCTGCTTTATTCATGAAGGATTTAAGATGACTACAACAAATATGTGTAAGATAAGGTGTGATATGTCAATAAAAAGTAAAAACAAAAAAACAAGACAAAGTCCAGGGAAAAACAAACTTAGGAAGACCTACATAATTACTACAGTTTGACCTCATAGTGAGCTCTGTGTTTTTGGGCACCAAATGAAAAGGAAACATGAATTATATGGCTCTTATTTTCAGGAAAGAAAACAACAACGAAAATAATACAAAACAGCCAAAACCCAACTTGTTCTTCCGAGGAAGCAGAGTATTTCTTAGTACTAAATTCATGTCTTGGGGCGCCTGGGTGGCTCAGTGGGTTAAGCATCTGCCTTTGGCTCAGGTCATGATCCCAGGGTCCTGGGATCAAGCCCCGCATCGGGCTCCCTGCTCAGTGGAGAGTCTGCTTCTCCTTCTCCCACTCCCCCTGCCTGTGTTCCTTCTCTTGCTCTCTCTCTCTCTCTCGCTCTGTGTCAGATAAATAGATAAAATCTTTAAAAAAAATAAATTTTATTTATTTATTTGAGAGAGAGAGTACGAGTGGGGTGGAGCAGAGGGAGAGGGAGGAGCAGACTCCCTGCTGAGCAGGGAGCCCGATGTGGGACTTGAACCCAGGACTCCCGGGATCAAGACTTGAGCAGAAGGCAGACGTTAAAACGGACGGAGCCACCCAGGCTCCCCTATTTGTTAGTACTAAGTCCTAAGCGGGGCTGAGAGCTAACAGCTTCCCCAACTACATTGATCCAGTTTGTTCCTTCATTTGTTCACTCTTTTAATCTTTCCTCAAACATTTATTATGTGCCCACTATATGCCACACACAGCATAGATGATAGAGGTAAACAGTAAACAAGACATAGTCCCTTCCCCGGGCTCACTGTCTAGAATCTGCAGAAGACGGAGAGTTGAGGGAACCGCTCCAAGGGACAGGTGAGCTCCACAGTGGAGCTTCAGAAGGAAGGGTTTCTCCAGTTAGCTGGCATTTCAAGTTGACGTTCAGGGCCCACAACCTCTAAATGGATGCCAGGATGCTGGCAGTATACTCCAACATGAGATGCCAGGAGGGGGCTAAGAAGAACAAAACGATGGGAGGCCGGCAGGGCTGAGGTTATTCCTGGAGTGGGGACAAGAGAGAAGTGATGTGTTAATTACACAGCTACTTCTTTGGGGAAGAAGGCCAATTCACCTGAGGCCAATTTACCGAATGGCAAATGCACCCAAGTACTTGTTTCTTTTCACTAGGAAGGTTTAAGCAATTCTTGTAAGATAGGATGGTCTCAACAGCTTTTTGAGGATGTGTGTGGTGTTTAGGGTGGCCTCTTTTCAAAGCGTGCTGGCATTTTATGCAAGATTCAATCTGTGTTTGCTTTGCTGTAATGGGAGGGGGCTGGGGCAGAGAGATCGGAACACCCTGGACTGCTGATCTAGAAGAGAGAGGAGATGGAGGGCAGGGAATGGGGATCTAGGGGAGTAAGAATATATTCATGAGGAGTACAGTCATTAAAAATATATATCCTCGAGGGCCAAGAATTCTTGGGAAAATATTTTTCTTGTGAATAATAATAAGCCAATTTATTATGCCCCTCAGTACCTTCTTTCTCTCTCTCTCACTATTCCACAGCCCACCCGAGGCATCGTGAATCCATTGCTTCTAGCCAAGACTCTCCATCGATTCGGGGTCTCTAGGGCGCTGAGACTACAGGTGATATGAACTTCCTAGAGCTTAGAACTGGAATACGGATGTCTTCAAGTGACTTGGCATTGAGAAATATTTAAATTTAATTTTCATTTAGTAAATTTCATTTACTGAAAGCACGTACAATTTCATTTTTCCACAGTGAATTTTCCTTTTTCACAATAAAGAACAATTTGCATTTACATCTCATTTTGTGATTTTCAACATGCTCTATCTTGTCCTTAGAGAAAGTCTGAGTTCATTTAACTCGCTTATTCATACCCTCTCGTGTCCCAGAGAAAGTTGGAAGTCATCTGTAGAAAAACATAGAATTAAACAGAATAAAAAAAAAAATAGAGAAGGACCTTGCAGTGAAGGGGAAAAAGTGTAGTTGAATAAAGCCAGTGGGAAAGCAACTTGTTTCCATAAAGTCATTTGTAATTGCTAGAGCTGGGCTATGCCAGCCAAAAAAGAGAGGGAAACTGTGTTCATAAAAATAACATGGTCACTAGATGAAAAGAATAAATGCTCCGGATCACAGTTTTTCTTGGTCCAGAGACCTGAGAGAATGTTCCACAGCGTGTTCTTGTAAAAGGAACACTGTGTGTCTTAACGCCCGGTACCCCTGAAATTCAGTGGCAAAAGTGGCATGGTACGTTTCTCTCACCCGGTCCCTCTAATATCCGGCTTGGTAGGGTTTACAGGATTATACCAGAATACATTTTAAGAGAAGCAGTTCTCGGAGGGGCTACAACAATGCAGTTCAAGTTTAGAGTTCCCCGCGGCTGGACCGGATCCAAAGACAACATCCAGGAATGGGTGGGCTCTTGGTCTTTCAGGCATTCCTCTGTGACTGTTGTTTCTTGGAATCCACTGTTTTAAAATGTGCAGCCGAGAACTTGGGGTAGAGTCTTTGGCAAGAACCCGAGGGGCTTTGAGTTGGCTCAGACAAAATCATTATCCTCATTTCACAGATGAAGAAACGGGACCTGGGAGAAGTTGATGATTATCCAAGGCCGTGTGGTCCATGGCAGAGCCAGGACTAAAGCCAGATTCTTCTGACTCTAAATCTAGGGCTCTTTCAAGCATTTCGTCTCTCTTCTCTAGCTTAAGCGGAATTCTATTAGAATTTTGAAATGGTAATTTATTTTAAACATCCACAATGCACTCCCTACTTAGATGTTCAGTTTTGGGGTAAAAGAAGACATTGACTGTGGAGCTGAAGTCCCACCCCCCATTCTTTTGCCCTCACTCTGCAGTTGGTGGGTGTCATTCCTGACCCTGTATCTGTTCTTTTACCATATGTGTGTGTGTGTGTGTGTGTGTGTGTGTGTGTGTGTGTGTAAAATTTATATAAAGTACATAAATGACTTCATAGTGTATCAGTCCTTCTGCACTTGGCCCCCCCAGCCCCTTGCCCCATTATAGTTTTGATATATAACTGTGCTGATACTGGTTGGTCATTCATTTTAGCTGTGGCATCGTCTTCCTTGCATGAATCAACCACAGTTTATCCATTCTCCTACTGATGGGATTCAATTATTTCCACTTTTTTCTATTATAAGTGGTTCCGCCATGAACATTCTGGAATATGTCTGTGACTTTGTGCAATATATTTTTTTTAAGATTTTATTTATTTGGCAGAGAGAGACATAGCGACAGAGGGAACACAGCAGGGGGAGTGGGGGAGGGAGAAACAGGCTTCCCGCCCAACAGGGAGCCCGATGCAGGGCTCGATCCCAGGACCCTGGAATCATGACCTGAGCCGAAGGCAGACGCTTAATGACTGAACCACCCAGGCGCCCCTGTGCAATATTTTTTAAAAAATTGTATTTTCAGGTAATCTCTACACCCAATGTGGAGATCGAACTCACAACCCCAAGGTCAAGAGTTCCATGCTCCACCGAGTGAGCCAGCCAGGTGCCCCTCTGTGCAATTTTAGAGCATTTTTTAGTTGGCAGACATTGAAGTCACCAACAGTTGCAGCAGTCAGATGCTGAGTCCTCCTGGGAGAACCTTGCATCCACCCAAAATGCCGTTTGGGTCCATTTGCAGCCAACGCTGTTCTGGCCTCAGTGCGCCTGCCCTGGCCTCCAGCTCCTTGTACGTCTCTAGTCAGTTTGTTCAGGTTCTCAACTGTGGCCTGCTCCAAGCACCATTTATTTCTCAAGGACCCTACCCCACCCTCGCTCCCCCCTGCTCCCAAGAGATGATCTCACTTCTTATTTTCCTAAGAAAAATGAGGTCATCTGATGAGAGCTTCCTAAATCCCTCTCTCCCAAACTCCTCAGCATTTCCACCTAGAAGGATGTGAACAAGTCTTTATAAACCATAAATTCTTTTTTTTTTTTAAGTTTTTTTTTTTTTTAAAGATTTTATTTATTTATTTGACAGAGAGAGACACAGCGAGAGCAGGAACACAAGCAGGGGGAGTGGGAGAGGGAGAAGCAGGTCTCCTGCCGAGCAGGGAGCCTGATGCGGGACTTGATCCCAGGACCCTAGGATCATGACCTGAGCCAAAGGCAGACGCTTAACGACTGAGCCACCCAGGCGCCCTAAACCATAAATTCTTTATGGAATGAATGGAGGTATAATTTTTTTTCTTAAAGATTCTCAGACCTAAAATTGGAATTTTGTCTTACCAGGAGCTGCACTATCTTCAAAATCACTAATTCACATACCTTCTGGCCACAGCCTCCAGCAATTCTAGCTTAATTGTCACTGTCATGGTTCTGCAAGTTCACAGAGACATCAGTCTGGGTGCTTCTTCACTCTCTGTTCACCCCTTCCTATCTGCAAGGCCTCTCTTTCCATTTCCTGCTCCCGTCAGCTCCTAGCCTAGACCTCTCCATCAGAGCCCTGCACGGATCTGCCTGGCTGTCATGTGGGAACTTTCCCTTTTCTCCTGTGTTTGAGATCTAGTGTCTGTTTTTCTCAGTTTTAGTTGACTTTTCTCTTTTGTTGGCATACTTTCTTTCCTCTTTCTTGTTTTACTTTCTTATTTTGTTGGAGTAAGTCTGCCAGTAGCTCTCTAAGAGTGAGTGCCTAGGACATGAATTTTTTGGAGCCTTGCATGTCAGGAAAGGACTTTTTTATGTCCTAACACTTGATTAATACTTCAGCTGGATATAGATTATAGGTTGAAAATCATCTTCTGATTTTTTAAAATTGTGGTAAAATAATACCTATGACATGAAATTTACCACTTTAATCATTTTTAAGTGTACAGTTCAGGGGTATTAAGTACGTTCCCATTGTTGTGTGACCATCCCCACCATCCATCTCCAGATCTCTTTTTTCTTGCAAAACTGAAATTCTATACACATTAAATAATTAAAAATTAATTGAAAGTTAATTAAAACAATGAACTCCCCATTCCCCCTCCCACAGCCCCTGGCAACCACCATTGTACTTTCTGTGTCTGTCAATTTGACTATTGTCGGAACCTCATGTAAGTGGAATCATGCAGTATTTGTCTTTTTGTGACTGGCTTATTTCACTGAGCATCATGTTCTCCCGTGGCAGCCATGTTGTAGCATATGTCAGAATCTCCTTCTTTCTTAAGGCTGAATAATATTCCATCGTATGTACATGCCACATTTTGTTTATCTATTCATCCATGGGTGCACACTTGGGTTGCTTTAACCTTTGGCTACTGTGAATAATGCTGGCTATGAATATGGGTCTATATATATCTCTTTGAAACTCTGCTTTCAACTTTTTTTTAAGATTTTATTTATTTATTTGAGAGAGAGAATGAGAGATAGAGAGCACGAGAGGGAAGAGGGTCAGAGGGAGAAGCACACTCCCTGCCGAGCAGGGAGCCCGATGTGGGACTCGATCCCGGGACTCCAGGATCATGACCTGAGCCGAAGGCAGTCGCTTAACCGACTGAGCCACCCAGGCGCCCTGCTTTCAATTTTTTTGTGGGTATACCCAAAAGTGGAATTGCTGGATCATATGCTAATTCTATTTTTAGTTTTTTTTTTTTTTAAGGAACCTCCACACTGTTTTCCATACTGGCTGCACCATTTTATATTCCCACCAACAGTACACAAGGGTTCCAGTTTCTCCACATCCTTAACACTTGCTATATTCTGGATTTGTTTGTTTGTTTGTTTTGGATAGTAGTCATCCTAACGGGTTTGAGGTGGTATCTCATTGTGGTTTTGATTTGCATTTCCCTTTTGATTAATGATGTTGACCTCAAGTCCTTTGCCCATTTTAGTTGGGTTATTTTTTTTGTTGTTAAGTTATGGGAGTTCTTTATATATTCTGGATATTAATTTCTTAGCAGGTATATGATTTGCAAATATTTTCTCCCATTTCATGGGTTGCTCTTTTACTCTGTTGGTAGTATCCTTTAATGCACAGAAGTTTTTATTTTTTATTTGTTTATTTTTAAAGATTTATTTATTTATGTGAGAGAGAGAGAGAGAGAGAGAGAGAGAGGCATGGGGCAGAAGGAGAGAGTGAATCTCAAGCAGATTCCCTGCTGAGTGTGGAGCCTGACTCAGGGCTCGATCTCACGACCCTGACTGAAATCATGACCTGAGCTGAAATCAAGAGTCAGACATTTAATCCACTGAGCCTCCCAGGTGCCCCGATGAACAGAAATTTTTAATCTTAATGTAGTCCAATTTATTTTTTCTTGCCTGTGCTTTTGGAATCATATCAAAGAAATAGTTTCCAAATCCATTGTCATGAAGCTTTTGCTCTGTGGTTTTCTTCTGAGAGTTTTATAGCGTTAGCTTTTATGTTTAGGTTTTCTCAGAACTTTAATATATTCCTCTCTGTCTTCTATCGTCCAATATAGTTATACAAAAGTCTGATGCTGTTCTGATTCTTGTTTCTTGGTGTGTGGTCTATTTTTTTTTTTTTTAATCTCTGGGAGATTCTTTATCCCAGCTCTTATGAAATTTTGCAATAACTTGCTTTGCTGAGAGTCTTTTAAAAAATATTTTTGGGGACACTTATTATGCTCTTATCAGATGGAAATACTTGTCTTTCAGTTCTGGAAAATTTTCTTGTATTACTTCTTTGATTATTTCCTTCTCTGTGTTCTCAGAGATGTTAGACCCACTGGATTGGTCCTTTGAGCTTTATATTTCTTTTTTATAATTCTCTTTTTTGTTTATGGGAGATGTCTTATTTTATTTTCTAACCCTTTCACTGATCTTTTAAAAGAGAACATAAAAAAGTTTTTTTTTTCATAATACCCTGTTCCAGTCTTGCTGCCTTACCCAGCTCCATTTTCTTGGTCCTGACTTGGTGTTCTTGGCTTAGCTTCCCATGGGGCATGAAGCATTTACTTTTGGGGGAGAAAAAGGTATATGCCCAAGTTACCTGAATTCAAAATAGAATAAGAATCTGTCCCTTGAAGCTGAAGCCATAATGTCCGATGTACATCTGAAATTTCAAAACTGAACTCCTATACTGTCTCCAAACCTGTCCCACCTTTATCATTCTCTGCCTTGATTCATGGCTTCTCTGTCCTTCCTGATGCTTGAGCCAAAAATTTTGGTGACTTTTTTTTTTATTCTTCTCTTTCTCAGACACATGACATCAAATCCATCAGAACATCTTGTTGGTGCCATCTTCAAAATCTATATAGAATCTGACCACCAATCACTACTACTCTGGCAGCTCTGGTCCCAGCTAGCAGCATCTAGATTTCTGTCATTGCATTTTATTATGAACATTCTCAAACATACGACAAAATTGCAAGAATTTTACACAAATACTTATTCTCAACACCTAGATTCCACCCTTAATGTTTTACCACCTTTGCCTTATCATTTATTAGCATCCACCCATCCCTCTGCCCATCCATTCTGTAATAACCTTTTAACTTCATTCCTAGTCCCATGTTTTGTTCCTAACATATCAATCCAGGTGATAATTTTGAAACGTAAGTCAAATCGTGTCTCCCCCCTGCTGAAAACCGTCATACAGCTGCCCATTTCACTACTACTGACTCTATAGTTTTTATGATTCCCAAAAGGGAAGATTGCCTTGGTAACTTACAGATTCTGGTGGAATTGTGAATTCATACTGAGCTTCTGTGCATTTGCATCACTGATGGTGAAATTGACTTTTGTCTTTGGAGGAAATAAAACGAACTGTACTACTGTTCAGGAGGGCTATAATTAAAATCTTCAACCATTTGTTCCTGCCAAGGTAGTTTTCTTGCATTTTGCTCTTCATTTCATCATGTGTGTGGGTGTGGATGTTTGTAAACAAGACTAAATCTGATCTCGTAAGTGCTTTCTAAAATTAATTCTGTCTAATAGAATATGACTTTTGCTTGGGTATTTTTTTTAAATGGAAATAGAAGTTTATTGAATATACTGCAAGGGGTAGCAGGTAGGACAGCAAAGGAAAGACTCTTCTGCTGCTTGGGTATTATTAAAAATCCAATGAGTAAAGAAAAAGCTAGTGAAATGTGTTAGCGGCATGCAAAACAAAAACTTTAAAATATATCTCTTGTTATATGTACATTGTCATGTGAAGGTATGAAATGGAAGAAATGGTGATTCTGTTTGTAACTGATATTGTGAAGTCTTTTATGAGTTTCATTTTTTTTAAGATTTTATTTTTATTTATTTGACAGAGAGAGAGACACACAGCGAGAGAGGGAACACAAGCAGAGGCAGAGGGAGAGGGAGAAGCAGGCTTCCCGCTGAGCAGGGAGCCGGATGTGGGGCTCTATCCCAGGATCCTGGGATCATGACCTGAGCCGAAGGCAGATGCTTAACGACTGAGCCACCCAGGCACCCCCTTTTATGAGTTTTAAAATGAAGTTCATTTTATGGGGTCCTTTTTTTTTAAAAAGTCAATTATGATCAATTTCAGTTTTTATTTTTCCCTTAAGTTTTCTTTTCTTTCTTACATTTGCCTCTGGGTTTCTCTTTTGTGTTTGTTCTGATCTCTTTCATTCTTGGAGGCTTTCCCTTGATGTCTGGTAATCGTTGACTGTCTGTCTGCTCATATTTAAGAGTGAGGAATGAAAAAGCCAATTAATGGGATTTCACAGTAGGGTGATGTGGCAGGGACCTGACCTTTCCATTTAAGAACACCAAATATCAGTATCTGGAGGTCTTTTCTAGGGGAAAGGGGTGGATCCTGATCCAGAACAGGATCCTCTGAAATCCCACCTGTGGGTATAGCTAGGGATCTGGAGAATAGATCTGGCTGCAGGTGCTGTTGGAGGAGGAGGGTGGGTGAGGGTTGGGGGTCCTACTGTTGCTGTGGAGACATGTCTAAAATCTTGCTATCAGCCCTGATCTCCAGCATACTGGGTTTTGTTTGTTTGTTTGTTTCTTTGTTTTTGTTTTTAGACCTAAGTCTCATCCTCATCTTTTGCTATATCTCTTGCCACCATGATCCACTCCTCTTAGGGATTCTTCAAAGATAGGGATGGGGAAGCTGGAGTTAATAGGAAAGCCAGGAATCTTTGGTAGCAATTTAGGGAAAAAATATAATGAGGTCACGGGCAGAGGTGATGACTAAAGGAATGAAGAGATATATGTGGAAAAGAAGTAACCCAAACCATTGTCCATACTTAGAACTTGAAACCATATCCAGGGCTTTGGGGAGATTGGCAACCTGGTGGTAACAAAGGCAGGAAGCCTTCACTGGGGGAATTATGATCTTTAGAAAATTTCAGTGTGTGGTAGAAGGGCAAAATTTCAAGGTTAGAATGTACTGATGGAAAGGAAAAGTAATTACTTCCTGCGTGCAGGCTTTCTAGATCTGTGCTAATTTAACACATCAGCATTCCTAGTCTGAGAAGTTTTCATCCTTAAGTTTTTCTTTTTTTTCCTTTTCATTTTAGTATTGTGAGGAGGTTTTAATTTTTCCTGCTGATTAAGAGATGGGAGAATCCTGATAAATTCTTTTCACAGATCATAGGAAATACCATTTATATACTGTCGTGCATCTACCACAGTAAGCACTCAATAAATGTTAGTTGTTGCTGTGGTTTTTACGTTTTATGTGCTTTTTTAATTGAATTCCAACAGCCACCCTATAAGATACACACTATCATTCCCGTTCTGCAGCAGTGGACCCTGCAGTTCAGAGCAGGTGGGACTTGGTCAAGGCCAACACAAAGCTCTTTTAGGGAAGTGGCTCCATTCAGCCAAAATGTTGTTACCAGGGTTGGAGCGGGTGGGTTAGTGGCACAGTTGCTATTGGCTGGTGAGTGACATGCTTTGTTGTGAGCTAACAAGCGCAGCAGTATTATATCCAGAGAAGTGCTACATACTTGTTTTCCAAAAGTGTAGTGAGTGGTTAGAATTGATGAATTGATTGTTCCAGCATTTTGTGGTGGTCATTAGAAAAATAAAGTGCCTGAAAAGAGATAGCAGCATGGAGCTTAAAAATGACCGGGTCTGATTTTTCCGAAGACATCCAGAGGGCAACAGACACATGAAAAGATGCTCAACGTCACTCCTCATCAGGGCAATGAAAATCAAAACCACAGTGACATATCATCTCACACCTGTCAGAATGGCTAGAATAAAAAAGACAAGAAATAACAAGTGTTGGTGAAGATGTGGAGAAAAAGGAACCCTCACGTACTGTTGGTGGGAATGCAGAGTGGTGCAGCCGCTGTGGAAAACAGTATGGAGGTTCCTCAAAACATTAAAAATAGAATCACCATATGATTCAGTAATTCCACTACTAGATATTTACCCAAAGAAGATGAAAACACTAATTCAAAAAAATATATGCACTCCTGTTTATTGCAGTATTATTTACAATAGCCAAGATACGGAAGCTACCCAAATGTCCATCAATAGATGAATGCATAAAGATGTGGTGTAGATATACAATGGAGTGTTGCCATTTGAGACAACACGGATGGACCTGGAGGGTACTATGCTAGGTGAAAGAAGTCAGAGAAAGACAAATGCCATATGATTTCACTTTCATGTAGAATCATGTAGAATCTAAACAAACAAAAAGCGGAAACAGACCCATAATACAGAAAACAAACTGATGGTTGCCTGAGGGGAGAGATGTCGGGGGTGCACAAAATGGGTAAAGGGCAGCGAGAGACAGCCTTCTGGTTATGGAAAGAATAAGTCACGGCAATAAAAGGTACAGCAGACAAAGTACAGTATAGGTTGTGTAGTGACATGGTAGCTACGCCTGTGGTGAGCACAGCATAATGTGTAGACTTGTGGAATCACTGTGTTGTGCGGCCGAAACTTATGTAACATTGGGTGTCAACTGTACTTCAATTAAAAAAAATCACTTGGTCTGCGAATTTGTAGCAATAGCTTCTGGTTCAGGGGTGATGAGAGGACAGGTTATAACAGAATTAGGAAAAGTTGATGGAAAAAGATGAAGAAACTTACTGCATATGTGCCACCAGCTTTCTTCTGTGAGCTTGTAAGCAGATCAAAGCTGGTACCTGTCAGTTGCTAGGAATAGCGCTGTAACTCAACCGACAAAGGGACATCCTTTGGAATTGCTAGGTAGATCATAAATAATGCGGTGCCAGTGAAGACTAGGAAAAAATGATGGGAAAAAATGATGACCTTCCAATCACCCCATTAACGAATTACCTGTGTGCCTACTTCGTCCTGTCATGCTATACTTTCTGATCAGGCTCTGAAGATGAGATAGAAGTCTCTTTCCTCCTGCTGACACAGTTTTCCAGTGCTCAAAAATAAGAGACCTGTTGAGCTATGAAAAAGATTTTTAGGAATCTTTTCTAGAAATTTCTGACAAAGCCAGAAAAGTTTTCTAATATTTAATTTGTGTCGAGAGTATTTTCCTCATTATGAAGATATACAGGTTCCATAGCAAATAAATTGGAGAACTGACCCTGAACTAAATAATACCTTATTCCCCATTTTCTTGTCCTTTCATTAAAATAAAAACAAACATGTTTCTCTTACTGGAGCAGAAATATGCATTCACCATTTGAAATTTTAAAAATGCAGATAAGCAAAAGGAAGGAAATAAAAATCATCAATAATTCTGTTCATGAGACATAATCTCTATTCAAGTTTTATTTTTGAGTTGAAAAAAATTCTAATCATAATAATCCAAAGTAAATGCCAATCTCTTTCTTTTTCTTTCTTTCTTTCTTTCTTTCTTTCTTTTTTTCTTTCTTTCTTTCTTTCTTTCTTCTTTTTCTTTCTTTCTTTCTTTCTCTCTTTAAGATTTTATTTATTTATTTGAGACAGAGTGTGGGCACACAAGCAGGGAGAGGGGGAAACAGACTCCCCGCTGAGTGACATGGGGCTCCATCCCAGGACCCTGGGATCATGGCCTGAGCCAAAGGCAGAATTTTAACGGACTGAGCCACCCAGGAGCCCCTCAACATTTCTTTAAAAAATGGAAATTCTCTAGTGTTTGAGGTTTCAGAGACACCAGAAGAATATTAAGATTTATTGCCTAAGCAAACCACAGTCATTTCAAAATAGCTATGCCATTTATAAAAGTGTGCCTATTGATTTATATGAATTTTAAAAACACAATTCCACACCATTCCACTTGATTTAGAATCTTTAATGCCACTACGTTCTTTTTTTTTTAAAGATTTTATTTATCTATTTGAGAGAGAGAGAATGAGAGATAGAAAGCACGAGAGGGAAGAGGGTCAGAGGGAGAAGCAGACTCCCTGCTGAGCAGGGAGCCTGATGTGGGACTCGATCCCGGGACTCCCGGATTGTGACCTGAGCCGAAGACAGTCGCTTAACCAACTGAGCCACCCAGGTGCCCAATGCCACTACATTAATTCTTTACCCAGTCTTTGGTTAGGTGCCTGAAGATGGTCCATTATTTTCGTTTGTGTAACTTTTATTTGAAAAGGAAAAGTCAGGCTCTGAGGAGCCCCTGGAAAGGGCTCTTCTGTGCTGATTCTTTCTGCACTGGGAAGAATGCTCTCTGCACTGGGAAGTTGGAACACAGATGAGATGGCCTTGGGCAGTTTGGTTGCTAGACCCTGGTGACTCTGTGAGCCCGGGACACGCCCTTGTTCCTCTTTCTGCCTTCCTTTTCCACACCCTTTCTAGCTTCTCAATTCAGACCCCGAGAAATCTCTCAAAGCTTTTTTTCTACTTTGTTCCAGTTTTTCATGGGCCCTATTTAGCAAGTAAATTCCTCTCTGGAGATGTTGACTGTTTCTCACAAAAACCAGTTGTGTTGGAAATATCATCATAAATTGTCTTCAGTCAGGGCCTTATGACTTTGGCAGCACGTTCTGAGAAATAATGGTACTAAGACAATATTTGGGTTAATAATCTAACACTTCCAACTGATTCAGTCTTTAAAGTTTAGTTTTACTTTTTTTTAAGATTTTATTTATTTATCTGTCTTGAGAGCACAAGCAGGGGGAGCGGCAGGCGGAGGGAGAAGCAGACTCACCGCTGAGCAAGGAGCCCAACGCGGGACTCCATCCCAGGACCCTGGGGTCATGACCTGAGCCGAACGCAGACGCTTAACAGACTGAGCCACCCAGGCACCCCAGTTTAGTTTTACTTTTGATGGACATATTTTAGAAGCTCTAAGAAATTCTTCAGTAAATAAAAAATTACTATATTTTATTGACTTGCTTGCTAATAAATTTTCCCTGTTAAAAACAGAAACCTCTTGGGCAAATACAGTTAACCCTTGAACATCATGGGGGTGAGAGGCACTGATCCCCCTCGCCTCACCACACACACAGTTAAAAATCCATATATAACTTGACTCTCCCCAGACTTAACTACTAATAGCCTACTATTGAAGCCTTACTGGTAACAGTCAATTAACACATATTTCGTATGTTATATGTATTACATACTATATTCTTTTAATCAAGTGAGCTATAGAAAAGGAAATGTTAAGAAAATCATAAAGAAGAGAAAATGTATTTTTAGCACTGTAAAATATCTTTGTACAAGTGGACCTGCGCAGTTCAAACCCATGTTCAGGGGTCAGCTGTGGTTATTTTAAGGTCTACACTTCTTTCACTAATACATTCTTTTTCTTCAGCTTTAATTTACAATGTTGTTAATCTCACCTACCAGTTTAGCACAGAAACAGTTGATTCTCTGGTTAGCAATTTGTTCTCTATTGTTCTGTTTTTATTTTAAAGTCTTCCCTCTCCATTTAATACCTTACATTTGATGAATAGTGAATGGCAATGAGTGATGTCTCAGAGACATTCTTATTAAATTCCAGGTATTATTTGAATAATGCTAATGGGATCATTTGGAGTGAAATGCTGTTTTATAATAAGTGCTCTCCTGACAGTCACATCTCTCTCCGGCTTCAGGTGTGGGGCGTGCCTTCTCCTTTGCTTCCACAGCACCTTCTACATACATTTATTAGAGGATTTCACTCAGTATTGTGTTCATTTGTCATTCTCAGAAAATTGAATTCCTTGGGGCACCTGGGTGGCTCTGTTGGGCGACTGAGTCTTGATTTCAGCTCGGGTCATGATCTCAGGGTTGTGGGGATGAGCCCTGTATTGGGCTCTGTGCAAAGCATGGAGCCTGCTTAAGATTCTCTCCCGCTCTGCCCTACCCCGGCCCTGTTGGCATGTGCATTCTCTCTATCTCTAAAAAAAAAAGAAAAAAAAAAAGATTGATTCCTGAGAGCAGGAGCTATCCTGTTTAAACACTTGTTGAACAAATGAATGACAAAAAGAGTAGATAAAATATGGCAGTTTTAGCTAGCTCTATGAGGTACCAGCATGTATTGGTTAAGAGCGTAGACTCTGAAGCCCAAACTACCTGGATTCAAATCTTTGTTTCATCATTTATTAGCTATGTGTCCATAGACAACTGTATGTGACATTTTGTTTTGGTTTTTCAAATATGGGGATAATTAGAGTACCCAGCTCTTACAGTTGTTATAAAGATTAAATGAGGTTGTATATGCAAAATGCTCAGAACAGTGCCTATGTATAGTAAGTGCTATGTAAGTATTTGCTGCCATTGCTATTATCCTCCCTTTAAAAATATAGTTCTGGCATGGAATAGTGGATGCCCTTAGGAAATTCATTCAGGAATTCAGTTTTTCTCCTGTTATCATGAAGAGGTGTTTTGTCTTCACTTTGGGTTCAGGAGCCCTTGGGTATGGGAAGGGGTAGTAGAGGTCCTCAATACATCAAAAGGTGAGAACATTTGTAGCTTTATCAATCATCAGGCTACACAGGCTCACTTGAACAGCATTTTCATTTTGGTTAGTATTATCAACTCAGTATAGTAACACTGTTAAATCAGGCAGGCTCTGATTCATCTTAATTCCAAGGATAAGACAAATTAATTATTAACTAATAGTTTATTTGGTAGGTAAAATCTTTAACAACAGTGATCCATGGAAGAGATAACAAAGGAGTTTTGGATGATAAACAGAGTGGGGAAGACGGAAGTGAAAGTTTTGTTTTGTTTTGTTTTGTTTGCAACTTCTAAGATTTTATTAACATGAGTTTTTAAAAACAAGCATCCATACCAGTGTGGGGGTGAGGATGGGAGAAGAGGAGAGAGCCGGACAGGGCAGGGGAAGGAATTCTCCTCATTGGCATTACAGCTCCAGGTTCATTCCATCCTAGATTGCATAGTTCCCCCAGAGACATGTTGTCCTTAAAAATCGTGTACCACTTCTTCAGGATGATCTTCTTCCAGTGGGTGCCATTTTGGCCTGTGATCAGCTTCTTAAGGTCCTCCATTTTTTCATCAGTGTTGCACTTGATGGGCCCCTCACTCCTTAGCTGGTCATTACAAACAACCTCGATCAGGAAATGCCTGGAACCCCGCCAACGCCACAACCTCTTCACTCAAGGCCCGAAAGATTTTTGAAGTCTGACTCTAGCATTAACTGTTGGGTGATTTTTATTCTTTGTATAAAATGGTCTGTTGGATATGATTGATTGTATCTGTTGGGCTCAGGTTTATTTTTAGTTGTCTCCCTCCCAATACCTTATTATAGAGAATTTCTAATGTACAGGAAAGGCAAAGGCTTTTACAGTGAACACCCATAATATTCTCAACACACAGATTCTACCACTAATGTTTTGCTCTACTTGCTCGATCAGGTATCTGTACATTTGTCCATTCTTCTATTCATTCCCTAATACATTTTATTTTATTTTTTTAAAGATTTTATTTATTTATTTGACAGAGAGAGAGGGAGACAGTGAGAGAGGGAACACAAGCAGGGGGAGTGGGAGAGGGAGAAGCAGGCTTCCCGCGGAGCAGGGAGCCTGATACGGGACTCGATCCCAGGACGCTGGGATCATGACACAAGTCGAAGGCAGACACTTAACGACTGAGCCACCCAGGCGCCCCTCCCTAGTACATTTTATATTTTTATATACTTGGTTAGGTTTATTTTGATTAGAAAGTCATCATCTGTGTGGGAAAAGTCAAGTTTTTCAGCCCTCAGGATACTAACAGTGGCAAACACATACATGAAGCAGTAGAGTTGCACAGCAAGAATTAACTCTTACTGGAAGCATTCTTTAAGAGTCAAAGTGGGGGTTGAGAGAGAAATGTGTGGAAAAGTAAGTGCTTGGGAAAATAATTCAATATAATAGATAACCTCATCCAAACATTCTTTTTGATATACTTTTTTTTAGTTTCACTTTGCAAGCTATGCAAGCTCAGTTATTGTTTCCAGTGAATGGCAACATTTATGGAGCAAAAAGGAACTAAGTTAAATAAAAAGTTATAAAGAAAATTCTTGCAGGTTGAAGTGAACAATAAAATGCACACAAAGGCTGAAGATGTTAGTTTGTGTCAACTCTCCTTCCTCTAAAAGCAAGTTATGGGTTCTCACTGGGTAGCTTTCCTTTTCCCCACCAGAGTAGAATCCACAGTGCTAGCTCGTTGGGAGTCTTTCCAGCAACTTGGATAGGTCACAGGGCAAAATCTTGATTATGATTCAAAAAAGAAGGCGTAGTCACTTGTTCCTCAGGAACTACGGAAACACTCACTAGAAAACTGCTTCTGTTGAAGGGTGGTTTTCGTTTGTTGTTGCTCTCTGGCAATGCATGTTTACTAGAAATGCCGACTTGCAGTCACTAATGAGCATTTCTCCCTTTTACTTTTAGTTCACTTCTTTAACTGAGATGGATATGATATGATATGATATAATCTCCGTTGAGTCAAAGGATGGCATCAAGTCCTGTGCCTCCCACCGAGGATGAACAGGTTTCCTTGGGCATCGATGATCGCCATATTTCACTGCAAGGTAACTGAGATTGGGTGGGGGTAACACCCATAGTAACTGTGGAAACCTTACCTCCATCTTTCCATCTACTGCTCTCTGTCTCTCTTTTTAGTTTTCCAATTGTAGAACCTTTCAGTATATGTAAATGTCTTTATGCTACCTCAGCTCTCTAAGAAAGTAAGAAATACCTGCAAGGAATTTGGTATCACGGTTTCTCACTCTGAGTGTATGTATTTTATTTGTAGTGAAGACAGTTAACCATGGTTTGCTTGGAATTGTTTGCACTTATTTTGCATCTTTTTGCATAGCCTCTTTTATTTATTTGTTTATTTATTTATTTTAAAGATTTATTTATTTATTTGAGAGAGAGAGAATGAGAGATAGAGAGCACGAGAGGGAAGAGGGTAAGAGGGAGAAGCATACCCCCCGCTGAGCAGGGAGCCCGATACGGGACTCGATCCAGGGACTCCAGGATCATGACTTGAGCCGAAGGCAGTCGATTAACCAACTGAGCCACCCAGGCGCCCTGCATAGCCTCTTTTAAATGTACATCCTTATTTTGCACAAAAAGAAAAGAACAGTAGTATGATCGTAAGTGAATGACCCTTCAATCCTGTGAATTCTGTGTGCATTTATGCAGACTCAGCACTGTCTGTATTTTTTTTTTAAGTGCTTCTTGTGGAGTTTAACAATATTTGTTTTGTACTTTGAAAATTCATTAGATTTTTCACCTTTATTGATAAAGCAAATTTTGAAGTTGAGTAAAGTTAGCTAGTATAAAAGAAATAAGGCCATGGTAAGCCTTTGAAATATTTTATGAGACTCTGTATTTTAAAGTAATCTTTGAGATTATGTACAGTTTTTATTATTTATTTGAGAGAGAGAGAGAGAAAAAGAGAGCAGGGGAGGAGCAGAGGAAGGAAGGATAAGCAGACCTCATGCTGAGTGCAGAGCCTGACATGGGGCTCGATCCCAGGGCCCTGAGATCATGACCTGAGCTGAAATCAAGAGTTGGACGCTTGGGCGCCTCAGTTGGTTAAGCGACTGCCTTCGGCTCAGGTCATGATCCCGGAGTCCTGGGATCGAGTCCCATATCAGGCTCCCGGCTCAGTGGGGAGCCTGCTTCTCCCTCTGACCCTTTCCCCTCTCATGCTGTTTCTCTCTCTCTCTCTCTCTCAAATAAATAAATAAAATCTTAAAAAAAAAAAGAGCTGGACGCTTAACTGACTGAGCAACCCAGGTGCCCCGAGATTATGTACAGTTTTATACAACATTTTAGAATGTTACTTAGAAGCCATAGATTTTGAGTCATTTATTTTTATTTATTTTTCACTTTATTTTTTATTGAGGTGTAATTGACACACAACATCTTATTAGTTTCAGGTATACAACATAATGATTTAATATTTGTATATACTGTGAAATGATCACCACAGTAAGTCTGTTTAATATCCATTACCATGCATAATTATAGATTTTGTTTTCTTATGATGAGAACTTTTTAGATTAGCAATTTTCAAATACACTATACAGTGTTACTAACTACAGTTGCCATGCTGTCCATTCCTTGTATTTGTGTCATTCATGACAAAGATCCCAAAATGACTTTCTTTTCTGATACTTTCTTTTTAATTAAAAATATGTTTTGGATGGTTAGCTTCTTGACTTTGGGGTCAAGAGCTATTGCAATAGGCTACACCTACATGTATCGGGCTTTTTTTTTTTTTTAAAGATTTTATTTATTTATTTGACAGAGAGAGACACAGCGAGAGAGGGAACACAAGCAGGGGGAGTGGGAGAGGGAGAAGCAGGCTTCCCGCGGAGCAGGGAGCCCGATGCGGGCCTCGATCCCAGGACCCTGGGATCATGACCCGAGCCGAAGGCAGATGCTCAATGACTGAGCCACCCAGGCGCCACCATGAATCGGGCTTTTAAAAATAAATATCATGTAATTTGTATAGACTAAGAAACATGTAATATGTTGAAGTAGTACTTGAGGTAAGAATTTTAAAAAATTTCAGTAAGTACATTTTTTATAGTGTCATATAATACCCATAAGCAACTGGAATTAAATTTTCACTTAACTGGGTGAGGAGATGGGTAGAATAGACGAGGGGATTAAGGAGGGCACTTGTGGTGATGAGCACTGGGTGATGCACAGAAGTGCTGAGTCTCTGTATTGTACACCTGAAACTAATATAACGCTGTATGTTAACTCTACTGGAACTTAAAATAAAATAAAATTACATTAAAATTGTTTCATTTAACTGTGGGAAAAAGAAGCCCTGATGTTCTTGTTTTTCCTCTGAAGTTTTGGTTGCATGTGAGTAATAACTCATATGACCTAAAACATATCAGGAAGAGGTGCATCAATAAATAGTAAGATAAACCTAATTTCTATTGCTGGCTCTGGCACTTACTAGTTCTTTGAACTTGGACAAAAGACTATCTGTTTTGAGTCACAGTTTGCTCATATTTCAAATACGGGTGGTAATGCCTATGTTGCACCTATGTTTTGAAGATGAACAATAATGCATAATGCATGCAAAGGGCCTAGCTCAGTACCTGACACAGAGTAGGAGTTTAATAAATGCAATGTAACTTCTTTTTGAATATTTACAGTCAAAATCTTTGTCCCAAAAGGTTTCTTGTCTAGGAGCACCCAGCTAGAGTAGAAACTGCTTAGTGTATAGAAAAAAATTGTCAACCAGAGTCTGGTTTTACTGTTTTGTTTTGTTTTGACAATTCTATTCAATGGTTTCCTATCTATCCTAGGATAGTCTGGACTTCTTGGTGTGGTTCACAGGCTGGTGCTCCTTTTTCTCTGTCCCCTTCTCCCGCCTCACCCCCATCATCACCCTGTGGTCTAGCTGTACAGCTGCCCGAGGGCCCACACCCCCCCTGCCTGTGTGCTTTGGTTCAGGCTGTCCCCCGGCAGTACCCCCCCACCCCCCGTGTCCTCCTCCCCCTGGAAGAAGTCCAGCTTGCCTATCCCTCATCCATCCCTTACCCATCCCAAAGTCAGCCAGACTCAGCCTCCTCCTGAGCCCTGCTCTCTCTCTGGCTGAGATTCACACTCCCGTCTCTTCTCCCAAAGTACTTATTTTAGCACTTACAGTATTGTAAGTTTATATTGGATTATGGTATTATAATTATAATTATATTTCATAATGTTTTCTTCCTCACTGCAGTGCACTCCAAGACTTTTATGTCACAGGCTCTAGCTTACATAACACTCTTAGGCACATGATCTCATTCAGTCCTCAGATAGATATCTTTATCTTGGAGGTACGGAGAATGAAGCTGTGGCTCAGGAAGACGGAACTAATCTCCCAGAGTCACACAGCTAGTGAGCAGCAGAGCCGGGGTGTGACCTGGAGCATAGTTTTCTTTCCACTGCACCATCCCCCTCACATGTCAACACATGTAGACACATTCGAAGAACAATTTGAAAAAGGAATTTCCCTAACACTCTCTTTGGAAAGTCTACTTAAATCTTAATCCATGGGATGGATTGGCATCCTCAAGTAACATTAATGATCTCAGGTTTGTAAGTAGCTTAAAACAATTAGCAAGTTACTGAGAAACGAGTGGTTTCTTATAGCATGTTTTGAATTATACTAAGTTAATACAATCTGCTTTACAGTAAGAGATGAATATGGACTGTGTGGCAATGGGAATGTGATATACATGCACTACCAATGTGAATGATTTTTCTTTATAACCCATTTAGGGGAACATGGTGCTGGACGCATCACTCTGTGGGGGGAGGGGTGGAAAGCCAATACTGTACTGTGGTCAGATTTACACCAGGTCAGTGCTGCTCACATTAGCCAGGTACACTCAGGGATGTCAACCATGACTATAGAATGATGGCTTAACTGTGAAATGAATAGATTTCTCAAGGTTAAGTTCTATATTATTATTAGCAGATTTATAATTCTTTGAGCCTGAGTTGAAGAAAGAAGGAGAGAAAGAAAGGAAGAAAGAGTGAGGAAGGAAGGGACGGAGGGAGGGAAGAAGGAACTTATATATATTTCTGAAGGTAACTTTGGTTTCATACCAGGATTATTAGCTATTTGGACAAAAAATTGATAGATGATATTATGTAACTTAGCTACTCCTGAATGGCAGGCTGTTGGCAATAGTCTTAAAAGCATTTGGCTTTGTACACTATGTTATCAGACCTGTATTTCACAAAATTCACATGTGCTTAATGGTCCTTGGAGTAATATGAGAAAAAAGAGATTTTATGTAATATGAGAGGCTCAGGTCACCACTCGTAAGGAAGTTTTTTCCTTCCAATTTCAGAACATTTTTTTAGAGACAGAGCCCTATTTAACTTATAACGCCTACTTTATTTTAGCCAAACATATCTAAGATAAGACAATTATGCCATACCCTGACTTGGAATAATATAGTCAAGAAAAAATTAAGATGTCTGCATTGAAATGTAGTGAGTCATCGTTGATATGCTATGAAAGCAGAAACAGATTTCCATGTGTGCAGGGCCTACAATGAATCAGGCCCAGGAAATTAGGCAGTTCTTTGCTGAGATTCATAAAGCAGGACAGCAAACAAGCAACTTCATGTATCTTTTTGTTCATCTTTTGTGTGATCTTTGAGAAAATGTCCTTATGAAGGGGATGAAGGGATTTTTGAAGGCCCTTACTGTAGGGAGATATTTATGTTCTCAGTCTAGTAAGGAGCATAGTGTTGAAATGTTTGGATTGTTGGGAAGGGAAAGAAATGGCATTGGTGAATTTGAGCAGCTTAATGTAAAAATGGAATTTATCTTAGTTTAGTGCATATTATACTACTACAGATGGTCCACATTTTAAATAAAGTGATATATGAAAGTTCAGGCTATGAAAATAATAAACATAATTTTATTATGTTTAATAATTTAACAATTATTTGCTTTACCAAAGGGTCCATTATAGAATTTCTTTAAATCTTTCCATTGGCTTTGTTATCTGGCAGAATAACAGGTGCTTTCTTTCATTTTTATCCTAAGAAAATAGTAAATACATATTTTGTATGAAACACCGGTGCTGAGCTCTTCAGGTGAGGAAAGGTGTGTTGAGGGAACAATTCTTCAGAGTATTGGATAGCTATGATTGTGGAAGCAGTAACGGGTGAAGTTGGATGAGTATCACAGAATTTTCAAGTTGGAAGGGGCCTTCTTTGCCATTCAATTTAATTTGAGACCAAACTAGGAATTTCTTCAGTAATATTTCTGCGACTGAGATCCCTGAGGGAGCTGAATCCAAACTCAAGAAGTTTGGGGATTTTTGCCTTTAGGCAGTGGGTAGCTACCGGGTCGTGAGAGTGAGAGTATGGTTGGAGGTCAAAATTGTACTTTAGGAGGTCAGTCTGGCTTTGGGGGTGTAGGGAGACTTGAAGTGGGCCAGAGAGTGGAGTAGGAGAAGCCAGTTGGAAAGGTTTGCACACATCTGGGTGTTGGGTAACATTTGCCTGGATCGGAGGTAAGCGGTGAATCTGAAAGTAGGGACAAATGTGGAAACTGTCAGGGTGGAGGGCTCAGCGGGATTCTGAAACTACTGAATATGGATCCTAGTTAGAGAGGCTCCAGGGTCTAGAAGCTGAGCTGCTTGGGGTGATAACAGTACAGCTATCAATGTCCACGTTATTAACTCTTTCTGTTTAGTGTTTCTCACTAAATATTTAATAGCATCAAATAAGAAGGCCACGGGATATTATTTTCTATTGATGTGCTTAAGGTACATTGTTGTAGATAAAATATACTGCTTACAAGGAAACTCTTGAGAACTTCATGTCATGGGAAGAGTGAAAGCACGACACAGGTAGAGGACCCGTTTAAAAGTCAAATTAGTAATGAGTGAAATTGCCGGACGAGGCTGACTTCACCCTGTGCTATTGTAAACAGCAGCGACGGCATTCTTGAACTGTTTTGGACACTTTCTTTACATATTTCAGATTTCAGTTATTTCTTTAGAACATGTGAATAGAATACTTTGTTGGCCACAAAAGGGTATGATAAATTTATGTAACAAGAGCAAAGTGCTTTTAGCAATGAGGGAGGCCAGTGCTTTAGAAAAATAGCATTTGAATACAGAACGTTATCATTAATTAGACAAAGAACTAGGAAGGAGTGTGTATTGATTATGTTTGCCACCGCACGAGGAGTTAACTTGCATGCAGTCCTGCCAAAACGCTGATGGATGGTTAAAACCTGTATAAAATCACCTTCAGCCCAGTTCCTGTGTCATTTCAAACAATGCTCATATGTTTGATTTAGTGTTATTGTCCAGATGATATATTTTAAAAGATTAAAAATCCCTCTATGCCTTCTGGATAGACATTACTTGGTAGGGCTTGATAGTGAAACACGGGTCCCTGTGGTTAGGTTATTACTCCATTGAACTTTATTTATTATTTACCGAGTATCCATCTAAAGGAGGCTTTCAATTTATGTGATATTTTTAGACATTATTCATGTTCAGTGGGCTAGATAATAAACATAATAATGTGATGTAATGTTTAATTTTATTCAGTTGCTCAGTAAACCCTGAGCACCGACCATGTGTGGTAGGCTTGTTGTTACGGGGACAAAAACGTGAATAGATTGAGCACCTTCGAGAAGCATGTGGTGCAGCTGGGCTTCCGCTTGTTAATATCATGTGAAAGTAGGAAAATGAGCTGGGATGCAGATTTAATCATTGTTTTTTTTTTAATTTTTAAAGATTTTATTTGTTTATTTGACAGAGAGAGAGCGAGAGAGGGAACACAAGCAGGGGGAGTGGGAGAGGGAGAAGCAGGCTTCCTGCTGAGCAGGGAGCTTGATGCAGGGCTTGATCCCAGGACTCTGGGATCATGACCTGAGCCGAAGGCAGACGCTTAACTACTGAGCCACCCAGGTGCCCCAGATTTAATCATTCTTATGTAACGAAGTCCTTCTTGCTCCTAATTTTGGATCCAACATAAAACTTGACCAAAATATGACTGAATATGCTGTCTGGGGTATCTTTTCACATTTCAGGTGTAGGGAGGTGAAGAATGAATGTGTTTTCTATATAATACTGTCTGCAAGTTGAGTTATCTATCCCTCTCACTGTAAAAATCAAACATTTTCTTAAGAACTTCCCTGGAGTTAGTTGTCTTCTTGCTGAACCTCTTATGATTGTTTTTTCATCCTAGAGTTTCTGCTCATTCTTGGACATTGCTTGCTTTAATAAGCCTTCTTAGTTCCTCCAAGTGTGTATGAGGTGCCCTGCGTAGGATACTCCTGCATCTTTATTGCCAGTGACGTTTCTGACATATTTCAGGCTTTTGGTAAACAACTGTGTACTGAATAACTGGTCATTTCCAATATAAAAAAAATATAAAACACCCTGAAATAGAAGAAGGGTTCAGTGTTCAGGAAAACCAGTGAGAGAGGATGGAAACATGGATCTCTTCAGACATGAGGCAGTGAGGTGTATTTATGGTGTTCGCAGGCTCTGTGGTGGTTTACTTTTGTGTTTCTGAAATTCTGTTTACTTTATGGCGGTGAGTAAATGAAACCATGTAAAGTCTGAGAAAGAGGAATGGGATTAATAAAAGGCTTCTGGGTAGAATTTCCACCCTTTTACAGCCAGATCCCCAATGTGGAATTTTGATGGAAATGATGAATGAAGAGTAAGGTAAGGACATGTACTATCAGGCAGTATTTCTGCTTCCCTAATCAGTTCATACTGCTTAGTTATTAGGAATGAAAGCAAATCATCTCTGGGGTCTTTTTTAGGGATTAGGTGATTGTTATACCCAGAGAAAATAATCAAATCATGGTTCTTCCCCGACTATCGGTGCTGTACTGTCCCAACACAGAAGCTTCTAGAAAGTTCCTGATATCGTAGTACCTGATGATGTCCTTTGCTGTGTTTTCCTGGAAGATTACTTGCCTTGATATTGTAAAGCTTTATAATCTTAAAATGTTCCAATTAAGCGAAGAATAAAATAGCTCTGTAAGCAGTAGTATTTGCACTGTATAGTTTCTTTAAGAGAGAAAATAAATTTTTTTTCTTAGATTGTATATATACAGTTTTGGCCTCTGGGAACTTTGGTTTTGTTTTTGCCAAGAGTGTGGGGATAAGCTTACTTTATTCTGGGTCAGTTACATTTTGAAAACTAGGGCAAGATAAATCCAGGGTCATTTAGAGTCCTGTTAAAGTAGGTTAACAAAGATCTCATTCATTCCTTATAGAAATCAGAATCCTTTTTAATTAGCCCCATGGGAGATACAAGAGTTTTCTAAGCTTTTGTGTATGTGTGTGTTTCAGGAGGGAGTAGAATTATTCAGAGCTTGAAGTAGTATATTAGGAAAAATAAAACTTGAAATAATTTCCTCTTGAAAATGGGAAAGTAAGAAGTCAATAGAAGATATTAATTTATAACCATTTGATGGGGTTAGTGCGTGATTTTACACTTTAAAAATTAGAGGTTATTCTAAATGTGCATCTTCAAGAGATTACCTCTCCCATCTGATTTCAGCGTTGATGATTACAATTTCTCTGATGGCTGTGTTTTTCTAAAACATTCAGGGGAATTTTGATAAAAGATAATTGCATTTGTTGTTCTCAATATATGTGTGAGAACTGAAGGTTACCACCACCAGGTATTTTTAGAATCATTTAAAAATAGTACATAAAGGGATAGGAATGATTTATCAGAGAAGTGAAATGTTCAGAGTTCTAAATGTGTGTTTTTTTGGAGGAGAGACATGAGATTCTGGGTCAATAATCTCTCCTAGTCATTGACAGTCTGTGCGGTGATGCATGTTGAATGAGCATAGAGAGAAAATGGCAGAAGAATGGCCGCGCACGCTTGCTCTCTGCCCCCAGGCTGGAGCAGCACTCATTGGTCATGCCTTGGTCTTTTCCGTCTTTGTTGCTCAGGATCTACCAATTGCATCAGTAGCTAAATGTTATAAGATGAAAGGCACCTGGCTCAAATCAGAACACAAACAGCCTTTATCAAATTTGAATAACATTTAAGATCTTTCCAAAACATTGTCATTGTTGGCCCTGTCTTCAGTTAAGCAGGATTATTAATAGTGAGGACTAGTTCTGCTGTGTGTCTCTGTCTGCTTCAGTCTGAATGTTTACATGGAGAACTTCTAGCATGGTTTGATGTCTTCAGAACAAAATGTTTCAAAAGTATAGGTGGATCCACACTTAGCAATTCATCACACAGTTATGGTTTTTCTGAGTACAGGTGAACCTGTTCATTGATACTTTCATGTAGTGTGTATCTCCTGAGACCCTACACTGTATCAGGCACTATTTTGGGTTAAGAGAATACTGAGGTGAACAACTCCAACAAGCTTCATATGCCCACAGTGCTTGTATTTCAATTATTAGAGAGACAAAGAATAAATAATGAAGAAAAATATCAGCCCATGAAAGGTGCTATGGAGAGGATTAAAAATGGGTTTATGTGATGATTTCCTGCTTTCTTTAGATCAGGTGGTCAGTGAAGGTCTTTGAGGAGGAGACATTTAAGGAATGATTATAACACAAAGGAGCTGCCAAGCAAAGAACAAGGGAAGAGCATTTCAGGCTGAGGCAGTACTAAAGGAAAAGCCCAAAGGTAGAAACAAGCTTGGTGAATTCAGGGAGCCTGGCATGGCTGGAATGTGGTGGGCATGGGATGGTATTGGACAGCAAGGCAAGGCAGAGCTGGATCAGGCAGGGGTTCGCCAGCTCTAAGGGAAGGTGCGTGAGGACGGTTTTAGTTAGGGGAGTAACATGATCCGATTCACATTTTCCAAAACATCACTCTGGCTGCTGGGTCGAGAGGGGATTATCTGAGAGGTGGGAGGGGAAGCAGCAAAGCCGGTTGGGATGCTTTTGTTGTCCAGGTGAACTATCAGAGTCGGTTGGATAGTAGTAGGGTGATAGGAATGGGATAAAGAATCATAGTTTTTTTGTTTTGTTTTGTTTTGTTTTTAAGGATACTTGTGAATGTTGGGATGTATGGAGTTGAGTAGTAAGAGAGATCAAGGATAACTTCTAAATTTTGCTTTGAGCAATTGAGTAGTTGGTTATGTAATTTATTGCAGTGAGGAAGACTGATTGGCAAGTTTTGGGGAGATCAAGAGTTTCTTTTTGCCATGATAGATATGAGATGCTCATTTGATACCCAAATGTACATGTCAAGTAGACAGATGTGAGGATCCAGAGTTCTAGGGAGGGGTAGAGATTTGGGAGCCATCAGTATGTGGCTGGTATATTTGCAATTAAAACCATGGCCTGGAAGAGATCACCCATGGAGTGTGTAGCTAGAGCAGACCTTTTGGATCTTTCAGTGTTTGTTTTTTTTTTAAGATTTTATTTATGTATTTGCCAGAGAGAGAGCACAAGCAGGGGAGCAGCAGGTAGAGGGAGAAGCAGGCTTCCCTCTGAGCGGGGAGCCCGATGTGGGACTCGATCCCAGGACTCTGGGATCATGATCTGAGCCGAAGGCAGATGTTTAACCAACTAAGCCACCCAGGCATCCCGGATCTTTCAGTGTTTAGAGGTAAAGCAGAAGAGGAAGAAAAGCAAGGGACACTGAGAGGGAGTAGCTAAGGCCAAAGAAGGCAAACCAGGTCAGTGTAATGGCATGGAAACTTCTAGATGAAGATATTTCCAGAAGTGGGGAGGGGTGCCTGGTGGCTCAGTAGGTGAAGTGTCTGCCTTTGGCTGCGGTCATGATCTCAGGGTCCTGGGATCGAGCCCTGCGTCAGGCTCCTTGCTCACTGGGGAGTCTGCTTGTCCTTCTCCCTCTGCCCCTCCCCCCGTTCTTGCTCTCTCACTCTCTCTCAAATAAATAAATAAAATCTTAAAAAAAGAAAGGGGTAATGTCAACTGTGTTGAAGAGACATGGCCCGTGGATTGGCCTCATAGAGTTAGTTGGTGGCTTTAACAGGGTTAGCCACGACTCAGGTGGTAGAGACAGAGCCTGCTGGGAGTGGGTGGAGGACAGACTAGAGGTGGTGGAAGTAGAAACAATGACTTAATCAACACTTTGAAGAAATTTTGCTGCGAAGGGTAGCGGAGATACCGTCCTTGTTGAAGCGAAACGTAGGAATTTTTTAAGGTAAGAGATACTACTCCATTATTTGTTTTTCTAAGTATAGGTTAATTTATCCTTAGATCCCAATTCATTTATTTGTTCATTCATTATTTGACAAGTGCTTTTGAACGCCTGTGGTGTACAAGACACTGTACTGAATACACGGGATGACACATAGAATGTGCTGTCCTACAATGTACCTTTTGAGTACAGGGAGACAACAAGTGCATAGACTAATACAGGATGATATGGGTGTGCTGTAGGAGAGAGGAGACATGGTACTCTGGAATTGCAGAGTAGGGGCACCTACCAGTCTTGGGGGTCAGGGAAGGCTTCCCAGAGGGAGTGATTTCTAAGTTTAGACCTAAAGTATGTTAGCACATGAACAGGGTGGAGATGAGGAGAGCACTCCAGGCGGTGGTAGCAGCATATTAAAGGCAGAAGGTGGCGCCGAACGTGGCACGTTCAAGGAAATGGATGCTCAGGGAGACCAAGGATTACAGTTTGAAGGAGAATGTAAGAGATGAGGCTATAAAAGGTCATGGGAATGTATAGGGGTTTGAGTTGTTTCCAAAGACCAAGGAGAAGTGATAGAAGGATTGTGAGTGGAGACATATTCAAAACTGGTTTTAGAAATCACCAGGCTGCAGTGTGGGGTGTGGTCTTAGGGGAGTGAATGTGGAGACAGAATGACCAGTTCAAGTCTGTTACGGCAGGTCAGCTGAGAGATAATGGTGTCCTGATATAGGAGGTACCTGTGAGGATGGAGAGAGATAGGTATCAAGAGATATCTAATCGGTAAAATTTTCAGGGTTTTAAATTCTTAAATTTTATCTTATTTTTAGCTTTATTGAAGTAATCATTAGGCCTTTTTGATTGACTGGGCATGGGAGAGGGAGGTGAGGGAAATATTAAAGATGATTCATATTTATTCTTGGGCAGAAGAGTGGATGATGGAACCATTCACTGAAAAAAAATGCAGGAGAACACTGTTAGTGGGCGAGGGCGTTGGTTAGAGATGACAACTCCCTTCTGGCAATGTTGAGTTTGAAGTGTCTATGGACTAACTAAGTGGGGATACCCACGAAGCTCAAGAGAAGCAGATACCTGGGCTGATGAGAAAGATTTGGAAGTCATTAGTATATAAATAGTAATTTGTTCCTATGGCGTAGATGAAAATATCTAGAAAAAGAGAACATTACAGAGATAGAAAAAGCAAAACAAGCTTATAACAGAGTCTGGGAAGGGATGTCACTAGAAGTAGGAAGAAAACCAGGTGAGTGTGATATCATGGAAACCAAAGAAGGAGAATGTTTCAAGAAGGAGAGAGTAGTAAACAGCATCAGAAGTTTCAAGATAAGAAATGGAGTCATTTCTTTGATTTATTCATTCCACAAATATTTATTGAGCAACTCAGATGAGTCAGAAGAGGGTGAGAAAGAGGAGAGCAAATAGCACCCCAAATTCTAGGTATTTTATCTGTATTGTGGGCTCATTTGCATGTGCTAGAAATACTCTCTTATGCAGAGAGCCAGGAGCTATGTTCCAGGGAGGCTGGAAACAAAAGCCTCAGTGTGAGAATCTCAGGTGTTGCACAGGGTGTGGTTTGCTCGTGTGGCAACACGAAGAGGCTGGATTCCACACGCTAAGGCCCAAAGTAGAAGTCATTTGTTGTATGTCACATATTTCCCCAATAAATTCAGTATTTAAATCTCTACATTGACTGGGGAAATATAGCCACAAAACCCCACTCCCTTCTCCCGCAGCCATTTAACTATTCATTCAACAAACATTTTCTGAATTCCTACCACATGTGGTAGAGCTGCAGGCAAAATGAGGAGCAAAATCAGACCCAGGCTCTCATGGAGCCAGTAGGCTAATGAGAAGGCACATGTTAATCAAATAATCTCACAGATATTCTCTCATATTTTTTGGGAAGAGTTTTATTGAGATAAGCCATCAAGGTGGAAAGGGGAAGAAGGTTAGATCTACTGGCTGAAGCTGGGAATGGATTGAAGGGAGCAGAGCAGACCTGGCTGGCCATGGGAGGAACAGGCCGGGGCTGATGGCAGATGGGGGTAGGAGAGCAAGGGGAGCCTAGTGGTATGGGAAGAAGAGGGTACCAGAGCTACATGGGAGCAAATTTGGCCGGATGTGCGGTAGGCTGTACTTGGGGGTGATGAAGGATGGTGGTGTTAAATCTGTGAGGTGGAAACTCTGGTGAGGACAGGTGAGGGGAGAGGGAGGGAAGCAGGGTGTGATTTTAGTCCTGGAATGCTGAGTCTGATGGGGGAGTGCTGTTTTTCTGTAGTGCCAGCACAGATTCTCCAGGGGAGAATATTGACATAAAAGAGTGTTGAGGGGGCGCCTGGGTGGCTCAGTGGGTTAAGCGTCTGACTCCTGTTTTCGGCTCAGGTCATAATCTCATGGGTGGAGGGATTGTTGGGCTCCGCGCTCAGTGGGGAGTCTGCCTGAAATTCTGCCCCTCCCTCCATTTTCTCTCTCTCTCAAATAAATAAATCTTTTAAAAAAAAGTGTTCAGATTAAGATATGGTTGCATGCTGTGCTTATGAGTTTTGTTAGTCAGGAGTTACCTTCTAAACTCAGCTCTTCTCATTCGGTAAGCGAGATCTCAGTCTTGGTACTATTTATTTTTCGTTCTTGCTGGCTTGTTTGTTTGCTTATGGTTGGTTGCAAGGAAATGTGTAGTAAGTTGTCCCCCTGCTTTTGCTGTTAGTTAATAGTTTCCCCTTTTGTAGTTCAGTGACACACCTTTTCCTGTTTATTCTTCAAATATTTTAGGCTTTTCTTATTTTGATTGTGCATGCCTGTATGCTTTTATTCCCTTTGTTTCTTCCTTTATTTCTGTTTGTTATCATCTCCATTAGAAACAATAAAAGAGGTGGCCTTATTATTTTTAGTTCCCTTTCTATTTGATAGCAGCTTGATTAAGATTCTTTGAGATGGCTGTTGGGACACATGGCTAAAACGTGTTGCGTTATTTTTCGAATTTAGTTATCCTTACCGTTTCTGTCCCAGCGGACCGTGAGTTGGCAGTGTTGTTTGAAGGAATGGCAACAAGGTCTCACTATAGTACCTGCCCTTTTGCTCAAGGCAGTTTATTCACCAAAGAAAGAAAGCGTCCAGGGGTTATTACAACAAGGACTAGAATAAGGCATAGGCCTAGTAACTGTTGTCAGTAAATTCTTCTCCATACAGTAAGACAGTTTGATCCTCCATACTCTTAATACTAAGTCTTTCAGTCAGCAAATATTTATTGAGTACTTCTTATCTACAGGGTACTGTGCTAAGGGGAAGCAAAACCACAAAAGCATAAATGTTTAAGGTTCATACATTGAGTAGGAGAGAAACCACACGCCCTTACGTGACTATAGTATATGAGCAGCAAGTGGTAATTATCATAAGGTAGAAGTAGGCTGTTGGGTCACACATATAGCTATCCTTAAATAAAAATACAAATAGAGGGGCACCTGGCTGGCTCAGTCGGTAGAGCACGGGAGTCTTTACCTCAGGGCTGTAAGTTCGAGCCCCATGTTGGGTGTAGAAATTACTTAAAAATAAAATCTTTAAAAAAAAATACAGATAAAATAGGGGTCAACATACTATTTTACAACTTCCTTTTTTTTCAATTAAGAATATATCCATATCAGCACATAGGTATCTATTTTGTTCTTTTATTGGCCAGATTTTTTCTTCTTACTTTCTGGTAATTTGGAAGGGTTATGATTTCCTTTTAAAATATTTCTTATAGCTTAGCAGATGCTTTTTAACTTTAAGTAGTATAACTAAATCTCTGCTTTTTGAATTACCAACTTAAAAAATGAAGCTATCATGTATATTCATTTAGTTTACATATACATACATTCATTCAACAAATACTGACTGAGTGCCTCCTACT
The DNA here is from genome assembly GCF_037043125.1 of Eumetopias jubatus. Taxonomy (NCBI): domain Eukaryota; kingdom Metazoa; phylum Chordata; class Mammalia; order Carnivora; family Otariidae; genus Eumetopias; species Eumetopias jubatus. Next base: position 36,490,131 of record NW_028274813.1, on the reverse strand, counting down.
TGTGAGATAGTATTCTAGAAGCTAATGACCCAGTGACCAACCCAAACAAATCCTTGCCCTTTTAGAATTTATGTTCTTTATATTTAATCTATCTAGAAGGATGCACAGGAAACTGTTAATTAACATGTTGTCTCTGGAAAAGGAAAATGGGAGGTTTGAGGGAAGTTAAGATTAACTTTTAATTTTGAGTACTGCTTGGAAAAATGTTTTATGAGTATTGTATATCATTTTCTAATAACAATAAGAAAAAAAATCCAATAAAGTATTGTGGGAGACTAGAACCAGAAGAGATTATATCTATTTCTCTTTAGGAAGGGGGGCATTTGAATGGAGTATGTCTTATTTTAACAGATGTCTACTGAATGCCCACCATGTACATCGTGCTGGATGCTGGGATTTTTATAAATGCGAGGGAGATGTGGAGGATTGGCCATTCCAGAGGATACATAGCATGGCAATGCAGAAAAAAGTGAAACTTTTTTTTGAGTGAAACTTAACTGGGGAATTGTAGGTTTCCAGTTTGCTAGAAAAGTAGGATATGAATAGGGAAGTCATGGGAGATGAGTCAGGAAAATTAGATTGGAGCCAAACTATGAATGACCTAGAATGTTAGGCTAAGAATTTAGAATTTATTCGCTAAGGAATTAAGGAATGATCAAAAGATTTTAATGACCCGAGTGACAGATCAAAAGAATCAATCTGGAGCCAAGTGCCATAAAACTGTTAGCAATAACCCATAGAAAGGGAAGGAGAAATTCCTGGATAGAAGGAGATTGCAAAGCTTCCTCAGTGAACTCAGGCAGGAGAGGACATTCTTGGATAATACACATTGTAATAACGCATTGCTCTGTGTTTAAGTGAAAACGTAAACTAGGGATTCTCATGTCTAAGGTAACTGCTTTTGAACTCCTACTACAGGGGAGGACTGCTGGAGTCAAGATTTTAATTAAAATTAATTAATTAATTAATTTTGGAGGAGTCAACATTATAGATGAACTCTCGTGTGATTGGGTCTCGCTGCTCCCTAGTAGTAGCCACAGTAGTTTTCCTGGGAACCTTATAATGAATTTAAAATCCATACTTCTTAACTGAGCTTAACTCAATTTGTTTTCATTTAAGGTGCCTTCCAGCTAAGGGTATGTGATGCCAGCTCACAAAAGGCAGATTGAATAAGAACAAACTCAGGGATTAAATGTATTTTTATGGTAATGACATCTAGAGAAAACCTTTGCCTACTCTGTCTTGCTTCTCAAATTCAGTCAGATATTTTCCAAGAATGATAGTCACGGATATCTACATGGGCCTGAATAAAATTCACTGACTACATTTTTCTACATTATCCATATTTCTTACTTGCCTTAAAAATCAGGATAGAGACTTTCTCATTCTCCATTCCTTGGCATTTTACAGAGAAATCCATCATTAGAATAGATTTCATTATTCTTTTTAACTCTTTTGCTTTTTTATCCCTAACAGCTGCTGATTCTGTTCTCTATGTGCCATTTTGAGAAGCGTTTTATTATTTTACTAGAAACTTACCCCAGAAATTACAAAATAAAATCCGGCAGTTAAAAAAAAAACAAAAACTCACCCACTCAAATTAAGTTGCTTTAAAGCAGTTGGTTCTCAATTATTTTTTCCCCAGTGGGTCAGCCTTTGAAAAAGAACAAATGGTTACTTATCCTGCCATAGGGTGAGCTATTTGGCTCTCGTTCCTGTTGAATTAATACCGCTTTTCAGGGATAAGACAGTATGAAAATGTGAGAAAAGTGTGTCAAGGGATAAATAAAATGGCACATACTAAACCATTTAATTCAGCTGTTGCAAAGGTGTTTAATTGTGCTTGGGACATCTTTGTTTGCCATTCAGCAAAGGGTCCTTGTTGCATTTGAAGGGTTCTGATTTCCAGGATGACGAGTTGTTCTCTAAATGCGGACAATGAGTTTGTTAAAAGCCATGAAGTTTCTTTTCTAAATCCTTTTCTGAAGATTTCATTTGGGCTTTGTTTCCTTTGCTAAACTGGAGAGCACCGGTGGGGATTTGTTCTGGCAGCTTCTCTTTTTGTTTTCGCCCTGGTTTCTATTAGATTTTATCAAATTAGGACAAGAATAACTTAGGGTTTTCGTTGGAAAATTTTTGATCCTTTTCAGTTTAAGTTTATGTCCATGTCGGGATATATGTCAGTCCAACCTTGGATTAGATTAGCTGCACCCAGTTTGAACAATCCAGTTAGAGACCTGGTTTCCCTGCCTGTTTTCTCAGCCTAGGAAAGTTCATTCCTGTTTGCTCAATACCAAGACCGTTTTTGTCTAACATCGCACGAAAATGAAATGATCCCTCATATTACCTGGAAATAGTTCGGAATGACTGGGGCTTCCAGGTGGACGCGGAATACTGAAACTCCTCTGGGGCACACAAAGCTCTTTTCTGTACTCAGTTTATCCTTTCCAAGATGATTTTACCCACCTTCCACAGATGTCCGTCCCCCTTCCTTCTCACACCATGTAACTCTCCTAAAGTAAGGGCAGACTCTTCTCTCCTGGACCGAGCAGTATTCCTGATTAGTTTCTTTTTCACACTTTATCACCTAGAAAGAAAAATCTCTCTTGGTCCCTTAAGGATAGGAAGAGTCATCTTTGTTTTGTTTGTTTTGGATTTCTGCTTTATTGTTATAAGAATGGATAGGTCCCTCGCCGCTTTTATCCATGGCCTTGATTAATGTACATTGTGTGCTGGTAACTTGATTCTGGGATCATAAAACTGTTCTCTAGTTTTTTTTCTATTGAGGAGCAAAATTAACCTTCAATACAATTTTTGTTTAAATGTTTAAATACATGTTTAAAAATATTGTTGAAACATCTACTGATAACTAGGAGAAAAAGCAATGAAAACATATCTCAAAGATTCTAGAAGAGGTAACATTTTGAACTATAGGACAAAATTGTGGTTCTTTGTAATTCTTTTGTTTATATAAAACAAATAACTTTCAAAAGCCTACAGTATCTGGTTGGCTTGCCAGAACTCAATTCAGTTCAGCTAACAATTATTGAGTACCCTATATTGTGTAAATCACTGGGCTAAAACTAATTTAAGCTGGTAATACAGGAAAATGAAGTAGATTTAAAAAGATAAGAAAAAAAAATCCAATGAGTCTAAGTGTATCTTTAATCTCTAATCAGCCAGGATTGTAAACACCCAAAAATACATTTACTCAGATTCTCTTCAGTTCCTCAACCTGAACTCCCATCAGATTAAAAATGTTTTAAGAACGCCAATTAGATCTCATGCTAACAATTCCAGTCTATTTTTTTCTTTTTCTTTAAATTTTTTATTGTTATGTTAATCACCATATATTACATCATTTGTTTTTGATGTAGTGTTCCATGATTCATTGTTTGTTCATAACACCCAGTGCTCCGTGCAGAATGTGCCCTCTTTAATACCCATCACCAGGCTAACCCATCCCCCTACCCTCCTCCCCTCTAGAACCCTCAGTTTGTTTTTCAGAGTCCATCATCTCTCATGGTTCGTCTCCCCCTCTGACTTACTCCCCTTCATTCTTCCTCTCCTGCTATCTTCTTCTTTTTCTTTTTTCTTAAAATATGTTGCGTTATTTGTTTCAGAAGTACAGATCTGTGATTCAACAGTCTTGCACAATTCACAGTGCTCACCGTAGCACATACCCTCCCCAATGTCTATCACCCAGCCACCCCATCCCTCCCACCCCCAACCACTCCAGTAACACTCAGTTTGTTCCTGAGATTAAGAATTCCTCATATCAGTGAGGTAATATGATACATGTCTTTCTCTGATTGACTTATTTCACTCAGCATAACACCCTCCAGTTCCATCCACGTCGTTGCAAATGGCAAGATCTCATTCCTTTTGATGGCTGCATAATATTCCATTGTGTATATATACCACATCTTCTTTATCCATTCATCTGTCGATGGACATCTTGGCTCTTTCCACAGTTTGGCTATTGTGGACATTGCTGCTATAAACATTGGGGTGCACGTACCCCTTCGGGTCCCTACATTTGTATCTTTGGGGTAAATACCCAGTAGTGCAATTGCTGGATCGAATGGTAGCTCTAATTTCAACTGTTTGAGGAACCTCCATACTGTTTTCCAGAGTGGTTGCACCAGCTTGCATTCCCACCAACAGTGTAGGAGGGTTCCCCTTTCTCCACATCCCCGCCAACATCTGTCGTTCCCTGACTTGTTAATTTTAGCCATTCTGACTGGTGTGAGGTGGTATCTCATTGAGGTTTTGATTTGGAACAATTCCAGTCTATTATAACTGTGGTAGCTAGAGATTAATAAAGGAGAGTGGAAGGGGTCAAAGAAAATGTATTAGAAGGTAGATCAGACAATTAAAAAATATATATAAACACATAAGGTAGATTTGGCTATCTTGGTATAGTAAATAAAACATCACTAATAATAATCAGTGAAATTATCACTTATGAATTTTAATTTAATTATAATTTAGTTTTATTAATTTCAATTTAATATTATTAATTAAACTATTATTATTATTATTATCATTCTGGCAAATGTTTCTTTAGAGTCTATTCTGGGCCAGGTTCCTCTAGGCACTTGGAAGAGATCACAGACAAAACAGCTTTGTCTGTGTGAGGCTTATATTCTGTTGGGAGAAGAGTGAGACATTAAATAATAAACATACAACATATATAACTTACGTAGGATGTTAAAAGGTGGTAAGTGCTGTAGGAAAAAATAAGCAGACAAAGGGAAGCAGGAGTGGAGGTGTTACAGCTTTAAAGAGGATGGGAATTAGGCTTGTGGGGATATCTGTAATAAGAGCATTCCTGGGAGAAAGGACAGTTAGGGCAAAGCCCTAAGGTGGGACTGTTCTAGGGAGTTTGAGAAAAGCAGGGAGGCCAGAGTGGCAGGAGTGGAATGAGCCAGGGGGATGAGCGAAGGGCGTGGGTGTCAGCCTTGCAGCCATCTTAAGGAGTGAGGTGAGGAGCCCTTGAAGGATTGTGAGCAAAGGAGTGTCCTGGCCTGAGGTGACATTTGAGCAACATCACTCTGGCTATTGCTTGAGAAGAGTATTTTGAGGGCAAGACTGGAAGGAGGGAGACCTGTCAGGGATCTAGGGCAGTAATCCAGGTGAGGGGTGGTGAGAAGTGGTCATATCCTGAATATATTCTGACGGGGGACTGAAGAGCATTACCCAAGGCATTGGATATGATGTGTAGGGGAAAGAGAGAAGCCAGCTTATGAGGTAGGAGAAAAACCAAGAGTGTACGGTCCAGAAAGGCGAAGGCTGAGAATCGACCATTGGTTCTAGTCGAAGGGGGCGGGGGGTCACTGATGACCTGGATTCGGGGTAACCTCGATGAGGGAGCGGCTGGAAAGGATGGGAGGAGGAAGGATATCAGTGAGGGCGAAGGACAGCACACAGCTGGCCGAATCAATGGCTGGAGTTGCCGGTGGACGCCAAGGATTGTTGGGGGTGGGGGCGCTCGAGGGAAGGAACTGAACAGCGAGGGGTTGTTGGTCAGAGATGCGCAAAATCGAGACTGTGAGGAGCTGCAGTTATCAGTAATGATAAGGTGTGGGGTATGACCGTGACAGTCAGTGGTTGAAGCAGAGCAGAAGACAAGTTTATTGGAGAAGAAGAATAAAACAGAGGGGCCAGGAGCTTGGGCGCTTCATCAGTATGTATGTTGAAATTGCCAAGAATTAGGAGTTGTATTGGAGAGAGGACAGTGGGGAAGGAACTAAAATCTTTGAGAAATGATGAGGAATGGACAGAGGCCTATAGATGACTCTTAACAGTGGGCATGGTCTGATGACATGGGAGTCAAAGCTGGAGCACTTCGGAGACAAAGAGAGTGGAGAATGATCTGGAAGTAGCAGCGAGGAGCAAGGCCCCCATGGTCCAAGGGGCTAACGTAAGAGAACGCAGAGCCAGCACTCGAGCGGGCCAGTTTTCAGTAAGAGCAGAGAGGCGACCGTGCCAGAGAGGGTTTGGATACGGGATTTTACAGATGGTGTACTACGGGTTCATCATCCGTGGAAAGGTTTTAAGGAGAGGTGGGAGATGAGAAAAACAGAGGCATGTGCAGAGTCTTACTTAAATCAGAGCGAGAGAACGGAGGGGAACCTGAGAGCCCAGGGCGTGTGTGTGCATGTGTGTGCATATGTGTGTTTGGATGAGACCTGGTGACCTCGAGGTAGATGGTGGTGACAAGGCTGTGAGCGTTTGGCCCAGGGAGGGGTGGGGTGTCTGTCCTTACCTGGGTGGCCAGCCAGGTGAGGACATCTGGGGAAATGGAAACTCAGTACCGATGTGCAGAGTTGACATGGCTGCTGAAGCCAACAGGGTAGAAGGCCGGGGGGGAGCATGGTTTTGCTGTAGGGCCTGCTCCTGCCCTCGAGAGGAAGGGAAGACATACCTAGAGTGTTCAGATCTTCCCCTTGTCTCCTGTCCTGTTAGTAAGAGTAAAAGCAGGCACTTCTCAAGTGAATCATTTCCAGTCTCTGGAGGCCAGGGCTTATTACCTTATTCCATGAGGAAGCTGTTAACACCACCACTTGGTAACAGAGGCAGGATTCGAGCCCAGGATCAGACCTCCAACTCTAATTGCAGCTCACTTACCGTGAATTCAGTGGCAACATAGCCTCCAGGGTAAATACTGTGTCAAGACTAAACTGCCCACAATTTTGTGAGCCTTTTTAAAAGTCTTCAGCTGTTCTGGGGTTTGTCTTTAAGTCCGTATGGCTTTCGCTTGGACTGAGAGCGCTTTTGGGTGGGGAGGTCTTCTCTCTCCTCACAGTTCCTCAGGCTGCACAGTCAAGGTCACGTGGGGACTTAGTGCTTTTGTAGGTAAACACTATTAAAAATCATCGTCTCTTCTCAGCTAACCTGAAGCGATAAAAAAATATCCCGTATCAACATGCTATTTCCAAAGCACTCCTTGAACAAACATTTGAAATCTAGACCAAGTCCTAGAAAGCTGGAAAAGTTGTGGAATATGCGCACATCCCCAGAGGTTTAGACCTTTGAAGCTTTGACATATTTAAAAGGTTTCTGAGGCTTCTCATTTTGTAACTGCTGTTGTCCTTTTTCAATAGCTCAACAGGAAGACACTCAGAAGAAAACCTTCACCTGCTGGATCAACTCACAGCTGGCAAAGGTGAGGAAAAAAAGAGCAAATAAAGCTACAAATATATTTAAGTTACTCCTTCCCTCGCTTTGGGTCCCCCAAATGGCAAGGTTGAAAGAATGTGCTGAAGTCACCTTGATCTTGTTTAGATGTGTTTGTTATTCAAGTCACCTTGATCTTGTTTAGATGTGTTTGTTATTCTCTCCCAACACAAAAAAGAGACACTTTTGTTAAGGGTATGGGAGATAGTGCTATAAAAATATTTAAAGCAGCAACAGCTTTTTTTTATCAAATATAATAATGATAATAAAAAATAATAATGATTCATATGTATGGAGTGTTATATGTTAAAAACACTGTCCTAAGCTCTTTTAAATGGTGTCAGTTTGTGTCACATTTATGAGACCTTACAACATTCCCATCAGATAGTGTTATTCCTGTTTAAAAAACAAGGAAACTAAGGTACAAAGAAGTTATGTGACTTGCCCAAGGTCACACTACTTGTAAGTGATAGTGCTGGTATGCAAATCCAGGCAGTCTGGATCCAGAGGCCTTGATCTTAATCACTGTGCCATCCTGTCTCTCAGTGACGCCGAGTGCCTGGAATAACCTAGATACAAAACGAGTGAGCCTCTCCTCCCCGGCTACCCATCCCTGCCCAGTGCAATTCCAGAAAGGGTAAATTCATAAACAGATTACTCCAGAAATGTAATCTACTCCCCAAATAGGTCACTACTGGCTGATTTTGAATGCCTTTAATACCACCTCCATGCACAGGTTTTAAGCTCTCCCTGAAAGCAACAGGAGTGTTGTGTTACTGGAAATTTGCCACGAGATAAATTAGGTTCACTACTTCTCTTACCATGCTTTGATATAGAATGTTTTGTGTTCTCTATCATTCCGCTAACTAAAAAATCACTACCGAATTTTCGCTTTTGTGAAGCCACAAAGCCCATTTATGGGATTCTTAAAGGTATTATGTTTTTGGACCAACATTTGAATGAATATTTTTCTTGTGACCTTTTGAAGCACACTCCTCCCTCGGTTGTCTCAGACCTGTTCGCAGACATTAAAAAGGGGCATGTTCTCCTGGACCTGCTGGAGGTACTCTCAGGACAACAGTTGGTAAGCTTTTTAAATGACATTAAAAAACCTTTTGTTGATTTACAAGATTGTTTTTTTTTTACAAGGTTCTAAGTAATATATTTTGCTTGAATTTCATAGCCTCGAGACAAAGGATCGAATACCTTCCAGTGTAGAATCAACATAGAGCATGCCCTGACATTCCTAAAAAACCGATCAGTGAGTATGAATCTCATCTGAAGATTCACAGGAGAAACGAACGCTATGAAATGTGTTCTCCTTTTAACCCCCATTTCTTCTTTTCCAGATCAAGCTAATAAATATTCATGTTACTGATATTATAGATGGAAACCCATCCATTATTCTTGGCCTAATTTGGACAATTATACTGCACTTTCATGTAAGTAGTTTGATGACGTGGAAGTTATTTCTGTTCTGATCACTGCAGTATGAAATAAGTGTAATGCAGTAAGAGTCAGTCCTGAGTTTCTTCCAGAAACAGGACACTCTGGGAAATCTCGACAGGTAGACCTTTGGCCATTTATGTTATTTTGCGGTTGAAAATTGAATGCTGTATTATAATATCTTAAATTATCCATGATATCAGCATCCATCCGAATAGAACCTGCCATGATAAAATTTTGCTTATTATTGTTTACTTACTCTGGCAGAAGATCGTAGAAAGCTTCTGGAGTAAATTTTTGAAAACTAACCCGCTAAACTTTGTAGAATCTCCCCAGTTTTGAGGATCCTTGTTCAATCTAATAATCCCACAAAGTCCTGTCCCAAGAATGACTCATAGATTAATTTCATTCCACAAATATATTTGAACACCTACTCTGTGCCAGCTTTTATGCTAGGACACCAAGAAAACAGCAAAGACAGTTATAGCCCTGACTTTATGGTACTTGTGACTGATAAATATATTCTTCCAGATTCTGAGTTAGTGCAGGTTTTCTGCAGCTACCTAAAAAAGTTGCATGTTCTATATTTCCATAATTACTTTGAAAATAATTTGAAAAATTATGTGGGAAACAAATGCTTATTTTATAAAAACTAGAAAATAACATAACTAATTTGTATAAAATTTAAAACATGTAAAATAAGACTGTATATGATTTCTGGATAGCTACATTTGGAGTTAGAATAATAACGCATGAAGATAATGAAAACCAAATTTTTTTTTAAGATTTTTTTTTTAATTTTTATTTATTTGAGAGGGAGAGAGAGCATGAGCAGGGGAGAGGCAGAGGGAGAGAGAAAGAAACAGACTCTCTGCTGAGCAGGGAGCCTGATGTGGGGCTTGATCCCAGGACTCTGGGATCATGACCTGAGCTGAAGGCAGATGCTTAATGGACTGAGCCACCCAGGTGCCCTGAAAACCAAATTTTTTTGATGGCTAGTACTTTTTATGTCCTGTAAAGAAATCTTTCCCTTTGTCAACATCTCTTTATGCTATTTTCTTGAATAGTTCTGTCCAAAAGGACTTTCTGCAATGAGGGAAATGTTCTGTAGCTGCACTGTTCAAGACATAGCCATTAGTCACTTGTGGCCATTGAACACTTGAAATGTGGCTAGTGTGACTGAGGAACTAAATTTTAAATTTTATTTAATTAATTTAAATTAAATAGCCACATGTGGCTAGTGACTGTTATACTGGACAGCACAGTTCTAAAAACTTACTTTTTTCACATTTTACATTTAGATCTACAATCTTTCGAGAATGAATTTTTTTGAGTATGTTATGTTAAAGCAATCAAGATTGTTTTCTTCCATATGGCTACCCGGTTGACCCAATACCACGTATTGAAAAGACCGTCATTTTCCTAGTGTACTGTAGTGTCAGTAAATAAAAAAAATCAAGTAACCATATATGTGTGGCTCCATCATCAGACTGTCATTTCTGTTCCATTATTTATCCTTGGAAGCAGTACTATACTATATCAATTTCTATAGCTATATAGAAAGTCTCCATATCTGATAGTGTCCGACTTGTTCTTTAGGATTATCTTGTTTATTCTTTGCTCTTTGCATTCTCATATAATTTTTTAATTGAGATGTAATTGACATATACCATTGTGTAAGTTTAAGGTATACAACATGTTGATTTGATATTCATATAAATTTTATAGATAACTTGTTAATTTGCATGCACACAATCTGTTGGAATTTTAATGAGGATTGCATTGAATGTATAATTTGGAAAAAGTTGACATCTTTAAAATATTGCATTGTTTAATCCATGAATACAATATTTTTGTTATTGCTCTGTTCAAAATATTTTATTTTCACTATGATTTCTTATTTGACCTCTGGGTTCTATAACATTCTATTGCTTAATACTCAGATATTTGGGGATTTTGTTATATCTTTGTTACTGATTTCTAGCTTAATTTGAGTGTGGTCAGAGAATATCATCTGAATGATTTTAGTTCTTCAAAATGCTGAAGCTTGCTTTGTGACTCAGCATCGTCAACTTCAATAACAATTTTTTATGGATTTGAAAAGAGTGTTGATTCTGCCATTTTAGGTACAATGGGGTATGCCAATCAGATCAAGTTTGTTAATTGTGTTGGTCACATCTACTATTACTGGTTGTCTGGTAGATCTATTAATTATTATGAAGTGTACTTTTCTCAATAACACTTGCTACTGTGTTTGTAGATTGATCTTTTAAAGTTTCCCCTAGGTATTATCTTATTGCCTTCTAAAAAGTCTGAACCAACTTGTGTGCTTACCAGAAAAATGTAAAAATCCACTTTTTCATACTCTTAGTAGAGGATACCATCACTTGATGTTAACTTAAAAATTTTTTTGCCTGTGTTATAAATGGAGAAACTGTCCTCTTGCTGTATACGTTTAGCTTTCATAAATGACGAAGGATTCCACATACTTAATGGCAGTTTTTTTTTTTTTTCTTTCTTGGGACTTAACTCTCACGTATTTGACTGTCTTTTCTGTGTGTATATTTGTTTCTTAATGGTTTGTAATCAAGGATGCCTTTTAATTGACCCAGTCTCTCTCAGAAGATACTCTAGCCTAGGATCTCAAGTGAGTTCAATTCACTTTAGAGTGACAGGTGTTGAGTAGCTGCGAATTGCTCTGTAAGCACTTTAGGGGGACTGAATGGACGCTTGCCCTCAAGGTGGAACACATTGCCTGAATTAGGGCAAGGAGTGACCCAAGTCCACTGAAAGAGAGCCTAAGTGTAGCCCGAATGACCAATGCTGTTATTCAAGGATTTGTCTAGTGCTTATTTCATCATGAGTAACCTTTCACTGTTATCAGATGCTTTTTAGGTCTTGTTTTGGCTGAAGGTTTTGCCTCAATGTTGCTAACTTATGATTTGTATGTGTTGACTATGATTATGTCTTCCTTAGATTGAGGAGCTTGCCCGGACTCTTTCTTGCAATTACAATCAGCCTTTCCTGGACAGTGTGAGTGTGGTTGACTCATCTCCTACCTCAAGTCCTCCAGCTAAGAAATGCTCCAGAGCCCAAGAAAGATGGCAGATGTCTGCAAAGAAGGCTCTTCTCTTGTGGGCTCAGGAGCAGTGTGCCCCGTAAGTCGTTTGCTATGACTACAGGAGACACACAGGGCAGCCTGACCCACCAACACAGTGTTATTGACTCCAGGTCTGAAAATCAGGCCTACTGGGTGGAACACCCACCTGAACACTTTCGTCTCCCCAAAGGCAAATGCTCACCAGCCTCCTTAGGTGGACTGTTACTGTGTAGAAATAGAGTGGTCTTTAAATATCCTTTTCTTTAGGCATAATTCCCCTATGCATCTGGGAGGTGGATTTAAATCCCAAACATTTTACCACAGTAGGAACTTTTTAAAAGTCAGGACTACATCTTTATTGACCGTGTGTCCCCAGAACTTAGCTTAATGTGAGTTCATGGCAGATGCTCCATAAATGTGTATTGAATGAATGAATGAACAAATGAATAATAATCAACACACAAAATTATCTCTTGGAGCTGTATATGACTACATTAAAAGATCACAGTCCCCATTGTTTAGAAATCTGTAGCTGAATTAGGGAACGGAACCTCGAAAAATAGGAGTTTTTTTAAAGAGTGAGGATGATGAAAGGAAAGTAGTGCTCAGAAATTCTGTTTTACAAGGCAAAGGGTTTTTTTTTTTGAGCTAGGGAGGCATTTTACTTTCATTTTACCCACGTGCTGGGATGGGATTCAGGAAAAATAAGGAATTAGGATGCAGAACTCACCATGAGATGGGCTGTGGAGTTCAAAAGGCATTCCTTGTCACGTCGTAGCATTGTCTGGATAAAGAGAGGCATAAATATGTCGCTAAGACCTCTCACATGGCGGGCTTCTGAGTAACTTCTTCCCAGTGAGAGGCTAGGGTGCTAATTTCTGCCATCAGCCTTACCTTTCTTTAGTTACCATTCACCCTTTGCATTTTGCAAGGGACAAAAAAACATGCATATCTTATGAGGTTTTAGGTATATCAAATGAACTTTTTCTTGAATCTTAGACAATTTTACTTCAGTTTTCTAAATTTTTTAATCCAAAATCAGCATGTGTGAAAAGCACTATTATACCATATTCAGACTTGTTTCATTTATCCATAATTAAATTTCAAACCATTTCAAAGTTCAAATATTTTAGCAGTTGATCTTTTCTCTGTGTCTTTCCTTGCTTTTCAACTGTGAGCTATGCTAAACTTACCAAGATATAGTAAATCATTCTTAAGTAATTCATCAGGAGTTTCTCCTCGTTTTGGCCATCATTGGTGGTATTATTAAGTAACTTTTATTTCCATATTCTGTGATTCTCTGGAACTCACCTGAGTTCTAGACTATAGTAACACCAAGTTGGAAGAAATATGTTGAATTTTCTTATTTCTGAAGGAGATAAATTGGGCCCCTGTTTGTAACTTCTAAATGAGCTTACATCCTGCCGATCATTCTGGAGCCCTAACCTTACACCGTCTCTCACACCTGGCAGCAGGTGCTTTGTGGGATTGGCGTCCACTCCTCAGTGCAGAGCTGACCTTGCAGCCTGGTGCTTTACTGAGGGCGGAGCCTGCCGGTCAGCCCTTGGCTCATCTGATCCCCACTCTCCCCTGCCCTCAGCCCCAGCCCTCAGCCCTTCAGCTAATTTTGCTTAGTATCTAAGCACACAAGCTAAAGCTGGAATCCTGGGTTTGAGTCCTGGCTCCCAGCACTTTCTAACTGGTGACTTCAGATACTTTGTCTCTTTGTGTTTGAGCTCCTTCAAGTCATAAAAATGTGGACAATACGAACACTTCATAGGCTTCTTATGTGTATTATAAGAATTTTTTTTAAAGATATTTAGAACACTTTCTGACACAGTATGGACCACGTATTTGTTAAACAAGACAAAAATCACTGAATACTATCTAGTTTATCATAGTCATAGTTTAGGCATTTTTCCCCAAGGAATTCAGGAAAGCCCAGGTTGTCTGAAGCTATTTCTCCAGGAGTTTTTTTTTCTTTTTTAAGATTTTATTTATTTATTTGAGAGAGAGACACAGCGAGAGAGGGAACACAAGCAGGGGGAGTGGGAGAGGGAGAAGCAGACTCCCAGCTGAGCAGGGAGCCCGATGCGGGACTCGATCCCGACACTCCAGGATCATGACCTGAGCCGAAGGCAGTCGCTTAACCAACTGAGCCACCCAGGCGCCCCTTTCCAGGAGTTTTTGTTTTTTTTTTTTTCCTCCAGGAGTTTTTATCGTTTGATTCATACCCCAAATTAGTCCACTGAATTTCCTTGTGTTTTTTTTTATGAGATATTAAAGGACACTAGTTGTTCTGGAATGTTTCCCACATTTTGTATGCATCTTTACTCTTATAGTATAAGACACTGATCCCTTGTCAAATACAGAGGAGTGATTGATGGAGTGGTTTGAAATATATACATTAAGCACCTTTCTGTGCTAGACACCGGTCGGGGATGAGCCTACCATGATAGACAAGAAAGACAAGGCCCTTGCTCTCCAGAGGCTTGTGCCCATAGCAGATGGACTGGTAGCATAGCTACGGTTGGCGGTAAGGTCAGGAAGGACTTAACGATGATTGAGAATGTCAAGGGTGGGAGGGCGGCCTTTATCTGAGGTGGTTGTGGAGCACCTTTCTGGGGAGGAGCTCTTTGTGCTGAGGCCTGAAGGAGGCGGCTTCGGGTGTATGAAGGTATAGGAGAAAGAGCAATCCACAAAGAAGGATTACAAAGAGCATCCTCTTCTTGAGGAAGAGGAAGGAAGCCAGGGTTGCGGCAAGACCGTACGAGGGGAGATGCCGGAGTGGGCGTGGTGAGCAGGGGCCAGATCGTGCTAGGCCTTGACTGAGAAATGTTATTCTGACAAGCTATGACAGGGGTGGGGGTGTTTTTTTTCATAATTTTTTTTATTGTAGTAAAAGATGCATATCATAAAATGTACCATTTTAACCACTTTTAAGTGTATAGTTGGGTGGCATTAAGTACATTGTTAGGTAACTATCACCACCATCCGTCTCCAGAACTTTTTTCATCTGGTGAAACTCAAATTCCGCCCCATTCTCCCTCTCCCCCCAGCCCCTGGTAGCCAGGGGTCTACTTTCTTGGTCTGTGAATTTGCTGCTGCAGGTACCTTAAATGAGTGGCATCATGTAGGATTTGCCCCTTTGTGATTGACTTCTTTCACTCTGCGTAACATCTTCAGGGTCCATCCATGTTGTAAGATATGTCAGAATGTCCTTCCTATTTAGGGCTGAATAATATTCTGTTGTGTGTATGTATAACCCACATTTTGTTTATCTGTTCATCTGCGATAACTGGTTTTAAGCAGAGGATGGCAAGGTCTATCTCTCCAGTGAGCTACCGGCCATTGATGTGCCACAGTCTATCATTTTATTTGCTATAACGGGAAAGAAAATTGTTTCCTCTGGAGAAAGGAACGTAACTCCATGTAGGAGTCTAAAGTCAGTCTTGAGCCAACAGACTGTTGAATGGAGAGCGTTAAACTTGTCACGTGGAGGGCTGTTAAAGACACAGACCTCTGATCTACCGGCGGAGTTTGATGCAGTATGTTTGCAGTTGGGCCTGACTGAGAATTTGTATTTCTAGCCCTTGCAGCCCAGGTGATGCTGCTGCTGCCGGTCCCGGGGCCACACTTTGAGAACCAGTGTTCTGTGGTATTAAACTTGGCATTTTACTTTCATCTGACTACCAGATTAAAATAAAATATTTTCCTAGAATGATTTATTTGATTCACTGAAATTTATTTTAGTTACTATTGAATGTAGTGGATGTGCTTTGATAAATTATTTTCAATAGTATTTATCATGTTTTTGTCCTATTGTGATAGGTGTGAGTCAGTCAATGTGACGGATTTTAAGTCAAGCTGGAGAAATGGGATGGCTTTTTTGGCTGTCATTCATGCCTTGCGACCAGACCTAATTGACATGAGGAGTGTGAAGCAAAGATCCAACAAAGACAATCTGAAAGAGGCCTTCAGAATTGCAGAACGAGAATTTAAAATACCCAAATTGCTAGAACCAGAAGGTAAAGAAACCTCTTTCTTTTCAAAACAATGTCCAGTGAGAAGTTGGCTTGAAAATGGTATCTATATATAAATGAACAAAACGGCATTATATTTTACTCCTGAGGGGTTAAACTTAAACTCTATTAAATTTCATGAAATTAGGAATTCCTATCAATTTGTTAACCTCTGTAATTGCAGGGATGACATGACAGCTGAAAGCAAAGAGTGCTGTTATTGGAAATAATTTGAGTCTTTGTCTTAATTTTCTTTCATTGTGTTCTATATTGTGTTCCCTTGATTCTCTTGTTCTGTTCTAAAATCTCTCGAGTAAATCCCTTGAGTGAACGTATTTCTCCTCTCCAGTCCCTCCCCCTCAGTAAAGCTAACCTTCCATGAGGATAGAAACTGCCTTTGCTGTTTCTCCCTCTATGGCTGGCTCCGCTTTGCCATGATTATGCTCAATACATCGTGTTGGATTGTGAACAATGACAGCAAAATCCTAAGTACTGGTTATATTTGAAGAGATAATTATGTTAACTTCATAAAATTAAGATTAAAGTGATCTACTTCTTTGGAAAAGCATTTTACTTTGGGTTGGATTGTTTCTTAATTTACTGAAGCTTATTAAAAATCCTAGCAAGGTCATAAAAGAGGATGTAGGATTAGTGAAGATTATAATGAACTAACAGATTAAGAGATTCAAATTCTAGTCTCAGCTCTATAACCAGGGGTATGTAGTAAATGTGTGACTGGCTCTACAAAACAATGTATGTGTGTGCACGAGTGTGTGTGTTTACGTATACAGGTCTATTATTACAAATAGAACTAATATAAAGCACATACAGCACATAGTTTCAATAATAATAAAATATATGTTACACTTTATTATAAATTCCATATAGCCCCAAAATACTTTTGTTGATTTGCACCAAACTCCTGTACCCATCTGAAGCCAACTTATGGTTGCAGCTGCTGGACATGTATAGTTCTGACATGAATGTTAGTGGATAATTTTCTTTATGTTCATGAGTAAGTACGACAGCAAAGAAGTCTGTCACAACTTCATTTGTTCTTCAACAACGTGAATGAGTTTTTTGCTGAATCTAATCCTGGAAGAATATTTCCTCAATTTTTTTGCACTATGTGCAATTTAACAGCTCTAAACAGGACATACTTTTAAGTTTAACTTGCATTATTAACATTTTCTCCATCCCTTTCTTCATAATCAACAAAACAAGAAATCAAGCCCACATTTGCTGATCTGTGTGTGTTTGTGAGGTTTGAACACTACCACCACGGCCGATTCCAGTGAGAAGTCACTGAATGCAGAGTAGGAAAAGATGTGCAACCCTAACACACCATTAGGTATTATTTTTTCTGTCATACAAGTACAGTAGAGGTAAATAACCTCAAGAACATAAGCAATAGTAAAATGTAATAAAATAGTTGGGAAGTGGTGAGTTTTGAGTATCTATTACCTTTATATATATATATATATATATTTTAGGTTTTTATTTATTTGAGAGAGAGAGATAGAGTGACAGAGATAGCAAGAGAGAGCATGAGCGAGAGGGGAGGAGAGGGAGAAGCAGGCTCCCCGCTGAGCCCCGACATGGGGCTCCATCCTGGGACCCCGGCATCATGAACTGAGCTGAAGGCAGACACTTAACCATCTGAGCCACCCAGGTGCCCCTAATATATTTTTTGATTGTGTGTTTATACAATTTAATTTTTAATGCTGGCTATGTTTAACAACCAGCTTATAAAAGTGCTGAAAATCCAATAATCAGCTCTCTCAAGCTGAGCCATCTGGCTCCAACATACCACTAAGTGACTGTGACTTTGTCACTTACCTTTTTTGGTTGTATACGGCTTTATTGTGATGTCATTCACATACCACACAATTTACCCACTTAAGTGTACAATTCAATAGTTTTTAGTATATTGGGGAAATTTTGCCACCATCATCATTATCAATTTTAGAACTTTTGCATCATTCCAAAAATAAACCCCATCCCATTAGCAATCCATCCCTATTTCTCCCCACTTCTTCCAGCCTCTAAGACACACACACACACGCACACAGGCACGCACGCACGCACGCACACACGCACGCACGCATGCATGCATGCACCCAGCCCTGGCAACTACTAATTCTTTCTCTTTCTATAGACTTACCAAGTCTGGACATTTCACATAAATGTAGTCTTTTGTGGCTGGCTTCTTTACCTTAGCATAATCTTTTCAAAGCTTATCTCTGTGGCAGTGTCTATCAGGACTTCATTTCTTTTGTCTTTAATAGGCCTAATGTTTTAGAACAGTTTTAGGTTTACAGAAAAATTGGAAAGAAGATCTAGTAAGTTCCCATGAAGTTTTCCCTATTGTTGACATATTAGTACAGTACATTTGTTACCATTAATGAACCAAAATTGATATATTTTTATGCTTTATTCACGTTTCTTTAGTTTTTCCCTGATGCTCTTTTTCTTTTTAGGATTCCATCCAGAATTCTGTCTTACGTTGAGTTTTCACGTCTTTTTTGACTGCTGTTGACTGTGACAGTTTTCTTAGAGCTTTTTGTTTTGATGATCTGACAGTTTGGAGGATTACTGGTCATGTATATTGTAGAGCACCCCTTTCCTGGATTTGTGTTATGTCTTTTCTCTTATTAGACTGGGGTTATGGGTTCCTCGGAGGAAGACCACAGAGTTGTTAGTGCCGTTCTTATCACATCGTATCAGGGGAACGTGCTGTCAACATTGTATCCCTGGTGATGTTAACTTGATCACCTGGCTGTCAACATTGTATCACTGGTGATGTTAACTTGATCACCTGGCTTTGTCAGGTTTCTCCCTTGTGAAGCTAGTTTTTGTTTCCCTCTCCTGTGTTCTCTTTGGAGGGAAGTCACTGTGGTAGCCCACATGTAGGAGAGTTATGCTCACTCTCCTCGAGGGCCAGTTATCTACGTAAATTATTTACACTTCTTTTGCAAGACCTCTGTCTGTTGTCTCCCGCGTTTATTCATTTATCCAACCATTGATTTATGTCAGTATGGGTTTGTGGACATTTTATTTTATACTTTGGGTTGTAATCTAATATTACTTTGTTTTATTTCTCAAATTAAAAAAGATTTTTTAAGCTCCAAGTTTTTTAGCCCCTGGGAGCTCTTTCAGCTAGCTCCTGTGCTTCTTTGACATAGCCCCATCCATGTGGTGTTTCCTTGTTATTTCTGAGCACACCCTTATTTTCTGACACTACAGGATGCCCCAGGCTCGCCTTGTACATTGCCTACCCCAGGCCTGGGATCAGCCCTCTCTCCAAGGAGTGCTGGTTGGAGACTGGCATTAGAGGCTAAGATCTGGGAGCTAACTGTGCTCGTTGCTATTGATTCTTAGCCTTCTTGGGCCTCAGTTGAATTAGGGGATATTTCTAAGTAAGAGTTAGCCTAATGATTCCAAATTTTTATATATTAGGTTTGCCATTATGTTAGTTTCAGGTGGCTTATTATTAATTCTTCTTGTTAACTTTCCTTTCCTTGTTTTTCCTTCTTTCCCATTTCTTCCTTTCTTTGTCTTTTCTCTTTCCTTTTTGGCTTTTCATTATCTTTTTTTCTTTTCTTTGTTTTTCCTCATGTTTTGTTCTATCCCCTTTTCTGATTACTGGGTTTCTTTCTTTTCTCTTCTCTTCTTTTTTTTTTTTTAGTACTTTTCTCCTACTGTGATTCTCTAAATCTTTATTAGTATAAAATATTTTGTCTAGTTCAATATGTGAAAATAACTAGGTAAATAATGTAATAGACAGTATAAAAAGGCAAATTTCCACTGTATAAATGATTGCCGATAATTCATTTTAAATGGTTTACATAATAGCTTAAACTGTGAAGTACATCATGATTATTTATGCAAACCAAATTCTTTTGTCATATTTGAATAAGATAATTATCTTTTGACAATTTTATTAAAACATTTAATCACAATGCATAGCTGTATACACAATAAAGTTTCTATTTTATTTTTTTTAAAGATTTTATTTATTTATTTGACAGAGAGAGACACAGCGAGAGAGGGAACACAAGTAGGGGGAGTGGGAGAGGGAGAAGCAGGCTTCCCGCTGAGCAGGGAGCCCGATGTGGGGCTCAATCCCAGGACCCTGGGATCATGACCTGAGCTGAAGGCAGATGCTTAACGACTGAGCCATCCAGGTGCCCCTACAATAAAGTTTTTTAAAAGAAACATCTAGTTAAGTCAGTTTAATTATTTTGTGTATCTCTTGATTTACTTTTTTTAAAAAGATTTTATTTATTTGTAAGAGAGAGATAGAGAGAAAGAGAACTCAAGCAGGGGGAGCAGGCAGAGGGAGAAGCAGGCTTCCCGCTGAGCAAGGAGCCCCATGAGGGACTCAATCCAGGATCCTGGGATCGTGACTTGGGCCAAAGGCAGATGCATAGCCAACTGAGCCACCCAGGCGTCCCATACTTTAACTTTTCTACTTATACTTTTTTTGCGGTTAAAGAATAACTCAGTTCTTAGGGATGCTTCCTTTATTGAAACTCCACCCCTACCTTTTTATTGATACCTTTTGTATGTTTACTGTCTTGAATTTTATTATTTGGGTATAGATTAGATTCATGTTCTTCCTCAGCCTACTTAGAACAATCATTGGGCCCAGTAAACACATTTGCTAAGGCATGCATCATGTGTTATATTTGTTTGTTGTTTGTTTTTCTCCTAACAGTAAGCTCCTTGAGGGGCAGATAATGTCTTAAGGTATCTAGCATCTACCCAAGTGTCTAGCGTCCCCTTGTTGAATGAATAAAGTGATGAAACATACAGCTCCTAAGGGCAAGAACTCAGCCTTACCTATCTTGCTTGTGACCTGCATTTGTTGGCTGTCTATAAATGTTTGATGAATTTATTTTAACTGAATTAATAAATAAACACAGAAGATTTCCTTTTCAATATCTTCCTGGTTGTTTTGGCAACATACTAAAAGACATCCCAAAATTATGTGTTCATTTTGTCTGTAGTGTATTGATCACTTCTTTGTGATTTTGTGATCTATCTAATTTATTATAAGTCTGGAGAAGTCTGCATTTAAGGAATTTATAATATTTTTACTTTGTTTAATTCAGCATTTTCCAAATTTATTTCACCATGGACTTCATTAATGCACCACAAGGATTGGCCCACAGAAGGCCCTCAGTAAATATATTTGTTCCACGAATGAACAAATAAAATCTTGTGGATGTCTTCAGTAAGTCTGCCATACAACATATGCATTTGTCTGTCAGAGAGAGAGAAGCAGGAAGAGCGATAGGCAGAGGGAGAGGGAGAGGGAGAAGCAGGCTCCCTACTGAACAAGGAGTCCAATGAGGGACTCCAACCCAGGACCCTGGGATCATGACCTGAGCTGAAGACAGATGCTTAACCGACTGAGCCACCCAGGTGCCCCAACATATGCCTTTGGAAATGCTTCAGTGAACACTTGCCGAGACCGGTGTGACAGGAATGGATTCCAGTCACTCTGTTCCTACACTTTCCTCTCCTGGAGGAGTTTCTGTATCGTGTCTCTGGAAGGAGGAAGGCTGTATTTCTCCTTTCCACCCTCCCTACTCATGGCCTTATACGGACAACATGTAAGGTGGAAATTGAGGCTGTGCACATACTATGGGCAGGATTCAACTCAGCTCCGTTTGCCTGTGGATCTAAGCTCTGAGCCACCGCATAGACTTGGAGCAAGGGCCGCTGACCAGAGATTGCGTGGCCGGTTAACTACTTTGGTTCATTTCTAGGCTGTCTTATGGCAGAGCCTGTTCTTGTGTAGTCATTACAGTAAATCACATCTATAGTTGATTGATAGTGCGGCACCTTTTGCAGATGTGGATGTTGTGAGTCCTGACGAAAAGTCAATTATGACCTATGTGGCGCAGTTTCTACAGTATTCGAAGGATGCAGCTGAGACTGGAGATAAAGCTCAGGTATGTCCTTATAAGTATGACTCAAGAGCATTTTTGTTGTACCCTACTAGTGGCTTAATTTTTAAAATCGAGGTATAATTTGCATATAGAGCTTCAAAGTGCTGTTCTGTGAGTTTTGACAAATGCATACACCCATGTAAACCATGCCACAGTCACGATGTAACACATTTCTGTTACCCAGATTGTTCCACTGTGCCTCTCTCCTGTCTGTACCCCACACCCTGGGCAACTGGTATTCTAATTTCACTGTAGATTAGTTTTGCCTGTTCTTAAAAATTTTTAAGTTAAAAGTGGTAATTAATTAAACTTTGCTGAATTATCTAAAATAACTTTTACATAGGCACTCTATAAGACAAATTAGGTTTAGCAGTCTTTTGAAAAATTCTAGAGCTATCTAATTTTTGTCTATTTTAATTTTAAGAGCTTTTTTGAGATATAATTCACATGCCATGAAATTAAACCATTTAAAGTTCACAGTTTAGTGGTTTTTGGTATATTTACATAGCTGTGCAGTCATCACCACCATCTAATTTTAGCATATTTCCATTTTACCTATTTGACTACATGTAACTGGGATTGTATAATCTATAAAAAATGGAAGCAGTGTGTTCTGCTCTTCATCGTTGTTTGTTGTGGTACTCTTGAATCACTGTCAGATTGCAATTTGGTTATTCAGTTTTTTCCTTTGACTCTCAGTCAGGTACACAAAATATTGTGGTGCAAATTTCATAAAAATCAGTGAGATGCAAATAAACACATATTCTGCTTCTGTGGAGATAAATGAGTGCTGTGAATTTAGTAAAGTGTTTTTGAATATTATTTTAATATGTATTTAAACTACTTCCTCAGACATGTTTACATGCAGTCATATTGTCACATTTTATGTGACAAATTTAGGCCTATGTTTTTCCAACTGTTAGGTTTGAGGCACCACGCCAGATTGTTCCTGACTCCGGAACAGAGACTCAAGCTGGGACACAAGCGTATAATTCAGTTCACTTATTTCTGACCTGCTGGGGAGCTACTCTTTTCTAATTAATTTTCTTATTAAAAAATAAAATGAAAAATTCAACTGTCCATGAAATCAGATGCAAAAATATACAGAAAACACTCCTGCTTAATAGAAAGAGAAGAGTAAATGAGGGTTAAAGGAGAATGGAAATAAGATGTAACATCTTTGGCTTTAACCTCTGGCAGTAAATTTTGCTTTCAAATGTAAGCAAGCAAGAATCTAAGAAAAAATAGTTGTTCCTCACATCCACAGGATAACCGAACCAAAACCTTTAGTAGCATTATTTTCAGGGTCTTTAAAATGCTCAAAATATTTTTGATGTC